>NC_072493.1:44275038-45758371 GCF_027574615.1 Eptesicus fuscus
CAGCAAATCAATAAATCTGTCCCATCATTGATGTTTCTATCTTTCTCTCCCTCCCCCTTCTTCTCTACAATCAATAAAAATATTAAATATACAAAGAAATGAGGTGTGAGGAGAGATGAGGGGAGACGGTTCTGAGAGACAGAGAGGAGGGTACAGAGATGAGGAAGGGGGGACAAAGAGGAGGGGCTCATCCTTTCTTCAGAATTAGAACCAGATACACAGATACAAGCCCAGGACATTAGCCTCAGGCATAGGCCAGTGATTGCAACGAACATTTTAAGGCATATTTTAAAAATCAAATTTAATATGAAAAATATCCATGAGGAACCTGGTATTCCAGTTTTCTGTGTGTGTGTGTGTGTGTGTGTGTGTGTGTGTGTGTGTGTGTGTGTGTGTGTTTGATTTTTTCTTTGTTTCAGAGAGGAAGGGAGAGGAGAGAGAGAGATAGAAACGTCAATGAGAGAGAATCATTGATTAGCTGCCTCCTGCACGCCTCCTGGGGATGGAGCCTGCATCCTGGGCATGTGCCCTTGACTGGAATTCAACCTCGGACCCTTCAGTCCGCAGGCTTATGCTCAATCCACTGAGCCAAACCAGCTAGTGTGGTATTCCAGTTTCAGATAAAGACTGGGTCATTACAGTGCTGTTCTGAACCACACAGAAGCCCGAAGCAAACGGTAAATCCAGCCCATTCTGGTTGCTTTTTGTTGAAAATTCTGATGTTTTGCTCATCATGGATTAGGTTGTAAATATTTCATTGGAATATGATCGATCTATCCTGGTCACTGAGCTTTTGGTGTGCCCTTAAAGCTTGTGCTTGTAGCCCATGCCTCACTGCCCTGCCCCATAGTCCCAGCCCCATTTCCCACCCCCAGTTTCTATCCTTCAGTTTTGTGCCCACCCCCAAGGCCACGCAGGCCCCCATCGGGTCCCACCATGACCTGGGCAGAGAACTTAGGAGAGAGAGCCAGGAAAGTGGGACTGGTAAGGTGTGAGGGAAGGCTCAGCACCAGGGTCAGGCCCTGGGACAGTAGATGGAGGGGGAGACAGGCCTGGGGCTGAGAGGAAGCAGGACCCAGGGCAGATGGGGGAGGAGGAGGGACTCACGCTGCAGGAGGAGGAGAGTCCGTCGTTGGCAGAAGCACAGATCATGTACTTTTTCAACATGGTAGGAAAAAACACCTTGCATTGCTTGTTGGAGATGATGTAGACATTCAAGCACATGAGCTCTGATGGATTTGTTGCATCTGGAGAAGTTGGGGGGGGGGAGGAGTCAGAGGCTTGGTCCGGTGGACCTGTGGGTGCTGACGTAAAAACAATGGGGACCCTGGACAAGGAAGTAGGAGAAGCCGGGTGACCCAATACGATGGTTATGAAAAGGGCCCTATTTCGTGGACTCCCGAGTCGTTGGAAGGAAGGGACTTGTGTCTGAACTCCTGGGTTTGAACGTACTGCGCAGAGTGGCCCCCTTATACACCTGCTCCACTCCATTCTCAGGGTCTTGGAGTTCAGGCTAAACCAGCTCTGGGGTTACCTTACCTGCATTTGCTGTTATCTGGAACACCGGAGGCAGCTAAAGCCATATGCCCGCACTCTACCTCCACCCTCATTCCTGAGGCCAGGTCAGCGGGTTGGCCCCAGCAGGTTCTAGCTCCACCATCCCTAGTGGCAGCTCTACCAATGGAAGGAAGAGGAGCTGGCATTGAGGGACACCTCCTGGGTAGAGGGGGCTGGGGACCAGGTCTCCTTTGTCTGAGGGAGAAGGCATCTGAAGGCCAAGACCCCTGGATCTGAGGGAGGAAGCGGCTGAGGGCCTGGACACTTGGCTCTGCGTGAGGTGGTGACTGGGATTCTAAACTCCTGGGTCTGTGGGATGGAGGCCTGGGATCCAAGGATTATGGAACTGGGGGAGGTATGTCTAAAGGTCAGGCTTTCTGGGGCTGACAGCGCAGGGCCTGGTGGTCTGGCTTCCTGGGTCTGAGAACGCAGGTGTTGGGGGGTCTGGAACCTTGCGTCTGTCTCCTGTATCTGCGGCCTGAGGAAGAAGAGAGCTGGGACCTTGGTGACTGGTTTTACAGACGCAACCTCACTTGCATCCATGGTTGTCTTGCCCCAGCCAGAGACAGTACAGCTTGTCCCAGGGTCTTTGCAGCTGGACGGTAGGTTGATTGTCTTTATCTTGTACGAGAGCCTGGCCTCTCTGCACAGCTTCACAAGCATGATGTCATGATCATCGGTGACGTTGTTATACTGGGGGTGGACGAATGACTTTGTAGCCCTTATCTTGCAGGCACACCCACCAGCCAGACGATCACTGCCCATTTGCACAATATAATCACTTAAAAAAAAAAAAGCAACATTCAGAGGGAGACACTGTTATTGAGAGAGGGGTACAAAGACCCACAGTAGGGACAGAAGCTGAGACAGAGAGAGAGAGAGAGAGAGAGAGAGAGAGAGAGAGAGAGAGAGAGAAAGGACCCACAGAGAGTCATGGAGTCGAGGTGGCTCCCCTGTCCCATACCTCTGGTGGCAGTGGGCGACGGTGAGAACCCACCACTTGTTGATCAGCACACCTGAACACTGCAAGGTATTGTTGTGATACAGGGCCACCTGCCAGGGATGGGTGCCTCTTGGACATACAACTCCATTAATAATCCTTTCCCCGTTGCCTTGTGCTGGATGGAGACATGGAGAAAGCATGGGTAGCAGGCATCAGGGGAGGGCTGAGTCCACAGTAGATGAATTCCCAGAGACAGTGATGGAGAAAGACACACAGACAGAGAGGCGTGGAGAAGGGCAGAGGCAGGCACGGAGCACAGGGCAGAGACAGCTGCAGACGGAGATGGAGAGAGATGGAGGGAGCCTATTCAAAAACCCAGGGCAGCAGCTGGTCTGGAGGCCACCCCAGCATCTGATGAGAGAGACACGGAGGGCGGGAAGCAGCCTGGAGGGCACCCAGAGCCCAGGAGTCAGGAGGGAGCAGGAAGGAAGGGGCCACAGCCCAGGGGTCGAGTCTCCATGGGAGGAGGCTGCTGCAGGTGAGGGTTCTGACTCAGGGGCTCCTTGGAGAAAGAGGGCGCTGGAGAGGGGAGGTGGGGAGACTGTGAGGCCCAGGGGTAAGGTCAGGACTGCCATGCTGGTCCTTACCCTCTTGTCCAGCAGATCCCGGTGCTAAGGACAGCAGTAGGAGCAGCAGGGTTGGGAGAAGGGGACCTGCCATGTGTCCTGTGTGAGCCTCTGTGGCTGCCACAGAGGAAGGGCCTCTTCTGCTGGGGCTGGAAAGACAGAGAGTTCAGGGGCAGGACTCCTGGTCTCCAGGTCCCTTCTCTTCACTCAGACCCAGGAGCCCCAGTCTGCATTCCCCTCCTCCATCAGACCCAGGAGCGCAAGGCTTCACCTACCTCCTCCCTCAGACTCAGAAGTCCAGGCCAGAGACACCCTTCCATGCAGATGCACCTAGGGATTGGACTTCCTCTCCCTCCCCATTTATAATCGAAAGCCTTTCTGTTCTTCCCCATTTATAATTCTATGTCCCAAGTTCCTTTTAGGTAAAAGACCCAAAACCCGAACCTTCCAGCCCCTCCTTTTCACAACCTGATTTTGGCCGTCTACTGCCCTGCCCTCAAGAGCAAGAGTCGGCTGTCCATGCAGACACACCTGCCCCAACCCAAATCGAATTTCTTCTCACCTGCAGTGGGTCTGATCTGGTGTGGTCTTCAGACTGGGTTGAACTTCAACTGTGTCCAGCCGTGTGCAGAGTGGCCCTCTTATAGCACACCAGCCCCACTCCAATTCTCAGGGTCCCGGAGTTTAGGCGAACCCAGCTCTGGGGTTACCTTACCTGCATTTGCTCTTATCTGGAACCTCAGAGGCAGCATAAGCCACATGCCCGCACTCTACCTCTACCCTCATTCCTGAGGCCAGGTCAGGGGCTTGGCACTAGAACGTTCCAGCTCCACCATCCCTGGTGGCAGCTATGAACGGTGTGACCTTGTACTGGCGCTGAGGGGCAGGACCAGGAGTCAAGGACCTACCCGCATGGCTCAGGATGGACTGTGCCCTGGGTCCTCCACTGTGGCCAATTTTCTTGCCCTCTGCCCCTCTTGAGGGTGGCCTGGAACTTACACCGTAACTCTGAGCAGCTTGTGGGAACTTGTCAGGCTGAATGCCAGACGTGTCTTTGGGCCTGAACCCGACCCTAATATTGGGCTATGAATCTAAAGAGAAGGCTTTACTCACTCTACCTACTAAATATGTACTGTTTTTCACTTATTATACTTTGACTTCTATACATAGTATGTATAGCTAACAAAAATGTCTGAACATTATCTAATGGGACATTTTATTTACTTGATAAAATGTCTAGAACAGCCCTAGCTGGTTTTGCTCAGTGGATAGAGCGTTGGCCTGCAGACCAAAGTGTCCCGAGTTTGATTCTGGTCTAGGGCATGTACCTTGGTTGCAGGCTCCTCCCCGGCCCTGCCCCTGATCCGCTCATGGAAGAGGCAACCAATCGATGTGTCTCTCTCACATCCTTGTTTCTCTCTGTCTTTCCCTCTCTCTTTACTCTCCCTAAAAATCCATGGAAAAATATCCTCAGTTGAGAATTAACTAATAGACAAAATTTTTTTTTTAATTTTAAGAATGAATTTTAAAAGTCTTGGACAATTGTTTCTCTTAGAATGCTTACTCCTTCCTTTATTCTATTGTATAATGTTCTACACTATAGCTTTTTTTTTGACTTAGTGACTCTTCCACATTGAAGTGCCATTAAATCGCTTTCATTATAATGAGGGTGGCATGAATTTCTTTGTATTTTAATCTTTGTTCATTGTATTCATTCATGAAGTATCTACTGAGCATTTACTCTGATCCAGAATCGGTTCTGGCCTCTGAGGGCACAGTATCCACAAAACAGCAAAATTCCATCATAAAGCCCCTCATTCCAGTGGGTGGAGACCTTGAGTAAAGAGGCAGAACTTCACATTTCTGGTATTTTTATGTGGCAGGAAGTGCTATGGAGAACAATAAGACCAGAGGAGGACTAGGGAATTATTTGTTCCCTTTGATCTCAGAACCCCTGCAGTTTAATATTGGGAAAGGGGGTTGGAAAGACCCCAGGTGAAGAGGACATTTGGATACAATCTTATAGCAGGTGGTAGATGCATTCATGTAGCTACTTCTTGGGATCAGTGAGTCCTAGGCAGAGTGACGGGCAGGTGAGAAGAGGAGGGGGATCTAGAATGTTCTAGCAAGGAAGCCTTTTTTATTGGAGCTGAATGAATCAGAGGGAGAAGGGTGGGCGATGGTTTCAGAGACCTCACAGGATTTGGAAGACACAGGGATTGAGGACCGAGATAGGACTTTGGCATTTGCATTGAGTAACACAGGAACCATTGTCAGATGACTACTAGACAGCTGATTCCTAATCGTGAAATTGACCCTCACTTCTAACTCAGACACCAAAATATGTTTCATGCCTTAGTGTGAGTCCACTTGTTATCTCAATTCAGATCTTTAATCCAATTCTGTCTTAGTCCCACAAGTTGACCATCATGGACATTGTTGTTGCCTACCCAACATGCACTCCTTCTGCCATTTGTCAGAACCTTGATTTAGTTTGGAGACTTGCTATGCTCATTGTGACTGCAACTGAGCTTTACTGCACCAAGCACGGGGGCCCATTTCTGCTGCCCAGGGACTGGTTTATAAATAAACATGTGATACAATGTTGACCAATGAGGAGTGAGGGGAAGCCAACTGGGCTACTTCAGGGAACTGCTCTCTTCTTTCCAAAGTGAGACAAGAGAAGAGTTCACCTTGACTCTGTTAGTGTCCCTTCTGGGTGTAAATTCTGGAAGTGAGGCAGCCCTCCTGGAACTGGGGAGGGAAGTGGAAGGGGATAGGGCCATAGCTCTGTGGATGGACAAATGGAGAGAAAGTGATGGTGATAGTCAGTGTCTTTAATGAGGTTGCTGAGCTGGTGAATTAATGCTCAGTGGAGTCCCTTCATCTCCTGTCATCTGCGGGTTTCCTTTCTGGTTTAAAGTTTCTGTGTTGTTGTTGCTCCCATTGCCAAAGTCTTTTTTCGTAAGACCTTGACGTCATGTTCAGAATTCATTGCAAGTCTGGAATTTGATCCCAAACCATCAATTCCAAATCTAATTCTAAGCTGAATCTCCATGTGGAATCCAAATTAACCAACAAACCTTACCCTATCTCTAGTGGCAGCTCTTGTTACCATCCCCGATATTTCATTATAGCACTTAACTCTATATCATGTTTTGTTTTATGTGCATTTGTTTATTGTCTATTTCTCCCACATAGCATGCGACTGCATAAAGATAGGGACTCATACAGTACAGCACTTGGAGTCTGTCAGATCCTCATAAGTAAATGTCAAATTAATGGCTGAAAGTGAATTTACCTTTCTTTTTAGCCTGTGAGCTATAGAATTGAGGGGAAAAACATTTATCTGGCAACTTTATATGCCAGAAGTTATATTATATGCTCACATCTCATTTAATCTTCACAACAGCTTTTGGAAGGGGGGTGGGGCTGGATACAGTGAACTTTATTTTTTAAAATATATTTTTATTGATTTCAGAGAGGAAGGGAGAGGGAAAGAGATAGAAACATCAATGATGAGATTGAATCATTGATTAGCTGCCTCCTGCAGGCCCTCTACTGGGGATCAAGCCTGCAACCCAGGTATTTGCTCTTGACTGGAGTTGAACCTGGGACCATTCAGTCCACAGGCAGAAGCTCTCTCCACTGAGCCAAACCAGCTAGGGCAGTGAACCTTACTATGTATGACAGAACAATCTCAAGGAACAAGTACCAGACTGCCTGTGGATGGAGTCGTGGGTGCCTCCTTCTTTCCGTTCCCTGTTCTGTGCCTGTGCACTTCTACCACCTGAAAAATACAGGTGGGGACCTCTGAGGAGCCAAGGGTGGGGAGAGGAGACCTTCACAGAGGGAACTGGGAAGGGAAAATGTAACTGATTTTGAACCCTAACTCTGCCTCCTGGCCCCTCTGATACAGTGGCATGTTTCTGTCCATTTCCTAGCCATCAGTTTTCCCCACCCATAAAATTAGAGAGAGAGAGAGAGAGAGAGAGAGAGAGAGAGAGAGAGAGAGAGAGAAAGATATGCCTACTTCACCCGTGTCCAAAGGGATGTGAAAGTGGTTCTGAGCTTGTCACAGGTGACAAACTAGGAGAGAGGGAGCAGGTTTTCAGAAAGGTCAGTGTTGGTATGTAGACAGGGCACTGGAGTACAGCGATGTCCTGACACAAGTGAGCACCCAGCATCTGGAATAAGAGAGAACAATGGTGGTGGAAATTCGGTTAAGTGGGCCCCTGTTCTCACAGAAATGGGGGAAGGGGCCTTGTGAGGAGGGCAGAGAGGCAGGAATGGGGAATCCTCTGTACCTCAGAGCCTGGCAAGGTCTTCAGATCCCTGGTCTCCTGGGATCCCTGGGCAACCACACTGCAGACCCTGCTGACTGAGGGATTTTCTCCCCAAAGACTCACCCCTCCCACCCGTCTTTCTAGATTTTCTCCCACAAGTCTTTTCTGGTCAACATGATCTTTCCTCTTCACATCTGACCTCTTATTAGAGTCTCCTTTATCCCCCAACTAAGCACCCACATATTGAAATTTTGAAGACACCTATATTCTGCGGAGAGAAAACCAAGACCCGGAGTCTCACTAAGTTCTGTAGTCCAGGATCCCAATCCCTCCTCCCTCAGACCTAGGAGTCGAGGCACCCAGCCCCTTCCTCCCTCAGACCGAGGAATCCAGGCCCCCAGCCCCCTCCTTCAGATCTGGGAGGTTTGGTACCCAGACCATTTTTTTTCTTTCTCTCTCAGACTCAGGAGTTCAAACCCCAAGGCCACTCATATCTCAGACCTAGAGTCCTGGAACCCAATAACCTTCTCTCCCGACCCCCAAATTCTGAACTTCCATCCTTTCTTTCTCAGACACAAAATTGTAAACCCTACAGTCCCTTCCTAATGGAAACCTAAGAGTCAAAGCCCGCAGCCCTCTCCTCACTCAACCCAGGACACTGGTCCCCAAGACACTCCTCTCAGACAAGAAGTTCTGGCCCCGATCCCACACATCCCTCAGACCCAAGAGTTCAAGCCTCCAGACCCCTCTTCCCTCAGACACAAGTGTCCTGTCCCCTGGACTCATCCTTTCTCTCCATCAGTGACAATTTAGAAAATACCTGAGTTTTGGGACACCCGTGTGCCTCGCCAGCATGGCCAAAGGTGAACCTGAGTGGGGGTGGTGAAGGATTAAGAAAAGACAGACAAGAGAATGAAAGCTGGGTCATGGTGGGACGCTGTCCTCTCTGATGGAGAGTCTCCCTGACAGAGAGCTAGCGACAGCGCCAAGGACTACAAGCCGTGTCTTTATTTTACAGCCAGATGCCACAAGGCAAAGTAAGGGCGTGGTCAAGATGTTTACAACATTCTGGTGGGTTTTGACCCTATTCAATTACATAATTACATGCACCTGATCAAGCTTTGTTTACTTCTAGCCTATATCACACAGGCAGGTGGGGCCTCGTGTTGGCACCATAGGTTTAAGCTTACAACTACAGCTGTTGGCTATCATTGTGCTGGGAGGGCTCTGCCCTCCAAGCTGGGACTTGCACGTGGCCATGAGGGGACTGTGCCCTCTCATTAGTCTTAGGCTTGAATCTGTCCAAACACTGAAGCCGCTCTCCACACACCTGTCTTCATGAAGCTCCATCAACGTCCCCTCTCTCCAGCATGCCACCCCAAAATCAATATTCAATCTAAAAAATTAAAAAAAAAATAACACAACATGGTACTTGCACTAACTGGCTGGACATGCCTGGCCATGCCTCTCAGCTCCTTTACAGGATTCTGTAGGTGTAATTCTTTTCAAGGAGATAGTCCTCTTGTTGAAATTTTAAAAAATAAAGCGCGGAACTATCTAGGATTGGATACAATGAGCAATGGAGAGATTCGTGTTTCTCTTACAGGCCATGCAGGATGTATAACGTCTCACATAAATCATTTACCAGGTATTCGGGTAAAAGATAACCATCAGGAGTGATGGGGTCCTCTCCTCTCAGTACCAGGGTTTTTGTCCCTGCAGCTCTGGAGAGAAGATCATCTGATGTTTAAAGTTGTTCTTGCCCTGACCGGTTTGACTCAGTGGATAGAGCATAGGCCTGAGGACTCAAGGGTCCCGGGTTTGATTCAGGTCAAGGGCATGTATTTTGGTTGTGGGCACATCCTCAGTGGGGGATGTGCAGGAGGCAGCTGATTGATGTTTCTCTCTCATGGATGTTTCTAGCTCTCTCCCTCTGCCTTCCTCTCTGTAAAAAAATCAATAAAATATATTAAAGTTGTTCTCATTCCAGATGCACAAAACCAATGAATAGGTCTCACTTGAGGTAAGATTAACTAACCGATCATATAGGCGTTAGGACATGACTAGGATTTTCTGTTCTCCTTTCCTCCCCCCCCCCCCCCGCCTTCTTCTTCTTCTTCTTCTTCTTCTTCTTCTTCTTCTTCTTCTTCTTCTTCTTCTTCTTCTTCTCTCTCTCTCTCTCTCTCTCTCTCTCTCTCTCTCTCTCTCTCTGGATGGGGAAAACTGAGGGCTGGAACATGTAGAGGAACACGCCACTGTATCAAGGGGAGCAGGAGGCAGGGTGATATTTCAAAATCTGTTACATTTTCCTTTCCCACCTCCCTCTGTGAAGGTCTCCTTGTCCCACTCTTGGCTCCTCAGAGGTCCCCACCCAAATTTTTCAGGTTGCACAGAAAGGGGAACGAAGGAAGGAGGCATCCGTGACTCCGTCCACAGGCAGTTGGGTAGATGCTCTTTATTCTGTGAGTGTTTCATTTGACACAGTGAGGATCCCACACATACACTTTTTTCTTATTTTTCCCCATTTAACATCAGATAGCATACACATTCTGATACGACACCAACAGTTCTGCATAATTATTATCTTGAACTGCTTCATGAGTCTCCTGATGTACATCTATTTGTTGCTGACATAAACCATTGAATAATTCGGGACACGTGCAGCGCTTCCACTGCTTTGCTATGACAAAGAGTGTTGTGATGAATTCAAACCTTGCCCACATTTCGGATTTACCAGAATTACTAGGTCAAAGGTGATGAATGAGACTCTGGATTCAACTTGCCTCACCTTCTGTCATAAAAATTGTAGCCGTTTACAGTTCTACTGGAGAATACTGCGGATCTCCCTGCATCTTCGCCAGCACCGACATTTTTTGTGTATTATATTTAGCTCATAGGATTTTGCAAATTTTAATTTTTTATTAGAATGTTGTTGACATTTTCATATGACTTTGAAAAAATGATAAAGTCAAGTGTGGCTGAAAGTCATGGATGTCTTTATTCCTGGGAAGTTCCAGTTCAGGGCATAGGGATGGAGGATGAAAGCATGGAGAGATTAGGAATTGGTTTTCATGGTATCATAGATCCATTTGCGGTACATGCATATGCGGGTGTATACCACTGGCTCAAAGGGCAGTGAACAAGGGTAAAATCCGCCAGACACGAGGCCTTGCAGGGAACCTTCGAAAATCAGTGGACTCCCGGAGTCACCCTGCAGGGGAGAGAGCAGATTAGCTTTGATTTCAAAATAACCAGCAATGAGGTCCCACAGACCCCATGCTTATCAAGCCTTGATCCTGGCCAATGGGAAGACACTCATTGTCTCTGCGGACCAATGGCAGAGCAGGAATGAATGCTATCAAGGAGAGGACCAGCCAGGCTTTCGGAAGACATTGGCTTGAGCCCTAGTCAATCACAGGGAGGGAGGCGGGGCTTCGGGAGTGTCAGAGCCCCATTTATTTGTCAAGCCCCTGGGAGAGGAAGCATTACCTCCAGGGAATCCCATGCATTTCCTTACTCAGGGATGGGGGACAGGGTAGTTCTGGAAACCAGGCGGGACCAATGCCCTAATTTACAGGATCTAGTGCAAAATAAAAGTATGGACCACCAGGTTCAAATATATGAAGTTTAACAAAAGCGAGTGCGTTAAACCAAGTGCAGGTCTGTCCGGAGTTGCGACTCTGTGTCCCTGCACAGTTTGCAGAATTATGAATCAGGCCCTCAGTGGGGGACAAGGAGGAACCCCCCATTTTTAGGACATTCAACCCTGTCCCATCACCTCTCTTCCTAACACACACCATTTCACCACCCCTGAAAGCTGAGAGTGCACATGTGGGCAAAGGTAGTGGGAGTACAAATAGGCAAAGGATGAAAGAGAAAGAGAGAAGGATGGAGAGAAGAGAAAGGGAAGGATGAAGGAGACAGAGAAGCAGAATATTGGGGGTAGGGAATGAGGCAGAGATGGAGAAAATAAAAATTGACAGAGGCAGGAGAGAGAGGAAGGGAGGGAGGGAGGAAAAGAGAGAGAGAGAGAGAGAGAGAGAGAGAGAGAGAGAGAGAGAGAGAGAGAGAGAGAGAGAGAGAGAGAGATCGCAACACAGAGAGAAGACAGAGGAAACCAGGAAATGAAATGAGGTGGGAGGACCTAGCCGGTTTTGCTCAGTGGACAGTGCATCGGCCTGCTGACTGAAGGGTCCCAGGTTGGATACCCGCCAAGGGCACATGCCTGGGTTATGGGCTCAAACCCCAGTAGGGGGTGTGCAGGAGGCAGCCAATCAATGATTCTCTTTCTTCATTGATGTTTCTATCTCTCCCTCCCCTTCCTCTCTGCAATCAATAAAAATATTAAAAATACAAAGAAATGAGGTGTGAGGAGAGATGAGGGGAGACGGTCCTGAGAGACAGAGAGGAGGGTACAGAGATGAGGAAGGGGGGACAAAGAGGAGGGGCTCATCCTTTCTTCAGAATTAGAACCAGATACACAGATACAAGCCCAGGACATTAGCCTCAGGCACAGGCCAGTGATTGCAACGAACATTTTAAGGCATATTTTAAAAATCAAATTTAATATGAAAAATATCCATGAGGAACCTGGTATTCCAGTTTTGTGTGTGTGTGTGTGTGTGTGTGTGTGTGTGTGTGTGTGTGATTTTTTCTTTATTTCAGAAAGGAAGGGAGAGGGAGAGAGAGAGATAGAAATGTCAATAAGAGAGAATCATTGATCAACTGCTTCCTGCATGCCCCCTTCCTGGGGATGGAGCCTGCATCCTGGGCATGTGCCCTTGGCTGGGATAGAACCTAGGACCCTTCAGTCCGCAGGCCTGTGCTTGATCCACTGAGCCAAACGGGCTAGGGCGGTATTTCAGTTTTACATAAAGACTGGGTCATTACTGTGGTGTTCTGAAGGACATAGAAGCCTGAAGCAAAAGGGAAATCCAGTCCCTGACCCAGGCAGAGGACTGAGGAGAGAGAGCCAGGAAATTGGGACTGGTAAGGTGTGAGGGAAGGCTCAGCAGCAGGATCAGGCCCTGGGACACTGGATGGAGGGGGAGACAGGCCTAGGCTGAGAGGAAGCAGGACCCAGGGCAGGCGGGGGATGAAGGGACTCACTTGGCAGGTGGAGGAGAGTCCGCCGAGTGCATCAGCACAGATCATGTACTTTTTCAACATGGTAGGATAAAACACATTGCATTGCTTGTAGGAGACGATGTTGACATTCGAGCACATGAGCTCTGATGGATTTGTTGCTTCTGGAGAAGTTAGGGAGTGGGGGAGGAGTCAGAGGCTTGGTCCCAAGGACCTGTGGGTGCTGAGGTAAAATAATGGGAACCCTGGACATGGAAGGAGGAAGAGCCGGGTGACCCAATACGATGGTTATAAAAAGGGCCCTATTTCTTGGACTCCCAGGTCATTGGAAGGAAGGGATTTGTGTCTGAACTCCTGGGTTTGAACGTACTGTGCAGAGTGGCCCTCTTCTAGCACACCTGCCACACTCCAACTCTCAGGGTCCTGGAGTTCAGGTGAACCCAGCTCTGGGGTTAACTTACCTGCATTTGCTCTTATCTGGAACCCCTGAGGCAGCTCAAGCCATATGCCCGCACTCTACCTCCACCCTCATTCCTGAGGCCAGGTCAGCGGGTTGGCCCCAGCAGGTTCTAGCTCCACCATCCCTAGTGGCAGCTCTACCAATGGAAGGAAGAGGAGCTGGCATTGAGGTTCACCTCCTGGGTAGAGGGGGCTGGGGACCAGGTCTCCTTTGTCTGAGGGAGAAGGCATCTGAAGGCCAAGACCCTGGATCTGAGGGTGGAATCGGCTGAGGGCCTGGACACTTGGCTCTGCCTGAGGTGGTGACTGGGGTTCTAAACTCCTGGGTCTGTGGGATGGAGGCCTGGGATCCAAGCATTATGGAACTGGGGGAGGCATGTCTAAAGGTCAGGCTTTCTGGGTCTGACCGTGCAGGGCCTGGTTGTCTGGCTTCCTGGGTCTGAGAACGCAGGTGTTGGGGGGGTCTGGAACCTTGGGTCTGTCCCCTGTATCTGCGGCCTGAGGAAGAAGGGAGCTGGGACCTTGGTGACTGGGGTCACAGAGGCAGCCTCACCCACTTCCACGGTGGTGATGCCCCAGCCAGAAACAGTACAGCTTGACCCAAGGTCTTTGCAGCTGGATGGTAGGTTGATTGTCTTTACATTGCTCGAGAGCCTGGCCAGGCTGCTCAGCTTCACAAGCATGATGTCATGATCATCGGTGCAGTGATCTTCCGGGCATGCCCCCCAACCAGAAGATCACTGCCCATTTGCACAATATAATCACTTTAAAAAAAAAAAAAAGCAACATTCAAAAGGAGACACTGTGATTGAGAGAAGGGTAAAAAGACCCAGACTTAGGGGGACAGAAGCCCAGAGAGAGAGAGCAATCCTGCACACTGGAACTCATTGTTTTGATACATGGCCACCTGCCAGGGATGGGAGCCTCTTGGACATACCACTCCATTAATAATCCTTTCCCCGGTATCCTGGGCTGGATGGAGACATGGAGAAAGCATGGGTAGCAGGCACCAGGGGAGGGCTGACTCCATAGTAGATGATTTCCCAGAGACAGTGATGGAAAGAGACACACAGACAGAGAGGCGTGGAGAAGGGCAGAGGCAGGCACGGAGCACAGGGCAGAGACAGCTGCAGTTGGAGATGGAGAGAGACGGGGGGAGCCTGCTCAGAAACCCAGGGCAGCAGCTGATCTGGAGGCAACCCCAGCATCTGATGAGAGAGACATGGAGGCCCGGAAGCAGCTTTTGGGGCACCCAGAGCCCAGGAGTCAGGAGGGAGCAGGAAGAAAGGGGCCACAGCCCAGGGGTTGAGTCGCCATGGGAAGAGGCTGCTGCAGGGGGCGTCCTGACTCAGGGGCTCATTGGAGAGAGGGGGCCCTGGAGAGGGGAGTTGGAGGACTGTGAGGCCCGGGGCAAGGTCAGGACTCCGTTTGTCCTCCCCTTCTTGTCCAGCAGATCCCAGGTTCCTTCTATTCACTCAGACCCAGGAGTCTCAGTCTCCACCCACCTCCTCCCTCAGACTCAGAGGTCCAGGCCAGAGACATCCTTCCATGCAGATGCACCTAGGGATCGGGCTTTCTGTCCATCCCCATTTATAATAGAAAGCCTCTCTGTTCTTCCCCATTTATAATTCTATGTCCCAACTTACTTTTAGGTAAAAGACCCAAATCTCCAGCCCTCCAGCCCCTCCTTCTCACAACCAGATTTTGGCCATCTAGTGCTCTGCCCTCAAGAGCAAGAGTTGGCTGTCCATGCAGACACATCTGCCCCACCCCAAATGGGATTTCCTCTCACCTGCAGTGGGTCTGATCTGGTGTGGTCTTCAGACTGGGTTGAACTTCAACTGTGTCCAGCCCTGTGCAGAGTGGCCTTCTTTTAGCACACCAGCCCACTCCAACTCTCAGGGTCCTGGAGTTCAGGCGAACCCAGCTCTGGGGTTACCTTACCTGCATTTGCTCTTATCTGGAATCCTGGAGGCAGCTCAAGCCATATGCCCGCACTCTACCTCCACCCTCATTCCTGAGGCCAGGTCAGGGGCTTGGCCCCAGCACATTCCAGCTTCACCATTCCTGGTGGCAGCTATGAAGGGTGTGACCAGGTACTGGCGCCAAGGGGCAGGACCAGGAGTCACGGACCTACCCGCATGGCTCAGGATGGACTGTGCCCTGGGTCCTCCACTGTGGCCAATTTTTTTTTTGTCCTCTGCCTCTCTCGGGGGTGGCCTGGAACTTACACCGTAACTCTGAGCAGCTTTTGGGAACTTGTCAGGCTGAATCCCAGACGTGTCTTTGAGCCTGAACCCGACCCTAATATTGGGCTATGAATCTCAAGAGAAGGCTTTCCTAAATCCACCTACTAAATATGTACTGTTTTTCACTTATTATACTTTGATTTCTATACATAGTATGTATAGCTAACAAAAATGTCTGAGCATTATCTAATGGGACATTTTATTTACTCTATAAAAAGTCTTGAACAATAGATCAACCAAAGGCCTTGTGTGCTTGCATATGAGCCTAACCAGTGATCACGGACAACAGGGGGAGGGGGGCATGCATGTGTGGGGTTTGGGAAGGGAACGGGGGCGGGGGGGGTGTTGATGACAAATATGTGATACCTTAATCAATAAAGTAATTAAAAAAAAAGAAGTCTGAACAGCCCTAGCCGGTTTTGCTCAGTGGATAGAACGCTGGCCTGCAGACCAAAAGATCCCTAGTTCGATTCCGGTCAAGGGCATGTACTCTCCCTAAAAATCCATGGAAAAACATCCTCGGATGAGAATTAACCAAAAGACAAATTTTTTTTTTAATTTTAAAAATAAATTTTAAACGTCTTGGACAATTGTTTCTCTTAGAATGCTTACTCCTTCCTTTATTCTATTGAATAATGTTCTACACTATAGCTTTATATTGAATTATGTGTCTCTTCCACATTGAAGTCCCTTTGAATCGCTTTCATTATAATGAGGGTGGGATGAATTTCTTTGATTTTCACCTTTGCTCATTGTATTCATTCATGAAGTATCTACTGAGCATTTACTCTGATCCAGAATCGGTTCTGGCCTCTGAGGGCACAGTACCCACAAAACAGCAAAATTCCATCACAAAGCCCCTCATTCCAGTGGGTGGAGACCTTGAGTAAAGAGACAAAAACTTCACATTTCTGGTTTTTTTATGTGGCAGTAAGTGCTATGGAGAACAATAAGACCAGAGGAGGACTAGGGAATTATTTGTTCCCTTTGATCTCAGCAACCCCTGCAGTTTAATATTGGGAAAGGGGGTTGGAAAGACCCCAGGTGAAGAGGACATTTGGATACAATCTTGTAGGAGGTGGTAGATGGATTCATGTACATATTTGGGATCAGTGAGTCCTAGGCAGAGTGACGGGCAGGTGAGAAGAGGAGGAAGACCTAGAATGTTACTGGAGCAGAATGAATCAGATGAAAAAGGGTGGGTGATGAGTTCAGAGGCCTCACAGGATTTGGAAGACACAGGGATTGAGGAACGAGTAGGACTTTGGCATTGGCATTGAGTAACACAGGAACCATTGTCAGATGACTACTAGACAGCTGATTCCTAATAGTGAAATTGACCCTCACTTCTAACTCAGACACCAAAATATGTTTCATGCCTTAGTGTGAGTCCACTTGTTATCTCAATTCAGATCTTTAATCCAATTCTGTCTCGGTCCCACAAGTTGACCATCATGGACATTGTTGTTGCCTACCCAACATGCACCCCTTCTGCCATTTGTCAGAACCTTGATTTAGTTTGGACAACCTGCTATGCTCATTGTGACTGCAACTGAGCTTTACTGCACCAAGCACGGGTGGGCCCATTTCTGCTGCCCAGGGACTGGTTTATAAATAAACATGTGATACAATGTTGACCAATGAGGAGTGAGGGAAACCCAACTGGGCTACTTCACAGAACTGCTCTCTTCTTCCCAAAGTGAGTCAGAAGAAGAGTTCTCCTTGACTCTGTTAGACAGTGTCCCTTCTGGGGATAAATTCTGGAAATGAGTCAATCTTCCTGGAAATAGGGAGGGAAGTGGCCCAGGGAGAAAGCCATAGCTCTGTGGATGGTCAAATGGAGAGAAAGTGATGGGGATAGTCAGTGTCTTTAATGAGGTTGCTGAACTGGTGAAGTAATGCTCCATGGAGCCCCTTCATCTCACGTCACCTGCAGGTTTCCTTTCTGGTTTAAAGTTTCTGTGTTGTTGTTGCTCCCACTGCAGAAGTCTTTTTAATAAGAACTTGACATCACGCCAAAACCGGTTTGGCTCAGTGGATAGAGCATTGGCCTGCAGACTCAAGGGTCCCAGGTTCAGATTCCGGTCAAGGGCATGTACCTTGGTTGCGGGCACATCCCCAGTAGGAGGTGTGCAAGAGGCAGCTGATCGATGTTTCTCTCTCATCGATGTTTCTAACTCTCTATCCTCTCTCTTCCTCTCTGTAAAAAATCAATAAAATATATTTAAAAAAAAGAACTTGACATCATGTTCAGATTTCCTTGCAAGTCTAGAATTTGATCCCAAACCATCAATTCAAATTTAATTCCGAGCTGAATCTCCATGTGGAATCCAAATTAACCAACAAACCTTACCCTATCTCTAGTGGCAGCTCTTCTTACCACCCCCGATATTTTATTATAGCACTTAACTGTATATCATGTTCTATTTTATGTGCATTTGTTCATTGTCTATTTATCCCACCTAGCCTGTGACTGCATAAAGATGGAGACTCATACAGTACAGCACCTGGAGTCTGTCAGATCCTCATAAGTAAGAGTAGGATTAATGGCTGAAAGTGAATTTACCTTTCTTTTTAGCCTGTGAGCTATAGAATCGAGGGGAAAAACCTTTACCTGGCACCTTTGTAAGCCACAAGTTATATTATATGCTCACATCTCATTTAATCTTCACAACAGCTTTTGGGAAGGGGGGCTGGATACAGTGAACTTTATTTTTTAAAAATACATTTTTTATTTATTTAAGAGAGGAAGGGAGAGGGAGAGAGATAGAAACATCAATGATGAGAGCGAAACATTGACTGTTTGCCTCCTGCAGGCCCTCTACTGGGGATCAAGCCTGCAACCCAAGCATGTGCTCTTGACTGGAATCGAACCTTGGACCATTCAGTCCACACGCAGAAGCTCTCTCCACTGAGCCAGTGAACTTTACTATGTATGACAGAACAATATCTCAAGGAACAAGTACCAGACTGCCTGTGGATGGAGTCGTGGGTGCGTTCTTCCTTCCGTTCCCCTTTCTGTGCCTGCGCACTTCTACCACCTGAAAAATACAGGTGGGGACCTCTGAGGAGCCAAGGGTGGGGAGAGGAGACCTTCACAGAGGGAGGTGGGAAGGGAAAATGTAACTGATTTTGAACCCTAACTCTGCCTCCTGGCCCCTCTGATACAGTGGTGTGTTTTTGTCCATTTCTTAGACCTTAGTTTTCCCCACCCATAAAATTAGAAAGAGAGAGAGAGAGAGAAACAGAAATGCCTACTTCACCAGTGTGAAAAGTGGTGTGAACGTGGTTCTGAGCATGTCACAGGTGACAACGAGGAGAGAGGGAGCAGGTTTTCAGAAAGGTCAGTGTTGGCATGCAGACAGGACACTGGAATACATCGAGGCCCTGACACAAGACAGCACCCAGCATCTGGAGTAAGAGAGCGAACAATGAGAGTGGAAACTGGGTTAGGTGGGCTCCTGTTCTCACAGAAAAGAGGGAAGGGGCCTCTGGAAGAGGGAAGAGAGGGAGAAATGGGGAGTCCCCTGTGCTCAGAGCCTGGCAAGGTCTCCAGATCTCTGGTCTCCTGGGCTCCCTGGACAACCACACTGCAGACCCTGCTGACTGAGGTATCGTCTCCCCAAAGACTCACCCTCCCACCATCTCTCTAGATTTTCTCCCACAAGTCCCTTCTGGTCAACATGATCTTTCCTGTTGACATCTGACCCCTCGTTTGAGTCTCCTTTAACCCCCAAGTAAACACCCACATATTGAAGAAATTCTGGAGACATCAATATTCTGCAGAGAGGAAACCAAGAGCCCTCCTCTCACAATGTCCAGGAGTCCAGGCGCCCAGCCCCTCCTCCCTCAGACCCAGGAGTCCACGTCCCCAACCCCTCCTCCCTCAGACCCAGGAGTCCAGGCCCCCAGCCCCTCTTCCCTCAGATCCAGGAGTCCAGGTCCCCAAGGTCATTGATATTTCAGACCTAGGTTCCTGGAACCCAATAACCTTCTCTCCCAAACCCCAAATTCTGAACTTCCATCCTTTCTTTCTCAGACACAAAACTGTGGACCCTCCAGTCCCTTCCTAATTCAAACCCAAGAGTTAAAGCCCGCAGGCCTCTCCTCACTCAACCCAGGACATTGGTCCCCAAGACACTCCTCTCAGACAAGAAGTTCTGGCTCTGATCCCACACATCCCTCAGACCCAAGAGTTCAAGCCTCCAGACCCCTCTTCCCTCAGACACAAGTGTCCAGGCCCCTGGACTCATCCTTTCTCTCCATCAGTGACAATTTAGAAAATATCTGGGTTTGGGGACACCCGTGTGCCTTGCCAGCACGGCCAAGGGTGAACCTGAGTGCGGGCGGTGAAGGATTGAGAAAAGACAGACAAGAGAATGAAAGCTGGGTCTCGGTGGGACGCTGTCCTCTCTGATGGAGAGCCTGTCTGATGTAGAGCTAGCGACAACACCATGGACAACAAGCCATGTCTTTATTTTATAGCCAGATTCCATGAGGCAAAGTAAGGGCGTGGTCAAGATGTTTACAACATTTTCGTGGGTTTCGATCCTACTCAATTACATGCACCTGATCAAGCTTTGTTTACTTGAAACCTATATCACTCAGGCACACGGGGCCACGTGTTTGGACTGTAGGTTTAAGCTTACAACTACAGCTGTTGGCTATCATTGTGCTGGGAGGGCCCTGCCCTCCAAGCTGGGACTGGCACGTGGCCATGAGAGGACTGTGCCCTCTCATTAGTCTGAGACTTGAACCTGTCCAAACACTGTAGCAGCTCTCCACAGCTGTCCTCATGAAGCTCCATCCATGTCCCCTCTCTCCAGCATGCCACCTAAAATCAATATTCAATCAAAAAGATTTTAAAAAATAACACAACATGGCAGTTGCACTAACTCTGGCTGGAGATGCCTGGCCACGCCTCTCCGCTCCTTTGCAGGAGTGAGCAGGTGGAATTCTTTGCAAGGAGATAGTCCTCTTGTTGAAATTTAAAAAAATAAAGCGGGAAACTATTTAGGCTTGGAAACAAAATGCAATGGAGAGATGCGTGTTTCTTTTACAGGTGATGCAGGATGGGTAACATCTCACATAAATCGTTTCCCAGGTTATTCGGGTAAAAGATAACAATCAGGAGTGATGGGGTCCTCTCCACTTTGTACCAGGGTATTTGTCCCTGCAGCTCCGGAGAGATGATCATCTGACATTTAAAGTTGTTCTTGCCCTAATCTGTTTGGCTCAGTGGATAGAGCGTCCACCTGCAGACTCAATGGTCTCGGGTTCGATTGTGGTCAAGGGTTTGTAACCTTGGTTGCGGGCACATCCCCAGTAGGAGGTGTGCAGGAGGCTGCTGACTGATGTTTCTCTCTCATGGATGTTTCTAGTTCTCTCCCTCTCACTTCCTCTCTGTAAAAAATCAATAAAATATATCAAAGTTGTTCTTATTCCAGATGCTCAAAACCAATGAACAGGTCTCTCTGGAGGTAAGATTAACTGACCAATCATATAGGCCAGTGATGGCGAACCTATGATACGCGTGTCAGCACTGACACGCGTAGCCATTTTTGATGACACCGGTCGCATGCCGAGGATGAAACGTTTGCTGCTCCTGAGGATGAGACATTTGCGACTAGAGTCTTGGAGTTAGTTTTTTCCTCAAAGTGACACACTACCCCAGTTATGCTCAGTTTTTTGGCGAAGTTTGACACACCGAGCTCTAAAGGTTGCCCATCACTGATATAGGCATTTCTGTTCTCCGTTCCTCCCCCTCCTCCCTCTCCTCCTCCCCCTCCTCCTTATCTTTCTCCTCCTCCTCCTCCTCCTCCTCCTTCTGCCTCTCTCTCTCTCTCTCTCTCTCTCTCTCTCTCTCTCTCTCTGGATGGGGAAAACCGAGGGCTGGAAAATGTAGAGTAACACACCACTGTATCAGTGGGAGCAAGAGGAAGGGTGAGATTTCAAAATCAGTTTCATTTTTCCTTTCCCACCTCCTTCAGTGAAGGTCTACTCTCCCCACCCTTGGCTCCTCAGAGGTCCCCAGCTGTATTTTTCAGGTTGTAGAGGTGCACATGCACAGAAAGGGGAACGAAGGAAGGAGGCACCCACGACTCCGTCCACAGGCAGGTTGGTACATGCTCTTTATTCTGTGAATATTTCATTTTACATGGTGAGGATCACACACACATACTTTTTTTTCTGCTTTATTTTTTTTTTCATTTAACATCAGAGAGTATACACATTCTGATATGACACCAACAGTTCTGCATGATTATTATCTTGAACAGCTTCATGAGTATCCCTACCTACATCCCTTTGTTGCTGACATAAATCATTGAATAATTTGAGACATGTTCATCGTTTCCACTGCTTTGCTATGACAAAGAGTGTTGTGATGAATTCAAACCTTGCCCACATTTCGGATTTACCAGAATTACTATTCAAAGGTGATGAATGAGACTCTGGATTCACCTTGCCTCACCTTCTGTCATAAAAACTGTAGCCGTTTACAGTTCTACTGGAGAACACTGCGGGTCTCCCTGCATCTTCACCAGCACCGTCGTTTATTTGTGCTTTATGTTTAGCTCATAGGTTTTTGCAAATTTTAATTTTTTATTAGAATGTTATTGACGTTTTCATACAACTTTGAAAAAAATGATCAAGTCAAGTGTGGCTGCAAGTCATGGATGTCTTTATTTCTGGGAAGTTCCAGTTCAGGGCATAGGGATGGAGGATGAAAGCATGGAGAGATTAGGAATTGGTTTTCATGGTATCATAGATCCATTTGCGGTACATGCATAGGCGTGTGTATATCACTGGCTCAAAGGGCTGTCTACAAGGGTAATATCCGCTGGACACCAGGCCTTGCAGGGAACCTTCGCAAATCAGCGGGCTCCCAGAGTCACCCTGCAGGAGAGAGAGCAGATTAGCTTTGATTTCAAAATAACCAGCAATGAGGTCCCACAGACCCCATGCTTATCAAGCCTTGATCCTGCCAGAACACAGCCTTCCACCCGGGCCAATGGGAAGACACTCATTGTCTCTGCGGACCAATGGCAGAGCAGGAATAATGCTATCAAGGAGAGGACCAGCCAGGTTTTCGGAAGACATTGGCTTGAGCCCTAGTCAATCACAGGCAGGGGGGCGGGGCTTCCAGGGTGTTAGAGCCCCATTAATTTGTCAAGCCCCTGGGAGAGGAAGCATTACCTCCAGGGAATCCCATGCATTTCCTTACTCAGGGATGGGGGACAGGGTAGTCCTGGAAACCAGGAGCGGGACCAATGGCCTAATTTACAGGATCTAGTGCAAAATAAAAGTATGGACCACCAGGTTCAAATATATGAAGTTTAAGAAAAGCGAGTGCGTTAAACCAAATGCGGGAATGTCGCGAGTTTGCGACTCTGTCCCTACACAGTTTACAGAATTATGAATCAGGCCCTCAGAGGGAGACAAGGGGAACCCCCCATTTTTAGGACATTCAACCCTGTCCCATCACCTCTCTTCCTAACACACACCATTTCACCACCCCTGAAAGCTGAGAGTGCAGATGTGAGCAAAGATAGTGGGAGTATAAATAGGCAAAGGATGAAAGAGAAAGAGAGAAGAGAAAGTGATAGTCCTCTTGTTGAAATTTAAAAAAATTTCAGAGAGAGAGAGAGAGAGAGAGAGAGAAAGGGAAGGATGAAGGAGACAGAGAAGCAGAATGTTTGGGGTAGGGAATGAGGCACAGAAGGAGAAAAAAAAAATTAGAGTCAGGAGAGAGAGAGAGAGAGAGAGAGAGAGAGAGAGAGAGAGAGAGAGAGAGAGAGAGAGAGAGATATCACAACACAGAGGAAACCAGGAAATGAAATGAGGTGGGAGGACCTAGCTGGTTTTGCTCAGTGGACAGTGCATCAGCCTGCAGACTGAAGGGTCCCAGGTTCGATTCCGGCCAAGGGCACATGCCTAGGTTGTGGGCTTAATCTCCAGTAGGGGGCGTGCAGGAGGCAACCAATCAATGAATCTCTGTCATCATTGATATTTCTATATCTCTCCCTCCTCCTTCCTCTCTGCAATCAATAAAAATATTAAAAATACAAAGAAATGAGGTGTGAGGAGAGATGAGGGGAGACGGTCCTGAGAGACAGAGAGGAGGGTACAGAGATGAGGAAAGGGGGGCAAAGAGGAGGGGCTCATCCTTTCTTCAGAATTCGAACCAGATACACAGATACAAGCCCAGGACATTAGCCTCAGGCACAGGCCAGTGATTGCAACGAACATTTTAAGGCATATTTTAAAAATCAAATTTAATATGAAAAATATCCATGAGGAAACTAGGATTCCAGTTTTTTTTTCTCTCTCTCTTTGTGTGTGTGTGTGTTCATTGTGTGTGTTTAATTTTTCTTTTTTCAGAAAGGAGGGGAGAGGGAGAGGGAGAGAGAGATAGAAACATCAATGAGAGAGAATCATTGGTCAGCTGCTTCCTGCATGCCCCCTTCCTGGGGATGGAGCCTGCATCCTGGGCATGTGCTCTTGACTGGGATCGAACGTAGGACCCTTCAGTTAGCAGGCTTGCGCTCGATCCCATGAGCCAAACTCACTAGGGTGGTATTCCAGTTTTAGATAAAGACTGGGTCATTACTGTGGTGTTCTGAACCACATAGTAGCCCGAATCAAAAGGGAAATCCAGTCCCTGAGCCGGGCAGAAAACTGAGGAGAGAGAGCCAGGAAAGTGGGACTGGTAAGGTGTGAGGGAAGGTCAGTACCAGGGTCAGGCCCTGGGACACTGGATAGAGAGGGAGACAGGCCTGGGCTGAGAGGAAGCAGGACCCAGGGCAGGCGGCGGAGAAGGGGACTCACTCTGCAGGTGGAGGAGAGCCCGTCAGGGGCAGCAGCACAGATCATGTACTTTTTCAACAAGGTCCGGTAAGCCTTCCTGCACTTCTTGTAGGAGACAATGTTG
This sequence comes from Eptesicus fuscus, assembly GCF_027574615.1. NCBI lineage: Eukaryota > Metazoa > Chordata > Mammalia > Chiroptera > Vespertilionidae > Eptesicus > Eptesicus fuscus. The sequence goes on from NC_072493.1 coordinate 44,299,176, forward strand.
ACATTCGAGCACATGAGCTCTGATGGATTTGTTGCATCTGGAGAAGTTAGGGAGTGGGGGGGGGGGGGGAGTCAGAAGCTTGGTCCCGTGAACCTGTGGGTGCTGATGTAAAAAAATGGGGACCCTGGACATGGAAGGAGGAAGAGCCGGGTGACCCAATATGATGGTTATGAAAAGGGCCCTATTTCTTAGACTCCCGGGTCGTTGGAAGGAAGGGACTTGTGTCTGAACTCCTGTGTTGGAACATACTGTGCAGAGTGGCCCTCTTCTAGCACACTGCCCCACCCTAACTCTCAGGGTCTTGGAGTTCAGGTGAACCCAGCTCTGGGGTTACCTTACCTGCATTTGCTGTTATCTGGAACACCAGAGGCAGTTCAAGCCATATGCCCGCACTCTACCTCCACCCTCATTCCTGAGGCCAGGTCAGCGGGTTGGCCCCAGCAGGTTCTAGCTCCACCATCCCTAGTGACAGCTCAACCAATGGAAGGAAGAGGAGCTGGCATTGAGGGACACCTCCTGGGTAGAGGGGGCTGGGGACCAGGTCTCCTTTGTCTAAGGGAGAAGGCATCTGAAGGCCAAGACTCCTGAGTCTGAGGGAGAAAGCAGCTTAGGGCCTGGGTACTTGGCTCTGTGTGAGGTGGTGACTGGGGTTCTAAACTCCTGGGTCTGTGGGATGGAGGCCTGGGATCCAAGGATTATGGGACTGGGGGAGGCATGTCTAAAGGTCAGGCTTTCTGGGTCTGACTTGCAGGTCCTGGTGGTCTGGCTTCCTGGGTCTGAGAACACAGATGTTGGGGGGTCTGGAACCTTGGGTCTGTCCCCTGTATCTGCGACCTGAGGAAGAAGGGAGCTGGGACCTTGGTGACTGGGGTCACAGAGGCAACCTCACCTTCAACCATGATGGTGATGCCCCAGCCAGAGACAGTACAGCTGGTCCCAGGGTCTTTGCAGCTGGACGGTAGGTTGATTTTCTTCACATTGCGCGAGAGCTTGGCCGGGCTGCTCAGCTTCACAAGCATGATGTCATGATCATCGGTGCGGTTGTTATACCATGGGTGGACGAAGGACTCTGTAGCCCTGATCTTCCGGGAATGCCCCCCAACCAGAAGATCACTGCCCATTTGCACAATATAATCACTTTAAAAAAAAAAGCAACATTCAAAAGGAGACACTGTGATTGAGAGAGGGATAAAAAGCCCCAGACTTAGGGGAACAGAAACCGAGAGAGAGAGAGAGAGAGAGAGAGAGAGAGAGAGAGAGAGAGAGAGAGAGAGAAGGACCTCCCTGTGGATCCCCTGTTCCATACCTCCTGCGGCAGTGGGCTACGGTGAGCACCCACTGTGGGTTGACCAGTACGCCGGCACACTGGAACTCATTGTTTTGAAACAGGGCAACCTGCCAGGGATGGGAGCCTCTTGGACATACACCTCCATTAATAATCCTTTCCCCGGTATCCTGGGCTGGATGAAGACATGGAGAAAGCATGGGTAGCAGGCATCAGGGGAGGGCTGAGGCCATATTAGATGATTTCCCAGAGACAGTGATGGAGAAAGACACACAGACAGAGAGGCGTGGAGAAGGGCAGAGGCAGGCACGGAGCACAGGGCAGAGACAGCTGCAGACGGAGACGGAGAGAGATGGGGAGCCTGCTCAGAAACCCAGGGCAGCAGCTGGTCTGGAGGCCACCCCAGCATCTGATGAGAGAGACACGGAGGGCAGGAAGCAGCCTGGAGGGCACCCAGAGCCCAGGGGTCAGGAGGGAGCAGGAAGGAAGGGGCCACAGCCCAGGGGTTGAGTCTCCATGGGAGGAGGCTGCAGGTGAGGGTTCTGACTCAGGGGCTCCTTGGAGAGAGGGGGCCCTGGAGAGGGGAAATGGGGGATTGTGAGGCCCAGGGTCAAGGTCAGGACTCCCAGGGTGGTCCTCACCTTCTTGTCCAGCAGATCCCAGGGCTAAGGACAGCAGTAGGAGCAGCAGGGTTGGGAGAAGGGGACCTGCCATGTGTCCTGTGTGAGCCTCTGTGGCTGCCACAGAGGAGGGGCCTCTTCTGCTGGGGCTGAAAAGACAGAGAGTTCAGGAGCGGGACTCCTGGTCTCCAGGTCCCTTCTCTTCACTCAGACCCAGGAGCCCCAGTCTGCCCCATGTCCTCCCTCAGACTCAGAAGTCCAGGCCAGAGACACCCTTCCATGCAGATGCACCTAGGGATCGGGCTTTCTGTCCATCCCCATTTATCATCGAAAGCCTTTCTGTTCTTCCCCATTTATAATTCTATGTCCCAAGTTCCTTTTAGGTAAAAGACCCAAAACCCCAGCCCTCCAGCCCCTCCTTCTCACAACCAGATTTTGGCCGTCTACTGCTCTGCCCTCAAGAACAAAAGTCGGCTGTCCATACAGACACACCTGCCCCACCCCAAATGGGATTTCCTCTCACCTGCAGTGGGTCTGATCTGGTGTGGTCTTCAGACTGGGTTGAACTTCAACTGTGTCCAGCCCTGTGCAGAGTGGCCCTCTTATAGCACACCAGCCCCACTCCAACTCTCAGCGTCAGTGAGTTCAGGTGACCCCAGCTCTGGGGTTACCTTACCTGCATTTCTCTTATCTGGAACCTCAGAGGCAGCATAAGCCACGTGCCCGCACTCTACCTCCACCCTCATTCCTGAGGCCAGGTCAGGGGCTTGGCCCCAGCACGTTCCAGCTCCACCATCCCTGGTGGCAGCTATGAATGGTGTGACCAGGTACCGGCGCTGAGGGGCAGGACCAGGAGTCAAGGACCCACCTGCATGGCTCAGGATGGACTGTGCCCTGGGTCCTCCACTGTGGTCAATTTTCTTGCCCTCTGCCCTTCTCAGGGGTGGAACTAAAACCGTAACTCTGAGCAGCTTGTGGGAACTTGTCAGGCTGAATCCCAGACATGTCTTTGAGCCTGAACCCGACCATAATATTGGGCTATGAATCTCAAGAAAAGGCTTTCCTAACTCCACCTACTAAATATGTACTGTTATTCACTTATTATACTTTGATTTCTATACATAGTATGTATATCTAACAAAAATGTCTGAACATTATCTAATGGGACATTTTATTTACTCTATAAAAAGTCTTGAACAGCCCTAGCCGGTTTGGCTCATTGGATAGAGCGTTGGCCTTCGGATCAAAGGGTTCCTAGTTCGATTCCAGTCAAGGGCATGTACCTTGGTTTCAGGCTTTTTCCCGGCCCTGCCCCTGATCGGGGTTCGTGCAAGAGGCAACCAATCGATGTGTCTCTCTCACATCCTTCTTTCGCTCTGCCTTTTCCTCTCACTTCCACTATCCCTCAAAATCCATGGAAAAACATCCTCGGATGAGAATTAACCAAAAGACAATTTTTTTTAAATTTAAAAAATAAATTTAAAAGTCTTGGGCAATTGTTTCTCTTAGAATGCTTACTCCTTCCTTTATTCTATTGTATAATGTTCTACACTATAACTTTATCCTGAATTATGTGACTCTTCCACATTGAAGTTCCTTTGAATCGCTTTCATTATAATGATGGTGGGATGAATTTCTTTGATTTTCATCTTTGCTCATTGTATTCATTCATGAAGTATCTACTGAGCATTTACTCTGAAACTGGATTTGTTCTGGCCTCTGAGGGCACAGCATCCACAAAACAGCAAAATTCCATCATAAAGCCCCTCATTCCAGTGGGTGGAGACCTTGTGTAAAGAGACAAGATCTTCACATTTGTGGTTTTTTTATGTGGCAGGAAGTGCTATGGAGAACAATAAGACCAGAGGAGGACTAGGGAATTATTAGTTCCCTTTGATCTCAGCAACCCCTGCAGTTTAATATTGGGAAAGGTGGTTGGAAAGACCCCAGGTGAAGAGGACATTTGGATACAATCTTGTAGGAGGTGGTTCATGTAGCTACTTGGGATCAGTGAGTCCTAGGCAGAGTGACAGGGAGGTGAGAAGAGGAGGGGGACCTAGAAGGTTCTAGCAGGGAAGCCTTTTTTATTGGAGCTGAATGAATCAGAGGGAGGAGGGTGGGCGATGGTTTCAGAGGCCTCACAGGATTTGGAAGACACAGGGATTGAGGACCGAGTAGGACTTTGGCATTGGCATTGAGTAACACAGGAACCATTGTCAGATGACTACTAGACAGCTGATTCCTAATCATGAAATTGACCCTCACTTCTAACTCAGACACCAAAATATGTTTCATGCCTTAGTGTGAGTCCACTTGTTATCTCGATTCAGATCTTTAATCCAATTCTGCCTCAGTCCCAGAAGTTGACCATCATGGACATTGTTGCCTACCCAACATGCACTCCTTCTGCCATTTGTCAGAACCTTCATTTAGTTTGGACAACCTGCTATGCTCCTTGTGACTGCAACTGAGCTTTACTGCACCAAGCACGGGTGGGCCCATTTCTGCTGCCCAGGGACTGGTTTATAAATAAACATGTGATACAATGTTGACCAATGAGGAGTGAGGGGAAGCCAACTGGGCTACTTCAGGGAACTGCTCTCTTCTTCCATAAGGGAGACAAGAGTAGAGGTCTCCTTGACTCTGTTAGACAGTGTCCCTTCTGGTGTAAATTTTGGAAGTGAGGCAGCCCTCCTGGAACTGGGGAGGGAAGTGGATGGGGGATAGAGCCATAGCTCTGCGGATGGACAAACAGAGAGAAAGTGATGGTGATAGTCAGTGTCTTTAATGAGGTTGCTGAGCTGGTGAATTAATGCTCCGTGGAGACCATTCATCTCCTGTCACCTGCAGGTTTCCTTTCTGGTTTAAAGTTTCTGTGTTGTTGTTGCTCCCATTGCCAAAGTCTTTTTTATAAGACCTCGACGTCATGTTCAGATTTCATTGCAAGTCTAGAATTTGATCCCTAACCATCAATTCCAAATGTAATTCCGAGCTGAATCTCCATGTGGAATCCAAATTAACCAACAAACCTTACCCTATCTCTAGTGGCAGCTCTTCTTACCACCCCCGATATTTTATTATAGCACTTAACTGTATATCATGTTCTGTTTTATGTGCATTTGTTCATTGTCTATTTCTCCCACCTAGCCTGTGACTGCATAAAGATAGGGACTCATACAGTACAGCACCTGGAGTCTGTCAGATCCTCATAAGTAAGAGTAGGATTAATGGCTGAAAGTGAATTTACCTTTCCTTTTAGCCTGTGAGCCAAAGGATTGAGGGGAAAAACCTTTATCTGGCACCTTTGTAAGCCACATGTTATATTATATGCTCACATCTCATTTAATCTTCACAACAGCTTTTGGGAAGGGGGGCTGGATACAGTGAACTTTATTTTTTAAAAATACATTTTTTATTGATTTCAGAGAGGAAGGGAGAGGGAAAGAGATAGAAACATCAATGATGAGAGCGAAACATTGACTGTTTGCCTCCTGCAGGCCCTCTACTGGGGATCAAGCCTGCAACCCAGGCATGTGCCCTTGACTGGAATCGAACCTGCGACCATTCATTCCACAGGCAGAAGCTCTCCCCTCTGAGCCAGTGAACTTTACTATGTATGACAGAACAATATGTCAAGGAACAAGTACCAGACTGCCTGTGGATGGAGTCGTGGGTGTGTTCTTCCTTTTGTTTCCTGTTCTGTGCCTGTGCACTTCTACCACCTGAAAAATACAGGTGGGGACCTCTGAAGAGCCAAGGGTGGGGAGAGGAGACCTTCACAGAGGGAGGTGGGAAGGGAAAATGTAACTGATTTTGAACCCTAACTCTGCCTCCTGGCCCCTCTGATACAGTGGCGTGTTTCTGTCCATTTCTTACACCTCAGTTTTCCCCACCCATAAAATTAGAGAGAGAGAGAGAGAGAGAGAGAGAGAGAGAGAGAGAGAAGTGCCTACTTCACCAGGGTGAAAAGTGGTGTGAAAGTGGTTCTGAGCATGTCTCAGGTCACAAACTAGGAGAGAGGGAGCAGGTTTTCAGAAAGGTCAGTGTTGTCATGCAGACAGGACACAGGAGTAAAAGAGAGAACAATCGGGGTGGAAACTGGGTTAGGTGGGCTCCTGTTCTCACAGAAATGGGGGAAGGGGCCTCAGGAAGAGGGAAGAGAGGGAGGAATGGGGAGTCCCCTGTGCTCAGAGCCTGGCAAGGTCTCCAGATCCCCGGTCTCCTGGGCTCCCTGGACAACCACACTGCAGACCCTGCTGACTGAGGGATGGTCTCCTCAAAGACTCACCCCTCCCACCCATCTTTCTATATTTTCTCCCACAAGTCACTTCTGGTCAACATGATCTTTCCTTTTCATATCTGACCCTTCTTTTGAGTCTCCTTTAACCCCCAAGTAAACACCCACACATTGAAGAAATTCTGGAGACATCAATATTCTGCAGAGAGGAAACCAAGAGCCCTCCTCTCACAAATTCCAGGAGTCCAGGCTCCCAACCCATCCTCCCTCAGACCCAGAGTCCAGGCGTCCAGCCCCTCCTTCCTCAGACCCATGAGTCCAGATTCCTAGCACCTCCTCCCTCATACATAGGAGTCCACGTCCCCAACCCCTCCTCCCTCAGACCCAGGAGTCCAGGTCCCCAACCCCTCCTCCCTCAACCCAGGAGTCCAGGCCCCCAGCCCCTCTTCCCTCACATCCAGTTCCCCAAGGTCATTGATATTTCAGACCTAGGGTCCTGGAACCCAATAACCTTCTCTCCCAAACCCCAAATTCTGAACTTCCATCCTTTCTTTCTCAGACACAAATCTGTGGACCCTCCAGTCCCTTCCTAATGCAAACCCAAGAGCCAAAGCCCGCAGCCCTCTCCTCACTCAACCCAGGACACTGGTCCCCAAGACACTCCTCTCAGACAAGAAGTTCTGGCCCTGATCCCACACATCCCTCAGACCCAAGAGTTCAAGCCTCCAGACCCCTCTTCCCTCAGACACAAGAGTCCTGTCCCCTGGACTCATCCTTTCTCTCCATCAGTGACAATTTGGAAAATATCTGAGTTTTTGGACACCCGTGTGCCTCCCCAGCATGGCCAAGGATGAACCTGAGTGGGCGCGGTGAAGGATTGAGAAAAGCCGGACAAGAGAATGAAAGCTGGGTCTTGATTTGGACGCTCTCCTCTGTGATGGAGAGCCTCCCTGACGGAGAGCTAGCGTCAGCACAACGGACTACAAGCGTGTCTTTATTTTACATCCAGATGCCACCAGGCAAAGTAAGGGTGTGGTCAAGGTGTTTACAACATTCTCGTGGGTTTCCATCCTACTCAATTACATGCACCTGATCAAGCTTTGTTTACTTCCAACCTATATCACTCAGGCACATGGGGCCACGAGTTCGGACCATAGGTTTCAGCTTACAAGTATAGCTGTTGGCTATGATTGTGCTGGGAGGGCTCTGCCCTCCAAGCTGAGACTTGCATGTGGCCATGAGAGGACTGTTCCCTCTCATTAGTCTGAGGCTTGAATCTGTCCAAACACTGAAGCCGCTCTCCACACATCTGTCCTCATGAAGCTCCATCCACATCCCCTCTCTCCAGCATGCCACCCAAAATCAATATTCAATCAAAAAGATTTTAAAAAATAACACAACATGGCAGTTGCACTGACTCTGGCTGGAGATGCCTGGCCATTCCTTTCAGCTCCTTTACAGGAGTGAGCAGGTGGAATTCTTTGCAAAGAGATAGTCCTCTTGTTGAAATTTTAAAAAATAAAGCGGAAAACTATTTAGGCTTGGAAACAAAATGTAATGGAGAGATGCGTGTTTCTTTTACAGGTGATGCAAAATGGGTAACATCTCACATAAATCGTTTCCCAGGTTATTCGGGTAAAAGATAACAATCAGGAGTGATGGGGTCCTCTCCTGTCAGTACCAGGGTATTTTTCCCTGCAGCTCCAGAGAGATGATCATCTGACATTTAAAGTTGTTCTTGCCCTGACCAGTTTGGTTCAGTGGATAGAGCATAGGCCTGAGGACTCAAGGGTCCCGGGTTTGATTCAGGTCAAGGGCATGTACTTTGGTTGTGGGCACATCCTCAGTGGGGGGTGTGCAGGAAGCAGCTGATTGATGTTTCTCTCTCATGGATGTTTCTAGCTCTCTCCCTTCCTTTCTGTAAAAAGTCAGTAAAATATATTAAAGTTGTTCTTATTCCAGATGCACAAAACCAATGAACAGGTCTCACTCGAGGTAAGATGAACTGACTGATCATATAGGCATTTCTGTTCTATGTTCCTTCCTCTCCTCCTCCTTCTCCTCCTCCTCCTCCTCCTCCTTCTCCTCTTCTCTCTCTCTCTCTGTCTCTCTCTCTCTCTCTCTCTCTCTCTCTCGATGGAGAAAACTGAGGGCTTGAAAATGTAGAGAAACACACCACTGTATCAGTGGGAGCAGGAGGAAGGATGAGATTTCAAAATCAGTTTCATTTTCCTTTCCCACCTCCCTCTCTGTAGGTCTCCTCGCCCAACCCTTGGCTCCTCAGAGGTCCCCACCTGTATTTTTCAGGTTGTAGAGGTGCACATGCACAGAAATGAAACGGAAGGAAGGAGGCACCCATGACTCCATCCACAGGCAGTTGGGTACATGTTCTTTATTCTGTGAATGTTTCATTTTACATAGTGAGGATCACACACATATACTTCCCCCCCCCCCCCCATTTAAGATCAGATAGCATACACATTCCAATATGACACCAATAGTTCTGCATAATTATTGTCTTGAACAGCTTCATGAGTCTCCTGACCTACATCGCTTTGTTGCTGACATAAACCATTGAATAATTTGGGACACGTGCAGCGCTTCCACTGCTTTGCTATGACAAATAGTGTTGTGATGAATTCAAACCTTGCCCACATTTCGGATTTACCAGAATTTCTAGCTCAAAAGTGATGAATGAGACTCCGGATTCACCTTGCCTCACCTTCTGTCATAAAAATTGTAGCAGTTTACAGTTCTACTGGAGAATACTGCGGGTCTCCCTGCATCTTCACCAGCATCAACGTTTTTTTTTTTTGGTGCTTTATGTTTAGCTCATAGGTTTTTGCAAATTTTAATTTTTTATTAGAATGTTGTTGACGTTTTCATATGACTTTGAAAAAAATGATCAAGTCAAGTGTGGCTGCAAGTCATGGATGTCTTTATTTCTGGGAAGTTCCAGTTCAGGGCATAGGGATGGAGGATGAAAGCATGGAGAGATTAGGAATTGGTTTTCATGGTATCATAGATCCATTTGCGGTACATGCATATGCGGGTGTATATCACTGGCTCAAAGGGCGGTGAACAAGGGTAATATCCGCTGGACACCAGGCCTTGCAGGGAACCTTCGCAAATCAGCGGACTCCCGGAGTCACCCTGCAGGGGAGAGAGCAGATTAGCTTTGATTTCAAAATAAGCAGCAATGAGGTCCCACAGACCCCATGCTTATCAAGCCTTGATTCTGCCAGAACACAGCCTTCCACCCGGGCCAATGGGAAGAGACTCATTGTCTCTGCGGACCAATGGTAGAGCAGGAATGAATGCGATCATGGGGAGTACCTACCAGGTTTTCGGATGACATTGGCTTGAGCCCTAGTCAATCACAGGGAGCGGGGGCAAGGCTTCCAGGGTGTCAGAGCCCCAGTTATTTGTCAAGCCCCTGGGAGAGGAAGCATTACCTCCAGGGAATCCCATGCATTTCCTTACCCAGGGGTGGGGGACAGGGTAGTTCTGGAAAGTAGGGGCGGGACCAATGGCCTAATTTACAGGATCTAGTGCAAAATAAAAGTATGGACCACCAGGTTCAAATATATGAAGTTTAAGAAAAGCGAGTGCGTTAAACCAAATGCGGGAATGTCGTGAGTTTGCGACTCTGTGTCCCTGCACAGTTTGCAAAATTATGAATCAGGCCCTCAGAGGGAGACAAGGGGAACCCCCCATTTTTAGGACATTCAACCCTGTCCCATCACCTCTCTTCCTAACACACACCATTTCACCACCCCTGAAAGCTGAGAGTGCAGATGTGAGCAAAGATAGTGGGAGTACAAATAGGCAAAGGATGAAAGAGAAAGAAAGAAGGAAGGAGAGAAGAGAAAGGGAAGGATGAAGGATACAGAGAAGCAGAATGCTCGGGGTAGGGAATGAGGCAGAGATGGAGAAAATAAAAAAATTTGACAGACGCAGGAGAGAGAGGAAGTTAGGTAGGAAGGGAAGGAGCAAGGAAGAGAGAGAGAGAGAGAGAGAGGGAGAGAGAGAGAGCGCAACACAGAGAGAACATAGAGGAAACCAGGAAATTAAATGAGGTGTGAGGACCTAGCCGGTTTGGGTCAGTGGATAGAGCATTGGCCTGCAGACTGAAGGGGCCCAGGTTCGATTCCGGCCAAGGGCACCTGCCTGTGTTGTGGGCTCAATCCCCAGTAGGGGGCATGCAGGAGGCAGCCAATCAATGATTCTCTCTCATCATTGATGTTTCTATCTCTCGCTCCCTCCCCCTTCCTCTCTGCAATCAATAAAAATATTAAAAATAAAAAGCTGAAACCGGTTTGGCTCAGTGGATAGAGCGTCGGTCTGCGGACTGAAAGTTCCCAGGTTCGATTGCGGTCAAGGGCATGTACCTTGGTTGCGGGCACATCCCCAGTGGTGGGTGTGCAGGAGGCAGCTGGCCGATGTTTCTCTCTCATCAATGTTTCTGGCTCTCTGTCCCTCTCCCTTCCTCTCTGTGAAAAATCAATATAATATATTTTAAAAAAATATTAAAAATAAAAAGAAATGAGGTGTGAGGAGAGATGAGGGGAGATGGTTCTGAGAAACAGAGAGGAGGGTACAGAGATGAGGCAGGGGGGACAAAGAGGAGGGGCTCATCTTTTCTTCGGAATTAGAAACAGATACACAGATACAAGGGCAGAATATTATCCTCAGGCACATGCCAGGGATTGCAACGAACATTTTAAGGCATATTTTAAAAATCAAATTTAATATGAAAAATATCTATGAGGAACCTCATATTCCAGCTGTGTGTGTGTATGTGTTTAATTTTTTCTTCATTTAAGAAGGGAAGGGAGATGGAGAGAGAGATAGAAACGTCAATGAGAGAGAATCACTGTACGGCTGCCTCCTGCACGCCTCCTGGGGATGGAGCCTGCAACCTGGGCATGTGCCCTTGACTGGAATTCAACCTCAGACTCTTAAGTCCGCAGGCCTACGCTCGATCCACTGAGCCAAACCAACTAGTTCGGTATTCCAGTTTCAGATAAAGACTGGGTCATTACAGTGCTGTTCTGAACCACATAGAAGCCCAAAGCAAATGGATAGTCCAGTCCATTCTGGTTGCTGTTTGTTGAAAATTCTGAATATTTTGCTCATCATGGATTATGTTTTAAATATTTCATTGGAATATGATCTATCCTGGTCACTGAGCTTTTGGTGTGCCCTTAAAGCTTGTGCTTGTAGCCCATGCCTCACTGCCCTGCCCCATAGTCCCAGCCCCATTTCCCAACCCCAGTTTCTATCCTTCAGCTTTGTGCCCACCCCCAAGGCCACGCAGGCCCCCATGGGCTCCCATCCTGACCTGGGCAGAGAACTTAGGAGAGAGAGCCAGGAAAGTGGGACTGGTAAGGTGTGAGGGAAGGCTCAGCACCAGGGTCAGGCCTTGGGACACTGGATGGAGTGAGAGACAGGCCTGGACTGAGAGGAAGCAGGACCCAGGGCAGGGGAGGAGGGACTCACTATGCAGGTGGAGGAGAATCCGTCGAGGGCAACAGCACAGATCATGTACTTTTTCAACATGGTAGGATAAAACACCTTGCATTCCTGGTAGGAGATGGGGCTGACATTCGAGCACATGAGCTCTGATGAAAATGTTGCTCCTGGAGAAGTTAGGGGGTGGGGGGGAGTCAGAGGCTTTGTCAGGTGGACCTGTGGGTGCTGAGGTAAAACAATGGGGATCCTGGACATGGAATGAGGAGGAGCCGGGTGACCCAGTACGATGGATATGAAAAGAGCCCTATTTCTTGGACTCACGGGTCGTTGGAAGGAAGGGACTTGTGTCTGAACTCCTGGGTTTGAACGTACTGTGCAGAGTGGCCCTCTTCTAGCACACCTGCCCCACTCCAACTCTCAGGGTCCTGGAGTTCAGGTGAACCCAGCTCTGGGGTTACCTTACCTGCATTTGCTGTTATCTGGAACCCTGGAGGCAGCTCAAGCCATATGCCCGCACTCTACCTCCACCCTCATTCCTGAGGCAAGGTCAGCGGGTTGGCCCCAGCAGGTTCTAGCTCCACCATCCCTAGTGGCAGCTCTACCAATGGAAGGAAGAGGAGCTGGCATTGAGGGACACCTCCTGGGTAGAGGGGGCTGGGGACCAAGTCTCCTTTATCTGAGGGAGAAGGCATCGGAGGCCAAGACTCCTGGGTCTGAGGGTGGAAGCAACTGAGGGCCTGGACACTTGGCTCTGCATGATGTGGTGACAGGGGTTCTTAACTCCTGGGTCTGTGGGATAGAGGTCTGGGATCTGAGGATTATGGAACTGGGGGAGGCATGTCTAAATGTCAGGCATTCTGGGTCTGACCGTGCAGGGCCTGTTAGTCTGGCTTCCTGGGTCTGTGAATGCAAGTGTTGTGGGGTCTGGAACCTTGGATCTCTCCCCTGTATCTGCGGCGTGAGGAAGAAGGGAGCTGGGACCTTGGTGACTGGGGTCACAGAGGCGGCCTCACCTTCAACCATGGTGGTGATGCCCCAGCCAGCGACAGTACAGTTTGACCCAAGGTCTTTGCACCTGGACGGTAGGTTGATTTTCTTCACATTGCGTGAGAGCCTGGCCGGGCTGCTCAGCTTCACGAGCATGATGTCATGATCATCGGTGCGGTTGTCATACCATGGGTGGACGAAGGACTCTGTAGCGTTGATTTTCCGGGCACGCCTCCCAACCAGAAGATCACTGCCCATTTGCACAATATAATCACTTAAAAAAAAAAAAAAGGAACATTCAGATGGAGACACTGTGATTGAGAGCAGGGTACAAAGATGCAGAGTTAGGGGAACAGAAGCCCAGAGAGAGAGAGAGAGAGAGAGAGAGAGAGAGAGAGAGAGAGAGAGAGAAAGAATCATAGAGAGACAAGGAGTTGAGGTGGCTCCCCTGTCCCGTACCTCATGTGGCAGTGGGCTACGGTGAGCACCCACTGCTGGTTGATCAGCACACCTGCACACTGCAATGTATTGTTGTGATACAGGGCCACCAGCCAGGGATGGGAGCCTCTTGGACATACAACTCCATTAATAATCCTTTCCCCGTTGCCATGGGCTGGAAGGAGACATGGAGAAAACATGGGTAGCAGGCATCAGGGGAGGGCTGAGTCCAGAGTAGATGAATTCCCAGAGACCATGATGGAGAAAGACACACAGACAAGGAGGCATGGAGAAGGGCAGAGACAGGTACGGAACACAGGACAGAGACAGCTGCAGACGGAGACGGAGAGAGATGGGGGAGCCTATTCAGAAACCCAGGGCAGCAGCTGGCCTGGAGGCCACCCCAGCATCTGATGAAGGAGACACGGAGGGCGGGAAGCAGCCTGGAGGGCACCCGGAGCCCAGGAGTCAGGAGGGAGCAGGAAGGAAGGGGCCACAGCCCAGGGGTCGAGTCTCCATGGGAGGAAGCTGCTGCAGGGGAGGGTCCTGACTCAGGGGCTCCTTGGAGAAAGAGGGCCCTGGAGAGGGGAGGTGGGGGACTGTGAGGCCCAGGAGTAAGGTCAGGACTCCCAGGCTGGTCCTCACCTTCTTGTCCAGCAGATCCCGGTGCTAAGGACAGCAGTAGGAGCAGCAGGGTTGAGAGAAGGGGACCTGCCATGTGTCCTGTCTGAGCCGCTGTGGCTGCCACAGAGTAATGGCCTCTTCTGCTGGGGCTGGAAAGACAGAGAGTTCAGGAGCGGGACTCCTGGTCACCAGGTCTCTTCTCTTCACTCAGACCCAGGAACCCCAGTCTGCATCCCCCTCCTCCCTCAGACTCAGAAGTCCAGGCTAGAGACACCCTTCTATGCAGATGCACCTAGGGATCGGGCTTTCTGTCCCTCCCCATTTATAATTGAAAGCCTTTCTGTTCTTCCCCATTTATAATTCTATGTCCCAAGTGCCTTTTAGGTAAAAGACCCAAAACCCCAGCCCTCCGACCCCTTCTTCTCACAACTAGATTTTGGCCGTCTAGTGCTCTGCCCTCAAGAGCAAGAGTCGGCTGTCCATGCAGACACACCTGCCCCACCCCAAATGGGATTTCCTCTCACCTGCAGTGGGTCTGATCTGGTGTGGTCTTCAGACTGGGTTGAAATTCAACTGTGTCCAGCCCTGTGCAGAGTGGCCCTCTTATAGCACACCTGCTGCACTCTAACTCTCAGGGTCCTAGAGTTCAGGTGACCCCACCTCTGGGGTTTCCTTACCTGCATTTCCTCTTATCTGGAACCCTGGAGGCAGCTCAAGCCACATGCCCGCACTCTACCTCCACCCTCATTCCTGAGGCCAGGTCAGGGGCTTGGCCCCAGCACGTTTCAGCTCCACCATCCCTGGTGGCAGCTACGAAGGGTGAGACCAGGTACTAGCGTTGAGGGGCAGGACCAGGAGTCAAGGACCTACCTGCATGGCTCAGGATGGACTGTGCCCTGGGTCCTCCACTGTGGCCAATTTTCTTGCCCTCTGCCCTTCAGGGGGTGGAACTAACACCGTAACTCTGAGCAGCTGTGGGAACTTGTCAGGCTGAATCCCAGACGTGTCTTTGAGCCTGAACCCAACCATAATATTGGGCTATGAATCTAAAGAGAAGGCTTTCCTAACTCCACCTACTAAATATGTACTGTTTTTCACTTATTATACTTTGATTTCTATACATAGTATGTATATCTAACAAAAATGTCTGAGCATTATCTAATGGGACATTTTATTTACTCTATAAAAAGTCTTGAACAGCCCTAGCCGGTTTGGCTCAGTGGATAGAACGTTGGCCTGCAGACCAAAGGTTTCAGAGTTCGATTCTGGTCAAGGGCATGTACCTTGGTTGCAGGCTCCTCCCCAGCCATGCCCCTGATCAGGGTTCGTGCAAGAAGCAACCATTCCATGTGTCACTCTCACATCCTTGTTTCTCTCTGTCTTTTCCTCTCACTTCCACTATCCCTCAAAATCCATGGAAAAACATCCTCGGATGAGAACTAACCAAAAGAGACAATTTTTATTTAAATTTTAAAAATGAATTTTAAAAGTCTTGGACAATTGTTTCTCTTAGAATGCTTAATCCTTCCTTTATTCTATTGTATAATTTTCTACACTATAACTTTATCCTGAATTATCTGACTCTTCCACATTGAAGTCCCTTTGAATCACTTTCATTATAATGAGGGTGGGATGAATTTCTTTGATTTTCATCCTTGCTCATTGTATTCATTCATGAAGTACCTACTGAGCATTTACTCTGATCCAGAATCGGTTCTGGCCTCTGAGGGCACAGCATCCACAAAACAGCAAAATTCCATCACAAAGCCCCTCATTCCAGTGGGTGGAGACCTTGAGTAAAGAGGCAGAACTTCACATTTCTGGTATTTTTATGTGGCAGGAAGTGCTATGGAGAACAATAAGACCAGAGGAGGACTAGGGAATTATTTGTTCCCTTTGATCTCAGCAACCCCTGCAGTTTAATATTGGGAAAGGGGGTTGGAAAGACCCCAGGTGAAGAGGACACTTGGATACAATCTTGTAGGAGGTGGTAGATGCATTCAGGTACATATTTGGGATCAGTGAGACCTAGGTAGAGTGATGGGCAGGTGAGAAGAGGACAGGGACCTAGAATGTTCTAGCAGGGAAGACGTTTTTATTGGAGCTGAATGAATCAGAGGGAGAAGGGTGGGCAGTGGGTTCAGAGGCCTCACAGGATTTGGAACACACAGGGATTGAGGACCGAGATAGGACTTTGGCATTTGCATTGAGTAACACAGGAACCATTGTCAGATGACTACTAGACAGCTGATTCCTAATCATGAAATTGACCCTCACTTCTAACTCAGACACCAAAGTATGTTTCATGCCTTAGTGTGAGTCCACTTGTTATCTCAATTCAGATCTTTAATGCAGTTCTACCTCGGTCCCACAAGTTGACCATCATGGACATTGTTGCCTACCCAACATGCACTCCTTCTGCCATTTGTCAGAACCTTCATTTAGTTTGGACAACCTGCTATGCTCATTGTGACTGCAACTGAGCTTTACTGCACCAAGCACAGGTGGGCCCATTTCTGCTGCCCAGGGACTGGTTTATAAATAAACATGTGATACAATGTTGACCAATGAGGAGTGAGGGAAACCCAACTGGGCTACTTTAGGGAACTGCTCTCTTCTTCCATAACTGAGACAAGAGAAGAGTTCACCTTGACTCTGTTAGACAGTGTCCCTTCTGGGTGTAAATTCTGGAAGTGAGGCAGCCCTCCTGGAACTGGGGAGGCAAGTGGCCGGGGGATAGAGCCATAGCTCTGTGGATGGTCAAACAGAGAGAAAGTGATGGTGATAGTCAGTATCTTTAATGAGGTTGCTGAGCTGGTGAATTAATGCTCAGTGGAGCCCTTCATCTGACGTCACCTGCAGGTTTCCTTTCTGGTTTAAAGTTTCTGTGTTGTTGTTGCTCCCATTGGCAAAGTCTTTTTTATAAGACCTCGACGTCATGTTCAGATTTCATTGCAAGTCTAGCATTTGATCCCAAACCATCAATTCCAAATCTAATTCCAAGCTGAATCTCCATGTGGAATCCAAATTAACCAACAAACCTTACCCTATCTCTAGTGGCAGCTCTTCTTACCATCCCTGATATTTCATTATAGCACTTAACTCTATATCATGTTTTGTTTTATATGCATTTCTTCATTGTCTATTTCTCACACCTAGACTGTGACTGCATAAAGATAGGGACTCATACAGTACAGCACCTGGAGACTGTCAGATCCTCATAAGTAAGAGTAGAATTAATGGCTGAAAGTGAATTTACCTTTCCTTTTAGCCTGTGAGCCAAAGGATTGAGGGGAAAAACCTTTATCTGGCACCTTTGTAAGCCACAAGTTATATTATATGCTCACATCTCATTTAATCTTCACAACAGCTTTTGGGAAGGGGGGCTGGATACAGTGAACTTTATTTTTTATTTATTTTTTAAAATATATTTTTCTTGATTTTAGAGAGGAAGGGAGAGGGAAAGAGATAGAAACATCAATGATGAGAGAAAATCATTGATTGCCTGCCTAATGCAGGCCCTCTACTGGGGATCAAGCCTGCAAACCAGGCATGTGCTCTTGACTGGAATCGAACCTGCGACCATTCATTCCACAGGCAGAAGCTCTCTCCACTGAGCCAGTGAACCTTACTATGTATGACAGAACAATATCTCAAGGAACAAGTACCAGACTGCCTGTGGATGGAGTCGTCGGTGCGTTCTTCCTTTTGTTTCCTGTTCTGTGCCTGTGCACTTCTACCACCTGAAAAATACAGGTGGGGACCTCTGAGGAGCCAAGGGTGGGGAGAGGAGACCTTCACAGAGAAAGGTGGGAAGGGAAAATGTAACTGATTTTGAACCCTAACTCTGCCTCCTGGCCGCTCTGATACAGTGGCGTGTTTCTGTCCATTTCCTAGCCCTCAGTTTTCCCCACCCATAAAATTAGAGAGAGAGAGAGAGAGAGAATGCCTACTTCACCAGAGTGCAAAGGGATGTGCAAGTGGTTCTGAGCATGTCACAGGTCACAAACTAGGAGAGAGGGAGGTTTTCAGAAAGGTCAGTGTTGGCATGCAGACAGGACACAGGAGTAAGAGAGGGAACAATGGGGGTGGAAACTGGGTTAGGTGGGCTCCTGTTCTCACAGAATTGGGGGAAGGGGCCTCAGGAAGAGGGAAGAGAGGGAGAAATGGGGAGTCCCCTGTGCTCAGAGCCTGGCAAGGTCTCCAGATCCCCGGTCTCCTGGGCTCCCTGGGCAACCACACTGCAGACCCTGCTGACTGACGGATTGGCTCCCCAAAGATGCACCCCTCCCACCCGTATTTCTAGATTTTCTCCCACAAGCCCCTTCTGGTCACCATGATCTTTCCTTTTCACATCTGACCCCTCCTTTGAGTCTCCTTTAACCCCAACTAAGCACCTACATATTGAAGAAATTGTGAAGACACCAATATTCTACAGAGAGGAAACCAAGAGCCCTCCTCTCACAAAGTCCAGGAGTCCAGGCTCCCAATCCCTCCTCCCTCAGACCCAGGGGTCCAGGACCCCAGCCCCTCCTCCTTCAGACCCAGGCATCCAAGCCTGTAGCCCCTCCTCCCTCAGACTCAGGGGTCCAGGCCTCCACTCCTCCTCCCTCAGACCCAGAACTCCGGGCCCCCATCTCTCCTCCCTCAGACCCAGAACTCCAGGCCCCCAGCCCCTTCCTTCAGACCTGAGAGGTTTGGTACCCAGACCACTTCTTTTTCTTCTTTCTCAGACCCAGGCGTTCAAACCCCAAGGTCACTCATATCTCTGACCCAGGGGCCTGGAACCCAATAACCTTCTCTCCCAAACCCCAAATTCTGAACTTCCATCCTTTCCTTCTCAGACACAAAACTGTGGACCCTCCAGTCCCTTCCTAATGCAAACCCAAGAGTCAAAGCCCACAGGCCTCTCCTCACTCAACCCAGGACATTGGTCCCCAAGACACTCCTCTCTCAGACAAGAAGTTCTGGCCCCGATCCCACACATCCCTCAGACCCAAGAGTTCAAGCCTCCAGACCCCTCTTCCCTCAGACACAAGAGTCCTGTCCCCTGGACTCATCCTTTCTCTTCATCAGTGACAATTTAGAAAATATATGGGTTTGGAGACACCATGTGCCTCGCCAGCATGGGGGCGGTGAAGGATTGAGAAAAGGCAGACAAGAGAATGAAAGCTGGGTCTCAGTGGGACACTGTCCTCTATGATGGAGAGCTAGCGACAGCGCCATGGACTACAAGCCGTGTCTTTATTTTATAGCCAGATGCCACGAGGCAAAGTAAGGGCATGGTCAAGATGTTTACAACATTTTCGTGGGTTTCGATCCTACTCAATTACATGCACCTGATCAAGCTTTGTTTACTTGAAACCTATATCACTCAGGCCCATGGGGCCACGTGTTCAGACCATAGGTTCAAGCTGACAACTACAGCTGTTGGCTATCATTGTGCTGGGGGGGCTCTGTCCTCCAAGCTGTGACTTGCACGTGGCTAGGAGAGGAATGTGCCCTCTCATTAGCCCGAGGCTTGAATCTGTCCAAACACTGTAGCCGCTCTCCATACACCTGTCTTCATGAAGCTCCATCCATATTCCCTCTCTCCAGCATGCCATCCCAAATCAATATTCAATCTCAAAAAATTTTAAAAATAACAAAACATGGCAGTTGCACTAACTCTGCCCGTAGAAGCCTGGTCATGCCTCCCCGCTCTTTTACAGAACTGTTCAGGTGGAATTCTTTGCAAGGAGATAGTCCACTTGTTGAAATTAAAAAATAAAATAAAATAAAGTGGGGAACAACCTAGGATTGGATACAATGAGCAATGGAGAGACGTGTGTTTCTTTTACAGGTGATGCAGGATGGGTAACATCTCACATAAATCATTTACCAGGTTCTTCTGATAAAAGATAACCATCAGGAGTGATGGGGTCCTCTCCTCTCAGTACCAGGGTGTTTGTCCCTGCAGCTCCGGAGAGAAGATCATCTGACGTTTAAAGTTGTTCTTGCCTTGACCAGTTTGGCTCAGTGGATAGAGCGTCCACCTGCGGACTCACGGGTCCTTGGTTCGATTCCAGTCAAGGGCATGTGCCTTGTTTGCGGGCACATCCCCAGTGGGGGGTGTGCAGGAGGCAGCTGATTGATGTTTCTATCTCATCAATGTTTCTAGCTCTCTCCTTCTGCCTTCCTTTATGGAAAAAATCAATAAAATATATTAAAGTTGTTCTTATTCCAGATGCACAAAACCAATGAATAGGTCTCACTCGAGGTAAGATTAACTAACCGATCATATAGGCGTTAGGACATGACTAGGCTTTTCTGTTCTCCTTTTCTCCTCCTCCTCCTCCTTCTCTTCCTCCTCCTCCTTCTCTTCCTCCTCCTCCTCCTCCTCCTCCTCCTCCTCCTCCTCCTCCTCCTTCTTCTTCTTCTTCTTCTTCTTCTTCTTCTTCTTCTTCTTCTCTCTCTCTCTCTCTCTCTCTCTCTCTCTCTCTCTCTCTCTCTCTCTCTCTCTGTCTCTTTCTCTGGATGGTGAAAACCGAGGGCTGGAACATGTAGAGGAACATGCTACTGTATCAGGGGGAGCAGGAGGCAGGGTGAGATTTCAAAATCAGTTTCATTTTCCTTTCCCACCTCCCTCTGTGTAGGTCTCCTCGCCCAACCATTGGCTCCTCAGAGGTCCCCAGCTGTATTTTTCAGGTTGTAGAGGTGCACATGCACAGAAATGAAAGGGAAGGAAGGAGGCACCTATGACTCCATGCACAGGCAGTTGGGTACATGCTCTTTATTCTGTGAATGTTTCATTTTACATAGTGAGGATCACACACACATACTTTTTTTTTCTTTTTTCCCCATTTAACATCAGATGTTATACACATTCTGATATGACACCAACAGTTCTGCATAATTATTATTTTTTAATATAGCTTATGGATTTTTTAAAGAGTAAGGGAGATGGATAGAGAGTTAGAAACATCGATGAGAAACACCGATCAGCTGCCTCTTGCACACACCCTACTGGGGATGTGCCCGCAACCAAGGTACATGCTCTTGACTGGAATCGAACCCAGGACCCTTCATTCCGCAGTCTGACCCTCTATCCACTGAGCCAAACCGGTCAGGGCTCTGCATAATTATTATCTTGAACAGCTTCATGAGTCTCCTGACCTACATCGCTTTGTTGCTGACATAAACCATTGAATAATTTGGGACACGTGCAGCGCTTCCACTGCTTTGCTATGACAAAGAGTGTTGTGATGAATTCAAACCTTGCCCACATTTCGGATTTACCAGAATTACTAGCTCAAAAGTGATGAATGAGACTCTGGATTCACCTTGCCTCACCTTCTGTCATAAAAATTGTAGCAGTTTACAGTTCTACTGGAGAATACTGCGGGTCTCCCTGCATCTTCACCAGCAACGACGGTTTTTTTGTGCTTTAGGTTGAGCTCATAGGTTTTTGCAAATTTTTATGTTTTATTAGAATGTTGTTGACGTTTTCATATGACTTTGAAAAAAATGATCAAGTCAAGTGTGGCTGCAAGTCATGGATGTCTTTATTTCTGGGAAGTTCCAGTTCAGGGCATAGGGATGGAGGATGAAAGCATGGAGAGATTAGGAATTGGTTTTCATGGTACCAGATATCCATTTGCGGTACATGCATAGGCGGGTGTATACCACTGGCTCAAAGGGCAGTGAACAAGGGTAATATCCGCCAGACACCAGGCCTTGCAGGGAACCTTCGCAAAACAGCGGGCTCCCGGAGTCACCCTGCAGAGGAGAGAGCAGATTAGCTTTGATTTCAAAATAAGCAGCAATGAGGTCCCACAGACCCCATGCTTATCAAGCCTTGATCCTGCCAGAACACAGCTTTCCACCCTGGCCAATGGGAAGAGACTCATTGTCTCTGCCGACCAATGGCAGAGCAGGAATGGATGCTATCATGGGGAGGACCAACCAGGTTTTCGGAAGACATTGGCTTGAGCCCTAGTCAATCACAGGCAGGGGGGCGGGGCTTCCAGGGTGTTAGAGCCCCATTTATTTGTCAATCCCCTGGGAGAGGAAGCATTACCTCCAGGGAATCCCTTGCATTTCCTTACCCAGGGATGGGGGACAGGGTAATCCTGGAAAGTAGGGGCGGGACCAATGGCCTAATTTACAGGATCTAGTGCAAAATAAAAGTATGGACCACCAGGTTCAAATATATGAAGTTTAAGAAAAGCGAGTGCATTAAACCAAATGCGGGAATGTCGCGAGTTTGCGACTCTGTGTCCCTGCACAGTTTGCAGAATTATGAATCAGACCCTCAGAAGGAGACAAGGGGGACCCCCCATTTTTAGGACATTCAACCCTGTCCCATCACCTCTCTTCCTAACACACACCATTTCACCACCCCTGAAAGCTGAGAGTGCACATGTGGGCAAAGATAGTGGGAGTACAAATAGGCAAAGGATGAAAGAGAAAGAGAGAAGGAAGGAGAGAAGAGAAAGGGAAGGATGAAGGAGACAGAGAAGCAGAATGCTGGGGGTAGGGAATGAGGCAGAGATGGAGAAAATAAAAAAAAATTGACAGAGGCAGGAGAGAGAGGAAGGGAGGGATGAAGGGAGGAAGAGAGAGATCGCAACAGAGAGAACACAGCAGAAATCAGGAAATGAAATGAGGTAGGAGGAACTAGCCGGTTTGGTTCAGTGGATAGAGCCTAGGCCTGCAGACTGAAGGGTCCCAGGTTCCATTCTGGCCAAGGGCACCTGCCTGGGTTGTGGGCTCAATCCCCAGTAGGGGGCATGCAGGAGGCAGCCAATCAATGATTCTCTCTCATCATTGATGTTTCTATCTCTCTCTCCCTCCCCTTCCTCTCTGCAATCAATAAAATATTAAAAATAAAAAGAAATGAGGTGTGAGGAGAAATGAGGGGAGACGGTCCTGAGAGACAGAGAGGAGGGTACAGAGATGAGGAAGGGGTGTGGGGGGAAGAGGAGGGGCTCATCCTTTCTTCAGAATTAGAACCAGATACACAGATACAAGCCCAGGACATTAGCCTTAGGCACATGCCAGGGATTGCAACGAACATTTTAAGGCAATTTTAAAAATCAAATTTAATATGAAAAATATCTATGAGGAACCTGGTATTCCAGGTGTGTGTGTGTGTGTGTGTGTGTGTGTGTGTGTGTGTGTGTGTGTGTGTATTTAATTTTTTCTTCATTTCAGAGAGGAAGGGAGAGGAGAGAGAGAGATAGAAACGTCAATGAGAGAGAATCATTGATCAAGCTGCCTCCTGCACGCCTCCTGGGGATGGAGCCTGCAACCTGGGCATGTGCCCTTGACTGGAATTCAACCTCGGACCCGTAAGTCTGCAGTCCTACGCTTGATCCACTGAGTCAAACCAGCTAGTGCGGTATTCCAGTTTCAGATAAAGACTGGGTCATGCCGAAACCGGTTTGGCTCAGTGGATAGAGCGTCTGCCTGCGGACTGAAAGGTCCCAGGTTCGATTCTGGTCAAGGGCATGTACATTGGTTGCGGGCACATCCCCGGTAGGGGGTGTGCAGGAGGCAGATGTTCGATGTTTCTCTCTCATCGATGTTTCTAGCTCTCTATCCCTCTCCCTTCCTCTCTGTAAAAAATCAATAAAATATATTTAAAAAAAAAAAAAAAAGACTGGGTCATTACAGTGCTGTTCTGAATCACATAGAAGCCTGAAGTAAATGGCAAATCCAGCCCATTCTGGTTGCTTTTTGTTGAAAATTCTGATGTTTTGCTCATCATGGATTAGGTTGTAAATATATAATTGGAATATGATCGATCTATCCTGGTCACTGAGCTTTTGGTGTGCCCTTAAAGCTTGTGCTTGTAGCCCATGCCTCACTGCCCTGCCCCATAGTCCCAGCCCCATTTCCCACCCCCAGTTTCTATCCTTCAGCTTTGTGCCCACCCACAAGGCCCCGCAGGCCCCCATGGGGTCCCACCATGACCTGGGCAGAGAACTTAGGAGAGAGAGCCAGGAAAGTGGGACTGGTAAGGTGTGAGGGAAGGCTCAGCAACAGAGTCAGGCCCTGGGACAGTAGATGAAGGGGGAGACAGGCCTGGACTGAGAGGAAGCAGGACCCAGGGCAGGCCAGGGAGGAGAGGACTCACTGTGCAGGGGTAGCCGAGCCCAAACGGGGGAGCAGCACAGATATTGTACTTTTTCAACACGGTAGGATAATACAACTTGCATTCCGGGTAGGTGGTGACGCTGACATCTGAGCACATGAGCTCTGATGAAATTGTTGCTCCTGGAGAAGTTGGCGGGGGAAAGGGGGGGGGGGAGTCAGAGGTTTGGTCAGGTGGACCTGTGAGTACTGAGGTAAAACAATGGGGACCGTGGACATGGAAGAAGGAGGAGCCGGGTGACTCAATACGATGGATATGAAAAGGGCCCTATTTCTTGGACTCCCGGGTCGTTGGAAGGAAGGGACTTGTGTCTGAACTCCTGGGTTTGAACGTACTGCGCAGAATGGCCCCCTTATAGCACAACTGCCCCACTCCAACTATTAGGGTCCTGGAATTAATGCGAACCCAGCTCTCGGGGTACCTTACCTGCATTTGCTTTTATCTGGAACCCCTGAGGCAGCTCAGGCCATATGCCCGCACTCTACCTCCACCCTATTCCTTAGGCCAGGTCAGCGAGTTGGCCCCAGCAGTTTCTAGCTCCACCATCTCTAGTGGCAGCTCTACCAATGGAAGGAAGAGGAGCTGGCATTGAGGGACACCTCCTGGGTAGAGGGGGCTGGGGACCAGGTTTCCTTTGTCTGAGGGAGAAGGCATCTGAAGACCAAGACCCCTGGGTCTGAGGGAGGAAGGGGCTAAGGGCCTGGGCACTTGGCTCTGCGTGAGGTGGTGACTGAGGTTCTAAAATCCTGGGTCTGTGGGATGGAGGCCTGGGATCCAAGGATTTGGGGATGGGGGAGGTATGTCTAAAGGTCAGGCTTTCTGGGTCTGACTGTGCAGGGCCTGGTAGTCTGGCTTCCTGGGTCTGTGGACGCACTTGTTTGGGGGGGTCTGGAACCTTGGATCTCTCCCCTGTATCTGCGGCATGAGGAAGAAGGGATCTGGGACCTTGGTGACTGGGTTCACAGAGGCAGCCTTACCTTCACCTACGGTGGTGATGCCCCAGCCAGAGACAGTACAGCTTGTCCCAGGGTCTTTGCAGCTGGACGGTAGGTTGATTGTCTGCACATTGTGCGAGAGCATGGCCGGGCTGCTCAGCTTCACAAGCATGATGTCATGATCATAAGTGATGTTGTTATACCGGTGGTGGATGAAGGACTCTGTAGCGTGGATCATCTGGGCATGCCCCCCAACCAGAAGATCACTGCCCATTTGCACAATATAATCGCTTAAAAAAAAAAAAAAGGCAACATTCAGAGGGAGACACTGTGATTGGGAGAGGGGTACAAAGATCCAGAGTTAGGGGAACTGAAGCCCAGAGAGAGAGAGAGAGAGAGAGAGAGAGAGAGAGAGGGAGAGAGAGAAAGAGACAAGGAATCAGAGAGAGACATGGAGTCTAGGTGGCTCCCCTGTCCCGTACCTCAGGTGGCAGTGGGCGACGGTGAGCACCCACTGCTGGTTGACCAGCACGCCTGCACAGTGGAATTCATTGTTGTCATACAGGGCCACCTGCCAGGGATGGGAGCCTCTTGGACAAACATCTGCAAAAATAATCCTTTCCCCGTTGCCTTGGGCTGGATGGAGACATGGAGAAAACATGGGGAGCAGGCATCAGGGGAGGGCTGAGTCCACAGTAGATGAATTCCCAGAGACAGTGATGGAGAGAGACACACAGACAGAGAGGCGTGGAGAAGGGCAGAGGCAGGCACGGAGCACAGGGCAGACAGCTGCAGACGGAGATGGAGAGAGACGGGGGAGCCTATTCAGAAACCCAGGGCAGCAGCTGGCCTAGAAGCCACCCCAGCATCTGATGAGAGAGACATGGAGGGCGGGAAGCAGCCTGGAGGGCACCCAGAGCCAAGGGGTCAGGAGGGAGCAGGAAGGAAGGGGCCACAGCCCAGGGGTCGAGTCTCCATGGGAGGAGGCTGCTGCAGGGGAGGGTTCTGACTCAGGGGCTCCTTGGAGAAGGGGCCCTGGAGAGGGGAGGTGGGGGACTGTGAGGCCCAGGGGTAAGGTCAGGAATCCCAGGCTGGTCCTCACCTTCTTGTCCAGCAGATCCCGGTGCTAAGGACAGCAGTAGGAGCAGCAGGGTTGGGAGAAGGGGACCTGCCATGTGTCCTGTGTGAGCCTCTGTGGCTGCCACAGAGGAACGGCCTCTTCTGCTGGGGCTGGAAAGACAGAGAGTTCAGGAGCGGGACTCCTAGTCTCCAGGTCCCTCCTCTTCGCTCAGACCCAGGAGCCCCAGTCTGCATCTCCCTCCTCCATCAGACCCAGGAGCGCAAGCCTTCACCTACCTCCTCCCTCAGACCTAGGAGCCCCAGTCTGCACCCACCTCCTCCCTCAGGCTCAGAGGTCCAGGCCAGAGACACCGTTCCATGCAGATGCACCTAGGGATCGGGCTTTCTGTCCCTCCCCATTTATAATCAAAAGCCTTTCTGTCCCTCCCCATTTATAATTCTATGTCCCAAGTTCCTTTTAGGTAAAAGACCCAAAACTCCAGCCCTCTAGCCCCTCCTTCTCACAAGCAGAAATTCGGGCCTTTACTGCTCTGCCCTCAAGAGCAAGAGTCGGCTGTCCATGCAGACACACCTGCTCCAACCCAAATCGGATTTCCTCTCACCTGCAGTGGGTCTGATCTGGTGTGGTCTTCAGACTGGGTTGAAATTCAACTGTGTCCAGCCCAGTGCAGAGTGGCCCTCTTATAGCACACCCGACCCCACTCCAACTCTCAGGGTCAGGGAGTTCAGGTGACCCCAGCTCTGGGGTTACCTTACCTGCATTTGCTCTTATCTGAAACCCCGGAGGCAGCTCAAGCCATATGCCCGCACTCTACCTCCACCCTCATTCCTGAGGCCAGGTCAGGGGCTTGGCCCCAGCACGTTCCAGCTCCAACATCCCTGGGGGCAGCTATGAAGGGTGTGACCAGGTACTGGCACTGAGGGGCAGGACCAGGAGTCAAGGACCTACCTTCAAGGCTCAGGATGGACTGTGCCCTGGGTCCTCCACTGTGGCCAATTTCCTTGCCCTCTGCCTCTCTCGGTGGTGGCCTGGAACTTACACCGTAACTCGGAGCAGCTTGTGGGAACTTGTCAGGCTGAATCCCAGATGTGTCTTTGAGCCTGAACCTGACCCTAATATTGGGCTATGAATCTAAAGGGAAGGCTTTCTTAACTCCACGTACTATATATGTACTGTTTTTCACTTATTATACTTTGATTTCTATACATAGTATGTATAGCTAACAAAAATGTCTGAACATTTTCTAATGGGACATTTTATTTACTCTATAAGAAGTCTTGAACAGCCCTAGCCGGTTTGGCTCAGTGGATAGAGCGTTGGCCTGAAGACCAAAGGGTTCCGAGTTCGATTCTGGTCAAGGACATGTACCTTGGTTGCCGGCTCTTCTCCGGCCCTGATCGGCTCCTGCAAGAGGCAACCAATCGGTATGTCTCTTTCACATCCTTGTTTCTCTCTGTCTTTCCCTCTCTCTTTCACTCTCCCTAAAAGTCCATGGAAAGACATCCTCAGATGAGAATTAACCAATAGACAAAAATTTTTTTTAATTTTAAAAATAAATTTTAAAAGCCTTGGACAATTGTTTCTCTTAGAATGCTTACTCCTTCCTTTATTCTATTGAATAACGTTCTACACTATAGCTTTATGGTGACTTATGTGACTCTTCCACATTGAAGTACCTTTGAATCGCTTTCATTATAATGAGGGTGGGATGAATTTCTCTGTATTTTCATCTTTGCTCATTGTATTCATTCATGAAGTATCTAGGGAGCATTTACTCTGATCCAGAATCTGTTCTGGCCTCTGAGGGCACAGCATCCACAAAACAGCAAAATTCCATCACAAAGACCCTCATTCCAGTGGGTGGAGACCTTGAGTAAAGAGACAGAACTTCACATTTCTGGTATTTTTATGTGGCAGGAAGTGCTATGGAGAACAATAAGACCAGAGGAGGACTAGGCAATTATTTGTTCTCTTTGATCTCAGCAACCCCTGCAGTTTAATATTGGGAAAGGTGGTTGGAAAGACCCCAGGTGAAGAGGACATTTGTATAAAATCTTGTAGGAGGTGGTAGATGGATTCATGTACATATTTGGGATCAGTGAGTCCTAGGCAGAGTGACAGAGAGGTGAGAAGAGGAGGGGGACCTAGAATGTTCTAGCAGGGAAGCCTTTTTTATTGGAGCTGAATGAATCAGAGGGAGGAGGGTGGGCGATGGTTTCAGAGGCCTTACAGGATTTGGAAGACACAGGGATTGAGGACCGAGATAGGACTTTGGCATTTGCATTGAGTAACACAGGAACCATTGTCAGATGACTACTAGACAGCTGATTCCTAATCGTGAAATTGACCCTCACTTCTAACTCAGACACCAAAATATGTTTCATGCCTTAGTGTGAGTCCACTTGTTATCTCAATTCAGATCTTTAATCCAATTCTGTCTCGGTCCCACAAGTTGACCATCATGGACATTGTTGTTGCCTACCCAACATGCACTCCTTCTGCCATTTGTCAGAACCTTGATTTAATTTGGAGACTTGCTATGCTCCTTGTGACTGCAACTGAGCTTTACTGCACCAAGCGTGGGGGCCCATTTCTGCTGTTCAGGGATTGGTCTATAAATAAACATGTGATACAATGTTGGCCAATGAGGAGTGAGGGGAAGCCAACTGGGCTACTTCAGGGAACTGCTCTCTTCTTCCATAAGTGAGACAAGAGTAGAGGTCTCCTTGAGGAGACAAGAGTAGAGGGCTGGAGTTTTGTCCCTTCTGGGTGTAAATTCTGGAAGTGAGGCAGCCCTCCTGAAACTGGTGAGGGAAGTGGATGGGGGATAGAGCCATAGCTCTGTGGATGGACAGAGAAAAAGTGATGGTGATAGTGTCTTTAATGAGGTTGCTGAGCTGGTGAATTAATGCTCAGTGGAGTCCCTTCATCTCCTGTCATCTGCGGGTTTCCTTTCTTGTTTAAAGTTTCTGTGTTGTTGTTGCTCCCATTGCCAAAGTCTTTTTCGTAAGACCTTGACATCATGTTCAGATTTCATTGCAAGTCTGGAATTTGATCCCTAACCATCAATTCCAAATCTAATTCCAAGCTGAATCTCCATGTGGAATCCAAATTAACCAACAAACCTTACCTATCTCCAGGGGTAGCTCTTGTAAACATCCTGAATATTTCATTATAGCACTTAACTCTATATCATGTTTTGTTTTGTATGCATTTGTTCATTGTCTATTTCCCCCACCTAGCATGTGACTGGGTATAGATAGGGACTCATACAGTACAGCACCTGGAGTCTGTTAGATCCTCATAAGTAAATGTTGAATTAATGGCTGAAAGTGAATATACTTTTTTTTAAAGCCTGTGAGCTATAGAATTGAGGGGATAAAACATTTATCTGGCACCTTTATAAGCCATAAGTTATATTATATGCTCACATCTCATTTAATCTTCACAACAGCCTTTTCTTTTTTTGTGGGGGAGGGAAACTTGATAGAGTGAACTTTAATTTTTAAAAAATATTTTTATTGATTTCAGAGAGGAAGAGAGAGGGAAAGAGATAGAAACATCAATGATGAGAGTGAATCATTGATTGGCCGCCTCCTGCAGGCCCTCTACTGGGGATCAAGCCTGCAACCCAGGCATGTGCTCTTGACTGGAATCGAACCTGGGACCCTTCAGTCCACAGGTAGAGGCTCTCTACACTGAGCCAAACCAGCTAGGGCCAGTGAACTTTATTATGTATGACAAGGTAGGGCTTCCTAGGCCACACCCCTACTTCTACAGGGTGTCAGGGCTGTACCATATGGAGGTAGGTCAGGAGATTTTCAGCGTGTTGGGAATCGATTTGGGGCAAGGACTCCCAGTAGCTGAAGGCCTCTCCTCCTCTCATAGGGCTGGTGGTCCAGGGGTCGCTCACTATTTGGAGGCCACGTGGACCATACGATCCATCTCTCCATTTCTGTGGCCAAGTTCATTTTCACACCAGGAAGTGAGGTTGATGAATGGTCGTTGACAATGTCAGCTTCAGCACTGACGTTGGGAAAGTGGGTGTCACTGGCAAAGTCACAACATACAACCTGGTCCTCAGTATAGCCCATGATGCCCTGGGTGGCTTTCACAGCCTCTCTGGGCTTGCCGAGAAATGAGAGTCAGACAGGCAAGGACCTGAATCTTGACTGTTCTGCTTCCTGGTGAGTCAGATTGCCTCTCTGAGATGAACCCCAAGTTCTCCACAGTGAAGAAGAATATGAGGGGCTACCTGGACTCCAAAGTCTCAAAGGGAGGACCTTCACGGTGGTCTAGACTTTGAGGTCCAGAATTAGGAGGGAGCTGGTCCCTTGACTGTGGGTCCTAAGCAGGACGGGTGTGGACTTTCGGGTCTGAGAGTGGGGTGTCTGGGAGACTTGGCTTCTATACTTTGTTCAAGGAGGGGTCTTCACCTCCTGTGTGCAGTGAACCAGTGGCTGCAGAATTTCTTCAATATGGGGAAGGGTAGAGCGTGGGGCTAGGAGACACTCAAGAGGGAGATATGATTAGAAGAAATATGAGCAAGAATATAACTACCTGGCAAGTCTGACAAACTCACTAACTGAAAGTAACCACATGGGCATGTTCTGATCATAAAATATTCCCAATGGGTGGGTTATTACAGGAAGTCACGTCCTAAGGTCTATACGGTACCTTAACCTTTACCTTTACCTTGAGCAAATCCTGTTCACTGTGTTTGTGCATCTGGGATAATAACAACTTTCAATGCCTGCCTAATCTCTCCAAAATTCCAGAGATAATATACCCTGATACTGGGAGGAGATGGCTCCAACATTCCTCATCGTTATCTTTTACCAGCATAACCTCGGTAAAATATTTATGTGAGAGGTTAACTATCTTGCATTACCTGTAAAAGAAACATGTACCTCTCCATTGCCCTTTGTATCCAATCCTACGGATTTCCCCACTTTTTAAAAAATTCAACAAAGAGGGCTATCACAAGTCATTGGCAAAGAATTCCATCTCGGGCTTGTATAAAGGAGCTGAGAAGCAGGGCCAGGTGGCTCCAGCCAGAGTTGGTGCAAAACCGCCATGTTTTGTTACTTCTTAAATTTTTAGATTGAATTTTGATTTGTGCCATGGGGGAGAGAGGAGAAGTTGATGGAGCTTCGTGGGAATGGGTGTCCCCAAACCCCAGACATACCTTCAACTTTACACAGATACAGTGGCCTGGACTTTTCGGTCTGAGGGAGAAGGGGGCTGAGAGCCTTGGTGCTGCAGGCTAAGACCAACAAGTAGTTAGCATAATTATGTGAGAAGTCTGCTGGAAGGCTAATGGACTTTAATATTCAGTAAGGGCTGAAAATCAGCATAATATTGCTGTTGGCTGAATGGCTGAAGGCACTCCCTTAACCTGATAATCCTTTT
Source organism: Eptesicus fuscus (assembly GCF_027574615.1). Classification (NCBI taxonomy): domain Eukaryota; kingdom Metazoa; phylum Chordata; class Mammalia; order Chiroptera; family Vespertilionidae; genus Eptesicus; species Eptesicus fuscus. The sequence goes on from NC_072493.1 coordinate 44,330,408, forward strand.
ACTGTTTACCAAACTTTACCTTTTTTTTTTTTTAAAAAATATATTTTATTGATTTTTTACAGAGAGGAAGGGAGAGGGATAGAGAGCTAGAAACGTCGATGATAGAGAAACATCGACCAGCTGCCTCCTGCACAACCCCCACCGGGGATGTGCCCGCAACCGATGTACATGCCCTTGACCGGAATCGAACCTGGGACCTTTCAGTCCGCAGGCCGACGCTCTATCCACTGAGCCAAACCGGTTTCGGCCAAACTTTACCTTTGATATGCCTGTTTGCTTTGCTAAAGGGAAAATGTGTATTCTAGTAAATAAAAGCTAATGAGTCCAGGATTCAGAAAACTTTTCCGCTAGAGGGAACTTAACCGCCTGGCTCCCCATGCCTTCTAAATTTATATTTCTTGTCTAGTGCATTCATTTGTGCGCAGCCCCTTCGCCAGACCTTGAACCCTAGCCGCAAATGGATGCGGCATTCACACCTTGGCTCCTGTGTTTTGTGGGAGGACGGGTCTTGGTTTCCTCTGTGCAGGGTATTGGTGGCTACAGAAATTCTGCAATTCAGGGTAAGGTGGGGAGAGGGCTGGGGAGGGAGACTGAAGAGGAAAATGAGATGAGGAGAGGAAGGATCTGGAGGAGATTGGCCAGAGTGGAATTCTGGGAGAGAAACTGGTAGTATGGGTGGGATCGGTGGTTCTAACCTGGAGAAGACCCAGTGTGAGGTGTGGTTGCCCAGGGAGGCCAGGATACCAGGAGTCTCCGGACCTTCCCAGGCTTTGAGTCACAAGGGACTTCCCCCTCCTCCCTTCCAGAGGCACCTTCCTGCATTGTTTGGACCTACAGGGGTCCCCTCCCTATCTTTCTCTCCCATCCCAGACGTAGGAAGCTCACTTGTGGCAGGTCCATGTGGGACTCCAGGTCCCGTTTACCTGTCAGAACTATCTTTCTGGAAATGCTTCCCTCTCTCCTAGTCATCTGTGAACAAGAAGTTCTGGCCCCAATCCCACACATCCCTCAGACCCAAGAGTTCAAGCCTCCAGACCCGTCTTCCCTCAGACACAAGAGTCCTGTCCCCTGGACTCATCCTTCCTCTCCATCAGTGACAATTTAGAAAACATCTGGGTTTTGGGACACCCTTATGCCTCCCCAGCACGGCTAAAGGTGACCTGAGTGGGGCGGTGAAGGATTGAAAAAAGCCGGACAAGAGAATGAAAGCTGGGTTTCGGTGGGATGCTCTCCTCTCTGATGAAGAGCCTCTCTGAGGGAGAGCTAGTGAGAGCACCACGGACAACAAGCCGTGTCTTTATTTTATAGCCAGATGCCACGAGGCAAAGTAAGGGCATGGTCAAGATGTTTACAGAGTTCTCGTGGGTTTCCATCCTACTCAATTACATGCACCTGATCAAGCTTTGTTTACTTGCAGCCTATATCACTCAGGCACATGGGGCCACGTGTTCAGACCATAGGTTCAAGCTTACAACTACAGCTGTTGGCTATCATTGTGCTGGGGGGCTCTGTCCTCCAAGCTGTGACTTGCACGTGGCTAGCAGAGGAATGTGCCCTCTCATTAGCCCGAGGCTTGAATCTGTCCAAACACTGTAGCCGCTCTCCACACACCTGTCTTCATGAAGCTCCATCCATATCCCCTCTCTCCAGCATGCCACCCCAAATCAATATTCAATCTCAAAAAATTTTAAAAATAACAAAACATGGCAGTTGCACTAACTCTGCCCGTAGAAGCCTGGACATGCCTCTCCGCTCTTTTTCAGAAGTGTCCAGGTGGAATTCTTTGCAAGGAGATAGTCCGCTTGTTGAAATTAAAAAAAATAAAATAAAGTGGGGAACAACCTATGATTGGATACAATGAGCAATTGAGAGACGTGTGTTTCTTTTACAGGTGATGCAGGATGGGTAACATCTCACATAAATCATTTACCAGGTTCTTCTGGTAAAAGATAACCATCAGGAGTGATGGGGTCCTCTCCTCTCAGTACCAGGGTGTTTGTCCCTGCAGCTCCGGAGAGAAGATCATCTGACGTTTAAAGTTGTTCTTGCCTTGACCAGTTTGGCTCAGTGGATAGAGCTTCCACCTGAGGACTCACGGGTCCTTGGTTCGATTCCAGTCAAGGGCATGTGCCTTGTTTGCGAGCACATCCCCTGTGGGGGGTGTGCAGGAGGCAGCTGATTGATGTTTCTCTCTCATCAATGTTTCTAGCTCTCTCCTTCTGCCTTCCTTTCTGTAAAAAATCAATAAAATATATTAAAGTTGTTCTTATTCCAGATGCACAAAACCAATGAATAGGTCTCACTCGAGGTAAGATTAACTAACCGATCATATAGGCGTTAGGACATGACTAGGCTTTTCTGTCCTCCTTTCCCCCTCCTCCTCCTCCTCCTCGTCCTCCTCCTCCTCGTCCTCCTCGTCCTCCTCCTCCTCCTCCTCCTCCTCCTCTGTCTTCTTCTTCTTCTTCTTCTTCTTCTTCTTCTTCTTCTTCTTCTTCTTCTTCTTCTTTCTCTCTCTCTCTCTCTCTCTCTCTCTCTCTCTGGATGGTGAAAACCGAGGGCTGGAACATGTAGAGGAACATGCTACTGTATCAGGGGGAGCAGGAGGCAGGGTGAGATTTCAAAATCAGTTTCATTTTCCTTTCCCACCTCCCTCTGTGTAGGTCTCCTCTCCCCACCCTTGGCTCCTCAGAGGTCCCCAGCTGTATTTTTCAGGTTGTAGAGGTGCACATGCACAGAAATGAAACGGAAGGAAGGAGGCACCCATGACTCCATCCACAGGCAGTTGGGTACATGCTATTTATTCTGTGAATGTTTCATTTTACATCGTGAGGATCACACACACATACTTTGTTTTTCTTTTTTCCCCATTTAACATCAGATGTTATACACATTCTGATATGACACCAACAGTTCTGCATAATTGTTATTTTTTAATATAGCTTATTGATTTTTTTAAAGATTAAGGGAGATGGATAGAGTTAGAAACATCAATGAGACAGAAACATCGATCAGCTGCCTCTTGCACACACCCTACTGGGGATGTGCCCGAAACCAAGGTACATGCTCTTGACTGGAATCGAACCCAGGACCCTTCATTCCGCAGTCTGACCCTCTACCCACTGAGCCAAACCGGACAGGGCTCTGCATAATTATTATCTTGAACAGCTTCATGAGTCTCCTGACCTACATTGCTTTATTGCTGACATAAACCATTGAATAATTTGGGACACATGGAGCGCTTCCACTGCTTTGCTATGACAAAGAGTGTTGTGATGAATTCAAACCTTGCCCACATTTCGGATTTACCAGAATTACTAGCTCAAAAGTGATGAATGAGACTCTGGATTCACCTTGCCTCACCTTCTGTCATAAAAATTGTAGCAGTTTACAGTTCTACTGGAGAACACTGCGGGTCTCCCTGCATCTTCACCAGCAACGACGGTTTTTTTGTGCTTTATGTTGAGCTCATAGGTTTTTGCAAATTTTAAATTTTTATTAGAATGTTGTTGGAGTTTTCATATGAATTTGAAAAAAATGATCAAGTCAAGTGTGGCTGCAAGTCATGGATGTCTTTATTTCTGGGAAGTTCCAGTTCAGGGCATAGGGATGGAGGATGAAAGCATGGAGAGATTAGGAATTGGTTTTCATGGTATCAGATATCCATTTGCGGTACATGCATAGGCGGGTGTATACCACTGGCTCAAATGGCAGTGAACAAGGGTAATATCCGGCAGACACCAGGCCTTGCAGGGAACCTTCGCAAATCAGCGGGCTCCCGGAGTCGCCCTGCAGAGGAGAGAGCAGATTAGCTTTGATTTCAAAATAACCAGCAATGAGGTCCCACAGACCCCATGCTTATCAAGCCTTGATCCTGCCAGAACACAGCTTTCCACCCTGGCCAATGGGAAGAGACTCATTGTCTCTGCGGGCCAATGGCAGAGCAGGAATGAATGCGATCATGGGGAGGACCAACCAGGTTTTCGGAAGACATTGGCTTGAGCCCTAGTCAATCACAGGCAGGGGGGCGGGGCTTCCAGGGTGTTAGAGCCCCATTTATTTGTCAAGCCCCTGGGAGAGGAAGCATTACCTCCAGGGAATCCCTTGCATTTCCTTACCCAGGGATAGGGGACAGGGTAATCCTGGAAACCAGGGGCGGGACCAATACCCTAATTTACAGGATCTAGTGCAAAATAAAAGTATGGACCACCAGGTTCAAATATATGAAGTTTAAGAAAAGCGAGTGCATTAAACCAAATGCGGGAATGTCGCGAGTTTGTGACTCTGTGTCCCTGCACAGTTTGCAAAATTATGAATCAGGCCCTCAGAGGGAGACAAGGGGAACCCCCCATTTTTAGGACATTCAACCCTGTCCCATCACCTCTCTTCCTAACACACACCATTTCACCACCCCTGAAAGCTGAGAGTGCAGATGTGAGCAAAGATAGTGGGAGTACAAATAGGCAAAGGATGAAAGAGAAAGAGAGAAGGAAGGAGAGAAGAGAAAGGGAAGGATGAAGGAGACAGAGAAGCAGAATGCTGGGGGTAGGGAATGAGGCAGAGATGGAGATAATAAAAAAAAAATTGACAGAGGCAGGAGAGAGAGCAAGCGAGGGAGGAAGGGAGGAAGAGAGTGATCGCAACACAGAGAGAACACAGCGGAAATCAGGAAATGAAATGAGGTAGGAAGACCTGGCCGGTTTGGTTCAGTGGATAGAGCCTAGGCCTGCAGACTGAAGGGTCCCAGGTTCCATTCCAGGCAAGGGCACCAGCCTGGGTTGTGGACTCAATCCCCAGTAGGGGGCATGCAAGAGGCAGCCAATCAATGATTCTCATCATCGATGTTTCTATCTCTCTCTCCCTCCCCCTTCCTCTCTGCAATCAATAAAATATTAAAAATAAAAAGAAATGAGGTGTGAGGAGAGATGAGGGGAGACGGTCCTGAGAGACAGAGAGGAGGGTACAGAGTTGAGGATGGGGGTGGGGGGGCTCAAAGAGGAGGGGCTCATTCTTTATTCAGAATTAGAACCAGATACACAGATACAATCCCAGAACATTAGCCTCAGGCATATGCCAGGGATTGCAACGAACATTTTAAGGCATATTTTAAAAATCAAATTTAATATGAAAAATATCTATGAGGAACCTGGTATTCCAGTTGTGTGTGTGTGTTTGTGTGTGTGTGTGTGTGTGTGTATTTAATTTTTTCTTCATTTCAGAAAGGAAGGGAGAGGAGAGAGAGATAGAAACGTCAATGAGAGAGAATCATTGATCCGCTGCCTCCTGCACGCCTCCTGGGGATGGAGCCTGCAACCTGGGCATGTGCCCTTGACTGGAATTCAACCTCGGACCCTTCAGTCCGCAGGCCTACGCTTGATCCACTGAGCCAAACCAGCTAGTGTGGTATTCCACTTTCAGAAAAAGACTGGGTCATTACAGTGCTGTTCTGAACCACATAGAAGCCCGAAACAAACAGTAAATCCAGCCCATTCTGGTTGCTTTTTGTTGAAAATTCTGATGTTTTGCTCATCATGGATTATGTTTTAAATATTTCATTGGAATATGATCGATCTATCCTGGTCACTGAGCTTTTGGTGTGCCCTTAAAGCTTGTGCTTGTAGCCCATGCCTCACTGCCCTGCCCCATAGTCCCAGCCCCACTTCTCACCCCCAGTTTCTATCCTTCAGCTTTGTGCCCACCCACAAGGCCCCGCAGGTCCCCATGGGGTCCCACCATGACCCGGGTAGAGAACTTAGGAGAGAGAGTCAGGAAAGTGGGACTGGTAAGGTGTGAGGGAAGGCTCAGCACCAGGGTCAGGCCCTGGGACAGTGGATGGAGGGGGAGACAGGCCTGGACTGAGAGGAAGCAGGACCCAGGGCAGGCCAGGGAGGAGAGGACTCACTGTGCAGGGGTAGCCGAGCCCAAATGGGGGAGCAGCACAGATCGTGTACGTTTTCAACGCGGTAGGATAATACAACTTGCATTCCGGGTAGGTGATGAGGCTGACATCTGAGCACATGAGCTCCGATGAAAATGTTGCTCCTGGAGAAGTTAGGGAGGAGGGGAGGAGTCAGAGGCTTGGTCCCGTGAACCTGTGGGTGCTGAGGTAAAACAATGGGGACCGTGGACATGGAAGGAGGAGGAGCCGGGTGACCCAATACGATGGATATGAAAAGGGCCCTATTTCTTGGACTCCCGGGTCGTTGGAAGGAAGGGACTTGTGTCTGAACTCCTGGGTTTGAACGTACTGCGCAGAATGGCCCCCTTATAGCAAACCTGCTCCACTCCAACTCTTAGGGTCCTGGAGTTCAGGTGAACCCAGCTCTGGGGTTACCTTACCTACATTTGCTCTTATCTTTAATCCCTGAGGCAGTTCAAGCCATATGCCTGCTCTCTACCTCCACCCTCATTCCTGAGGCCAGGTCAGCGGGTTGGCCCCAGCAGGTTCTAGCTCCACCATCTCTAGTGGCAGCTCTACCAATGGAAGGAAAAGGAGCTGGCATTGAGGGACACCTCCTGGGTAGAGGGGGCTGGGGACCAGGTCTCCTTTGTCTGAGGGAGAAGGCATCTGAAGGCCAAGACTCCTGGGTCTGATGGTGGAAGCGGCTGAGGGCCTGGACACTTGGCTCTGCGTGAGGTGGTGACTGGGGTTCTAACTCCTGGGTCTGTGGGATGGAGGCCTGGGATCGGGGGATTATGGAACTGGGGGAGGTATGTCTAAAGGTCCGTCTTTCTGGGTCTGACCATGCAAGGCCTGGTAGTCTGGCTTCATGGTTCTGTGAACGCACGTGTTGTGGGATCTGGAACCTTGGATCTGTCCCCTATATCTGCGACCTGAGGAAGAAGGGAGCTGGGACCTTGGTGACTGGGGTCACAGAGGCGGCCTCACCTTCAACCATGGTGGTGATGCCCCAGCCAGAGACAGTACAGCTTGTCTCAGGTTCTTTGCAGCTGGACGGTAGGTTGATTTTCTTCACATTGCGCGAGAGCCTGGCCGGGCTGCTCAGCTTCACAAGCATGATGTCATGATCATCGGTGCGGTTGTCATACCATGGGTGGACGAAGGACTCTGTAGCGTTGATTTTCCGGGCACGCCCACCAACCAGAAGATCACTGCCCATTTGCACAATATAATCACTTAAAAAAAAAAAAAAGGAACATTCAGATGGAGACACTGGGATTGAGAGCAGGGTACAAAGATCCAGAGTTAGGGGAACAGAAGCCCAGAGAAAGAGCGAGAGAAAGAAAGAGATACACAAGGAATCAGCGAGAGACATGGAGTCTAGGTGGCTCCCCTGTCCCGTACCTCATCTGGCAGTGGGCGACGGTGAGCACCCACCACTTGTTGATCAGCACACCTGCACACTGCAATGTATTGTTGTAATACAGGGCCACCTGCCAGGGATGGGAGCCTCTTGGACATACAACTCCATTAATAATCCTTTCCCCGTTTCCGTGGGCTGGATGGAGACATGGAGAAAACATGGGTAGTGGCATCAGGGGAGGGCTGAGTCCACAGTAGATGAATTCCCAGAGACAGTGATGGAGAGAGACACACAGACAGAGAGGCGTGGAGAAGGGCAGAGGCAGGCACGGAGCACAGGGCAGAGACAGCTGCAGACGGAGATGGAGAGAGATGGGGGGAGCCTATTCAGAAACCCAGGGCAGAAGCTGGTGGAGGCCACCCCAGCATCTGATGAGAGAGACACGGAGGGCGGGAAGCAGCCTGGAGGGCACCCAGAGCCCAGGAGTCAGGAGGGAGCAGGAAGGAAGGGGCCACAGCCCAGGGGTCGAGTCTCCATGGGAGGAGGCTACTGCAGGGGAGGGTCCTGACTCAGGGGTTCTTTGGAGAGAGAGGGCCCTAGAGAGGGGAGGTGGGGGACTGTGAGGCCCAGGGGTAAGGTCAGGACTCCCAGGCTGGTCCTCACCTTCTTGTCCAGCAGATCCCAGGGCTAAGGACAGCAGTAGGAGCAGCAGGGTTGGGTGAAAGGGACCTGCCATGTGTCCTGTCTGAGCCTCTGTGGCTGCCACAGAGGAACGGCCTCTTCTGCTGGGGCTGGAAAGACAGAGAGTTCAGGAAGCGGGACTCCTGGTCTCCAGGTCCCTCCTCTTCACTCAGACCCAGGAGCCCCAGTCTGCCCCACCTCCTCCCTCAGGCTCAGAAGTCCAAGCTAGAGACACCCTTCCATGCAGATGCACCTAGGGATTGGGCTTCCTGTCCCTCCCCATTTATAACTGAAAGCCTTTCTTTTCTTCCCCATTTATAATTCTTTGTCCCAAGTTTCTTTTAGGTAAAAGACCCAAAACTCCAGCCCTCCAGCCCGTCTTTCTCACAACCAGAAATTCAGGCCTCTACTGCTCTGCCCTCAAGTGCAAGAGTCGGCTGTCCTTGCAGACACACCTGCCCACCCCAAATGGGATTTCCTCTCACCTGCAGTGGGTCTGATCTGGAGTGGTCTTCAGACTGGGTTGAACTTCAACTGTGTCCAGCCCTGTGCAGAGTGGCCCTCTTATAGCACACACGACCCCACTCCAACTCTCATGGTCCTGGAGTTCAGGTGACCCCAGGTCTGGGATTACCTTACCTGCATTTGCTCTTATCTGAAACCCCGGAGGCAGCTCAAGCCATATGCCCGCACTCTACCTCCACCCTCATTCCTGAGGCCAGGTCAGGGGCTTGGCCCCAGCACGTTCTGGCTCCAACATCCCTGGGGGCAGCTATGAAGGGTGTGACCAGGTACTGGCACTGAGGGGCAGGACCAGGAGTCAAGGACCTACCTTCAAGGCTCAGGATGGACTGTGCCCTGGGTCCTCCACTGTGGCCAATTTCCTTGCCCTCTGCCTCTCTCGGTGGTGGCCTGGAACTTACACCGTAACTCGGAGCAGCTTGTGGGAACTTGTCAGGCTGAATCCCACACATGTCTTTGAGCCTGAACCTGACCCTAATATTGGGCTATGAATTTAAAGAGAAGGCTTTCCTAACTCCACCTACTATATATGTACTGTTTTTCACTTATTATACTTTGATTTCTATACATAGTATGTATATCTAAAAAAAATGTCTGAACATTTTCTAATGGGACATTTTATTTACTCTATAAATAGTCTTGAACAGCCCTCGCCTGTTTGGCTCAGTGGATAGAGCGCTGGCCTGAAGACCAAAGGGTCCTGAGTTCAATTCTGGTCTAAGGCATGTACCTTGGTTGCCGGCTCTTCTCCGGCCCTGATCGGCTCCTGCAAGAGGCAACAAATTGATGTGCCTCTTTCACATCCTTGTTTCTCTCTGTCTTTCCCTCTCTCTTCCACTCTCCCTAAAAATCCATGGAAAAACATCCGCAGAAGAAAATTAACCAAAAGACAAAATTTTTTTTTAATTTTAAAAATAAATTTTAAAAGTCTTGGACAATTGTTTCTCTTAGAATGCTTACTCCTTCCTTTGTTCTATTGTATAATGTTCTACACTAGAGCTTTATTGTGACTTATGTGACTATTCTATATTGAAGTACCTTTAAATAACTTGCATTATAATGAGGGTGGGATGAATTTCTCTGTATTTTCATCTTTGCTCATTGTATTCATTCATGAAGTATCTAGGGAGCATTTACTCTGATCCAGAATCTGTTCTGGCCTCTGAGGGCACAGCATCCACAAAACAGCAAAATTCCATCACAAAGCCCCTCATTCCAGTGGGTGGAGACCTTGAGTAAAGAGGCAGAACTTCACATTTCTGGTATTTTTATGTGGCAGGAAGTGCTATGGAGAACAATAAGACCAGAGGAGGACTAGGCAATTATTTGTTCCCTTTGATCTCAGCAACCCCTGCAGTTATAATATTGGGAAAGGTGGTTGGAAAGACCCCAGGTGAAGAGGATATTTGGATAAAATCTTGTAGGAGGTGGTTCATGTAGCTACTTGGGATCAGTGAGTCCTAGGCAGAGTGACAGGGAGGCGAGAAGAGGAGGGGAACCTAGAAGGTTCTAGCAGGGAAGACTTTTTTATTGGAGCTGAATGAATCAGAGGGAGGAGGGTGGGCAGTGTGTTCAGAGGCCTCACAGGATTTGGAACACACAGGGATTGAGGACCGATATAGGACTTTGGCATTGGCATTGAGTAACACAGGAACCATTGTCAGATGACTAGTAGCCAGCTGATTCCTAATAGTGGAATTGACCCTCACTTCTAACTCAGACACCCAAATATGTTTCATGCCTTAGTGTGAGTCCACTTGTTATCTCAATTCAGATCTTTAATCCAATTCTGCCTCAGTCCCACAAGTTGACCATCATGGACATTGTTGCCTACCCAACATGCACTCCTTCTGCCATTTGTCAGAACCTTGATTTAGTTTGGACAACCTGCTATGCTCATTGTGACTGCAACTGAGCTTTACTGCACCAAGCACGGGTGGGCCCATTTCTGCTGTGCAGGGACTGGTTTATAAATAAACATGTGATACAATGTTGACCAATGAGGAGTGAGGGAAACCCAACTGGGCTACTTCAGGGAACTGCTCTCTTCTTTCCAAAGTGAGACAAGAGAAGAGTTCTCCTTGACTCTGTTAGACAGTGTCCCTTCTGGGGATAAATTCTGGAAATGAGTCAGCCTTCCTGGAACTGGGGAGGGAAGTGGCTGGGGGATAGAGCCATAGCTCTGTGGATGGTCAAACAGAGAGAAAGTGATGGAGATAGTCAGTGTCTTTAATGAGGTTGCTGAGCTGGTGAATTAATGCTCCATGAAGCCCCTTCATCTCCTGACATCTGCAGGTTTCCTTTCTGGTTTAAAGTTTCTGTGTTGTTATTGCTCCCACTGCCAAAGTCTTTTTTCGTAAGACCTTGACATCGTGTTCAGATTTCATTGCAATCTAGCATTTGATCCCAAAACCATCAATTCCAAATCTAATTCCGAGCTGAATCTCCATGTGGAATCCAAATTAACCAATAAACCTTACCCTATCTCTAGTGGCAGCTCTTCTTACCATCCCTGATATTTCATTATAGCACTTAACTCTATATCATGTTTTGTTTTATGTGCATTTGTTCATTGTCTATTTCTCCCACCTAGCCTGTGACTGCATAAAGATAGGGACTCATACAGTACAGCACCTGGAGTCCATCAGATCCTCATAAGTAAGAGTAGGATTAATGGCTGAAAGTGAATTTACTTTTCCTTTTAGCCTGTGAGCTATAGAATTGAGGGGAAAAACCTTTATCTGGCACCTTCATAAGCCACAAGTTATATTATATGCTCACATCTCATTTAATCTTCACAATAGCTTTTGGGAAGGGGGGCTGGATACAGTGAACTTTATTTTTAAAAATACATTTTTTATTGATTTAAGAGAAGGGAGAAAGAAAGAGATAGAAACATCAATGATGAGAGTGAAACATTGACTGTTTGCCTCCTGCAGGCCCTCTACTGGGGATCGAGCCTGCAATCCAGGCACATGCCCTTGACTGGAATCGAACCTGGGACCCTTCAGTCCACAGGTAGAGGCTCTCTACACTGAGCCAAACCAGCTAGGGCCAGTGAACTTTATTATGTATGACAAGGTAGGGCTCCCTAGGCTGCACCCCTACTTCTACAGGGTGTCAGGGCTGTACCATATGGAGGTAGGTCAGGAGATTTTCAGCGTGTTGGGAATCGATTTGGGGCAAGGACTCCCAGTAGCTGAAGGCCTCTCCTCCTCTCATAGGGCTGGTGGTCCAGGGGTCGCTCACTATTTGGAGGCAACGAGGACCATACAATCCATCTCTCCATTTCTGTGGCCAAGTTCATTTTCACACCAGGAAGTGAGGTTGATGAATGGTCGTTGACAATGTCAGCTTCAGCACTGACGTTGGGAAAGTGGGTGTCACTGGCAAAGTCACAACATACAACCTGGTCCTCAGTATAGCCCATGATGCCCTGGGTGGCTTTCACAGCCTCTCTGGGCTTGTCGAGAAATGAGAGTCAGACAGGCAAGGACCTGAATCCTGGCTGTGCTGCTTCCTGGTGAGTCAGATTGCCTCTCTGAGAAGAACCCCAAGTTCTCCACTGTGAAGAAGAATATGAGGGGCTACCTGGACTCCAAAGTCTCAAAGGGAGGACCTTCACGGTGGTCTAGACTTTGAGGTCCAGAATTAGGAGGGAGCTGGTCCCTTGACTGTGGGTCTTAAGCAGGATGGGTGTGGACTTTCGGGTCTGAGAGGGGGGCGTCCGGGAGACTTGGCTTCTATACTTTGTTCAAGGAGGGGTCTTCACCTCCTGTGTGCAGTGAACCAGTGGCTGCAGAATTTCTGCAATATGGGGAAGGGTAGAACGTGGGGCTAGGAGAGACTCAAGAGGGAGATATGATTAGAAGAAATATGAGCAAGAATATAACTACCTGGCAAGTCTGACAACTCACCAACTGAAAGTAACCACATGGGCATGTTCTGATCATAAAATATTCCCAGCGGGTGGGTTATTGCAGGAAGTCACGTCCTAAGGTCTATATGGTACCTTAACCTTTACCTTTACCTTGAGCAAATCCTGTTCACTGTGTTTGTGCATCTGGGAAAATAACAACTTTCAATGCCAGCCTAATCTCTCCAAAATTCCAGAGATAATATACCCTGATACTGGGAGGAGATGACCCCAACATTCCTCATCGTTATCTTTTACCAGCATAACCTCGGTAAAATATTTATGTGAGAGGTTAACTATCTTGCATTACCTGTAAAAGAAACATGTACCTCTCCATTGCCCTTTGTATCCAATCCTACGGATTTCCCCACTTTTTAAAAAATTCAACAAAGAGGGCTATCACAAGTCATTGGCAAAGAATTCCATCTCGGGCTTGTATAAAGGAGCTGAGAGGCAGGGCCAGGCGGCTCCAGCCAGAGTTGGTGCAAAACCGCCATGTTTTGTTACTTCTTAAATTTTTAGATTGAATTTTGATTTGGAGTGCCATGGGGGAGAGATGAGAAGTTGATGGAGCTTCGTGGGGATGGGTGTCCCCAAACCCCAGACATACCTTCAACTTTACACAGATACAGGGGCCTGGACTTTTCGGTCTGAGGGAGAAGGGGGCTGAGAGCCTTGGTGCTGCAGGCTAAGACCAACAAGTAGTTAGCATAATTATGTGAGAAGTCTGCTGGAAGGCTAATGGACTTTAATATTCAGTAAGGGCTGAAAATCAGCATAATATTGCTGTTGGCTGAATGGCTGAAGGCAATCCCCTAACCTGATAATCCTTTTACTGTTTACCAAACTTTACCTTTTTTTTATTAAATATTTTATTGATTTTTTACAGAGAGGAAGGGAGAGGGTTAGAGAGCTAGAAACATCGATGAGAGAGAAACATCGATCAGCTGCCTCCTGCACACCCCTACTGGGGATGTGCCTGCAACCAAGGTACATGCCCTTGACCGGAATCAAACCTGGGACCCTTGAATCCGAAGGCTGAGGCTCCATCCACTGAGCCAAACCTGTCAGGGCCAAACTTTACCTTTGATATGCCTGTTTGCTTTGCTAAAGGGAAAATGTGTATTCTAGTAAAGAAAAGCTAATGGGTCCACGATTCAGAAAGCTTTTCGGCTAGAGGGAACTTAACAGCCTGGCTCCCCATGCCTTCTAAATTTATATTTCTTGTCTAGTGCATCCATTTGTGCGCAGCCCCTTCGCCAGACCTTGAACCCTAGCCGCAAATGGATGCGGCATTCACACCTTGGCTCCTGTGTTTTGTGGGAGGACGGGTCTTGGTTTCCTCTGTACAGGGTATTGGTGGCTACAGAAATACTGCAATTCCGGGTAAGGTGGGGAGAGAGCTGGGGAGGGAGACTAAAGAGGAAAATGAGATGAGGAGAGAAAGGATCTAGAGGAGATTGGCCAGAGTAGAATTCTGGGAGAGAAACTGATAGTATGGGTGGTCCTAACCTGGAGAAGACCCAGTGTGAGGTGTGGTTGCCCAGGGAGGCCAGGATACCAGGAGTCTCCAGACCTTTCCAGGCTCTGAGTCACAAGGGACTTCCCCCTCCTCCCTTCCAGAGGCACCTTCCTGCATTGTTTGAAAGCAGGAGCCCACCTACAGGGGTTCCCACCCTATCTTTCTCTCCCATCGCAGACGTAGGAAGCTCACTTGTGGCAGGTCATGTGGGACTCCAGGTCCCGTTTACCTGTCAGAACTATCTTTCTGGAAATGCTTCCCTCTCTCCTAGTCATTTGTGAAATGCTCAGAACCTCTTTCACATCTCTTTGCACCCTGATGAACTAGACATTTCTCTCTTTGTCTCTCTTCTCCCTTCCTTTCTCCCTCCCTCCTCTCTCTCTCTCTCTCTCTCTCTCTCTCTCTCTCTCTCTCTCTCTTTCCCCCCCTCCCTCCCTCCCTCCCTCCCTCGCTCCCTCATTTTATGGATGGAAAACTATGAAACATGGGAAATGTAGAGAAACATGCCACTGTATCTGTGGGGGCAGGAGGTGGGGTTAGGGTTCAAAATAACATACATTTTCACCCTGGGCAGTGTGTGTTCAGAGGTTAGAGCATTGACCCATGCACCAAAGGGTCATGGGTTTAATTCCCAGTCAAGGGAACACACCTGGGGTACAGGTTCCATCCCTGGCACCCATAGAGCATGTGGGAGGCAGATAATGGATGTGTCTCACATCTATGTTTCTTCCCCTCCCTCCCTCCTTCCCTCCCTCCCTGCCTCCCTCTTTCCTTCCCTCCCTCCCTCCCTCCCTCCCTCCCTATTTCCTTCCCTCCCTCCCTCCCTCCCTCCCTCCCTCAATGGAAAAAGTCAATGGAAAAAATATCCTTGAGTGTGGATTGACAACAACAACAACAACAACAAAATCAGAAAGGTTTTCATTTCCTGTCTCCCCCTCTTGAGGTCTCCTCTCCCCAACGTTTGCTCATCAGAGGTTCCCATCTCTGTTTTTCAGGTTATAAAAGTGCGCAGGCACAGAAGGAGAAATGGAAGGAAGGAGGCACCCATGACTATGTCCACGTGCAGTTTGGTACACGCTCTCTATTCTGTGACTATTTCATTTTACATGGTGAGGATCACATGCATATCCTCTTTTTTAAATTTCTTTTTTCATTTAATATCAGAGAGCATACGCATGTTTGCGTGACACTGAAAATTCTGCATAATTATTACCCTGAACAGTTTCTATCATATCCTTGCCCTAAATTACTTTATGTTTACATAAACAATCCATTAATTTGGGATGTGTTCGGTGTTTCCACTGTTTTGCGCTGACAGATAAGGTTGTGATGAATTCAAACCTTGCCCACATTTCGGATTACTAGATGGCTGGGTCAAACATGCTGACGAAAGCTCTTGATTCCCCTTGTTCGCACAGCAGCCATAAACATTGCTCCAGTGTACAGTCCCCGTGGTGGACGCTGCTAGACTCCCTGCAACTTCACCAGCACCGAGGTGTGTGTGTTTCTTGTTTTGGTTTTAGATTTTTGCTAGTTTGACTGGTTGACACACCTGGCATATTGCTAAGGTTTTCCTATGACGTTGAAAAATTGCAAAGTAAAATATGACCCTAGGACATGGATGCTTTTATTTCTGTGGATTTCCAGTTCGGGTTGGAGGGTTGGAGAGATGGGAGGAGGGAGATATTAGGAATTATTTCCCATGGTTTTATATACCCTTTCTCGGCACTTGCATATGCGGGTGCAGATCATTGGGCCCATGGGTGGGTGGGTCTTAGGAAAAATGTACTGAGGATTCCTTGACTTGCTGGGAGCCTCTGTACCTCAGTGGTCCCCCTGAGTCACCCTGAACAGGAGAGAGCAGATTAGTTTTGGCCTCAGAGCAACCAACCAGCACTGAGGTCTCATACACCCCATGGTTATCAAGGTTTTGTCCTGACAGACCACAGCCTTCCACCTGTCCAATGGGAAGAGACTTGTTGTCTCTGTGAACCAATGGGAGAGCAGAAATTAATGTGATCATGCAGAGGACAGTCCAAAGACATTGGCTTGAGCCCCAGCCAATGGGACCAATCACAGGGAAGGGGGCGGGGCTTCCCGGAAGTCAGAGCTTCATTTATTTTCCAATTACCCTTTGCCAAGCCACTGGGAAAAGAAACATTATTTCCTGAAAATTAATGCATGCCCTTACCCAGAGATGGGGGCCAGGCACAGGACCAATGACGTAATTCCCAGGTCCAGTGTAAAATTAAAATGTGAATCCTTGTGTTCAAATATTGTGAATTTCAACAACAACAAGAGGAGTGTGTTAAGCCAAGTGCGTGACTCCCTGATTGTGGGCCTGCGTCCCTGCACATCTTGCACATTCATGAATCAGCTCTCACTGGGGGACATGGGGGACACCTCCTCATTCTTGAAGACACACAGCCTTGTCTCATCACCCCTCTCCCTAACACACATATCTGCCCCCCCCGCACCAGCCCCTGAAAACTGAGAGTGCAGATGTGAGCAAAGAGAGTGAGGATACGAAGAGGCAAAGAGAGAGAAGGAGAGAGAGAGAGAGAGAGAGAGAGAGAGAGAGAGAGAGAGAGAAGGATGGAGAAAAGAAGGGGAAGGAGGAGGGAGACAGACAGAGAAGCAGAAATGTTGGGGTGGGAAAGAGGTAGAGAGGGAGAAAGTAAAGGGAGTGACAGAGGCAGGACACTAAGAGAAGTGGGAGAGCTAGAGCGAGAGCATTGGTAAGTCTTCCCTGGGATAAATATCATGATGCCAGAATAGGAGGTCTTTATTTTTGCTGGGTTTGCTTAACTGGGTCTGTCTGTAGCTGCTGTGTGTCCCCCAGGTCTACAGAGGCTAGAATGAGATACACAAGAGGACGAGAGATACAAGAGATGAGGAAAAGCTGAGAAATATGGGAGAGAGAAACAGAGGCAGAGAGAGGCGGGCAGAGTGAGAGAGAAAGAATGTCCAAGAGAATAAAAAAAGAGAGAGAGAGAGAGAGAGAGAGAGAGAGCTGATTGGCTAAAACACCATTTCTACAACTTTAGATTCTTGTGCCCATGTCACTTCCTCTGTCATGATGAGCCATGCTCACAACCTTCTTATGCATAAGCCAGTTTGAACTGAGGCCCTGACTCGTGTATCCCATAGGCCCCTGACTAAGGCGGAAATAAGCCCCTTGTCTCTGTGGGTCCTTCCAGGTTTTGTCTCTGTTTTGCCCTCTGATCCTCTGCCGGACTCCACAGTCCACAATTCTATTCCTGAATATTTGGTTGACCTTGGACAAGCCCCTTCACCTCTTTGACCCCCAACCACCCGCCTACTTAATGCCAGAAACCAATCCTCAAGTCTTCTCTGGTTTACATTCCACGGGGGACCTTTAAACATTACCTAGATGTTGGGTGGATACGAAGGAATTACTCTTAACTCTGGAAGGTGCGCTAATATAAGTTCATTATGCTTTTTAAAATTTGTCTTTTAGAGGAGAGGTTGGTAAACGTTTTCCATAGAGGGTCAGATAGTAAACATTTTAGTTTTTGTGGATGAAGATACAAAATCAAGCATATTATGTAGGTACTTATATCCTAAGGGAGAAAATAAATTTCCACACTTTTTTTAAATGGAAAAGCTTTATTGGTGCTGTATATAAGTTTTCGTATTGTTGATGGTATTACAAATATCCCTAATCTCCCTCCTTTGCCCCCCTCCACTCAGCCCTTGCCCCTCCCCAGGCCCTCACCACACTATTATCTGTGCCCATGGACTATGCGTATATGTATATAAATTCTTTGGTTAATCTCTCCCTGTCCCTCTCCCCCACATTTTTAATTGACATTATTCAAAATATAATAATAATGTTTACTACACATTTTTGTCATACAGGTCTCTTTTTAGCCTATGGGAATTATGTTAGGTCGAGGCAGGGGGGAAGTCCAGAGCCCATGCTTGCATCTGCAAGGTAGATGGTGACAGAGATAACTGGCGCCTTCCTAGACCCTGGCCCGAGGCAGAAATTCCACACCTCTAAGGCCCTCTGCCTCCCCCCACACACACCGCCCGCTAAACAGCTGTATAAAAGAAGTACCTATGCCCCCTTTTGGCTCGAACTTCCCTGGCCCACTCTCAGACCAGCGAATTTTTTAATCGCCTGGACTCTCTGTGTTTTGTCTCTTGCGTCACAAACCTCTCAAATTGGCCCACAAGCTGTAGTCTGTTTTGGCAATACATAATGAAATATTTAAGAAGGAAGTGAAAGCCGAAACCGGTTTGGCTCAGTGGATCGAGCGTCAGCCTGCAGACTCAAGGATCCCAGGTTCGATTCCGGTCAAGGGCATGTACCTTGGTTGCAGGCACATCCCCAGTAGGGAGTGTGCAGGAGGCAGCTGATCGATGTTTCTAACTCTCTATCCCTCTCCCTTCCTCTCTGTAAAAAATCAATAAAATATATTTAAAAAGAAGAAAAAAAGAAGGAAGTGATGGCTAAGATCTTCTTCAAAATACTCCAGCATTAGGGAAATGTGTGGGAGAATGAAAGAAGACTTGGTTTTGCACTGTTCATTGTTAAGTTAGATGGTGGTAGATGAGGGTTCATTATATTTTATTATAGGTTTGAAATTTTCCACCATAAACATTATGTGACAATTTAAAAAAATTTTTTATTGAATTTATGGGGTGACATTGGATAATGAAACTATGTAGGTTTCAGGTACACAATTCTACAATACTTCATCTATATATTGTATTGTGTGTTCACCACCCCAAGCCAAGCCTCCTTCCATCACCATTTACCCCCAGCCCCTTTTATCCTCTTCTAACTCCCCCACCCCCTTCTCTCTAGTAGGCACCATACTGTTGTCTGTATCCATGAGTCTTTCTTTTTTTGTCCCTTGCTTAATTCCTTCACCCTTCTCAACCAGCCCCCAGTCCCCTCCCCTCTGACAACTGTCAGTCTGTTCTCTGTATCCATGAGTCTGCCTCCACTATGTTCATTTATTTTGTTCATTAGATTCCACATATAAGTGAAATCATATGGCACTTGTCTTTCTTTGACTGGCTTATTTCACTTAGCATAATACTCTCCGGGTCCATCCATGCTGCAGAAAAGGGTAAGATTTCTTTCTTTCTTAGGGCTGTGCAGTATTCTGTTGTGTAAATGTACCACAGCTTTTTTATCCACTCATTTACTGATGGACACTTGGGCTGCTTCCAAATCTGGGCTATTCTTCACGTTGAGATGACCCTTGTGTAGCTGTAGGGAAGGGCTGTAGAATTAAGCCTCAGATTCACCCTGTGGCAGAACCACTAACAAGTCCCAGCTTGGAGGGCACAGCCCTCTTAGCATAATTAAGCTTGACCTTATGGCCGCCCCCTAGATCCTTCCTGGGTAGCTAATGGGCTGTGGGAGGTGCAGCAAGTGCTGCCAAAACAAGTGAAACTCACAAGAACATTGTAACTATGGTGACCACTACCTTGTTTTTCTCCGACTATAAAATAAAGCCTCAGCTTGCTGGCTGGATCCTTCTCTGTGGCCTCATCCAGGCACAGGAGATGCTCCGAGCCCCAGCTATATTCTCTTTGTCTTTTCTTTAATCCTTCACTGCCCCTCCTCAGTCTCACCGAACCCTTGGCTGTGCTGGCACGGCACAGGTAGCCCCCCAGATATGCATCCCTGGCACCAGGGATTTAGTGTCAGGCATGAAAGCTCTCCTTTGGATTTCTGGCGTGAAGGGACTTTCAGGGAGGTTCAGGGAGACTGATGTATGCAAGACATCTCACAACCCTTGGGGGAAACCACTCCATCCACATGTCTCATAGAGCATGACTCCAAATACCCAGTGGTGATCGGATAGGGTTGGTCACTTGACCAGAATGCAGTCAAACCATTGGCCATTTCAGTGACCTATGATGGGGCTGAAGGAGAAAAGTTGAGCTGGACCAGTTGGATTTCCTTTCATGAAAATACGACCTGAGAAATCCTGGGAGTTCTAGTGGGCTAGCTCAGTTGGTTAGAGCATTCTGCCTATATGCTAAGGTTGCAGGTTCAACCTTACAAGACACATACAAGAACCAACCAATGAATGCACAAATAGTGGAAGAACGAACTGATGTTTCTTTCTCTCTTTCTATGAATGAATGAATAAATAAATAAATAAAAAATATTAAAAAATCCTGGGAGAATGGAGCCGTTGATGGTTGAAGGTGAGGTCAAAAAGTTAGAAAATGAGAGAGAAATGGGAAAAGGCATGAGGGAGCAGACACTATGAAAATGCAGAAGCAGTAGAGAAGGGATTTGCAGTGTCAAATAGAGGAATTAGATGGTTGTTAGCAAGAAAGTCATAGAACATCCTGGAAGAGGCAGGAGAGAGATGCAGAGGGTAGCCAGTCTCCACCTGGTCGCAATTTATTTATATCCTCACAACAACTACCCACCCCACACACATCTTTCCCAAGAACTGCCCCAAATGTCCTCTTCTCCACACTTCAACTTGGACACCAGCAATGCTGTGGCTCACTTCCTTCTGCCACAGCAGTTACCCCCTGGCAGCTCTAAGCTGTGAGAAAGAATGCTATTTCTCCTGGGGGGGCGGGGGCGGGGAGCCGAGGAATCGGTCTCTCAGACATCTGAGGGCTGTCAATGTCATATTTCTTCACCTAGGTGGCGCTTTATGGGTGTTCATGAGTGCATGTTTAAGCTGTCAACATACTTCTTGCACACTACTTTGCATAGCTCTCCTCAACGGGTAAAAACATGTTTGCTGCTCAGGAAAAGGAAGCATAAACCCTTTCAAGTCTGTCTTTGACAGGCCATGCCATTGGATATTAGAAAATTCTTACATGTCTTTGTCAGAGAAAGACAAGGATCACATGATCTCATTCATATGTGGAATCTAAGTAACAAAGTAAACTGATGAATGGAGTGGATCCAGAGACACAGAAGCATGGAACAGAGTGCAGAATCTCAGAGGGAAGGTGGGGGAGGGTGGGTGAGTGTGAAGTAATCAATCAAGAACCTTGTATGCATATATTCATGGCCCATGGCCACAGATAGTGGGGTGGTGAGGGACTGGGGTGAGGGGGCGGTGGCAGGCTGGAGAGGGTAATGGGGGGGGGGAAGGGGACACATGTAATACTTTCAACACTAAAGAATTATATTTAAAAAATTTTTTTACATGTCTTCTGTCCCCTGAAATTAACCTCCCCTTCCTCCAAGTCTTTCCAGGAAAATAGGGTCCCTTCAGGCAGTGGTGGTGGCTAGAGCAGCCATGGGGTCCTGGTCTCTCTAGACCTCCTGTCTAGCTTCCCATAGGGCGCAGATCCTGTCCCTCCACACTCCCAGCAGGGCCAAAGCAAGACAGGCAAAGAGCCAGGCCGTGGTTTTTGGTTTATTGAGGGGGATCCAAAGCTTGTCCTAGGCTCAGCTCCTGCTGCCCATGGTCTTCTTGATCCAGTCGAGGTAGCGACAGAGGTTGGTGTAGACACCAGGCCTCTGGGACTGCCCACAGGGGTCCGATCCCCAGGATGTGATCCCTTGGAGAACTCCATCACACACCAATGGGCCCCCGGAATCGCCCTGGAGGGGGGTAGGGGGAGAGTTTCGCCGAAGATACCCAGCTGTACCCAGCATTTAGCACCAGCTCTGCCAAATGATTGGCCCCCCCCAGCCATTGGGGACAAGAGCATTGTCCCCTGGTTCCAACTGTTGGCTGATGTAGGGAAGCACGGGACTTGGTCGGCAAACTCATTAGTCAGCAGAGCCAAATATCAACAGTACAACAATTGAAATTTCTTTGGAGAGCCAAATTTTTTAAACTTAAACTTCTTCTAACGCCACTTCTTCAAAATAGACTCGCCCAGGCCGTGGTATTTTGTGGAAGAGCCTCACTCAAGGGGCCAAAGAGCCACATGTGGCTCGCGAGCCGCAGTTTGCCGACCACAGCTCTAGGGGAACCTTGCTGAAGGCGGTAGACCCAGCCTTGACGTTTCCAAACAAGTCTGAGCCCCCGGGTGTTTTACTGGAATCTTTATGTTTAGACTTCAAAACGTCCTTGTTTGAAAGACACTACAGATACATGTGTTTCCTCAAGGATACTTACCCTGCTAATAGTATCTAGAGGTTAATTTTAGTTCAAGCTGTTGCTACAATAAAAGCCTAAGAAGGCAGGTGAATGGAGCTGTCTGGTTCCTTTAGCCAGGCAGTCCCTTAGCCCTCTCTTTCACAGAAATGTGTGTCAGAGTAATCATTCATCCATTGCTCAGGGTCTGCAGGCTAGGGTGAGCAAGAGGTTAGGAGAGTAGGGTGGGGTCTTCCACATACAAGGGACCAGACAAATTGTCTAAGGGCGGTGAGGGAAATCCTGGCCAATGAGAGAAGAGAGTGCTCTGAAGAGTCCAATCTAAAGAGAAAACATCAGGGACTGAGCTGATGTGGCCTCCATTCCTGGCTTTTGGTGAACAGATCATTGAATCCAGTTACCAAACAGGAGAAAGAGCAGGGTTCTTGTACACACACACACACACACACACACACACACACACACACACGTGCGCCCACCTATGCCAATAATTGTAGGCGTCTCTGTGGGGAGAAACCATCATCTCTAGGAACCATCCGGAGAAACTGATTTCAGGGCAGGATCCCTGATGGAATGACTGTGTTCCCAGCCAATGGGGAAGAACGCAGTGGGGTATCGTTTTCAGGGTCCAATCATTGGCAAAGGGGGCGGGGTTTCCATGCAGGGGACAAAGCCAGGAAGAGCCCTGAAGACTGGAGTTGCAGCCAATGGAAAAGAGAGAGTTATATCTATGGCAAATCCCAAGACTCGTCATCTTGGGGGTGGGGCATCTTGGAAGGAGCACTGTAATCCATGGCACCATTCCCTGGACAACTGAGAAGAGAGCATTGCTCCCCCAAGAAACCAATCACAGGAGCAGGCAACTGAGCTAGGAAACTGAGTCAGGTGCCAAATCAAAGTGGCTGACTAGCTGGTGGATGGCAGAGTCCGCAGAAACGTCAGGAACGAACACACAGAAAGGGAACGGAAGCCTTGTGTGCCCTGTAGCCTCCGACTCTCTCCTTCATGGAAACATCCTCTCGTAGTCTGGGACCTCTCGGGGGATGTCCACCTGCCGGCTTAGGCAGTTGGACGTTCCTCCCCACCCCCTTTACCTCTCCCCTCCCTGAACCTCATCCCCCAGACAGGTGTTTCCATAAAAACGACAGCGACTACTCAAGCTTCTGATCCCTGCGCTGTGTGACCTGCAGGGAGAGTGTGGCCTCCTCTGAACCTTCTTCCCACTTCAGAGAGATGGGAACTTCTCTGAGTGCTAACCCTGTGGGGTCACCCCACTGCAGTGCCTCCAGCCTCTAGCAGGAGGGCAAAAGGGAGGGAAGAAAGGAGTTGGCTAATTCAGAAGGGATTTCAATTGGCTGATTAGGAAGTCACTCACCTGGCATGAGTCAGCCCCACTGCTGTCACCTGCACAGGTCATTGCCTCGGTGACTTTCCCAGGGTAGGCATCTTCACACCGCTTCTGGGACACGATATGGACTTCTGCGCAGTTGAGGTCATCCGGAAAGTTCCCTGAGGGAGTACAGGGTGTAAGTTCCCAGAGAGAGCAACCCTTGCCCTCCATCCCTGTCTGGATCTAACCTTTCTTCTCTGCATCCACAGCTGCACGGGGGCAGGGGTGGGGGGTGGTTCCTGGCACATTCCTCGTGGCTCATCATTTCTCACCACCTTAAACAGAGCCATGGCCCTAGCATGGGACCAATGGATCCTATCTTTTCTTTCTTGCCTTGAGTCATTTTCAAATTAAGAGTCAGGAGACTGGAGGGTTTGGAGGTGCCCTCTTGTGACATATCTGTCCCACTTCCTCCAGTCTTCCCACCCCCAGGCCACCAGGTTCTCAATCTCAGCGGAATTCTACTTCTTCCAATTGTCACCTCCTCCTCCTCGAAGCCTTCTCTGACCATCTTAATGAAAACACCACACCTCTATCACTCCTGATCCATCCAGGGTCTTTCATTATATAACCCACAACTCTCTCTCATATTTCATGTTATATGTTTATTGTCTATTTCCCCCCACCTGGCATGCAATTCTATAAGGACAGGGACTCATCCTACATACAGCGTGTGGGGCCTGTCAGATCCTCACAAGGAAGTGTTTGAATTTTAATGACTGTAAGTGGAATTCATCCTTCTTATTAGCCTTTGAGCAGTAGACTTGAGTCGGAAAATGTGGACACCTCTACCAGCCAGAAGCAATATGCTCACATCTCATTTAACCTTCACAATGGCTTTTGGAAGGAGGGATGGATTCATTTATTCCTTCTTTCACTCATCCACATGATCATCCAACAAATACGCATTGAGCACCCTGAACACCAGGAATGCCCAATGAAAAAAATAGATATAGCCCTAACCGGTTTGGCTCAGTGGATGGAGCGTTGACCTATGGACTCAAGGGTCCCAGGTTCAATTGCGGTCAAGGGCATGTACCTTGGTTGTGGGCACATACCCAGTAGGGAGTGTGCAGGAGGCAGCTGATCGATGTTTCTCTCTCATCGATGTTTCTAACTCTATCCTTCTCCCTTCCCCTCTGTAAAAAATCAATAAAATATATAAAAATTAAAAAAAAGATATAACATGAGCCCTTATGGAGCTTAAAAGTCTATCCATTAGTTTTCCTCATTTTGCAAGTGAGGAATATGAGGCTGAGAGCCTGGGCCAGTATTCTTGGGTTCAAGAGGGAAAAGGGGCTGAGAAATCTGCTTTCTTGGGCCACTGCAAATCCTTTATATCCCAGGTCTACGAATGAGATTATATAAAATCCTATCCAACAAAGATCTCATAACATGTTACTCTCCACCATAAAGGAGGGATTCCTTCACCCATCCATCCATCCATCCATCCATCCATATTTTTGAGTCCTGCTTAACAATGTGTTACTTTGCTTTCTTTCTCCCACCATTCCTATTAATATTCTGGCCTTCAGTGTTCCTCACATGGGCCACGTGTGAATTGCAACCCCACAGTCACAGTCCCTTCCTTATGTCCTTGCAGGGGTAAAGTTTTACCAATGGCTTGGGGTCCCACTGGGAAAACCAGCTCCTCCTTCACTCCAGCTACCTTGGGGGCTGGTAACAGTGCCCCAGCCTGAGATGGTGCACTTCTGGCCAACTCGAGGGCAGTGATCTGTCAGGTTGATGGGCTTCACGGAGGACCCTCTGGATGCTGGGTCACGTAGTCGAAGGAGCATCAGGTCGTGGTTGTGGTCCTCACTGTCGCCACTGAAGCAGGGATGTGGGATGGACTGGGCCACAGCCCTTTCCTGCCCCGACCCACTCTTATTCTTCAGGTTGTGCTCTCCCAAGCGGACTGTGTACCTCCTGGAATGATGGGTATTAGTTTGGGATGCAGCCCCCTCATTACAGTCCCCTCAGACCCAGGAGTCCAGGCTCGCAGCTCCCTCTTCTCTCAGACCTCTCTCTCTCTCTCTCTCTTAGAGGCCTGGGACCCAGCTCTCTCTTTCCCAAGGTAAAACCCAGCCCCCTCTTTCACCAGGCCCAGCCCACCTCTGCCCCAGGCATCCACTCACGGTTTTTTACAATGGGCTGCCGTGAGGACCCAGCTGTCATCGATGAGGACACCCCCGCATAGCAGCTGGTCCCCCTGGAACAAGGCTGTCTGCCAAGGCTGCGAATTGGACTTGCACGGCTGGCCGCCCAGCACCTTGTTCTCCTCTGCCCTCCAGTGTCCTGCAGAAGGGGGGGACGAGGGAGGAGAGCAGGAGAGGGGGTTCAAAGGGGCACACCCCAAGTTCTCTGCCTGCCTCCCGCATGTGTCCACACACCCTCCTGTGTGGGGCTCCTGGCTTGCACATGCCGCCACACACATTCACACGTACACTCGCTGAACTCCGTGAGTCATCCATCACACAGAGTCACACACCCAAGCATGCTTTCCACATGCTCCTACACTCCCATGTGTGTCTTCTCTCCTCGGCAAGCAGCCGGCAAGCTTGGTGTGCTCGTGTAAGTTTGCAGCACCCCCTGACACACTTCGACCCGCTGTCACCAGAGAGCCGTGGCTCCCCCCGCCCCCACCAAAGGCAGCCCCAGAAGCCCCCACACGCGATCACACACTTCACACATCCCTCACCCCAGCACAGGCACCCACGGCGTGCACACAGGCTCACACTCACTTGCACAGACTTCCAGCAGCAAGAGCAGGAACATCCAGGTGCACACGGCAGCAGCAGGCGGTGGGCGTCCCATGCTGAGGCCTGGGGGAGGGAGAGCACGGGCTGAGAGAGGAGGAGGGGGGGAGCCTGAAATCCTAGGAGGGTCGTGGGATTGGGGGTCCAGGGGAGCGGAGCATCAAGAGCTGTTTGTTCTTCTGGGTCCTTCGGGAGGAAGGGGCTGGGACCCAGATTCCTGGGTCTTCGTTAGAAGGGGGTGGGGCCCCAGATTCCTGAATCTGAGGAGAGAGGGAGCTGGGGGTCTGGATTTTTAGGTTCCCAGGGAGAAGGGAGCCCTGCTTAGTATCCCGGACCCCTCCTAATCTCGGGGAAGAGGAGGCTGGGGCTCAGATTCCCGGGTCCAGAAGGAAAACGGGATCTCAGGTTAAAGTCCTGGGTCTGAAGGAGGGTCCAGATGCCAGCCTCTGAGAAGTTACAGAGGCCAGGGGGCGGGGTCACCTACTGATTCTGACCAAAGGAAGAGGCCCCAGTAGCTCAGCTCTCTGCCTGGTTTGGGGATCTGAAGCCTTTTAACTGGGAATCCCCGCCTCCTGCTCCGCCTCCTCCCGCCCTGAGCTGGCAGAGCACCCCTGGGCTGGAGTGAGGAGGGGCTGAGGGGCTGAGGGGCTGCAGGGAAATTCTGGAGGGAGGAGGGGCTGGATTCTTGGGGTTCAGAGGCAAGGGAGAGGAGCTCGGTGCTGTGACTCCTGGGTCTGACACAGAAAGGACGGTGCTCAGACATCTGTCTAGGTCTGGAAGAGGCGGGGGCTGGGGGCGTTGAATCCTGGGCCTTAGCTTCCTGGGTCTGAATGAGGAGGGGGAGGAGGATGTCTGGACCCCTGCATACAAGGATGAGAGGGCTTGGGGCCCGGACTTTGGGACTGACGGAGGACAGGGGGGCTGCTGCCAGTAACCCCCAATAGAAGAAAGGCGAGTCTTCTTGGTTGGGACACCTGAGGGTGGATCAGCCCCGCCCTCTGTCCCCTGAGAGGGGAGGGCGGGTTCTGGGCAGGCAGGTTTGGGAGGCACCGTGACCTGGTTTCCCCTTCCCCTGGGGGCGACTGGACCAGCCTGACAGAACCCAGGAGGCTTGCTGCAATAGGGCTGATGGGGACAGACTTCAGGCAGGACCGACTGAGGGCTCAGGGGAAATTTTAACGCGGTGACGTTCCCTATCGGCCCTCCACCGCCCATCCGTTGCCCTTCCTCCATCCCACGACCCAAGCAGAAAGCAGAAAGGGCTCCATGCCTTTATTGCAAAACCATCCATTGGATCTGAAGAAATCCAGACCCTCCCCTCAACTCCTCCCAGAAGGTCCAGGGCAGGATTCAAACCCAGGACACGCCTAGGGCTGCAAGGGGCGGGGCCAGACCCCTTCCTGCTCGCCAATGGGGGAAAGCACTAGCAACCCTGACGTCACGGGGGGCGGGGACTCTGACAAAGGAGGCGGGGCCACACGGGCTGGAGTCCAGCGGAGACCTCTCATTGGGCAAAGTTCCGAGGGGCGGAGCTATTTGGTGAGTGGCCAGCCTGGGGTTGAGCCACCAGGTGATGCTGTTCCACAAGGTGGTGGTAGTTCTTGCTGAAGTCTTAGAGCTGGAACCAGGAGGATAGATGGGTCTTCCTGCTCCATCCCGAAGGGGCAGAGCCTAAGTAACCAGAAGGCTTCTCCAGGACAGCTGAGGGCACACGGGTGGAGACCCCTGAGGCTGGACCCCCTTATCCTGAGCCCCCTCCTCCTCAGGTCATCCTAGGCACGAGGGCTCAGTATTCCTTCATCGTCTTTCTGATCCAGTTCACGTAGTGGCAAACGCTACTGTAGACGGCGGGGCGCCGGGGTCGGGAGCAGGGCTCAGAGCCCCCAGACACCACACCAGCCAGAGTCCCATGGCAAACCAGCGGGCCCCCAGAGTCGCCCTGTGCGCGGGAGAAGAGCAGAGAAACTGTTAGGCCAGTCTCATTACTAGCATGCCATTACACAGACCCCCAGTTTCTACTCCCCTGACACCCAGACATCCAGCTCTCCAGGCCCTCCTCCCTCAGACCCAGGAGTAAAAGCTCACAGCCTTCACCCCTCCCTTGGACCTAGCATTCTGGGCCCCTAGCACCCTCTGCCCCCAGGACTGGGAGCTCAGACCCCCAACTCCCCCCTTGTTTAGATCCAGAAATCCTGGTGCTGGCCCCACCATCCTCTCCCAGGACCCAGTGTCTTAGCAGGATCCCCACCCTCCACCTCCTCCCCAGAGTAGATCTCACCTGGCAGGAGCCGCGGCCCCCCTCCCACAGGCCTGCACAGAGCATGCGCTTGGAGATTTGGCCTGGATATGCCCGCCGGCAGAGTCTGGGCTCCAGGATGCTGATGTTGGCACACTGCAGCGTGAGTGGGTACTCCACTGTTGGGGAAGGAGGTCACAGAGGATCAGCAGCTTTACTCATCTCACTCAGCATCCTCCCTCCCCATTTCTTTTTCTTTTTCTTTAAATTTCTTTATGGATTAAGATTTTACATATGTGTCCTCATCCCCCCATTAACCCCCCAACCCTCCTCCCCTACTCCTGCCTTCACCCTCCTGTTCTCTGTGTCCACTGGTTAGGCCTATATGTCTTTTTCAAAATATATAATAAGAATATATATATATATATATATATATATATATATATATATATATATATTTCTTATTGATTTCAGAGAGGAAGAGATAGAAACATCAATGATGAGAATCATTGACTGGCTGCCTCCTGCATGCCCCCTACTGGGGATTGAGTCCCCAACCTGGGCACATGCCCTGACCAGGAATCCAACCGTGACCTCCTGGTGCATAGGTCGATGCTCAACTACTAAAGCACGGGCTGGACTTTCCCCCTCACCCTCCATTTCTTAAGGAGGATCCTTGGAACCACAGCATAAGATTCTCCAAGATAGAAACAAAGACAGTGACAAAGAGACAGAATCATAGCATAGAAGGGAAATAGATGTATCTGAAGAAGGGGAAAGGGAGAAAGAGAAACAGAAAGATGCAGAGAAGAGGAAAAAAGACACAGAGAGGTGAGAGACAAGAATAGGCACATATATAATTTACATAGAAAATATAGAGACCATGCCAGGAGCTAGAAACCTCTTAAGGGGAAAGAAACTCTTAAAGGAGACCATGGAGTAATAAAAACGGGCCCAGCGTGCCGAAACCGGTTTGGCTCAGTGGATAGAGCGTATGTCTGCGGACTGGAAGGTCCCAGGTTCGATTCCGGTCAAGGGCATGTACATTGGTTGCGGGCACATCCCCTGGTGGGGGTGTGCAGGAGGCAGCTGGTCGATGTCTCTCTCTCATCGATGTTTCTAGCTCTCTATCCCTCTCCCTTCCTCTCTGTGAAAAAAAATCAATAAAATATATTAAAAAAAAAAAAGAAAGAAAGAAATGGGCCCAGCGATATCCGGTGAGAAGGCTGTGAGTTAAAGAGGAGGAGACATTTATAGGGAGACGGTCATTGATACAGAGATAAAGATGTAGAGATACGAGGTAGTGAAAGAGGGCATTACCGCATATAGAGATAGACATGGCTATAAATATGCATATGCCCATGTATATGATGTGCAACAATTATAGTTGAATGCAAACTCAGATGCATCCAGGGGCTTGGTGGGTAAACAGGAGTGGGGCAGAGACTGCTGTGGTTTGGCCTGCAGGGGGCCTCCTGCACTCTATCCAATATTGGTAGCTCTTGTGGGAATGTGAGTAAGAACCTTGACTGTTATGTAGAAGCTCCCAGGTTTCAGATGTTGGCAGCAACAAATTCAGACATGATTTTTCAAGACACTTGGAAAACCAGCACTAATGTGGGAAGCCAAATTTGGCTAATAGGTCTTTGACTTCTGACTCTGAGAATAGAAGGCCTTATTTGGATTCTAAGATACATGTATTTGCACAATTAAACACCCTGAAATCAGGAGGTGTCTTCCAGCAAATGATATCTCACAAGGGTCAATGGGACATCCCCCTATTCTCAATAACCCTATCTAATAAAGATGGAATATGCAAATTGACCATCACTTCGCGACAACGATGGTGGCGCCCCACAGCCAATAAGGAGGGAATATGCAAATTGACATGACAAATATGGCGGCAGCTGGCTGCTCTGGGCCTCTGGGCAGTGCATGAAGGCAGAAGGCGGCTCCGGGCCGGAGCGAAGGTGGAAGGCAGAGGCCAGAGTGAAGGCCCAGGTCCCGGGTGCTTGCAGCCAGGGGAAGGAAAGCCTATTCTTGCACAAATCTTCATGCATGGGGCCTCTAGTATGATAATAAATAATATGAGGTGAAATAATGATGCACCTTATAATTTATAGCATCTTAGATGTGCTGGAGCATATGGGTGGAGAGATAGATAGATCAATAGATAGAGGGTAGACATGAAAAGGCAGAGACAGAGAAGGAGGAGAGATTTAGACCTCAGCGTGAGACGTAAGGGAGTGTGTCACGGTCAAGGCTGTACCTATCGGGCTGGACACGGCCCCCCAGCCTGAGATGAGGCACTGCGTGCCTGGGGAGACGCAGGTCTGGCTGATGTTGAGGGGCTGCACGGCAGGTCCCAGGCGTGCCTTCCTGGGCAGGCGGATCAGCATGATGTCGTTATTGTGGTCTTGGGCTCGAAGGTCCTGGTTGAACCCAGGGTGGGGGAAGAAGTCCGTGACCCGGAACAGCTGCTCTGGGCCCTCCCATTTCCAGAGGTGGTGCTCCCCGAGGCGCACCCACAGATACCTGCTGGGACAGGCCTCAGGGGTCAGAATGCGTGTCCACCACGGTGTTACGTGACTCTCCACAAGCTACATATCCTCTCTGGGTCCCCGTCATGTGTGCGACCCCAGAGTGCTGTGTGATTTTTAAGCAAGGCACACACCCTCTCTGGGCCTCTCAATCCCTTTGTCTGCCTGTGCATTTGTCACTCTCCTCCAAAGCTCACACCCTTTCCAAGGTCCACGCCAACGGATCCGCCTTCTTCATTGCCCCACCTGGTGCCTTGCTGGTGACCTGTGTCCCCTGGAACTAGGTAAGCACATGGGGGCTCCGCCTACAACCCAGAAACAGCCCCACCCCTGCCCCCGCAGGTTTGGTGGCTTCTGTGAGGAGTGGCTGTTTGTGCCTTCCAGTGTGTTTGCAGGAGGTTGATAGGATATGGAAAATCCCCAACTTTGGAGTCATCTGTGGCCTCGGGCTTTTCCTATCTGTCATATCGCTGACCCTCCAATCCATTTCCCCCTGAGGTGTAACCTCAAGCCTTCTCACGGCGCTTCTAGTGTACTTGTTCTGCTCTGGGTCCATGGCCTGGTCAGCTGAGGACTTTCTGGGGGTCTACCTATCCATCCCATTGCAAAACCTCTGACCTCTCACAGGCGGGGCCAAGCTAATCACTGAGAACTCTGGGTTTGAGGGGTGTGAGGTTATTTCTGTCTCTGTGTCTCTCTGTCACTGTATTGCCTCCACAGCCAGCCCTTTCCCCACTTAGCCTCATACTTGCCCCTTAAGCCCTTCCACCTCCATCTCTCGTTGCATTTCCTTCTCTATGCTTGGAGCTGAACTCTAGCCTGGTGTACAGACCTTGAACTGAAAGAGGCCCCATCATGGAGCAATGCATGATGGGAAATTCCCACATAGCATCCTGTAAACAACACCTGTGCTTCATTCCTGAAGAACATCAGGACAGAGTGGACAGCTCCATTCCAGAGATATGCAAACAGGATTTCTTCCCCAGGTAGAGTCTGTGTGATTCTATCAGAATGCTCAGAATCTAAAACTGGAGGACTCTAGGATTCTAACACTCTAGGAATCCAGAAATTCTAGATTTCTATGAGGCTCAAGTTCTAGAATGTCATGAATCCCAAACTGTACTGTTCTAGATTTCTCTAGATCAAATATTCTAGTTTTTAAGAATTATCAGAATTAAATCTAGGACATAACAATCCTAAAATTCTAATATTTTGAAGCAATCGCACAAGATTGTTATCATTCCAGAATTCTATGAAGCTATAGTTTTGGAAATTTGAAAATCTAGGGTTCAAAAGTTGGAGATCCTAGAATTATCTGAATGAAAAGTGTGGGGATTTTAAGAATCTGGAATCATAGCATTCTGCTATATTAAGTCCAACAAATTCTAGATGTTTGTGAATAGAACCTTCTAGAACTTTCTTAGTTCAAGATTCTGGATGTTACAAATCACAGTATTCTAGGACTATGAGCACTTATAGTTGATGAATCCGGACAGAGTACGCTGAATCTAAGATTTTAATATTGCTCTATCCAGTACAACTAGCTCTGATTGAGATGTGTCATACATGTGAAATCCACGTCTGGTTTCAAAGGCTTACACACAAAAAAGGATAAATGATGACATTTTTTAAGACACTTAAACATTGATTACATGTTAAAATAATATTTAAAGTTAAATCCATTATTAAAATGAAATCTTGTTTTTCTTTTACTTTTGCAGCGTGTCTACTGGAAATGTGAAACTTAAATGGCTAGTGTTATATTTCATTGGCAGCGCTGTTCTAGACTTCTAAGATTCTAGAATTCTCTCAGGCTCCTGTAGAATCCCGTGGATCCAAGATTTTAGGACTCTACAGTTCTGGACTACCCTGGGCCAGAGTCAAAGATTCAAGGAGTGTAAATTTCCAATCCTAGACTCTTAGAACCAGATTATTTAAAACTCTAGAATGAGGAAATGTTGACAACTTTGTCATTTTGAGTTGAACTTCTGAGAAGAGAAATAGAGGCTCAGTCCTTCTTGCCCACCGCTCCCTCCCTCCTCTATCGGAGCCTTTGTCCACCTCACTCTTTCCTCACACATAGCCTCCTCCCCAGAGCGGTCACTCACGGCTTGTAGCAATGGGCAGCTGTGAGCAGCCAGCGGTCACTGATGAGGGTCGCCCCGCAGAATAGGTGAGTGAAGAAGAAGAGGCCTGCCTGCCAGGGCTGCGAGTTGGGGTGGCATTCCTGAGCCCCAATGGCTCTGGTGTCTGCCCAGCTGTTCCCTGTGGGCAGGTGGGAGGCAGAGAGGGTCAGTGAAGAGCAAGATGGAAGGGCTGGGGAGAGAAGCAGAGACGCCTAGAGGGCAGGCACAGAGGCTGGGGGTGTGCAGGGCAACGTGGAGAGGATGCTGGGACCCCAGAGGGCCAGCGGGATAGACAGGCTGGATGGCAGGAGCCTCACCTGCCAGGAGAGAAAGCAGAGCACAGACCAATCCCAGCTTCATGACCTCTGGGTGCCTGGGTCCTGGCGTCTGGCTCTGCTGTCCCTGCTTCTTTATGGTAAGCCATGCCATCGCCTTCCTCCTCCCTGGGGCCACCCTGTGATTAATTGGGGTTGGGAAATGTCACTGGGGGAGGAGGAAGCCCTCGGGCCTGGACTGGATGCCTTGAGAAGGAGGCCGGGCAGGGGGATCCCCTGTTAGAAAGAGCTGACTGCCTGCTGGGTCGGGGCTTGACTACATGGGGAAGGAAGGGGGCCTAGGACATAGAATCCTCCTGGGCGTCTCCAAAGAGGGGGAGCCCTCGTTCCCCATGACCTCCAGGTACAGGATCTGCATGCAGGATAGTCAGTGGCCTGAAGGAGGAAGAGGGTGAGGAGGAAGATCCCTAAGGCGGGCTCTGGAGTCTTGAATGACCAATGACCAGGAGCACTGCACAGAAATCAGGCTGCAGGCGGGAGAAGAACCAGGACTCAGAGGCAAGAAGCCACACAGGAGACGGGATGTGGCTGAGGTGGGGACAGAGAAAGAAATCATAGGGAGAGGGAGACAGAGACACAGAAAGATCCAGAGAGAGAGAGAGAGAGAGAGAGAGAGAGAGAGAGAGAGAGAGAGACTCTGACTCAGACTGAAAGAAGCAGAGACCACAAAGATGTTTGAGAAATACAGTCCCAACTGGATTGACACACACTCTCCATAACCTACTCCCTTCCTCACATCCTCACACCACAAGGCCCCCGGGTGGCCCACCTGCTTGGAACCAGCACTTTCCCTTTCTCTCATTATCCCCAGATCCTGGCTAAGTGCAGAGAACATTCTCTTGTCTTTTTTTTTTCTCATCCATATCCTCCCCTCTGTTGTCCTTCCCATCACCCCATTCTTGCTACTTCTCTTCCTCTCCTTCATCATCTGATGGGCAGCCCAGGAAGGGCCAAGCCCAGGTCTGATTAATCTCTGTTTCCCCAGAATCGCCCAGTTCAGGCTCAGTTCCTGGGAGGTTTCAGGATATGTTAATTGAATGAGTGAATGTCTTTCTCAATATCCTTCTTTTCCTAGTGAACTCCTACTCATCCTTCAAGGCCCAACCTAAATACCACCTCCTTCAGGGAGTCCTCTGTGATTTCTCCAGGCATGCGGGAAGCCACCCACTGCCCATACTATCACGAGAGTGCATCAAGGAACGCAGAAGGCTGATGGACCTTGGGTGTTAGCAGGGCTAACACCAAGCGCCATTGCTCTGTTGAGATAGTGGCGGCTCAAAGCAATTTCCGGACCTAATAGCCTCAAAGTAAATGTTTACTGATCTTTATTGACCTTAGAGACGGCCTGTCTGCTACCTGTTTGCTGTGCTTTACTGAGGGCAAGATGTGTATCTAAAATTGAATAAAAAGCGGATGAGGCCAGGTTTCGGTGTGCCTCTCCAAAAGAGAGGTCTCCATGTGCCCCCCCCCATGCCTTCTAAATTCATATTTCCTGTCTAGTGTTTTCATTTGTGCGTTGGCCCCTTCTTGAGATCCTGGGCCCCCGCCGCACAGGCAGAGTACATCTTTTCCTCCCCCGAGCACTCACCACCAAGAGGGGTCTGGGCTCACAAGGACATCGCAGTCTGGAGCATGAATTCTGGACCTGGACCACCTGCATCCGAATCTCAGTGCTGGCAATCATGAGGTGTGTGAACTTGAGCAGGTCCCTGGACCTCTCTCCGCCGAGGTCGTAGGGGGATTGATTCACACGTGTGAGGAGAGTGTCTGGCACATTGTGCGTATTACCCACCTATGTCTGTCCGTCTCCTACAGAGCCCTGCCCGGCTCCCAGGACTGCAGTTGTCTTAACTCCCTCTCCAGACGAGCAGGTTTTGAGACCAAGGACTGAATACCCACTATGTGCTAAGAGTCGTACTAACTGCTTTAAGAACGTCTTGACAGCTGCCTTTGTGGACTGTTTACTCCGTACCTGGCAGTTAGGTAAGCACTGCATGTATACTACTATCTCCTTTACTTCTCACAAGAGTCTTTTTCATCTCAACGTCACAGGAAGTGGGGATGGGAATTAGAGCCATCAAGAAATGCGGTCAATGTCACACAGTAAGTGATAGGAATACACTTCCTTCTAGAAATGGTGAACTCCTCCTTATCCTTTCAAACCCCATGCAGCCCTAGCCGCTTCATCCCATACAGCCAAAGGTTGCCTGTTCAATTCCCAGTCTGGACACATGGCTGGGTTTTGAGTTCAATCCCAGGTCGGGGCCTTTAGAGGAGGCAACTAATTGATGTTTCTCTCTCACATCAATGCTTCTCTCCCTTCCTCTCTCTCTAAAACCAGTAAAAACATACCCTAGAGTGAGGATTAAAGAAAACAACAACCCCTGCAATGCCTCTTCCTCTGAGAAGACATCCCTGACTCCTTTAAGAAGAGACCTTGCCACCTGGCCAGCGTGGCTCAGTGGTTGAGCATCAACCTAGGAACCAGGAGGTCACGGTTCAATTCCTGGTCAGGGCACAGGCCCAGGTTGTGGGCTCCATCCCCAGTAGGGTGTATGGTTCGGCAGGAAGCAGCTGATCAATGATTCAGATCATTGATATTTCTATCTCTCTCTCCCTCTCCCTTCCTCTCTAAAATCAATTATCTATAGTAATAAAAGCATAATATGCTAATTAGACTGGACCTCCTTCTGGACGAAGCCGGGGCTGCGAGGGAAGTCCGGGTCCCGGGTGCCAGAGGGAAGCTGGTGCTGGCAGCCGGGGGAAGGAAGGCCTACTCTTGCACCAATTTCGTGCATCGGGCCTCTAGTATGTATGTATGTATGTATGTATGTATGTATGTATGTATGTGTGTGTGTGTGTGTGTGTGTGTGTATATATATATTATTATTGCCTGGCTGATGTTGCTCAGTGGTTGAGCGTT
Source organism: Eptesicus fuscus (assembly GCF_027574615.1). NCBI lineage: Eukaryota > Metazoa > Chordata > Mammalia > Chiroptera > Vespertilionidae > Eptesicus > Eptesicus fuscus. The sequence continues at coordinate 44,366,692 of NC_072493.1, forward strand.
GACCTATGAACCAGAAGGTCACGGTTTGATTCCTGGTTGGGGAACATGCCCAGGTTGCAGGCTTGACCCCCATTAGGGGGCGGGCAAAAGGCAGCCAATTCATGATTCTCATCATTGATGTTTCTATCAGTCTCTCCTTCCCCCTTCCTCTCTGAAATCAATAACAACACATTTTTTAAAAAACGGAGGAGATCTTGGCCCCTCCTCGGGGCACACTGTACCTTTTCCTCTTCCAGCATTGATCGATTTATGTTATTATTTTTTTTATTTCAACAGTGTATTGCCTGGCCGGTGTCGCTCAGTGGTTGAGCATCAACCCATGAACCAGGAGGTCATGGTTCAATTCCAGTCAGGTCACATGCCCGGGTTGCAGGCTCGATACCTAGTGCAGGGTGTGCAGGAGGCAGCCTATCAATGTTTCTCTCTCATCCTTGATGTCTCTCTCTCTCTCTCTCTCTCTCTCTCTCTCTCTCTCTCTCCCTTTCTCTCTAAAATCAATAAAAATATATTTTTAAAAATGTATCGAGTGGCTTCTGTATACCAGGTACTGTACTAGGTGCTTAGAAAAACACAGTGAATAAATCAGACTCCCTACCCTCATGGACTGGGTGGGAGGGGGAAGGGGACAGATCATTAGGGAGTAAACAAATAAATGAGATAGTTTCTGCTGTAACAAGTGCTCCAAAATTAATTAATAAATAAATAAACAAAGCAATAGATTGGTGACTTGGGGGGAACCCCTTTCACCAGGGCAATCCTGGAGGGCCTCTCTGAGGAGGGCACCTGCATGCCAAGAATGTAAGATTTGCCTGTCTCCCTGACCTGAGCAGCAACTCCTTGAGGGTAGGGCCCAGTCATCCCTAGGAACTGATGTAGGACAAGGTTCCATAAACTCTTGAGACATGACTAAAGAAACGGGTGAATTGCCTTTAAAAATGAATCAAGTTTTCAAGTCCCCGCCCACTTTGCTTCTGATCCTCCCATAACAAACGCAGCTGATGCTTCATTATCATTTCCTGGGTGTGCCCAAGGGAGCGAGGAGGAGTCCGTGCAAGGGGCTGTGCACCCGTCGTCCGTGAGGGCAGAGACCGCGTGGTCACCGCCATGTTCCCAGCCCAGCCCCTGGCCTGCCATCCAATAAAATGCTCAACAAATCGGTGTTTGGATGGGGACACAAGGACCACCTGTGCTGGATGGAAAATTCCTGTTGCTCAGAGGGTCAGATGGCGTTTCCGCTCCAAACACCAGGCTAAGTGGAGATGCAAGACCATTTGTTAGCTTGGCCTGGACTCAGTATCATCCCGCCCACCTCCCCAGTCCCACTCGTGGCACAGGAATATTTACCCGGGGACAGTTTCCGAGAGAGGAAATGAACCCTTCTTCCCACGTTTTTACAAGCAGAATCTCAAAGCCATTGTGGGTTAGGGGTCTGGATGATGGAGCTGGACTTGGGTTATGGGCGTTGGATGAGGGGTGAGAATGGAGACGTGGTGAGCTTGCGATTGCAGCTCTTGGTTGGTGAAGGGGATGCCATTGGATTTCACAAGCAAACAGAACCATTCCCCCTAAATGTCCGCGGGCTTCTTTGCAGGAATGTAACTACAGAGGTGAGGAGAGTTCCTCTGGCCTTGGAGGCTGGGACGGAGGCAGGGTGAGGTCTCGTGGGTTCCAGTGGCCCCAGGAAGGCCAGATGGCACCAGGTGACTCAGAGCCAGCCCAGCTCCTGCTGTACAGGACCAACTGGTGTTGGGTGGGCCCAGACATGGGAAACAGTGGGAGGGAAGGAGGAAGTGGTTCAGGGTGCTTCAAGGAACTTCCCACGGGGGTGGGCCGTGTGCTGTTCCCATCAGCTCTGGTGTGTGTGAGGGGGGAAGATGGGGGGCTAACCTGTGCTTTTCTCTCCGGGACACAGAGTCACACACGCTGTCACCAGGAGCTGTTTGCAGATCACGATGTTATCGGAGGACTACGTGGGTGGGATTCACCCACTGCCAGTGGGAAGACTTGTGATGTCACCAGAGCCTTCTACGACTCGCTCGGGATAAGGAGTGATATCCAAAGTCCCGTATCCCTTAAACCAGTCCTGGAGAAGGTCCAGCCAGGGCTTCCGTAGAGCGAGAAGGGAGAAAAACCACTAGTCAAGGTGAGTCACCAGGATTCCCGAGGCTGGCAAACATATTTCGTGATTTCTTAGCAAACATATGGACGTTTCAAGAGACTTCGGGAAAATGTTTTTATTGACTTCAGAGCGGAAGGGAGAGAAACATCAGTGATGAGAGAGAATCATTGAACAACTGCCTCCTGCACGCTTTGCACCGAGGATCGAGCCCGCCACCCCGGGCACGTGCCCTGACCCCGGGAATTGACCCGTGACCTCCTGGTTCATAGGTCGATGCTCAACCACTGAGCCATGACGGGCGGGCTTCAGAGAGTTATTTTAATGGAGACAGGCTTACAGGAAAATTTACGGATTCAGTGAACCACAGGTGACTTGAGTTAAACTGATGGGCTTAGATGAGATTTATTTCTCAGGATTTGTATCTTAACCCTTTGTACGCCTCAAGCGTCTGTAGATGCTTTAAAATATATTTTTTCTCATAGAATTTTCAACGGAAAATATTAAAGACTGCCCGTATTGTGAGTAATATATTTATTTTTATACTATTCATCGCAGATTGATTTTTTTCAAATTAAATTAAAAATATCGTGGCGTGTGGGGATGGTTTCCGTGTTGGATGCGTGGCAGTTAACTGGTTAACAGATTATTTAGATAAGCTTATTGGAAACTAGATATTATCATTACAAAGGCAGACAGTTTTTTTTTTTCTCAATCTGTGGTGGTCTCACTTCCTCGCATGTCCTCAAAATTTTGACCAAAATAAACTCATAAAATTTGCATGTAAGTTTGGACCAGGTTTTGTTGACAGGGATGAAGCTGAGATGGGGGATGATGTGTGGCTGGGGGGTAGGGGACGAGGGCGGACCCTCTGCTCCCCCATCACCTCCCTCTGCTCACTCCCCCAGTCAGAGGCCCTCCCCGGGCAGGCCCTACCTGGCAGGGGTCCTGGCCCTGGTCCAGTCCCGCACACAGCATGTTGTTGGTGACGACGCCCGGGTAGAAGACCTCACACTCCCTGGGGCTCAGGATGGTGACCCCGGAGCAGCTCAGGCCCTTGTTGTACTTCACTGATGGGAGAAAACACCAGGTTCCCCGGGGTCCAGCCCCAGTGCTCCAGGACCCAGGCGTGCAGACACCCAGACTGTTCCCATCCCAGGGCCCCGGCCCCCAGCCCCTCCTCCCTCAGACCCAGGAGTTGGGGCCCCTCACCTTCTCAGACCCAGGCCCCCAGCTCTTTCTTCTCTCAAACGTCCTCTGTTAGAGACTCAGTCCCCAGTTTCTCTTCCCTGATGTGAAAATCCATCCCACTCTTTCCTCATGCCTAACCCACCTCAGGCCAAGCATCCATTCGGGTTTTTAATATATTTTATTGATTTTTTTACAGAGAGGAAGGGAGAGAGATAGAGAGTTAGAAACATCCATGAGAGAGAAACATCGATCAGCTGCCTCCTGCACGCCCCCTACTGGGGATGTGCCCACAACCAAGGCACATGCCCTTGACCGGAATCGAACCTGGGACCCTTCAGTCTGCAGGCCGACGCTCTATCCACTGAGCCAAACCGGTTAGGGCCATTCGGGTTTTTAAACACATGTTTTTGTTGATTTTAGAGAGAAAGGAAGGGAGAGGGAGAGAGAGAAACATCCATCAGCTGCCTCCTGCACGCCCCCTGCTGGGGATGCGGCCCAAAACCTGGACCTGCGTCCTGACGGGAATTGAACTGGTGACCTTTTGGTGCCTGGCTCCACGCTCAACCACCCGAGCCACACCAGCCAGGGCCGCTCACAATTTTGTTTTTACAGTGGGCTTCTGTGAGGACCCAGTTGTGACATCTATGAAGACACCAGGACATAATAGCTGAATGCTCTGGAGCCACGCTGCCTGCCAAGGCTGCGAATGGGCCTTGAACTCCTGGCCCCCAGCACCTTGCTGTCCTGTAGCCTCCAGTGCCCGGCAGCTGGAGGGAGAAGGGTGGATCGCCACCCCCGGGGCAGTGTAGGGGGGATGAGGGAGGGGACGGGCAGGAGACCCGCTGTGGGTTCAAAGGGGTACACCCCAGGTTCTCTGCCTGCCTCCTCACGTGTCCACACACCCTCCCGTGTGGGGCTCCCGGCTTGCACATGCCGCCGCATGGAATCACGCGGACGCTCATTGTGTTGTTGGTGGAAGTGGAGTTCTTGCCATGTCTTAAGGAAAAGTTTCCCGAGACCGGCACAGGAGGCGAGTGATGTTCATGGGTGTGGGAATAAACTCCTGCTTTTCCGATGTCCCATTTCCCTCCATCCCACCACGGAACACGTCCAGCCGTGTCTTCGGCAGGGCCAGGATGAAGGCCGCTGCCCATGGTTTCTGCTCCGTGTTCGTGTCCCGTCCAGGCCAGCATCCTGCGTGGGAGGGCCACATGGCTCTGCAGAGAGAAGGCGTGCCTGCAGGTGCCAGTGGGGTCATGGAGCTAAAGAGAGCAGGAGAGAAGGAGCTCTTTGTCTGGGGATTTGAACCAGGAGTTTCTTCAAACTAACCTATCAACTTTCCAAGATTCCAGGAGCTTCTGATGGGGCCCACCCCTTAGACCGGTGATTCTCAACCTCCCTAATGCCGCGACCCTTTAATACAGTTCCTCGTGTTGTGGTGACCCCCAACCATAAAATTATTTTCGTTGCTACTTCATAGCTGTAATTTTGCTACTGTTATGAATCATAATGTAAATATCTGTGTTTTCCGATGGTCGCTACCCACAGGTTGAGAACCGCTACTGTAGAGCCTAAGACCATCGGAAAACACAGATATTTACATTAGGATTCATAACAGTAGCAAAATTACAGTTATGAAGTAGCAACGAAAAATAATTTTATGGTTGGGGGTCACCACAACACGAGGAACTGTATTAAAGGGTCGCGGCATTAGAAAGGTTGAGAACCACTACCCTAGTCAATCCATCATTTCCCAGGTTAGACTGATAGGCAAGCGCCTTCCATATGCCATCCTGACTTCACTGGTCTAACTCGCCCTTCTCCCGCAACTGCAGGACAGCAGGGGGCGGGGAGGGGGGAAGGGAAGGAGGGGTGTGAATCCCCGTGGAGGGACAATGCTGTTGAAGCTGTAGCTCCCTGGTGAAGCTTCCCAGGTGACCATGCTTACAATGTCTGAATTCCCTTTGCTTTCTTTGTTAATATTAACTAGCTAGCCCTCGCTGGTTTGGCTCAGTGGATAGAGCCTTGGCCTGTCGACTGAAAGGTCCCAGGTTCCATTCCCGTCAAGGGCACATGCCCGATTGCAGGCTCAATCCCCAGTAGGGGGCGTGCAGGAGGCAGCTGATCCATGATTCTCTCTCATCATTGATGCTTTTTCCCCCTCTCTCTCCCTCTCTGAGATCAATAAATAAATAAATAAATAAATAAAATTTAAAAATAAAGTTAACTAGCTAATTACCACGATAACGATGGAAGCCCACGAGTCGTCACACAGAGCCACATGCCCCAGCACACTTCCACATGCTCCCACATGCGTCCTCCTGCTCCTACACTCCCGTGTGTATCTGCACCCCTCAACATGCGGCCCCACAAGCTTGGTGTGCTCGTGCAAATTTGTAGCATCCCCTGACACGCTCCTACCTGCTGCCACCAGAGCCATGCCTCCACCCGCCCCCACACGCGACCACACACTTCACACATCCCTCACCCCATGTGGTAGAAGACCGAAGACACCCAGGCGACGCTCAGAGGGATGGCGTTGCGCAGCTGTATCACGCCGGCGGTCTCAGAGGGGTCGCCTCCGGAGACTGAGCAAACCAATACGGTGGAAGCCCTCCCTTTATACCCCTTGGGTTCCTGTGTCCCCCAAATGTGGGACGGGACTCCAAATGTGGGACGGGACTTCCGGACCTTTCGCGGGCTTTGCAAAAAGCCCCGTGGGTTGGGAAGGGGGTCTTGAGATCACATCTAAGGGCCTGGCCTGGCGCCAGCGCTGATAACCCCCTCTGGGGGGTTCATGGTCTATGGCCTCTGTGAAATGTAAGCATTTAGGTAACAGGTTTTGCAAGACCAGATTGTGGAGAAAGGGGCAGTGACTTAATTATAGGTTATCAAGAATGTACATTAGGTTACGGGCACAGATTCAGATTGCTAGCGCCCCCCCCCCCCCCAAACATCAGGGTTACATTGGAATTAGCCTTTTATTTAATTTTTTAAATTTTTTTTCTATTCAATGGATTATCTTTTTTTTAAATATATTTTATTGATTTTTTTACAGAGAGGAAGAGAGAGGGATAGAGAGTTAGAAACATCGATGAGAGAGAAACATTGATCAGCTGCCTCTTGCACACCCCCTGCTGGGGATGTGCCCGCAACCAAGGTACATGCCCTTGACCAGAATCGAACCTGGGACCCTTGAGTCTGCAGGCCGACGCTCTACCCACTGAGCCAAACCGGTTTCGGCGGATTATCTTTTTTTTTAATCTTTCTTTTTTAAAAAAATTTCTTTATTGATTAAGGTATCACATATGTGTCCTCATCTGGAATTAGACTTCTCACCACCACAGGCACCCACACCGCCACCACGGCGTGCACACAGGCTCACACTCACTTGCACAGACTTCCAGCAGCAAAAGCAGGAACATCCAGGTGCACACGGCAGCAGCAGGCGGTGGGCGTCCCATGCTGAGGCCTGGGGGAGGGAGAGCACGGGCTGAGAGAGGAGGGGGGGGGAGCCTGAAATCCTAGGAGGGTCGTGGGATTGGGGGTCCAGGGGAGCAGAGCATCAAGAGCTGTTTGTTCTTCTGGGTCCTTCGGGAGGAAGGGGCTGGGACCCAGATTCCTGGGTCTTCGTTAGAAGGGGGTGGGGCCCCAGATTCCTGAATCTGAGGAGAGAGGGAGCTGGGGGTCTGGATTTTTAGGTTCCCAGGGAGAAGGGAGCCCTGCTTAGTATCCCGGACCCCTCCTAATCTCGGGGAAGAGGAGGCTGGGGCTCAGATTCCCGGGTCCAGAAGGAAAACGGGGATCTCAGGTTAAAGTCCTGGGTCTGAAGGAGGGTCCAGATGCCAGCCTCTGAGAATTTACAGAGGCCAGGGGGCGGGGTCACCTACTGATTCTGACCAAAGGAAGAGGCCCCAGTAGCTCAGCTCTCTGCCTGGTTCGGGGATCTGGAGCCTTTTAACTGGGAATCCCCGCCTCCTGCTCCGCCTCCTCCCGCCCTGAGCTGGCAGAGCACCCCTGGGCTGGAGTGAGGAGGGGCTGAGGGGCTGAGGGGCTGCAGGGAAATTCTGGAGGGAGGAGGGGCTGGATTCTTGGGGTTCAGAGGCAAGGGAGAGGAGCTCGGTGCTGTGACTCCTGGGTCTGACACAGAAAGGACAGGGGGGAGAGGGGGAGGAGGGGGCTCAGACATCTGTCTAGGTCTGGAAGAGGCCGGGACTGGGGGCGTTGAATCCTGGGCCTGAGAAGAGAAGGGGGCTGGGGACTTAGCTTCCTGGTTCTGAATGAGGAGGGGGAGGATGTCTGGACTCCTGCATACAAGGGATGAGAGGTCTGGCCTGGGCAGGCAGGTTTGGGAGGCCCCGTGACCTGGCTTCCCCTTCGCCTGGGGAAGACTGGACCAGCCAGACAGAACCCAGGCGGCTTGCTGCAATAGGGCTGATGGGGACAGACTTCAGGCAGGACCGACTGAGGGCTCAGGGGAAATTAATTTATTACTAGCGGTCCGGTGCACAGTTTTGCACACCGGTGGGGTCCCTCAGCCTGGCTTGCGGAAATCGGGCCGAAACCAGCTCTCCGACACCCCCCGAGGGGTCCTGGATTGCGAGAGGGAGCAGGCCAGGCCGAGGGACCCCACCAGTGCAAGATGGGGGCCGGGGAGGGACTGTGGGAGGGCTCCAGGGTGTGTCTGGCCTGTCTTGCTTGTCCCCATCAGCTGGACCCCAGCAGCAAGCTAACCTACCAGTCTGAGCGTCTTCCCCTGGTGGTCAGTGCGTGTAATAGTGACTGGTCGAACGGTGGAACGGTCGGACACTTTGCATATTAGGCTTTTATTATATAGGATTCCTACTGACATTAAGACAGATGTTCCCTATCCACTCCCCCTCCCCCACCCTCATTGGCCTCCTCCGGTGGTGGTACCCTTTGGGCCTTCCAACACCTTCTCCTTGCCCTTCCTCCATCCCACGACCCAAGCAGGAAGATGAAAGGGCTCCATGCCTTTATTGCAAAACCATCCATTGGATCTGAAGAAATCCAGACCCTCCCCTCAACTCCTCCCAGAAGGTCCAGGGCAGGATTCAAACCCAGGACACTCCTAAAGCAGGGCTGTGAGGGGCAGGGCCAGACCCTTCCTGCTCACCAATGGGGAAAAGCTATAGCATTCCTGACGTCATGGGGGCAGGAACTCTGATGAAAGAGGCGGGGCCACATGGGCTGGAGTCCAGCGGAGACCTCTCATTGGGCAAACTTCCGAGGGGCGGAGCTATTTGGTGGATGGCTGGCCTGAGGCGGAGCCACCAGGTGATGCTGTTCCACAAGGTGGTGGTAGTTCTTGCTGAAGTCTTAGAGCTGGAACCAGGAGGATAGATGTGTCTTCCTGCTCCATCCCGAAGGGGCGGAGCCTAAGTAACCAGAAGGCTTCTCCAGGACAGCTGAGGGCACGGGTGGAGACCCCTGAGGCTGGACCCCCTTATCCTGCGCCCCCTCCTCCTCTGGTCATCCTAGGCGCGAGGGTTCAGTATTCCTTCATCGTCTTTCTGATCCAGTTCACATAGTGGCAAACGCTACTGTAGACAGCGGGGTGCTGTGGTCGGGAGCAGATCTCAGAGCCCCCAGACACCACACCAGCCAGAGTCCCATTGCAAACCAGCGGGCCCCCAGAGTCGCCCTGTGGAGCGGGAGAAGAGCAGAGAAACTGTTAGGCCAGTCTCATTACTAGCATGCCATTACACAGACCCCCAGTTTCTACTCCCCTGACACCCAGACATCCAACTCTCCAGGCCCTCCTCCCTCAGACCCAGGAGTAAAAGCTCACAGCCTTCACCCCTCCCTAGGACCTAGCATTCTGGGCCCCTAGCACCCTCTGCCCCCAGGACTGGGAGCTCAGACCCCCAACTCCCCCCTTGTTTAGATCCAGAAATCCTGGTGCTGGCCCCATCCTCGCCCAGAACCCAGTGTCTTAGCAGAATTCCCATCCTCCACCTCCTCCCCAGAGTAGATCTCACCAGACAGGAGCCGCGGCCTCCCTCCCACAGGCCTGCACAGAGAATGCGCTTGAAGATTTGGCCTGGATATGCCCAGCGGCAGAGTCTGGGCTCCAGGATGCTGATGTTGGCACACTGCAGCGTGACTGGGAAATGCACTGTTGGGGAAGGAGGTCACAGAGGATCAGCAACTTTACTCATCTCACTCAGCACACACAACCCCTTTCTTTTAAAAAGAAAAATTTTTTTATTGATTTCAGAAGGAAGGGAGAGGGAGAGAGAGAGATAGAGACATCAATGAGGAGAGAGAATCACTGATCGGCTGCCTCCTGCACGCCCCCTACTGGGGATCGAGCTGCAACCCAGGCATGTGCCCTTGACCAGAATCGAACCCGGGACCTTTCAGTCTGCAGGCAGAGGCTCTATCCACTGAGCCAAACCGGCTAAGGCAGCACACACAACCCCTTTCTTAAGGAGGATCCATGGAGCCACAACATCTGCTTCTCCAAGAAACGAGAGACAGTGACAAAGAGACAGAATCATAGCCTGAAACAGAAACAGACATTTCTGAAGAGGGAAAGAGAAACACGCAGAGAGGCAAGAGACAAGAAGAGACGCGTATATATTTTACACAGAGAAAAACAGAGACCATGGCAGGAGCTAGAGACCTTTTAAGGGGAAAAAAAATTCTCAGCCCTAACTGGTTTGGCTCCGTGGATAGAGTGTCAGCCTGCAGACTCAAGGGTCCCAGGTTCAATTCCGGTCAAGGGCATGTACCTTGGTTGTGGCCACATCCCCAATGGGGAGTGTGCAGGAGGCAGCTGATCGATGTTTCTAACTCTCTCTCCCTCTCCCTTCCTCTCTGTAAAACTCAATAAAATATATTTTTAAAAAATTCTCAGAGGAGGCCATACAGAAATAGAAATGGGCCCACAGATATCCAGTGAAAAGGCCACGAGTTAAAGGGGAGGAGACACTTATAGGGAGAGGGTCATTGGTACACAGAGAGAGAAAGATTTAGAGGTACTAGGTAGAGGTAGAGGGAGTTACAGCACATAGAGATAGACATGGATATAAACACACATATATCAATATATATAATGTCTGGGTGCAAACTCAGATGCATGCAGGGGCTTGGTGGGTAAATAGAAGTGGGGTGCCAGGCACCGTTGTGGTCCGATCTGCAGGGGCCACCTCCACTCTCTCTATCCAACAATGGTCGATCTTTGGGAAATGCGGGTCCAGCATTACCCGTTCTTTCCACGTGAATCCAGAAACTCAGCTTTTCTGTAGCATCTCCCAGGTTTCAGATGTTGGCAGCAACAAATTCAGACATGATTTTTCAAGACACTTGGAAAACCAGCACTAATGTGGGAAGCCAAATTTGGCTAATAGGTCTTTGATTTCTGACTCTGAGAATAGAAGGCCTTATTTGGATTCTAAGATACATGTATTTTTTACATTTAAACACCCTGAAATCAGGAGGTGTCTTCCAGTAAGTGTGGTCTCACAAGGGTCAATGGGACCCCCCTCCCCCATTCTCAGTGAATTAATGATGCACCTTATAATTTACGAGAGGCCCATTGCACAAAGATTCATGCAATAGGCCTTCCTTCCCCTGGCTGCCAGCACCGGTTTTCCTCTGGCACCCAGGACCCAGGCCTTCATTCTGGCTGCAGCAGAGAAGCCAAGCCTCTTCAGTCTTCAGTCTTCAGCCTTCGCTCTGCACCTGCATATGCAAATTAACCTGCCATCTTTGTTGGGTTAATTTGCATACTCACTCCTGATTGGCTAGTGGGCATCGTGGAGGTATGGTCAATTTGCATCTTTCTCTTTTATTAGTGTGGATAGCATCTTAGATTTGATGGAATATATGGGTGGAGAGATAGATCAATAGATAGAAGGTAGACATGAAAAGGCAGAGACAGAGAAGGAGGAGGGATTTAGATTCTCAGCGGGAGAGGTAAGGGAATGTTTCATGGTCAAGGTTGTACCTATGGGGCTGGACACGGCCCCCCAGCCTGAGATGAGGCACTGGGTGCCTGGGGAGACGCAGGTCTGGCTGATGTTGAGGGGCTGCACGGCAGGTCCCAGGCGTGCCTTCCTGGGCAGACGGATCAGCATGACGTCATCCCTGTAGTCTTGGGTGATACGGTTCTTCTCCAACCCAGGGTAGGGGAAGAATTCTGTGACCCGGAACAGCTGCTCTGGGCCCTCCCTTTTCTGGAGGTGGTGCTCCCCGAGGCGAACCCACAGATACCTGCTGGGACAGGCCTCAGGTGTTGTGTGGCTCTCCACAAGGTATATATCCTCTCTGGGTCCCCATCATACGTACGACCCAAGAGTGCTGTGTGATTTTAGGCAAGGCACACACCCTCTCTGGGCTCCTGATCCCCACTCCATCCCTTTGTCTGCCTCTGCTTTTGTAGTTCTCCCTCAAAAGCTCACACCATTTCCTAGGTCCATGCCAACTGAGCCACCTTCTTCATTGCCCCACCTGCAGCCTTGCTGGTGATCTGGGTTCCCTGGCACGGTGTAGGCACATAGGGACTCCACCTACAACACAAAAACAGCCCCACCCCTGGTGGTTCTGTGGGGAGTGGCCGGTTGATGGGGTATGGAAAATCCCCAACTTTGGGGTCATCTGTGGCCTCGGGCTTTTTTTGACTGCCATATCACTAACGCTTTAATGCATTTCCTTCTGAGGTTTAATCCCATGTCTTCTTACTGCAGTTTTAGTTTACATCTTCAACTCTGGGTTCATGTCCTGGACAGCTGGGGACCTTCTTATGGTCTACATGTCCAACCCCCAGCCCCTGACCTCTCATGTAAGGGACCAGGCTAATGTCTGAGAACTCCGAGTTTGAGGAGTGTGAAGTTATTTCTATCTCTGTGCCGGGACTCTGTGTCTGGGAAATTAGCTTTTCGCCTCACCCAAATTCATCCTTGTCTCTCAATCCCTTCTACCTCCATATCTCTTTTTTCTCCTTCTTCATCTTTGGGCCTGAAATCTCAACTTTGCTCTCCTAGCCTGGTGTACAGACCTTGAGCTGAAAAAGGCCCCATCATGGAGCAATGCATGATGGGAAATTCCCACATAGCATCCTGTAGCAACACCTGCTCTTCATTCCTGGAGGGAAGAACAGGGTAGACAGCCCCTTTCCAGAGAGATGCAGACAGGATTTCTGCCTCAGGTAAATTCTAGGATTCTTTTAAAATGCCCAGGACTCTAGGATTCTAACCCCTTAGGAATCTACAAATTCTAGAATTCTATGAGGCTCAAGTTCTAGAATGTCATGAATCCAAGATTGTACTGTTCTAGATTTCTCTAGATCAAAATTCTAGGATTTTAAAATTATCTGAATTAAATCTAGGACTTAATGAAACTAGAATTTTAACATTTTGGGACAATCTGGTGAGAATATCATCATTCTAGAATTCTATTAATCTATTGATTTTGGAAATTGAAAAATATAGGATTCAAATAGTTGGAGACTCTAGAATTCTCTGAATTAAAAGTGTGGAGGTTTTAAGAATCAGGAGTGATAGCATTCTGGGGTATTAAATGCGACAAATTCTAGACATTTATGAATATAACCTCCTAGAATTTCCTTGTTTCAAGATTCCAGAATGTTACAAACCACAGTATTCTAGGGCTGTAGTCGATGAACCTAGCCTGAATACTCTAAGATTCTAGTGTTGCTCTATCCAGTACAACTAGTTCAAATTGAGATGTGTCATACGTGTAAAATGCACGTCCACTTTCAAAGGCTTACCCCATAAAGAGTAAACAATGACATTTGTAGATATTTGATACTGATTACATGGTAAAATAATATTGAGTAAAATAATGAGTACGTAGGTAAATCCATTATTAAAATGAAATCTTCTTGTTTTCCTTTTCCTTTTGCAGCGTGTCTACTAGAAATGTTAAACTTAAATGGCTAGCGTTATATTTCCTTGGCAGCACTGTTCTGGACTTCTAAGATTCTAGAATTCCCTGAGGCTCCTGTAGAACCCCGTGGATCCAAGATCTTAGGAGTCTACGGTTCTGGATTACCCTGGGCCAGAGTCGAAGATTCAAAGAGTGTAAATTTCCAATCTTAGACTCTCAGAACCAGATCATTTAAGACTAGAATTAGGAAAAGTTGACTCTTGGTAATTCCGAGTTCAACTTCTGGGAACGGAAATAGAGGCTCAGCCCTTCTTGCCCACCGCTCCCTCCCTCCTCTACCTGAGGCCCTTGCCCCCCTCACCTTCTCTTATCCCCGGCGCCCTCCCCAGAGCGGTCACTCACGGCCTTTGGCAGTGGGCAGCTGTGAGCAGCCAGCGGTCACTGATGAGGGTCGCCCCACACAACAAGCGGTAGGGGTTGCTCGTGACATAGAAGAGGCCTGCCTGCCAGGGCTGCGAGTTGGGGTGGCATTCCTGAGCCCCAATGGCTCTGGTGTCTGCCCAGCTGTTCCCTGTGGGCAGGTGAGAGGCAGAGAGGGTCAGTGAAGAGCAAGATGGAAGGGCTGGGGAGAGAAGCAGAGACGCCTAGAGGGCAGGCACAGAGGCTGGGGGTGTGCAGCGCAACGTGGAGAGGATGCTGGGACCCCAGAGGGCCAGCGGGATAGACAGGCTGGATGGCAGGAGCCTCACCTGCCAGGAGAGAAAGCAGAGCACAGACCAATCCCAGCTTCATGACCTCTGGGTGCCTGGGTCCTGGCGTGTGGCTCTGCTGTCCCTGCTTCTTTATGGTAAGCCATGCCATCGCCTTCCTCCTCCCTGGGGCCACCCTGTGATTAATTGGGGTTGGGAAATGTCACTGGGGGAGGAGGAAGCCCTCGGGCCTGGACTGGATGCCTTGAGAAGGAGGCCGGGCAGGGGGATCCCCTGTTAGAAAGAGCTGACTGCCTGCTGGGTCGGGGCTTGACTACATGGGGAAGGAAGGGGGCCTAGGACATAGAATCCTCCTGGGCGTCTCCAAAGAGGGGGAGCCCTCGTTCCCCATGACCTCCAGGTACAGGATCTGCATGCAGGATAGTCAGTGGCCTGAAGGAGGAAGAGGGTGAGGAGGAAGATCCCTAAGGCGGGCTCTGGAGTCTTGAATGACCAATGACCAGGAGCACTGCACAGAAATCAGGCTGCAGGCGGGAGAAGAACCAGGACTCAGAGGCAAGAAGCCACACAGGAGACGGGATGTGGCTGAGGTGGGGACAGAGAAAGAAATCATAGGGGAGGGAGATAGAGACACAGAGAGATCCAGAGAGAGAAGATTCAGACCCAAAGAGGAAGAGACCTCAAAGATTTTTGAGAAATACGGTCCCAACTGGATTGACACACACTCTCCATAACCTACTCCCTGCCTCACATCCTCACACCACAAGGCCCCCGTGGCCCCCCTGCCTGAAACTAGCACTTTCCCTTTCTCTTATTATCCCCAGATCCTGGCTAAGTGCGGAGAACATTCTCTTGTTGTTGTTTTTCTCATTTATATCCTCCCCTCTGTTGTCCTTCCCATCACCCCATTCTTGCTGCATCTCCCCCACACCTTCTCACCTGATGGGCAGCCCAGGAAGGGCCAAGCCCAGGTCTGACTCATCTCTGTTTCCCCAGAATAACCCAGTTCAGGCTCGGCTCCTGGGAGGTTTCAGGATATGTTAATTGAATGAGTGAATGCTTTATTTTATTTTATTTTATTTTATTTTATTTTATTTTATTTTATTTTATTTTATTAGAGGCCTGGTGCACGAAATTTGTGCACGGGGGTGGGTGGCTGCCCTCAGCCCAGCCTGCACCCTCTCCAATCTGGGACCCCTTGTGGGATGTCTGACTACCCATTTAGGCCTGGGATCGGGCCTAAACAGGTAGTCGGACATCCCTCTCACAATCCAGGACTGCTGGCTCCCAACCACTTGCCTGCCTGCCTGCCTGCCTGCCTGATTGCCCCTAACCACTCCCCTGCCAGCCTGATCGACACCTAACTGCTCCCCTGCCAGCCCGATTGCCCCTAACTGCCCTCCCCTGCCAGCCTGGTCGCCCCTAACTGCCCTCCCCTGCAGGCCTGGTTGCCCCCAACTGTCCTCCCCTGCAGGTTTGGGTCCCCCCCCCAACTGTCCTCCCCTACAGGCCTGGTTGCCCCCAACTGCCCTCCCTTGCAGGCCTGGTCCCTCCCAACTGCTCTCCCCTGCTGGCCATCTTGTGGCGGCCATCTTGTGTCCACATGGGGGCAGCCATCTTTGATCACATGGGGGCAACCATATTGTGTGTTGGAGTGATGTTCAATTTGCATATTACTCTTTTATTAGATAGTATTGTTTAAGGTATTACAATTAGTAGTACATATGTCTCCTTTTCTTTTTCCCCATTGACCCCTTCCCAGCCTCCCCTACCCCCACCTCCCTGCAATTGCCCTCCCCTCTTCCCCCGGTGTCTTGTGTCTATTGGTTGTGCTTATATGCATGCATACAAGTCCTTCAGTTGATCTTTTACCCCTTCCCTCCAACCCTCCCCTGCCTTCCCGCTGTAGTTTGATAGTCTGTTCGATGCTTCTTTGCCTCTACTGTATCTGTTTTTGTTCAATAGTTTATAATGTCTTTTATATTCCACAAATGAGTGAGATCATGTGGTATTTGTCTTGCACTGCCTGGCTTATTTCACTTAGCATAATGCTCTCCAGTTCCATCCATGCTGTTGCCAATGGTAAGAATTCCTTCTTTTTTTACAGCAGCGTTTCTTAAGATCCTTCTTTCCCTGGGGAAACTTGAACTCATCCTTCAAGACCCAACCTAAATACCACCTCCTACAAAGATGGACTCTGTGATTTCTCCAGGCAGAGTCCTTCTTTTCCTCCCCCGAGCACTCACCACCTCTTCCCCTTGCCACAAGCCTGATGGACAAGCGGGGTCTGGGCTCCCTTTGACTGCATCCTCACAAGGACGTCGCAGTCTGGAGCATGAATTCTGGACCTGGACCACCTGCATCAGAATCTCAGTGCTGGCAATCATGAGGTGTGTGACCTTGAGCAGGTCCCTGGACCTCTCTCCGCCGAGGTCATAGGGGGATTGATTCACACGTGTGAGGAGAGTGTCTGGCACATTGTGAGTATTACACGCCTATGTCTGTCCATCTCCTACAGAGCCCTACCCTGCTCCCAGGACTGCAGTTGTCTTAACTCCCTCTCCAGATGAGCAGGTTTTGAGACCAAGGACTGAATACCCACTATGTGCCTGAATACCCACTATGTGCTAAGAGTCGTACTAACTGCTTTAAGAACATCTTGACAGCTGCCTTTATGGACTGTTTACTCTGTACCTGGCAGTTAGGTAAGCATTGCATCTCAATTTCACAGGAAGCAGGTGAAAACTGAGGTAGAGAGTTCAAGGAATTTGCTCAACCTAGTAAGTGATAGAAATGCATGTCCCCTGTCACAGATGAATTCCTACTTATCCCTTAAAACCCCGTGCAATGCCTCCTCCTCTGAGGAGACTCCCCTGACTCCTTCAAGAAGAGACCTAGGCCCCTCCTCGGGGCCCACTGTCCCTCTTTCTGGTACAGCATTGATCGATTGGTGTTATTTATTTATTTTTTTAATTCAACAGTGTACTGAGTGGCTTCTGTGTGCCAGGCACACTGTACCAGGTGCTTAGGAAAACCACAGTGAAGCCCTAGCCAGTTTGGCTCAGTGGATAGAGTGTTGGCCTGCGGACTGAAGGGTCCCAGGTTCAATTCCGGTCAAGGGCATATGCCTGGGTTGCGGGCTCGATCCCCAATGGGGGGGCGTGCAGGAGGCAGCCGATCAATGATTCTCTCTCATCATTGATGTTTCAATCTCTCTCTCCCTCTTCCTTCCTCTCTGAAACCAATAAAAATATTAAAAAACAAAAACAGCCCTAACTGGTTTGGCTCAGTGGATAGAGCATCGGCCTGAGGACTGAAAGGTCCCAAGTTTGATTCCGGTCAAGGGCATGTACCTGGGTTGCGGGCACATCCCCAGTAGGAGGTGTGCAGGAGGCGGCTGATCGATGTTTCTCTCTCATCGATGTTTCTACCTCTCTATCCCTCTCCCTTCCTCTCTGTAAAAAATCAATAAAATTCATATTGGAGTAGAACACACCCCAAGTCTTTTTTAAAAAAATCAATAAAATACATTTTTAAAAAAAGAACAAAAACAAACAAACAAACAAATCACTGTAAATATCTCAGATTCCTGCCCTCATGGACTGGGCATGAGGAGGGCGGGGACACGTCGTCGTTAGGGAGGAAACAAATGAGATCGTTTCTGCTCTAACGAGGGCTGTGAGAGACACGAAACAATAGATTGGTGAGTTGGGGGTGGGGGGAAGCGCCTCAGCCGAGGCCATCCTGAATGGCCGCCTTGAGGTGACCGTTGAGAGGAGACTTGAATGCCAAGAACATGAGGCTTGCCTGTCTCCCTGACGTGACAAGCAGCTCCTTGAGAGTAGGGCCCCGTCTGATTCACCTCTAGGACCTGACACAGAACAGGATTCAGTCAATACTTGTGGTGTGACTCAAAAGACTGGTGAGTTGCCTTTAAAAACGAATCAAGCCCTGGCTGATGTGGTTCTGTTGGTTGTGCACTGTCCATGCACTGAAAGGTTGGCGCGGTTCAATTCCCCGCTCAGGGTACATACCCGGGTTTCAGGCTCCATCCCCGGGAGGGAGGGGGCGTGCAGGAGGCTGCCGATCAATGCTTCTCTCTCACATAGATGTTCCTCTCTCCCTCCCTCTCCCTTCCACTCTATCTAATAACCAATAAAAAATATTTTCTGAAAAACGATTCAAGCCCTAGCAGGTTTGGCTCAGTGGATAGAGCATTGACCTGTGGACTGAAGGGTCCTGGAGTTCGGTTCCAGTCAAGGGCACAGGCCCTGGCTGCGGGATCGATCCCCAGTATGGGGTGTGCAGGAGGCAGCCCATCAATGATTCTCTCCCATTATTGCTGTTTCTATCTCTCTCTCCCTCTCCCTTCCGCTCTGACATCAATAAAAATATTTTTTTAAAAAAGAAGAAGAAAAATGATTCAAGTTTTTGAGTCCCCGCCCACTTTGCTTCTGATCCTCCCATAACAAACGCAGCTGATGCTTCATTGTTTCCTGGGTGTGCCCATGGGAGAGGGGAGGAGTCCGTGCAAGGGGCTGTGCACCCGTCATCCATGGGGGCAGAGACCGCGTGGTCACCGCCATGTTCCCAGCCCAGCCCCTGGCCTGCCACCCAATAAATGCTCAACAAATTGGTGTTTGGATAGGGACACAAGGACCACCTGTGCTGGATGGAAAATTCCTGTTGTGCATGGGGTCAGCTGATGTTACCACTCCAAACGCCAGGCTAAGTGGAGATGCAAGACCATGTTAGCTTTGCCCACATTCTGTGTATTATCTCTGCCCCCCTCCCCCACCCCAGGTATAGGAATATTTACACAGAGACAGTTTCAGAGCGAGGAAAAGCACCCTTCTGCACACACTTTCAGAGCAAAAAATCCCAAAGGCGTTTTGGGATGGGGCTGTGAAGGATGGCCTTGGACTTGGGTTATGGGCATTGGACGGGGGTGGGGGGGCGGTGGTGAGCTGGAATTGCAGCTCTTGGTTGGTGAAGGGATTCCATTGGATGGAAAAAACAGAAAAACATTTCCCCTACGGGGGTGGAGGGGGGCAACGGGGGGAGAAGGACACATATATAATACCTTCATCAATAAAGAAATTTAAAAATATTGTTCCCCTACATTTCAGAGGGAGGCTCTTTTTGGGAGCTTAGCGATTAAGGTGAGGGACGCTCCCCTGGCCTTGGAGGCTGGGGTGGAGACAGGGTGAGGTCTCTTGTGTTCCAGAGGCCCCAGGAAGACAAAGAAGGTACCAAATGACTAAAAGCCAGGCCAGCCCTAACCGGTTTGGCTCAGTGGATAGAGCCTCGGCCTGTGGACTGAAGGGTCCCAGGTTCGATTCCAGTCAAGGGCATGTACCTTGGTTGCGGGCACATCCCCGGTGGGGGGTGTGCAGGAGGCAGCTGATCCATGTTTCTCTCTCATCGATGTTTCTAACTCTCTATCCCTCTCCCTTCCTCTCTGTAAAATTCAATAAAATATATTTTTTAAAAAATAAAAATAAATAAAAGGCGGGCCAGCTCCTGCTGTCCAGGACCAACTGGTGTTGGGTGGACCCAGGCGTGGGACACAATGGGAGGGAGGAAGGAAATGGTTTGGGGGTGCTTCACGGAACTTCCGAGGGAGGTGGGCTGTGTGATGTTCCCATCAGCCCTGAGGAACGGGGACCCCTGGGGTGTGTGTGTCAGGGGGAGGGTTGGGGGGGGTAGGATTGGGGACTACCCCTGTGCTTTTCTCTCCAAGACTCAGAGTCGCACATGTTGTCACCAGGACCTGTTCACGGATCACACCACCACATGCCATGTCATGCTTTACTGAGAATGACCATCATGATCTACACACATACACACGCGTTATCACGGTTTCCTCACAACACGTCTACGAGGTAGGCACTTCTTTGTCTTCATTTTCCAGGTGGACACGGAAGCCCAGAGAGGTCTCTGGCTTGCCCAAGGTCACACAGCAGAGAACGGTGGTCGAGGAAGCCAGGCTGGGCGACTGATAACTTCTCTCAGAGGCTGGCTTCCCGGCCTCGCTCGGGCTCCCGCTTCCTGCACTCCAGCGGGGAGGAGGATGCGGGAAGAGGAGAGGTGCTGGCTGGAAAGGATGGGTGGCAGAGCTTTGGGTGGGGCGAGGGGGGAACGTCCAGCGACCGTACAGGAAGGATGTGAGATGGGGAAGGAGTCGCGGGTCAGGAAGGATGTGAGATGGGGAAGGAGTCGCGGGGTCAGTTGGAGCGAATGGTTCTCTCGATCCAGGAGGTGTATCTGCAGATCTGCGTGTAGACGGCCGGATGCTGAGCGGAGCCGCAGGGGTAAACGCCCCAGGACAGGACGCCCTGCAGGGTCTCATCGCAGACCAGGGGGCCACCGGAGTCACTCTGCGGGGAGGAGGGAGGAGAGGTCGGACACATACACCAATGTGAGGGCTGCCGCTTGGGGGACTGGGGTTGTGGTGGGGGAGAAAGAGTCTGGGATAGAGAGGGGGTTGGGTTGGGGCTGGAATTAAGTATAAAGTGGGGTGGGGTCCTAGCCGGTTTGGCTCAGTGGATAGAGCATGGGCCTGTGGACTGAAAGGTCCTGGGTTCAATTGCAGTCAAGGGCACGTGCCCGGGTTGCGGGCTTGATCCCCAGTAGGGGGTGTGCAGGAGGCAGTCAATCAATGATTCTTTCTCATCTTTGATGTTTCTATCTCTCTCTCCCTCTCCCTTCCTCTCTGAAATCAATATATACACTGAGTGGCCAGATTATTATGATCTCTGAATGCATAATAATCTGGCCACTCAGTGCACCCACGCCTGGAAGATTTCCCTGCTGTGCTTTCTCCCGCCTCCCTCATCCCCCACCAGTGGATGCCGGGCAGCCCTGCTCACTCCTCTCCTTCGATTCTGAACGTATGGAATCAACTGCAAAGCTGCGTTTCTCCGGGGCATTTTCTCAGTCCGTGGAGGTCTCGCTTCCTGGCATGTCCTCAAAATTTTGACTCCAATAAACTCATACAATGTGCATGTAGGTTTGGACCAGGTTTTGTTGACAGGGATGAAGCTGAGATGGGGGATGATGTGTGGCTGGGGGGTAGGGGACGAGGGCAGACCCTCTGCTCCCCCATCACCTCCCTCTGCTCACTGCCCCAGTCAGAGGCCCTCCCCGGGCAGGCCCTACCTGGCAGGGGTCCTGGCCCTGGTCCAGTCCCGCACACAGCATGTTGTTGGTGACGACGCCCGGGTAGAAGACCTCACACTCCCTGGGGCTCAGGATGGTGACCCCGGAGCAGCTCAGGCCCTTGTTGTACTTCACTGATGGGAGAAAACACCAGGTTCCCCGGGGTCCAGCCCCAGTGCTCCAGGACCCAGGCGTCCAGACACCCAGACTGTTCCCATCCCAGGGCCCCGGCCCCAGCCCTCCTCCCTCAGACCCAGGAGCCCCGCCCCCAACTTTCCTCCCTCAGACCCAGGAGTCCAGGCCCCCAGCCCCTCCTCCCTCAGACCCAGGAGTCCAGACCCCCAGCCCCTCCTCCCTCAGACCCAGGAGTCCAGACCCCCAGCCCCTCCTCCCTCGGACCCAGGAGTCCAGACCCCCAGCCCCTCCTCCCTCAGACCCAGGAGTCCAGACCCCCAGCCCTCCTCCCTCAGACCCAGGAGTCCAGACCCCCAGCCCCTCCTCCCTCAGACCCAGGAGTCCAGCCCTCAGCCCCTCCTCCCTCAGACCCAGGAGTCCAGACCCCCAGCCCCTCCTCCCTCAGACCCAGGAGTCCAGACCCCCAGCCCCTCCTCCCTCAGGCCCAGGAGTCCAGACCCCCAGCCCCTCCTCCCTCAGACCCAGGAGTTCAGACCCCCAGCCCCTCCTCCCTCAGACCCAGTGGTCCAGGCCCCCAGCCCCTCCTCCCTCAGACCCAGGAGTCCAGACCTCCAGCCCCTCCTCCCTCAGACCCAGGAGTCCAGACCTCCAGCCCCTCTTGCCCAAGATACAGGGCCCCCAGCTCTTGCCTCTCCGGTGGGCCGTGGTGCCCCAGCCAGCCACCTGGCACTGGTCTCCAGGCTGGGCGCAGCGGTAGGGCAGGCGCAGGGTCTGGATTCGTGACCCGAGCACGGCCGGCCGGGCCAGCTTCAGCAGCATGAGGTCGTGCTCATCCGTGCGTCTCGGCAGGATGGGGCCTGAGCCGTGGTGGTATTTGGGGTGCACGATAGAGCGCGTGGTTCTGCGGAGCTGCTCGCCCTGCAGAAGCAGCAGGTGGTCATCCCCAACGCGAGCCCACAGCTGCCTGGGGAGGGAAGAGCCACATGGAGGCAAAGCCTTTGTAGAGACGGAAACAGGACTGAGTCCATGGGAAGGAGGGCACAGGCAGTGGGGTGGAGGTAGACACCTGGATCCTAGAAGGGGGCCTGGAATCCTGGGTCTGAGGGAGGAGGGGCTGGGGGCCTGGACTCCTGGGTCTGAGGGAGGAGGGGCTGGGGGCCTGGACTCCTGGGTCTGAGGGAGGAGGGGCTGAGGGCTGGGGGCTGGGACTCTTGGGTCTGAGGGAGGAGGGGCTGGGGGTCTGGACTCCTGGGTCTGAGGGAGGAGGGGCTGGGGGCCTGGACTCCTGGGTCTGAGGGAGGAGGGGCTGGGGGCCTGGACTCCTGGGTCTGAGGGAGGCGGGGCTGGGGGCCTGGACTCCTGAGTCCGAGGGAGGAGGAGTGAGTGGAAGAGAGGAGAACTGGGGACATGGGAGGGTCCCTGACTTCTGCTAGGGGCCCACCTTTCTGTTTCCCTCAATAGGGACTCATGAAATGAACCATTTCTTTTAGTGCGAAATTCCTTGACCGCTGTCTGTTGGACACAACTCTCGACACCTAACTGGAACCCAGGGGGAATCTGGTGGACGGAGGTGATGGACGGGCCCAGAAATGCTGAGGACCACACTGCCCCCTGGCGGCCACTGCGCAGCCCATCTCGGGCTGACCCCACACGGAGCCGGGACAGCACCAGACCCTCCAATGCCCCAGGCCCCCCCCCCCCCCGCCCCCTCCCTCGGGCCTGCCTCCACCGCGACCCCCGCGCCGTCCCGAGCAGCTCCCTACTTGTTGTTCCCGCAGTGCGCGGCCGTGAGCACCCAGCTCTTGTCCACCAGGACCCCCGCGCAGTGGAACGAGAGGCCGCTGAAGAGGGAGACCTGCCAGGGCTGCGAGCCGCGCGCGCACGGGGCGCCTGAGGCCTCGAGGTCCAAAGCCGTGACGTTTTGGGGGAACACCGCCTCTGCAGCTGGGGAAAGGAGGGGGCGATCAGGGCGGGCAGCGCCGGGCAAGGGCAGGGTTTGGCGTCCGAGCGAGCGCGGCCGCGGGACGGAGCAGGGGGTGGGGCTGAGGGGCGCAGCCAGAACCCGGGAGAAAGTGGGAAGTGGGGGGCGGGGGTCATGCGGGAACCTAATGGAAGTGGGCGAAGGAAAGGGGCGTGAAAGGGGAAGAAGGCGGGGAGCGGGCGGAGTGGCGAAAGGGGACCCAGCAGGATGGGTCTGGGGGGGGCAGGGACGGAGGGGGCGGGGCTCGGACGCGGGGCGCGGTGCGTGGGGGTTAGGCGTGGGAATAACGCAACGGGCGGGAGAAGGGGGGCTAAGGCCAGACTTGGGATCAAACAGGGCGGAGTGAGGAGGGACCGGGGCCGAACAGAGCCCGGGTGAGGGGACAGAATTAGCACCCGGCGGAGTTAGGGGCGAGGAGAGGACGCAGGAAGGAAAGGGGGGGGGGGGCGGGTGGATGCGGGCGGCCTGCGGGGCGGGGCCACAACGGGGCGCGGCATCCCCCGCAGAGCTAGGCGAGGGGGCGCGGCTGGGGGTGGGGCCTGCTCGGGACCGCTGGCTGCACGCGGGGTCCCCGGGCCCGGGCGGGAGCGGATGCGGGGGTGGGTGGTGAGAGCTCACTCTCCCGTCGCCCCGTCTCGGCGCCTCCCGCGAGCCCTGACCCCCGCCTCACCCCAGAGTTGCGCCATCAGCAGCGGCAGCAGCAGCAGCTTGGCCGGGGCCCGGGCGCCCGAGGCGGCGGGGAGGTGGAGGTGCTGGGGTCTCATGGCCAGGACCTGGGCTGGGGGTGCGGGGGGAGGCTGGTTAAAACAGGTGCCCTAACAAAGACCCTCATCCCGCAGCGCCCGTCCGCCAGCCTGGCCCCCACCCCCCAGCCCGCGGGACCCGTGTAACCTGAGGCCACAACCCCAGGGGCAGGCGGAGGGGCCAATCCGGCCGGGACAGCGGTCAAGGGCGCAATTATCTTAATGATGCTCCGGCCGCGCCCTCCTGCGCCCGCGGGGAGCGCCCTCCTGGCGGGGCTGCGCCTCCTTCCCCGCGAGGCTGGGGGTCTGGAGGGAAACCAGGCTCCAGCAGGGCTCCGGCCCGGGGTTCGGGGTCCCGAACCAGAGTGAGGTGCACCTGGTCTCACCTGGTTGTCGTGGAGGAGGAGGTGGAGGAGGAGATGGTGACCCAGAAGTGTTCCTGCTGGTCGTGCGGGCCGCCGGATCCTCTGCCCAGGGACCCCTGGCCGGGCCTTCCCTTTTAACCTCCGAGAGCCCGGAAACTTCCCCACCCTGCCCCCGGGCCTGGCCCCCTCCCTTTCCCTCTCCCTAATTATTCCGTGGGTGCGGCTGGCATTCAACCTGGGCCTCAGATTCCTGCTCTGGGAGGGGCCGGGAACACAGGCTTCTCCCAATGTCCCAAACACCCCCTTTGGGACCCGGCTTCCTTGGGGATGTCCCTCAGTCTCCTTGTTCCAAGGAGTCTTCCCAGATGGGGAGAGAGGGTGCCCGGGGAGCCGGAGGGTGGCGGGGAGCGCGGGTTCGAGATGAGTGACAAGAGAGCAGGAGAGAAGAAAATACACAGGGAGACGCAGACCTGGGAAAATAAATAAACAGGGAGACGCAGACCTGGGAAAATAAATAAGCAGGGAGACGCATACCTGGGTGACCACGTAAGGAAAAGCCAGCAGGCTGCCAGGGAGAGAGGGAGGCAGAGATAAGAGAGGTTGAAGGACAGAGTAGGAGCCACCGAGACACTCACAGACACAAAACAGGAAAAGGAAAATGGGGAGACCGAGGGCGAGGAGGTGGAGACAAGGCCCAGAGGGGTGCTCTCTGCTGGAGCCCCCCTCAGCACGCCACCCCCTCCCCCGCAGCCAGAGCGGTGGACTTGGTGTGTGTCGCAGTGACCAAGCCCGTGTGCTGGGGGAGGGAGAGGCAGGCGGGCACTCCCTGTCATCCCCATGTGTGGTCCCTTCACACCCTCCCTGCCATCCGTGTGTCTGCAGGTGACAGGCAGGCCCATGAATCACCGGAGGCTGCAAGAGGTGTCCACAGCCCCGCAGCCAGCTTCCTCATTTCGGGGTGAGGGATGGGAGGCTCAGAGAGGGCCGTGACTCAGGGGAGGTCACGCAGCAAGTCCGCCTAACAACCAGGAGGCCCCAGTCCCAGCTCCGGGCGCTTCCTCCTCCTGCCGGCTCCCTCCCCTGCCAGGAGAGCAGAATCCTGGGAAGAGCCCAGTGCTGGGCTGTTGACCCAGCAACTTCTCCAGTGAGGAGCGAGTTCCTTCCAGAGGCCGCCGGGCTCAGCGCTGTCCAGGCGAACTTCCTGCGGCCACGCGGTGCTCCGTGGGTGCTGCCCAACCGGGCGGCCACCGGCCACAGGTGCGATGTGTCACAGGGGACGGAAGAATGGCATTTCTGATTTCATGTAATTTAGAGTCACACCCGGCCGGTGTGGCTCAGTGGTCGAGCGTCGTCGGCCCATGCACCAAGAGGTCGCTGGTTCGATTCCTGGTCAAGACACATGCCCCATCCCCAGTGGGGGCTGTGCAGGGGCCAGCCGATCAGAGTCTCACTCTCAAGGATGTTTCCAGCTCCCTCCCTCCCCAACTCTCTAAAAATCCACGAAAGCGTACTTTTAAAGTCGCACGTGGTTAGTGGCTAACGCAGTGGTCGGCAAACTCATTCGTCAACAGAGCCAAATATCCACAGTGCAACGATTGAAATTTCTTTGGAGAGCCAAATTTTTTAAACTTAAACTCCTTCTAACGCCACTTCTTCAAAATAGACTCGCCCAGGCCGTGGTATTTTGTGGAAGAGCCACACGCAAGGGGCCAAAGAGCCGCTCGTGGCTCGCGAGCCGCGGTTTGCCGACCACGGGGCTAATGGATTGGCCTGCGACCTCTCACCGAGGTTGGAAACAAAGCCATGAGAGCTCCCTTTCGTTCAGTGTTCACTATGTGCACGCAGACCCACCTCACGTGCTGGGGTCCAAGGCGTATGCGCGGCTTGACAGTTAAGGAAACCGAGTCTCAAGGCAGTAGGGCTCTGTGAGGAAATCACCCCTGTGTCAGACTCCTGTCTTTTCTACTTACTGGCTTTGTGACCATGAGCCAGTGACTTCATTTCACTGTGCCTCAGTCTCCTCATCTGCAAAATAGGTATAATAATCTATAATAATAAAAGTGTGATATGCTAATTAGAACTGACAGCCAAACGACCTTCCAGACATCATTCTGGATGTCCTTCCAGACAAAGCCACGGCAGCCCGGGGCCAAGGCAGAGGCAGTTAGGGTCGATCAGGCAGGCAGAGCGGTTAGGGGCAATCAGGCAGGCAGGCAGAGCAGTTAGGGTCGATCAGGCAGGCAGAGCGGTTAGGGGCAATCAGGCAGGCAGGCCGAGTGGGTAGGGGAGATCAGGCAGGCAGGCAGAGTGGTTAGGTGTGATCAGGCAGGCAGGCAGAGCAGTTAGGGGTGATCAGGCAGGCAGGCAGAGTGGTTAGGTGTGATCAGGCAGGCAGGCAGGCAGGCAAGCAGTTAGGAGCCAGCGGTCTCGGATTGCAAGAGGGATGTCCGATTGTGAGAGGGTTCAGGCTGGGTGCATGACCCCCTCCCATGCACGAATTTCATGCACCGGGCCTCTAGTAATAATAATAATAGCACGACCTCCTTAGGCGTTGGTTCAGGGTATATTCACTGATACCTGTAAAAGCCCTTGGACCGGGGTCTGGCACCCAGCTAAGCACTCAGGAGAGCCATCCATGTCCTAAATATTTATTGAAATCTTGTGCCAGGAACTGTCTTTGGGGCTGGGGATACAACCGTGAACCAAACAGCTACCCAACAATCCCCCCCAGAGTCCCAAGTTAATGAATTCCGGTCTCATTCGTTCCGACAAGTTGCTTATTGCGCGTCGGCATCTATCTGGCCAAGGAAGCCCAAAGGACGAGTGGAGGGGTCCTGGCCCAGGCTTCGTGAGGAGCAGAAGGAACAGGCGGCACGTCGCCACGCACGCACGGACGGGATGTGGGTGAGGCTGGCGAGCCGGTGCCGGCTAGTTGTTCTTCATCGTCTCGTGAATCCAGTCCACGTATTTGCAGACCTTTGTGTAGACGCCGGGCTTTCTGCTGACGGCACAGGGGTCCTGACCCCAGGAGATGATGCCTTGGAGAGACCCATTGCAGACCAGCGGGCCTCCAGAGTCACCCTGGGGACCAGGAGAGAGAAAACCCATCAGCGGGAATGAGAGGCCTTGGGGGAGGGGAAGGTGCTGGGCGTGGGGTCAGGGAGAGGTGGGGATGGGGTGGGGTCGTGTGGTAGAGACGGAGGAGGGGGTTGAGGATGAGGCTGGAGTTATGGGTAAGAACAAAGATGGGGGTTAGGGTGGAAAATGGAGTTGGGGCCCGACCGGCGTGGCTCAGTGGTTGAGCGTCCATCTATGAACCAGGAGGTCACGGTTCGATTCCCGGTCAAGGGCACATGCCCAGGTTGTGGGCTCGATCCCCAGTGTGGGGCGTGCAGGGGGCAGCCCATCCATGGCTCTCTCTCATCACTGATGTTTCTCTCTCTCTCTCTCTCTCTCTCTCTCTCTCTCTCTCTCTCTCTCCCTTCCTCTCTGAAATCAATAAAAGCATATTTAAAGAAAAAGAAAACGGATTTGGGGATGGTTGGGGTGGGCATAGGGAGTCGGAGATGGAGATGGATTTGGGGCAGCAGAAAGCATGGACAAGGGGTGAGGGGGTGGGGGTAGAGCTAGGATGAGACTGGGAGAGGGGAAGGTGCTGGGTGTGCTGTTAGGGAAGAGGTGGGGGGTGGTGGGTGTCGATGAAGACACGACGGAGGTTGGAGACCCAGGCCCTGCCCTCTGACCTGGCACGAGTCCTTGCCTTCCTCCCGCACGCTGGCGCACACCATGCTGTCCGTGATGTTGCCCGGGTAGGCGTTCTCACACTCCTTGTGATCAATGATGGTGATGTTGGCACATCGCAAGGTGTGGGGCAGGTGCACTGTGGAAATGGCAGGAAGGGGTGTGGAACATGAGAGCCTCCTGGCTCCGTGCCCCGCACTGCAGGGCTCGCTCTGAACCCAGTCCCTGCGCTCACTGACGGCCAGCAGTAACCATTCGTTGCTCTAGACCAGTGGTCGGCAAACTCATGAGTCAACAGCAGGACAACGATTGAAATTTCTTTTGGGAGCCACATTTTTTAAACGTAAACTCCTTCTAACACCACTTCTTCAAAATAGGCTCGCCCAGGCCTTGGTATTTTGTGGACGAGCCACACTCAGGGGGCCAAAGATCCGCATCTGGCTCACGAGCTGCAGTTTGCCGACCACGGCTCTAGACACAGGACCTCTAATCCAGCCTGGTGGGGTGTGACGGTTCTCATTTTATAGAGAAAACCTTAAGGTGGACAGAGGTGAGGCCGCTTGCCTACGGTCCTAGGACAGCAAGTGTGGGTCTGGGACTGCACCTCTGTCGTCGGAGTCTAAGGCCCCAAACGCCTGTCTCCTCCCACCCCCGGCCCTGACTTCCCACGTCTCCTTTCACCTGATCCCACCACTGACACCAAAAGGTAGCCCCCTCTTTGATCACTAGGACTCATTTGGGAAGGTTCTTCCCGTCTCCCGCCGTTCCTCAGTCGTGACCACCCTGCCCCCACCGCGCACCCCTCCTCCCCCCGGGCGGAGCGCCTACACTGGGGGCTGGACGTGGTGCCCCAGCCGGAGATGAGGCAGCGGGTGCCCGGGGCGACGCAGCGCGACGACAGCTTGAGGGGGCGCACGGCCCAGGTGATGATGGCTGGTGACGCCATCTTCACCAGCATGATGTCATTGCGGTGGTCCTTGTTGGGGACGCTGTTGTTGAAGTCCGGGTGTGGGAAGGACTCCGTGGCCCTTCGGGTCTGCTCCCAGCCATCCTGTCGATGCAGGCTGTGCATCCCCAGGTGGACTATGTATTGGCTGAGGTGGGAGAGATGATGGTCAGAGGTGGAAGGAGAAGGAGAGACGGGAGGTGGGGTCAGAGGCACGGGGTTGGGGGGGGGGGGACATGAGGGGAATGAAGGACCACACCTCCACTTCCAACCTCACCCCTGGGTCCCATCGAAGCCCCCTTCCAAACTACACCCCCACCCAGCAGCCAGCACCCAGCCCCATACCCAACCCCGTCCCAGTTCCAACGTCGTCCATCCCTCCCGCCTCAATCCCCAGTGGCTCCCCATCACCAACGCCAACTCAGCCCCACCTCTGTACCCATCTCCACCCCACCTTTCTCACCGCATGCACATTCTCCCCAGCACCAAGCCCCTCTCCATGCAAATCTCCACCTCCAGCCCCCTCCCAGCCCCGCCCCAGCCCCCGCACCCACGGCTTGAGGCAGTGAGCCGCTGTCAGGAGCCATTTGGGGGCGACGAGGGTTGCCCCGCAGAGCAGACGTGTCTTCTGGAACAGAACCACCTGCCAGGGCTGGGAATGAGGAGAACACTCGTACCCCTTGATGATCCTCGTCTCTCCCCCTACATGCCCTGGAGGGGGTGGGGGCAAAAGAGGGGGCTCAGGCATGAGAGGACTCCCAGGAGAGAGGGAGGGGGGTGTCTGGGCCCCTCCTCCCCCGCCTAGTGTCCCGCTGGGATGCATTGTATGGACAGGCTGGGCATTGGATGATTGACATGGCGGTTGGCCAATAGCCACTGTCCTGAGCTCTTTGCCTCCCACTCCAGCCCGGCGGCCCTGGCCCCTCCCCTGGGGCCCTCCTGGACCTCTCCCCATTCTAGCATCTAAAGGGGTGACACCTGCTGCAGCCAAGGCCTCATTCTGGCTCATAGACCCATCCGGATGCCCTCTAGACACGGAGGGTTGGGGGACGCTGGAGGTTTGAGAGGGAGGCCGCTGCCCTTCCCCATCGCCCACCGTACCTGTCACCAGAGCAAGCATGAGTAATCGCAGAATCGTCATGGCCTGGCGCGGGGGGAGGAGGGCAGGCCCCAGGTGCTTCTGGAAGCAAGGAGGGGGGCACATGGGGGACTGCGGGCTGGTTCCGGCCCTTCCCCCTCCCCCTCGCCTGCTCTGACTGTCCCCAGGGAGAAACAGCAGGGCTAAAAGAATCCCCTTGTTCTGTCCTCACAGCACCCCGACCTTGACATGAATCTTTGGAGGTGGCCTTGGAGGGACCAGATCTCAGACAGAAGCTGCTGGCGGCCGGGGGAGGCTTTGCCTGGTTTCACGTCGACCTCTGAACCCCTGAGGTTCCCTTTGGAGCATGTTTTCTCCTTGCCCACCTGACAGCTGGCCGGCCCCAAGAGCTTGGGGCAGGAGGACCTGGCACCATTCAGGAACCACCCAGGGGGACATGGGCCCTTCACGGGTTTTTCTGGGAGTGCAGGGGGGGGGGGGGGGCTCGGCCGGGGATGGTGTTTGGGACCCTGCTGCACCCCAGCCCCTTGGAAGGGCACTGGACGGAGCTGGGAGGGGCTGGTCCCAGGGAGAGCCTGTGTCCTCAGCTGCCCTGGCCAACAGGGGCAGAGGTGGAGGGCTGGACTCAGGGACAGAGGCTGGAGCCAGAAGTCACGGAGATTGGCGGCGGCCGGTTGGAGAGGCAGAGAGAGAAACAGAGAGTCCCCCCCTCCCCGCCCCCGCCCCCCAAGCCTAGGACAGAGCAGAGGGAGAAACAGGGCCGAGACCAGGAGGCCTGGGGCTCTCTGTCTGGTACCACCTGGATGCCGGGGGCTTCTTGTCCCTCCCAGACTCACAGGCTCTGGAGCTGGGGCTCCCGGGACCCACGGTGGTGGTGGTGGTGGTGGTGGTGGTGGTGGCAGCTGTGACAGGCTGGGGCAGGCTGGCAGTCGTAGGGGGTGGCCCGGATGACGGGGCCTCCCAGCCCTGCCTTATTGCCTTGGGGGCGGGGTGTGGGGGGGGGCCCTACCCAGACAGGCGCAGGGCCTGGGCGACGACGCTGCCGCCCGCCTGCCCGCCTCTGTCACCTCTCCAAGCCCCTCTTCTCTCTGCTGCTCAGGGTTTCTCGGCCGGTCCATCCACCTGCCTGCCTGCATCCTGCCCTGTCGCTCCGAGTCTCTCTCCCCTCCCCTGTCGCCGGCCGCCTCTCCGTAATTCTGCGTGCGTGTCGTTCATCCGTGTCTGTGGCTTTCTGTCTCCCTCTGTCCCCTGTTTGCATCTCCCAGGCTCTCCCCACAGGCTCTGTCCTTCTTGGAGCCTGTCTCTGCCTCCCTCCCTCCCTCTGTCCCTCCCTCTGTCCGTCTTTCCCTTTCTCTCCCTCTGTCTCTTAACCCTCTTCTACCTCATCTCCTCTTGGGCCTGCCCCTCCCGCCCCACAGCTCGAGCCCCTGTGGGCCCCTGGCCTCCTTTGGGCCCCTCCCTTCTCCATTCCGAGGAAAGGGGGAACTGGGGCGTCCCAGAGGTGGGGCTGTTGCCAGGCGCAGGGGCAGGACAGGAGGGTGGGGGAGGCAGGTCGGGGCCTGTGGGAGTCGAGGCCCGAGAATGGGAAATGAGGGCTCCCCTGCCCACCCTTCCCTCTGCCCACCCACCCCCTCTCTCCACCCCGAGTCTGAGTCCGTGGGGAACCCCCCAGGGGCCTTGGCATCCGGCTGAGGCACTTACTGGCTGTGTGACCTGGGTCCGATGCCTTCCCAGATCTGAGCCACCTCGATTTCCTGGTCTGCAGAGTCGAGTGACAACCCCGACGTCTTCGGGCTTGTTATCGGGCCGATCTGCTTCCTGTCATGCCCTCCTCTCTCCTCTAACCAGATGCGGAGCAGGATTGCCAGGTAGGTAGGCCTGGGTTCTGCCAGCAGCCAGCCCTGGCCCCAGACCTCGGCTCTGCCTCTGGCTAGCACGGTGACGTGGGACAGGGGACTCCACCCCAGTGAGGCTCAGTTTCTTCATCTGTGACCTGGAGGGGTGTGTGTGTGTGTGTGTGTGTGTGTGTGTGTGTGTGTGTAGGGGGCGGGGGGGACAGCCCTGCCTTGGGGGGTTGGGATGAGGAGTTCAAGAGAGCCAAGGACAGAAGGTTCTCAGCCCATGTTCCCACAGCTGTCATGATCACACCTCAAATTCCTCTTCCAGTCAGTGCGGACAAGTTCTCCCTGCACCTCCTGGAGAGGCAGTGAGGACAGAACCCACGGGGCTGGGCAGGACGATTCGAAGACATAGGCTGGGTCCTCCGGCCTTCCATCGTCAGCACGAAAACAAACCCACATGCCACGTGCAATTGTTAAATAATAGAACGTATGGCCCTAAGCCTAACCGGTTTGGCTCAGTGGATAGAGCGTCGGCCTGCGGACTCAAGGGTCCCAGGTTCGATTCCGGTCAAGGGCATGTACCTTGGTTGTGGGCACATCCCCAGTAGGAGGTGTGCAGGAGGCAGCTGATTGATGTTTCTCTCTCATCGATGTTTCTGACTCTCTCTCCCTCTCCCTTCCTCTCTGTAAAAGTCAATAAAATATATATATTTTTTTAAATAATAGAACGTGTGCTCGACTCCCGCAGAAGCAAGTTGCCATTGGCTGGTTGTGGGGATGTTACATTTTATAGGCATTTAATTAAATGGTCACGAATTTTGATTTCACAGTTGTGGTTTGGTATTTTGCAACCAGTAAATTCCTCCGCCCCCCCCCCCCCCTTTTCAGGTCCTTATGCGTATGAGCCCTTAAAAAGCTTATAAGGGCTTGGTTCCTGTTCCTGTTGTGTCCGATGGAGAAAAAGGTCCCTTATTTTTATTGTTGTAAGTAACTTGTTCTACTCTATTCCTGTTGGAAAACGCTCCGCATCTGAGATCCCTATTTCTACACCAGTGAGGAGGGGAACGAAGGAGGCCTCCCTCCATTCTCAACCAGCACGGGGATACCAGACAGACAGACAGACAGACACCACCCCTTGGCGAGTTATATTTATTCCAAATGGTCCCACACTCCCTCCTCCCTGAACCGTGGGTCTTAGAAGGGGGCTGGCTGGAGGTGGAGTTCTGGGAAGGAGATGTCCCAGACCAAGAAGAGTGAGAGCTGGGGTTGGCGATGGAGAGGGTGTTGGCATTCCGGGGGTCAGAGTGGCCCCCAAGCCGAGGAGGGGGTGGAGGTAGAGGGGGCCGTCAGTTGTTCTTGATGACCCCCAGGATCCAGTCCACATATTTGCAAATATTGGTGTAGACTCCCGGGATGCCTTCTTGGCCGCAAGGCCCCACGGACCCCCAGGACACCAGACCCTGAAGGACTCCTCCGCACACCAGGGGGCCGCCGGAGTCACCCTGGAAGGAAAAGGGGGGAAAGGAGCAAAGGCCTGAATAGGGGAGAAACCCTGTTGCCGTTGTCCTCTCCTCAAGCCATGTCTGGGCCTTGAGGACAGTGGCTCCCAACCTGGTTGTCAGAGAAAGAGCACAGCCCAGTGCCCGAGGGACAACAGCCATGACTGAACAACAGGGAACACACTGTTCCCAGACTCAGGGAAGGTGGGCGGGTCTCCACAAAGGGTAGGAGTTCCCTCAAGAACAATGGCAGGGGCCCTGGCCAATGAGGGAAGAGGGCGTGGGCACCAACAACCAATCGCAGCAAAGGAGGGCGGGACTCCATAAAGAGTTCTCTGAAGGGCAGTAGGCTGGGGCCCTTGGCCGGTAGGGTGGGGCAGGTCTCCTCTCTGGAGGACCCAAGAGGGCAAGGTAAGCAGGATGTGAGGCTGAGAGCTCCCCACAGGGTAGAGAGTTCCCTCAAGAACAATGGCAGAGCCCTAGCTGGTTTGGCTCAGTGGATAGAGTGTCAGCCTGCAGACTGAAAGGTCCCAGGTTCGATTCTGGCCAAGGGCACATGCCTGGGTTGTGGGCTCGAGCCCCAGTAGGGGGCGTGCAAGAGGCAGCCAATCGATGATTCTCTCACATCATTGATGTTTCTCTCTCTCTCTCTCCCTTCCTCTCTGAAATCAATAAAATAGATATTTTAAAAGAAAAGAACAATGGCAGGGGCCCTGACCAATGAGGGAAGAGGGCCTGGGCACCAACAACCAATCGCAGCAAAGGAGGGCGGGACTCCATAAAGAGTTCTCTGAAGGGCAGTAGGCTGGGGCCCTGGTCGGTAGGGTGGGGCAGGCCTCCTCTCTGGAGGACCCAAGAGGGAAGGTAAGCAGAATGTGAGGCTGAGCGCTCCCCCACCCCCTTTCCTGCCTCCCTCCTGGAATCTCTCACCTGGGACGGTGTGGGGAAGACTCAGAACTGGAGAGGGAGTAGGTTACCTACCTGAGCGCCCCACATACCGGCTGCTCCTTCACTCCCCCCCATCTCCCTCTCTTCTCTCTGCCCACCCTCCCTCTCTCTGTCCTCCCTTCCCTGGCTCTTCCTCCTGTTCTGCCCCGCTCCCTGGTGCTGTGCCTCCCCTTCTTTCTGACCTCATCTTTCTCCCCTACCCCCTTTCCCTGACTCACCCTCCCCATGTCCCCCTCCTCCGCCCCCTGGTCCCCGTCCCGGGTGGCCATGCCTCGCCTGCACCTGCTCACCTGGCAGGCATCCTTTCCCATGTTGCCGCCCGCGCACACCATGTTGTCCGTGATTCTCCCGGGGAACACGGCGCGGCAGATGGCGCTGGAGACGATGGAGATGTTGAGGCACTGCAGCTTGTCTGGGAATGGGCCTGGGGGTGGAAGATGGGTGCTGCCGGTCCCCCCAGAGCCCCCCACGTCCCTCCTCTCAAGGAAGCTCAGTCCAAAGCTGCCCTGTCCCCTCCCTGTGACTCCACTAGAACCCTCAAACCTCCAAACTTTAGACGGATGACTTGATGCCATCATGACCCTTGACCCCAGCCCATGGGCCCAGTTCCCGGACCTTTAACCTCTAACGTTGAGTGTCCTAACTCTAGACCCTCCGTGTGCCTCCAGCCTCAGATACCGTGAATCCGGACCTGGCCTCCTCCTCTCGTTTCAGCTACTGTGTGACCTTCGACCTTCAGTCTTATCGTCCTTTCATTCCAACTGGACCTCATGTCTTCTATCTCCTGACCCCGTATTCCTTGTCTTCACCTTATGCTCCAACCTCAGTTCTGCTTCCTCTAAATCACTGGTCTCTACTCCAAGGTGACCTCTGATCCTAGGTTATTTGAACCCTGACTCCATGACCCTTAGCCTCTGCCTCCACACTCTACACCCTATGGCTTCCAGTCCCAGACCGATGACCCCATCCTGAGATTGTGGCCAGCTTCTACAACATATGGATCCCATGGCCTCAACTCTTCAATGACGTTGACCAACCCCTGATCCTATTTTTTATACATGACTTTTGCTCCAG
Organism: Eptesicus fuscus; assembly: GCF_027574615.1. NCBI lineage: Eukaryota > Metazoa > Chordata > Mammalia > Chiroptera > Vespertilionidae > Eptesicus > Eptesicus fuscus. The sequence goes on from NC_072493.1 coordinate 44,402,118, forward strand.
TCGGATGATCCCCGACAGCCCTCTGACCTCTAACCACATCCTCCCTGACCCAGGACTTCTGACTCCATACCCAACCCAACCCCTTAACCACTTTGACCCTCAAGGCCTGATCCACCATGATCTCCAACCCCAAACTATAATCCTGCTGTTTGGCCCTTTAACCATCCTTCCCCTGAGATGGGGTGACTGGTGACCTCTCACCCTACACCCAGACTTTTGCCCATTTTGACCCTTGACCCCAGGGCCGGCTTACTCCACGGTCGGTTGGTGGTGCCCCAGCCGGAGATGTGGCACTCGGTGCCAGCTGCTGCACAGGTGGTGGGCAGGGCCAGGGGCTGGACGCTGCGGGTCAGGCGGGCGGGGGTGCCCAGCCTCAGAAGCCGCAGGTCATGCTCGTGGCTCCTCTGCGCGCCCTCATAGCTGGGGTGGGTGACGGAGAAGCCGCTGCGCCGGATCTGTTCCGTCCAGTCCAGGTGGCTGAGGCTGTGTTCCCCCAGGCGCACCCAGTACCTGCTAGGGGTTACGGTGGCTCAGCAGGTGGGCTGCCCCAGACTCCCAGGCCCTCCTGCCTCCGGCTCAGGTCATCATTTCGGTCCCTCATTCATTCGCCCTTGTTCTCTAAGGTGCTGTCTCTCAGTCTCTTGGTCTCTATCTCTATCACCCCAGTCCCTCCCCCCACCCCCCATGTCCCTGCATCTGTGTCCCCTTCTGATTCTCTTAGCTGGTGAGGCCCACAGGGGAAGGGACAGCTGTCAGACTTCAACCCAGCTCTGGCCCCACCTCCTAGGAGGCTGCCTGGACTGTCCACGCTGTCCACCGTGTGGCCGCTCTCTGTCCTGCTCGTGCCTCCCCCTGTCCCCACGTCTCTCCATCTCTGTGTGTCTGACACTTCCCTTTTGCATAAAACGCGGAGGGTCAGACCCAGGAAGCCCAGTCCTGTCATTTTACAGCTGGATCCCTGAGGCTGCACAAAGAGTTGGGATCAAACGTGGGCCCAGGGCCCAGCCCGGTCAGGGAATGGCTGGGGCAGGTGACAGGTGCCATCTAGGAAGGGAGGGGGCTCGAAGGAACGAGAGGAGGTGGGTGGGCAGGTTCCAGGCCCCTCCTCTGCCCCCCACCCTCCTGCACCCCAGCCAGCCCCACCCAGGCCGATTGTTTTAAAAGTCCTACTCCTGCCCTAACCGGTTTGGCTCAGTGGATAGAGCGTCGGCCTGCGGACTGAAAGGTCCTGGGTTCGATTCCGGTCAAGGGCACATGCCTGGGTTGCGGGCTCAATCCCCAGTGAGGGGGCGTGCAGGAGGCAGCTGATCAATGATTCTCTCTCATCCTTGATGTTTCTAACTCTCTCTCCCTCTCCCTTCCTCTATGTAAAAAATAAAAAAATATTTTTAAAAAATTAAAAAATAAAAATAAGAAGTCCTACTCCTTGTCTAACCTCAGAGTCTCTTGTGACAAGACCATTTCCTTTCTCCTTGACACTCCCTCCCCATCACCCTCCTCGGCCCACTCCAGGAAGGGAGCCAGGTGGGGGGAGGGGCCGGGGGGGGGGGGCTTACCTGCCGCTGCAGTGAGCAGCTGTGAGGACCCACCTCCGGTCAATGAGGACCCCCCCACAGCGCAGGTTGGCACCTTCAAACAGCCCCGCCTGCCAAGGCTGCGAGTGAGGATCACACTCCGTGCCATTATAAATCTTCTCTGAGGCCCCGTGGCTGAGCCCTGAGGACGGGGGTGCGGGCCAGAGAGAGGGTGTCAGAGACCCGCACAGGTTGTGGGTCAGAGACAGGAAGAGAGAGACACGAAGATGCTGAGACCCAGAAAGAGAAGGAGGCGAGAGGAAGACAGAGCCAGGCACAGGGAGACACCTAAGGATGGAGAGCAAAGGACAGTGCTACACCCGAGGGATACAGAGAGGAAGAGGGAAACGGAGAGAGATGCTGATAGACAGATGACAGATAAACAGGTAGATGATAGATAGATAGATAGATGATAGATAGATGATTCATAGATGATAGATGATAGATAGATGATAGATAGACAGATAGATGATAGATAGATAAATAGATGATAGATAGACAGATAGATAGGTGATAGATAGATGATAGATAGATGATAGATAGATGATAGATATAGATGATAGATAGATGATAGACAGATGACAGATAGATGATAGATGATAGATGATAGAAGATAGATAGATGATAGATAGATGATAGATAGATGATAGATAGATGATAGATAGACAGATGATAGATAGATATAGATAGATGATAGATAGATGATAGATAGATGATAGATAGATGATGATAGATGATTGATAGATAGATGATAGATAGATAGATGATAGACAGATAGATAGATAGATAGATAGATGATAGAGAACTGAGACTGTGTGGCAGGAAGAGACAGAGGGGAGATGGATGAAAAGATGTGGGAGGGGTGAGAGGACCCTGGGATGGGAGCTGGAGGTGAATGGAGGCCAGAGCTGAGGAGAGATGGGGGTCCCCTCGTGGGGGAGGGAGGGACTCTCCTTCCCCCTGGGGAACTCACCAATAACACACAGGAGCACAAGGATGCTGGGCCCCATGGCTGGCCACCTCCAGGTTCTGGGAAAAGGTGGGGGATTCTCAGAAATGGCCCTTGTCCTTGCCCTCCCTCCCTCCCTCTCTCCCCCCTCCCTCATCCTTCCCACGTCAGCTCCATGCACAGGGGATGCCCGCTTCCCCTCTCTCCCCGTCTCCCGCTGTCCCCCCTCACCTGTGACTGCGGCCCCTCCTCACCTTGTCTCTCTGCCTGCTGGGTCCTCCATGTGGCTGTGGCCGGTTCAGCCTGCCCGTGTCTCTGTTATCTGTCTGTCACCCTACCTGCCTGTCTTGTCACCTGCCGGCCAGTCAGTGCTCCCCTGTCCACCTGGCTTCTCAGCCACCTGTCATGCCTCCCCGCCGTCCCCCTCCTTCCGTCTGTCCCTCTGCCCCAGACTGGCAGCTGGCACCGCTTTTAACTCTCTTCCTTCCAGCCCATTCCATTTCCTGGTTGAGGGAAGGGGACCAGGAAGACACGGGGTGGGGCGCCCTCTAATCCCCTACAAACGCTTCCTCACTCTAATGGCATGTAATTGAGTTTCACGGCTCCATGGAGAAAGGGGAGCAGGGGACAGGCCGGGGCAGGCTCTGGGGGACAGACCCCACCCGCCCGTCTCCCCTCTTCTCCGAGCCAGCCAGCCGGCAGCCCACCCACCCCTTCCGGCTGGCGGCTCAAGGTGATCTGGAAGCTGGGTTCTAATCCCAACCCCAGTGACACCGAGGCTCAGGGAGGGTGGGGCGCTGGGCCCCCAGGGCCCCTCCCCACGCAGTGAGGGAAAGGGCAGGAGGGTGGACGTGAGAGGCAGGAGGGCCCAGGCAGAGAGAAGCTGGGAGAGAGAAGGGGAGGGGAGGGGAAGGAAGCGATTTCACAAGAGGCCACGGGAGGGGCAGGAGAGGGTTTCCATCCTGGGTTCTGTGGAAGTCCGATTCTAACCAAATTTTTTTACTTTTTATTTATTGATTTTTGAGAGAGAGAGAGAGAGAGAGAGAGAGAGAGAGAGAGAGAGAGAGAGAGATCTGTTGTTCATTGTATTTAGGCATTCATTGGTTGATTCTTCTATGTGCCCTGACCGGTATCAGGACAATGCTCTAACCCCGTGGTCGGCAAACTGCGGCTCGCGAGCCACATGTGCTCTTTGGCCCCTTGAGTGTGGCTCTTCCACAGAATACCACGGCCTGGGCGAGTCTATTTTGAAGAAGTGGCGTTAGAAGAAGTTTAAGTTAAAAAAATGTGGCTCTCAAAAGAAATTTCAGTTGTTGTACTGTTGATATTTGGCTCTGGTGACTAATGAGTCTAACCAACTGAGCTACCCGGCCAGGGCTCTAAGTGAATTTTTTTAATTCAGGCTCCTGAGCCTGACCCTAGAGATACTTTTTAAATATATTTTATTGATTTCAGAGAGGAAGAGAGAGAGAGAGAGAACATCAATGATGAGAGAGAATCATTGACTGGCTGCCTCCTGCATGCCCCCTATTGGGGATCCAGCCCGCAACCTGGGCATGTGCCCTTGGCTGGAATCGAACCTGAGACCCTTCAGTCCCCAGGCCAAAGCTCTATAGGCTGAGCCAAAACCGGCTCAGGCTGTAAGATCCCATTTATATGAAATATCCAAAATAGGCAAATCCATAGGGACAAGAAGCAGATCCGTGGCTGCCTGGGGCTGAGGGGAGTGGGGATGAGGGTGATGGCTCAGTGGTTCAGTTTGACACACAGATGAGCAGCTTGTGGCTTCTGGCTACAGCCACTCCCACTTCTTGCAGCTGGAGGCTCAGGGAACAGGGGCTGTCCTGCAGCTGTGAGCACCTTTGCCAACTCCCCCAGGAAGCCCTCAGGGCTCTCAAGTCCCCATGCCTCCCACCTGACCCTCGGGCACCATCATGGCCCAGAGAGAACTCAGCCACCCCGACACCTGGCCCTGGATGTGGAAACTGAGGCGCCACTCGATGAAGTCACACACACTCAGCTGGTCAGTGGCCGAACCGGAGTTCGAACCCAGGCATACTCTCTAATGCATCGCTAATTCTTATCCAAATACTAGAGGCCCGGTGCACGAATTCGTGCACAGGTGGGGTTCCTCGGCCTGGCCAGCTATTGGGGCCGATCAGGGCCGGCCACAGGAGGTTGGCTGTGGGAGCGCACTGACCACCAGGGGGCAGCTCCTGCATTGAGCGGCTGCCCCCTGGTGGTCAGTGCATCATCATAGCGACTGGTCGACAGGTCGTTTGGTTATCTGGTTGTTATGGTCGCTTAGGCTTTTACATACACTGAGTGGCCAGATTATCATGACCACCTGACGTTTGTAGGCAAATTAGCCGTACACGGCATTGTATGGGATATGGAAGCTGAAGGCCTGTTCGAACACCTCTGCTGTCTGCAGTTACCAAGATAAAACGTCTCCAATTCGCACAGGAACACAAGGATTGGACAGTCGAGCATTGGAAAAAAAGTCATGTGGTCCAATGAATCACGTTTCCAGTTGTATCATGCAGATGGCAGAGTGAGAATTTCGCGGAAACAGCATGAAAGCATGCACCCCACGTACATGAGTACGACCCTTCAAGCTGGTGGGGGCAGTGTTAGGTTTGGGGCATGTTTTCCTGGCATGATCTGGGCCCTTTAATTCGTGTGGAACAACATCTGAATAGCACAACATACCTAAGTAAGTTCATCTATCATGTTGATGGCGTATCCCAATGGAGATGGCTTCTTCCAACAAGACAATGCGCCATGCCACGGTGCTCGCATTGTGCAGGAGTGGTTTCAAGAACATGAGGGAGACTTTACCTTGCTTAGGTGGCCCCCACAATCACCAGATCTCAATCCAATTGAGCATTTGTGGGACGAAGTTAAAAGAGCCATCAGGCAGCTGGTTCCACAACCATCAAATCTCACAGAACTGGACAGTGCTATTCATCAGGCATGGTGTCCGATTCCTCGCATCACCTTTCAACATCTCGTGGAGTCAATGCCAAGAAGAATCGCTGCAGTATTGAAGGCAAAAGATGGCCCAACGAAGTACTGATGGGGTGGTCATAATAATCTGGCCACTCAGTATATATATTGCATTTTAATTTTTTCCATTTTAATTTTTCAATTACAGTTAATTGTCCATCAGTAGGTGACTAGATAAAGAAGATGTGATACGTTTACACAATGGAGAATATTACTTGGCCATGAAAAAGAATGAAGACATCATTTGTGACAACATGGGTGGACCTGGAGGGTATGATGCTAAGTGAAATAAGTCAGAGAAAGTTAATTTCTTTATTGTAAAAATGTGCAGAGCTGACTTCGATGACAGAATCTTCTTTTTTTTCTTTAGATGTGAAGAAATATCAGCTACAACTTGATGCTACAACTTTTTAAATATATATATATATATTTTATTGCTTTTTTACAGAGAGGAAGGGAGAGGGATAGACTTAGAAACATTGATGAGAGAGAAACATCAATCAGCTGCCTCCTGCACACCCCCTACTGGGGATGTGCCCGCAACCAAGGTACATGCCCTTGACCGGAATCGAACCCAGGACCCCTCAGTCCGCAGGCCGACGCTCTATCCACTGAGCCAAACCGGTCAGGGCTTGATGCTACAACTTTATCTTTTTGTCTATCTTTCCACCTGTCTCACTCGATTCTCTGCTCATTCATTTATTCAGTCAGTCACTCAACAAACAATCTGAGGTGCCTACGTGCCTGAAGCTCTGCTGGGACCACAGAGTTAATCAGAACTAAGCTCCACCTAACCACCCTGTCTTCCTACCATCCTTCCCAGCAAACCTTCTCCATGGAGGTCTACTCACTGCGGGTCCCCTGCAGCCACGCTCTCCCTGGGTTTCCACAGACTTCCATGTTGAGCAACCCAGCGGTCACCGGCCTCTCCTGTCCTCACTCAGGCTTTCCGCAGCATTCCCCAGGCCGGCGGCTCCCCTCCCGGCTTCCGGACGCCACGCATTCCTGCTTTTCCTCCTCCTCTGTTGGCTCTCCTTCCTGTCCTCCTGCGTGAATAGGCCCTTTTTTCCTGCACAGGTGTCTGGACAAACAAGGGTGTTCCCCGGCCCCAGTGCTAAGCCTGCATATACCTGACAGTTTCACCTGTTGTTGTGTTGCAAATCGGCGAGCTGGACAAGACGCCTTAATGAGCCAATTAGGTAGGAGTCATCTTTATTGCCCGCAGGTTCAGAGCAGATTACCTCTGTCAAATTCTGAACAAACACAGGAGGGAGCATTCTCTTTTTATATCGTTTCAGGTCCTTGTGTAAGTTGTTTTTACAGACAATTTGTAACCTTGAGTACATATCATATCTAACCAACACCTGCCATATCTATACAGACAATTTTGTAACCTTGAGTACATAGCTATATAGACACCTGTAACCTTGGATGAACAAACACGTGGCATGAGAATGTGGGAATTATTATCAGTATCAGTGAATCAGCCCATTTAGATGGCTAGCTGGCAAGGTCTGACAGTTAAGTTTATCTTTCCTATGATTCAAGCTAAAAACAAAGTTATTTTACAGTCTAAAAATAACAGAGTTGACCTACAGAAGGAGAGGCTAAGAATAACAGAGTAGTTCAAACATCGGTTTTTCCAAAGGAGGAACTACTACGCTTCACTGCCACCTGTCACTGGGGCAGGTTGGGTCTCAGGCCTCTCCCCAGCTCCAGGCCTGTGCCTCCAACAGCTTCCTGAATGACCCCGACCAAGCTCACCATCTGTCCCCATCGACCTGCGAGCCAGACATCTATCGGCTGCCTCCAGCACGCCCCCTACGGGGGATGGAGCCCACAACTCAGGCATGTGCCCTGCCCAGGAATCAAACCCGCAACCTTTCATTGCACAGGGCGATGCCCAGCCAATGGAGCCACACCGGCCCTGGCTCTGAATTCGTTCCTAACCAGAACTCGGGTAGCAAGGCCCAGTCTGACTCCCACAGTCTAACCCCGGGTAGTGTTTCACCACCAACAGGTCTGAGACGTGTTGCCAGCCCCCGTTCTGTCTGGGCGGTGTCCCCACCATCCACGCCATCCCCTGGTTCAGACCCTCAGGAGACCGATCTTATCCAGGGCCAAGTTTCCTTTACTTCTTTCTTTAAAGAAAAAAAAAATTTTTATTGATTTCAGAGAGGAAGGGAGAAGGAGAGATAGACAGAAGCATCAATGATGAGGGAGAACCATTGATCGGCTGCCTCCTGCACGCCCCCTACTGGGGATCGAGCCCACAACCTGGGCATGTGCCCTTGACCGGAATTGAATCCAGGACCCTTCAGTCCACAGGCCGATGCTCTATCCACTGAGCCAAACCAGCTGGGGCCAAGTTTCCTTTATTTCTGCTGAGACATCCAGTCAGCTCCCAGGACTGCCTCAACTACCCGCTTGCTCCCTGTCCCTGAAATCTGTCTCCTGAGCTCCCGGAGTTCCAGTCCCTTTTGTTTCCAAAAAGCCTGACAGGGGTCTCCTGCCTCCTCAACCCTCCCACAACCTGTCGGCTTCTTGCATCTTATCATTGAACTTGTTAGAATCAAAGCTTGGGTTTAAAGCTCATGGGCCCCTCTGACATTATCCATATATGAGAGGCCCAGTGCATGGATCCATGCACTGGTGGGGTCCCTTGGCCTGGCCTGTGCCCTCTCTCAATCTTGCACCCCTCAGGGGATGTTGGACTGCCGGTTTCAGCCTGATCCCTGCAGGCCAGCCTGACGGACCCCACTGGTGCAGGAATCCATGCACCAGGCCTCTAGTATGCATATCAGATCTTTGGTTAATTTCTTCCCACCCTACCCCCTCCCGCCTTCCCTCTGAGATTCATCAGTCTGTTCCATGTTTCCATGCCTGTGTGTTGAGCATCTGCCCCCTGGTAGTCAGTGGGCATCATAGCTACTGGTCGAACGGTTGCTTGGGCTTTTATATATATAGATATAAAAGACTAATCATCATGACCGGTCGCTATGACGCACACTGACCACCAGGGGGCAGATGCTCAATGCAGGAGCTTCCCCCTGGTGGTCAGTGTGCTCGCACAGCCAACCTCCCATGGCGGGCCAACCTCCCACGGTCCCTCTCCCCAGCCAGCCAGCCCCAATTGGCCCCGATCAGCCCCTATCGCTGGCCAGGTGGAGGAACCCCACCCATGCGTGAATTCGTGCACCAAGCCTCTAGTAATTTATAATAAGGAATATATGTTTGGTGTTCATTCCCAATTCTGGCACAGAGCCCCTAAAACCCTTTGCAGGCATGTCAAACTGGCATGCAGCCCACAGCGGATATTTTTGGGGCCCAGCCAATACAACGGTAGGTAAGAAACATTCTAATAAAAATTTCGTAACTTAATTTTTACAATATCCTGTTATACATAATTATTAATAACAAACTACAGCATTTGCTAATGACTGATGACTATAATCGTGTTGCATTCATTTCCCTTACGAGCCTTACGTGCAGGCGCACCATTTCTCTCCACTAACACCAGCAGCGAATATTCTAGTAGCCGGTTGCCACGTCATTAGTCTTGGACTGACTTGATTGGTGTGCGCAACAGGAAATATTTCGATTTCGGAGAACAAGAAAAATAGGCTTATTTGCGTGACGCTTATTAATCTGTGCAGTTATTCAGTGTCTGGCAAGTTCATGTTCAAGAAGAAATATTAACTTTTGTTAAAATGTTCTATTATTTTATGTTAACGATGACTCATTTATTTCAGCCCTTTGTATTCAGCATATCTCTATTGAAATAAACCTATGTGTCTATGAAAATGGAAGCTTTTGTGTGTTTTTTTGCAGCCCCACAGACACTTACACTTTATTTGGCCCGTGTTAGCCTCTGAGTCTGACATGCTTGCCTAAGCATTTCCTAAGTGAAGAGACCATAAAGGTATCTCTTGTCAGGTGGATGGGGCGACTTTGGGAAAGCACCTGAGGGTGGGGGCTGGATGCCAGGGGAGCCAACCATGTGATGAGAGGGTTGGAACTGCCAGGGAAGTGATGGGGCTGGAGGTTGAACCAATCACCGAGGGCCAAGGACTCAATCCATCACGCTCATGCTGTGGAGGTTCCATAACACCTGGGAGGAGAGGCTGGGAGAGCCTCTGGGATGGTGATCACGTGGGGATTTGGGGAGGAGAGCGTCCCCCACGCCTGGCCCCCTGCAGCTCTTCCATCTGGCTGCTCCTGAGTCATATTCCTTTACAACAAAGCGGTGATCCCGTCAGTCAAACTGTGTCAGCTGCTCTGGGTCCTGTGAGCTGCTCTGGCCAGTGAACGGAACCCGAGGAGGGGGTCCTTGGACGCTCAGATCTGCAGGTGGTGGTCAGAAGTGCAGGCAACAACCTGGACTTTTGATTGGCATCTGAGGTGGGGCGGAGGGGGGGGGGGCCGTCTTGTAGGACTGAGCCTTCCACCTGTGGGATCCCACTGTCTCCTGGAGGCAGTGTCAGACTTGAGTTTCGATGGTAGGACACCCACCTGGTGCCCGAGAATTGCTTGGTCATGTTGGGGAATCCCGTCTCGCACCCAGGAGCCCAGTGACCCCCATGGGGGGAAGAACAGGAATGTGTCTCCATTGACCTGGATGGATTCAACTCACTGATGAAGTGTCTTTAGTCTAGGGCTGTGGTTGGCAAACTGTGGCTCGAGAGCCACGTGCGGCTCTTTGGCCCCTTGAGTGTGGCTCTTCCACAAAATACCACGGCCTGGGCGAGTCTATTTTGAAGAAGTGGCGTTAGAAAAAGTTTAAGTTTAAAAAATTTGGCTCTCAAAAGAAATTTCAATCGTTGTACTGTTGATATGTGGCTCTGTTGGCTAATGAGTTTCCCGGCCATTGGTCTAGGGGTACACTTCTGAAAATGGGGGGGCTGACGTCTCCCCAGTGGGGGCCTGGGGAGCGTGAAAAGGGCCTTCGTGCTGGGCTAGTCAGTGTCTGCAAGTGTTGCCATCCCTCGGACACCCCTCCCTCCTTGCTGTTCAGTCTCTTCCCCAGGCTGTCCACCAGCTTCCCAAATCCTCTCCGCCCAAGTCTCCATGGTGATGAAAATGTCCCCGGGCAGAAACTGGAAAAGATCCCTTGATTTCGAAATCCTGGGAGAGGGAGGGGAAGGAAAAGCTGAGAAGCCTGGAAGCCTGGCCACCTGGCTGGCCTTCCTGATGTAAAGGTGTGGGCAGTCTCCAGCTCAGGTGTGTCATTTTCTGTTCCACAGGACGGATCTGGGTGGCCACCTCTCTCCGCCCCACCCCACCCCGGCCCCATCTCTCCTCTCTCTCTCTTCCCTCTTTCTCTCCTCTCTCTCCCTCTCTCTCTCTCTCTCTCTCTCTCATCTCTCTCATTCTCTCTCTCTCTCTTCTCTTTCTCTCTCTCTCTCTCTCTCTCTCTCTCTCTCTCTCCTCTTTCTCTTCTCTCTCTCTCTCTCCTCTTTCTCTCTCTCTCTCTCTCTCTCTCTCTCTCTCTCTCTCACACACACACACACACACACACACACACACACACACACACACATCCCTGGCTGTCACCCAGGTGGCTGGCTCTGGCCCTGGCAGCCTTGGAGACATGGCATCATAACAATTATATCAACAGGAGCCACCGTGCTAAGGACACCTGCCACTTAGCGAGCACTCGCTCGGTACCCGGTGTTCTTCCCAGCGCTGCTCACCCCGTGGGCCTCCCCAAGAGCCTCTGAGGCACGTGCTGTTTAAGAGTGTTAGTGACTCTCTTTGGCTGGTTCTTCGTCCTCGAATGGGGAGAGGTGAACTGGTGATCCGTGCAAGGGCCTTCCGTTCTCCCTCATTTTACTCCCGTGTATCCCCATTCCCTCCTGCTGTTTTTAAAAATGGATTGAGAGAGGGGGAGGGAGAAACGGGACTTGCTGTCCCACGTAGGCATTCCCTGTTTGACTCTGGTATGTGCCCCGACCGGGGCGGCAAACCCCCCACCTTGGCGCATTGGGACCAACCACCTGCACGACCCGGCCAGGACTGCTATTCTCTTTATCGCTGTGTATCTTCTGCCTTTATCTCCATTGTGTATCCTTTGCTATTTTTACTGTTGTGTATCTTTGCTACTGTTTTTATTATCGTCTCCTTTGTGATTATCTGTGTTGTTGTATATCCTTGTCATTGTCTCTGTTACTGTGTCTCTTTTGTTATTGCGTTTATTAGCTTTAAAAAAAAAATTAAGATGAGCCCTGAGACTGAGGTTGAGGGAAGTAATCTCTATATTTTCTGCTAAAAACAAACAAACAAGCAAAAAAACCAAACACAAAAAAACAGTTGCTCAGTTGGTTAGAGCATCCTCCTGACCCGCCAAGATTGAGGGTTTGATCCCAGATCAGGGCACAGACAAGCATCAACCAATGAAGAAATAAATAAGTGGAACAATGAATGTTTCTCTCTGTAAAGTCAAGATTTTTTTGTTTCTTTTTTTGTAAAATCAATTTTTAAAATAAACATTTCAAAACAAAACAAAACAAAACAAAAACACCTACCATTAAAAAAAATTAATGGCTGGCGTGGCTCAGTGTTTGAGCGTCAGCCTAGGAACCAGGAGGTCACAGGTCCATTCCCAGCCAGGGCACATGCCTGGGTTGTGGGCTCGATCTCCAGTGGGGGGGCGTACAGGAGGCAGCTGATCAATGATTCTCTCTCATCACTGATGATGTTTCTATCTCTCTCTCCCTCTCCCTTCCTCTCTGAAACCAATAAAAATATATTTTTTAAAATTTAAGATGAAACTCTCACATAAAAAGAACCATTCCAGGTGAACAGTTCATTGGCATTTACTTTCTCAATGGAGACTTTATTAGTATACTAGAGGCCCAATGCATGAAGATTCATGCAAGAATGGGCCTTCCTTCCTCTGGCTGCCGGCTCCGCCTTCACTCCTGCTGGAGCTGCCTTTCCGCCTTCCCACACTGCCCAGAGGCCCAGAGCGGCTGGGGCGGTGCCAAACACCTGTGTCCCGGCCCGCCCCCGGCCGCTTGGCACTTGCATATGCAAATAAACCCACCATCTTTGTTGGGTTAATTTGCATACTCACTCCTGATTGGCTGGTGGGCGTCGTGAAGGTATGGTCAATTTGCATCTTGCTTTTATTAGTGTAGATGTTATAACAACTTGCATATTGTTTGATGTGCAGCATTTCCTTCCCAGACCACCCTATTTAAAACAGCAGCTCCAGCCCTAGCTGGTTTGGCTCAGTGGATCGAGTGTTGGCCTTCGGACTGAAGGGTTCTGGGTTCAATTTTGGTTGCTGGCTCAATCCCCAGTGTGGGGCATGCAGGAGGCAGCCGACCAATGATTCTCTCGCATCATTGATGTTTCTATCTCTTCCTTCCTCTCTGAAATCAATAATATATATAGCCCTAACTGGTTTGGCTCAGTGGATAGAGCGTTGGCCTAAGGACTGAAGGGCCCCAGGTTCGATTCCGGTCAAGGGCACATCCCCAGTATGTGCAGGAGGCAGCTGATCAATGTTTCTGACTCTCTCTCTCTCCTTTCCTCTCTGTAAAAAAATCAATAAAATATATTTAAAAATAAATATATATATATAGAGAGAGAGAATAGCAGCTCCATGCACTCCATCATAACTTTCTATCCTTCCACCCTGCTTTTTTTTTTAAATTATTTTTTTAATCAGAGAGAAAGGGAGAGGGAGAGATAGAAACATCAATGATGAATCATTGATCAGCTGCCTCCTGCATGCCCCCGCCACTGGGGATTGAGCCCACAACCTGGGCATGTGCCCTTGACCAGAATCAAACCCGGGACCTTTCAGTCCGCAGGCTTATACTCTATCCACTGAGCCAAACTGGCAAGGGCCAACCCTGCTTTTTTTTTTTCTTTCTTGCCACCTGACCATCTATTTCTTAATTCACCTTCTTTATCATGCATCTCCCCACAAAAAAATATAAGCTCTACAACAGCAGAGGTTTCTGTTTAATTCACCCGTGTCTACAAACGCGCCTGGCTTAGGATAGGCATCGACATGTAAACAAACAAAACTGTATTTGCCGACACCCAGTGCCAGCACTGAATAAACGTGTGCTGAGAGAAATAGATGCAACACCTTTCGGACACTCGGCAAAGGGGTTGCTGTTGCCACCCAAGGTTACATTTTCTAGGGAATCGTGCCAATAATGGCGGGGAGTCCTCAGTAGTTATCCTCAAAACAGCGCTCTGAGGGAAAAGGAGGAGGGAGCCCTGTTTCACAGGTGAGAAGAGGCGGGGAGCTTCAGGACTTGTTCAAAGCAGGGACTCCAGTGGCCCGAGCGTTCAACCATTGTGCGCTGGGGTCATGGGCAAAGATGTGTCCACAGCTGGGGGCATTCAACGAGGGTGTCCCTGGAGGAGACAGGTGGATAGGATCTGTGATGGACAGTAGGGTCCGGGCATGGAGACCCCTGCCCTGGGGATACTGAACCCCGTCACTCTAGATTCTAGCATGGGCTCGGGGATTGAGAGAGGGGATATTGCCAGGGGGTCAGATATTGACAGAATGTGGGAGGTAGGCAGGGATGGGGCACTTGGGAGGTCAGGAACCACGTGAGAACGAGTCATTAGGAGGGTCCAGTGTTGGCTGTGATGTCATTCAGAAGGGCATCGCCCCGAAGATGGTGGGCACAAGAGAATGTTTTCGGAATGAAATGTCATGGGAGTCTAGAACCTTCTTGAGCACAAAACATAGAAGGATCTATTGGCAAGGAAAAGACTTTGTATGCATATATGCATAACCCATGGACACGGACAATAGGGTGGTGAAGGCCTGGGGTGGGAGGTGGGGGTGGTCGGGAGGGGGTCAATGGGGGAAAAAGGGGGACCTATGTAATAGTTTCAACAATAAAGAATTATTTTTTAAAGAAACACAGAAAAATCCTATATAATAAAAGGCTAATATGCAAATCAACCGAATGGCAGAATGACCGGTCGCTATGATGCACACTGACCACCAGGGGGCAGATGCTCAATGCAGGAGCTGCCCCCTGGTGGTCAGTGCACTCCCACAGGCGGAGCGCCGCTCAGCCAGAAGCCGGGCTCCCGGCTGGTGAGTGCATCGGCGGTGGCAGGAGCCTCTCCCACCTCCGTGGAAGTCGGACATCCCCTGAGGGCTCCCGGACTGCAATAGGGCACAGGCCAGGCTGAGGGAGCCCGCCCCGAGTGCACAAATTTCGTGCACCAGGCCTCTAGTATAAAATAAAATATTGGCAATGAGTAAGTACCTGGAGGGGTATGGGATATTTCCAAGAATGGTGCATTCATGGGACATGGACTACTGCTGAGATGGGCTGGAGGTACCTAAGGGTCCCACAGACAGAACATTTAGATGGTGATCTGGGTTGATGCTAAAACAGTTGGGAGACCCAGAACGTATCCGGGTTGGGACTCTCGGGGGACTGGGGTGTTTCAGGGATACAACGTCTGGTAGACCGCGATGCCGACAGGGACTGAGTGCTTTTGAAACACGGAATGTCATCTGGGGTGTGACATTCTGGGAACACGGATCGCTGGTTCAAGTGGAACGCTCTGGCAGGGGCGGTGGGGAGGGGGCTGAGCAAGGAGCGCTCCAAGGGAGTGAGGAGGTGGGTCAGCCAACCCGACTTTTATTGTGGGCCCTTCGTCCACTTCTGCTCTCGAGGTCTCTGTTCTCGGATTGTCTCTTGGATCCACGAAATGTATTGAGAGACGCGGGTGTAGACGCCAGGCCGGTTGGGCTGCCCGCAGGGGAAGTCTCCCCAGGAGATGATACCGTGGAGCTTTCCGTTGCAGACCAGGGGGCCTCCCGAGTCGCCCTGAGTGGGGGAGACAGAAAGGTGGAGGGGTCCTTGCTGGGGCCAGACAAAGGCAGAGAGGGGGCCTTGTGGGGCGAGAGTGAAAGGTGAAGCGAGACAGACATGGAGGCAGAGGACTATGGAGAGACAGTGAGCAACAGAGACAGGGAGGAACAGATTAAAAGACAAACTCAAAAACAAAATGAAACAGAACCCAAAACAAACAAAGATAAACTCAGAGGGACAGAGAATGAGAGACAAGTCCCCCCGTCTCGGTGAGAGAGACACTGAGACGGGGGAGACTTCGGTGTGTCTCTGTTTTTTTTTGTTTTATTCCCATCTCATGAAAATGGTGAAAGCTTACCCCACACACACGTTCTTCTTTCCCTGCCATCGAATCCCACGTTGCACCCCCTGCCCCTCAAACCTGCTCCTGCTTTACGGTGTCTTCACACCATCTTACTATTGAGCTAACCCAGCCACATCTGGGTTGGTTTGTGCACACATGTGCTTCTTCTCCACCACCTGCCCCGCCCCCCCGCCCCCCCCCCCAGGTCCAGGACACATATTATTACTATCGATAAGGCTTTCGCCATTCATTCATTATCACACCTTTTCCCACGGAACCAAACCTCCACTTAAGAAGCCTCCTCTAGCCCGGCTGGCGTGGTTCAGTGGTTAAGCATCGACCTATGAACCAGGGGGGATGGGGTTCGATGCCCGGTCGGGGCCCATGCCCCAGGTTGTGGGCTCAGTCCCCAGTGAGGGGCCTGCAGGAGGCAGCCAATCAATGACTCTTTCTCATCATTGATGTTTCTATCTCTCTCTCCCTTTCCATTCCTCTCTGAAATCAATAATATATATAAATAATAATAAAAGTTTAATATGCTAATTAGACCAGAAGTCCTTCCGGACAACCTATTGGATGAAGCCGGGGCTGCAAGGGAAGCCCAGGTCCCGGGTGCCAGAGGGAAGCTGGTGCCGGCAGCCAGGGGAAGGAAGGCCTACTCTTGCATATATTTTGTGCATCAGGTCTCTAGTCCTCCTATCTAATAAAAGGGTAATATGCAAATTAACCATCACTCCGTCACAAAGATGGCAGTGCCCAGTCCTCTCAGCCCCGCCAGAGTCCCCCAGTCCTGGGGGAGTGGCTGCTGAGAGCGGGCAGTGTGAGTGGCCTGGCGGAATGCTTGCTTCGTCACCGCGGCGACGAGGCAAGCGTTCCGCGCCTGGCCGTGGATGGGCCTCTGGGCCATGGAGAGCCTCTGGGCAGTGGGCGCGGAGCGGCCAGGCCCCGCAGAAAGCTAGTGGTGCATGGATTTGTGCACAGGGCTACTAGTATATATATATATAAAAGAAGCCTCCTCTATTGTACCTAACTGTCATTTTGCCCATGTAGTATCCATTTTACCTTATTTTGGTAACAACTTTCTGATTTTTTTTTCATGTGGGGAATGCCCCCCTCCCCCTTGTCCCTGCCCTTCCCAGCCCCCACCATGAGTCATGTGACCCTGACTTGGTCCATCAGAGAACCCCACAGCTCGGCCCAGAGTGAAGGTTCTGGGACACATGACTTCAGTCAGCCTCATGAGCGAGGTGCTCAAGATGTTCATGTGAGCCGAAACCGGTTTGGCTCAGTGGATAGAGCGTCGGCCTGCGGACGGAAAGGTCCCAGGTTCGATTCCGGTCAAGGGCATGTACCTTGGTTGCGGGCACATCCCCGGTAGGGGGTGTGCAGGAGGCAGCTGGTCAATGTATCTCTCTCATCGATGTTTCTAGCTCTCTATCCCTCTCCCTTCCTCTCTGTAAAAAAATCAATAAAATATATAAATAAAATAAAAAGATGTTCCCATGAGTCTTACCTCTATTACGCGTGCACCTGGATCCATCCGTGCCTGAACCAGGGACCTCAGGGCTTTCCAGCTTTAAAAGCCAGCGTTTGCTTACGGCAGTTTGAGTTGGGTTTGTTTGTTGGTTTTTTTGGGTTTTTTTTTTTTTTGGTCAATTGCAACCAAAAGAATCCTAACTTTTATGCATGTCAACATCAGGATCTGGCAGCCACTGTCAGTCACAGCTGGGGCTTAAGATGAAGTCTATTTGCCATCCATGGGTACTCCCTTTTGCCTTAACCTTCTACTCGAGGGGACATCTCACCTTACAAAGACTAGTTCCCCAAAGGCTAGAAGCAAATCCTTTCCCTGCAGCTTCTGTCCCCACCTCCATTCTGGCTTCCATCCTGGCCCATGGCAGCCCCCCACCCCAGCCCCACGCTGCCTCACCTCACAGGAGTCCTTGCCGCCCTCGCGTGAGCCGGCACACACCATGTTGCGAGTGATCCTCCCCGGGTAGGCTTGCCGACACTCCTCATCTGAGCGTAGCTGGATGTTGGCACACTGTAAGGTTTGTGGGAAGCTCACTGGGGAGGAGAGAGAGAAGGCCTGGGGATAGCTGTCTTGGACAGGCTATGAGGCGGGAGTTCAATAGGACAGTTGGCAGAAAAGAGAGATGGGAAGAGGGAGACGGGGGAGAAAGTGATGGAAGAGACAGAAACATGGAGAGAAATGGGGGCGGGGGAGAGGTAACGGGAAAGGAAAGTGGAGGGAGAGATGGTCAGGGAACTGAGTATGAAGAGACACAGATGGAGAGGAGAAGAGAGAACGGAGGCATGAAGACAGAGAGAGTGGGGAGAGCTAGGAAGACAGAGAAGGTGAGAGGGAATGGGTGATGGGGAAACCACAGGAGAGGTGGCAAGAATTACAGGAGAGTAGGGAAGGGGTGGGAGAGAGATGGGGGATGCTGGGCCGAAAGACACAGCATTGAAGCTGGGAGAGGGCGGGATGGCTCAGGGCTCTGCCGCTGTAGATCAACTTTATATTCACACATTTTATATATATATACTGAGTGGCCAGATCATTATGATCTCTGAACGCATAATAATCTGGCCACTCAGTGTATATCCTATATAATAAAAGGCTAATATGCAAATTGCCCCCTTGACCAGGAGTTCGACCAGCAGGCAGGCCGGCCAACCACCCGTGTCCTCTCCCCCTGGCCAGGCTGGCCGGACTCCACCCATGCACGAATTCATGCACCGGGCCTCTAATGATATATATGTATATATACATACATACACACACACACACACACACACACACACAACATTTATACACAAAGGATAAAGCTGTTTACATTTTATTATATTTAATTACTATATACCTACCATAATATACAATTTATATACAAGTATGTTTAAATAAATGCATACATATAAAATTATAATTTAGAAAAATCTAATTTTTATAATTTGCATATTTATATACAGATGTATGATGTATATTTTAATTTTTAAAATGTTTTGTTTTTTTAGAGAGAGGAAGGGAGAGGGAGAGATAGAAACATCGATGAGGAAAACATCAACATTGATCAGCTGCCTCCTGCATGCTCCCTACTGGGGATCGAGCCCGAAACCCCCGGCATGTGCCCTGACTGGGAATCGTACCAGCAACCTCTTGGTACATGAGCTGACGCACAACCGCTGAGCCACACCAGCCAGGCATATAATGTAGATGTCTATGAATATGCACATAATATGTACAATATATGAAATTGTATATATTTGTGAATTTGTACAAAGACATGTAACTGTTTAGTATATGACTTATAACAGTATATAACTCGCCGAAACTGGTTTGGCTCAGTGGATAGAGCGTCGGCCTGCGGACTAAAAGGTCCCAGGTTCGATTCCGGTCAAGGGCATGTACCTTGGTTGCGGGCACGTCCCCAGTAGGGGTTGTGCAAGAGACAGCTGATCGATGTTTCTCTATCATCGATGTTTCTAACTCTCTATCCCTCTCTCTTCCTCTCTGTAAAAAATCAATAAAATATATTAAAAAAAACAGTATATAACTTTATAAATTTATATAAAGGATATCTATAACATAACTTTATATATTTATAAATTTATATTTATGTAAAAGATATATATAACTTTATACATTATGTCAGTGGTCGGCAAACTCACCAGTCAACAGAGCCAAATATCAATAGTACAACGATTGAAATTTCTTTTGAGAGTCAAATTTTTTAAACTTCAACTTCTTCTAATGCCACTTCTTCAAAATAGACTCGCCCAGGCCGTGGTATTTTGTGGAAGAGCCACACTCAAGGGGCCAAAGAGCCGCATGTGGCTCGCGAGCCGCAGTCTGCCGACCACGGCATTATGTTATATGTAATATACATATGTAACTATATATTCTTCTTGTTTCTTTAGAACTATATATTTTTTAATTTTCATTTTTATATAAAAAGGAATCTCGCTGTAGCCAGGTAGCTCCGTTGGTCAGAGCATCCTTCTGATTCGCCAAGATTGTAGGTTCGAGCTCCAGTCAGGACACATACAAGAATGCATCAACAAATGAGACAACAAAATCAATGTTTCTCTCTCTCCCTTCTTTCTCTCTAAAAATCAACAAATTAAAAAAAATAATAATAATCCTCCTCCAACCTACTCTCCCGCCTCTGCCCCGTCCCCCGGCCACCCTGTGAGACCAGCTGTGTGGGTACATACCCCGGGGGCTGATGGTGGTGCCCCAGCCAGACACGCGGCAGCAGGTGCCAGCCGGGAGGCAGTCGCTGTGGGAGAGAGGCAGGACGCGGATGTGGCTCGAGAGACGGACAGGCGACTGCAGCTCCAGCAGCATGATGTCGTGGTCGTGGTTCAGGTGAGTGGGGCTGCTCTGGTACCGAGGGTGGGGAATGGAGCGGGCGACGTCCCGCACCTGCTCGCCAGCCTCCGCGTGCCCCAGGGCGTGCTTGCCCAGGGAGACTCTGTATCCGCTGTGGGTGCAGCAACAGGGTGGTGAGAGGAGAAGATGGGCCCCTCCCTACCCCCTCCCAGCTCCATCACACCTTCCCCATCTCCTTCCACATCAACTCCAATCCCATCCAAATCCTCTGCTTCAAGGCCATTCCCATCCCCAACCCCCTAACTCCACCCAAACCTCATTCTCACCCGTTCACCTCCAAACCGGAAAGAACTCCAACCTCATCCTCAAAGGCAAACTCCACCCAGTCCCATTACCATCCCTCCCCCATCCTCCCCCGGCCCCCACGTACTCCTTCAGACAGTGCGCTGCAGTCAGGACCCATCGGGGGTGGACGAGGACTGCCCCGCAGAGCAGCCGCCCCTCAACCAGCAGGGCCGCCTGCCAGGGCTGAGAGTGGGGAGGGCAGGTGTAGCCACCTGGGAGAAACCCATTGGTCCCATTGGTGCTGTTGATAATCTTGGGATACTCCTGAGAGAGGCCTGGAAAAGGAGAGTAAATGTTAGAGGACGGGGGTTCAGGTAGAGGAGGCCTGGAGGTGTAGTTCTTGAGTTTGGGGAGAGGGTCGGCATTTGCTCTTGGTGACCAGGAACTGATGATTCATCTCTTGGGCTCTGGGAGTTGCCATTTTCGATGGAGCAGAGATGAGTCAGGACAAAGAGATGACAACGTCCTTTTCCACAGAAGTGTCATCTCCTCCGGGGGGGGGGGGGGGGGGGGGAGGGGGAGGGGAAGGGAAGGAAGGAAGAGTTCACTGAATAAAGATGTTTCTGATAAGCTTTCTCCCCACATGCATTTTCTCTCTCATTCCACCATGGGGATGGATTTCAAGAGGTAGAAGTGAGATGGACCTCCACAACCTAGGCAGCATCCATCCCTCCCTCTCTCCCTCCCTCCTTCCCTCCCTCCCTCCATCCATTCCATCCTTCCATCCTTTCATCCACCCATCCATCCATCCGTCCATCCATCCTTCCCTTCATCTATCCACCCATCTGTCCATCCATCCATCCCTTCAACCATCCATCCATCCATCTGTCTATCCATCCATCCGTCCATCCATCCATCCCTTCATCTATCCACCCATATGTCCATCCATCCATCCAGTGTCCATCCATCTGTCCATCCACTCATCCATTCCTTCATCCATCCACTCATCTGTCCATCCATTCATTTGTCCATCTGTCCATCCATCCATCCCTTCATCTATCCACCCATATGTCCATCCAAGCATCTGTCCATCCATCCATCCATTGTCCATCCATGTGTCCATCCACTTATCCATCCATCCATCCATCCATTCCTTCATCCATCCACTCATCTGTCCATCCACTTATCCATCCATCCATTCCTTCATCCATCCACTCATCTGTCCATCCATGCATCTATCCTTTTAACACCTTATTTGCTAGGTTCCTCTATGGCTTCAAAGACCATCCATAGGCTAACTACTCCCCAGTTCAAAGTTTGCAGGATTCTGAATCATCTGACCTTCGTTAATCTCTTCGACCCCATCCCTCACCTCTCTCCTCTTCACTCACTCTGTTCCAGTTTCGTAGATCTGTTCTCAAACCGACCAGGGCCTTGGCACTTGCTGCTTCCTCTTTCTCGTCAGTTCTTTCTCCAGGCCTGCACTGTTCAATATGGTAGCACTAGCTGGCGTGGCTATTTAAATTTAGACTCATCAAAACGAAACTTAAAAATTCAGTTCTTGCCCTGGCCCGTGTGGCTCAGTGGGGAAGTGTCGGCCCTGCACCAAGGGTGGCAGGTTCAATTCCCATCAAAGGCACACACCTGGGTTGCAGGTTAATCCCAGGCCCTGGTTGGGGCATGTACGGGAGGCAACCAATCAATGTGTCTCTCTCACATTGATGTCTCTCTCTCTCTCTCTCTCTCTCCCCCCTCCCCTTCCACTCTCCAAAACAATCAATGGAAAAAATATCCTCAAGCGAGGACTAACAAAATAAAAATTCACTTCGTCAGCTACACCAGTCATATTTGAAATGCTCAAAAACTCCAAGTGGCCAGTGGCCACCCTATTGGACCCTGCAGATGGAGGAGGGAGCTGGATCTAGCATCATATCTGACACACCGTAGGTGCTCAGCCAATGTCGTGTGTGCCAGGCACTGTATCTGGCTCTGGACACAGCCGTTGACAATGGAACAAAGAAAGTCCAATTCTGAATGTGCCGCTTTTTGGCTGGGGATCCTGTCACAAGCCACCAGCCTCTGTCTTCTCAGCGATACAGCAGGGAAGGTAACAGGTCCATCTGTCCTGGGGCAGCCGTAGGATTCGGTAAAATCCTACACCTAAGACACACACGGCACTCAGCAGGTGGGCACTATTGCTATTATTCGCTGCAACAGGAGGTCCCCAGCCGTGTGGCCAGCAAGCCCCTTCCCCACCTACATAAGCGGCGGGATTAGCCCAGTGGTTCTCAAAGTTGGGGACAGAAGTCATTGGTGGGCACAAGGCCATTTTAGGTGGGTACAGGGATGAGGCGTAAGTAACATCAAGTTGCATCCTCGGACACTGTGTCACTGTCCGGTTCTCTTCCAATTCCGATCTTTACGTGGATTTTTAGAGAGAGGAAGGGAGCGGGAGAGAGAGAGAAACATCAATCGGCTGCCTCCTGCATGCCCCCTACTGGGGATCAAGCCCACAACGTGGGCATGTGCCCTGACCAGGAATCGAACCCGAGACCTCTCTGTGCATGGGATGATGATCAACAAACTGAGGTGAGCCACGTCGGCCAGGACTGAGCTCACTTTTTAAAACCCAAAGGGATGCCCTGGCTGGTGTGCTCAGTGGTTAGAGCACTGGCCCAAGCACCCACAGAGGCATGGGTTTGATTCCCGGTCCAGGGCAGGTAACTGGATGGCAGGTTCGATCCCCGGCTCCAGTCACTGGGGTGCATGCCATGCAGGAGAGGCAGCCAGTCGACTCATCTATGTTTCTCTCTCTCTCTCTCTCTCTCTCTGTCTCTCCCTCCCTCCCTTCCACTCTCTCAAAAACACCCTCGGGTGAGGACTAACTAACTAACTAATTAACTAACAAAAACAAACGGAGCAGAGCCCTCGGCCTGCAATCTAAAATATATTAGGTTGAACCATCTGCATGTGCTGTTTTGGGGCAGGTGGACAATTTCAGGTGGTCCAACCCAAAAGAACATACCATTTTTGTTTCATTGTGCAAGGTTTACACTGAGTGGCCAGATTACTATGATCTCTGAACGCATAATAATCTGGCCACTCAGTGTATGTCCTATATAATAAAAGGCTAATATACAAATTGTCCCCTCGACCAGCAGGCAGGCCAGCCAACCACCCATGTCCCCTCCCCCTGGCCAGGCTGGCCGGACCCCACCCATGCACGAATTTATGCACCAGGCCTCTAAAATATATATATACTGAGTGGCCAGATTATTATGCATTCCGAGATCATAATAATCTGGCCACTCAGGGTAGTTCTTTTTCTTTTTTTGTTTCTGGCAAAGAATGCGGTTTTCCGTTTAGGACAATGACATCAACTTTACTTTGAACATGTGTTAATTCAAGTTTAAAAAATAATAGATTCTAAGCAGACCATCGGGGCCTAAAATAACGAAGATGGATGCCAGGACGTGGGGGATGGGACGGGGCGGGTACGGATTAGAACCCTGACTCAGGGCGCTGCTGTCTAGGGCTGGCCTCTCCCGTCGGAGGCTTGGGTTTTCCAGCTGTGAAACTGGAGTAATTATAGCTCAGGTCCCTCCTAAGACTGTTGAGGATTCCACAAGCCAATGCACGTGGAGCTCCTAACCCAGGGCGTGGCCCCCAGGAGGGGCTGGGGACGTGGCAGGAGGCCTGGGAGTGTCGCCAAAGGAGACGAGGCACCCCACCTCCGGGCCGAGGCTGGTGCCGGGTGCCGGGTGTCCTTGGCCCTCTCCCTCCATTGGGTCTCAGCTCCAGGGTCTAGTCCTTTGGGGGGAATGGGGGAGGCTTCCAGGTAGGGAGCTGCCATCCCTAGCCTCCTGGCTTGATCCTTTAAAGCCATCCCCTCCTGCAACAATTGCAGCTGATTATTAACTAATTATTTGGGTAATTGTTGGAATGAGGTCTGCAGCCGAACCCCCGGGGCTCTGCGTGCTGAGAGCAGGGACCCTGTCTCTGCCTGCATAGCACCCAGCACACCGCCTGGCATGCAGAGCTGTGTTTTTGTTTTTGTTTTTAAATATTACTGAATTTATTGGGGTGCCATGGGGGGATAAAATGATGTAGGTTTCAGGGTTACAAGGCTACCATACATCATCTGAATGCGAGAATGACGCATGAATGGGGCTTCCAGAGAACTTGCCGGCAAAGGCAGGGAGAGGACTGACTTTGGGTGGAATCGGATAGCTCTGGGGCCACCCCAAGGATGAAAGGAAGAACTGAGAGGTCCTGAGAATGGATAGAGAACACGACTAATAAGGTAATAGTGACGAGGAACCCGCCAACCTCCCACCCCTTCTGTCTGCCGGGCGGTCAGCACAGACGGGCGTTACCTGCAGCAACCCTTTGTGGGCAAAAGTACACTTACAGTTATGAGTACTATGCAAAGCACGGTATTATTATTATTATTATTATTATTAATTATTATTTATTAACGATTGCATTATTCCCCATGCGAACAACGGTAAACCTCCCCCTCTCCACCCCCGATGGCTCAGCAGGCTGTGCCAGGCACCCCCCAGCCTTGGGCTTGGCCCTCTGCGTGGGGCGGAGCTTTCAGGACAAACTGGGACCCATTTCACAGATGGAACAACCTAGGCACAAAGAAGCGGGAATCACCCGCTCAGAGTGGCAGCGTCCGGATTTGAACCCGTGTCTGTGCGACTCCTCTCAGGGAGGCCAGGAGGCCTGGAATGGGGGCGGGGCTGGGGGTGGGCTTTCCAGCGCGGAGTCCGAGAGAAAAGGGGGGGGGGGGGCTGCTGGGGACAGGAGGGAGGCTGACCTCGGCCAGGAAACCGGGTCACTCAGGGATAAGCAGGAAGTGTTCGGGGCTGTCCCCAGGGGACCCTGCCCGGAGTGGGAGGGGGGGCGGAGCTCGCGGCTTCCCCGCCCCCTCCCGCGGCCTGACCCCTCCTACCATTGTCTGCGGTGGCCACCCCGCCTCCACCCCCGCCATTCTTACCGCTTGACGAGGCCGCGGTCAGCAAGGCAATCACACAGGCCAGGGGCCACATGGCAGCGCCTGGGTGGGGGGCAGGGCAGGGCGGGCCGGGCCTGAGAACTTGGAAGGGAGGTGTGAAAGGGCCGGCCGAAATCCCCATCTCTGACCCCTGAACTTCCCAGCTGTAAATCTGCCTGCACTCTTGAGAACCCTGGCCCACCTCCCCCCCAAATTCATCGGGAGCGGGGGGTGGGGGCGTGCACCCCTAGGGCACTGGCTGGCCAGACCTCGACCCAGGTAGCCAGTCCCTCCACCCAGCCCTGCAAGCTGGGCCCTCGGTGCACACTCCAGCCCCTCTTCTCTGGCCCCGGCCTCCCCTCCCAGGGTTGGTTCCCGCACCTGGTCTCACACTCAGCTTATCTCCCTGCGCCTGCAGCTCTCCATCTCTGCAGATTTCTATCTGTAACTGAGCCTCAGGGTCTCCCTCTCCATCTCCCTGACTCAGCTATGCTCCCTCTTTCCCCCTTCCATCCGCCCCCCTCCTCCCCTCCAATGCTCCAGCCCCTGCCCCAGGCGCACGCGACTTACCTGGGCGAGGGGCCCGGGTGGAGAGCTTCTGCAGCCAGCTGCCTCCAACTTCAGCCCCGACCCATGCCTTTTAACCCCTGACGCCCTCCCCCAGCGCCCTCAGCATTTCCCGGTAGCTGGCCTACCCCTCTCCACCCCCGATGGCTCAGCAGGCTGTGCCAGGCACCCCCCAGCCTGGGCTTGGCCCTCTGCTTGGGGCGGAGCTTTCAGGACAAACTGGGGCCCAGATTTGGCTCCTCCCAAGCCCCAGTTGAACCCACAGTGAACTCTGAGGCGGCAGGAGACCCACCTAGGCGGAAGGAGAAAGCCCATGACTTCCTTCCCCAAACCCACCCCAAATCCCCACGTCCCTTCCCGGTAACATAGCTCGCGTTCCAACCTCCGCTCCAGCCCTGCGCATCCTCTCAATGGACATCAGCCCCCAGAAGGCTATTTCCACCCTATTTCCATTTCCCTGCTTACTTCCAACCAGCCCCCAGCCCCTGGCCTATCCCTCAAAACCAGTGCCCTCGACAGCTTTATCTCAAAATTATCTCTAGACATCACAATACAACGCATCTAAATTTTGGTTCTTGGCCTGGACGCTAGCCCCAACTCCATCTCCAGCCCTTTTTCTTCCAAAAAACACAGGGATGCCCAATCGTATTCTACCATCTGCCCTTCCTGCCCCCCCACACCCAACCATCAGGCACAACAAGGGAATTAATTCTTCAGGTGGGTGATTGACAGTCAGCTGTCCTTAAATGAGGATGGGGGCAGGGATTGGGCCCGGGAAAGCAATCTTTTGGATAAATGGCCTTTTGGGAGCAGGGTCAGATGGGGTGAGGGAGTCCATGGGCATGGAGGCGGAGAGGGAAGCGCTCTCTGGGCTGGGGCGAGGGAAGAGGAAGGAGGAAGAGGTTGTTTGGGGAATGAGTGGGAGTCTCCTGGAATTGTGACTGGGTGGGGCTGTGAATTAATCCTAGAGGGTGGAGGAGGCAGGATTAGGGATTAGGGAGGACCCAGGCGGGGCCAGAATTTGGAAGAAAGCCAGGGATGGGGGCCCGATGAAGTCTGGAGAGGGTAGTGGTGTCAGGATAAGGATAAGGGATTGAGCCGGACAGAGTGAGTGTTAACATCAAAACTGGTGTGGCCATATTGGGGAAAGTTTAAATTTGGATATAGGGATCAAACCTAGTGTCAAAAAATATTTTAAAAAAAATTTATTTGTTGATTTTAGAGAGAGAAGGGAAGGAAGACGAGAGAGAGAGAGAGAGAGAGAGAGAGAGAGAGAGAGAGAGAGGAGAGAGAGAGACATTGATTTGCTGTTCCACTTATTCACGTGTGCTCTGACCAGGGGTTGAACCCACAACCTTGGCGTATAGTGACAATCCTCTAACCAACTGAGCTACCTGGCCAGGGCTTAAAATATAATTTAAAAAATATATATATATTTCTTTATTAATTTCAGAGAGGAAGGGAGAGGGAGAGAGAGATAGAAACATCAATGATGAGAGGGAATAATTGATCGGCTGCCTCCTGCACGCCCCCTACTGGGGATCAAGCCCACAACCTGGGCATGTGCCCTTGGCCGGAATCGAACCTGGGACCCTTCAGTCCACAGGCTGACGTTCTATCCATTGAGCCAAACCGGCTCGGGCTAAAATATAAATTTTTTTTAAAAAAAGATCAAACCATGACTCTCCTACATATATAAATTGAACATATATCTAATATTTTATTTTGGCTCATTAATAAGTGATAAAGCTATCAAGATGTTCCAAAGAACCATAGGCAATAAGGAATGCTGAAATGAATTTATAAATAGACATAAGCTGTCTTATTCCACGTGGTGGGGAGAAGGAAATTGCACTTCTACCTGGTAAGACTCATTTGCATGGTTATGGTCAGGAGTGATTTGCATTGCTATCAGCTGTCCATAATTTACAGCCTTGTAAAGCAGCTCAAAGACAGTGAAAGAAGCAGGGACCCCAACAATCAGTTGGCCCATCTAGTTTTCCATTGAAGACACCCATTGCCTTCACAATATTCACGTCTTTCACAATTTTTCCATACACCAGGGAGAAAAGTTTTTGGTCATGTTTAGGATGGGTCTGATGACAGCATTGGGAATGCAAGTGGATTTGGGAAGAAGAATGGACATGTGGTGAAGATGAGGCTGGAGTCGGTTTAGGGCAGTGGTCGGCAAACTGCGGCTCGCGAGCCACATGCGGCTCTTTGGCCCCTTGAGTGTGGCTCTTCCACAAAATACCACGTGCGGGCGCGCACGTACAGTGCGACTGAAACTTCGTGGCCCGTGCGCAGAAGTCGGTTTTCGGCTCCCAAGAGAAATTTCAGTCGTTGTACTGTTGATATTTGGCTCTGTTGACTAATGAGTTTGCCGACCACTGGTTTAGGGGACAGGATTGAGTTGTGGTTGGGAGGTCTCTGGCCATAAGGCTGTTGATGGAGTCCTGTTGGGTTGGGACTGGGGATGGGGCCAGAACTGAAGTTTTGGATGGGGAGGTGTTGAAATGCATTTGAGTTGGTGTTAGGTAGGGATCGCCATGGATAATGAGGACTGAGGTTGAGCATCTGTGTTGAGGTAGGGTTTTGGTGGGGGTGGCCTGGGTCATAGCTGTGAACTCCTCTCTGGGTGACAGAAAAGCCATTGTCCTTCCGCCTCGTGGAATTCCCCCCACTTCACAGGTCGGGAGCCCGAGTGGATACCGAGTTGACTCTCTTTCCCAGGAGAGTTGGGTTCAGTCTGGGTGGCAAGAGGGAGGATGCCGGGTTACGTGAGGTGCTGGGCTTGTGTGGGAAGCCAGGGTACCTGTGCCCTCTTGTGGCTGGGTCCACGCTCCCACGGAAACCTTTCTCACCTAGGAAGGGCTGGATGGAGCCTGGAGAGGGGGTGGCTGGCTTGGCATCGGCTGAGGGGTGAGGACGAGGTCAAGGCTGATCGCTGAGCTTATGATTGGCCGGGACTGAGGTTGGCTGACTTGTGTTGAAGTGAGGTAGGTCATGGACCCACGGAGGATGGGGTGCGTTCCACCCCCTCCCTTGACGTATAAGGCAGCTGGAGCCCACGGGGGTGACACATCAACTGGACCAAGTCCAGGTGTACTGTCTCACAGGTCAGGGTCTCCCCCGCCCCGCACCCTTCTGAGAGTAGGGCTGGGGAAAGAAAGATGAGAAAAAGAGGCAGGCTTCCTGGTGGCTTAGGGCTGAGACTCTGGGGTTCAAGCGACAAGGCCCCTCTGTGCCTCAGTGTCCCCGATTGTACAATGGCATCGTCAACAGCACCTACCTCACAGAGGAGGGTTAAATGAGTTAATATTGGAAGGCGCTTGCACAAGAGCCTAACAGGGACCTAGGGCCACACAGGTGCTTGCTAAATCGGTAAACCTGGAGAGGGAGGCCGATGAGGTTCCTGGAAGCCCCACCCTGGCCTGGCTTCAAAAATGGGGTTCTTTGTGAGGCAGGAACTGGAAGTTCTGGTTGGAAGTGCTGATCGGGGCGAGAAAGTTGGCCCCACAACCAGGCCCAGAGGAGAGGCCCTGATACAAAGAAAGACAAAGGGATAAATACACCGAGACAGACAGACAAAGTGGGTGGGAGAGGTGGGGAAATGCAGAGGGGGGGGGGGGGAGAGAGAGAGACAAAGGCACAAAGACATGCTAGAGAGATGTCCCCGGAAAAACCAGACTTGAGATGTGCAAGGAGTCGAGAGCCATGCATTCGTTCGTGAGAGCCGGTCACAGGCGTCGGCCCCAGTCACCATCGTTCCTGGGCGGCAATGACATCCCTTTCCACCCATCGGAATAGCAAACGCTAGAAAGGTCAGCCTTGCCACCTACCCGCCTGCGTGCCCACGTCCTCTGCCTCCTCTCCCATGTCTGCCGACGAACAGTCTGCACCTCGATCGAAGACAGACCCCTCTGTGTGTGCCCGGTATCCCGCCCCCGTCTCCTCTTCCTGAGCTCACTGTTCCAGCCAGCACGTCTCTCTTCCCTTGTCGACATCATCAGTTCTTCCCCCCACCAGTGAGCTGTCCCACTAACATACAGACATGCTACCATTTCTCCCATGTTCCATTAAAATGATTTTTAAAAACCTCTCCAAGTGCCCTGGATGATGTGGTTCAGCTGGTTGGGCACCATGCAGTGTACCGAAGGGGCTCCAGTTCCATTCCCGGCGTCAGGGTGTGTATGGGAGGCAACCAATTGATGTTTCTCTCTCTAGTCTCCTGTCTCTCTAAAATTACATATATATATATATAAAAACAAAAATAAAAATAAAAACCTCTCCAACCTTCATGCTCTCCTGGCCGAATTTCTACTCGTTTGCACTGCAATACTTCTCTAAAGAGTTGGCTACACTCACTGACTGCAATTTCTCTCCTCTTGTTCTTTCCCCACCCCCCCCTCCCCACAACTGCTCTGCCAACCGTGCCCCTGTTCAGAGCACCCGTAACTTCCATGTTGCTGAACCCAGTGGCGATCCCTTTAGGGTTCCTCTTACTTGAGTTATCAGCTGCGTTTAACAAGCGGATCACTCCCTGTTCCTTCAAAGGGTTTCTCTCCTCGGCTTCTGGGACCCTTCACCCTCCCGGTCTTCCTCCTCACTCACTGGCTGGTCCTCATCCGTGGCTGGTGCTGTTCGCTCTCATCTCCCCGGTCGGTCTCCACGTGGCGGGGCATCTCAGGACTCAGCGCTGGGTCCTCTTCTCTCCTCTGTCTACACTCAGTCCCTTGGTGATGATCGCATCTGGTCTCGTGGCTTTAAATACCATCCACGTGTTTGACGACTCCCAGATCTGTGTCTCCGGCCAAGACCTCGCTCTAGAACGCCGGGCTTAGCACCCAACTGCCTACTCAACGCCTGCGTGTTCCTTCAAGTTCAAAACCAGACTCCTGTCCTCCACTCCTCTCACGGCTCACACGGGCTCCTCTTGCCGTCTTGGTCTTCTCGGTAGATGGCCTCTCCATCCTTCCACTCCTTGGTCCAAACCTTAGCCTTGCCCTTGAGTTCCTTGTCTCCTACCACACATCCATTTTGTTACCAAACCCTGTCAGCTCTGCTTTCGAAGTAGATCCAGAATCTGCCCATTTCTCAACACCTTCCATCGTTGCCACCTGGTCCCTCCCAGTCACCATCACCTCTCACCTATATGTTCACTCTCTCGTCTCTCTGTTTCTGTCCTTGTCCACCTACATCCTATTTGCGACACAGCAGCCAGACTGACCTTTAAAAAAAAAAAAAAAAAAAAGTAAGCCAGGGCAGGTCACTCCTCTTCTCCAAACCCTGCAATGCCTTCCGCCTCACTCAGAGTGGAAGTCAAGTTTCCTGAGGGTGGCCTACAGGGCTCTCTCTAGACCATCTGGCCCCGATGGTCCTCTGATGTCATCTACCCTCCCTCCCTCCTCCTGCCCCTCTCATGCCAGCCATACCCCCCACCTCAGGGCTGTTCTCTCCAAACCAGAGGTCTACGTGGGTTCTCTTATTCTCCTCATCATCTCCACGAAGACTCTCTTGACTCCTGTAATCGGGGGCCTGAGACAGGTTCCTCAAATCCCCGGAAGGACTCCCAGAACTCAGAAAAGCAGCTCTGCTCACGGTTTGGGTTAATTGACAGCAAAAGGCTGCAGATGAACATGAACCGAGCAACAAAGCACACAGGGCAGAGACCAGGAGAGGCCCAGCACGAGCCTCATGGTGTCCTCTCCGGCTGTGGTCATGCAGGTCGCCCCTAATTCCCCCACAGACAGAGGGCTGTCCACCGGGGGTATCTAGGCATTTTATTGGTTGTTGGTCATGTAGGCACAGCTGTCTGCCCTTGTGGCTGACCTTTGTCTCTGGGTCTTCCGAGGATTCCACCAGAAGTCACCGTGTTAGCATAGACTCTCTGGCATGGTCTGGTGCCCTGGGAAGACAAAAACAGGATAATGCAGAGGCTCTGTGGTTATCTCCAAGAAGCCAGGCAAAGGCCAAACCTCTCTTTGTATATAATGCGCAGGACCCCTGAGGTAACAACCCTTCGTGGCACAACCACCCGCTTAGCATCGCAGCCCTCGGGATGTAAAATACAGCACAGGGAATATCTATATCTACACTAATGAAAGAGAAACATGCAAATTGACCGTCACTCCACTACACCCACCAGCCAATCAGGAGGGAATATGCAAATTAGAAGGACAAAAATGGCGGCCGCCCAGCTGCTCCAGGTGTGGAGTGGCCGGGCGGGGCAGGTCGCCCGCTATGAGAGGGAGGGCGGGGGGCAAAGGGATCTACCGGAGCGGCACTCCAGAGCAGCAAAGACAGAGACTGCAGACTCCAGCCGGGGTCTGCAGCAAAGATGAAGAAGGCAGACTCCCACCAGAGCGAAGGCCTGGGTCCCAGGTGCCAGAGGAAAACTGGTGCTGGAAGCCAAGGGAAGGAAGGCCTATTGCACGAATCTCTTAGTGCAACGGGCCTCTAGTATATATATAAAAGGCTAATATGCAAAGTGTCCCCACTTACTATGATGTGTGCTGACCACCAGGGGGCAGCACAGAATGAAGGAAGGCCCCAGCCGGCAGCTGGAAGGCCCGGATGGGCCCTGATTGCCGGCCAGGCCTAGGGACCCTACCTGTGCATGAATTTCATGCACTTGGTCTCTAATAGTCAATCATATTGCATTAACTATGGATGATGCCAGGTGGGTACAAGACTTAAGAGGGGGATCAGTTTGTAAATTACATAATTGTTTTAACCACTATGCTGGACATCTGAAAGGAATATAAAGTATGATGAATGTCAGCTGTAATTGATAAGTTAAAGGGGATTCGTCCATTAATGAGATAATTGGAATCCCACTGGCAGGTGGGAAGTGTTCGTGTGACAATGAAAAAAAAACAAAAACAAAAAGCACACCACACTGTAACCCTTCTCTGCAACCCTCTATCCCCTTCGTCTCCAGGGCTGCTCCCATCTGTAATACTTTCTGTTTTACTTATTCATTTGTTTCTTTGTCTGCCTCTCCTCTGGAAGTGAGTCCCCAGTACCTGTCACGGAATAGGATTCAATGGATATTTGCTGAATGAATGAATGAACTACTGGCATGACTGAGTGTGTGGGGAGAAAGAATCTTTTTTTAAACTATATATTTTTATTGATCTCAGAGAGGGTGGGAAAGAGAGAGAGAGAGAGAGAGAGAGAGAGAAGAGAGAGAGAGAGAGAGAGAGAGAAACATTAATGATGAGAGAGAATCATCGATCAGCTGCCTCCTGCACGATCCACAATTGGGATGGAGCCCGCAACCCTGGGCATGTACCCTTGACCGGAATCAAACCTGGGACCCTTCAGTCCACAGGCGGACGCTCTATCCACTGAGCCAAACGGGCTGGGGCAGGAGACAGGAATCTTTATCTGGACAAAAACCTGCTGGCATTTGGTGAGACGGATTAAGAATGGGCCTTTTGGTCCATTAGTCCATTAGTCCTGCTCCTGTATTCCAGAGACGTCTCCTGTGGGTACATAAGGGGCATCCTATCCTCTCTGTCAAAATGTAGGACAGTGACCTTACCCCAGGAATCAGGAGGGCCTGTAGGGGGAGCTCTCATGCTCTGTGTTGTGGAGAGAGTCCTACAGGAGCCATTGACAATGGAGCTCTAAGGTGGTAACACCCCTCCCCTTAGCTCTCTTCCCCCTGTACAAAGGACTTCCTCCATCTTTGTCCTGGCACGAACTTCCATGTGGCTGGCCATGGCTGCACATACTGGATTGTAGGTGGGTTTTTTTTGTTGGTTTTTTTTTTCCTGAATAAACCCTTTTTGTCCATCGAATACCAAGTTGACAGCTGTTTATGGTCAACGCCCCAAATAATCATTGCGCCACGGCTTGGGTAGTGGAGGGAACCTAGGCGTGCCCATCACTGGGGGGTTGAGTCATTCACATGGTGGCTAGAAAAGTGATGGCGAAATAAATTACCATTTTCTAACCGGGCAGGGCACGGTGGGGAGTCACACCTGGGCCTGTCACTTCTTTATTTGTGTTTTTTTTTTTCTATGTATTTATTTATTTGTATGGATTTGAGAGAGACAGAAGCATCCATTTGTTGTCCCTCTCTTATTGACACATTCATTGGCTTCCTCTTCTCCTCCTCCTCCTCCTCCTCCTCCTCCTCCTCCTCCTCCTTCTTCTCCTCCTCCTCCTCCTCCTCTTCTTCTTCTCCTCCTCCTCCTCCTCCTTCTTCTTCTCCTTCTTCTTCTTCTAATAAATCTTTATTGTTCATCATTGGTTTCTTCTTGTATGTGCCCTGACTGGGGAGCGAACCCACAACCTTGGTGTTTTGGGACGACGCTCTAACCAATGGTTGGACCCAGCTAGGGCATCTTTTTTTAATTTTTAATTTTTTTGTCCGCCCCCCCCCCCTTTTTTTTCCCTATCGCTTTAGTGAAACGTTGTGAAACCAGTCCTGTCCATTGTTCTTGTGCATCTAGGTTAACACACCTTTTTGAGACGCCATAAGTGACACCCCTGGAAGGCGTAACCACCCTCCGGACAGAGAATACTTAATCTCGTTAGCTCTCCTGTGATCCAGTGCCCGCCTTGCTGTCTCCCACCGTCATGTAGTCATCCCTAGCTCCCTCCTGACCTTCAAAGGCACACACACACACACACACACACACACACAGCTGCTCAACTGTTATTCCCCAGAGCATCTGAGATCTTGCTCTCCAGCACATGTCGTCAGCTTGGCTCAGAGAAAGGCTTACGAGAATTCTCTACAGGGCTGGGTGCTTCACATTGGCACCAGGGGGTGGTGCTTCGCAAGCGATCTGAGGCACTGTCTTCTGGGGATCGTGGCGAAACGCAGATTCTGGTTTAGCTGGTCTGGGCTGGGGGTCCGAGACGCAACCTCGAATGAGCTTCAGGTGATGACGCTTCGGCTGTTCTCAGGGCCATGCTCTGGGGTACAGCTGTCCAGCAGAACATTCCTCGTCTGATATGCAAATATTTCATGTATTGGCACCACCCAGTTTGGCTGCCACCAGCCACACACGGCTATCGAGCACCAACATGTGGCCGTGAGACGAAGGAATGGAAATCCCACACGTGTTCAATTCAGCTAAGCTTCGTGGAAAAACTCCAAGAGCCCTGGCTGGTGTGGCTCAGTTGGTTGGAGCGTCCTCCCATACACCAAAAAGTCATGGGTTTGATTCCAGGTCATACCCAGGTTGAGGGTTCGATCCCCACTTGGGGTGCATACAGGAGGCAGCCAACCAATGTTTCTCTCACACATCGATGTTCTCTCTCTCTCTCTCTCTCTCTCTCTCTCTCTCCCCTCCCTTCCTTTCTCTCTAAAATCAATAAAAACATATCCTCAGGTGAGGATTAAAAAAAATAAAAAGAATCTACACTAATAAAAAAGCAACATGGTAATTGACCATACCTTTGTGATGCCCACCAGCCAATCAGGAGTGAGTATGCAAATTAACCCAACAAAGATGGTGGGGCCGGGGGCAGAGTGGGACACAGGCGTTCCACACCACCCCAGCCGCTCCGGGCCTCTGGGCAGCGTGGGAAGGCAGAAAGGTGGCTCCAGGCAGAGCGAAGGCGGTGCCAGCAGCCAGAGGAAGGAAGGCCCGTTCTTGCACAAGTCTTCGTGCATTGGGCCTCTAGTAAGTAAATAAGTAAAAATGACCACAAGTGGCCAGTGGCTACCATGTTGGACCACACAGGCTGACAAGCCTGTGACAGTTAGATGGCAACACAGAGAGATTAACACTGTGTCATGGAGTGAGATCACCTCATTCATATGGCAGCCCGACTCCTCACCCACTCACTTTCCTTCCCACCCTCTTTCATTAACTCTAAAAGGCTGTCGACATAAGAAGCATCCAAACCTGCAAGTAATTTTTTTTTTTTTTTTTGGTAAGCCTTTATTTGAGCCAAACTGAAGACACATGCTAGGGAGCGAGATCTCAAATGCTTTGGGGAATAAAAGTTTCAGGGTTTCTCTTACGCATTTGGCATTAAGCAGGGAACTGAGGAAGAGCACACGGAGGTGGGAGAAAGCAAAGTGGGCACCGGAGTATGTGCCTGTGTTGGTCTAGATCAGTGGTCGGCAAACTGCGGCTCGCGAGGCACAGGCGGCTCTTTCGCCCCTTGAGTGTGGCTCTTCCACAAAATACCACGTGCGGGCGCGCACATACAGTGCGATGGAAACTTCGTGGCCCGTGCGCAGAAGTCGGTTTTCGGCTCTCAAAAGAAATTTCAGTCGTTGTACTGTTGATATTTGGCTCTGTTGACTACCGAGTATGCCGAGGAGGAGGAGAGGAGGAAAAAGAAGAAGAAGGAGGAGGAGGAAGAAGGAGAAGAAGGAGAAGGAGAAGGAGGAGGAGGAGGAGGAGGAGGAGGAGGAGGAGGAGGAGGAGGAGAAGAAGGAGAAGGAGAAGAGAGATGGATTGGTTGCCTCCCACACATACCCCGACCAGGACCAGAGATTGAACCTGCAGCCCAGGTATATGCCCTTAACCGGGTATCAAACCCAAGACCCTTCGGTGCCCAGGGCTGCCCTCCCACTTTTAGAAACGTTAAAAATGTGAAAGAAATGTGCATCTGAGAAGCAATAAAAGATGGTACTCAACCACCACAGCCGGGAGTGTGGGCTGGAAATCAGATTAGAGTAATCTTTAAGGTATGTTTACTTAGCTTTATGGAAGCAGGCAGGCCAAGAATTACAGCAGGGCTGTATCCTCATCTCACCCAGGCCTGACGCGACCCAGCCACACAGCTGCTTATCTTCCCTGTCCTCACAGAGCTGGTTTGGCCACAGCGTGTGTGTGTGTGTGTGTGTGTGTGTGTGTGTGTGTGTGTGTGACCTCAACAGAAGGTGCAGCCTCCATTGCCCAGAAGTCATTTTTTCTTTTGAATTTAAAAAAAGTTATTAATTTTTATTTTCATTCATTATTTATTTTTTAAATAATTTTTAAATTGATTCCAGAGAGGAAGGGAGAGGGAGAGGGAGATAGAAACATCAATGGTGAGAGAGAACCATTGATCGGCTGCCTCCTGCACGCCCCCTACTGGGGATTGAGCCTGCAACTCAGGCATGTGCCCTGATCGGAATTGAACCCAGGACCCTTCAGTCTGCAGGCTGATGCTCTATCCACTGAGCCAAACCAGCTAGGGCCAATTTATTAATTTTGAGAGAGAGAGAGAGAGAGAGAGAGAGAGAGAGAGAGAGAGAGAGAGATTGCTCCACCCACTTATGCACTCACTGATTGATTCCTGTGTGTGCCCTGTCTGGGGATCAAACCCACAACCTCAGCGTATCCGGATGATGCTCTGAGCAACGTGGCCAGGACATTTCCCAGAAATCTTCTGAGCTGCTGTGGTCACACAGGTCCCAGAGCTGCCAGCTCAGAAGTCTGATTCTGTGCTGTCCTCTCAGCACTGCATGTGGGCACTGGTGAAGCCAGACTGCATTCCACTCTGAACTGTGCAGCCCCCCAGCACAGAACTGTGAGAAGACAGACACCAAGGTCAGCAGGTTGCCCCCGGGATGACCTGTCCAGGAGTGTGTCGGTGAGGGGTCAATAGCTCTCTGATCTGCACGGTTTGCCAATTTCTGTGGTGTAAATACTGCCCCTTGAATTGATATCAACCTATCATTGCAAAGTCGCTTGACACTGAATCAGAAAAAAAAGATGCTGAGCCTGGCCAGTATGGCTCAGTGGTTGAGCATCGACCTATGAATCCAGGGAGGTCACGGTTTGATTCCCGATCAGGGCACATGCCCAGGTTGCGGGCTCAATCCTCAGTAGGGGCTGTGCAGGAGGCAGCCGATGGATGATTCTCTCTCATCATTGATGTTTCTATCTCTCTCTCCCTCTCCCTTTCTCTCTAAAATCAATAAAAATATATATTTTTAAAAATGATGCTCAGAAGCCCACCATTACAGATGTAATGTGATAGACATAAATAACGTCAAAGCATGACTATTGGTAAACATAATTAGGAATTGATTAGTTTTGAATGGTTTTTTTTTTGTAAAGATACTCTTTCAGCTTTATTTATTTCATTCTTAAAATCCTTACTCGAGAACATGCTTCGAGAGAGGAAAGGAGAGAGAGAGAGAAACATCTATTAGTTACCTTTTGTACATGTCCCTGGGGAGCGAACCCACAACCCAGGTGTGTGCCCCGGCTGGGAATCAAACTGGCAAGTTTTCGGTGCACAGGACGACGCTCAACCAACTGATCCACTCCGGCCGGACTGGATTTTGTTTTAAATATACCTTGTTTAATTGTAAGTTTATGCAATTTAATTTTTAATAATGGCTGTGTTTAGCAACCAGCTCTCAAAATTCCTGAAAATTTGCCAATGGGCTCTTCTGGGTTGGTTATGAGCTGGCTCTGGCACACACTGGGTCTGCCGCCCAGCCCAAGTTTATTGACCTTTTTACTTATCCGGACTCTCTACCTTACTTTTATTAAGTTTCTTGCTTCTTGTCTGTCATCTCCTGCGAGGATGTCAGCTCTGTGAGAGGACGCATTTACTAGTAGTTTTGTCTGACTTATTCACAGCTCCACCTTTTAGAACATGCCTGGTGCACAATAGGTGCCTAATAAGTAGATCAATGCCTGGCACACAGTAGGTGCTAATCAGCAGATCAATGCCTGGCACACAGTAGGGGCCCAATACATAGAATAATGCCTGGCACATAGTAGATGACCAATAATAAGCCAATGTCTGACACACAGTAGGTGTCTAATAGTAGACCAATGCCTGGCACGTGTCTGGTGCATAGTAGGTGCCCCCCAAAATAGCTGTTGATGAATGAAAGTAAGAAAGAAAATGAAATTCATAACACAATGGATTCCTGTAAATTAGAAGCAACAATGCTCTGGCATTTGAGGCCATTTGCGTCGGCGCCTGGGGAGGGAGGAGACGTAGGCCAGGGATGACAGGTGGAAATAAACCAATACCAGGAGAGCCAGGCCCTGCCAGGACTTGAACTTCAAAGTGTGATTAACTCAACTCTCTTCACCTGAGATCTGATTAGGACGGAGGCTGCTCCATTTGCATAGGGTTTTCCAGGAAACACAGTACGTCTTTGCCCTCCCTGCCCTGGACCTCAGCGGTCCCTGCTCACAGGACCCAGCCCGGAGGCCAGGGGAGGGCGGTCCTGCTCGGGGGTCACACCGCAGAGCTGGGGGGCCTCCTTCTTCGCACCATCCCAGTGGAGGGGGGTGTGGGAGGCCCCAGGGAGCACCCATTCGGCCAGCCAGGCGCCTCGCTGAGTGCATACGTGTTGGATGAATTAAATGAGCAGATGGACGGAATCTAGGGTTATTCCATTTTTATTATTATTCATCTGGTTTTCAGAGACGCTAAGAGTTTTGGAAACTGTCTTCTTCGGAATATGTTGCCAAGCGTGGTGCCTTCACGCTCCCGCCTCTGTGTCTAAGGGTGATGACGCGATGGGGGTGGGGAGAGAACATCTGAGGGACGCTCCGGGAGAGGGCAGTTCTGAGCCAGGCGTTAGGACCAGGCTGCTGGGGGCCTGAACTCCCAATAAATAGAATAATGCCTGGGTCTGAGAGAGGAGGGGGCTGGGGGCCTGGACTCCTGGCTCTGAGGACCTGGACTCCTGGGTCTGAGGGAGGAGGGGCTGGGGGCCTGGACTCCTGGGTCTGAGGGAGGAGGGGCTGGGGGCCTGGACTCCTGGGTCTGAGGGAGGAGGGGCTGGGGCCCTGGACTCCTGAGTCTGAGGGAGGAGGGGCTGGGGGCCTGGACTCCTGGGTCTGAGGACCTGGACTCCTGGGTCTGAGGGAGGAGGGGCTGGGGGCCTGGTCTCCTGGGTCTGAGGGAGGAGGGGACTGGGGACCTGGACCCCTGGGTCTGAGGGAGGAGGGGCTGGGGACCTGGACCCCTGGGTCTGAGGGAGGAGGGGCTGGGGGCCTGGACCCCTGGGTCTGAGGGAGGAGGGGCTGGGGGCCTGGACTCCTGGGTCTGAGGGAGGAGGGGCTGGGGGCCTGGACTCCTGGGTCTGAGGGAGGAGGGGCTGGGGCCTGGACCCCTAAGTCTGAGGGAGGAGGGGCTGGGGGCCTGGACCCCTGGGGCTGGCAGAGGAGCCGCTGGCCTGGAGTGGAGAGAGCAGGTCTGGGCAGCGGGTGGGCATCGATATTCCCTCACAGGGGCGATCATGCGCTCTGAATGGTTTGCTGGATCCAGTCATAGTACTTGCAGAGGTTGGTATAGACTCCGGGGTAGCCCGGCAGGGCACAGCGCTCCATCCCCCAGGACACCAGGCCCTGGAGCTTCCCTTTGCACACCAGGGGTCCCCCGGAGTCTCCCTGAAGGGGAGAGACCCCGATGGAGACACCCGTGGACGGATGGACAGAGCCATGCCCATGGAGAAGCCCAAGAGGCAGAGACAGGGAGGCACATGGCTGAGACAGGGGTGGGGGTGGGGTGGGGGTGGGAGGGTGGGGGGGTGAGGGTGGGTGGGGGAAGACTGCAGACATAGCCCCAGGCTTGGGTCCCTTCCTTCCCTCTTTGGTCCCTGCTGTCTCTGGGCCCCACGGAGCCCCCTTCGTATTAGCTCTGCCTCTGGAAAACTGTGTGTGGCTCCTCACACACCCCCCACCCCACTCCGGAGCCGTCTCCCGGGGATGGCGTGAGATGCCTGGAGGCCCTGAGCACAGATTCCCAGGTGTGCATGCATGATCTGGACAAGGACAGCGGCGACCAGAGCTACGTGCAGGCACGGCTCCGCGCTCTTTCCACGGACCATTTCATCTGATCTGCCAATTGCTCTATGCGGTGCTACCTCCGCTTGACAGAGGAGGAAACCGAGGCACAGAGGGATTAGGTCCGTTACGAGGGCTCACAACTAGGAGGCCGCCCGGCTATTCCAATCTCTCAAGGTCTTGGGTGCTCCTGAGATCCTTTTGCATTGAAGTCCAGGCCCCGAGCCATCCCCCTGCCCCCGGCTCTCACCCTGGGCCTCACCTGACAAGAGTCCTTCCCGCCTTCCGGGGTTCCTGCACAGACCATGCCGGCCGTGATGGCGCCCGAATAGGCCTGCTGACATTGCTCATGGGAGGTGATGTTGATGTTCACGCACTGCAGAGAGTTGGGGTACCTGGCTGGGGAGGCACTGAGTGGTCAGGACATGGGTCTACCCGACACCAGGACCCCGGAATGTGGGGACCCACCACCGCCTCCTCCCTCAGACCCAGAGCTCAGCCCCCAGCTCGCTCCTTTCCAGGGTGCAGGAGTCCTCACCAATGGGGCTGGATGTGGTGCCCCAGCCGGACACGCGGCAGGGCGTCTGTGGGCTGGCGCAGGTCCTGGCCACGGGGATGGGCCTCACCGCACGCCCCAGTCGAGCCGGCTGCTGCAGCCTCAGCAGCAGCAAGTCGTTGTCGTGGGTCCGGGCGTTGTACTGGGGGTGTGGCACCTGGCGGACCACACGCAGCACCTGCTGGGTGGCCTCCCGCTTCTGCAGGTTGTGCTTGCCCAGAGCGACCCGAAGGATCCTGGCCCATGACCCACGAGAGGAGCGCTGCTCACGATGTGACCCGGGGACCCCTCCCCACGCTCCAGCCCCACTCCCTCTACCCGGGGGCTGGGCATTGGCTGGGTATTCTTTCTCGGCCCAGGCCCGTCCTCCCCCTCCTCTTGTGAGCTGTGTTCTGGCTTCTGGGTGGGCGTTCTCACGATGGGTGGGCGTTCTCAGTTGGGGCCAGGTTCTAGGCTCTGTGTTCTACGCCAGACTCTGGGCTACGGCTCTAGGCTCTATATCAGAACCGATGTTCTGGACTAGGCTCCAGGGAGCCTCCATCCTGGTTCTAGCCTGGCCTCTGGGTTCCCGACCTTTTGAATGTTGGAATCTAAGCTAGGACTGGGGTTCTAGATGGAGTGTGGGTTGAGGCATCCTTTCTAGATACCGGTAGGGCAGGCTGAGGGTGCTGTTTTGAGCTCTGCATGATGGCTTGGATCTGAGTTCTAGATGTTGATTTGAGTTTTCAGTTTTGGGGCAGGGGGAGGATGCTATACGGAGTGATAGATTAAGACCTGAGCTGTGGCCCTAGCTGGTTTGGCTCAGTGGATAGAGCATCAGCCTGTGGACTGTAGGGTCCTGGGTTCAATTCCGGTCAAGGGCACATGCCCGGGTTGTGGGCTCGATCCCCAGTAGAGAGCATGCAGGAGGCAGCCGATCAATGATTCTCTCTCATCATTGATGTTTCTCTTTCCTTCTCCCTTCCTCTCTGAAATCAATTAAAAAAAGAAAAGAGAGAAAAGAAGAGAGAGAGAGAGAGAGAGAGAGACCTGAGCTGTGGATTCTGGACGTTGATATGAGCTCTAGGTTCTAGGTTGAGAATTTTGGATTCTTGCTTCAGCTCTGGCTTATGACCTGGGTTTTGGACGATGGTTGGAGCTCTGTGCTGCAGTTGGGCTTAGGGTTCTAAACAGCAGTCTGAGGTCTTGATTCTAGGCTGGACTGTTCACATTGAATCCCTGGTTTGTCGGGCTCTTGGTTTTAGACTCTGGTCTGAGCCCTTGACCTCCGGTTGGGCTCTGGGTCCTAGAATGAGCCCATTCTAGATCCCATGTTTAGTCCAGAGTCTAGTCTACAGACCCCAACGCAGTGTCTAGATCCCAGAATTCAGACCATAATCTGAAGCCCCACGCAGCAACTCATAACCCCTCTAAGCTTCTGCACCTAAACCTAGAACCCAGGCCCCAAATGAGAGATCTCCGTCCGACTGCCTATGAACCAGGTCCAATGCCGTAAATGGAAGTTCCGTGTGGAACCTAGAGGGCAGAACTCAGCCCAGAGTCTAGGATGTGAAGCCCAGGATGCAAACCAGTATCTAGAAACGGATCTAGAATGGGCTCCAGGTCCTGCTTCTATCTACCCTACCCTCTGAGCTGCATGTCCCAGCTCTAAGTGGGACTCTAGATTTACGGCTGGATTGTAGGTTCTGAACCAGACTCCGGATTCTAGGCAGTGTTCTGTCCGAGAGGGGCCCTGGGTTCCTAAAGGTAGATTGTGCCCCGAATTCAACCACCCACCTAGAATGGGCCCCTAATCTCAGTCTCTATGTGGGCCCTGGCCTCCGGATGAATCTCAAGATCACGCAGTCGGTTCCAGGTTCTGTGGGGGGCCTCCAAGCTGGTGTACGGGGGGTTCTAAACGCTCAATCTGCTTTCAGAACCTAAACTGAGTTCAAGATTCGTGGCTGGATTCCATCTGCGGAGCTGTGTCTGGGTTCTAGGCTCTTCTCTAGACCTGGACCCCCAAACCTGGACCCAGCGACTACGTTGGGTTCTGGTTCTGAGCTGAGCTCTGGGCCTCCACACTGGAGCTCACTTGGCGTAAGCGTAGGGGAGGGTGCCACTCACGGGCGGGAGCAGTGAGCGGCGGTGATGGCCCACTGGTCTGACAGCAGGGCCCCTCCGCAGTGGAAGCGACGGCCGACGCCGGCCAGCAGGGCTGCCTGCCACGGCTGGGAGTGCTGGATGCAGGAGTAGCCACCAATTATTTTGTTCTCATCGTCTTGGCTCTGTACCATGGCTAGGAGCAGGCAGGGGTGGGGTGGGAAAAGCAGGCGAGCCAATGTCCTCCCGCCCCCAGCAAGCGAGGATCTCCTGGACCCAATGCCCCCCCCCCCGCCCCCCCCCACACACACTTTCTTTACTTAACCCTTGACCCACCGCCTCTGTCAGCCCCACCCATGGGACCTCCATTTCTGCTCCAACACAATAGGGAGCTTACTGTCCCCCATCCCCATGATCTCACCCAGGGCCTTGCTGTGTCTCCTGCCCTCAGCGGCATTCTCCCACAAACACCTTCTATCTCAATACGCCCCCTACTCCTGAGCTCCCTGTCCCATCCCCAAACGTCCCACTCAATGTGGCCCCCGGGTCCCACGATCTCTCCCCACACCTGCTCCATACTCCACACCACATCCCCGCCACCAGCCCGCCATCCCATCGCCACCCCCACCAGCACTGGGGAGCACCCTACGCCCTCCTTTCTTGGATGACCCCCCAAAACCTTGCGATATCACCAGAAGTCAGCAGCACTCGGGCCCCGCTCCAGCCCATCCCTCAGCCTGGGTTTCCAAACTACAGGCCCCTCTCCTCCTCACCAGGTCACCCAAGAGCATCCTGGGCCCCAGCGCCCTTTGCCCCTCCTTTCTCAGCGTCTCCAGGGCACCTCCTACCCCGGACCCCACTGGCTTATCTTACCTAGAGCCAAGATCTGAAGTGAGGTCAGCAGGAGGAGCATTCTGGGGACTCGGGGTTTGGGTTTCTGGCAAAAACAGGGAGAAAGTGAGAGAGAAGGAGGCTGCGTCGGGCCCAGAGGCCGAGGGTCAGAGAGACAGCGAGAGCCTCTCACACGGAGACCGAGACCCTTCCTTAGAGGCGGGAATCCGGGGTCCTTGGCAGCTTGGAGGGAGGATGCGGACCAAGGTGCACCACGTCCGGCCTGGATGTCTTCCTGGGAGGAGGAAGTGGGGATGGTGCCTCGCCTCCCTGTCACTCCGTAGATCCCTTTTATCCCTGGTCTGGGCAGTTGGCCCTGCCCAACCTCCCCCCCCCCCCCCCAACCCGCCCTTCTCCTCCTGACATTTTATTAATTGCTTAGTTCCCATTCCAAGACTCCCGGGTACCATCTCCTCCCTCCCTCTCTGGCCAGAAAAGCAGCCACAATTGTTGAGGTGAACCTGCCCGCCCCGTAAAGGTGTTAGAACCTGGAAGAGATCCAGGGAGGGGACCCCGGGGCAGGGCGGATGGGGTGGGGGTGGAGGGGCTCCCAGGAAGGTGCTGGGAGGGGCGGCGAGAGGGAGGGACGGAGGCTGGAAAGGTCCATGAAGGTGGAGAGACAGGGAAAGAGGTAAGACAAATACAGGCCCCGAGAGAAGTGGGAGAGGCAGA
This sequence comes from Eptesicus fuscus, assembly GCF_027574615.1. Taxonomy (NCBI): domain Eukaryota; kingdom Metazoa; phylum Chordata; class Mammalia; order Chiroptera; family Vespertilionidae; genus Eptesicus; species Eptesicus fuscus. Next base: position 44,446,919 of record NC_072493.1, read on the forward strand.
GCGGAGAGTGACGGGGGCAGGGGAGGCCGATGGGAAACGACCAGGCGGGGTGGGAGGCACAGGGAGAGAGAGATTCATGGAGGGAGCGGTCAGCGTGGAAAAGCTGAGCGAGGAGCAGCGAGAACAGGGAAGAAGGTGCAGGCAGAATAGGAAGAGACACAGAGAGAGAGAGAAAAGAGGGGTCCCCCGCCCCCAATCACACACGTGCTGAATGATAAAGCAGCAATGATGGGGGGAGGTGCAGAGAGACCCCAGATGGAGAAGGCAGGACCAGGCAGATGAGAGTGATGGATGCAAGACAGGTGATGGGGACGTGAGCAGAGGGAGCAGTGGAAGGTGACACAGCAGAGGGAGAGGCTGGGGGGTGAGGGGGTGGGGGGAAGGTGGGGAGCCGGCAGGGGCGGGAGGTGCAGGAGGCACCCATGCTTTCTCACTTTGTGGTCCTCACAGTCCTGGGAGGTGAGGGAGCAGGGTCCCGGGCAGAGACGGGGAGGCTCCGTGCAGAGCCGGAGGGGAGGGCACGGATGCACAGGAAGCGATGGAGACCCAGACAGGGAGACAGGGACCCAGAGAGACCTGGGGAGACAGCGGTGAGATGAGGGAAGTTCCAGGAAGCCCGAGGTGGGGCCCTGGGTTGGGGGAACCCGTCCTGACGGGGAGCAGGGCCTCCGTGCCCAGCCCCTCCCCCAGCCTCTTAAAGTCCCTAATGACTGCAATTTGTCTCCGGCCCGAGCAGCCCCGCCCCGGACCACCACGCGGTGACTCAGGAGGCCGCCTCTCTGTTTTCGCCCTCCCTCCCTCCCTCCCTCTCTCTCCCTCGCCCGCCCAGGGCTGGCTCCCAAACCACTTTCCTCGCCTGTGCCCGGCTGCCCTGAGCTGAGCCTGCCTCTGCCTGCACCTGGGGACCCTCTCGGTGCCGCCTCGGGGATGCCCACGCCCACCTGGGCCCCCATGCATGTCTGCTCCCCACCAACCGGCCCTCGGGAGGGGGTGCCCTGCGTGGTGCTGAAGGCCTTGGCTCGGGCCCTGGTGACACAGAAGGGCCAGATGCTGGGCTGAAACACGGAACCCCTTTTATTATTTGTTTGTTTGCTTTTAATATATTTTTTATTGATTTCAGAGAGGAAGGGAGAGGGGAGAGAGAGAGAAACATCAATGATGAAAGAGAATCATTGATCAGCTGCCTCCTGCATGCCCCCTACTGGGGATTGAGCCCCCAACCCAGGCATGTGACCTTGACTGGAATCGAACCCAGGACCTCGTGGTTCCTGGGATGATGCTCAGTCCACTGAGCCACCACAGCCGGGCAACACGGAAACCCCTTTGTAAAGGAAGAATGCTCTGGCCCGGCCAGGGTGGCTCAGCGGTTGAGCATGGGCCCAGGAACCCAGAGGTTGAATTGCAGGCTGCAGGCTCCATCCCCAGTAGGGGCCACGAGGGAGGCAGCCTACTGATGATGCTCCTCTTTCATCGATGTTTCTCTCTTTCTCTCCCTCTAAAAGTTTAGAACAAAAAAACATGTAAAAAAAGAAAGAATTCTCTGGGGACAGAGAGGTGGGCGGCTCCAGGGACCTGCTCTGTGATGAGGGATCCGTTCTGTGTCTTACACAGAGCTACGCCTGGGATAAAGTTACATAGAAACACAGTGCACACACGTGTACACACACACACACACACACACACACACACACACACACCGGCAGATAGACGCATGTAAGCAATGGGTGCGGGATAAGATCTGGGGGGATTCCGAGGGTGATCTGCCTGGTGTGGCTCAGTTGGTTGGAGCTCGGTCCTGCACAGTGAGAGGTGGCGGGTTCGATTCCCTGTCAGGGCACTTACCTAGGTTTCGGGTTAGATCGCCCCTCAGTGCGCCTACGGGAGGCAACTGATTGATGTTTCTCTCTCACATAGATGTTCCCCTCTCTTCCTTCCTCTCTCTAAAATCAATGAAAAACATAGTCTCGGATGAGTTTTTTTTTGTTTTTTTTTTAAGAGAGATCTGGGGTCTAACAGATGATATCTGATAGAATTGTACCCCTGAGACCTATATCATTTCATTAGCCAATGTCACCTCAGTAAATTCAATAAAAGAAGATCTGGGTCCAGCTGACCCTTGTGGATGGCCTGGGTCGGATGTTGGGCCACAGCTAACTAGACGTCACCATCCGGGGAGGGGACGCGGGACCGTGTGGACTGTTTGTGCAACGTCCTGTGAACCTATAACAACTTCAGGATAAAGACTTGGCCACGGAACAGAACTTCCCGGGAAACACAAGCCCTCGACCCTGGTGTGAGGAGAAAGCTTTGCTCTGAGGGGCTCTCAGGGACCCTCCACTGAGCCTGTCTCCAAGGTCTCCCTCCTCCTGACAAGAACTCCCGGCTCGAGCAGGCGGCCTCACAGAGCCCACGGGAGGGAGCCGAGAAGGCTGGGGATGCCACCACATATAAGGCTCAGAACCGCCTTATCGCTGCCCAGCCCAGCCCAGCCCTCTTTCTCATAGTGATGGAGGCTAGAAGTCCAAGTTCAAGGTTGTGTTTCTCCTGAGGCCTCTCTCCTCGGCTTGTAGACGGCCCCCTTCCCCATGTGGTCACAGAGTGCTGGTCCCAGTCTGCATCTCTCTGTCCACCGCTGTTTTAATGCCTTTTCTTTCTTTCTTTTTTCTTTCTTTTTTTTTTTTTTGTACGTTAACTCCCTGAACCCTTCCCACGGTCCCGTGAGAAAGGGACTCTCGTTCTCCTCCATGCGCTGAGGAGGAAGCGGAGTCACCCGCCCACGGTTACACAACGCTCCGCGGTGGCACCGGGATCCCACGAACCCCTGTTGTTGGAGAGCGAACAACCCCAGGGAGTGAGATGCCCCAGAACAAAGGGGCAGATGGTGCAACCGCGAGAGTTGGGGGGGATTCGCCCCAGACAGCAGCCCCACAGACGCCACCCCGTCCATTGTTCCAGGAAGGAAGGAGGAAAGGGCGGCTGGGGTGGCAGGTGGGGTGTGGGTCGGGTGGCAGGAAGGGGCGGGAGGGCCTGCTGGGCCGCTCCTGTTCCCTCCCGGGGAGATAGGAAGGCCAGGAGCCATGGCATCTCCTCGGGCGCCTGGGCAGGTGGGGTGGGGGGAGGGCTGACGGTAGAGAAGATGCCGGGTGAAGTGGGCCGTCGGGAATGGACCGAGGAGCCACCTGAGCAGTTGGTTGATTTTGTTGTTGTGTTTTTGTTTGTTTTGTTTTGTTTTTCTCCAGCAAAGAACAGGCAGATCTAGGGCTGTGTGATGGTGGGGCAGATGCTGAGACAGGGACGCTGAAGATGGAGGGGTGGGGTGCGGGGAGGGGGTTCACGAAGGGGTGGACTGTGGGGCGGCGGAAGTGGAGACAGAAGGGGCTTGGAGGGGAGGCTGACTGGGAAGGGTCAGGGTGTCTTTGAGGTGGAAAAACAGGTACGACAGAGCCACCCACAACCCTGGGAGGCTGTGGTCAGGGAGTGGGATGTGGGATTTGGTGGTTTCAGAGGTGGAGCCCTTCCGGATGGAGATAGGGGCCGGGGTGTGACCGTGAGAATGGGTGGCAGCCGGAGGTGGTCTCCGGCCATGTGGACGTAGGGATGCTGCCCAACCAGGGGGTCAGCGCCCGAGTCCCGGGGTCAGCGGAGGCCCGCCTCCATCCCCAGTTATAACAAAAATAAAAATCTCAAGCCCAGGCAGGCTGCCAAGGGCTTTACATACATTATCACATGTAACCCTCGCAAACAGCGTCATGAGGTTGGAGACTCTCATCAGGACGTGCGTGACGGGTGAGGAGACCGGGGCTCACACTGAAGTCGCTTGTGCAAGTGGCGTCGTCCGGGCCGGAACCGCGACCGCCGGGCTGTTGAGCACCGTGCCATCTGGCTTTCATTGTTGTCCAAGCCGCTGAGGCCCAAGCCTGGGAAAGCCCGGCATGAGGGTTGGTGAGGGTGTCTACAAGGAGCACACAGACCCTCATCTGTCTTCTGCAAGTTCGCGGTGGACAGCTTTCCTAGTCCCGCCCACGTGCCGTGTCTCGCCGAATTCCCCCATCAGCCCCGTGAAATGCATGCAAACACACTCCCCTGCGACAGGTGAGGAAACAGAGAAATGCGGTCAGTTGCCCAACGGCGCCTGGTGAGCAGGTGGGGGAGCTGGGGTTCGAACCCCAGCCCGTCTGTCTCGATGCCTCTCTCTCTGCCGCTGACCTCACGCGTCTCTGATTACCCAAACTCCCTCTGGGTAATCTCTCCGAGGTCTCTGAGCCAACACCTGTGTCTGCTACGTGCCAGGCGGCATCTGTGTGCACACCTGGGCACCCCTGATGCCAAGTCAACAGCCGACAAACATCTCTGCCTCACCCCCCTCCATGGCTGCGTCCCACTTGTTTTTGTTTAGGCTCCATGGTATCCCCCCGCCCCCCTCGAGTCTTCCCCTTGTTAGTAAATGACAACATCCTCTTCCCTGTGGCTCTGGTCCCAACCCGGGAGTGGTCCTTGATCCCGCCCTCGCTCCCACCTGCCACTTTGACAAGTCTAGTCACCTCGGCTGCAAAATAGATGGCGAATCGCCCACTTACCTCCTGTCACCCGCTCTCATGCAAGCCACCCGTCGCTCTCACCTGGACGGGTACAGCAGCATCCAACTTGGTCTAGCTGCTTCTGCATTCGACCCCTGTCCCCACCTCCCCCACCCCCAACCCCTACCCTACACCAAGTCAACGTGTCTATCTATCTATCTATCTATCTATCTATCTATCTATCTATCTATGTATATATATTATTTTTATTAATTTCAGAGAGGAAGGAAGAGGGAGAGAGAGATAGAAACATCCATGATGAGAGAGAATCATTGATTGGCTGCCTCCTGCAAGTCCCCCACTGGGGATTGAGCCCACAACCCGGGCACGTGCCCTTGACCGGAATCGAACCTGGGACCTTTCAGTTTGCAGGCCGACGCTCTATCCACTGAGCGAAACCGGCCAGGGCAAGTCAACGTGTCCTTAAAACACACAACAGTATCTTGTCAAAACCTGCTTAAAACCCATCTGTCACTTCCCACTGCAATGGTAAGAGGACCAAAGTGCCCCCAGGGCACCCCAGCCTGGCTTACGTCCATCTCCCCCACCTCGCCCCTCCGCCAGGCTCTGGGCCTCTGTGATCATCTTGACGTGGCAGGTGCCTCCCCGCCCCTGCCCCCCGCCTCCCGCAGGGCCGGCCTTTACCTGTGCTGTTCCCTCTGCCGGGGACACACTTCCTAACACTCTGCCCGGGATCCTCCCTCCGGTCTCAGTGGGAAGGTCGCCCGCTGACCACCGTCTCTAGAGCAGACCTCCCCTTCTGCTTCCTATCGTAGCTTTGCCGGTGGTTTCCTGTCGACGCCTGATCTCAGCCTATCGTGGCTTTATGTGTTTGCTTCCTTGTTTGTTGTTGCTTTTGTTTTTCTCGAGGGTGCGTGTCCCCGTTGGATGTCCCTCCCGCTTTATGTACTTGATGGAAAAAAATAATAATAATTCTATATAATAAAAGGCTAATATGCAAAGTGACCAAACAGCAGAACTACTCGTCTCTATGATGCACACTGGCCACAGTCTGTGTCAGCACGCACAAGGGCGGGCGGTTCTGCCTGCGTTATCTGCGTCTGTGCTGGGGGCGCATAGTAGGTGCTCCGTAAAACACTCATGAAACGAAGCAACGGATCTGCCGCTAGAACTGAAGCTTCGTGAGGGCAGGGACCGACCGTGCCTCACATGTTCACTGCGGAGTCCCGGGAGCCCAATCCGATACTTGCCTGTGGCGGGGGGCGGACGAGTGAGATGATCACGGAGCCTTCTCTCCAGAATGTCCGCATCCAATGCCTCTACCTCTTCAGACCTGACAGGAATCTCCAACTAGCGGGCCCTGGAGAGCGTTCATGGGGGGGGAGGGGGGTTGGGGGGGAGGGGGAGCCCATCTTTCTGAGACTGGGCCCCAAATACTTGCAGAGAGGAATGTTGCCGACTCTAGGGGATGGTGCCCCAGGGCATGGGTACCATCCGCCCGGTCCTTCCAAGGGTCGCTTGGGTTTAAGTAGGGACTGCATTCCCCAGGCCATAGACCTCAGCAACAGCCCGGCTCCCCGCAGGCCAGGGCCTCCGGCCTCAGCAGCCCCGTGCCCGCCCTCCGTGGGAACTGTGGCCTTCTCCCTCCGCAGGGCTCTCCCGTGGGTGCTGTGGCCAGCGGCCTCGGGGCCAAACACCTTTGTTTCCGCTCAGTCTGTTTCGTAGAGATTTCTCTTGCGTGTGGGTTTGTGTGGAAACTCTTGTGCTTACAAAACACACCCTACAGTTTATTTAGCAGGATTTCCATCCAACCCTTGGCGAGTGCTTCATAAATAGCCCTTGTATCTGAGCCCGGCCACTCCCGCACCCGGGCCACGGCCGGTTTGGGCTGCTCCCTGGCCTCCTGGACACGGCCTGAGAAGGGTCGTTCTGATACCCGGGGCAGCCCCACCTGCTCTAAACTCTCCCCGATGCCCCACAAGCCGAGCTGAACACCCACTGGTGCAGCAGCACTCTGACCCCTCTTGGGGGGCCCGGCCACCCTTGCCGGCTCCTCCCGCCGTCTTGTGCCAGGAGCAGCCCTTCGGCACAGGTTCTCCGTGCTCCCAGGGCCGGCGTGCCTGTGATCCTTCATGCCGGCCATTGTCTTGTTCCCTTCCCACGCCTTTCCGTGATCATTCTTATCTATTTACTTACTAGAGGCCCGGTGCATGAAATTCATGCACTGGGCGGGGGGGGGGGGGGATGTCTCTCAGCCTGGCCTGTGCCCTCTCCCAGTCCAGGAGCCCTCGGGGGATGTCTGACTGACGGCTTAGGCCCGCTTCCCACGCGGAGCAGACCTAAGCCGGCAGTCAGACATCCTTAGCACTGCTGTGGAGGAGTGAGAGGCTCCTGCCACCGCCGCTGGGCTCACCAGCCGTGAGCCCAGCTTTTGGCTGAGCGGCACTCCCCCTGTGGGAACACACTGACCACCAGGGGGCAGCTCCTGCGTTGAGCATCTGCCCCCTGGTGGCCAGTGTGCATCATAGAGACCAGTCGTTCTGCTGTTTGGTCACTTTGCATATTAGCCTTTTATTATACAGGATTATTTTTTTTTTTTCATTCTCACCCAAGGACATGCTTAGGGAGAGGAGAGAAAGAGTTAGAGATGAGAGAGACATTTTGATCAGCCGCCCTCCGCACACGACCCCAACCAGGGACTGAACCCGCAACCCCGGTAATTGAACCAGCGACACTTCGGTGCCCAGGACATCACGCAACCAACGAAGCCATACCGGCCGGGGCCCTGCTCCTTCTTACCTCCTGGGTCCTGGGTTTGAGCACTATCTCCTGTGGAAACCATTTCACGGTACCCCACACTGAGCTGGGTACCCCACCTCTGGGGGTGGGAGGAAGGGAGAAAGGAAGGGGAGGGGAAACAGGCCCAAACTGTCAGTTACTGAAACCAACCAAGATCTCTAAAACCAGGGGCAGTCATGTGGCTGGTGACGTGTTTGCTCCGGATAAACATCTTTGAAGTGCATGCCTCGGCAATCAAAGCAGAAGCGAGGCACGTACACTCCACACAGGGGAGAACCCACATGTCAGGACTTACCCTGCAGCCCCTTAAACGTGTGGTGTGCTTCTACCTCCCGATTTAGCACCCTCTGACACACTCTATATTCTGATTATTTTTCTCTTTTCCCACGGGGGCAGGTTTTTGCTTTGGTCACTGCTGACACAAATTAAATGCTCAATAAATGTTTGTGGAATAAACAAATGAACACACAGCTTTTGAGGTCAAAGAAGGTTTCCTGAGTTCATGTGGGGCCTTAAGATTTCTGCCTGACTCAGCTGGCTGAAGTCACTGGAGATCAGAGTTCCCCATGAAGGGAGGGGCCACCCCATGCACAGGCATGGGCACAGTGACCCCTTGTGGTCAGGGCTGAGAATAGCATCTTCCCCAGCTCCCAGGACCCTCGTGTCTATATCACACGTGGGTTGAATAGTGGTCTGGCTTGAATCCAGATAGGCTGAAAGTGTAACAGACACACCGGATTTCAAAAACTCAGCAAAAGAAAGAAAAGAAAAAAGAATGTAAATTTTTTTAAAATATTGGTTACATGTTAAAGTCATAATATTTTGGATATAATGGGTCAAATAAGATGTTATTTAAATGTCACCTGTTCCACCCTGGCCAGTGTTGCTCAGTAGTTGGAGCGTCGGCCCAGGCACCAAAGGGTCGCAGGTTGGATTCCTGGTCAAGGGCACATGCTTGAGTTGCAGGTTCGATCCCCGGCCCCGGTCATGGTGTGTGTGGGAGACAACCAATCGATGTGTCTCTCTCACATCGATGTTTCTCTCTCCACCACCCCCCCTTCCAGTCTCTAAAAAAAAAAAAAAAAAAAATCAATGGAAAAAAATATCCTTGGGTAAGGGTTAACAAAAAAAATTTTAAAAATTAAATGTCACCTGTTCCCCTCTTCTAAAATCTGACTATTAGAAAAAAATAAAATAAAATATGACTATTAGAACCTTGGCTGGGTAGCTCAGTGGTTAGAGCACCATGCCCATACACAAGGTTTTGGGTTCAATCCTGGGTCAGGGCACATACAAGAAGCAACCAATAAGTTCATAAATTAAGGGGAACAACAAATTGATGTCTCTCTCAAATCAATCAATCAATAAAAATGAAAAAAGAAACTTTATCATTACATATATGATTCACACCATATTTCTATTGAATAACACTGCCCTAAATCACAATAGAAATCTAACCAAACACCCACTTCCTGGTGGGAGGGAGAAACTCAGTTGAACAGAAGGAAAAAGGTCCCTTGCCCAAAGCCATAGGTGAATTAAGAGACCCACCTACAAGGACCCAGGTCCCCGGCTTCCAGCAGGCAGCATAGCAAAAGGGTCCAGCGTCCCACCTCCTTCTCTGAGCCACAAGCTTATCCTTTGTAAAATCGGGAACCAACCCGGGGCCCATCACCTCTGAGCTAACACGGGAAGAATGCTCTGCAGTGCACCATAGTTACCACACAGGAGCCATCCCATTGTGGTAACTATGGTGGCAGGTGGGTACTAGACTTATTGGAGGTGGGGGGAGCACTTTGAAAGGTATATAAATGCGCAATCACTGTGTTATACACCTGAAATGAATATGATGTTGTATGCCAACTGTAATTGAAAAATAAGCATTATTTTTTTAAAAGGCATCCCAGCCCTAACTCGTTTGGCTTAGTGGATAGAGCGTCGGCCCGCGGACTGAAAGGTCCCAGGTTCGATTCTGGTCAAGGGCATGTACCTTAGTTGCGGGCACATCAACCAAGGAGGTGTGTAGAAGGCAGCTGTTCGATGTTTCTCTCTCATCAATGTTTCTAACTCTCTATCCTTCTCCCTTCCTCTCTGTAAAAAAACAATAAAATATATTTTAAAAAATAAAAATAAATAAATAAAAAGGCATCCCAATGGACCTTGATCATCTTGCGCCCCCTACAGTCCATTGTCCTCACTGCAGCTGGAGTGAGCTTTGAGGCAATGGAAATCCCATCTGGACCTCTTTTGGTGGAAAGCTCCCCAATGATTTACCATCATTCTTAGGCTCAATGCAAATATTTCTTGCCTCTGCAGACCCTGCATGGCCCGCCCTGGCTACTGTATCTCATGTTGCTATTCTTCCTATCCGCTCTGCTCTGGACACACGTTTCCTGCTGTTCCCTGGATTGCCAAGCTTACTCCCACCTCCGGCGGTTCCCTCCACCTGGAAAGCTCTTCCCCAAGATGGCTTTATGATTCGTCCCTTTGCTTTATTCTGGTCCCTACTCACATGCCACCTCTTCAAAGAGGCCTTGCCCCGAGCCCTGTGGAAACTGGCTCCTGCCACCCACTCCCTCTCTCCTTACCCTTGTTGCCTTCACCATGACTTGGCAAGGTTTATTTGTTTATTGTCTGTCTCTCCCAGACTGTGACCTTCAGAAAGGGCAGGGGCTTTCGTCTTTTGTTCACTGCAGTATTCCTAGCACCTTGAGGAATTCCTAGCTCCTGATGCACAGGGCACAGACAAGGTGCTCAATAAACATTTGTTGAATGAACTATTAATGTTAATACTCGATTCGCTCCCAGAACAGGCAGGGCACCGGGTCCCTGTCCTCCAGCACAATTTATATATATAAAAGGCTAATATGCAAAGTGTCCCCTCAGGAGTTTGACTGGGAGACCGGAGTTCAATTGCTCGCTATGATGTGTGCTGACCACCAGGGGGCGGCACAAAATGGAGGAAGGCCCCGGCTGGCAGCCGGAAGGCCCCCATCAGCCCTGATCGCTGGCCAGACTTAGGGACCCTACCCATGCATGAATTCCATGCACTGGGCCTCTAGTCTAATTAGAAAAAGATGAAACCCAGAGTGTGGATGGCCACACCGGAGGGCTGGATCCAGGGGATGGGGAGTGGGTGGGGTGGGAGGAGTCAGGAGGCTCCCAGGAGGACCCTGGAGGATTTGAGCAGGAAGAGGGGAAAGGGAGGGCCTTCCTGACAAGACACCAGCCCAGCAAAGCTTAGAGGTGGGACTGAAAACACCAAGTCTCCCCTGGGGGTCTCCACTGGCAGGACAGTAACCCTGAACCCCGGAGCCCCCTGGTGGCCAAACCTTAAGGTGAACAACCAAGTCCTTCCAACAGTGCTTTGATGGGGGGCTCTGATTCCATGTTCAGAGGAGGCAACTGAAGCCCAGAGAAGTCAAGTCACTGACCCAGGCTCACTCAGCTCGGCCTCCAAAAGCTGAGGTCTGGGGAGCCCACTCAGCTGCGCCTCACCCATCACAGACACCAGGCGGGATTCAGGTGCGAGCGGGTGGGGCAAGTCCCTGGTCTTGAAGAGCCCCAGGTAGACCCTGGTGTGACCCCCAGCTCGGTCCCTCCCCAGCCAGGTGACCTCAGGCCAGTTTCCGCCTTTCAGGCCACAGCCAATGAGATTATGCAAATGATGAGAGGGGGCGGGCCTGCAGGGTGCGCAAGGCTCGGAGAAGCACCGTGATTCCTGAGCTCCGTGCCCATTAAGTCGGGCGGCTTTGTTTACCCCTCTACAGGCAAACAGGAAATGCGGGTGCACAGTAGGTGCTCAGGAAGGTAGCACAGGTGTGAGGCAAGCCCCCCTCTCCCCGCCCCCCAATTCCCACTCGCTCAGGAGTGGAAAGTTGTTCAGTCCCCTCCTCCCTCAGACCCTGGAGCCCAGGCCCCAAGCTCCTGCAGGGTCAGAGGTAACGGGTCGTGTCTCCCTCCCAGAAGCCCTGGGCAAAGGTCACTCGGGTTTATTCACAGTGTCATGTACAGGCGCCCCAACGGGGAACTGGGGTCCCTAGAAGGTGGGAACAGAGGGAACGGCTTCCCGGGGGGCTGGGGGTTGGACCCGCTCCCGCTCCCGCGGAGTCCCCGCCGGCCCCACCTCGTCCCGCCCCCGGCGGCCCTTGCCGATGGCCAGGCGGGGCCGGCCGCGGTCCAGGCCGTCCAGGAGGGCGCAGGCCTGGCAGAGCGCGCGGCTGGCCAGCGCCCCGCAGCGGGAGCAGGCGCCGGCGGGCGGGGGCCGGGCGGCCGGGGCCAGCGCCAGGCGCTCGGCCGAGTGCACCAGGTCCAGCACCGCCGACGGCCGCGCCGCCTCCAGCAGCTTGAGCAGGTGGCGCGCGTGGCCGCGGAAGGCCTCGGGCGCGTACACGCACTCCTCGGAGAAGTAGTCCAGGCGGCGGAAGTGCGCGTACAGCACCACCTCCTTCTGCGAGGCCAGCTGCAGCGGGCGGCAGCGCGGCAGGGCGCCCCCCTCGCCCGGGGAGCCCAGGCCCCCGCCCCGGGCCAGCCGGCCCGCGTCGCCCCGCAGGAAGTTCATGAGCACCGTCTCCGCCATGTCGTCCGCGTTGTGGCCTGGGGGAGAGACGGGGAGCCGGTCAGAGAGGGCGCAGGGGGCGCTGCCGGTCATGGGGACCCGGGGGCACAGGGCGTGGGGGGGCAGAAGGTGGACACGGTGAGAAACGGAGAGGACAGGCCCCCATGGAGCCACGTGGGGTGCCCTCACTGTCACCCACCTACCGGGCCAGGCAGCCCTGTGCTAGGTGCCCCCTGGCGGAGGGAGTGAAGGTGCTTTAAGCTACAGATGTTCCAGCCTCAGTGTCAAGTGCACTCGGGCTGCACAGGGACCGTCAAACGGCACTTCATGGAGATTCTCAACAGGCTGTTGACACACGTGCCCCTGGGACGGCAGATCGCGGAGAAAGTGACTGCACGACAGTTACCCTTGAAGCTAAATGCCTCCTGACTGTGCACTTTGTCATCCTAGACTTTTCTATGCAGTGAAACCCGGGCCTTCTGAGGGCTTCGCCCTTGGCCCACATCCTCTCCGCAGGGCCTCTGCATGAGCTGCTTCCTTGGCTCAGACACTCTCCCAACCTCTGTTCGCCCTTCACCTCTTCACCTGGTTACCCGCGCAGCCTTCAGGTCTCGCTCACTCCGCAACGCTTCCTCACTCCCCGCCTCTCTCCCTCCTCTAGGTCCTCCTCTTGCAAACTCGCAACGCGTGCTTTTCCTTGGTAGCGCCTGTGAGGCTGTGATTATGTGAGAACCGGGCGGGAGCAGACTGACTGTGCACCGTAACAGCAAACGTTTGTATCAGGTTCACTGCTTTTCCGCCTCTGGTCTAAGCGCTTCACGCATAGCTCACCCAACGCCCAGCATCTCCGGGACCCAGGCGTTATTAACATCCCCGATTTACAAGAGAGGAAACCGAGGCTAGGTACTCAGCCGGAGGCTACATGGCTTGCATCTGGCGCATAGTAAATGGTCCATGATTACTTGTTGAAGTGATGACTGGGAGGGAGTAAGAGAGAATGAGAGAGGCGAACCGAGAGAGAAAAGAAGTTAAAAGACACAGTTACGTTTCAGACTACAGATGGGAGACACCCCTGCACATCCCTCCTTTCGTGAGGGGAAACCTATAGAATGTCATTTTTATTACTATTTTTAAAATATATGTATTTTTATTGATTTCAGAGAGGAAGGGAGAGGGAGAGAGAGATAGAAACATCAATGATGAGAGAGAATCATTGATCGGCTGCCTCCCGCACGCCCCCTACTGGGGATGAAGCCCACAACCCAGGCATGTGCCCTTGACCTGAATCGACCTGGGACCCTTCAGTCCGCAGGCCCACGCTCTATCTACTGAGCCAAACCAGCCAGGGCTAGAATGTCATTTTTAAAATGCAGAGAACCACGGCCCTAGGCCCTAAGGGTACCCCTCCAGCCCTCTATTCGCCACTGTGTGTGTGCACCAAGGTGATGGCCGTGGCTCTAAAGCTCGCCACGCCTGCCCTGCCCCTTCCCGGGGACGCGCACATACCAGGCCCTGAACCTTCTGGGGTACGCATAGCCCTTTTACTGAGACCCTCCAGGGTCTCCTTTTCACTTCTCGGGCATGCGCCTCAGCCCCTGCCAGTGCCGCCCTCGCCCGCGCATGCGCCCCTTCCTCCCACAAAGTCCCCTCCTGCTGCCGCGCATGCGCTCACCCGTCACGACGTGCGTGGCTCCCACGAGGCGCGCCCCCTCCTCCAGCGCCCGCCGCCGCAGCACCCCGCAGAAGGTGCAGCAGGAGCGGCTGCGGCCCGAGCCGGCCGTGCTGCGGGCCACGGCGTCCATCGTCCAGCCCCCGAAGAGGTCGGCGTAGGCCACGACGGTGAGCGGCAGCTCCCAGCGCGCCGCCTGGCGCCGCACGGCCGCCAGCGCCGCGTCCCGGTAGCCGCCGATGCCCTCATCCACCGCCACCAGCTGCAGCGAGATGCCCAGGCGCGGCGCCAGCTCGCGCAGCACGTGCGCCAGCACCGTGGAGTCCTTGCCGCCCGAGGCACCCACGGCCACCACGGCGCCGGGCGGCAGCAGGCGGCCCGCCACCACCGTGTGCAGCACCTCGGCCTCGAAGGCGGCGCAGAAGCAGGCGCCGCACAGCGCTTGTCCGGAGCGCGGGCGGCGGAGGGCGGCGCGGGCCTTGTGGCAGGAGGCGCACTGCGGGGCCGGCATCGCGGGGTCCAGGCGGGTGCGAAGGGTCCGCTTCTCCTGGACTAGAAGAGAAGGGAGGCGGGTTACAGGTGGATCCGGATTGCGGGGTCGCCTCCAAGCGAGGCTGTCTGGAAAGCGCCCTGCCCGAAATAGATCCGGTGAGTGTGCCGGTGGAGCAGGCTTCTGGGGATGGGGTGGTCTATACACATGTTCTGTATAGGATTCTGCTGTGACAGGCACAGTATTCTCCACAGTCAGAGGCATCCTGCCCAGTAGCTTGTCTACATCCTCTCATGCATCTCACCTCACTTCATGGCTGATGGCCTATTGACAGGGGCGAACTATAATCTGATAGATGGGGCACCTGAATTAATCTGAAAGGTAATCATATTATTTTAAATCTTAAAACACATATACTTATGTGAATAGGGGGTTAAGTTTCCTGTTCTTTTTAAAAATATATATTTTTATTGATTTCAGAGAGGAAGGGAGAGAGAGAAACATCCATGATGAGAGAGAATCATGGATCGGCTGCCTCCTGCATGCCCCACAGTGGGGATCGAGCTCACAACCCGGCCATGTGCCCTGACAGGGAATCGAACCCTGACCTCCTGGTTCATAGGTCAATGCTCAAAACCGCTGACCCATGCTGGCTGGGCTTAAGTTTCCTTTTCAAGGCCTGTGCAAACCAATGAAGGAGGTGACTCAGCTGCGGATCCAGCAAGCAGAATCAATAAGCATGGTCAGACCGACCCACCAGGAGTCAAAACATCACCTCGTCGCCTGATGGCTAGGACAATAGCTGACCTCCGTTCCCAGCCTCACTCTAGCCCCTTCCCCTTTATAATGCTGCCCCCTGCCCCCTGCTGCAAGGAAGGATGTGAATGCTTGTAAGCGCCCTGTGTTGTTGGTTGGCTGGCCTTCTCAATAAACACCTTATATGAATGACTCAACCCTGCCTTCGTTATTGGACACAGCGACAGGCAGCCCGAGCCCAAGTCCTGATAACACCATGAACCAGGAGGTCAGGGTTCGATTCCCTGATAACACTATGCGATCTGGCTCCCTTTTCCAGTGACCTCCTACCCCCGTCTCCTTCAGCCATGCTGGCCCTTCCTCCCGCCAAGTCCCTCCTGCTGACACCCAGGAACACTACAGTCTGTTTGCACTGGCTCTTCCCTCTGCCCGGAATATTCTTCCCCGTTACTGGGCTCAGCAAGGAGCTCTTAGGACCCATCCACCATGACTGCCTGTCACCCTTGACATCTTTTCTCCCTCTAGTTTTTTTTTTTTTTTTAAGAGAATAGTTTGTTGATTTTTAGAGAGAAAGAAAGGGAGAAGAAAGAAACATTGGTGTGAGAGTACCATATTGATTAGCTAGCTGCCTCCCACACGTGCCAGGACGAGGGATTGAGCCCGAAACCCGGGCATGTGCCCTGACCGGGAATCGAACCAGCAACCCTTCGGTGCACAGGACAACGCCCACCTCACTGAGCCACACCAGCCAGGGCTCTCCCTCTAGTTTTTTACTTGATCCTCCCTTACTCTCCCGCTGAGTCTCCAGTCTTTTGGGGAGAGTTCTCTTCATGCTCCTCCGGTCCTGCCCAGTTCATTCTCCTTGTGGGTGACTCTGAATGGGAGCTGGGCCTTCTCTCAGATCCTAATTGCCCCAACTGACCAGGCCCTCCTGCTCCCATCTCCTGGGAGCACCCCCACCTTCCCACCAGCTCCTCCGCAGCACGGGACATACAGTAAAGTCTCTCTGGGCTCCTTTCTCTCCCCCCTCCCCCCGCCCCCCACATCTACAGTCACCTCAGAAGACGAGTCCGTGCAGGTTGTTAGAGACTCAGAGGACACCAAGTCGGGTTTTAATTTTATTCAGAGGGAGATGGAAGAGTTTTGAGTAGAGAAGGGATATAATTGGACTTAAGTATTAAAACGATCCCTTTCGCTGCTGTGAGGAGAACAGACTGTACCCTACAAGGGGTAGAGGCCGGGAGGCCATCGAGGAGGCTGTGGGGCAATTAACAGTCAGTGAGAGCCTTGGCTGGTGGGCTCAGTTGGTTGGGCATCGTCACTTTGGTTCCTGGTCAGGCCACATCCCTGTTGCGGGTTCCTAGATCATCACATCAATGTTTTTCTCTCTCCCTCTCCCTTTCCTGTCCTCTCTTTCTAAAATCAATAAAAACATATTTGGAAAACATTTAAAAAAAAGTCAGTGAGAGATGATGTGGCCTGGGTGGGGGTGGTGGCAGTGGAGGTGGGAAGAAACGGGGGTTTGGATCTGTTTTGAAGGGAGAGCCCATAGGACTTGCACAGGACGTGGACTGGGGTGGAGGATAGGGTGATGAGAAAAGAGGAATGAAGAATGGCTTTGAGGTTTTGGGCAAGGCACCTGGGAAGATGATGGGACAGTTAGTGGG
Organism: Eptesicus fuscus; assembly: GCF_027574615.1. NCBI lineage: Eukaryota > Metazoa > Chordata > Mammalia > Chiroptera > Vespertilionidae > Eptesicus > Eptesicus fuscus. Next base: position 44,463,396 of record NC_072493.1, read on the forward strand.
GGGGGGGGGGGGGGGGCGCGGGCAGGGGGCACAACTAGGAATTCCATTGGGACGTCAGGTTTGAAGTCCCCGTTAAGCATCTTCCCTTCAAAGACTTTAGGGACTCCAGGATGGGCCTGGCCCCTCCTCTGGGCTCCCAGAGCCGCGTGCATGCCTCATCCCAGCCTAACCAGGGCTCCACCTGCCCGTGACAGGCCTGACTGCCCACTGTGAGCTCACTAACAGCAGGGCTGGGTCTCCCTCCACTTCGCACAGGGTTTGGCACACAGTGTCGGCGCTCAGTAAATATCTGTAGGATGAGGGGCTAATAAGTGCACCCCGAGGACGGCACGCGGACCCCTGGGAAGCCTGCGGATTGCTGCCTTGTCAGAGGATGGATATTGTGTGACCTCTATCATGACGGAGGTTCTAGGGCAGAGTAGGGACCTTCCGGACGAACCCGATTAGAGGCGGGGGCAGGGAGATGGTCGAACCCGACTTGGGGGAGGGGTGGGTGGGCAAGAGACAGGCGAACCGCAGTGTCCCACGTGGGGATCCTGGACAGAAGGCCTGGGGATACAGGCGTTGGGAAGTCACAAAGGCGAGACCCTAACTCACACAACACCGCAACAAAGAGCGGCCGCCCACGGGCCCACCCGCCACGGCAGGAAATACTCACTTTATGCAGAATGTGGTGCTGGGATGGCCAAGCTGCTAGACATGCGGAAGCCCCGCACGGAAGTGGCTCCGGAGACTACGACTCCCACAAGGCTGTGGGGCTGTCTTGGCTACGGCTCCCAGAACCCCATGCAACAGCTCCATTCCAAAGCACTTGTGGCTACGGGCCCCGCTCGGCCTACAACTCCCAGCAATCCTTGCGGCCCCTTGGGCTCTGCCTACCGCTTCCCCTGTTTCCTTTCTGCGCCTGCGCAGAAGTATGGGACGCAGGCGAGCTGTTTGCCAAGTGACTGCGTCCGTATTATCCGCTTTTGCGGGATTATTATAGGTTTTTTAATGGATTAGAGTGCATAATATGTCTACCCTTTGAGGTGGGGTTGCAGGTGGAAATTGAAAGTGGGAGTGCGAGGGACGGTCGCGAGGACAGCGCCTGCACGGGGGCAGACTTTCTGAGGGTGGGGGCTCCGAGGGTCTGCGGATTGGTGGGGGGGTCTCTGCGTGTCTGCGAATTGATTTTGGTGCACGTGAGCCTGTCGAATGGGTCCGCTGTTAGTGATTTGGGGGTGGGTGGGGGTGGTGTCTCTGTACATTCGCCTGGCTGGCTCTGCTTAGTGGAGGTGCTTGGGATCCGCTGCACAGGCCCTGGCCAGGGAACCGGTACACATTTCCTGTTATGTAAAGGTGGAGCTGGATGATGGAGGGTGAGGTAGAGGTCCTGATGGGACTAGGACAGTGGTCGGCAAACTCATTAGTCAACAGAGCCAAATATCAACAGTACAACGATTGAAGTTTCTTTTGAGAGCTGAAAACCGACTTCTGGGCATGGGCCACAAAGTTTCAATCGCACTGTATGTGCATGCCCGCACGTGGTATTTTATGGAAGAGCCACACTCAAGGGGCCAAAGAGCCGCATGTGGCTTGCGAGCCGCAGTTTGCCGACCACTGGACTAGGAGACCCTACAGACTCCGACTCCGAGACTGAGGGGCCCGAAGGTGCAGTAGTCCTGAGGCACAGAGTCATGGAGACTCTCGTTAACCCAACTCACGTTCCATTAACCCAACGGCCTCGAGACTGAGACCCTAGACCAGTGGTTCCCAATCTTTTTTTTGGCCATGCCCCACCTAAGCATCTCTAAAATCCTGATGTCTCTCCCCCACCCCGTGACATATAATTATTATTATTCAAAAAGTGAACTCCTATTCTCGTGGAGGAAGCCTAAAAGTCCATTAACTTGGTTTAAACAAGCTTCCAAAGAACATGGCATCCAAGAAAGAGCAAAATGAAAGAACAGTTGAAGTACTGAGGAAGAAATCACTATGAAATTGTTTTTTTAAAAAATAATATGAAGTCATATGAAAAAATAGCAAATGAAGTTTCAAAACAATAGAGAACTGAAATGCATAAATATGTCATAATATATATTTATATACTGTATATGAGATCCCTAGAACCGTAAGAAATGCAAAAAATTCACTGTTAATAACTCATTCCCCAATTGCCCCCTTAAAAATCAAATTGCCCCCCCTCGTGTGGGGCGTGCCCCATGTTGGGAACCACTGCCCTAGACGGACAGGTCCGAAGGCTTAGACCAGGGGTCCTCAAACTTTTTAAACAGGGGCCAGTTCACTGTCCCTCAGACCATTGGAGGGCTGGACTATAGTTTAAAAAAAGAAACTATGAACAAATTCCTATGCACACTGCACATATCTTATTTTGAAGTAAAAAAAACAAAACAGCAAAAACACCCGCATGTGGCCCGCGGGCCATAGTATGAGGACGCCTGGCTTAGACCCTTCCTAACCCAGGAGCCCCAAGGCCTGGAGTCTCAGATCTCTGAGAAAACCACTGCTGCAGAGACAACCTTCTCCCTCCCAATCCAGGGGCCTAGAGCATCCATTTCCCCTCCAGTGGCCAAGGGCCTTGGAGACCCCTGAAACGGAAATCTGGGGGTTCCAGGAGTCCAAACACTCAGATTCCTGAGGCCCAGGAGACCAGAAATCTTGGGGCTATAAAATGTGGGCTTAGCTGCCGAAACCGGTTTGGCTCAGTGGATAGAGCGTTGGCCTGCGGACTGAAAGGTCCCAGGTTTGATTCCAGTCAAGGGCATGTACCTTGGTTGCAGGCACATCCCCGGTAGGGAGTGTGCAGGAGGCAGCTGGTCGATGTTTCTCTCTCATTGGTGTTTCTAGCTCTCTATCCCTCTCCCTTCCTCTCTGTAAAAAAACAATAAAATGTATTTAAAAAAACAAACAAACAAAAAACAAAAAAAAAAACGTGGGCTTAGGGCCCCCAAACCCAAATCCCCAGATCCGGAGCTCCAAGGTCTTTATGACGAAGGGGGCAGAGTCTTAGACATCCCAAGAGGTGCAGAGCCTGAGGGTGAGTGGGTCTGTGATGAGTCATAACCTGAGGGACATGAGGGGCACTGTGTAGCCCGTATTGTCCTCATGTTGGGAACCACAATGCCTCAGTTTCAGAGATGACCTCCGTGAAGTCACCGTTGAGGATCTTGATGGGCAAGTTCTCATCGTCACTGGCTTGTTAGTTCATTTGGCTAGTGTCATTTCCTGAGGTCTGCTGTGTCGGCCCTGCGCTAGGTTCTGTCGATACAAATGAGGTCTCTGTCCTCTGTGGCCCTGCCTGGTGGGGGTGATGGAGACCTGCCTTTTCAGGAATATAGGGAGGAATGTGGGGCTGAGAGGACCCTGGTAATTATTACTGAAACTAGAGGCTCAGTGAATGAATTCATGCACCAGTGGGGTCCCTCGGCCTGGCTGGTGGGATTGGGCCAGAACTGGCTCTCCAACATCCCCCGAGGGGTCCCAGATTGCGAGAGGGAGCAGGCCAGGTGGAGGGACCCCACCGGTGCACGATCGGGACAGGGGAGGGACCGTGGGAGGGCTCCAGGGCATGGCCAGCGCATCTAGCTCTGTCTTGATCGGCCAGACCCCAGCAGCAAGCTAATTTACCAGTGGGAGTGTCTGCCCCCTGGTGGTCAATGCACATCATAGCAAGCAGTTGAATGGTGTTAGCATATCATTAGCATATTACCCTTTGATTGGTTGAATGGACGACCAGACACTTAGCATATAAGGCTTTTATTATATAGGATTCCCCAGTAGACACATATGAGTGGACAGACCTGGATGAAATTAGTGAAGTGACTTCCAGAGAAGCCTTATCCGTCATTGGTTCTGTATTTGAGAGTCACCCAAGCTTACCATCTTCCATCACATCGTTCTGAGTTGGGGTTCAAGCACAAACCCCATGTAAGACATACCTCTGGGTTGATGGAAAGAACCCTAGCAAATATTGGAGTCTCAGAGAAGAGAGTCGAGTCCTGGACCTCAGGGAGTGTGTACTGAACCCCATTTGAGTTCTACCCTCTTTCTCTCAACCCTGGACACTTAGGTCTCAGAGCAGTTGGTTGAAAGCAACATCCACTCCACAAACACTGGTTCAGAATGGAGGGGGAAGATAAAATGAATGGAGAGACTGCCTGTGTTAAGCACGAAACTGTGAAAAGCAACCACATGAATAGTATGCACACACACTGCTCTGCTTTTGGTTCTCTTCGGGCCCTCCGTGGATTGGATGGTGCCCACCCACACTGGGGAAGGGCAATCCACTCTCCTGAGTCCACAGATTTAAATGCTAATCTCATCCGGAAATACCCTCAGAGACGCACCCACAAATAATGTTTAACCTGGGCATCCCGTGGCCCAGTCAAGCTGATGCGTAAAATGAATCATGCACTGGCCTAAGAAAACCAATATTTAGTATCTACACACACACACACACACACACACACACACACACACACACACACACACACCACACAGATGTCCTGCCTCATTGCAGCTCTGAATCAGCACCACGGACAGCGCTATCACCCAGGCTATATCCTGGACGGAGGGAGCGCCCCCTATGGGTAGTGAACTGACTTCTGTTGGTCGCAAACAGCACATAACTTGGTAGTTGATGGAGGAGTGAGTGGTATTGAGAACACAGAATCTGAGTCCGGTCGTTTCCAGGATCACCTGCAGAATTTATGACCCTTGTGACTTGCCTGAGAGTCCTCACCATGTCCACTCGGCTTGTTTCCCCCTGAGAAGTCACCTTCCAGTTTGCAAGAGCAACAGCCCCACCACTTCCAGCCTGTGCCTCCCCCATCACAGCCACCTATTCTACGCCACCAGCATTGTCAGGTAACCTGTCTGTCTCCCGGCCAGATGTTGCTTTTCTCAAAGGCAAGAGCCAAATCTCTCATATTCTTCCTTTTACTGGAAACCTGAGGGCACAGTAGATGGTTGCTGAATGAATGATTGACTGACTGAATGAATGAATGAATGAATGAAACGTCCTCCTTCATCTCATGGGGAGAGTTGACAATTCTTTCCTCTCAGGTTAACACCAGCGTCTTCCTGTTTCCCAGCAGACAGACATCGATGACGTGGCTCCCCGTGAGACAGATGCCTGAGACAGGACACTCCTGTGATGTAGGCCACTCACTTGCTCTCTCTGCACCTCCGTGTCTTCTTCTGCAAATTGAAGAAGTGGGTGGGGCTAGAAGACTTCTCAGATCTGATGTCCTTCGTGTTATAAGTTCCTCTTTTGCATGTGGTTAGATTATCTGAGGTTTCACCGTGTCTCTCCTTCCCATTCATCTGCAAATTGGGGGAAACTGGAAACCGGGGTGGCCCAGCCCTTCTGACCACAGAGATGCTGTAAGTCGGTCCTTTGGTCCTCTGGGGAGAGAGTGGGTTGGCCAGGATCAGGGGCCCAGGAGGGGGCTATAGGCAGGATACCTGCTGAAAATGCAGGAATTGGCGTTGGTGTGGGAGTGTCCATGCATGCTAAAACCTGCAGCTTCCCTCCCCAATGGTCACAGCTCTGACTCCACTCTAGGTTGTGGGTAATGGTTCTGTGAAAGGCATGTTATAGGATGGGCAGATTCCTGAACTTGAATGGAAGGAAACAGACTGTAATTGTTTTCCATATATAAGTCTTTAGAAAAACATATGCAAAGCCATCATATTAAGGGCAGCATGCTGGGATGATAAACAGAAAGAAAAACAAGGACACAATTAGTTTTCAGGTGAGGCTAGGGGCTCCTTTGGGGGTGTGGGGTGTGGTGATAAGGATGGGGGACCCAGGAAGAGGTCCCCCACAAGATTCTATTTCTTTTTCTCTTCTGTAACTAGCATCCTATATAATAAAAGGGTAATATGCAAATCGACAGAACAGCGGAACGACTGGTCACTATGACGTGCACTGACCCCCAGGGGGCAGACGCTCAACATAGGAGCTGCCCCCTGGTGGTCAATGCACTCCCACAGGGGAGCACCACTCAGCCACAAGCTGGGCTGACGCCTGGCATGCACAACGGCCTGCCTCCTTGGGAGCGCTAAGGATGTCTGACTGCGGCTTAGGCCTGGGGAATGGGCCTAAGCCATCAGTCAGACATCCCCTAAGGGCTCCCAGATTGCAAAAGGGTGCAGGCCTGGCTGAGGGACCCCCCCCCCCCCCCGAGTGCACGAATGTCATGCACCAGGCCTCTAGTTTCTTTATAATAAAAATCCAATGTCTCAAACATAGTGATTCCTTCTTTAATGGCACATTTTCTCCTGAATCAAGACATGGGTTTTACCATGGACACAGACATTAGGGTGGGGAAGGCCTAAGGCAGGGGGGAGGACAGGGACAGACTGGAGGTGGTTAATGGGGGTAAAATGGGGACATATGTAATACTCTCAACAATAAAAATATATATAAAAAGAAAGAAATAGATTTTAGCCTGGCCGGGTAGCTGAGTTGGTTAGAGCATCATCCCAATACACCAAAGTTGTGGGTTTGATCTCCAGTCAGGGCACATACGAGAATCGACCAATGAATGCATCAATTAAGTGGAACATGCCCAGCCAGTGTGGCTCAGTGGTTGAGCATCGACCTATGAACCAGGAGGCCACATGCCTGGATTGCAGGCTCCATCCCCCGTAGGGGGCGAGCAGGAGGCAACTGATGGATGGTTCTCTCTCATCATTGATGTTTCTATCTCTCCCTCTCCCTTTCTCTCTGAAATCAATAAAAAACATATTTTAAAAAATAAGTGGAACAACAAATCAATGTCTCTCTTTCTCTCTCTTGCTCTCTCTCTCTCTCTCTCTCTCTCTCTCTCAAATCAATAAATTAAAAATAAATAAGTCTAGCAATAGGTTCTAAACCATCCTGCTGTATTGGTTTCCTAGCGGAAATGGATCTGTTTCCTTGCTGCTACCTGGAAAGAGCAAGCTGTGTGATGGCTACTCATCCATGGCTTATTTGTAAGCCCATTTTATTGTAGCAATGTCTCAACCTGGAGGTGATGACAGCAGCACCAAGCAGTCTGTGGTGGGCAGTGTGTTGCGATGTCGCCGAGCTGATGTCCTGTTCTCCTCCTGGCCATCTTCCTCTCCTAGATTCTGGTTATGCTTGTAAGGACTCAATGTTATGCAAACAGCCATTTATTATTATTATTACACTAGAGTCCTGGTGCATGAAATTCATGCATGGGAGGGGTGTGGGGGGGAGAGGGCGGGTCCCTCAGCCTGGCAGTTGGACATCCCTTTCGCAAGTCAGGACCACTGGCTCCTAACCACTCACCTGATTGCCTGCCTGACCACCTCTAACCTCTCTGCCTGCCTGCCTGATTGCCTCTAACTGCTCTCTCCTGCCAGCCTGATTGCCCCTAACTGCTCTGCCCTGCCGGCCTGATCACTCCTAACTGCCTCTGCCTTGGCCCCTGCCACTGTGGCTTTGTCCAGAAGGACGTCCAGAAGACATCTGGTCTAATTAGTATATTATCCTTTTATTAGTATAGATTATTATTATTATTATTATATTAGAGGCCCGATGCACAAAGATTCGTGCAAGAATGGGCCTTCCTTCCCCTGGCTGCAGGCACCGCCTTCGCTCCAGCCAGAGCCACCTTTCCGCCTTCCCACGCTGCCCAGAGGTACTGAGTGGCTGGGGTGGTGCAGAATGCCTGCGTCGTCGCCATGTGCAAATTCCTTCCCCTGGCAGCTCAGCGTCTGCATGTGCAAATTAACCCGTCATCTTTGTTGGGTCAATTTGCATACTCACTCCTGATTGGCTGGTGGGCGTCGTGAAGGTATGGCCAATTTGCATCTTTCCCTTTTATGAGTGTATATTATTATTGTTACATTATTATTATTTCAATCCTCACCAGAGGATATTTTTTCCATTGATTTTTAAAAAATTTATTGGTGAGAGCATTACAGATGTCCCTCTTCCCCCCCCCCCGCCCCCTTGCACCCCTCCACCTGGTTCCCATCCTACCATAGGTCTTTACAACCCTATTGTCTGTGTCCATAGGTAATGCATATATGCATATAAGATCTTTGGTTAATCTCTTCCCGCCCCCCACCTCCTTTCTCTCTGAAATCCTCATTTGTGTCCACACTGGACACAGACTCTGGAGCAGCGTCCAGAGCTGGCGTGTGGTCTTGTGATTGGAGAGGGGTACCCACCCCATGGTGACTGGGGGAGGAAAGATCACTGGCCTCCCTACCTCCCCCACTGCCAGGCCTCCCCCATCTCCCATGTTCCCACCCCTGGCTGGCTGACCTCCACAGACATCTGCAGCCTGTGACCACTTTGACTTTTGCAGAAAATGACCTTGAGGGGAAGGGCATGCCGGGGAAACAGGAGGTGGGCTGAGGTCCTGCCTGGGTGTGATTTGGCCGCCTCTCTCACCCTCCCTGGCCACCGGGTTCCCAGGAGTGGATGTGGGCAGGGGATGGGTGATCTTCAAGGGTTGTCTGGGACCTGACAGTATCAGAGCCCGACCTTTCTCCTCTGATGAAGGTCACTATTCTGCTCTCACCCTCATCTTCCTGTGCGGCCTTCTGTAAATCTTGCAACATTTATTCTAGTTTCTCAGAAATGAACACTGAGAAACACAATTCCCCAGAGGGAACTTGGTACCATGGACCCCAGACAGGCTGCTGTTGGGCCTGGGGGGTGGGGGCACGAGGGCCAGACGCTGCTCAGGACAGATAACAAGGGCTGTTCGCCCGGGTCTCTGGGCTGTGGGGTGTCCTCCCCGCTCTGTGCAGAGGGGGACGAGCTCAGGCGCTGAGGTTCCTCTTCTGTGGACGGGGAGGTCCTGTGCTGCTCCCCAGCTTTCCTGGTCTCTCTGCAGGCCCCTCCCATTGTCTTGCTTCTCTTTTCAGCCACAGATAGGAGCCCAGATACCCTCAGAGATGCTGTGGCTGCTGCTGCCCCTCCTGTGGGCAGGTGAGTGCCTGAGGGGAGGGGGCGACAGGGCAGGGGCTGCAGCTGACCCTCATTTCCCTGCAGGCTCCCTGGCTCAGAATGATGAATACAGTCTGAAGGTGCAGACCCCCGTGACGGTGCAGGAGGGCCTGTGTGTCCAGGTGGCCTGCAATGTGTCCTACCCCCGGAATGGCTGGGATGACTCTACACCAGCTCACGGCTACTGGTACCGGGAACAGGCATATGCACCTGTGAGGGTTTTAGTGGCCACAAACAACCCATCTCATAAAGTGCAGGAGGAGACCCAGAGGCGATTCCACCTCCGCGGGGATCCCAGGAACTACAACTGCTCCCTGGACATCAGAGACGCCCGGAGGACAGATAACGGATCATACTATTTTCGGTTGGAAAGAGGAGGTTATAAATTTTCTTACATAAAAAACAAGCTCTCCGTGCATGTGACAGGTAAGGAATGGGCTCCAGGAGAGGCCTCTGTAAAAGTTCATGGTGGCCCCAGGCAGGGCTGGGATGGGCCCCATCCTGGGAGGGGGTCGGGGTACAGTGTGCTGGGCTCAGAGGGAGGAGCTGGACCAAAGCCCGAGGCTTCTCTCAGGGCCGCACTTGGGACCCTCCCTCCTGACCCCCTGTCTCCCCCTCCTCACCAGCCTTCAACCACACACCCCACATCCTCATCCCCGGGAACCTGGAGAGCGGCCGCCCCAAGAACCTGACCTGCTCCGTGCCCTGGGCCTGTGAGCGGGGCACGCCTCCCATCTTCTCCTGGACGTCAGCTGCCCACAGCTCCCTGGGCCCCAGGACCCGCCTCTCCTCCGTGCTCACCCTCACCCCACGGCCCCAGGACCACGGCACCAACCTCACCTGTCAGGTGCACTTTCCTGCCGCTGGTGTGACCGTGGAGAGAACCATCCAGCTCAACGTCACCTGTGAGTGCTGGGTCAGAGCACCAGGTCCCTGAGGGTGTGCAGAGCAGGTGGGCCAGGCAGGTGTGCTGGGTGCTTTGTCCTGGGGACCTGGCTGTGTAGGGGACCGAGAGCACAAAGACCTGTCCCTCTTGCTTTTCTGTTGCCTCTGGCGGTGGGCGGGTGCCACCTTCACCTGTCAGGTGACCTTGCCTGGGGACAGGGTGACCATGATGAGGACCATGCACCTGTGAGAGCTGTACCAGAACATGGGGGCTCCTGATGGGGGTCCGAGGGCAGCAGTGATGGGGGTGGGGACCTCAGACACAGGGTGCTGGGTCCTGGACCTGGTCTGGGAAGGGGTCCGGGGGATGCCTGCTCCCACCCTGTCCCCTTTTAAGCAGCTCCTGGGGCCCCAGAGCCAATGTCTACCCAGTCTTCACCACTGACTTTTGTCCACCTTGTCTTCCTGTCCCAGACTCTCCACAGAACTTGACCATAACTGTCTTCCAAGGAAACGGCTCAGGTAAGAGGGAGCCTGTCATGGGCTGTAGGGAGGTGGGCCTCTCCCAGGTCAGGGCAGGACAGGGCTGGTCCCTGCCTCATCCTGGACTCACCCCGTGACCAGACACCCCCAGTGCTCCCTCTTCTTCCTCAGTCCCCATGGCTGCTCTCCAAGCCCCCTGCCACCTGCACCAGGAGAACTCAGCAACTTCCACATGGCTGAGCTGCCGCTCGAGGCCGCCGGTCCTCCATCTCCTGACGAGTCCTCCAGGCTCAAGTTTTCATTTTCCTCCAATAGTTTAACTTGTGTATTTTCTAATAGGTAATATAGTCACACTAGAGGCCTGGTGCACAAAATTCATGCACAGGTAGGGTCCCTAGGCCTCCCTGCCTCCCCGCCTCCTCCTTCCCTGGGTCCCTCAGCACCAGGCCACCTCCGCTGCTGGTCACCTGCCATGTTCTGCACCACCTCCTGGTGGTCAGCACACATCATAGTGAACGATCTCCTGGTTGAACTCCCAAGGGGACAATTTGCATATTAGGATTTTATATACATAAATGGGCAAAAATGGAAAGGCACTGAAGTCTTCACTCAGATGCCCGGTCACCTCCCTGGAAGTGAGCAGTGTCCACATGCTGCCGTGAGCCTTGGGATTGTTCACTTGAAAGATCTCACAGGTCCTTCTCCATCCGTAGGACAGACATCCCCATCCCTCTTCATGCCTATGCAGTATTCCACAGCATGGCTGGATTCTAGTTGTGTGCATATATTCTTTAAAAATATATATTTTTATTGATTTCAGAGAGGGAGAGAGAGCTAGAAACATCAATGATGAGAGAGAATCATTGATCGGCTGCCTCTTGCACACCTCCCACTGGGGAGTGAGCGCCAACCGGGCATGTGCCCTTGGCTGGAATTAAACCTGGGACCCTTCAGTCCATAGGCTGACGCTCTACCCACTGAGCCAAACCAGCTGGGGCTGTGTGCACATCTACTAACAGAGACCCAGGACGTTCATCTGACTCTGCTCACCTCAACACTGCAACGAATACTCTGCCTCCACTTTCACAACTCTGTGTGTGTGTGGGTGTCTGTGGATAAGTTCCTGAAAGCAACTCATAGCTACTAGCACTTCACACGTTCTTTGCAAGTTTGAGGGAAGTGGTCAAGTTGTGCTGCACGAAAGGCAGACAAGCGTTCGTTCCCACCAGCCGCGGACGAGAGCGGGTCAGCCCATGTCTGCGTGTCTGTTCCTCTCCTCTGCTCTCCTCCCACATCCTTCCGCTTCCTCTCCGCCTTGTGGTCACTCTGACCCTCTGTCTCTTCTTCTCTAGCACCCACAGTCCCGGAGAATGGCTCGTCTCTTTTGGTCCTGGAGGGCCAGGCCCTGCACCTGGTCTGTGTGGTGGATAGCAACCCCCCCGCCAGGCTGAGCTGGGCCGGGAGGTGGTGGAACCTGACCCTGAGCGCCTCCAGGTCTGGGGTCCTGGAGCTGCCTGCAGTGCAGGTCGGGGATGAAGGGGAGCTCACCTGCTGGGCCCAGCACCCTGGGGGCTCTCTGCACTCCTCCCTGAGCCTCTCTGTACAGAGTGAGTGCCCCAGTGGGTGGGGGAAGAAAGGGGGCACTGGAGGAAACCAGCACCCGCTCCACCCTCACAGTCCCTCCCCGCTCCCCCCCACCCCGACAGCCCCCTGAACTTCAGAGAGGAGGTCAGCTCTGCTCTGGGCTCCACTGTGAAAGCCCAAAACTTCCCTGGGATTTAAAGTGCCCCTGTCCTCTTCCTGCCTGGCCAGTGCTGTGGGTGGGGTGGGGCTGGGAGGGAGAAGCCAGGGGAAGGAGGTGGGTCTTGGGAGAGGGGCTGGGGGCTTGGACAGGGGTGTCCCTGGATGCAAGGTCCGTGCTTTTCGGGGCTGGAGGAGGGTCAGGCAAGCGAGGCACTTCTCTTGGGCAAAACGTTTAAAGAGAAGCCAAAGAAACCTCAGCCACGAAGAGAAACAGGACCACAGTGCAGTGTTTCTTTTTTTCAATAAAACGGAATGCAGAGTGAGTCCCACAAGGAACAAAATCTCCACGCTCCCGATAAAGACAGGCTGCCACCCAGCTCTGGGCACCTTGCTCGCCTCACTCCGATCTCCACCCCCTGCCCTGTTCCTGTACTTTGTACCCTGCAAAGGGGCCAGAAAACACACATCTGGGGTCCCTGCCGGGCGTGGGAGGAGGGAAGACTGACTTCTCAGTGGGGAAAACCCTCCATCATCCCATCTGTCTGCAGGGAGAGCATGCCCATCATCGGGAGTGATGCTGGGGGCAGTCGGGGGTGCAGGTGTGACCACCTTGCTCTTCCTGGCCTTCTGTGCCATTTTCATCATGTGAGCACTGACCTGGGGAGGAAGGGAGAGAGGGAGGGAGGGAGGGAGGGAGGGGACCAGCACCTGGAGGGAGGGAAGGAGGGAGAGCTCTGGGCTGGGAGGGCAGGAGGCCGTGGAATCCCTGAACCCAGAGCTGGAGGGACAAGGCGGGAGGTGGGGGGGGGGTGCAGAGCCTGAAGCCCGGGAAGGAAGCGGGTCCTTGGCACCTTGGGTGGGCATCACAAACCTCTGGCTCCAGGAGGAGGAGCTACATTCTCAACCCCGGGACCACCTCAGTCACCCCTCCAGCCCCCTAAGAGAGAACAGAGGAGGAGCGTCAGTCTGCCCACTGCACCCTGGACTGGTGGACTGAAGGGCAACCTGGTCTCTTCCCTCAGAGTGAGATCCCGCAAGAAGAAGGCGTCAAGGGCAGCAGCAGGCACTGGGGATGCAGGCATGGAGGGTGCAGACGCTGCCCAGAGGCCAACCCCTCAGGTGAGTGACCTGGGCATCTCGTGATCCGGCAGCCCACGTGGACACCTCCCCCAGGAAGGCCCCCTGGGTTGCTCTGCTCAGCATGGACAAGTTGCTCTCCTCATCTCCTCTCACAATCTAGGACTGCTAGTTCCCAACCGCTCGCTTGCCTGCCTGCCTGATCACCCCCTAACCACTCCCCTGCCTGCCTGATCGATGCCTAACTGCTCCCCTGCTGACCCAATTGCCCCTAACTGCCCTCCCTTGCAGGCCTGGTCCCTCCCAACTGCCCTCCCCTGCCGGCCATCTTGTGGCAGCCATCTTTTGTTCACATGGGGGCGGCCATCTTTGACCACATGGGGGCGGCCATCTTGTGTGTTGGAGTGATGGTCAATTTGCATATTACCTCTTTATTATATAGGATGAGTATGGCTGTGTTCCAATAAAACTTTATTTACAAAAACTGGCAGTGGGTGGGATTTGACCCGAGGACTATAGTTCGGCAACCCCTGACCTAGAGAATAAAGCCCAAACTCCCCAGCTTGCAGCTCTGCCTATCTGGCCTCTCCATGCCCACCTCTCCAGAATGGCCATGGTTAGGGTTAGGGTTAGGGTTAGGGTTGGGATTAGGATTAGGATTAGGGTGAGGTGAGTGAGGGCTTTGCCTCAGAAGCAAAGCTCAAGGGGATGCCAAAAATCTCAGTAAACAAGACAAATAATGTGTTTTCTAAAAAATGTTTTTATTGATTTTTTTCGAGAGAGAGGAAGGGAGGGGAATAGAGAGATAGAAACATCAATGATAGAGAAACATCATAGATTCGCTGCCTCCTACATGCCCCCTACTGGGAATCGAGTCCACAATCCAGGTATGTGCCCTGACTGGGAATCGAACCGGCAACCTTGTGGTGCATGGGATGGACGACACCCAACCCACTGAGTCACACCAGCCGGGCGACTCAGACTTCCTTTTCTTTCCCTCCACTCAGGGTCCCCTGAATGAATCCCAGCCAGACAGCCGCCTAGAGCACCTTCCCCCAGCTCTGGCTGCCCCCTCCTCGAGGAAGAAAGAAGAGATTCAATATGCATCCCTCAGATTTCATAGGATGAAGCCTGGGAACCCTCAGGGACAGGAGGGCATCACTGAAAATGAGTACTCGGAGATCTTGATGTGAAAGCGGGAATTGCAGAGACTTGGCCTTTGGAGGGCAAAGGAAAAAAAAACAACGGGCAGATTCCTGCAGAATTAAAAGCCCTCCGGGTGATGAGTTAAAAGTATGGTGGAAAGAACACTGGCTTTGGAACCAAAGAGCTGTGAGTTCAAAATCCACGCTCCGCCCCTTTCCTGAGTAAAATGACAGACGAGTCCCTGCCTCAGTTTCCTGCCCTGTGGAACCAGTGGAGAAGCCCTACCTGAAAGTTTGTGGTGAGAATTCTGGGAGTGAAATCCTACCAGCGCACCTGGCTCAATGTGTAGGCTGCACACGTGCTGGATCCCTGGGCTTTGCATGGAAAGGTCCTACCGGGAATTTCTCCTGACCCTGGAGGGGACCAGCACCAGTCCTTGCACCCTGAGGTTCCTCGTCCTGGGACGTCCCACCCAGCCTTTTCCTGCTTCTATCGTTGAAAATGGAGCTCAAGGGGTGCCCTGCGAGCAAGTGGATCGAGGTGTGGAAATAGTGAATCTTACACGTGATATAATCGGTTTCTATAACTGGAATCATACTCCGTGTCTGCTTTTCTTAAACTTGGCCTCGCATTTGTCGAGGATCCGCTCTGAGAGTGTATCATGGTTTGTGTACTCATATTTTTTCTATGGACGAACGTTTGGTTGGTTTCCAGTTTGGGGCGATGAGGCATAAAGCTGCTGTGAGCATGTTGGTATCTGACTGTTTCAAGGTATATTTTCATTTCTCTCAAGTGTTGGGGGGTGGGACCAAGAGGAGAGTCACATCTTGGAAGAGGGTGGGTCTCTGGGACCTCCCCATAAGGACCATCACCCAACAGGCAGCTAGATAGATGGGTGGCACGGAGCTCAGGAGGAAGGTGGTGACCTGTGATGGACAGTGGGAAACATCGGGGTCCAATGATCCTGAGAATGAACACCTCCTGATGTGGGTTGGATTGTGTCCTCAGCGCTAAGACCTGGAAATGGGATTTTATTTGGAGTCTAGAGGCCTGGTGCACAAAATTCATGCACGGAGGGGGTGAGTCCTGCACCCTCTCCAGTCCGACATCCCTCTCACAATCTGGGTCCGCTGGCTCCTAACTGCTCACCTGCCTGCCTGCCTGGTCGCCCCTAACCACTCTGCCTGCCTGCCTGATTGCCCCTAACTGCTCTCCCTGCTGGCCTGATTGCCCCTAATTGCTCTCCTCTGCTGGCCTGATTGCCCCTAATTGCTCTCCCCTGCTGGCCTGATTGCCCCTAACCACCTCTGCCTCAGCCCCTGCCACCATGGCTTTGTCTGGTCTAATTAGCATATTACCCTTTTATTAGTATAGATAGGGTCTTTGCAGATGCAATCAAGTTATTATGAGGTCCGAGTGGATTAGATGAGAGCCTAAATCCAGTGAACAATATGCCCCCCCACACACACACACACACAAAGAAGGGAATTTGGACACAGGTAGGGGAAAGGCCCATGTGACGATGGAGGCCGAGATTGGATTGGTGATGCTGCAGAGCCAGGAAGGCTGAGGAGGCCAGAAGAGGCAAGGCAGGACTCTTCCCGAGAGCCCTCCAGGGGAGCGTGGCCCCGCCGAAGGCTTGAAGTGGGTCTTCCAGCCTCCAGGACGGGGAGAGAACACGTTTCCACGGTTTCAAGCCACCCAGCAGCCCTAGAAAACCAGTACATTTGCTCAGGGCCTCCGTGCCTCTGGCCTCCATCTATCCTGTCTCACTCAGTCCTCACCGTGACGCCTGAGGGGGTCAGTGCTGTCCCCACGGCACAGACGAGGCGCCGGGGAGCTGCTCAAGGTCACAGGCGGTCTTCAGCCCTGGGTCCTGGGGGTTTGCCTTGGGTCCAGGCACTGTTTTAAGTCTGTGAATATTCCAACAGCAGCTGCTGGCTGGTCGTCCACAGGTCCATACATTCAGCCAGGAAGGAGTCTCTCTCTCATCCTTCCTTCCTTCCTTCCTTCCTTCCTTCCTTCCTTCCTTCCTTCCTTCCTCCCTCCCTCCTTCTCTTCCTTCCTTCCTTCCTTCCTTCCTTCCTTCCTTCCTTCCTTCCTTTTCCTTCCTTCCTTCCTTCCTTCTTTCTTTTTTTTTTTTTTGAGAGAGAGGAAGGGAGAGGGAGAGAGAGAAAAGCATTGATGTGAGAGAGAAACATCAATTGGCTGCCTCCTGCACACCCTGGGGTCAAGCCCACAACCCAGGCATGTGCCCTGGCCTGGAATCGAACTAACAACTTTTCAGTGCAGAGGATGCTGCCCAGTCCACGGAGCCACACCAGCCAGGGCTCCTCCGCTTCCTCCCTTCCTCCCTTCCTTCCCTTCCCTTCCTTCCTTCCTTCCTTCCTTCCTTCCTTCCTTCCTTCCTTCCTTCCCCCCCTCCCTTCCTTCCTTTTTTCCTTCCTTCCTTCCTTCCTTCCTTCCTTCTTTCTGTTGTAAGTGCCACAGCGATAAACACATTTGTTTAGATACTTGTGGGCACATCCACAAAGACAGCTCAGAAAGTTCCAGAAATGGCATCACAGGATCTGAACTCACTTTATGCTGTTTTAACTTTATTGGTTATTTTATGATTATAAAAGCAATGTACACACTTTGCGAGAGAAAAAAAACAACAAAAAAAACAAAAACAAAATACTTTAGAATATACAGTGATGTGTAAAGAAGGACATGAAGTGATAGCAATGTTCCTGGTGAACGTTTTCCGCAGTTTTCATACAGGTGCGTATAAATGTGTGTATACATGTAAAACAGGGAAACATACATACATGCTGTACATACTTTGTCTCAATAAATTAATGTATGCTTTTAAATAACGATGGTCCTGTCAGATGCTGCTTTGCATGAATAGGCATTTCTAACTTGTCAGGGTGTGAGCGTTTTCCCGCGCTTAGTAGGCACCTTTCACCAGCGCGGTTCCTCACAGGCCATAGATTAGCTCAACACACGCTGTGCCCCATCTAAGCAACCCCGGCTGCTGGGCGCTCCCAGGCTGTGCCCGTGAATGGGGACAGTGGTGATGACTGCGGTGCTGGTGCTGGTGCCATGGATGGTCCCCACGGGCAACGCTGAGCTGGGGCATCTTTGCAGCATCTCTGATGGTCCGTGGCTTCGGGTTCAAAAAAGTGGGGACCTTAGAAGCACATTTGCTGGCGGGGAAAGAGGCATTGGAATTAGAACACAGAGCTCCCCGCAGGACCCGCCCCAGCCTGCAGCCCATTGGCCGGCTCTGATGGACAGATGCAGCAGCCAATGGCCATGCTGTCTGTGAGGTCCCATCCCAGGTCTTAGGTGGGGCCTCCAGACCTTCTCCAGGAGCCTCTGTCTCCCAGCCGCAGGGCACATGTGGGACTGTGGCTGCTCCCTCTCTTCCTGGTCCCCTGTGAGTACCAGCCCCCATAGCCGAGCCCACCCCTGTGAGGACCCTCAGCCCTTCTCCATCACCCCCACCCCCCATCCTCCACCCCCGTCCCCCTTACCTCCTTGCTCATCTGGTCTTGTTCTCCAGGTCTGAGGTGGACACTTATAGACCCCGGCTTGTCCTGTGGGGAGAAATCAGGGAAGTCACATCTCAGGCCCATAGGAAACGGAGAGAAAGCAAGAGAGTCCTGGGTAGATGAGGAGGCAGCTTTGTCTTCCAGGCCCTCCCGGGCAAGAGCTCCCAGGAGCAGGAGGTGATGAATCTGGGGGCTAAACCTCTACTCCAAGCATGTCAAACTCAAAGGCTAACACGGGCCACATAAACAAGGTGTAGGTGTATGTGGGCCGCAAAAAAAACAAAAGCTTCCATTTTAATAGAAAGGTACGTTTATTTCGATAGAGACATGCTGAATACAAAGGGCTGAAATAAACGAGTCATTGTGAATATAAAATGATAGAACATTTTAATAAAAATTAATATTTTTTCTTGAACCTGAACTTACCAGACACTGAATCACTGCACAAATGAATAAGCATCACGCAAATAAACCTATTTTTCTTTTTTTTAAAATAAATCTTTATTGTTCAGATTATTACAATTGTTCCTCTTTTTCCCCCCATAGCTCCCCTCCATCTGGTTCCCACCCCACCCTCTGCCCTTACCCCCACCCCGCAACACTGTCCTCATCCATAGGTGTACAATTTTTGTCTAGTCTCTTCCCGCGCCCCCACACTCCTTTCCCCCCAAGAATTGTCAGTCCACTCCCTTTCTATGCCCCTGATTCCATTATATTCACCAGTTTATTCTGTTCATCAGATTTTTATTCACTTGATTTTTAGATTCACTTGTTGATAGATATGTATTTGTTGCTCATAATTTTTATCTTTACCTTTTTCTTCTTCTTCCTCTTCTTAAAGAATACCTTTCAGCATTTCTTATAATTCTGGTTTGGTGGTGATGAACTCCTTTAGCTTTTTCTTATCTGTGAAGCTCTTTATCTGACCTTCAATTCTGAATGATAGCTTTGCTGGGTAGAGTAATCTTGGTTGTAGGTTCTTGCTATTCATCACTTTGAATATTTCTTGCCACTCCCTTCTGGCCTGCATAGTTTCTGTTGAAAAATCATCTGACAGTCGTATGGGTGCTCCCTTGTAGGTAACTAACTGTTTTTCTCTTGCTGCTTTTAATATTCTTTGTCTTTTGCTCTTGGCATTTTAATTATGATGTGTCTTGGTATGATCCTCTTTGGATTCCTTTTGTTTGGGGTTCTGTGTGCTTCCTGGACTTGTAAGTCTATTTCTTTCACCAAGAGGGGGAAGTTTTCAGTCATTATTCTTCAAATAGGTTTTTAGTATCTTGCTCTCTCTCTTCTTCTGGCACCACCATAATTCGGATGATGGTATGCTTGAAGTTGTCCCAGAGGCTCCTTACACTATCTTCATATTTTTGGATTATGTTTTCTTTTTGCTTTTCTGGTTGAGTGTTTTTTTGCTTCTTTGTATTTCAAATCTTTGACTTAATTCTTGCGATCCTCTAGTCTGCTGTTGGATCTCTGTATATTATTTTTTATTTCAGTCAGTGTATGCTTAATTTCTAGTTGGTCCTTTTTCATATCCTCGAGGGTATCACTAAATTTATTGGCCTTTTCTAGAAAATTCTTGAAAAACCTTATAACCGTGGTTATGAACTCTATCTCCAGTCATTTGCTTTCCTCTATTTCTTTCATTTGTGACCTGTTTCTTTGTCTCTTCATTTTGGCTGCTTCCCTGAGTTGATAGAGTGGCTTTGTGTGCTAGGTGTCCTATAGGGCCCAGTGGCTCAGCCTCCCCAGTTACCTGAGGTAGACACTCTTGATGCACCCCTTTGTGGACTGTGTGCTCAGCCTTGTTCTAGTTAAGCCTTGATTGTTGTTGGTATCACTGGGGGAATTGACCTCCAGGCCAATTGGCTGTGAGGATCAGCTGTGTCTACGATGGGAGAACTTCTGTGCTGGAGACATCCTCTGCCTTCTGCAGCTCCTGTAAGTCTCAGTGTGCTTTTCTCTTTCCTTCTAGTTGTAGAATTTCCACTCAGCCAGCCTTCCTGTGGTTCTGGATGGTGTCCGTTCTGTCTTTTAGTTGTAGTTTTGAAATTGTTGTGTGAGGCAGCAGTTTAGGTGTTTACCTATGCCGCCATCTTGGTTTCTCTCTGCTAGGCCCACCTTCTCACGCCACCCAGGCAAGAAAGCTCCAAACCTATTTGTCTTGTTCTCTGAAAGCGAAATATTTCCTGTTGCGCACACCAAACAAGTCAGTCCAAGACTAATGAGGTGGCAATTGGCTGCTAAAATATTCGCTGCTGGTATTAGTGGAGAGAAATGGTGCGCCTGCGTGTAAGGCGTGTAAGGGAAATGAATGCAACACGATTATAGTCATCAGTCATTAGCGAACGTTGTAGTTCGTTATTAATAACTAGAGGCCCAGTGCACAAAATTCGTGCATGGATAGGGTCCCTAGTGGCTGCCAGCTAAAGGAGCCTCCCTTCCCCCACTCCCTGCCACTGTGGTTGCCGCCAGCCCCGCCCCCTGTTCGAACTCCTGGTCGAACTCCCTGTTGAGGGGACAATTTACATATTAGGCTTTTATTATATAGGATTATGTGTAACAGGATATTGTAAAAATTAAGTTACGGAATTTTTATTAAAACGTTTCTTACATACCGTTGTATTGGCTGGGCCACAGAAATATTCATTGTGGGCTGTGATTTTGACCTGCTGGGCAAGGATGCCTGAACATTCCCCATACTTTTTATGTTTCTGAGGTCTTAAGGTCACTGGAGGAAGATGGCTTGGGGCAGGGGATGAACCGAGGGAAAAGAGGCTGAGCATACCTGGGGAAGGAGTTAGCATGACCTGGCCTAATGACTGATGATGTCAACGATGATGGTGATGATGATTTATTTCACACCTATTTTATGGTGGGCACTACGGTAGATGATTTATAGAAATTATCTAGCCATAGCTGGTTTGGCTCAGTGGATATAGCAACGGCCCGCGGACTGAGGGGTCCTGGGTTCGATTACTGGTCAAGGGCACCTACCTCGGTTGCAAGCCTGATCCCTGGCCCTGATCAGGGCATGTGCAGGAGGCAACCAATCGATGTGTCTCTCTCACATCGATGTTTCTCTGTCTCTCCCCCTCCCTTCCACTCTCTAAAAAATCAATGGAAAAAATATCCTTGGCTGAGGATTAACAACAACAAAGAAATTACTTTGCTCTAGCTGGTTTGGCTCAGTGGATAGAGCGTCAGCCTGCGGACTAAAGGGTCCTAAGTTCGATTCTGGTCAAGAGCACATGCCTGGGTTGCAAGCTCGATCCCCAGTAGGGGGCGTGCTGGAGGCAGTCAACTGATGATTCTCTCTCATCATTGATGATTCTCTCTCATCATTGATGTTTCTCTCCCTCTCCCTTCCTCTCTGAAATCAATAAAAATATATATATATATATTTTTAAAAAAACAAAGACCTGTGTGTCTGCCCCGTAGGGTCCCTGACAACTCAGTTCCTGGCTTGTCCCTTCCCCCTTCACTCTGCTACTTCCACTCCAGGGAGTGCTGGCTTCTGAGTCCCAGACCCCAACCAGTGCCCCACCCTTGACCCCGAGCAACAGGTACCTGGTGGAGAAACGAGTGACGAGCGTGTAGATCAGGACTCCACAGAGGTAGACTCCACCCAGGACTGTCATCCCAATGAAGAACACCACCAAGGACCCCGAAAGGTAGAAACTTGGCTCGCCAACCAGGATGGTCCCTGGAAGGAGAGGATGCGTGGGGGTCAGGACCGTCATTCAGTCATCCCTTCACTCACCCACACGCCTGTTCTCCAAAGACGTGTTAGGACCTACTGTGTGCAAAGCCCTGTTCCGGGCAGTAGGGGCTCCACAGGGAGCAGAACAAATGTCCTGCCCTCACGGGGCTGACATTGTAGCTGGGAAATGAAGCAAAGAGATGTCTCATATCCTTGCAGGAGCAATGAGTGCTCTGGAGAAGAACAGACCCACGGAAGGGGACAGAGGGTGAGAGGGCGAGGGCGTGCTGGGGACACAGGGTCACGCACTCGTTGCACAGATAGCGCAAATATTCACCGAGCAGCAACCATATGCCTGCGCCCTCTCGCAATCCGGGACCCCTCGGGGGATGTCAGAGAGCCAGTTTCAGCCCAATCCCCACAGGCCAGGCAGAGGGACCCCACCGGTGCCCGAATCCGTGCACCGGGACTCTAGTCTGATTAATAAATGCGCTTGCCCTAACCAATTTGGCTCAGTGGATAGACCGTCAGCCTGCGGACTGAAGGGTCCCAGGTTTGATTCCAGTCAAGGGCATGTACCTTGGTTGCGGGCACATCCCCAGTAGGAGGTGTGCAGGAGGCAGCTGATCGATGTTTCTCTCTTGTTGATGTTTCTAACTCTCTATCCTTCTCCCTTCCTCTCTGTAAAAAATCAATAAAACATTAAAAAAAAAAAACACGCTCTTAAAGGATTCAACCTCGCCTCTGCGTGTTGGCTTAGTGGCGACAGGCAGCCACGGACCCGTGTTGTGTCTACTATCAAAGCCTCACTTCAGACACCACATCCATGGCGAACATCTCCTTTCTCTGCACCACTTCCCCTCCGTCTTCCCACTTCCTCATCGGGGAGGCAGCCCGGGGAGGAGAGGTTGGGGGTGGAGAGGGGGACGGTTGAGGGCAAGGGCTGTGTGGCCAGACTGCCAGGGTTTGAGTCCTGCCTCCTCGGCTGACTAGAACTGGAACCTTGAGTAAAGCACCCCAGCTTCCCAGCTCCCCGAGCCTCTGTTTTCTCGTCTGTACAATGGGGGCGATGTGTGCAACAGGCACCTACTCCGGAGGGAGCCTGTGAGGCTCACCCAGGTCGGAAGGGTGGCAGGCACAGAGTGTGCGCTCAGCCAATGCCCACTGACCCTTATCTCCCTGGAATTCACATCAACTCGGGTCTGCCCCAGCCGGCGTGGCTCAGTGGATAGAGCGCCGGCCTGTGGACCAAAGGGTCCCAGGTTTGATTCTGGTCAAGGGCATATGCCTGGGTTGTGGGCTCGATCCCCAGTGGGGGGCGTGCAGGAGGCAGCCGATCCATGATTCTCTCTCATCATTGACGTTTCTATCTCCCTCTCCCTTCCTATTTGAAATCAATACAAACACATTAAAAAAAAAAGAAAAAGAAAAAAGTAAAAACAAAAACTCGGCTCTGAGGACTCTGGGGGCTTCCCAGAGGAAGCAGCTTTGGGCTCCGACCTCAGAGGACGGGAGGATTTCACCCAGCTGCTTGGGAGCAGGGCCTGGCCGGGTGGGGATGGCACTCGAGGACGGGCACTGGCTAGGCAAAGGCCTGGGGGTGGGAAGACGTGGAGTGTGTGAGCCCCGGACGGGGAGCGGCTGCACTTACGGGGCCTCTGGATCCGGATGTCCCTGTAAAACCTCAGCTGGACCACCGGGTTCTCCACGATGCACCTGTACATGCCCATCTGCTCCCAGGTCAGACTCGGGAAGCTGAGGCTCGCCTCCGAGCTCAGGAAGGAGCCGTTGTGGATCCAGCGGTACGTGGGCCTGGGCGAGGAGCTGGAGGTGCAGTCCAGCTGCACCGCGGAGCCGACCTCAGCGGGTAGGATGCTGTTGAACTTGGAGGGCTTAGTCTTCAGCAGCACGCTGTCGGGTCCATCTGTGGAGACGGGGGCTAAGTGTCTGACCCCCCCAGGGCCCTGTCTCCTCCCCTCAGCCCACATAAAGTCCTCCCCTAGCTGGAGGCACCCCACGCTGCACCCCGAGCAGGCCCCTAGACCTACCCCCAGGCAAGGCAGCTGGGCCAACAACAATAACAACAATAATAATGATGATGTCTTCGCCTTAACCAGTTTGGCTCAGTGGCTAGAGCGTCGGCCTGCAGACTCAAGGGTCCCAGGTTTGATTCCGGTCAAGGGCATGTACCTTGGTTGCGGGCACATCCCCAGTAGGGCGTGTGCAGGAGGCAGCTGATCAATGTTTCTCTCTCACCAATGTTGCTAACTCTCTATCCCTCTCCCTTCCTCTCTGTAAAAAATCAATAAAATATATATTTTTTAAATAATAATGTCTTCTGTGATGAAGCATGTACTATATGGGCCAGTTCCATGGTAGCCCTTTACGTCGTCATAAAATAGGTGTAGCCCAGCTGGCATGGATCAGTGGTTGAGCGTCAACCTATGAACCAGGAGGTCATGGTTTGGTTCTGGTCAAGGGCACATGCCCGGGTTGCAGGCTCAATCCCCAGTAGGGGGCGTGCAGGAGGCAGCCAATCAATGATTCTCTCCCATCATTGATGTTTCTATCTCTCTCTCCCTCTCTGAAATCAATAAAAATATATTTAAAAAAACAACAACAAAGAACATTTAAAACAAAAATAAAATAATAAATAAACAAAATAGGTGTAGAGTAGAAACAGACGCATCATGCCCGCTGCATGCCAGGCACTGCTCTAAATACTTAACACAGTCACTTAATTCCCAAGGCAACCCACGGGGTGGATCCATTTTATGGATGAGGAAGATGAGGCTCAGAGGAGAGGATTGGGGATTTAAGTCTTCTGTTGACCTACAAAAAGGTCAAGCAAGTCCCCCTATGGCCCCAAGGGGGGCGTTTCCCTGAGCAGCTGTAGCTCCTGGCACCTGGGGCCTGGGGCCTGGTTCAAACCTCCAACTAGTAAACAGTGGATGAAGGTCGGAAATTGTCTTCTCCATGAAGATCCAGAGCTGGTGTTTGAACCCAGATCCGGCTGGACTGCAGGCTGGCTCAGGATGCTGTCACCTTTCTCCGGTTCTGCCCGTCTAACCCCTACGCCCCTGCGAGGCCCGCAGCCCAGCCCTGGCGTCACCTCCATGACCCCCCGGACCACGTACAGGCCACCTTCAGCACGATGTAACTTCTCTGAGGAATTCCTAAGACGTTCGTTAGGGAACACCCAATGCTGAAGTCAAAGCGGCTGGGCTGGCGGAGGATGAGGGTCTTGCGGTCTGGCGAAATCGTCACCCGCTCGTTGCTGGACACCTCTACGTAATTCACGTACCACTGGATCCTGGTGGCGTTGGTGACATTGGTGTGGCAGAAGGCGGCCACGGGATCCCCGTACTCCACCACGGAAGTGGTGTTGGCCGAGATGCCGGGGTCGTTTTCCCACTCTGTGTGAAGAAGGGAAGATTAGCGCTGGGGTCTGCCTCCCCAAGCCCTGCTTTGTCTCCAAGGCGGGGAGAGGGGGAGCAGGTTTGGGAGAAAAGCAAGAGTTGTGAAATCGGGGTGGGGTGTCTGAGGTCTTGACAGGAGAGCACCCCTGAAACTAAGAGGGACAGAAAAGGAGGGAGTGGGGCACAAGGCGGCCGAGATGGGGGCGCTTGCCTGGGCCCATCATCCTCTGTGCTGAGCCACTGCTGTGGCATCCCCTGCCATCGTGGCCAGTTCTTGGCATAAGCATGTGGCCGAAGAGTTGTTTCTGAACCCCCAAATCGGGACATCCCTGCCTGGAGAGCTGTGGGTTGAATTCACAGGGGGAGGTGGTATTTGGACTCTTCGTCATAGTTGCTCTGCGTCCCATTTCTTTTACCAGTGCCCCCCTCCAACTTGACGACAGACCACAGGCATGGCTGCTACTACTCCCATTCTACAGATGAGAAGGCTGAGGATCACAGAGGGAAGACAACGTCCCAAGGCCATGCAATATATACAGGTGGGACCTGTGACTAACCTATAGAATATAGTGAAGGTGATGGCTGTCACACCCATCATTACCTTGTGTCCTATAAGACTGCCTAGTAGCAGGGGGAGGTGGAGGGGGGGGGAGAGAGAGAGAGAGTTTGGCTGACCTTGAGGGAGCAAACAGCCAAGATGTGAAACGCCTGAGTACTGAGCCACACTCAAGAACACAGCCACGGGGCCAGCATTTATGAGTCAACATTTATGAGGCTAGGACTCAGCGAAGCCATGCCTGAAATGCTTTTCATATATATACACCGAGTGGCCAGATTATTATGATCTCTGAACGCATAATAATCTGGCCACTCGGTGTATATCCTGCATAATAAAAGGCTAATATGCAAATTGTTCCCTCGACCAGGAGTTCGACCAGTACGCAGGCTGGCCAACTGCCCATGTCCCCTCCCCCTGGCCAGGTTGGCCGGACCCTACCCATGCTTGAATTCATGCACCGGGCCTCTAATATATACACTGAGTGGCCAGATTATTATGCGTTCAGAGATCATAATAATCTGGCCACTCAGTGTATATATTTTTATTGATTTCAGAGAGGAAGGGAGAGAAATAGAGAGCTAGAAACATCAATGATGAGAGAGAATTATTAATCGACTGCCTCCTGCAGGTCCCCTACTAGGGGGTGAGGCAGGGGGGAAGGATCGAGCCCGCAACCCGGGCATGTGCCCTTGGCCGGAATTGAACCTGGGACCTTTTAGTCCGCAGGCCGACGCTCTATCCACTGAGCCAAACCGGCTAGGGCCACGCCTGAAATCTTGACACAGAAACTGTACAATAAAAAAATGAGGTTCTTGCCCTAGCTGGTTTGGCTCAGTGGCTAGAGCGTCGGCCTGCGGACTAAAAGGTCCCAGGTTCAATTCCGGCCAAGGGCACGTTCCTGGGTTGTGGGCTCGATCCCCAGTGTGGGGCCTGCAGGAGGCAGCCGATCCATGATTCTCTCTCATCATTGATGTTTCTATCTCTCTCTCCCTCTCCCTTCCTCTCTGAAATCCATAAAAAAGATATTTTTTTAAAAATGGGGTGGTTCTTTTTTTTTCCAGCTGCTAAGCCGGTGGCTATTTGTCACGCTGCCTGACTCACAGATAACTAACAACTGACAATGAAACTGCAGCCCCGTGAAGGTAGTGAGTGACCCGTCTCGGGGGGAGAAGCTAAGCTACCATTTGCCAAGGCCCCCGGGGTCGTCCCAAGGTGGGCGGGAGACTTGGGCAGTAAGAGCTCCAAGGCCCCCCCACTCCCAAAGCCGCCAGGTCCAACTCTCGCGTTCAGGGAGCGGGGCGACCTGTCAGCTCACCATGGACCTCCAGCCAGCCGGTCGCTCTCTGGGTCTCGTTGCCGAGGTCCACCCGCACGGTGTAGCTCCCCGTGTCGTTTAACAGGGAGTCCTTGATCACCAGGTGGCCTTTCTCGGTCACGTTCTTCCGGCTGCTGTGCATGGGCCCAGGCTGCCAGGCCCGGGAGGGAGGTCGGTAGCTGACAATCATCGAGTCCGCACTGTCATTTGTGCCCCGGTGCCAGCTGTATTCTTGCACACCCTCGGGGACATTCTGCAGTTCCAGCCAGGCCTCAAACCCCTCAATCGTTGGGGATGAGATGATGGAGATTTGGCCGGAGGCCTGGCAGATCCCACAGGCCAGCAGACTGGCTGAGGAGGAGAGAGAGAGAGAGAGAGAGAGAGAGAGAGAGAGAGAGAGAGAGAGAATAATTTACATCATCCAGGTGATGACCCACAGACCTCTCCTTCCACTCAGCCTCCACCCTGGTCCATTCTTTCCTCCTTGTCTTCCAGCCTGGACGCATCCTTGGACACTTCCAAGTGTCCTCCTGTCCATCCTCACACGGCAGTTTGCAGGTCCCTATTAAAGGCCCAGTCCTGGCCCTGCTCTCTCCCCCTGCTCAGATACTTACCATGGCTCTCCAGTGCTCTCTCCCGATGAAGTTCAAACTCAGAGCGGCTTTTGGGACACCCTGAGAGAGAGCTTGTCTTTCAGACGCATTTAGACTCCTTGCCCATCCCATCTATCCCACCCCCTCGCCCCATGCCCGCCCCCTCATTCATTCGTTCACTTGTTCATTCATTCATTCATTGGAAGCCACAGCATCCTTGCACACCGTGTGTCCCAGTTATACACACAGCCCTCTTGACCCACCGCCCTCTCTCCTGACCAGGCGTTCACACGAGCTGTTCCCCATTTCTGGACCACTGGTCCCCACTTCCTCTTGGCTGACTCACTTCTACTCATCCCTCAGCTCTCCGCGTTGATGTCGCCTCCTCCCCCGCCTGGGTCTGATGGCCCCTGGGTGCTGCCCCAGCCTCCTGGGCCCCCCTCCTCCCGTCCCCACCACTCTGGGTTAAGGGAATGGGGTGGCCGATGGGCACCTGGCCCTGGAGGTGAGCCCGGGGAGGGCGGTCTCGGTCACCACTGCAGCCCCAGCCCCCCGTGAGCATGGGGCAGAGCCCAGAGGGAGTCCTTGGCAGGAGTATCTGGGTGGATAAAAGTCCCCCAAGACTTGGATTTAGTGTCTAAATCCAGTGGAGTGGATGTGGACGGAGCTGGGGATCTGTTGTCCTCTACTGTTCTGTGAGCCCAAAGCCGTGGTTCTATGGAGAAGGCCTCCAGGTGAGGGGTTGGGAAGGGGCCCAGTTGGAGAGGTGGAGGAGGGGGTCAGGGAGATGGGGCACCCAGGGGAGTTGTGCCCAGGTATGTGAGCTCATGAAAGTCCTAGCGAGGGCCCTAACCCCCTCACCTCCCCCATCCAGCCCTGCTAGGTCCGCTTTCTCTTACCCACAAGGACCAGTTCCCTCCAGGGGCTGCGACTAGGTCCGGAAAGGTGCATGAGCGCCCGTGGGTCCTCCCGGTGGAGGGATTTCTCCAGAGTCTGGGATCTGCCTCTGCCGCACCAGCACCCACCCGTGTCTCGGGTCTAGAGCTGCCGTGTGTCCATCGCCCTCCCGCCTCCAGGGTTGGACTCTGCACCTCGGGTGGGAGGGGCGGGGCAGGACGGCCTCTGGGGAGCCGCTGGTCATTATCTTTATGACTCTGTGTTGCCTTTATTTACTTAAGTTATTTTTTTATTTATTATGTAGCCACACTATTCTGTCCCGGTTACAAAAACAAAACAAAACAAAAACCACCGACTCACTTTTATGAAAACTAGAAGATACCAAACAACGGAACAAGGACAAGTCCTGGACTTTTAAAAAAAAGTATATATTTTTTATTGATTTTTTTACAGAAAGGAAGGGAGAGAGGTAGAGAGTTAGAAACATTGATGAGAGAGAAGCATTGATCAGCTGCCTCCTGCACACCCCCTACTGGGAATGTGCCCGCAACCAAGGTACATGCCCTTGACAGGAATTGAACCTGGGACCCTTCAGTTCACAGGCCGACACTCCATCCACTGAGCCAAACCAGCTAGGGCGAGTCCTGGACTTCTTTAAAAACGTGTCTTGGATTGCATTCAGCTGAAAGAAACCAAACATAATAAACAAGACAGTCTTAAGGCAGTCATTGATTTCTCTATCATATAAGGACTCGAGTGGGGAGCAGCCCTCGGGGAGTTTGGGAGCTTCGTGATAACAAGGAGCCCAGGCTCCTTCTGTGTTGTTGCTCTGCGGTCCCTGTGGCTCCCACCTCCTAATCCAACATGGCTGCCCGAGCTCCACCAGCACTTTCACGTACCAGACAGGAGGAAGGAGGAAGGGGTGGGAATGACTCCCCTGGAGGGCCCCTTCCTGAGAACGGCTCACAACAGTTCTGTTTCTACCTCCCTGGCCACAATGTTGTCATGCGGCCACACTTCCCTGCAGGGGGAGTTGGAGAGTGCAGCCTTTTAGCTGGGCTCCCCTGTGTCTAGCTTCCTTATTACTAAGGAAAAAGGAGGGAATGGGCACTGGGAGGAGCCATCTCTGCCAGAGAGCATCTGAGTGGCTCTATTTGGCAACACCCAACATGGAGCATCTCTATCTATCAGACAGAGCTTTGTGCCAAGTCATTGCAGAAAAATGTCCCCCGTCCCCCCTCATATCCAGACTGTACTGGCCTAGGATGGCGGGTCCACTTGCCCAGGACCAAGATGGCAGAGCTGGTTTCATTCACAGCCCATGGTATGAATCTGTGTGTTGTTGGTTTTTTTAATTGATTTTTTTTTTTTTAACAGAAAGGAAGGGAGAGGGATAGAGAGTTAGGAACATCGATGAGAGAGAAACATCGATCAGCTGCCTCCTGCACACCCCCTACTGGGGATGTGCCCACAACCAAGGTACATGTCCTTGACCGGAATCGAACTTGGGACCCTTCAGTCTGCAGGCCGACGCTCTATCCCCTGAGACAGTGGTCGGCAAACTGCGGCTCAAGAACCACATGTGGCTCTTTGGCCCCTTGAGTTTTTAGCAAAGGCCAGCTTAGGAGTACCCTAATTAAGTTAATAACAATGTACCTACGTATATAGTTTAAGTTTAAAAAATGTGGCTCTCAAAAGAAATTTCAGTCGTTGTACTATTGATATTTGGCTCTGGTGACTAATGAGTTTGCCGACCACTGCACCGAGCCAAACCAGTCAGGGAAAATCTGAGTGTTTAATGCAATGAGACCCCCATGAGGCCCGTGCCCTTGGGAGGTGACTGCAGGCTTGGAACATCTCCCCGACTCCAGAGACTCACACTTATTTGCTCAAGCAGCCCCCAGAGCTGGACATGGCCCACCATCCTGGGTCCCCCCCAAATTGGAACACCTGATACTCTGTCTCTTTAGTCAATGGTGGGCTTCCTATGTCATCAGTCCCTGAACATCCTAAGCTGAGAAGTGATTCCTGTAACCAGGCAGACACGATTTTCTTTCATCTGGCCTTTGTCTAAAGTGATTTTTTTATTAATTTTTATTTGAGAAAGAGAGAGACAGACAGAGACAGAGAGAAAGAAAGAGAGAGTGAGAGAGAGAGAGACGTCGATTTGTAGTTCCACTTAGTTATGCATTCATTGGTTGCTTCTTTTTTAAAAAAATATATTTTTATTGATTTCAGAGAGGAAGGAAGAGGGAGAAAGAGCTAGAAACATCAATGATGAGAGAGAATCATTGATTGGCTGTCTCCTGCACGCCCCCCACTAGGGATCAAGTCCACAACCCGGGCATGTGCCCCTGACCGGAATCGAACCTGGGACCCTTCAGTCCGCAAGCCGACGCTCTATCCACTGAGCCAAACAGGCTAGGGCCATTGGTTGCCTCTTGTACGTGCTGTGACCAGAGAGTAAACTGAAACCTTGGCGTATTGGGACGATGCTCTAACCCAGTGGTCGGCAAACTCATTAGGCAACAGAGCCAAATATCAGCAGCGCGACGATTGAAATTTCTTTGGAGAGCCAAATTTTTAAAACTTAAACTTCTTCTAACGCCACTTCTTCAAAATAGACTCGCCCAGGCCGTGGTATTTTGCGGAAGAGCCACACTCAATGGGCCAAAGAGCCGCATGTGGCTCGCGAGCCGCAGTTTGCCGACCACGGCTCTCACCGACTGAGCTAACCCGGCCAGGGCTCCTCTGGCCTTTTTATCTTGATTTTTTCCTTTGACTCAAACTGGACTCACCTCGCAGGCTGACTCACTCACACACCTCCCCTGGGACAACAACCTTCTAGTCAGTATTCAGGAGTCTTAGAAACAAGGTCTTGAGTCTCCTGACGATTGAGACAGAGATTTCAATCAAGCTCAACCTAATCGCTTGGGCCTCGGCGGAGTTTTCGCTCCAGACCCAGGAAAGCAGAAGGATCCCACAGAACAAATCCTTTCGAAACCGGACTCATCAACTCCATGACTTACACCAGGACCAGAGGCAATGAGATCCATCATCCCTCCCCTAGCACCAACCAATCAGGAGAGGCCATGACCCCGACTCTATTAGTCACCATGATTCATGATTTTTTCCCCTCATATAATCCATCCCCCGGAAGCCATGGGGAGCCAGGTCTTGGAGCATGAGCCACCTGGGGCCGCAGGCGTGGTGCCAACTCCTTAATGAGTCTTCACTTTCTTGGCTGAAAACTCCTTATTGGCCCTTGATTTGCACAGGAAAATGGTCCCCTTCCGTCTGGTAATATTCCCCCCAGAAAGATGTGTCCGTAGTGCATGTGGTCGCTCCCCTCAGCCATCCCTAAGCCTCACCTCATGGAGCCCTTCATCCCCTCTGGAGCTGCCTGCTGCTAGTCTGTCTCAGTCAGCCTCCTGATGACCAACGTGGTGGCTGGACCGGCCCTTGTGGTTCTTATTATGATGACAAGACACCCTCTGCAATAACCATCAGGACACCTTGAGAAAATAAAGGTTTATTGCTTATCGGCCCTATAAATTACACAGCACCCTTGGGGCCACACAGCTAGGTCACAGGAGGGGAGGGAGGGAGAGAGAGAGAGAAAGAGAGAGAGAGAGTTGTTTTATTGGTGAGTTTAAAACATAGGGCAAGGATTTAAAGCACCATAAGAGAAAGAAAAAAAAAAAACCACAAGTAGCCTAAATGGTCAGTTATTGAAATTAACCAAGATCTTTAACACGACGGAGCCCTGCCAGGTCACTCAGTTGGTTAGCGCATTGTCCTGATATGAAAAGGTTGCAGGTTTGATCCCTGGTCAGAACACATACAAGAATTAACCAGTGAATGCACAAATAAGTGGAACAACAAATCAATGTTTCTCTCTCTCTCTCTCTCTCAAAATCAATCAATAAATTTAAAAAAAAAAAAAAACGCTCATGGAGAGAAGTGGCTGGGGTCTTATCTAGTCGTGTGGCTGGCAATGTGTTTTTTTCCAGGAAACCATCTTTAATGTAAATGCTTTGGCAACCAAAGCTGGAGTCAGGCACTTGCATGAGAGAGAGAGAGAGAGAGAGAGAGAGAGAGAGAGAGAGAGAGAGAGAGAGAGAACTGAACTGTCAGAGCTTACAGTACCAGAGCCCCGCTTTGTACCTTCTTATCAAGAGAGTAAAACGTCACGGCCCCTCCCAGGGCAAGGTTCTGCCCAGCACAGCCGGAATGTACCCTCATAAAACAGGCTCTCCTCCCTGCTTATCAGGCCTGGAGACCACAAGGAATGCTCACCTGGGATCTCTATGGGCCTGTAAACCTCGTGCGACCATGACAACCAACAGACCCACCTTTGTGCCCCTCTGGACAAACCCCACCACACCAATGCACCAGGCCACCAGGGGGAGCCCTGGAGCTGTGAACCAAAGTAGCCCTGATCTTGGTCTAAAGCAGTGGCTCTCCACCTTCCTAATGCCGCGACCCTTAAATACAGTTCCTCGTGTTGTGGTGACCCCCAAATATAGAATTATTTTCGTTGCTACTTCATAACTGTAATTTTGCTACTGTTAATGAATCGTAATGTAAACATCTGTGTTTTCCGATGGTCTTAGGCTCTAAAGCAGCGGTTCTCAACCTGTGGGTCGCGACCACTTTGGGTGTCAAATGACCCTTTCACAGGGGTCACCTAAGACCATTGGAAAACACAGATATTTGCATTACGATTCATAACAGTAGCAAAATTACAGTTATGAAGTAGCAACGAAAATAATTTTATGGTTGGGGGTTACCACAACATGAGGAACTGTATTAAAGGGTCGCGGCATTAGGAAGGTTGAGAACCACTGGCTAAAGACTCATGGGGGTGCATGAGATAGATAGGGTAAGAGGCAGGCGCCCCATCAGAGAAGAAGAAAGTGGGATGGGAAAATAATAATTATATTAACAATAGCATTGTTAATAATAACATCTATATATATATAAAAGCCTAAGTGACCATTATGACCAGATGACCGGCTGGTAGCTATGACGCGCACTGACCACCAGAGGACAGATGCTCAATGCACAGGATCGGGCTCCCTCCTGTCTGGATTGGGCCTGCGAGGATTGGACTGAAATTGGCTATCCGACATCCCCCGAGGGGTCCTGGATTGCGAGAGGGCACAGACCAGCTCGAGGGACCCACTGGTGCACAAATCCGTGCACCGGGCCTCTAGTTAATAATAATGTCCTACTTATCGGTCCTGTGTAGTGAGAATGTACATCTTGAGAAAGGTTTGCCTCTGAGTGATGGTGGATGGCGGCGTCAGGAAGCAGTGTGTGGTGAAATAGGATGGGTTGCAAGAGATGGGTTGAGGGAGGGGACAGGTGTGATGATCCCAGTAATTCTCTGGGTGAGCAGCAGAGGGCGCCCTCACCAGGGCAGGGAACATGGAGACAGATGCAGGGACGCAGGTGGGCGTCGTGGGCCGTGCAGCAGGGCACACATTCCACCTTCCAGAGGAGCGTTACCTGATCGCTGAGGGCCTCCGTGTCCTCATTGGAAAAGTGGACTTCACAGCTCCTACCTTTATGAACTGGAGAACAAAAACCCGGCAGAGTCAAAGTCAGCAACAACAGCCTGGCTGGCGCGTCTCAGTGGCTGTGTCGATCTCTGATTCCCAAGCAGGTCACAAGCCCAGGTTGCGGGCTCCATGCCCAGTGTGGGGCGTGCAGGAGGCAGTCAACCAATGATTCTCTCTCATCATTGATGTTTCTCTCTCTCTCCCCCTTCCTTTCTGAACTAAATAAAAAGATATTTTTTTAAAAAAACTTGCAGCAACAAGTTTCACACAGTGGAGAAAATTTGTGTTTCTATCATATTAGAAACCAGTCACATCTCAAGCTAAGTCAAATTAGGGCCTGAATTTTATTTTTTAAAGGTGTTCAGAGAATTTTATTTACTTTAAAAATATATTTTATTGATATTTTTACAGAGAGGAAGGGACAGGGATAGAGAGTTAGAAACATCAATGAGAGAGAAACAACGATCAGCTGCCTCCTGCACACCCCCTACTGGGGATGTGCCCGCAACCAAGGTACATGCCCTTGACCGGAATCAAACCGGGGACCCTTCAGTCCACAGGCCGACGCTCTATCCACTGAGCCAAACCAGTCAGGGCAAGAATTTTATTTTTTAAAGGAGGCAGAGAGATATAAGATGGGAACTCCAAACCTGGTGGACATTTCAGGAATTACTCCAATCCAAAATTTGTCCCTCTCTCTCTTGTTTTTTTCTTTGTGGCTTTGGGGATTTGGAGTGTATTATTAAAAACAGATGCTACAGAAACAGGAAAATAAGATTCAAATCCCGGCTCCAGCTCGTTAGAAAGCGAGATCATCAAATATCTCAATGTGACAGTTTACTATTATAAGTGTCAATGTAAGAACACCGAAACCTATAGAGAATTATAAAAATATATTTTTATTGATTTTCAGAGAGAGATAGAGAGAGAAAGGGAAAAGGAGAGGGAGATAGAAACATTGATGAGAGAGAAACATTAATTGGTTGCCTCCTGCACAACCCCTGCTGAGGATCTAGCGAAAAGTCCTGACTGAAAATCAAACTGGGGGCCTCTTGGTTCATGGGTTGACGCTCAACCATTGAGCCACACTGGCCGGGCAAGTTTATTTATTTCTTGATGTCACCATTTATACCTTTTCATATTGTGTATCCATTAACAAATGGTTACTTTAAAACATTTGTCTTTTTTAAAAAAAAAATCCTCACCTGAGAATGTGTTTTTATTGATTTGAGAGGAAAGAGAGGAAAGGGGAAGGGAGGGGGAGAGAGAGAGAGAGAGAGAGAGAGAGAGAGAGAGAGAGAGAGAAAGGCATCAATGTGAGAGAGAAATAACGATCGGTTGCCTCCATACTTGCCCCGATGTGGGAAGGAATCTGCAACCGAGGTATGTGCCCTGACCCGGAATCGAACCCACAACCTTTTGTTGTACAGGACAAGGCTCTAACCAACTGAGCCACTCCGCCAGGGCAATACTTTTGTCCTTTAACTTTTATACAAACATTGAAAGTGATACCGACATCTCAGTCAACACCGGACAGCACATCCGACGGTGGTTTACCAGATGGCTGAGCCTGCACCCTCGGGTCTGTGTAAGGGTGTGCTGTGATGTCCCCACGGGGACACGGGGACACAGTTCTCGGAACCTGTGACTGCACTTAACATCCCGTCCTTCCAGCTTGAAGAACTCTCTTAAGCATTTCCGGTCAAGCGTTACGCTAAGTGGAATAAGCCAGTCACAGAAGGACAAATGCATCATGATTCCACTTGTGTGAAGTATGTAAGATACTCAGGCTCATAGAAGCAGAGAATAGAGGGGTGGCTGCCCGGCCTGGAGGGAGGGGAAATGGTGAGTGTGTGTTCAACAGGAATAAAGTTTTGGTTATGCAAGATGAATGAGTACTGGAGACAGGCTGTACAAGAGTGCCTGTATCGTGCGCTTAAAATGTTTGTTAAGAAAGTAGATCTCTAGCCGAAACCGGTTTGGCTCAGTGGATAGAGCGTCGGTCTGCGGACTGAAGGGTCCCAGGTTCGATTCTGGTCAAGGGCATGTGCATTGGTTGTGGGCGCGTCGATGTTTCTCTCTCATTGACGTTTCTGGCTCTCTGTCCCTCTCCCTTCCTCTCTGTGGAAAGTCAATAAAATATATTTTTTTTTAAAAAAAGAGAAAGTATATCTCACATTAACGTTTCTTTTTATTTAGTTATTAAGTTTTTTTAATGTATTTTTTTTTATTGATTTCAGAGAGGAAGGGAGAGGTAGAAACACCAATGATAAGAGAGAATCATTGATCGGCTGCCTCCTGCACGCCACCCACTGGGGAGGGAGCCCGCAATCTGGGCCTGTGCCCTGGCTTGGAATCGAACCGCAACCTCCTGGTTCATAGGTCAACGCTCAACCACTGATCCCTGCCAGCTGGGCTATTTATTAAGTTTTTTTAGAGAAAGAGGAAGAGAGGGACAGAGGGAAAGAGGGGAGAGAGAGAAACATCAATTTCTTGTTCCACTTATTTACGCATTCATTGGTTGCTTCTTGTATGTGTCCTGACTGGGGATCGAACCCACAACCTTGGTGTAGCGGGAAGACGCTCTCACCTACTGAGCTACCAGCCGGGGCTTACATTTTCTTAACAAACAAACAGGAGACACAGGGAAACATTGAGAAGTGATAGATGTATTTCTTACCTTGATCATGGTCATGGTTTAAACAGGTGTAAGCATATGTCCAAACACATCAAATTGCACACATTAAATATGTGCCATATTTTTGTCTATCAACTGTACCTCAATAAATCTATTAACAGAAAATAGAGACACATCTGTGAACCTCGTTATCGCTCCTACAGTGGGAAACAGATCATTACTCTGGACCTCAGTGGGTGGTCCTGAAGCTCAAAGGAGCTATTGTAGATGAATAGTTAGAACAGTAATTAACGGACCACTAAATACTCCCACTAACTGGCTTCAAGCAATTAACTGGACCCGCTCTGGCTGACGACAGAAGTCTCAGTGACCTTTCCCCTGATTCCAATCCCTGGTTGAAGAGGACCAGAGCTGGAAGGGCCATTGCTGCCACCTGGTGGCGGAAACCTGAATTTCTGCCTCTGCAGGTTCCACAGGAAGGTGGTCGCTGCAGGCTAGAGCACACTCGCCTCTTTGGCTGAGCTGAGGTTTCCCAGGAGGTTCTAACTTGGCTTGCTGGGCACTGGATGGGGGGTGGTCGCAAAGTAGAGTGTCAGGAACTTCTGGGGAGGAAGGAGGGAGGGAGAGAGGGGGGAGGGAGAAAGAGAGGAAAAGAGGTGGAGAGAGGGGAGGGGAGAGAGAGGGGAGGGGGAGAGAGGGGGAAAGAGGGAAGAGAGGGGAATGGGGAAAGAGAGGGGGAGAGAGGGGGAGAGAGGGGAAAAGGGGGAGGGGGAAAGAGAGGAGGGGAGAGGGAGAGGGGGAGGCGGAAGAGAGGAGGAGGGGGGAGAGAGGGGAAGGAGGACGAGAGGGGAAGGGGGGAAAGAGAGAAGAGGAAGAAGAAGAAGAAGAAGAAGAAGAAGAAGAAGAAGAAGAAGAAGAAGAAGAAGAAGAAGAAGAAGAAGAAGAAGAAGGAGAAGAAGAAGAAGAAGAAGAAGAAGAAAGAGAGAGAGAGAGAGAGAGAGAGAGAAGAGAGAGCACTTTCCCCGGTGCTACCCGGGAAGCTGTAACTAAACTTACTGCACACCTACACCAGCCCATTTCCTGCACTGGTGCCAGACACAACATGACCTCTGGGTGACCTCGGGTGGCTCAGGACGCACAGGTGCAGGCTGCTGGGGCGTGTGAAAAGCTAGAGGAACAGCCACAGGGGTCAGCCTGGACCAGAGGAGGTGCAGGTGCAGCGGGACACCGCACTGTGTGTTAGAAGGGGAATTCCCAGCAGCCTTCACCCCTGGAGTCAGGCTCTCGCTCCGCACCCGGCCCCGCCCTCGTGTGCTGATGGAAGGAGGCTGACCAAGTGTCCGAGGAGATGAGTGCATTCTGTGTGCTAAATGCCCACGTAATTAGGGGCATGGTTTGTGGTTTCCTAGAAACCCGTATTTCCATCCTCTTTCTCTACTTTATCCCTCAATCCCTTCCTCTCTGAAATCAGTATTGAAATCAGTATTGATTTCAGAGAGGAAGGGAGAGGGATAGAGAAGTAGAAACATCAATGATGAAACAGAATCATTGATCGGCTGCCTCCTGCATGCGCCCCCTACTGGGGATCCAGCCCGAAACCCCGGCATGTGCCCTGACTGGGATCAAACCCAGGACCCTTCATTCCGCAGGCCGACGCTCTATCCACTGAGCCAGACCAGCTGGGGCCTCTTTCCCCACGTCTCAGCAGGATTCATATGCCTCGGTCCCTGGTACAGCGAGCAGGTGGCGAAGGACAGGCTACGGGCAGGAGCCAGGAGAGAGACGGGCGGGTGCTGCCCTCCCAGGCTCGGCTGGCCTGTCTGTGGCCCTCTCTGAACCGCAGGGTTCGCCTCTGGGTGAGGAGGAAGCGAGCAAGTCTCCCAGGACAGCCGGGGCGGTTGTGGAGAGCGGGCCCGTGGCTCCCCTCCTGTGTGCACCAAAACCACCTCATCTTCCTGCCCGGGCTTCCTCGCGGCTCTGCGGCTCTTCGTTCCTTGAAAGAAGAAACGTCGACATCAGACTAAACCAGGAACGGGCTTGGCAGGTCCCGCTCCGGAGGGGCCGCTGCCCCTGGCCTCTGGGGTGAGCTGGAAGGGCAGGGGGTGAGGCCCAGCCTCTCACCCCGGGGCCCCGTCCCAGCACCCAGATTTCAAGCTGAAGCGATGATACCAGAGGGCTGTGCATCCTCGCACCCTGCACCGTCTCCTGCCCTCGGGCGGCTGGAGCAAACACGCACCGGCCTGCGGCTGCTGGTTCCAGAGCTGGGACGAGCCTGGGGAGGGGGCCCTCGGGGCCGCAGCCCCCCTCAATCAAATGCTGCAGGGCTGGGACTCGGGGACCATCCCGCCCCTCGGGGACCCTGAAGATATAACCGTGCTCTGAACATCACCTGGATGATGGCGGTGGACGTATTTCTTCCAACTGGAAAGAGGAAATGATGCAATTACCTGCATGCTTGCTTTCTCTGCACGTACCAGGTGTGGTACTGCCTGTAATAAGGACAAGGATGGGCCTGGCCGGTTTGGCTCAGTGGATAGAGCCTCGGCCTGCAGACTGAAGGGTCCCGGGTTCAATTCCAGTTCAAGGGCACATGCCTGGGTTGCAGGCTCCATCTCCAGTAGGGGATGTGCACCTGCGGGCGCCCAGGTCTCCCTGTCTGGGGGAGGTGGGGGGGGGGGGCCGGGGGCAGAGCGAGAGAAGGAGGCTGGGGTCTGGGCTGCTCCTGCTCAGGAGCTATGAGAGGGGATGGAGAAGGGGGGCAGAGGGGGCCTACTCCAGGCCAGCGGGGACCCCAGCTCAACCAGGACGAGGCCCAACAGCTCTACCTTATTCTCAGGTTCAGCTTCAGGGATGCCGGGGACACACAGGGGTGTGTGTGTGTGTGTTGGGGCGGGGGGGCTTGTCTTGGGGGGCCTGGGCCTGGGTGAAGGGCCTGGGGGTCAGGCGTGTGGGTTCTGGACATGAGAGACACAGAAGGGGATGTGAGCAATCCCAGGCTGGGCCACAGCAGCTGAGCTTCCCCTGGGCAGCCTCCGCCGGCCCCTCTGGCGGAGGATCTGAGAGCTCCCTGCACCACCCCCACCCCATGGTAGCCCTGCCAGGGGTCAGTGTGTGTGTGTCTGTCTGTCCATCCCCAGCTCCAGCACAGGGAACGCTGGGGCAATGGACAGGCCGGTCTCCCCACGTGGAGGTCAGAGAGCTGATGATAAAGAGGGAGGGGTGGCTGTAGAAGACGTGGGCGGCCGCACTGCCCGGAGGTAGCGCCCTGGTGCCCGGGGGTGGCTCCCAGCAGGGGTGACAGCACAGGAGGAAGGGAAGTGAGAAAGGAGGCCAGACCTGGGGGCCGATGTCATGTGAGCAGGGAGAAGGCAGAGCGCTTCCTACCTGCCCGCCCCCCCTCAGCGACTTCACCCCCTCACTGTCCCTGGGCCCACAGCAGGTCCCACAGCCTGGAATGTTCCTCCTCGTCCCCTCAGAGTCCAGGCCACGTCCAGTCTGCTCTGTTGTGCCCAAGAGCCACCAGCCAGCGGGGCCTCCAGTCATGGCCCCAGCCTTGTTTCACCATCACGGCCTCTATCAGGCCGGTCCTGAGGTCCTCTGCCTCCCCGCCCTCATGGGGACCATCTCTGGGCATGGACGGAGGGTGTCTGCCGGTCTTCTCTCATCCGGCCCCCACAAAGGGCACAGGCTCAGTCTGTTTGTCGAGTGAAGGAATGGGTGAGTGAATGAATAAATGAATGAATGAATGATTGAATGGGTGAATAAGTGAATGGGCGAATGAATGAATGAATGGGTGAATGAATGAATGAGTGAATGAATGAATGGGTGAATGAATGAGTGAGTGAATGAATGAGTGAGTGAGTGAATGAATGAGTGAATGAATGAGTGAGTGAGTGAATGCCTGAAATAGTGGCTGCCCTGACGCTTTTCCTAGGACTCTGAGGTATACCTGACATGCCACACCCCTGCCTGCCTGCCTCCGGGATCCAGATCTGGTGTCTTGACCTCAGCATGGCTGAGTTTTGGGCATGCTGTCGGGAGGCCATCCTGTGCATCACAGGATGTGCAGAAACGTCCCTGGACTCCACCCATGGGCTGACTGTGCCACCCTCCTCCCTAGCCGTGACCATGACATGTGTCCAGACATTGCCAAATGTTCCCGGCGGGCCCTGGTTCAGAACCACAAGTTTACACAACACTGTGACTCTCAGGCCAGGAAGTGACCTCTCCCCAGGGCACACTGAGGGCACCCACAGCACCTCCGCCTGGGCAGGACTCAGACACCCACCCATGGTCTGTCAAGCCTCAGATCTGCAGGGGCCCCTGCTGGCCCCCTCGTAGGTCAGGGCGGGCCTCACCCAGGTCCAGAACATGCCGGACAGACCGCATCTGAGGGTCTCTGGGCTGTGGTGTGTCCTCCCACTCTGTGCCGAAGGAATGGATGAGGGAGTGAATGGATGAATGAATGAATGAATGAATGAGTGGGTGAATAAATGAGTGCATGGATGAATGGGCAAATAAATGAATGGATGAATGAGTGAATGAATGAATGCCTGAAATAATGGCTGCCTCCTACACTTTACCTAAGACCCTTCCGTATATTTGACATGCCTGGTGTAGACACCAGAGCTCAGAAAAGCCCCTAACGGGAGGACCTTAGGAGACTCCCGTGTCCCCTCCCCAGATGTCCTCAGAGGTCCTGGTTCTGCTCTGGAGCTGCCGGGAAGACCCGAGATAGGACAGGACTCGGGGTTAGCTTTCTGTCTGTCCTCTGGGAGGGTGTCCTGGGTCTCTGTGCAGAGAGGGGAAGCGCTTGGGCTCTGAGGTTCCTCTTTTGTGAACGGCCCAGATCTTATGTTCCTCCCCAGCTTCCGTGGTCTCACCACGCTCCTTCCTCCCACTCGGTGTCTTCCTTCTTTTCCACCCACAGGAGCTCAGAAACCCTCCATATCAGAGATGCTATGGCTGCTGCCCCTGCTGTGGGCAGGTGAGTGCCTGAGGGGAGCGAGGGGAGTGGGTCAGGGGCTGCAGCTGACCCTTCTTTTCCTGCAGGGTCCCTGGCTCAGAAAACAGAACTCACGCTGACAGCGCCAACGGCCGTGACAGTGCAGGAGGGCCTGTGCGTGTTTGCGCCCTGCACCTTCACCATCCCAGAAAGGAGCTACTGGACTACTCCTCCTGCTGTGTATGGCTACTGGTTCCCAGAAGGAGCTAAAGAACACCGGGATGCTGTGGTGGCCACAAACAACCCGGCTCATAAAGTGCAGGAGGGGACCCAGGGCCGATTCCACCTCCTCGGGGATCCCCAGACCAAAAACTGCTCCCTGGACATCAGAGACGCCAGGAGGACAGATGACGGATTATATTATTTTCGGGTGGAGAGGGAAAATTACCCAATGTTTAAATATTCTTACACAGATTACATGCTCTCCGTGCGAGTGACAGGTAAGGAATGGGCTCCAGGAGAGGCCTCGGGAAAAGTTCACGGTGGCCCCGGGCAGGGCTGGGATGGGCCCCATCCTGGGAGGGGGTCGGGGTACAGTGTGTTGGGCTCAGAGGGAGGAGCTGGACCAAAGCCCGAGGCTTCTCTCAGGGCCGCACCTGGGACCCTCCCTCCTGATCCCATGTCTCCCGCTCCTCACCAGCCTTCAACCACACACCCCACATCCTCATCCCCGGGAACCTGGAGAGTGGTTGCCCCAGGAACCTGACCTGCTCTGTGCCCTGGGCCTGTGAGCGGGGCACGCCTCCCATCTTCTCCTGGACGTCAGCTGCCCACAGCTCCCTGGGCCCCAGGACCCGCCTCTCCTCCGTGCTCACCCTCACCCCACGGCCCCAGGACCACGGCACCAACCTCACCTGTCAGGTGCACTTTCCTGCCGCTGGTGTGACCGTGGAGAGAACCATCCAGCTCAACGTCACCTGTGAGTGCTGGGTCGGAGCACCAGGTCCCTGAGGGTGTGCAGAGCAGGAGGGCCAGGCAGGTGTGCTGGGTGCTTTGTCCTGGGGACCTGGCTGTGTAGGGGACCGAGAGCACAAAGCCCTGTCCCTCTTGCCTTTCTGTTGCCTCTGGGGGTAGGAGGACATGCCTACACGATCCTCACCCCATCTCAGCTCACTGATGTGGGAACTTCTCACTTCCTGTCCCAGGTCCCTTGCAGAATCCAACACCAGGTGGTTACCTAGGAGATGGCACAGGTAAGAAGGAGCGGGTCATGGGCTGTAGGGAGCAGGGCCTCTTCCAGATCAGGACAGGGCTCGTCCCTGCCTCATCCTGGACTCACCCCGGGACCAGACACCCTCTGTGGGTGTACCCAGTGGTCCCTCTTCTTCCTAAGCCCCCATGGCCGCTGGGAGCAGCTGTTCTCATCGGCCCCTCACTCCCCGAGGACTTCTCCAAGCCCCTGTCAGCTGCACCGGGAGAGCTAGGCACCCTGCATGTGGCTGAGCTGCCTCTTGTAGCCCCTGATTCTCCATCTCCTTTTTTTTTTTTTTAATTTTTTTTTTTTTTTTTTT
Organism: Eptesicus fuscus; assembly: GCF_027574615.1. NCBI lineage: Eukaryota > Metazoa > Chordata > Mammalia > Chiroptera > Vespertilionidae > Eptesicus > Eptesicus fuscus. The sequence goes on from NC_072493.1 coordinate 44,506,453, forward strand.
TTTACAGAGAGGAAGGGAGAGGGATAGAGACTTAGAAACATTGATGAGAGAGAAACATCGATCAGCTGCCTCCTGCACACTCCCTCCTCAGTATGTGCCTGCAACCAAGGTACATGCCCTTGACCAGAATCAAACCTGGGACCCTTGAGTCCTCATGCCGATGCTCTAGCCACTGAGCCAAACCGGTTAGGGCTGATTCTCCATCTCCTGACGAGTTTTCATTTTCCTCCGGGAGTTTAATTTATGTATTTTTGAACAAGCAATATAGTCACATGGCCAATAATGAAGAAAGCACTGACGTTGGCCCTGGCCAGGTAACTCAGTTGCTTATACCAGGTAACTCAGTTGCTTATACCAGGTAACTCAGTTGCTTATACCAGGTAACTCAGTTGCTTATACCAGGTAACTCAGTTGCTTATAGTGCTGCCCCAGTGCCCCAAGGCTGTGAATTTGATCCCTAGACAGGGCACATACAAGAGTCAACCAATGAAGGCCTAAATAATTGGAACAGCACACCAATGTTGCGCTCTCTCTCTCTCTCTCTCTCTCTCTCTCTTTCTCTCCTTTCCTTTCTCCTTCTCTCTAAACATCAATCACTAAAAACAAAAGACTTTTCCCTTACAGTAAAGGCACTGAAGTCTGCCCTCAGAAGCTCGGTCTCCCGCTGGAAGTGGGCAGTGTCCACATGCTGCTGTGAGCGTTGGTTGTTCACCTGAAGGACCTAACAGATCCTTAGCCATCAGTAGGACAGATGCCCCCTGACCACCCACCCTGTCTCTGTGACTGTGGAGTTGTCCACGTCATGGCGGGATGTGGCTGTGGGCACATCTCCTCTACCAGAGAACAAGGGCCTTACGTGGTTGTCTGAATAATAGTCCAATGTATGAATGTATCACATTCAGTTCTTCTGTTGATCAGTTGGTGGGCATTAGGGTGTTTCCAGTTTTTGGCGGTTATAATACTGCTGTGAACTTGATGTACGTTTTTGGTTCAGGTATTTTTGTTTTTTTAGGTCATGCACCTGGGAGTGGAATTGCTGAGTTAAGTGGTACTTTCTATGTATAGCTTTCTGAGGAAATCCCGGGCTGTGTTCCACAGTGGCAGCACCAGTTTACATTCCCACCAGCAAAGTATAAGGCTTCCAATTTCTCCACACAGTTGCCAACATTGGTATTTTCCTTTTAAAAAAATCATAGGCTAGTGGGTGTGAAAGTCTACTTCAACGTGGATTTGATTTGCATTTGTGATAATTACGCCACCGCTTATTTTCTCTCGGAAGTTTTGTTCATTTGTACGTCGCCTTTAAAGAACATTTTATATCGAGTCTCTGCCCCTTGTTTTATCAGGTTCCTTGACTTTTTGTTGTTGAGTTGTAGGAGTTTGGTATATGGGCGGGTTGTCCAATCTATAGCTAGCAAATGTTCTCTCCCATTAAGTGGCTTGGCTATTTCATTTCCCCCATCGTTTCCATTGATCAACAGAATGTTTCAATTGGATGAATTCCAACATTTCAATTTCTGTCCAATGGCTGGGGATCAGGGTAGGGTCTAGGGTGAGAGCACAAATGGTCCTGAATCCGGTGATGCAGAAAGGCTTGGTGAACAATGTCCAGGGTCCTAGTGGGGTCAGAAGGACACGGGATTGCGGTTGAGCAGGTGACTCTGTCCTCGTCCCTCTTTCCTGCAGGATTATCAGGACCCAGGGCAGAGGTGATGTTGGTGGCCATCGGGGAAGCCACTGTCAAGACCCTGCTCCTCCTCCTCTGCCTCATCGTCCTCATGTGAGCTCAGCTCAGAGGGGAAGGGAAGCCCGGAGAGGGCAGGGGGCATGAGGCCGAGTGCTGAACCGAGACCTGGAATCCTGATGGGTCAGGAGCAGGGCTGGCAGGAGGATAAGGGGTGGTAGGTGAGGACTCCATACAGACAGACCTCTGGAGTGTCCCATAGCCAGGTCTCTAGGGTGGGAGGTACCTGCAGCAATCAGGAAGGTGTGTCAGACAGACGCACCCTTTCCCAATTCAGTCTCCTCTCCAGGCCTTGAACAGGGAACAGGGAGTTGGGTCTGCTGCCCACTGGACCTGATGCGATCAGACTGAAAGAGCCTGGTGTCTTCCCTCAGAGTCGGGTACCACAGGAGGAGGGCTCCGAGGCCCCAAAGGAGCACAAAAGATGCAAACAGAGTCTCAGGTTAATCCCTCAGGTGAGTGATGCAGGTGTGTCACCACCCAACACCCACTGACGCCTCCCACAGGTCTGCCCATCAGCATTGCTGAAATGGAGCGGTCGGCCCTGACCGGTTTGGCTCATTGGCTAGAGCATCGGGCTGCAGACTGAAGGGTCCCAGGTTTGATTCCGGTCAAGGGTTTGTATCTTGGTGCGGGGGTATTCAGGAGGCAGCTGATTGATGTTTCTCATCGAAGTTTCTAACTCTATCCCTCTCCCTTCCTCTCTGTAAAAAAAAAACAAAAAAAAAAAACAATAAAATAGATTAAATAAATAAATAAAATGGAGCTGTCACCTTCCTCCCCAAACCCACTTCTCTGCTGGGTTTCCCATCACAGTGATGACATGGTGGCCCCCTTTTCTAAGACCAGGACTGGTGTGGTCCTACACTTTGCTCGCCATCCCGTTCTCCCCAGTCCACTAAGACCTGCCCATCCTTCTTCCCAATCACAGCCTACATTGATGGCCGTCTCCTCCTCATCCTGCTGGGATTATTCCTGTGGCCTCATCTCTTCCTTGGGTCCCTGAACCCACCAACCTCCAGATGGTGCATCCAGAGACATAGGGTCCATTTCCTGCACAGTTTGAACAGTGACTCCCTCTCCATGTTCAGAGATGAGGTGCAAACACCACAGCTGGAGTTGAGGGCTTGGCATGGTTTGTCCCCTGCTGGAGTCTCTACTCGATTCTACCATCTCCCTGAATCTCATACCATCTCCACTTCCAGCCTGGCCAGGGCCTTTGTGACTCTAAAACTTTGCATGTGCATTTCCTTCTACGGAAATACCCTTCCCTCTCCGTTCCTACATCTCCAAGTGCTGATCATTTTTTTTTGGTTCAGTTAAAAGTCACCTCATTATACATGTGTGTATGTTGTGTAATTTTGAACAAAACAGGATTTAGACATTTATTTATAGACTCTTTAGCAAGAATAATTGTACACTTACTATGTGTCAGCATTGTTGTAGGTACTAATGATGCAACCATGAACCCATCATCAAAAATCTCTATCATCCAGAAGCTGTCATTCTGGAGACAAGAGGATAAAATGTAATATAAATAAAAAATGTAGAGTCTGTTGAATGGTCATATTTCTTTGGGGATAAATCATGCCAGGAAAAGATCAGGTCACATGTGGGGGGACAATTTCCAACGTCTGAGAGTATGAACTGTGATATCTGAGCCTAGACTTGATGCTGGGGAGAGAGCAGACTGTGTGTTGCCTTAAAGGAGATTAGCCGGGAAGATGGGGAGCAGTGTCCCAGCTCTGAGGCAGACGCAGCCTGGTGTGTGATGGAGGCAAGACTCCGATGTGACAGTCCAGGGGTGCCTGGGTCTCTGATGGTGTATCCACAAAGGGGAAGAACCCTGGAGGGAGAGGATAACCCTGGAGGGAGGTGCATACCCCATGGTGTGCAACCTAGTGAAAGCTTGCAGCAAATGCAGGAACCAGGAAGCCACTGAGGAAATCAGACATATGGTTGAACATTCTTTGTAACCGATTCTCATGGCTTTCCTTTTCAGAATAGACTAGCGTGTCCACAGCAGCCAATCAGAGAATGGGGAGGACACAGAAGGCAAGAGGGGATGGTGGTTGAGCCAGGGAGGTCAGGTGGAGAGTGGGGTTTAATTTCTGGATATCTGTTGAAGTTCAAGTTGACTTGGGACTGAGAGAAAGTCTAGGGCCCAAGTGTTTCCCCTGAGCATCAGAAGGGATAGGTTGTGTTTGGTGGACACAGAGGAGGGTTTTGAGGGTGATGTTCATTCTGAGAAGACACTTCATATCCAACTGGGGCCGTCAGTGAGAGAGCTGGTGTGGATGTTTGGGGATCAGGAGAGGGGTCCAGACGAGAAATGGGAACATGTCAGTGTGAGATGAGGACAACAGGTGAGGGAGGAAAAGGACTGAGATGACAGAAAGAAGAGAAGACACAAGGAAACACATTGTCATTGGAGACCCTGACAACAGAGTTTTCCGTGGTTGGTGGAAAAGGTGTGAAAACAAAATGATTGGAACAACTACAGGAGAGAATTGGAGGTGGGGATATGGGAATAGTGAGTCCAGATAACGCTTTGAGGAAATTGGCTGCAAAGAGGAACAGAGGAAAGGGTCTGGCGAAGGAGGTCTTTTCTTGACTCCTCCTCTGGGTCCTCCCAGAGGTGCTCCATGAATTCCCAGCTGTATTGCTTTCCTGGGGCCATTGTGACAAATTCCCACACACTCTGTGTCTTTAAAAAATGGAAACTTAGTCTCTTAGTTCTTGAGACCAGAAATACATGCAGGAGTAAAAATATATTCTCCCTCTGCCCTTCTAAGTTGTTGACAGAGTCCTCAGAAACAAAGAGAGATTAGGTGCCACATCTTCGGGTAGCATGTCCTACACCCCATCATGTGTAATGGCTTCTATTGTGTAGAAATCCAGTTGTTGGATTTCTACACAATAGGATTTCTACAAAACAGGAAATAACAAGACTTGGAGCAGATATGGAGGAAATGTAACTCTTGGGCTTTGCTCTACATTCCAAGGGTGCACTCCCTCCAGAGGCTCGAGGAGAGAACCCGTCTCTTGCTTCTTCCAGGAGATGGGGTGCCAGCTGTCCTTGGTTTGTGGCTGTGTCACTGAAGCCTATCTCCTGGTCATATGCCTTGTCCTGCTCTGTGTGTAGAAAGTCACTTGCTATGTGTATCTTGGAGACTCTTGTGACTGGATTCAGGGATCAACCCTAATAATCTAGGATGCTTTTCACAGGAATATTCTTACCTTAACCCCATCAGCAAAGCCCCATTTTCTCTTTTATGGGAACATTTTGAGGTACCAGGGATTAAGACCTGGGTATCTCTGAGTGGCCATCATTCAGCCCTCTGCACTGACAATGTGACCTTTTGCAATCCTTGAATGTCTCCAGACCATGTTTGCTCTGCTCTTCCATGCCCTGATACATTATTGGGTCACCTCATAAGTGACACATATTTTAGGGAGCAGGAGATTGCTGTTCTGTGAAAGTTACTTCTAAGAGAGCTAAAGGAGCCCAGCTGGTGTGGGTCAGGGGTTGAGTGTCAACCCAGGAACCAAAAGGTCTCTGGTTTGATTCCTGGTCAGGACATATCCAGGCTTATGGGCTCCATCCTCAGTAGGGGGCATGCAGGAGGCAGACCATCAAAGATGTTTCTTTCTCATCATTGTTTCTATCTCTCTCTCATTTCCTGTCTGAAATCAATAAAATAAAAACAGGAAATAACAAGACTTTGAGCAGATATGGAGAAAATGAAACTCTTAGGCTTTGCTCTACATTCCAAGGCCATGTATCTGCTTTTAAATACAGTATGGCAGTTCCTCAAAACACTAAAAATAGAATTACCATAAGAACCAGTAATTTCACTTCTGGGTATTTACGCAAAGGATTGAAAGCAGGAACTTTAATGGATATTTCTACATCTCTGTTCATAGTAGCATTGTTCACCATTAGGTGAAAATAGCTGAAGGGCCCATCGACCAAGAAACAGATAAACACAATGTGCTGTATACATACAAGGGAATGTTATTCATCTTCAAAAAAAGAAAGGGAATTCTGACTCATGCTACAACATGGGTTGAAGATACTATGCTAAGTGTAGCAAGTCAATCACAAAAGGACAGATGCTATGTGATACCACTTCCATGAAGTACTTAGACTAGCAAGTTCATAGACACAGATTGCAGAATGGTGGTTGCCAACATCTGGGAGGATGGCAAGCTGTACTTTTCATGGGCACAGAGAGTCAGTTTGGGAAAAATGATATGGATGGTGGTGATGGTCCCACAACAATGTGAATGTCCTTAATGCCACTGACTCAGGCAATTAGAAGTGTTTTTGTTAAGTTTGTGTTACCACAGTATTATTTTTTAAAAAAAGCCACAGAATTAATCTGCCATTTCACCTAATAAGAAAAATAATGGCAGCTACACACATGAAAACAAGCTTAACATCACTTGTTATTAGAAAATTACAGATTAAAACCAGGATGAAATACAATGGAATACCACTTAGTAATAATACATTACGAAGAACACATACATAGAACTTGGATCACTTTCACAAATATGCTGACAGAATATAGACACAGATCAGTACATTTATAGGAATTCTCCTACAGACAGAAATAATTCTCCATGACTTAAAGTGTATCGGGGGCTGGAGGTGGCAGTGAGGAACTACAAAGACATGGGGGAAAGTCTCGGTGGCAGTGGGAATGCTCTATATCTTGATTGTGGATCAATCCCATTTGTTCAAATTCATAGATATGCATATACAAGTGGAAACATTTTATACATTTTATTTTATGTAAATTATGAAGTTATTAAAAGGAATACAATTAGAGCTCACAGAATCCTCCCTTCCATGAAAATGGTATAACTTTCTTTATGATACACAGTGTTTGTAATGGACTTTTTATTATATGCTTTATTCTTACATGTATTTTTTAACAACCTAGAACAAGGTATCATTTTACTTACTGGAGATTCAATATCTTTTTCTTATTTTTTATTTAGATTTGAGAGAAAAAAGGTAAGTATGAGAGAGAGAGAAAGAGAGAGAGAGAAGAGAGAAACATTGATTTGTTGTTCCACTTTTTATGCATTTATTGGTTGCTTCTTGGAGTCTCACGTCTCATCTTCAGAGGTCCTGGCCCTGCTCTGGTGCTGAACGGAAGCTCCTGAGATGGGACAGGACGCAGAGTCAGGGCTTGTGCCCTGACCTGGGATCAAACCCACAACTTTGCTGTATCAGGACGACCTCTAAACAACCGAGCTACCCCGGCCAGGACAAAACTCAATTTCTTATCCACCAAATGATGGCACAAAAGTCTCTCTGTATTAGTAAGACTGAAGGCCCATCTATCTAGATACTACTGTGTTGGAAAGATTTTACAAACATCTGGGGGCAAATGCTTTTATGTCACTGGGTCAAGAAATTGCCAGGCCCATACACCACAGACTCATTTGGAAACCATATGAGCTGAACTTAAATTTTAAGTGTAGCTGCACATTCCACTCATGTTTCCTAGAAATATTATGTTCTTGGAGCCACATTTTACTGTGAGTAGCACATCTTTTATCAATCTTACATATTTTTATTTTATGTAGAAATCAGAGCCCTCATAGTCCAACTTAGAATTTGAGGTGATTACCATTTTATAGCACTAATAAGGTAGCAATTTTTTTTTAAGGCAGAACAGAAATAGCCTAGGAAAAAAGACATCATTGTACCAGGGAGCTAGAATAACACTGTTTCTGAAATTAAGTCTAGATATATCCCTGAGATTCCCAGCAGTCAATGCAAAAAGAAAATTGTGAACTCTTGCTGACACAAGAAAGTATGTAGCTTATTTGAAAGGCAAATATCATCTTACTCATAAAGACCGGGAGAAACATACCCCATCTGGAAAGAACTTGGGGTAATATAAGAGAAATATTTGAGCTCATTGTTCACCCACAACCTTGCAGCGTTTTTCCATGACAGGAAACGCTCATCTGCATGATGAGGAACTGAGACAGTGTCTCCGGTTCACACACTCTGAGTGGCGGGAATCATAACAAAGAGTTTCCTGCCCCGGCTCAGGGAGCGCGTGGTCTCCCTTTGTGTTACATGAAGATGCGACTCGGTTATCACTTTGGAGATGCCATCACTGAAACACCACGAATCAGAATAAGATGTAAAATAGGAACCCGCACTTGTGTTTTTAGAAAATACCCAGCATTCCACCAGGACACATGGTGGACTGACGAGTGACCGCAGCTCTAAAGCCCGACAGCACTCTGTTTGGGAGGAAGTGATGTCATGGGTGGGGAGCATCTCAGGGACATAGACCAGGTCCATGGATCTGTTCTTGTCTTGTCTTCAGCCAACCAACACTTAGATGTTCACTGAGTGTTTGGTGAATGAATGAATGAGTGAGTGAGTGAGTGAGTGAGTGAGTGAGTGAATGAGTGAATGCTGCCTTCCCCTCACTTGGGACCCCCTTCTTTCCTTCTGCCCCAAACTCTCACATGGACATTACAGAATCCTACACCTTATAGGACTGACCACAGCTTCTAGATGAGGCTGTGACCTCCAGTCAATGGAGGAGTGAACCAGCTCACTGATGTAGACACCAGAGCTCAGAAAAGCTCCTAACGCAGTGGTCGGCAAACTCATTAGTCAACAGAGCCAAATATCAACAGCACAACTATTGAAATTTCTTTTGAGAGTCAAATTTTTTAAACTTAAACTTCTTCTAACACCACTTCTTCAAAATAGACTTGCCCAGGCCATGGTATTTTGTGGAAGAGCCACACTCAAGGGGCCAAAGTGCCACATGTGGCTCGCGAGCCGCAGTTTGCCGACCACGGCCCTAACGGGAGGACTTTAAGAGACTCCCTTGTCCCCTCCTCAGATGTCCTCCGAAGTCCTGGTTCTGCTCCGGAGCTGCAGGGAAGACCAGAGGACTAGACGTTAGCTTTCTGTCTGTCCTTCTCTGGGAGGCTGTCCTGGGTCTCTGGGCTGTGGGGTGTCTGCCTGCTCTGTGCAGACTGGGAAGTGCTTGGGCTCTGAGGTTCCTCTTTTGTGAACGGCCCAGATCTCATGCTCCTCCCCAGCTTCCGTGGTCTCACCCCGGTCCCGCCTCCCACTGTATTCATTCCTTTTCCACCCACAGGAGCCCAGAAACCCTCCAGGTCAGAGATGCTGTGGCTGCTGCCCCTACTGTGGGCAGGTGAGTGCCTGAGGGGAGCGAGGGGAGTGGGTCAGGGCTGCGGCTAACCCTCCTTTTCTTGCAGAGTCCCTGGCTCAGAAAACAGAACACACGCTGACAGTGCCAACAGTGACAGTGCAGAAGGGCCTGTGCGTGTTTGTGCCCTGCACCTTCACCATCCCAGAAAGGAGCTACTGGACTACTCCTCCTGCTGCGTATGGCTACTGGTTCCCAGAAGGAGCTAAAGAACACCAGGATGCTGCGGTGGCCACAAACAACCTGGCTCATAAAGTGCAGGAGGGGACCCAGGGCCGATTCTACCTCCTCGGGAATCCCCAGACCAAAAACTGCTCCCTGGACATCAGAGACGCCAGAAGGACAGATGATGGATTATATTATTTTCGGGTGGAGAGGGAAAATTACCCAACGTTTAAATATTCTTACAAAAAGAACATGCTCTCCGTGCGAGTGACAGGTAAGGAATGGGCTCCAGGAGAGGCCACAGGGGAAGTTATGGTGGCTCCGAGCAGGGCTGGGATGGGCCCCATCCTGGGAGGGGGTTGGGGTACAGCCTGTTGGGCTCAGAGGGAGGAGCTGGAACAAAGCCCGAGGCTTCTCTCAGGGCCGTACCTGGGACCCTCCCTCTTGATCCCCTGTCTCCCCCTCCTCACCAGCCCTCAACCACACACCCGACATCCTCATCCCTGGGACCCTGGAGAGTGGCCGCCCCACGAACCTGACCTGCTCTGTGCCCTGGGCCTGTGAGCGGGGCACGCCCCCCATCTTTTCTTGGACGTCAGCTGCCCACAGCTCCCTGGGCCCCAGGACCCGCCTCTCCTCCATGCTCACCCTCAGTCCAGGGCCCCAGGACCACGGCACCAACCTCACCTGTCAGGTGCATTTTCCTGTCGCTGGTGTGACCGTGGAGAGAACCATCCAGCTCAACGTCACCTGTGAGTGCTGGGTCGGAGCACCAGGTCCCTGAGGGTGTGCAGAGCAGGAGGGCCAGGCAGGTGTGCTGGGTGCTTTGTCCTGGGGACATGGCTGTGTAGGAGACTTGCAGGAGAAAGCCTGTCCCTCTTGCATTTCTGTGTTCTTTGAGGGTGGAAGTTGCAATGCCTAAATGATCCTTATCCCATCTCAGTACACTGAAGAAGGAATTCCTTTCTTCCTGTCCTAGGTGCCCCACAGAATGCAACACCAGGTGGTTGCCTAGGAGACGGTGCAGGTGGGAAGGAGCCTTCTGTCATGGGGCATTGACTGACGTGGGTCTCTGTCTGGTCGATTCAGAGCTGGACTTCAGAGTTCAGCAGGGAGGTGTGGGTGCAATTAAACGTGAGCACTCCTATCTGACCTCTTCCCCAATACCCTCCAACCGCTGTCTGGCCAGAGTGACCACAACCTTCTCCCTGCCCACCCTAACAGATGCTCTTTATCTTACCCCAGTTACAAATACCTTGGGACATTTTAGAGTAGACTTTAGTTTTAGGAGCTGTTCACAGCAAAATTGACCAGGAGACAGAAGGTAGAGAGATTTCCCCTAAACCTGTCGCACCCTCCCTCACACGCACATCCCCCACCAGAGGGGACATTTGCACAATCGATGAACCTACACTGAAACATCATTGTCCACCAAAACTCATTATTATGGCTTACTCTTGGTGTTGTACACTCAATAGCCTTGGACATTGTATAATGACATGTGTACACCATTATATCATGTAGAGTAGTTTCACTTCTCTGAAAATCTCTATTTTTTGCCTGCCCACCCCTTGGCCCTCACCTTGACCTGTCTCTGGAGCCCCATCCTCCTCCTGCCCTATTCCCATTGGTGATGGCATCAGAAGTTCAGACTGTGACAGTCGATGCCCAGAGACACATCCCTGACCCCAGGCATTGGGCTCCTGGGAGGCATGGCCAGACGAGACTAGGAGAGCTATCTGGGTCTTGCCTGAAGGTCTGAGAACCTCCCCACTTTCACCTTCTTTCTGGAGGGACAAAAGACGACCTTTGACCCTGAGCGACAGGGCCAGTGGAGGCCAGGAGAGACGATTCTGACACCTTCCCAGGAGGGAAGAAGAGACAGGTCTTTCGGCATCCCACAGCGTTCTGTGTGTGTGTCTCTCTCTGGAGTGCCCATGGGACTCTGAGGCTCAAGGTCCTGCTGCAGCCAGGTCTCAGGTCTGTGGCAGAGAAACCCTAGATGGAGAAGAACCCAGGTCCTAGAAAAGATGAGGTTTGCTGCACAGGAGTGTGGGGACTGGATAGGAGATGTCACGTAGAACGTGTCCTTCACTCCATGCTTCTGGAGGACCCAGTTGCTCAGCCCTGGATGGGAGGGGAGGGGCACCCATCTCTTCATGCTTGAGAAGAGGGGATACCTGCCTGCTCATCGAGCTTGGAGTTCACCCAGGTCTCTCTTGTCTGCAGGGGAGCCGAGGACAAGGACAGACGTGGTTCAGGCGGCCGTCGGGGGAGCCGGTGTCACTGCACTGCTGGGTGGCTGCCTCTGCCTCATCTATTTTGTGTGAGATGGGACAGGTGTGGGCCAGAGGTGGAGAATAGGGACCTGGAGGGGTTGTGAGGGCCCAGAGCAAGGGTAAGGGGTGCCGTGGTGGTGAGAATCTACTTGGTAGCCACTGAGCCAGGCTTGAGGCAGGGGGAGGGGGAGGGACTTTGTTCTAAAGTCTTGTTATGAAGGCTCCTGGTCTTGCCCCACCCTTGACCTTCCCTAGTCACTCACTCCAGCCTCAAAGAGTGACCCTGTGTCAAAGACCCTGGCGTCTCCCAACAGAGTGAAGACCCGCAGGAAGAAAGCCAGGACAGCAACGGGCATGGACAATATCCACACTGCCATGGAGCCAGCTTCCCTGGTGAGTAACATGAACATCCTGGCATGCAACCCTGCCCCCACTTCCTGGGGTGACCCACATTTGCGTTCCATTCAGCGTGTCCAGAAACAAGCTCTTCACCTTCCCACTCTTTTGGGAAATGTAGGTTTTATTATTATTCAGGTATGTCAGGCCAACAGATCAGGAGACCACTGCCACAATTTGTTCCTCACAGTTCCCAAGAAGAGGGGAAAACGTCACACCACAGGGCCACACAGGGCTGCACCAGGGTCGGTCAGGAGGCAAGGGAGTGAAGGGGAAAACGTGGGCAGGAACCTTGATGGTGGTTTCCATGGGGAAGGTGAGGTGAGGCAGGGGAAGCAGGCTTAGGACTAGCTAGTTTGAATAATTTCAACAGACTTTGGGATGTAGGGGCTGTCTCTCGTTTGGTTCCTGGTCTGGTGTGATCAGGGCAGGAGGGGACTGGTCGGAAGTGTAAGAGTTCCATAAAGGAGATGGTTATAGACATGGAGTTTGGATTGGACTGGCTGGTTTGCAATATGAAAGTCACACTTGCAGGCAAGTCCTTTACTATTCTCTAGCAATTAGCTAGTCCTGGCAGGGACAGTTTCTCTAGGGTTACCAAAGCCCAGATGTCAAAACATAAAATGCGCATGGTTAATACAACCCTCAAATATACTTCTGCTGGGCTCTCCATTTCACCAATGGTATTCTTGTCCCTGACATCCAACCAGAGACCTGTCCCTGTCCCGCCCAGTCCTCCACCAGCTCTTTCTGCACTAATACACCGCAAAGCATGTCTGCTGCAGCCCTCCCACCTCTCGTCCCCATCACACCCAAGTCTGAAATGCACTGGTTCTCCATACTGCCGAACACCCAGACAACTTGGTCTGGCATTTGAGGCAGGAAAAACCAGTCATCTTCCATGCTTTGTGCCTCCCACACTCACCTGCTCATTCGCCTCCAGCAGAGTAAGCTTTTTGCATCTCAGAATCATTGCTCGGCTGTCCCCTCCTCTTCACATGCCTGCCTCAACCTACCTTGTTCCTGCTCATCCTCCAAGTTCTGACTCTCATTGAACTCTAACCTAAGAGGATACCACTGTGAGGTTTTTGAGCACATGATCAGCCATCACCCACGCATTTATCTTTTCCTTCGGTCAGTATCTCCCACTTGTCAGTATCTGTATTTTTACAAATTATTACGTTAAAAATGTAAAATGTCCCTCCCGAGCTTGCACATGGCCACCTTCTTGCTCTCTCATGGCCTTTTCTCTGTGCCCATGCATTCCTGGTCTCTCTTCTTTTTATAAAGACTTAAGTCATGTTGGGTCCTACTCTAATGACCCCGTTTAAAAATATTTAAATACTTTTTTAAAGGCCCTGTCACCAAATATAGTCACATTGGGAGTTAGAGCTTCAACATATGAATTTGGGAGACACAGTTCAGACCATAAAACAGACTTAGTCAGGGCATCAGTGATGAATCTGGTGTGAAGCAGTCTGGATACATTCTGAAGGTGGGATCAAAGGGATTTGCCAATGGAATGATAGGGTACACTTGGGTGTGAGCTCACTGCCTTTACCTCATAGGTGTAATAGATGTCAAGGAGGACTCCATAGATGTCATAGATATCCAGTGATGTCATAGAGGCCCACCTATAGTCATAGATGCTCTTAAATGTTTATAGAGGTCCATAGATGTCAAAGATAACTCTATGGATATTATAGATGTCCAGAAATGTCATAGATATTCAAAGACGGTCAGAGATGTCCACTGATTGTCATGGATATATTCATGGATGTCATGGATGTCCAACGATGTCATAGGGGTCCATAGATAGTCATAGATGTCCACAAATGTCCATAGATACCAGGGATGACTCTAATGTGGTTGGCCTGAGCAACTTAAAGAACTGAAGTACCAATTTTTGAAATTGCCAACTCTGCAGGGAAGGTATGTTTTTGAGAGGCAATCAAACTTTGTTTTGGTTACTATAAGTTTGAGGCACTTCTGAGATGTTTATGTGAAGATGACAAGTAGATGGCCAGAGTCCGGAGTTCAGGAGAGGAGTCCAGATGGGAGGCACGGAGATTTGGGGATCTTCCACATCAAGGCCTGATGGTGGATGAAGCCACAAAGGAAAGAAGGGGTCTTCGGACAGAGCCCTGGGGCCCTCCAGCACTTAAGAGTCAGGGAGATGTGGTGAAAAGAGCAAAAAGACCACTGAAGAAAAATAATTGACCAGGAGAGTATAGGGTTGGGTTCTGGTAGCCATGTGGGATTGAAACTTCAAGGGGGCGAGAGTGCTCACCTTTTTTCAAATGCTAGTAAGTCTGATAAGATAGGGTCTGAGAAATGGCCGTTTAAGTCAGTGGTTCCCAACCGTTTTTGTTGTTTTTGTTTTTTGGCCATGCCCCCACCTAAGCATCTCTAAAATCCTGATGCCCGCCCCCCCACCCCGCCAACTCCATGATATATAATTCTTTTTATTCAAAAAGTGAACTTTTATTTACGTGGAGGAAGCCTAAAAGGCCATTAAATGGTCTAAACAAGCTTCCAAAGAACATGGCATCTGTGAAAGAGAAAAATAAAAGAATGAAAGGACAGAAGTACTGAGGAAGAAATCCCTAAGAAATTGTTTAAAAAAATAACAATAATATGAAGTGATATGAAAAAAATAGCAAATAGAGTTTCAAAATATCCTATATAATAATAGACAAATATGCAAATTGACCATACCTCCGACACACCAGAAGCCACGCCCACAAGCCACGCCCACCATCCAATCAGAGTGAGTATGCAAATTAACCCAAACCAAGATGGCTACAGCCACAGAGAGCAAGGTTCCCTAGGTAACAGAGGAAGCCAAGCTTTCTGCCAGCCGTTGCAGGCCTAAGCCTCCACTCAAGCTACAAAGTTTCAATTATAGAAGGTAAACAAATTCAAACAAATGGCAGCAGAATGGAGCTTGAGAGAGCAGGCCAGGGTTGCCGCTGGCAACAGGGGAAGCAAAGCTTTTTGCACACCCTGGCCGGGCCCACCCGCTTAAGGCAACAAAGTTTCAATTATAACCCCAACACAAATGGATTTGGGCCTCGGAGGGAGCCCCAGGCTTGGCTCTGCTCCAGGCTACAAAGTTTCAGTTGTAGAAGGAAAATAAATTCCAGATACCAGGGTCTCCGCTTGCGTCCCAGGGGGCGTGGCCCACCTGCAAACCACCACAGGCCCCTCGCTCAGGCCGCCCCATGCCCCAAGGGAACCCCACCTTGATCAGGGACACCCTTCAGGGCAAACCAGCTGGCCCCCACCCCTGTACCAGGCCTCTATCCTATCTAATAAAAGAGAACTATGCAGATTGATCATCACTGCAACACACAATATAGCTGCCCCCATGTGGTCAAAGATCCTGCCCCCATGTGGACACAAGATGGCCACCACAAGATGGCCAGCAGGAGAGGGCAGTTGGGAGGCACCCGGCCTGCAAGGGAAGGCAGTTGGGAGGCACCCTGCCTGCAAGGGAGGGCAGTTGAGAGGGACCAGGCTTGCAAGGGAGGGCAGTTGAGAGGGATCAGGCCTGCAAGGAAGGGCAGTTGGAGGTGATCAACCCTGCAGGAGAGGGCAGTTAGGGGTGACCAGGCCAGCAGAGGAGAGAAGTTGGGGGCAAACAGGCTGGCATGGGAGTGATTAGGGGGTGATCAGGCTGGCAGGCAGAAGCAGTTAGGGGCAATCAGGAAGGCAGGCAGGCAAGCAGTTGGGAGCCAGCAGTCCTTGATTATGAGAGGGATGTCCAACTGCCCGTTTAGGCCCGATCCCAGGGATCGGGCCTAAATGGGCAGTCGGACATCCTTTGAGGGGTCCGAGATTGGAGAGGATACAGGCTGGGCTGAGGGACAACCCCCCTCCGTGCATGAATTTCGTGCACTGGGCCTCTAGTATAATAATTGAAATGCAAAATATGTCACAATATATATTTATATACTGAATATGAGGCTCCTATTACCATAAGAAATGCAAAAATTCACTGTTAATAACTCATTCTCAAATTGTACCTCCTTAAAAATCAAATTTCCACCCTGTGGGGCGTGTGGTTTAAATTTAGCTAAGTGGCATCAGAACTGACCTGGACAAAGGCAGATCTGGTGGCCTTACAGAGGCAGGTATCTTAAATGGGTTGCATTCAAGAGAGAATGGAGGAAGAGGAAGTGAAAAGCCTTGTTTGAGACATGTTGCAGTAACTCTAGAGCCAAGGAATGAGTCTGTAGCAGAAAATGGTTGTACTCCTCAGTCCCTTGGAATTTCCGGAGTGATAGTAGGGTCTTTTATTTTTCTAATGAGGCAACATTTTTGTTGTTGTTGTTAATCCTTACCTGAGGATATTTCTCCATTGATTTTTTAGAAAGAGTGGAAGGGACGGAGGGAGGGTGGGGGTGAGGGGGAGAGAGAGAGAGAAAGAGAGAGAGAGAAGAGAGAGAGAGAGAGAGAAACATTGATGTGAGAGAGCCACACCGATTGATTACCTCCCATAGGTGCCAGACTGGGGCCAGGAATCAATCCTGCAACTCAGGTACCTGTCCTTGACCAGGAATTCAACCCATGACCCTTCAGTGCACAGGCCGGCACTCTAACCACTGAACATACCAGCCAGGGTGTAATGAGGCAACTCTTGTGGATTCCTGGATGGGGGCTGATCACCAGAAAGACTGAGCAATAATTAGAAGTTTAGAAGTTTAAGCCCCAGCCTCCATTCTCCAGAGAGGGGAGAGGGGCTGGAAATGGAATTAATTATTGATCATGTCTGCATGATGAAACCTCCATAAAAATGCTGAGTATGGGGCTGAGGGAGATTTCAAGTTAGTGAACATGTGGAGGGGCTGGGAGGGTGGTGCACTTGGAGAGAACACAGAAGCCCCTTGCCCTTGCCTCATACCTGGGCCCATGCATCTCCTCATCGGGATGCTCCTCTGTATCCTGTATCACATCCTTTCATAACAAGCTGCTCTATGGCTGGTAAACTGTTTCCCTGAATTCTGTGAGTCATTCTAGTGAATTCATTGAACTTGAGGAGGGAATCGTGGGAACCTCTGATTTACAGCCAGTTGGTCAGAAGCACAGGTGGCAACCTGGACTTGTGATTGGCATCTGAAGTGGCAGTGGGGGTGGGGGCTCTGTGGGCCTGAGCCTTTAACCTGTGGGATCTGACAATACCTTCAAGTAGATGGTGTCAGAATTGAGTCCAGTTGTAGGGCACCCAGCTGGTGTCAGAGAATTGCTTGGCATTAGAGTAAAGGAGATCCCTGGCTGGGTGGCTCAGTTGGTTAGAGCGTCATCTCATACACCAAAAGGTGGCAGGTTTGATGCCTGGTTGGGGCACATACGGGAGGCAACCGGTCAATGTTTCTCTCTCACATCGATGTTCCTCTCTCTCTCCCTTCCTCTCTTTCTATAAATCAATAAGAACATATCATTGGAGGAGGATCTTTTTTACTCGATTCCCAGTAAAGGAGAGATACACAGGAGTTCTTTTTCATAAACACCTCCCTGTATATCCAGTGTCCGCACATAGGAGAGCTCTGAGAGACCAGAGGCTGAGTTCATGGCCAGTAGATGTGTGACCTTGAGAAGTACCTAACTTCTCTGAGACTTACAGCCTTTCTTCGTAAAATAATAGTATTTTCCACAAAGGTCACTAGAATTGGAAAGCAACCAATAAGAGCTGTATTTGTTGGATAAGTGAATAAATGGGACCTTGAGAAACATTCAATAAAAGAATGAAAGAATGCTCTGACCAGTGTTCCTCAGTGGTTAGAGTGTCTGTCCACACACGGAAGGGTTGTGAATTCAATTTCTGGTCAAGGGAGCATATCTGGGTTACAGGTTCCATCCCCACCCCATTCGGGGTGCATGCAGGAGGCAATCAATAGATATGTCTCTCTCACATCAATGTTTCTCTCTCTCTCTCTCTCTCTCTCTCTCTCTCTCTCTCTCTCTCTCTCTCTCTCTCTCTCTCCCTCCCTCCCTCCCTCTCTAAAAATCAATGGAAAAAGATATTCTCAGGTGAGGATTAACAAAAAATAAATTTAAAAAATTTATTTTAAAAAAATGGAAGGATGAACAAAGACCATGTTACAATCAAATTCATTGCAGGGACTCCTCCCCCTACCCCGACCCTGCTCTGACCCCGTTGTTCTTTGCTCTCCACACAGGGTCAGCAGAAGACGCCCAAGTTAGACAGCCCGGCTGACTCCACCGGCTCTGCAGGGGCCACCCCGACCTTGAGGGAGGAGCCAGAGGTGTATTATGCCTCCATCCGCTTTCAGGGGAAGAAACCTCCTCAGATGAGCACCGACGCGGAATACTCAAATGTCAGGACCCAGTGAGAGGCCGAAACGTCCATATCCTCTATGGGAAGGGGGACCTACCAGCTGATTTTTGGAGACCTCACATCCCCACAGGCAGTGGGTTTACAAACTACTGTGTATGACTTTCCTGATCTGTTGGAACTATCTTAGGCATTGCAATCAGAGAGACCTGGGAGCCAGTTCCTGCTCTTTCCGTCGATTAAGAAGAATATGACACCTCCTGAGCCACCTTACCCCTCCGGGACTTGATTTCCTGATTTGTGACCAGGCATAAGAAGTTCTACAGTGCAGGGTTGCCATGAGGATTAAATAAAAGTACACATGGAACCTGGCTGGTAGCTCAGCTGGTTAGAGCACCGTCCTGTTATGCCAAGGCTGTGGGTTCCAGCCTCAGTCAGGGCACATACAACAATCAACCAATGGCGCTGGCTGGTGTGGCTCAGTTGGTTGAGTGCTGTCCTGTGCACCGAAAGGTTGCTGGTTTGATTCCAGGTCAGAGAACATGCCCAGGTTTCCGGCTCGATTCCCAGTAGGGGCCGTGCAGGAGGCAGCTGATCAATGTCGTACTCTCGCATTAATGTTTCCCTTTCTCTCTCCCTCTCCATTCCTCTCTGTCTCACCAAAAAAAAAAAAAAAAAAAAAAAAAAATCAATGAAAATATTTTTAAAAGAAGAACCAACCAGTGAACGCATAAGTGGAACAACAAATCGATGTCTCTCTCTCAAATCAATCAATAAAAAAACATTTTTTTAAATACATATGGCACCTGGATGCTGTGGTTCAGTGGTTGAGTGTCGACCTGTGAACCAAGAGGTCATGGTTTAATTCCCGGTCAGGGAAGGTCAGGGCATATGACCGGGTTGAGGGCTCAATTCTCTCTCATCATTGATGTTCCTCTCTCTCTCTCTCTCTCTCTCTCTCTCCCTCCCCCTTCCTCTCTGAAATCAATTTTTTAAAAATATATTTTTCTTTTTTTTGAATTCTTTATTGTTGAAAGTCTTACATATGTCCCGTTCCGCCCCCCATTGACTCCCTCCAGCCTGCCCCACCCTTCACCCCCACCCCCACTCCAGACCTTTAGCATCCTACTGTCTGTGTTCATGGGCCATGCATATATGCATACAAGTTCTTTGGTTGACTACCTCCCACCCACGCTCCCCCGCCTTCTCTCTGAGATCCCTCACTCTGTCCCATGCTTCCATGTCTCTGGATCCACTCCGTTCATCAGTTTATTTTGTTTCGTAGATTCCACATAAGAGTGCAATCATGTGATCCTTGTCTTTCTCTGACTGACTTATTTCACTTAGCGTGACACTCTCCAGGTCCCTCCAGGCTGTCTCAATGGGTAAGAGATTCTTCTTTAAAAAAAGATGGTTTTTAAAAGTACATATGGGAAACACCCAGCAAAAGTCCTGGTATGCTGTGAGAGTTTGATGCACGCTGGCTCCGTCCCTGGAATGGTGTTAGTGGTGTCACTCAGAGGCTGGGTATAATCTGTCTTGTCCTGGAAACTATTGCAACACGTCAGCCTCACTCTCTATGCAGATTCCTTCTGTGGATCCCTTCCCATCATCTCTCTCCACTCCTGCATCTTCCCTGTCCATCTTGCCTGCCTGCTATGGGCAAAATCACTTACTAACACTTATACAATTTCCTAAAACTCAGAGGCAAAACACTGTTCTATCTCTTCAAGCCCAAAAGAACCATTGACAAGCCTCTCAATTTGACATTCTAGATCAGGAGTCCGGGGAAAAATTTTTGTAAGGGGACAGAGAGCAAATACGTTAGGCTTTGCAAGCTGTGTGGTTTTTGTTGCAACGAGGCAACTCTATTTGCAGTGCGAACACAGCCATAGGCAATCTGAAAATAAATTAATGTGGCTGTGTCTCAACAAAGTTTTATTTACAAAAGTAGGCAGCCCCCTTAGCAATAGTTTTCTGACCTCTGCTCTAAGTTATTCTCTTTTTTAAATACTCATTGAGTATATGTTTGATTGAGAGGGGGGGGGAGAGAGAGAGAGAGAGAGAGAGAGAGAGAGAGAGAGAGAGAGAGAGAGATGAAAGAGAAACATCAATGGGTTGCCTCCTATATACACCCTGATTGGGGATGGAACCCACAACCTAGGTATGTACCCTGACCAGGAATCAAACTTGCCACCTTTTAGTGTATGGGACAATGCTCCAACCAACTGAGCCACCCAGCCAGGGCTGTTTTAAGTTATTATTAATCTCATGCAGTCCACTTCTCCATCACCATAGCCTAAGCCATCAACCCCTCAAGCCATTCCCTAAGAACCCTTGTTGTGGTGTGTTCCTCACTGTCTTTGAGCATCCACATCTCTCCTCCAGAAACACCCATCAGCAAGTCATCATCTGGCTAACACCCTCTTCTCCTTCCAAATGGGCTAAAGAATATGGGTTTCGAAGATGAAGGGAAGCAGGAGCTCATAATCTTCCTCCTGAAAATAAACTCATATTTGAACTTAAAAGTAGTTTAAACAAAAACAGCCCAGAATTTACGTGCAGCACCCAAACCATGACAGGGGTACAGCATGGCACCCTATGTTCATAAAGGGACCCCTAAGGAAACAAATGTGGTGTAAGAAAATACCTGATGCCTGAACCCCTCTGCCCTAGACCCAGAAGGAACAGCTGAGTCAGACTTCTGTTCATCATCGTGTCATCATAGCAATACCGATCAACCCGTCCGCTGAAAACATTAAACATTGATGCTTAGACTTCCAATCCAGAGAGGATGGCATTGACCCATTGACCCCAGCTCCTCCCCTCTATTCACAGCTATATACCCTGTGAATGGTGCAAGAGACAACCCATGGAGAGTTCTGGAAAGTGATAAGAAGACGGCAAATTGGTCGAGAGCAATACAGAGATAGGGCACCTCAGTCCCTGGCCCAACAGAGGACAGACACTCAGACCCATGGTTTCCCACATCCTGACTCAGAATCAAAAGGCAGCCAGGTAGCCTCATTCCCCTCCAAGTCCCTCTGATATTGTCAGGTGAGTCCAGCAAGGAGAATCAATCAGAACCAGGAATAAGAGTCCAGGAAGTGCTTCCCTTCCCCATCAGGCCCGAGACTACCCTCCCGTGCCCAGAAGCACGGTGGTGGGTGGACAGAACTGGAGAAAGGGATTCAGGCAGAGTGTCTAATATCCCTGACTCCGACCCTCAAGTTTTCTCCTTTGTCAACTGTGAAGACCAGCCTCTCACTTTGAGAGATTTTGTTCGTTTGGGTGAGGTTGGCATGAAGCAAGCTTATTGAAAGGAGGGTTACAGAGGACAGTGGACAGAGAGCCTTAGCACAAACATCCCCCTGCCTGTGGCTCGGCCAGGTGGGACAGACGGACCTCATCCTCAGGACGTACAATCCCTGAGAGAGAAGAGGAGAGGTGGGAGATGGAGCAGAGGGGGGAGCCCAGCCTCCACCACTCCTGATGGTCTGCTCCTCCCCTGGTTCCATCCATCCCCACCCCTTTTCCCTCCTGGACTCAAACTGGGACAGAAGCCTCTGGAGACCCTATTTCAGCACCATGGACAGGACAGCTCCCCAACACAAGGGGAAGGGTCTGGTGACATCCTGGTCAATGATGCTGGTCAGTGGTGTCCAGGACCTTCCAGGACCTGCCGCCCCCTCATGCTTGGGCCCTTCACCCAATATGGGTGGTAACTAGGAATTGGATGCTGTGTTGAGTGGTTAGATGGGAATAGCAAAACCAGACTCAGAGCATCATGGAGGCATTTACCACTCCAAGTGGGGGTCCTTATGACATTTTATAGCCGTTGCAAGACCTTGGGAGAGATCAGGTTTCCTTTTAATTTTGTATCTGTCCTCCAAACCAGCTGAAGAACTTCAGTTGTGCTGTCTTTCCCCATCAGAGCTGGTTTTAACTCGTTCGGTCAGGGACAGGCTATCCTTTTTTGGGGGTTTTCTCATATTTCTGTCTGGAGCCTTCTGGTCTCTCTCTCCGGGTGATCTCAACCACCCCAGGGCTCCCACCCCAACTTCTGTGCAGACACTTCCTGCACTTATTAGCTCAGACTGTCCAGAGCCCCACAGTCAAGAAGTGGCAGGAAATGTGGGTCCCCATAGGGCTGAAAACAGGAAGTTCGTGTCCTCCCAACATTTTCCTACACGTGCCTCTCCTTCCGGACTTCACCCTGCTCATGAGCACCCACATGGGAGCTGGCTTCCTCCTCCCTTGTGGCCTCTCTCAGGTGACCCCTTATCTGAGTCCCCCAAACACCAAAGCACAGCACACCAGCTGCTCAGACCCCAGAGCCAACATTCTCCTGGACGCTGACCTCACTCCTGTTTTTCCTGGCAGGGCTGGGGGCCTCCAAAAAAGGAGGGATGAGAAAAACTTGAGGACACGGGGAAGGTCCTGGACACCAGATCCAGAAAGAAAGGGCCAGACACAGGGATACTCCAACCTTTCTTCTCACCCCCAACCCACCTCTACACATTAGGAATCACTTTGCTGAGCTGGCCTGTCCCTACAGAGAAAAACAAACTTTTGTTCACCTCTCACTTCCGGTCTTCTGAACTATTATTCCCTCTGGTAATGAGTGAGCAGATACAGGGAGAAGAAAAACAGACATATGTCATTTCCTTTACCAACAATTAAAGCACAACTTTACACAAAATCCTGCGATTTGTGCATTTGCTTCTATGGAGATCTGCAAAGCCTGTTATTTGACACATATTCATCACTACTGTGCAGCTACTGTGTGCAAGGCAAGTTCACGGTGCTCCAGAGAGTTGTGCATTCTTGCCTTCACAGACTCATCTTCCACATCCCAGCTCATCTGTTCTATCCTCCAGGCACATACTTACGCCCTCCTCAAAGCTCCCCCAACCCCATACATCCCTCACCCAGCTCCCCTCATCATTAAAGCCTTCCATCATCATGACACATTTGTCACAGCTAAGAAAGTTACATTGGTGCATGATTGTGAACTAAGCCCTCCTTGGAGGACTTTCCGGACCGATCAGTACATAGGAAACATTCTCTGTTCTTACGAATGACTCCATGGTCTTCCAATTGGAAGTATATCCTATCTAGTAATAGACAAATATGCCAATTGACCATACCTCTGACACACACAAGCCACACCCACAAGCTACACCCATCATCCAATCAGAACGAGTATGAAAATTAACCCAAACCAAGATAGCTACAGCCACAGAGAGCAAGGTTTCCTAGGTAACAGAGGAAGCCAAGCTTTCTTTGCAGGCCTAAACCTCCACTCAAGCTACAAAGTTTCAATTATAGAAGGTAAACAAATTCAAACAAATGGCGGCAGAATGGAGCTTGAGAGAGCAGGCCAGGGTTGCTGCCGGCAACAGGGGAAGCAAAGCTTTCTGCACACCCTGGCTGGGCCCACTCGCTTAAGGCAACAAAGATTCAATTATAACCCCAACACAAATGGCTGCAGACCTCGGAGGGAGCCCCAGGCTTGGCTCTGCTCCAGGCAACAAAGTTTCAATTGTAGAAGGAAAATAAATTCTAGATAACAGGGCCTCCACTTGGGTTGCCAGGGGGCGTGGCTGGCCTGCAAAACACCACAGGCCCCTTGCTCAGGCTGCCCCACACCCCAAGGGAACCCCACTCTGATCAGGGACACCCTTCAGGGCAAACCAGTTGGCCCCCACTCCTGTACCAGGCCTCTATCCTATCTAATAAAAGAGTACTATGCAGATTGATCATCACTTCAACACACAATATAGCTGCCCCCATGTAATCAAAGATCCTGCCCCCATGTGGACACAAGATGGCCACCACAAGATAGCCAGCAGGAGAGGGCAGTTGGGAGGCACCCGGCCTGCAAGGGAGGGCAGTTGAGAAGGACCAGGCCCGCAAGGGAGGGCAGTTGGAGGTGATCAACCCTGCAGGAGAGGGCAGTTAGGGGTGACCAGGCTGGCAGAGGAGGGAAGTTGGGGGCAAACAGGCTGGAAGGGGAACAGTTAAGTATCAACCAGGCTGGCATGGGAGTGATTAGGGGGTGATCAGGCTGGCAGGCAGAAGCGGTTAGGGGCAATCAGGAAGGCAGGCAGGCGAGCAGTTGGGAGCCAGCAGTCCTGGATTGTGAGAGGGATGTCTGACTGCCCGTTTAGGCCCAATCCCAGGGATCGGGCCTAAACGGGCAGTCAGACATTCCTTGAGGGGTCTCAGATTGGAGAGGGTACAGGCTGGGCTGAGGGACAACCCCCCTCCATGCACGAATTTCGTCCACCGGGCCTCTAGTTATTCTATAAAGTACTTGGTCCCTGTTGGTGGAAAACTATGGTGCTTTCAGTCTTCAACTAAGACAAATTATACTGTAACGAATTACTTGTATGAACATCCATCACCCGTGTGTGTGTGTGTGGTGTGTGTGTGTGTGTGTGTAAAATAATTTTCTAGAGAAGAAAGTCCTAGATCAAAGGGTATGTTTGTAATTTCTACAGATATTGGCAAATCCTGCTTCCTGGATGGTGTTCTGTTTATACCCCTGCAATGTGCTTATTTCTCTGATAAATATTTTCATCCTTGATGATATCTTAAATGAACTCACTATCATTTTAATGTGCCTTGTCATTTTGTGACTAGGTTAAAGATAACTAGGTTGAGTTATCTTTAAGAACCATTGTATTTCCTTGTGGATTTCTTAATGATTTAAAGACACTGTTCATATTAAGGAAATCAGCTGAGTGTTAGTTGAAAAAATTTATTTCCAGCCTAATGATGGCCTTTTGACTTAGCATATGGTGATTTTGCTAGGCAAAAACATTTCTTATTACATTGTGTACAGTTGTGTATTGAAGCTGGCTCTCTCTGGTTGGCAAGAGCCAACTGTGCCCTTCTTTTCCCAACTCCAGATTCAGTGACTTCAAATTGGGTGCTTGGAATTGGCCAAGATGGCAATATTTACACCAAGGAAATTGGAAAGCACTACAAATCAAGACTCCCTGTACCCAACGATCTGGTTGTTAAACATTTACCAGTAAACCAATGGTTGAACTTATCAGAATTTTCCTTCATGCCTTTGACTTTCCTCATTCTAGTACTATGTTTTACAATTTATTTTTCAATTACAGTTGACGTACAATATTATATGACTTTCAGGTATATAGCATAATGGTTAAACATTTATATAATTTATGAAGTGACCCCCCCTGATAAGTCTAGTGCTCACCTAGCACCATCCATAGTTATTATAAAATTATTGACTATATTCCCCTTGCTGTACTTTACAACCCCGTGACTATTTTTAAAAATATGTTTTTTATTGATTTCAGAGGGGAAGGGAGAGGGAGAGAGAGTTAGAAACATCAATGATGAGAGAGAGCCATTAATCAGCTGCCTCCTGCACACCCCCTACTGGGGATCGAGCCCACAACTCGTGCATGTGCCCTTCACCAAAATCGAACCTTCAGTCCACAGGCCGACGCTCTACCCACTGAGCCAAACCGACTAGGGCCCCATGACTATTTTTATAACTGGAAATTTGTAATATTGTTTTTTAAATCTCCAAAATTTATTCTAGTAGCCTCACGTAAACACCTGCAACGGGGCCATTCACTCTATCCTCGAAGGAGCATGCAAGGTCATTCCACGCCTCAGCTGTGGTGTCCCATGATGTCCGTGCATGCCAGAAGATGGACATTTGTATCTGGGTTCTTTTACTCAATATAATGCTTGTTAGGATTCACACACATTGTGTGGAGTTGTTATTTGCTTCTTGCATAGCATGAATAATCTGCAATCTATTGACCTGTTGATGGGAACTTGGGCAGTTCCGGTTTTTCAGCCATCACAACTAGGGCCACTGGTGACATCCTTGAACACACTTCAAGAGCATTTGTGTGCATTTCTGTTGGGTACGCCCCTGGAGTGGAATTGCTGGCTTGTATGCTCAGCTTTCCCCAATTCTCAATCCTACCAGCAGTGTCTGAGAGTTCCAGTTACTCCACATCCTCACCAACACTTGTTTTAAGAATATTTTTATTGTAAAAATACACAATTTAAAAATTACTGTTTTAACTATTTTTAAGTATATGGTTTAGTGGCCTTAAATATATTCACATTGTGCAACGATCACCACCATCCCTCTCTAGAACTTTATCATCCTCAACTGAATTTCTGTACCTGTTAAACATTAACTGCCCACCCACTCCCCCAATCTCAAGCCCTTGGTAACTACTATATGTTACTTTTATTTATTGTGGTTAAAAAAACATAAAATTGATCATCTTAGCTATTTTAAATATGCTTTCCTTGATTTTTTAGAGAGAGAGAGGAAGGGAGAGGGAGAGCAACATCAATGTGACACTGACCCGCTGCCTACTGCACGCCCCCACTGGGGTCTGAGCCTGCAACTTGGGTATATGCCCTGACTGGGAATTGAACCAGCAACCTTTCGGTGCACAGACCCAACCAACTGAGCCTCACCAGCCAGGGCTGATTTGTGCTCTTTTCAAGAGGAATGTTACTCTTTAATAAGATGGACATTATGTTTTTAAAAAAGATGACCCTTGTAAGCATCGAAGTCTGATTTTCACCAAACAACGAGCTTCCCCAGGGCAAGGACAGTACTATGCCCAACCCTGTGTTTTCAGAGTCCAACCTTGGTCGCAACTCACAAAGTGGACTCAGTCCGTCTCTGAAATGACGTGAACTCAAGTTCAAGGGGACGACAGCAGGGCTCTGCGGAGGTCTACCAGGTTGCGCTTCCAGCTCGGGCCTCTCTCCTAAGGGTCCATCCCCGTGTCCTCCGGGACATCTCTCCCTGAGTGACCACACGCTCCTCACTTTCAGTGCATCCCAAACTGAACTCCACACCCTCCCTCAAGCCTGGTTCTCCCCTGCTCCTCCGTCCAGCATGTGAGAATGTCTGTCAACCAGCAGGGCACCTGATGCCTGGTATCTGGGCAAGGAAAGCATCCTGCTCCTGTGCTTGGTGCTTGTCTTAGCTTCAACTTCTCCCCAGCACACAGTGTCTGGCCTGGCACTCACTGGGTCTTGTGAAATGGGCCTCCCGGCCCTTTTTCCAGTCTCTCAGGTCTCGGTTAGGCCCCTCTCTGCCTATTCCTTTAAGAGGCCAGCGCCTGAATCACTTCCTGAATCTGGGGAGTCTACATCTCCCCACCCCCACCTCCACCCCCACTCCCCTTCCCCTGGGGTTTATGAGTTCCCGCAGCCACCACATAAAGTGCCTCTAGTCAAGGTCAATAAGAACATATTTAAAAATAGTTAAGATAGTAGATTTTATGGTGGGTTGTTTTTTTTTAACCACAATAAAGAAAAGTAATATAGAGTAGTTACCGAGGGCTTGAGACTGGGGGAGTGGGGGAGCAGTTAATATTGAATGGGTACAGAACTTCCAACGTGAAGCCTTCTTCAGCCACTTCCACTATCCTGTGGAAGATTCTGGAACTCCTTCCTCTGGACCGTATGGACTCCATTCATCTCTCCACCACAGCTTTAATCCCAGGTACTAGGGACCACCTAAACTGTCTTAATGAAGGCAGTAGAGGACAGTGGTTAAAATTTTAAAGTGAACAATTCAGTGGCATTTAGTACAGCCCTAGCCAATGTGGCTCAGTTGGTTGGAGCATCATCCTGTACACCCAAAAGTTGCAGGTTCAATTCCTGGCAGGGCACATATCTCGGTTGCATTTTGATTCCCGGTCAGGGCAAGTATAGGAGGCAACTGATCAATGTTTCTCTCTTACATCAATGTTTCTCTCTCTCTCTCTCTCTCTCTCTCTCTCTCTCTCTCTCTCTCTCCCCCTCTCTCTAAAATCAATAAGCATGTTGTCAAGTGAGAATTTTTTAAAAAAATATTTAAGCCTCCACCTAAAGGTGGAAACAACCAAAATGTCCATCAATACATGAGTGAATAATCAAAATGTGGACCATCCACACAATGGAATATTATTCAGCCATAACCAAGGGTGGTACACGGATACATGCTTCAACATGGATGAACCTCAAAGACATGCCACCTGAAAGACACCATACACACAAGGTCACATGTTGTATGATTCTAGTAACATGAAACACCCAAAATAGATAAACCCATAGAGACAGAAAGTAGATCAGGGGCTGCCAGGGGCTTCTGGGAAGATGCAATGGCGAGTGACTGTTGAATGGGGACGGGGTTTTTTTTTGGGGGGTGGAGCGATGAAAAATGTTTTGGGAGGAGACCGAGGTGGTGGTTACCGAACATTGTGCCACTGAATTGTTCACTTTAAAAAGGTTCGTTTTGTTATGCAATTTTCCCTTCATTAAAAAAAAAAAAAAGCATTTAAGTTCTTAAAGTCATCCCACCAGGATTCAAACACCTGCTTCACCTCTGAGCCTCTGCTCCTTCCCCTGGCTCATCTTGGGGGCAAGAACAGTCCTTAGCTCGCCTGCTTGTTCTGAGGATTCCATGATTTAATTCGCACAGGCATGGGCACGGCCAGAGGCTTAGTGAGCCTGCAGTAACCTCACTGCGATGTGCGACTCCTAGATGACCTCTCGGTTTCGATACGTAAATAAGTGGTGAGAGGCCTTCTACTTGCAGCCTGACCAAGTGGGTGCTCCTGTTACGGGAAAGGCTGATGATGCACAAGCTAGCAAATAAGTATCAGGTCTATTTGAGGTCAGTAGAATTCAAGGCCAGGGTTTTGTTTCACTTCCCCTCCCACATTGCCCATTCTCGTGAGTCACCAAGCCCAGGATCTGTCCCCTCCTCTCCATCCCCTGACTGGGTCCTAACCTGATCTCTCTCTTCAGGATCATTGAAACAGCCTCATCTCCCCGTCCCTCCCCCACCCCCCGCCCCAATTCCCCCAGGTCCCTACCCAGCCTCTGAGCTCCGTTTCAACTCATCCAGCCCATCACCAGCACCAGCAGCAAAGAGAGCTTTCTAATACTCAGCTCCAACTCTGCCCCTCTCCCGGTTAAACATCCTTCCACACCTGCCGCATTCGAGGTATCAATTCCAGTGGGAGTTGTTCAAGAATCTTCACAGCCTCACCATCATCTACCTTACTCCTTTCTCTCAGCCACCAGCGCTCACACACTTCAGCCACATCCTTGACACGACCAGAAGACCTCCTGCTCCTTCCTTTTGTAAAATAAATAAATAAATAAATAAATACATACATACATACATACATACATACATACATACATACATAATTGCCCTGCTGATGTGGCTCAGTGGTTGAGCATCCACCCATGAACCAAGAGGTCACTGGTTCGATTCCCAGTCAGGGCACGTGCCCAGGGTTTTGGGTGAGATTACGATCACCGGTGGGGTCATGCAGGAGGCAGCCGATCAATGTTTCTCTCTCATTGATGTTTCTATCTCTCTATCCCTCTCCCTTCCTTTTTCTCTAAAGTCCATTTTAAAAAATTTTATTTATGGATTTTTAGAGAGAGAGAAAAAACATTGATTTGTTGTTCCACTTACTGATGCATTCATTGGTTGCTCCTTGTATGTGCCCTGACCAGGGCCTGTCCCTGGTGTATCAGGATGGTGCTCTAACCACCGGAGGTACCTGACCAGGGCTCCTGCCCCTTCTTGCCTCTCCATGCTTCATTCACATGGTTCCATCTCCCAGTCATAGTGTTCCCTTTCTCCATCTTTGCAGCACATGAAATGCAGCTTTGAAATGCAGCTCAAATCCTTTGAAATGCAGCTCAAATATCACCTCCTCGGGCAAGCTGCATTCCCTGCCTTACCAACACCTCCATCCCCAGCTGTTCCCACAGGTTGGATTAGGGCCATGGTTTTAGTCAACCTCAGTGCCATTGATATTTGGGCATTTGTAGCTGGGTGATTTTTGTTGTTGTTGTTGTTGTTGTTGTGAGCGGGGTAGGCTTTCTTGTGCATTGTAGATTGTTAATCAGCATCCCTGGCCTCTGCCTATGAGATGCCAGGAGCTTCTCCTGATCTGTTTCAACAACCGAAAGTATTTCTAAACATTGCCAAATGTCCGTGGGTGGCAAAAAAAACCCCAATTGAGAACCACTGGATTAGAGCCTTCCTCCTCCACCTTCACAGAGATATGTCAGCAGAATGACAAACTTTCTCTAGTTCTTCTTTTCAAGGTCACCACAGAAACCTTCGCTCCTGGTTAGTTTTGAAACAAAAGTGCATTTCAGCTCCTTTTTTTAATGCATTCATAAAGGGAGCATTGGGAAACCCTTACATCTTCTCCCCGTTTCTTTGTTCCCCCAAATTTTACTGCATGTCCATTATATGCCAGAAACAGTCTCAGGAGAACTCAAGTGCATGGTGTAGGGTTTGGGGAAGGGACAGAAATATGTAAAATGTTAAAACACAATATGGACCTGGCTGGTGTTGTTCAGTGATTGGGCGTCAACCTATGGACCAAGAGGTCCCAGGTTCAATTCCCAGTCAGGGCATATGCCCGGTATTGGCATAAGCATAGATAATCAGTC
Organism: Eptesicus fuscus; assembly: GCF_027574615.1. NCBI lineage: Eukaryota > Metazoa > Chordata > Mammalia > Chiroptera > Vespertilionidae > Eptesicus > Eptesicus fuscus. The sequence continues at coordinate 44,537,059 of NC_072493.1, forward strand.
ATTGGAATGCAAACAGTAATTAAATATAGATCCACACAGATAGAGACTTGATTGATGAATAAGGTGATCCTGCAATTAAGGGAGAAATAATTGTCTTTTTAATAAGCCATTATATAGCTATTCATAAAGAATTAAACTGACCCACAATTCAAATTACACCCACACATTCACTTGGGATGTATCATAGACTTAAACATGAATGGTACAATAATAAAGCTTCCAGAAAACAAAGAGGATATTTTACCACCTTAAGGGAGTCTAAGAATTCTTAAACAAAAAACAAGTATCACTACCATGAAAAAAAGTTAAGTCTGAGCTAGACGAGTCCTCGGAATCAGACCAATAAAATAATTAAATGATAAATTGAATTTCACTGAAATAAAGGACTTCTCTTAATCATAAACACCATTAAGAGAGTGAAAGACAGGCAAAAATTTGGAGAAGATAGTTGTTTTAAAAAATATGACAAAGAATATCCAGGATATATAAATAACTTCTTCAAAAGTTTTTTTTTTTAAGCCAGCCATCAACTATATTTTATTTTAACAGGTAAAGAGACTACATGGGCACTGCACCAAAAGTATTTCCAAATGGTTAATAACAATATGAAAACACATTACCCCACTAGGGAAATGCAAATTAAAACCACAATAAAATACCACTATACAAACACCAGAATGGCTAAAATTAAAAATTGGCTGCCCACAGGCATGACTCAGTGGTTGAGCTTTGACCTATGAACCAGGAGATTCAATTCCCAGTCAGGGCACATGCCTGGTTGTGGGCTGGATCCCCAGTATGGGACCTGCAGGAGGCAACCCATCAGTGATTGTCTCTCATCATTAATGTTTTTATCTCTCTCTCCCTCTCCCTTCCTCTCTGAAAATCAATATATCTATTTGGCTAATCACATGTTGGCAAGGGTATGAACCACCTGGTACTCTCCTACATTTCTGAGCATTATCCTATATAATAAAAGTCTAATATGCAAATAGACCAACGAAATGACAGGCAGAATGACCAGTTGCTATCATGTGCACTGACCACCAGGGGGCAGATGTTCAACACAGGAGCTGCCCCCAGCCCACAGGCCCCAGGCCAGACAAGGCGGGTGCCAGCGCCCCTCCACCCCCCATCGCCCCGCCAGTCACCCCACAGATCGGGCAGATCAGCCCTGATGACTGGCCAGGCGTAGGGACCCTTATCGTGCATAAAATTTGTTATAAGAGTTCAACGATATAAGAGTTCACCATTTAGGTGGACGTGTACACTGGTTCATCCACTTTGAAAAATTCTTTGGCACTATCAGACCATGCTAAACATACACCTAACATGAGACTCTGAGCCCTTGCCTCCTCAGGCCTGTTCATGATGAAATAAATACTTATTGACGAATATGAATCACCCTCAGTGTTCCAGGCGTGGAGGAAACAGCAGTGAAAACAAAACAAAACACCTCTGTCCACAATGAGCTTACATTCTAGTGGGGTAGTCAGGCCATAAGCAAACATATAACTTAGTAGAAATAAGGTGTTTTGAACAATGTTTAATGGGTCAGAACGTGTTTCATGAGTACAGTGTAAGAAAAATGCAGCAGAGTTCATGAAGAGCAATGAAGGGATCACAGTGGGAGAGGAACGTGGCTTTCCTTAGCAGGGTCAAGAAAGGCCTCTCAGAGCAGCAAACTGACGCCTACATTCCCGTGGCGCTGTTCACAAATACGGATTCACACTAGCGCTCCCCATCTCCCACCTCACCGCCCACACACAAAGGGGGCGGGACATTCACTATCAGCTCCTGATTGGCGCTGGTCGCTGTCATCAGCTCTAATGAGGCTGTGCTCGTGAATGCAAATCTTCATCTGCCTCGTTGATTGGCGGCAAGGTAATAGAGCATGCAGCTGCTGATTGGCCTGGTGAGGCCAGTTGTCACGGAAACCTGGGTAATGGCGCTCAGCAGTCTCTCTCTGGGTTCTCCCAGCATGCCTTGGGCGGGGAGCTGCCACCCGGCAGCCAATCAGCGGCTGCACGTGCTATTACTCCCAAGCCACAGGTGTGTGTGTCCATGAATGCAAATCTTCACCTGCCTCATTGATTGGCTGCGGGGTACTAGGGCATGCAGCCGCTGATTGGCTGCAGAGTAATAGCACGTGCAGCCGCTGATTGGCTGCCCGGTGGACGCTCCCCCGCGCAAGGCATGCCGGGAGGACCTAAAGAGAGACTGCTGAGCGCCATTACGCACGACAAACGCCTGGCCTGTTGCCTTTCCTGACCATCGTTGAAGGTGGGGCATGCGTTGGGACTGACCAAACCGGAAATCCCATGAAAGTAGGACTTGTCTGTCCGTCGGGCAGTCTGCCAGTCAGCCTGAGTGTGGGCAGCCAGGGCAGCTCTCTGGCCTAAGAGGCCCCCTCGAGCCTCCCGGTTGGACCAAGAGCAGTTCGGGCTCAGTCTGACGGGGGGCCTCCCTGAGAGCCGGCTGGTCAGGCCCCCAGGAGCCTGTCTCTGTGTCGCCAGCCCGCCACCACGCCGGCCACCGGGCCCAGCGGAGGGGCAGCCGAGCCGTCGGCCGGTTAATGACCAGGTTAGTGCTCTTTTGAGTCAACAGGTCATCATCCCCTTGCGAACCGGTTAATGGGATAAGCCACTCCCTCCACAGCCTGCGCTGTTCATCGGTTAATTAGACTCGCTTTGTTTATTTTTAAATATGTTTTTATTGATTCCAGAGAGTTAGGGAGAAGGAGAGAGAGATAGAAACAACTAGGATGAGAGAAAATCATTGATCCACTGCCTCCTGCACGCCCCACACTGGGTCTGGGGCAGGGGCATGTGTCCTGACCGGAAATCGAACTGTGACCTCCTGGTTCATAGGTTGATGCTCAGCCACTGAGCCTAGACTCCCTGTAAATCAGGCCCTTAGAAAGTTAATCCCCCTGTGAGGCACTCAGTCGTCAGTCACACCGTTATCTCACCTGCGCGATCCGGTTCGTCAGTTCCACTGCTAGACCCTGGTTTCCCTAGAACGTCAAAACCAGCCTTCCTGTCAGCCTAAGCAGGCCCGCCATCCCAAAGGCAGCCCTTCGCTTCGCAAGTCTGGAAAGCCTTAGTGTCACTTGCCCTCTGCCAAGGAAATGAAAATACAGACGACGCCCTAACCGGTTTGGCTCAGTGGATAGAGCGTCGGCCTGCGGACTCAAGGGTCTCAGGTTCGATTCCAGTCCAGGGCATGTACCTTGGTTTCGGGCACATACCCAGTAGGGGGTGTGCAGAAGGCAGCTGATCGATGTTTCTAACTCTCTATTCTCCCTTCCTCTCTGTAAAAAAAATCAATAAAATATATTTTTTTAAAAATTCAGACGGAAGTGTGTGTGCTGAGGACAAAGAATTCTCTGGAGGCCCTGGAACGGGAGAGGGAGGTAAAATTAGGGTAGTAGCGATGGGCAAAGGGAAGTGTATATTGGGGAAGAAAAAAAGAGGGCGCATGGGGCGTCGTCTCATGTATCTCTAAAGCCTGGGAGGGAAGCGCAAGAAGAAAGCAGAAGCTAAGAGCTAGGCTGATCATTACAGCTCAAGAAAACCCATTCGTACAGATAAGGAAACTAGAGGGGGGAATATTTGACCAGGCTTATTCAGTGATTTACTGGCAAAGCTGGGGCCAGGACTCAGAGAGGGCTCATTCCTACATCCAACATGCAATTTTATTTTCTTATTTATTTTCCTTTTTTCCATCACTGTTTACCCCTTCTATGTCCTCTCCCTCCTCTCCCACCTCTCCCACCCCAAAATCACCACACTGCTGTCCATGAGTTCTCTTTTTTGCTCAATCCCTCCACACACACACACCCCCATTACTTCCTTCCACCAGAGTTGTCTGCCTGCTCTCTATCTATGAGTACCTATTTTGCTTGGTGTAGAATTTAATGAACAAACAGAACTACCAAGCAGCATGCAGCTTTAAATCAGAGAAGGGGAAAGAAAGAGATTTGGCAGTGCAAAAAGGGAGCGAACGGTGGGTGTGATGGAGAGGTGTTTCATTACCTGGCATTCTGGGCAGTATCTTCTTTATATGAGAAAGAGACAGGAAATCTGTTTTGACATGGGGAGGTTAAGGGTCGGGGTGGAGTCCACTCAGAGGGATCCTGTGAAACATGCAGAAATACAGAAAAAATATCTCACCCAAGGAAATTTTTCCATTGATTTTTAGAGAGAGTGGAATGGAGGGAGGGAGGGAGGGAGAGAGAAACTCGATGTGAGGAATTGGTTGCCTCACACATGCCCGACTGGGCCAGGGGCGAACCTGCAACACAGGTACATGCCCTTGATTGGGAATCGAACTCAAGACCCTTCTGTGTGAGGGCCAACGCTCTAAACACTGAACTTCACTGGCCAGGGCATAATCCATATTTTAAATATGAGGAAACCGAGGCCTAAGGAGAGGTGAAACATCTTGCTTACTATTACAATTTTCCTTTAAGAAAAAGAGAAGCTAAACATTTGAGTTATTTTGTGAACTAACCTGATTTTTACATGTTACCCCCACAAAAAAAAAGTTGATTTTAAAATTTAAGGATTTAGTAGGCCTGATAAGACATGTATGGGTCAGATCCAACTTGGGTACCACCAGTTGCAGTCTCTGAAGCAGACCAACAGTGAGGGAAGTGACTTACCTAGCATCTCCCAGATGTGGGAGACAAAGATGAGGCCTTCTGACTTCTGGTTCACTTCCAGGAAGAATCGAGAACTCTATCCTGTGTATACTGTATGTCTTAACAGGTCATAGCTAAAAATGTCTTTAACTCACATTGCTGTGTGGTTTATAGCTCTTTCCTTACATATTTTACCAACCCTGTGAGGGCTAACTGATTTATTCCCATATTTTATTCATGAGGATTTGGATTCAGAGAAGAGAATGGACTTGACCATGCTTACACAGCAGTTTTTAAGGAAAATTTGTGTCATGGAAAGGACACTGCCTTTGGAGTCAGGGGTTGAGTCTGAAATCTGTCAACCTAATGGCTGCAAATGTTTGGGTCAGTCATGTACTTCTGGGTCTGTGCTCTCTTCTGTGAAGTCATAATAATGAAACCTATCTCATAGGGTTATTGAGAGGTTTCAGTGACATAAAATTTCCAAGTCTCTAGAGTTGTAAATGACAACAATATTTTCTCATTAGATGTTAACTGCAAAGTGGTTACCAGTTGTAGCAGCTGGTATTATAATTGATTCATAATAGCCAAGGAGTAGAAACAATCCAAAAGTCTGTCAGTTGATGAATGGGTCAGCAAAATATGGTATATCTACCCATACATGAAATATTTTTCAACCATAACAATAGAAGCACTGATACAACGTGAATGAACCTTGAAAACATTATGCTAAGTGAAAGAAGCCAGACACAAAAGACCACATACTGTATCATTTTATTTGTATAAAACACCCAGAATAGGCAAATACATAGATACATAAAAATAGATTAGTCGTTACCTAACACAAGGGGGTGGGGATGAGGCTTAGGGGAGATTAAGAGTGAATATTCGCCCTAGCTGGTTTGGCTCAGCGGACTGAGCATTGGCCTTCGGACTGAAGGGTCCCAGATTTGATTCTGGTCAAGGGCATGTACCTTGGTTGCAGGCTCAATCCCCAGCCCTGGTTGGGGCACATAAGGGAGGCAACCAATTGATCTCTCTCTTTCTCACATTGATGTTCCTCTCTCTGTCTCTCTCCTTCCCTCTCATTCTCTCTAAAAATCAGCAGAAAAATATCCTGGGGTGAGGATTAACAAAAACAAACAGAAACAGAGTGAATGTTCCTGGATACCAGGTTTTTGGGAGAGGGGGGTACATTCTTTATGACTGCTGTGTGAAACATGGGTCATGTAGAAGGCAAGAGTGGAAGCACAGAGACCATTTGGGAGGCTGCTTCAGGCAGCCGGATAAAGGTGATGGCTTGGCTCAGAGTGAAGATTTGAGACTACTTGTATTTGGAGTTAAACTGAGATTAGTTGGTGAATTAGATAGAGAGGTGAGGGAAAGAGAAGAATCAAAGATGACAAGTTTAGACAGTTATTATGTCTGTCTCCTCCACCAAACTTTGAGCCCTGTGAGAAAATCACTGTGACTCAGTCACTCTGACTATCCAGCACGCAACATAATATGTGTCCAATGAATATCACTGATGAAAGAAAAGTTTTGAACTGAGAGTTGTTTTACCTACAATTTTATAATCGATTTTAAAAATTGAGATGTAATTGACAAACCCTAACACTCACCCCTTTTAAGTGCACAATTAGGGAGTTTTCAGGATATTCACAAAGATGTACAACCATCACTGTTATCTAATTCCAGAATGAATGTGTTAAGCATGATGAACTCCTCAAGCTTTACAATTGCTGTGCCCTCTGCCTGCCATTTTCCTCCCCCAGTTTGCCATGGTTTTACTCCTTCTAGGTTTCAGCTGAAATGTCACTCCTCAAAGAGGTCTTTTCTGACCCGCCCTACCTGTTTAGTTACCCCATCCCATAACATCCCATAGCTATCCTATCATCCTGTGTTACTTTTCTTCATAGTACTTACAACTACCAAATTGTCTTCATTGTCAACCTGCTTATTGTCTAGCTTCTGTATTAGAATGAGGACAAGGAAGAATCATTCTTGTTTACTGCCATCTGTCATATAGAAGGAGCTCAAAAATGTTGTTTGACTGGAGGAATGAAAGAAAGAGGGCCAACACAAAGGAATGTGCTTTTTTTAAAAAAATGGAATTTATTGGGGTGACATTGATTCACAAACCATCCAGGTTTCAAGTGTACAACTCAATAAAACATCATCTGCGCACTGCATCATGCACCCATCGCCCAAAGTAAAGTCTCCTTCTGTCCCCATTCCTCCCATTTGCCCACCTCAAACTACTCCCCACCCCCCTCTCCTTCTGGCTACCACCAACTATTGTCTGTGTCTATGTGTTAATCCCTTCACCTTCTTTCATCCAGTCCCCCAACTCCCCTCGTCTCTGACAGCTGTCAGTCTGTTCCATGTATCTATGCCTCTGTTTCTATTTTGTTCATCAGTTTATTTTGTTCATTAGATTCCACATATTAGTGAGAGCATGTGGTTTCTGTCTTTCTCTGATTGGCTCATTTCACTTAGCATAATAATCTCCAGGTCCATCCATGCTGTCACAAAAGGTAAAAGTTCCTTATTTTTATGGCCTAGTAATGTTCCAGGTATAAATGTACCACAGGGTTGGTGCAGCCACTGTGGAAAACAGTGTGGCGTTACCTCAAAAAATTAAAAATGGAACTGCCTTTTGACCCAGTGATTCCCACTTCAGGAAATATAGCCTAAGAAACCCACAACACTAATTCAAAAGATATGCAATCCTATGTTCATTGCAGCATTATTTACAATAGCCAAGATCTGGAAACAGCCCAAAGTGCCCATCAGTGGATGAGTGGATAAAAAAGAAATGTGCCTCTTGAGAGAGACTCATTAGAGGGAACAAACCACTCTTTGAAGAAGAGAGCCTCTCTGCAGAGTGGCAGGAGCTGAGATCAGAGAGGAAAGGGGAAAGGGCCACATTGTGTGGAACTTCGGCTTTTACTCTGATGAGATGAGAGAGAGCACAGAGTTTTGGGCAGCGAAGGGGGGGGCATTTTTAGGGTGACTGCTATGTGGGGAATAGACTGCAGGGGACTCGGTAAAGCAGCAAGGCCAGTGAGAAGGTTATTGCAGCAACTGGGCCAGGATGGTGGCAGTGGAGGTGATTAGAAGTGGGGAGATTTTGAGAGCAGCACCAACAGGATTTTCTGTGGGACATGGAAGAAAAAAGACTAGTCAAAAAGAGGACCCCAAAGTTTTGGGTCTTCATTTCTTCCTGGACATCATTTTATTCAATTTAGAGGCATGTTTCTGAAATTTTAGGTGATTGATTTTTTTTTTTCTGAGATGAGTGTGTTTAAACTTTTCATACTCATTTCTACTTTTACTTGATTGCCTATTGGCCAGAGGATTGGGTAGATTATAAAATGTCTACTCTCTTGAAATCTGGGTTGGAGAAAGAGCTTGAGTTTTAAATCCATCATCACCTATTTTTGCTCAGTGACCCCAGGAAAATCATTTATTTCTCTGCGCTTCAGCTTCCTCCTCTATAAAAAGAAAATTACAAGACTTAATACCACAGGGTTTGAGGAAACAGACAAAGACCTCCCAAATGAGAACAAACAGGCTATTCATTCAGAGCTTGCTATGGCAAGAGGGTCAGCCCCCATCACTTGCATTTGACAAAGACTCAAAGGCAGGCCGGGCAGTGGGGAATCCTTACAGTGAAGAGGGGAAAAAAGAGAAAGAATTTTAGATAATGCTTGACTGGAGACTGTGCTCATGGGGAAGCTGGGGGTTAGCTAATTACAAGTAGGGCACCTCATGTGATTGATGGGGGAATATATTTGACTTTGGTTGGTTCTGAGCTGGAAGCAGGTAAAAAATAGGGAACCTGGTACTCATTGACCAAGTTCTGGCTGTTATGAGCCAATTGCTCTCTGCTTTGGCTTCTTGGACTGGTTGCTGCAAAATTGGATCAGAGTCATGTAAGTTGTATAGCTGAGGCTTGAAGGTCATACGTGGTCTGGCCGTTGTCTTTCTGTATATTCTATCTCTCAGGTTCTTGGGAGGAGTGTGAAATTGACAGACATATAGTAGACAACAAATGAATATTAGTTATAAAATACTTTTATTATAACCTAATTATGTAATTCTTTGTTTTTTTACTAATCCATCTTTATGAAAATAATTTGTTCACTCATAACACATAAATGCAAACTAATGTGTCAAACAGTACCAAGTGTATAGAATAAAAACTGAAAATCCTGCTCCATCTTTTCCATCATCTCTGCTCTCTCCATAGGTAAGTACTGGTGCTGGTTTATTATGATCTTTCTGTATCTTTGTTATATTCCCTTATGTATGTGCATATTTATGAATGTATTATGTATGAATATATAAATATGTATGAGTACATATATTTATGTATAATACATATATATGAAGCTTTCACATAAATGACCGTTGATTATATTTTCATTAAATATTATGAAATATTTCAGACATACGGAAAGGTGTAAAAACTGTGCAACAAGAGCATGTACCTACCACCCCAAATACATCTCCCACTCAAACCTAGAGTGAACTGCTACCTTGATTTTGCCATTTATCATTCTGTGCAGTAAGGACTTTAACCTAAGCCTGAAGAGAGGTCTGTCCTTTGCCCTTGGCTCCTGGGAGGTCATTTCTAAATCCTTAGAATATCATGCCTGATAGGAGTATCTGTTTGCCTGTGGGCCTTGCATCACACTGAATAGTCTAAAAATGTGATTAAGGGCAGGGCCTGGCCACACCAGATGGTTTCACAATGTGATTTAAACTGGGGTCTTTGGATCACCTGCCATCAGCTCAATTTCAAAAGGAGCTGGAGACTAGGATCAGCCACGGGGGCCATCAGCCGTGCCCACGAGACAGAGAGCTGATAAAAACTCTGGACATGAGGCTTGGGTGAGCTTCTCTGGTTGTCCTTCTCTGTGCACATCGTCACACATCATTCTCCATGACTCCATAGGGCAGTGATGGGCAACCTTTTGAGCTTGGTGTGTCAAACTTCGACAAAAAACTGAGCATAACTCGGGTAGTGTGTCACTTTGAGGAAAAAACATTATTTCGCAAATGTTTAATCCTCAGGAGCAGCAAATGTTTCATCCTCGGCATGCGGCCGCCTCAGCGGCCGCGTGTCATCAGAAATGGCTACGCGTGTCAGTGCTGACACACGTGTCATAGGTTCGCCATCACTGCCATAGGGAGAGGACAGCTGGAAGCTCTCAGGTTGGAGCTTTCCTGGACTCCACCCTCTGTGCTTCCCTTGGCAGATTTTTTTTTTTAATCCTCACCCGAGGATATTTTTCCATTGATTTTTAGACAGGGAAAGACAGAGAGAAATATCGATGTGAGAGAAATATCAATTGGTTGCCTCCAGCACGCACCCTGACCAGGGCCTGGGCTAGGGAGGAGCCTGCAACCGAGGTACATGCCCTTGACTGGAATGAAACCCAGGACCCTTCAGTCCACAGGTCAACACTGTATCCACTGAGCCAAACCAGCTAGGGCTTCCTTAACAGATTCCAATCCATATCCTCTGGTTGTAATAAACAGCGACCACAAGTATAACAGCTTTTGGTGAATTCTGTGGGTACTTTTAATGAATTATTGAACCTAAACATAGCCTTGGAGGCTTTAAAGCTTGAGGTCAGTATCAGAAATGAGGGTGGTTGTAGAAACCCCTGGAATCTGCAGCTGGGGTCTGAAGTGAGGGCATCTTGTTGGGCTGTTCCCTAACTTTGTAGTTGGCATCAGAGATTCTGGAGAACAAACCTGGCTCACTGAAACGTGGTTAGGGAAGAGGAAGGATGTGAGGTCAGGGGATATTGAACCTTTGATTCCTGAATGGTCCCGAGGCCACCCACAGGCATGGGAATACAACTGTTCTGCAATCAGTAACAGGAGGTGAAAGCTACCAATAGTTTCTATAAAATTATGGATCCAATCCCCAAGAAGCATGAGGAAATGCAGAATAACAGGAAAGGAGCTAAATACACAGACCCTTGGTTAATTTTATATATGACTAGAGGCCCGATGCACGAACTTCATGCAAGAGTAGGTCTTCCTTCCCCTGGCTGCTGGCACTGGCTTCCCTCGGGCCCCAGGCAGGCATCCGGGACCCAGGCTTCCCTAGCAGGCCTGGCTTCTCACAGAAGGACATCCAGTCTAATTAGCATATTATGCTTTTATTATTATAGAAGATAGCTAAAAGGAAAGTAAAGAAAAGGATTGGGGTGGATCCTGATACTGGGCCGGTCCCAGGTTCTATCCAGTTTGAGCTACAGCTGCTGGCCTCAGGGCTGCTACTAAAGGAAAATGTTATGTTGAAACAACAGATAGCAAAGGAAATTAGAGCAATTCATAAGAGAATGAAAATAGATGAAGGGGTATCAACAATAAAAATAAAGTTAAAAAAAAGAACTTCCTTACTAATTAAAAAAAAAAAGTCAACAGGAAGGAAATTTTTATAAATAGTCATTAAGAAATGGGATGAATGAAGTGAACATTGATGGAGTCAAAACAAAGTTCTCAATGCAGCACTCTCAGAGATTGGGTAGGCCAGCAGAAACCCCAGCATCAAGGCCCTTAGTCCAGTCTGCTCTATTTACCCTCATTTGGAGGGAATTTAAAAAGCCAAATTTAAGAAGTGATGTGACAATGTGAAAAAATGACATTTTTCTTTTTTTTAAAAAAATGTATTTATTGATTTCAGAGAGGAAGGGAGAGGGATAGAGAGATAGAAACATCAATGATGAGAGAGAATCATTGATCGGCTGCCTCCTGCATGCCCTCTACTGGTGATCGAGCCCACAACCCGGGCATGTGCCTTTGGCCGGAATTGAACCTGGGACCCTTCAGTCTGCAGGCGGGTGCTCTATCCATTGAGCCAAACCAGCTAGGGTGACATTTTTCCTTCTCTAAAAATCAAATTGCATGAGGTGGTAGTCTCATATAATCTAATCAAGATACAGATTGATGAGAGGGCCTGGGTTCCTTGGCGCACCCCCCACTGAGGGCTCAAAGCTGTATGCACATTAGTGTAAAGTGGTCATGAGAAGAGATATTCCTGGGACTCCTTACGGTGGGAGCTCCATGATTCTAAAATCTGTTGGTGAGTCCCAGTGGGAGTTACAGTTAGATTGGGATGACATGGGAATGCAGGCATTGGTGGGATTAGGGTGATTGAACAGCTATTATGTGAAGTCATTGTGTCTGCTCCTTTACCTGAATGTAAATAGATGCTGTGTCTGACTGGGACACATTTCCTAACCTAGCACTATAAAACAGGACATGGCAAATGAGAACCAATAAGATTTCCCAAGGCCACGCAGGTTATAATTTGAAAAATATAGGATATCTGACTGCGGGGGGGGGGGAAACATGTTAGAAGCTCAGTGTTTGGTTGGCTTATTTGGATGTTGGGAGACACATAGTCTATATCTGTTACTATTACTAGCCTCTCTTTATAAAACTAGCAGAAAGAAATCTTGGAGTCCTTTCTTATGGCAAAAGCCAATGAGCACCACTCAGTGGCAACCAATGGGATTTTTGGCCAGAAAATTTCCGTTACAGAGACAACTGGGTGGCTATTGGGCTTTAATTGAAACTGCCCCTATGACTGAAAAACATAAAAGAATACTGAAACCTGAAATACCCATGACATCTTGGGTAATCCTATATAATAAAACGCTAATATGCAAATTGTCCCCTTGACTGGGAGTTCAGCCAGGGGGTGGGGCCGGCTGGCTAACTGCCCACAGCCCCTCCCCCCAGCTAGCACCACCCCCAATTGGCCCATCCCTGATTGGCTCCCCCTCCCCAATCTGAGGCAGGGCTGGCCGGACCCCACCCGTGCACGAATTTGTGCACCGGGCCTATAGTCTATAATAATAAAAGCGTAATATGCTAATTAGACTGGACAGCCGAACAGCCTTCCAGATGTCCTTCCAAATGACCTTCTGGACAAGGCCAGGCTGCAAGGGCTGAGGCAAGCCACCACCACTGTGAGGGCCAAGCCCGTTGCACAAATTTCGTTCATTGAGCCTCTAGTGTTGAATAAATACACTAATAAGGAAGGCCATGCCCAGAGGAGTTCCATAATAAAATGAAGATGGTTTATAGAGGAACATTCTAGCAAGGGAATGTGAGGAGGTAGTCATCGTTTTCAGGAGCAGGTGGCCTCTTTGTCCTTAGGACCGACTCTGGAACCACCTGAGAGTCAGCCAGATCCTCTTGCCACTTGGGTGGTGCCAATGAATAGCTCTCAACTGACTAAAAGCTGTGGCAATTCCAAGGTGAATGACTTTCTTTGAGTGGGAAATATTAGTGGTGCTGTGCTGGTACATATTTAATGGCCTGATTTCCAAAGGGCAGGGGAAGCCCTGAAGTACAGTATTGCCCGTTTCCACTGTGTAAATACTCTCCCCATAGTCCATTTCTAGCTACCAACTATGATGTAGCGCTAGGAAGAGCATTATGTAGTATTTCCATCATACAGATATAATAAATGTATGCAACCTCAAGAACACAGATAACAGTAAAATGTATTAGAAAAATTGGAAGTAATTGGTTTTGAGTAATTATTACCTTTGTTCGTAATATAATTTGCTTACCCATAGGTTTATATAATTTAACTTTTAATAATGAATGTGTTTACAACCAGCCATGAGCATTCTTAAAAATTGAATAATCAGCAGTGAAATTTTAAAAAGGCATGGGGAATGTTGGAAAAGGCACAGAGGGAGATGAGGCATGGGTGCAGCCAAATTGTAGAGAACCTTATTTGTATAGCAAGGAAGTTTGGAACTTTTCCTATCATATTTCTTCTTCCAAAGGTCTACTAAATATGCCCCCTCCTCTCCATCCCTCACAGCCCATGCACCATCTCCAGAGTGTCATTCATTCCATACCACCACACCCGTCTCTTCCCTGGCTACCTAGGAAGTCGCTTCCCCTACAGGCTGACTCTCACATGGGCCCCAGTGGGATATTTGGAACATGCAGACCTGAGCCTGTCCCTCTATGGTACATGAGCCTCCCATGGATCTCTGTTAGCTTTTAGAGGGAACCCAAAGGATCTGGTAATAGAGTCCCTCCAAGGGGGCTGGGACTGGGAGTGAAAAACGAGGGGAAAGTGAAGAAAGGAGACCGGGCATGGGGCTTCACAGGGGGATTGGTGTGGCCTGCCCTGTCCCTAGATGTTCTTGAGCATTTCCCATGTAATTCCTGCTTCTCGGGGTAGACTGGCCTTCAGGAGGACCAAAGAGACAGAAACTCCTGGCTTGCCAAGAATACTTTCTGGCCCAGCCAGTATGGCTAAGTGGTTGAACATTGACCCTGGAACCAAGATGTCAGGGTTCTATTCCCGGTCAGGGCACATGCCTGCTTGTGGGCTCAACCCCTAGTAGAGGACATGCAAGAGGCAGTGGATTGATGATGTTTTTCTCTCATCAGTGTTTCTATCTCTCTATCCTTCTCCCTTCCTCTTTCTCTAAAAATCAATAAAAATATATATTTTTAAAAAGAATATTTTCTGCTCCCTGTATCCCCACATCTTCTTTCAGTTACTCATCCTCTCATCCCTTCTGGACCACACAGTTCTGAGGTCGGAGCTGGCTGCAGTAAAGGCCCTAGACTTCTTCTGTCCCTGAGAGCCACCAATGCTGCAGATGGTGGTGCCGCCCAAAGGTCTGGGTGAGTGATGGAGAGAAGTGACACTGGGGTGTTTGAGGAAGCTGAGGGCTCTGGGAGCACGAGGAAAGAGAACACGAGGGTGCAGGATATCAAATAACCAATCCGGATCAGACATCTGTGGGCCAGATTCTGGCGGGGCTGGTGGTGTCCAAGGCAAGTAGCAGATTGGGCCAGAGAGTGGAATGGGAGGTGAGGGTGGTCTGCAGAAAAGAGAGCACAAGGAGCTGTTTCAGATACCACTGGCACTCGCTGGGAGCTCATAGGGAGTCAGGCATTCCACAAGCTCACTTTCCCAGATGGAAAAAAGAAATAATCTAGAGAACAGCAGTGGAGGACATGGTACACATCACCCATAACCAGGCCTGCAAATTCCTCATCACCTCAAGTGACCAGATGAAAGACCAAGATCCAGGGTTATTGTTTAGGGGGAAATGACCCCTTTCCTCCAGTAACCTCAACCAACTCCAATGAAAAAGAACACAAAAACACTAAGGACCTCCCTAAGCCATGATATTCACCAGGTGGACAATATGTCCCACCTATTCTTTGTAGAGTGAGGCAGCGTCAGATGTTGTTATTCAAAAGATGTCACAGCAATCTTTGCCTTAGATGAATGCTCAAGCATTGTCCACTTGCGGTTGGGAAGAAGAAACTCTAGAAAGGTGTCTGTTTATTGAATGGGTAATGCTTGACTGCACACTGAGCTAGGAATACTGCAAACATTAGGGCATTCATCCCTGCAGCAATGATAATATGACACAGGTTCAGTGAGCATCCCTATTTTCCAGACTAGGAAAGAGCAAAGAGAGGGAAAGGGATTTGCCCCACAGCATCCAGCAGTAAGTGATGAAGGGAGAAATTGATCACAGATGGAGCTGGGAAGGGGTAGGACCCAACGGGAGAGTGGAGATGGGAGGAAGAGAGGGGAAATAGGGGCTGAGACTAGGAAGTCTAGCCTAGGGGGTAGATAGGGATTGTATGCAATGTAGATCCCCAGAAAATTCCAGTCTAGAAGGTTAAGCATTCAGGTTCAGGCCAGATGAGGAGAGAGGTCTGTGAGGCTCAACTCCTCTGGGCCTCCAGAAAGTCTTTCAAAGTTCCTTGTGACTCACGAATAAGGAGCAGGCTGGATCCTGGGGAAAGTGAAGAAGGGAAGTCAGGATGCTTGCCAATCCCTGACCCTCCCTCCCCACAGAACCTGCGGAGCTGGTCTCTTCCTCTTGCTCTTTGAAGAAGATGCTGCAGTGCAGCTGCTCCTTCCACGGGGTTCCCGCACCCTATGTGCGGTGGTGGTTGAAAGGTGATGTCATCGGAATAGACAACCCCCAGGTGACTTCTACCATCCTTGCCCCCTGGAGCAACACCACCATCAGCCTGACCGAGATGCCAGAAATGGGCACACACCTTCTCTGTGAGGGGAAGAACGAATATGGAAACCATGCTATGAATATCATACTGATGTCAAGTGAGGATGGGGAAGAGCGGGATGGGGATGGGCACTGGGGCCAGGGGAGGAAGCAGAGCTTTGGCTTCAATTTGAAGGTCACGGGGGAGAAGCCTTTCTCATATGTTGTCTACTTTCAGTAAAGAGTCCTTTGGCTACCCAGAGTTTCATCAACGGGCTCTTCCAGGGCCTTGTCTATGGAGTCATTGCAACTACACTGCTCTTTCTCTGCCTCACCCCATGCATGTGAGTACTGGAGTGAAAACCCATCAGCCAGCCTCTCCCAGAGCCTGCTCCTCAGCAGGCCTGGGTGCGGTGCTGGCACAGAGCAGGCAAAGACAGGAGCTCAGGGCCTGGCAAGGGAAATAGGCATCACACATGGTCACCAAAATCCAGGGCCACCAGGACTATTCTGAGTCACAAACAGGCCTGAGAGACAGGAGCTTTCAGCAAATCTCAGAGGAGAAGGCAAAGGAGGGAGTGGCATCCCTGGAGAAGACAGCAGAGCCCCCAAAGTACTGTCTATAGCGAATCGGGGGGCCAGAGCACTCACTGTTTGGTGGAAAGCGGTCTATGCAGACCCTAGGACATGTTTGAGGAATTCCCAGTGATATATGCTATGTTAGTTGCATTGAGAGTGACAGATAATGGCCAAAAGTGAAGGTGAAAAGGCCCTCTGTGTCAGTTCAGAAAGATTCTTGAAACTTGGCTAAACCTATTGGCTAGAAGCCTAGAGTGAGAAGAGCAGAGTTACCAGAGGTGAGGCCAGAGTTTGGCCCGGCGGGGGAGGGGGGGGAGGAGGGGAGTCTGGTCAGTCCAGACGTCTTGGGCTTAATCCTGAATTGGGAGCCATGGACGCAGGCTAAGTTGGGGAGAAAAGCATGAGCTTGGGGTGGAGCACAGACCAGAGAGGGAGAGTCAGGAGGCCTGGGGACTAAGCCAGGCTGAGCCAGGGCAAGTGATGAGGAGCAGCCAGAGACATGGGACTTGGCAGTGACCGGATATCCCAGGTGAGAATAAAGAGGAGCAGAGTGGCAGGGCCAACTGGTGAGCCGTTTTCAAAGAAGAGTCATCTAGACTTAAAAAAACAGCAACAGCCCTTTACGGTTTGCAAAGCCCTTTCATAGCTGACCTCATCTGAGCTCCACAGCCTGATAGACAAGGTGGCCCCCTTGTATGAAATATTAACTAAGTCCCAGAGAGTGGTCTGGCTCACCCTAGATAACACGACAAGATGGTAGTGTCATTGAGGCTCTAAACCAGAACTGCTAAGACCACAGACCATGTGGGGGTACTGGGGGGTGGAGAGCCAGAACTGATCCAGAGGGTCATTTCCTTAGAATGGGCCACATCAGAAAGACATTGTCAAAGATAATTGCAGTGATCAAGGCCGAAAGGAGCCCGTCAGAACCCAACATGGCTCTGAATCCTGAGGAACCAGAAAAATCCACAATCATGCCGTCTTCTGGGAGCAAGAGTGTGGTGGGTACCCATTGTGTCTGGAATCTAGTCTACCATAACAATGTAACAAGACCCACGAGGAGAGGCACATGCAGTGCTCAGGAATTGCCCTCCTCAGCCTATAGAATGTCTGATTGTCCTGGACTGTCACCTTACAGATGATGAACCTAGGCTCAGAGAGGGGAAAAAGGATGATATTAAGAAAAACACTTGAAGGGTAATAAGAATCAGCAATACACACACACACACACACACACACACACACACACACACACACACACACACACTCTGTGTCCCCATTGAGAAGAGGGTTGAGAAACCTCTAACAGCAGTTGTAGCATTAGAGTGAGGACCAAAGGGTTTGGTCTCTGAGTGGCAGTCTACATCAGCACAGGCTATAGATGTCACAGGCCCAAATCAGCCAAGGTGCTGGAGGACCAGACTAAGCCTGGGTTACTTCATTCACCCTGCACCCCATATCCTCAGTGGGGCTTGGAGGAAACAGTGCTTGAGAGAGCTGGGTCTCACTGTTACCATTGTTGATTCTCTAGGACCAGAAGTGCCCTGCTCTCCTTATACCCTGCACTGGGAACTGGTGTTCTTTTGTATAAACCACGCATCTGCAATACTTCACAATATTTCCTGCAGTCTTTTCTGATATCCATGTGGCAATTCGGGGATCTCAGAAGTGGGTCCACCCCAGGCTGGTGGGACAGGCACCCTCTCAGTAACAAGGCTGAGCTGGGGTTCTGGTTGCCCAGAGGAAGCGGGGACTGAACCTACCTGCAGAAGCAGGCAAAACTTGCCAAGGGAGTCTGGGAACAGTCTGGTGCTGTGAATGCATGGGGAGGACCAGCAGGAGAAGACACAGTTTCAGGCTCCCACCAGGGCAATGCCTGCCCCATACTGCCCCAAGTGCCCAAAGAGGGGACCGAATTCTGTCCTTTTAGGTTTGGGTACCTCATCTCTGAACCTGTTCCAACATCCTTCTTTCTTTGCTCTCCAGGACACATTATCCTAAACTTCCAGGAAAAAGCAAGATAATTTGGGGCTGACAAACCCTGGGAGAACTACATTCACACCTGGATTGGCCATTATCCCACGGAACTGTTAAAGCCTGGAAACCAGGAGCCTGTAACAAATCTGGACCCCCTGAGTCTCAGTTTACAAAGGCCTCTCAAGCCCCTACCCTGTCCTCACACTGGTTCTCCATCGAATAGGGTTACTCTTGGACCTGATCATAGAAGCTTTGAAAGCAAACTATGAACTGTTGTTTTAGCCAGAAGAAATATGCCCTGTCCTGGAATGGTGTCAAAGGAAGGAAAAATAAACATGAGACTATGAAATAGGTCCACCAAAAAAGTGCCTTTTGAGCCCCTACTGTGTGCTCAGGACTTGGAATATACATACAAGAGGACCAAGCTTTGAAACCATAATATATGGATTAAATCCCAACTTCAGTGCTTAGTGGTCATATGTCTCAGATAAGACCACCTTTGACCTTTTAACTTTTAACTTCAGTATCCTCACCTGAGGTGTACCTGGATGGAGAGTGAGTGAAAAGTGTCCAGAGATACAGGTGGAGAAAAGAGACAAACATGGGCCATGGATGCCAACATAAGGCAGTGGAGCTTTATCTGGTAGGACTTTATTCTGACTCACTCAGAATGTAAGTTCCATGAGAACAGGGATGTTGTCTTTTTTTTTCTCTACACTTAGAACAGTTTAAAATAAACTCTCACAGTAGTTTAATAGTTTAATAATTTAATAGTTTAATCATTGAATGAATGGATGGATGAGTGGATGAATTGTAAGCTGCTGGAAGATTTGAAGCAAACAAGCGGGGTGACCAGATAAGGTGAAGGCAAAGAACCCAATTAGGGGGTTATTGCAATATTTCTTGGCCAGGCTGAAAGGTGGGCATACAAGGAATGAGAATGGGGTTCTGGCATTAGAATGGACCATGGCTGTGAAGGGTTCCCCCTCAGCGTAGATGACAACCTTTCTGGCGCCAGAGGCTGGTGACTTGCAGCTGTTGAAAAAAGGGTCATCTCTTCCCTGGGGCAGTATTTGGGAGTCAATCCAGTGGTTCTTCACTCAGCACCAGTGAGATGGCCGTCTTGTACTCAAGGTAGATGCTTATACAAGTCCCCACATGTATGGGCACCTTTCCTGTGTGCAGCTCATACACTCCACAGATGAGGCAAACCAGCCAGACACTGACTTTGCCTCTGTGGGGCTCATGGTCTCCATGAGCTACATAGAGAATGAAGAAAGAAAGAAACATAAAATAACCTAAAATGACAAGTGCCAAGAAGAAGAAGGACAGAATACTATGAGCATGTGTAAGAGACCAGAGGAGGAACCTAGTGTGGATGAGAAAGTCAAAGAAAGTGACATTTCTGCTGAGACCTCTAAACTATTTGGAGCTAGTCAGAGGGAAGAGCAGATTCTGGGCTCTGAGATGGGAGAGGTTTGATGAGTTCAAGAACCCCAGGTCAGCAGTGGAGTGGGTGGGTCTATGCTGCTGCAGCTCAGACTGGGGGGTGAGCTGCCGAGGAGACAGACCTTTCAGGGCCTCGAGGTGAGAAGTTCAAGTTTTATCCTCTCTTGGGGAGAGGTATTGCCTCATGTGTTTTGTAATCCTGGAAAGAGGGCTCCTATTCATTAGGACTTC
Source organism: Eptesicus fuscus (assembly GCF_027574615.1). Lineage (NCBI taxonomy): Eukaryota > Metazoa > Chordata > Mammalia > Chiroptera > Vespertilionidae > Eptesicus > Eptesicus fuscus. The sequence goes on from NC_072493.1 coordinate 44,556,976, forward strand.
ATCTCTGAGAATATTGTGTAACAGAAGTTTTAAGTCGAAGGTAGGATCCTTCATTATAGGTCTTAAGTTTGCTTCTATCAAAGAAACAAATCCTGTATCAGGGAGGAGTGGACAAGGATTGGGAGGGGGGGTGGTAGGTTTGAGGAAGGGGTGGAGGAGGAGAAAAAGGATGGGAACTGGGGTGGAAATAGGTCAGGCCTGGGTTGTCATGAAAATGGAGAGCTGGGTCATCTTTGTGTGTGTCGTTTTCTTCGGGAAAGGGGCCTTGGTTGCAGGACAGGGAACAAGGGGGTACCAAGGCGCCTTCTGATTGGCCATGAGGGTTGTGCACTTGGCATTCTGGTCCTTGATCAATGGCCCCCAATCTGCCCATCACCTGCTTCCCCACAAGTACTGGGTGGAGGAAGAATTTCCCCAAACGACTGATTGGCTCTAGGAGTCTAGAAAGATGGTTCTCCTAAGGGCTGGGGAAGGGGATGCCCAGCTGGAGTCTAGGGTTCCCAGTAGTGACCGTTGTTCCAGACTGGCTCAGCCACTGGAGACCCAGGAGGCCCCTCCCCATTCAGCAGCCCCTGCGCGCATCCTCAGGCCTGGATTGGCTCCTGACGGCCTCGCGCATGCTCATTGGTGCACAGCGGGTGGGGGAGGCCTGGGGGCTTGGAAGACTGCTTCTCGGGGAGCGGGTATCCGCACGTGACCTCTGGCTGGTGGGACGTTGGTGAAGCTTGGGGACACCAAGGAAGTCTAATGAGCTGGTTATAAGGCGACTAATCAGGTAGCCTTCCTCCACCTCTCACTTCCCGGTAAGTCCCTTAGTGATTGTACACACGGTTATTCCACGGGTCAGTCAGTTCATCAGGCTCATGGTGAGACGTTAAATCAGCCCAACAGTTCCTTGCTATGGAAAGTAAGTTCCCCAATCAGTGTTCCATATCACTGACTATTAACTATAACTTATAGTTAATGAGTCCAGTTAGTCATTGGTCACTCAGCAAAATGCAGGAGGACATTCAGTTTTCCAGAAAGTAGCCGGGTGGACAGATGTTAAGGAGGGTCCAGGCTGGAACTCTTGGGACCTGAACCCGAGACGAGGAGGTAACCTTGGAAAAGGACATTTGGAAAACGAAAGAGGTTGCCCGTGAAGACAATACATGGAGGTGGCAAGGCCTGGAGAAGGGAATGAGATGTGGAAAAGATAAGAATGTTAAAAACTGAAGGACCGTTGCATATTGGGCAATAAAAACCTCTGGTGTTATAGATGAGGAAACCGGGGAGAAACCAGAGGGGACCGCGCTCATGGTTACTTCATGGTTGTCAGATGGCCCTTCCACCTCCCGCGTTACATCCATATTCCAGGGAAGAAGCAGCAAGTGACAAGGAGGAAGCATTGGTGCCAATATCAGAAAAGCAGAACTTCCCAAAGTCTCCAGCAGACAGGCTCATATATTTGGTATTTGGTATAGACGGGTCTCAAAATATTTGCTTAATAATAAGTCTAGCAGAGTCCAAGCATTTTTATTTTTGCATCGTCCATGTGGAAAAAGAAAAGCGTGCAATCCCACAGACAGGTATACAATTTAGGAAAACAATGCCATCCATCACAATGTTTTGTTACCAGAGCAAGAAATTATCAAGTAAGACAACTGGTCAAAACTCCATTTTATTTGAATATCATTTTCATAAGACATGGGATAATTTGTAATATCTTTGGAGTCTCATAAGACCACTTTGTTTAAATTGTTCTTTCAAGGGAGTATTTGTATTAACAGAGAATGGGACAAGTCAATAACACTCATGAATATTCATTAAAGAGCTGTATATTACAGAGGAGAACATAAATTATATTGTTTTTTGTTGCTATTAATCCTCACCCGAGGATATTTTTCTACTGATTTTTAGAGAGAATGGAAGGGAAGGGGAGAGACAGAGACACACAGAGAGAAGCATCAGTCGGTTGCCTCCTGTACTGGAGATCGAATCCGAAACCTTGGTATCTGCTCTGACCAGGAATCAAAACTGCAACCTTTTGGTGTATGGGACGATGCTCCAACAAATTGAGCCACACCAGCCAGGGCAAAAAACATGTACCATAGTATTTTTTTTTTTTAAACTAAGCTCTGGAGTTTTATTAATAGTATATACAAAAAAAAAAAATCCTAAAACAGATATTCAGATCTCAATTGTGATGGCAAAAAGAAAAATGGTTTAAAAGGCTGAATAGGCTTTTTAAAATGTATTTTTATTGATTTCAAAGAGGGGGAGAGAGATAGAAACATCAATGATGAGAGAGAATCATTTGATTGGCTGCCTCCTGCACTCCCCTACTGGGGATCGAGCCCACAATTTAGGCACGTGCCCTTGACCAGAATCGAACCCTGGGACCCTTCAGTCTGCAGGCTGAAGCTCTATCCACTGAGCCAAACCAGCTAAGGCTGAATAGGCTTTTATATCCTGATAATTCAATAACATTTTTTAAAATTTGACTCAGTAGCTGCATGGCCACCCCTAAATATAAAAAAGGCAGGGAAATACAGGTTTGTTTTTTAAAGAGCAGGAGACTTGATCACCTGAATAAATTTGGAATAATGAGGCACAGGAGGGTTGATATCATATAGAAAACTCTTCGGGACAGCCTGAGACATTGCCGTAAAAGATATGGTCAGATAGGGAGCTGAAGGGTCAGAGAAAGACGGCTTTCTGGTTGTGGATATTTTTTAATGCTACCATGAGGAAGTTCCATTTGATCTGGATTTGAACAGAGTGGTAGGATTTGAACGTAGGCAGAGGAGAGAGTTGCAGAAGGTTACCATGAAAAGGGCAATGGCCCAAATAAACACACAGAGGTAGGAATATATGACGTATGTTTGGAATCAGTCCCTTTAAAATATATATATATATAAAATAAAAGAATAATATGCAAATTGACCATCACTCCAACACACAAGATGGCCAGCAGGGGAAGGCAGTTGGAAGGGACCAGGTCTGCAAGGGAGGGCAGTTGGGGGCAATCAAGCCTGCAGGGGAGGGCAGTTAGGGGTGACCAGGCCGGCAGAGGAGGGAAGTTGGGGGCAACCGGGCCTGCAGGGAAGGGCAGTTGGGGGGAACCAGGCCTGCAGGGGAGGGCAGTTAGGGGTGACCAGGCCTGCAGGGGAGGGCAGTTAGGGGCAAACAGGCTGGCAGGGGAGTGGTTAGGGGGTGATCAGTCTGGCAGGCAGAAGTGGTTAGGGGCAATCAGGAAGGCAGGCAGGCGAGCAGTTGGGAGCCAGCAGTCCTGGATTGTGAGAGGGCAGTCAGACATCCCTCGAGGGGTCCCAGATTGGAGAGGGTTCAGGCTGGGCTGAGGGACACACACACCCTCCATGCACAAATTTTGTGCACTGGGCCTCTAATATATATATATTAGAGTGCCCTGGAATCAAACCATGACCTCCTGGTTCATAGATCCACCCTCAACTACTGAACCACACTGGCCAGGCTGGAATGGGTACCATTTTTCTCTTTTGCATGCAAATAATGGCATAGGTGTGGGGAGTGGGGCAGTGGAGATAGAACAAGTGTGGGGCAAAATCATGGAAAGCTCGAATGCAAAGCAAGGGAGTTTGGAATTTATCCTGTCCGCCATAGAAATGCCTTTGTGTGTGTGTGCAAATATCATAAGTATATCCCATCTTCTTACCCCCACCCCATAGTCACCATGCCAGCTGAGGCCACGTCATCTTTGTCCTGAACTCCTGTGTCCTCCTCAGTGCACACCCAGAGGGACCTTTATAATGCCCAAAGCTGCTCCCCATGGTTCAAAACCTTTCCGTGATTTGCATTTCTTCCCCATTGACTTGGGAGAGAGGCCAAGCTCCTCAGCCTGGCATTTGAGGCTCTTTAAGGGGGGAAGGAGCTGAGTGAAGATGCTAGGAGAGAGAAGAAAGCAGACATGGTGTAGCGGCTCCACAGAGAGCCATGGGGACTCTCCTCTCTTCTCGAAGCTCCTGGTGGTTGTTTAAATGAAGCTCCCCGTTCACAAGATGAACAGACCTTCAGGGTGATGGAAGAGACAATAGCCCCTAGTAAGAAGTGAGTCTGTTTCTGCCCCAACCTGTGTCGCTCACTGCTGCATTCCTCCTCACCCATTCCAAATCCTTCCCTCCAGATGGATCGGAGATCAGAGCTAGCGGCAGCATAGATGCTGGTCCTCTCCTGTCCCTGAGATCCTGCTGCTGCTGATGGCACTACCGCGGTTATGGTTGGGTAAGTGGAAGGAAAGGCAGAGTGGGAGGAGGTATCTCAGGTATCCAAGAATGCTCTGGGATGGAGGTGAGTGGTGGTGTAAGATGAGAAAGGCTGAGGTCGGGAAAAGTGGTGAGGACCTAAAGAATTAAGTACTTGATAAATAAGTAATAAAGAATCCCATGTGCACATTCTGTGACCCACCACATGTCCCATTTCATCTACCCAACCGCCCCCTGAGGAATTATTATGCCCATTTGACAGATGAAGACACGGGCTTTGAGAGATTAAGCAACTTGCCCTAAGTCCCTGGAAATTTTGCTAGTGGAACCCAACTTGACTCGTAGTTCCATTTTAGAACCAAGATGATAAGTGTGCCCACATCTGCTCTCTCAACATCATCCTGTATGATGAGCATTATTAGGTCGAATCTTAGAGAAGAGACACAGCACAGTGGCCCAGAACTGTGTCACGACCCACAGATGTGATGTCTCAGAGTAGCAGACTTCATGTGTGAAAAGCTGGGTCCTGGTCCTGATGATGCTACTCCTTTCTCTATTACATGGGACTATGTCCTTAATCTCTCTGAACCTCATTTTCCCAGACGTCTAGGGGACTAATAATAAAACTATTATGAGAATGGCTTAAGCTGATTTCTATGAAGGCATAGAAAATCTATATGCACTTACTCAAAAACCATAGTTCTAGCCCTAGCCACTTTGGCTCAGAGGATAGAGCATCAGCCTGCGGACCGAAGGGTCCCAGGTTTGATTCTGGTCAAGGACACATACCTCGGTTACAGCCTCTTCCCTGGTCTGGACCCTGGTCAGGGCTCACGCAGGAGGCAACCAATCCAAGTGTTTCTCTCACATCAGTGTTTCTCTCTGTCTTTCTCTCTTCCACTCTCTCTAAAAATCAATGGGAAAATATCCTCGGGTGAGGATTAAAAAAAACAGAAAACAGAGCTTTACATTCCAGATATTCCTATGGCCAGGGAGCCTGTGAGTAGACCTACACCATCAGAAGCTCCTGCATAGAAACCAAAGCCCACTTTCTCTCCTGGAAAGCGGCCAAAATCACAAGATACAGTTACTACCAATAACAAGAACAACAAAACAAAACAAAAAACAGCAGATGACATTATATTGGTGCAGTTTGGGAGTCCCAAGACCACCCTCAGGTTCCATGATTCACAAGAAGCACTCACAGAACTCAGCAGAATGGTTATATCCATGGTTACAGTTTATTAAAGCAAAATAATAGAGATTAAAATCAGCAGAGGGCAGAGGCATATGAGGCAGGGTCTAGGAGAGACCAGATATGAGCTTCCTGTTGTCTCCCCCAGTAGAGCTGTGCGGACGGTGCTTGCTTCTCCCAGCAACAATGGGTGGCAACATGCATGGTTTTGTTTGTTTTTTGTTTGTTTTTCTGCGGGGGCGGGAAAGAGTCTTATCCTATAGGCATGGCTGACCACCCCCATGGCCATCCTTAGCCCCCAGCCCCTACAGAAGTCAAGATGATATCGTGTGCCCCAAAGTCCCCACCTTCAATCACATTGTTAGCATATACTGTCTGTGGCCCAAGGCCTCAAGTAAACCAAGACACACTCATCATTCTGGATATTCCAAGGGCTTAAAGGTTACCTCCCAGGATCTGGGCAATGGCCAAACCTTTCTAGGATAAGGTTAATCCTTTAATGCACCATTGGGATACTGGGACACACTAGGTGAGTCTGTTTTCAACATGAATCTCTCCCCACAGGGTTACTTTCTCATGCTTTGATGGGAGTCACGAAGATACCACTGGAAGAGAACCTGTGTACCACAGTCCCTTGCAGATTAGCATTTCCCAAAGAACCTCTGGACAACTCCATGATCATGGGCTACTGGCTCAACAAAAATGTCAGCGCCCCTGTAGCTACCAATAAGTCCAATGTTATCATAGATGATCACAACAATGGGAGATTCCACATTCTTTGGAACCTTGAAGAACGAGACTGTACCCTGCTGATCCACAATGTACTCAAAAGGGACGACGCGACATACTTGTCCGCTGCAGATCTTCAAGAACAAAAGACTGCCTTCCTGAGGGAGAACATCACACTCTTCCTGTCAGGTGACGTTTAATCTCATACAATGGGTGGTTTGGAAAGGAGGAACTCCAGAAGGGGTTCTAGTAATTGTGTGGTGTCTACCTCACCAGGCACTGGGGTTAAAAAAAAAAACAAAACTTAGTGATTTAATTTTTACAACAACAATACAATGAGACAGGTACAGTTGAAATCTTTCTCTTTCTGAATCAAAATGGTAAAGAGAGAGAAAGTGACTTACCCAGCAGCAGCAAGCCAATGAGAGCTGGAGGCACAAATGATCACCGATCAGCTTGGAAGGGCAGCGCCTACAGGGAGAATTGGATTGAGAAGGAGGGAGGCAGAGTAGAAGTTGGCCTAGGAAGTCTAGGCTGGGGGACAGACAAGGGACCATAGGCCATCTAGATCCTCAGGAAATTCACTCACTTTCACCTTGAAAGTCCAGGGTTCAGGCTCAAGTTCAGGCTCAAGACCTTAAGCAAGTCTCTTTAGTTTGCTCACCTAGACAGTGGGGAATGCTCCTTTCATGCAGAGAAGACAAATATACTTATGAAAAGCTACCCAGGCTCCCTGAGGTTGGAGGAATGGGGGAGGGGCATTAAATGAGCTCATGGGTGGGAAAGCACTTTGTAACCTGAAAACGCTATGCGTCAGCGACGTGTCCATGAGGGTCCCTTGTCCCCAAGGTTTGGGTACAATACATCTCTGTCCCTCAGACCTGACTCAGAAACCAGAGCTCTACATTCCAGATATTCCTATGGCCAGAGCGTCTGTGACCTTGACCTGCACCATCAGAAGCTCCTGCATAGCAGCCAAAGCCCGTTTCCTCTCCTGGAAAGAGCCTGCCACGTCCTTCAACACCGATGGCTCCAGAAACTCCTCCGTCTCTTCCTCGGTGCTGCACTTCACACCAAAGCCCAAGGACCGTGGCACCACACTGCAGTGCTACTTGAACTTCCCTCTATCTAACTCGACCGCTGTCAGGTTCCCAGTGATCAGTGAGTGCTGGTGGGCAAGGGAAGATCCAGAGTCTGAGAGAAATGATAACCCCAAGAGAAACCCCTGAGGCCTCATAGGAAGGGAAGGGACATCTGGGGAGCAGTCACATCTTAACCTTGGCCTCTGGGGCTGAAAGGTCAGAGGTAAGAGCTGAGCCCAAGTCTGAGAAAGATGAGAGAGGATGGAAGGGGAACTGCTCTGAACTCCAGCCCCTCTGAGCTTCCAGAAAGTCTTACTGCAGCTCCTGTTGAATCATAAATGAGGGGAAGGCTGGGTCCTGGAGGAAGTGGAAAAGGGAAATCAGGGTGCCTTGGTGACTCCTGGCCCTCCCTCCCCACAGTGCCCGCCACACTGTTGTATTACGTGTGTTCCTTGGAGAAGATTCCGCAGTGCAACTGCTCTTTCTACGGTATCCCCACACCCTTCGTGCAGTGGCTTATGGACGGTGTTCCTGTGATAAAGAAAAACATGAGTGACACCTTCCAGGTGACGACCACCATAACTGCCCCCTGGGCTAACAGCACCATCAGATTTACTGGGAAGCCGGAAGAAGTCATGAGCCTTCGCTGTGAGGGGAAGAACAAATATGGAATCCAAGAGGCAAGCATCTTCCTGGTACCAGGTAAGTATACAGGGGTCTAGTGACTGGGCTAGAATGACAACACCTAGGGACTGGGATGAGGATGGGCACGGGGACGAAAGGAAGAAGAGCATCTCAGACTTCACAAGCTGGGCTGATGGCTGCGAGCATAGTGGCGGTGGTGGGAGCCTCTCTTGCCTCCCTGGCAGTGCTAAGGATGTCTGACTGTGGCTTAGGCCCACTCTCCATGGGCCTAACATTTTAGTGTTAATTTCATGGGTCAGCAGTTCAGGTACGGTCCAGCTGGATGATTCTTCTGCTTCCCTTGGCATCACTGACGTCACCTGGTGTAGTATTCAGCTAGCAGCTGGGCTGTGCAGGAGAGCCCAGAATGCCTTCACTCACATGCCCAGCATTTTGATGGGGGACAGCCAGAAAGCTGGGCCAGCTGGACCCCTGTCCCTTTCCCTGTAGCCTCAGGGCCTCGCATCTCTTCCAAGGCTGAAGTTGCCAGTCGTCTCTACGGTGAGGCCTGGAATTGACCGAGCATCACTTCCGCCATATTCTGACAGTCATAGGCTAGCCAAGATTCAAGGGGAGAGGAAACAGACCCTCGCTCTCCATGGGAGGAGCACCCAAAATCCGCAGCCATCTTTGAATCTGCCACAGGAACATGTGGACCACAGATTGAGTGTCAGACTTAAACAACAGAGACTTGTTTCCTCAGAGCTCTGGAGGCTGGAAGTCCAAGATTTAAGTGTCAGCAGGGTTGGTTTCTCCTAAGGCCTCTCTCCTTGGCTTGTAAATGGTTAGCCTCTGGCTGCCTCTTCACATGGTTATTCCTCTCTGCATAGACCTGAAGTCTATGGGTGGGTGGGGTGATGCCCTCCTACCCAGTGTCTTCCTTTCACAGCCTTAGGAGAAAAAACAACAACACTCTTGCTTCCCTCTGATTCCAGATGAGAGTTCAGTTCCCATATTGTTCGTGAAAGGGCTGATCCAGGGCATCGTGTATGGAGTCATTATTCCAGCACTATTCTACTTCTTCCTTGTCCTTCTTCTGTGAGTATCAAGTTAAAGCTTATCAGCATGCCTTTCCCCAAACCTAATACACTTACTTATTTACTAGAGGCCCAGTGCACAAAAATTCATGCACTCAGGGCTGGGAGGGGGGTCCCTCAGCCTGGCCTGCACCCTCTCGCAGGCTGGGATCCCTCAAGGGATGTCCACCTGCCGGCTTAGGCCCACTTCCTGGGGGATTGGGCCTAAGCTGACAGTCAGACATCCCTCTGGCAGCCCGGGAGCCCTCAGGGGAAGCCCAACTGATGGCTTAGGCCCGCTCCCCATGGAGAGTGGGCCTAAGCCACAGTCAGACATCCTTAGCACTGCCAGGGAGGCAAGAGAGGCTCCCACCACCGCCACTATGCTCGCAGCCATCAGCCCAGCTTGTGGCTGAGTGGAGCTCCCCCTGTGGAAGTGCACTGACCACCAGGGGGCAGCTTCTGTGTTGAGTGTCTGCCCCCTGGTGGTCAGTGCGTGTCATAGCAACCGGCCATTCCGCCATTAGGGTCAATTTGCATATTACCCTTTTATTATATAGGATTCATTTATTTTATATGTTTTTATTGATTTTTTTAGAGAGAAAGGAAGGGAGAGAGAGATACAAATATTGGTCAGCTGCCTCCTACACACCCCTTACTGGGGGTCAAGCCTACAACCTGCGTATGTGCCCTCACCCAGAATCGAACCAGTGACCTCTTGGTGCATGGATGATGCTTAACCAATTGAGCCACACTGGCAGGGACTTATTTTTGTTCTTTATGTACTTCCTTATAATTCCTCCAGTTTATTCTATTGTGTCTACCCTCTTGTTATGGATTTGTATTATTAAATTAAGTTATTCTTCTTTTCCAATATTTGCCTTTAAGGCTATAAATTTTCCTCTAAGAATAACTTAAGCTGCATCTCACAAATTTTAATATAAAATATTTTATTACCACTTAGTTAAAACATTTTAATTTCCATTATGATTTTTGATCCAATGATATTTTTAGATACATCAGTACTTTCTAATAACCCTCATTTCTTTATTTCTAGCTTAAGTCTAGTAAGTTCAGAGGATATATACAATGTATGATTTCAGTTTTTTGTTTTCTTTGTTTGGTACAATTTTTGTTTAGTTTTTATAAATATTCCATGTCGATTTGAAAATAATGTGTATTCTACACTTGGTGAATTCAGTGATATATATAGAGAGAGAAAGATAGATAGATAGATAGATAGATACTTTAAATCAAGTTAATTAATCATGTTGTTTAAACTTCTTGAGCTGTATTGTGACTTCTGCTTGGTGAGCCCCTCTTCACTTAGTCTCCCATTTCTGTTCCCTCCTCTTACCTGGCCGATGTTTATTCATCATTTAGTACTCAGCCCATAGCTCTTCCATCATGAGCTCTAGGAAACCTTCCCTGGCACCTGGGTTGGGCATCTTTTAATGTCTCCCATAGCCATCTGAGCTTTGGAGTACTCACACTAATAATGCTTTCACCCTGATATGACTAAGTGTGGATATCTTTTTATGTTTGTTCATTTGTTTGCTGTTATTTATATTTGGGGGCCTCTTTAATCTGTGTTTTTTGGTGTCTTTTATAAATTTTGAAAAATTCTCAATCTTTGGTTCTTTATATATTGCCTCTGTCCTTCCCTTTCACTGTGGGGTTCTCATAATATACTTGTCAAACTTTCTTTCAATCCTTTTTTATCTAACTCTGTAGTTTTGTATTTTCCAGCATGTATACAAGTAAACAAGTACTAAGTTAAAAGGTTTATACAAGGAAGATACTAAGGGAGCCCTATCCCTTCAATATTTCCATCCTTAAGTGGGGACAGAGCATCAGAAATGCTTCAGCTTATCCCTGGTCAGCCCTCTCCAACCTAGTACTCTGTCAGTTTTATAAATTAGTTTATTTCTTCCACAGCCCCCTTGTCTCCTCCCCCTCTCACTCTCAACAGCAAGTTTTACCTATACTTAACAGGAAAAAAGCAACTCCCAACACCTACAAAGTTATTGCCATTAGTGCTGATGATTCACTCCTGGTCTTTCTCAGAGAAAGAGGTATTCCTCTTCCTGTCTGAGGTTAGCTCCACCTCCTTTGCTTGGGAATCCATCTCCTCCACACTTGATTAATCATCCCTTCTCTCTCCTAAATTTTCAATCATTCTTTTTTTACTGGCTCTTTCTCTGAAGGATAATACAAACATGCCCAAATCTTTCCCACCTGAGTCCTACAAACTCCCTCTATATACCATCAAATGTTTTGTTTGTTTAAATATATTTTTATTGATTTCAGAGAAGAAGGGAGAAGGAGAGAGAGGTAGAAACATCAATGATGAAAGAGAATCCTTGATTGGCTGCCTCCTGCACGCCCCACACTGGGGATCAAGCCTGCGAACCAGGCATATGCCCTGTATCATAGGTCAGTCAACGCTCAACCACTGAGCCGTGCCAGCTGGGCCAAATATTTTCGTTTTGAGAGAATAGCTTACACCCATTGCCGCATCCTCATCACCGTTACACTCTTCAATCCACTGCCATCAGCTCTCCAGCACCATGCCCACAAAGTGGCATTGTCTAAAGCAATCAGTTATCCTTATCCTCAAAACCCAATTGCAAATGTTCTGTCCCTCTTGTTCACCTTTAGCTGGCATTTATGATTTGGGTGGGTGGGGTGATGCCCTCCTACCCAGTGTCTTCCTTTCACAGCAAAGGACATTGGCAGAGCCATCTGCTGAAAGTGATGTGGGTCAGAGCAGGGGTCAGGAGTAGGGAATTTAAGAAGAGCGGTGATGGTGTGAGGCGTGGTTGCAATAGGCACTGAGGGGAATAAATGGGATCTGTACAATGACAAGGAAGACCGTTAGTGAGCAGCAGTGAAGATCCGATGGTGACTGGAGCTTATTAATTGCCTGTGGAACCACCTGTCATGACTGGGGGACGTTTCCTCCCAGGCATGGTAAATGGAAGATAAAGAATAGATGGTGGCATTGATCCAGGTTTGGATCCCTGTAGGCAGAGTGCTGTCAAAGGCTGATTATATGGGTGGCGAGGGAGGCAAGGAGAGCGGAGGGAGAGAGCCCTTAGAGCAGGTAACCATTTACCCACTGGGGTAGGGAAGGAAGAGAAACCAAGACAGATGCTGGAGCATGTGAGGTCTTGGGAATGAAGCTTCCACCTGTGAGATCAAAGACCAGGAACACAGGATTGGAAGGCAAACACAAGAAAACCTGAGGGGATAGAACTACGCAGATCATGAGATATTGGGACTGAAAGTTTCAGAGGTGGAAATGTTTGGGGGGATAACGGCCCCTTGGCAGTTGAGGGAGACAAGTCTCATTAGACAGGACGGTTCCACTTGTGAGCAGTAAGAACAGAACTCCTGCCTGGCTGGCGCGGCTCAGTGGTTGAGCGTCGACCTATGAACCAGAAGGTCACGGTTCAATTCCTGGTCAGGGTACATGCCCAGGTTGTGGGCTCCATCCCCAGGAGGGGGTGTGCAGGAAGCAGCCGATCAATGAGTCTCTCCCATCATTGATGTTTCTTTCTCTCCCTCTCTCCTTTTCTCTCTGAAATCAATAAAAATATGTATTTTTTAAGAAGAGCAGAACTCTACAAGTTCAAGGAAAAAGAGAACAGTTCTGGTTATTGGTCGCTATGTCACTACCCCCAGAACTTGGTGACTTTAAACAATGATCATTTTAGTGTTAATTTCATGGGTCAGCAGTTCAGGTACGGTCCAGCTGGATGATTCTTCTGCTTCCCTTGGCATCACTGACGTCACCTGGTGTCGTATTCAGCTATCAGCTGGGCTGCGCAGGAGAGTCCAGAATGCCTTCACTCACATGCCCGGCATTTTGATGGGGGACAGCCAGAAAGCTGGGCCAGCTGGACCCCTGTCCCTTTCCCTGTAGCCTCAGGGCCTCTCATCTCTTCCAAGGCTAAAGTTGCCAGTCGTCTCTACGGTGAGGCCTGGAATTGACCGAGCATCACTTCCGCCATATTCTGACAGTCATAGGCTAGCCAAGATTCAAGGGGAGAGGAAACAGACCCTCGCTCTCCATGGGAGGAGCACCAAAAATCCGCAGCCATCTTTGAATCTGCCACAGAAACCTGTGGCCCACAGGTTAAGTGTCAGACATAAACAACAGAGACTTGTTTCCTCAGAGCTCTGGAGGCTGGAAGTCCAAGATTTAAGTGTCAGCAGGGTTGGTTTCTCCTAAGGCCTCTCTCCTTGGCTTGTAAATGGTTAGCCTCTGGCTGCCTCTTCACATGGTTATTCCTCTCTGCACACATGCCCCTGCTGTCTCTCCCTCTTCTTATGAAGACACCTGTCGTGTTGGATTAGGACTCCAGTTAATCACCATCTCCAAGGACAGTTGACCCTTGAACAACAGGTTTGAACTGTGTGTGGCTCCACTTATTTGCAGATTTCGATTGACCCACACAGTTCAAACCCTCATTGTTCAGGGGTCAACTGTACAGTCATATGGCGTAGGGCCCATTCATAGGACCTCATTTAAAGGCCCTGTCTCCAAATGGTTACATCCGGAGGGGCTGGGTGTTGGACCTTCCACATATGGATTTGAGGGCAGGGACACAATTCAGCCCACAGCAGGAAGTATCTGTACTTCAGGCCTGACTGGATCCAGGCAGGCAAATGATGCCCCCATCTCTGGAGGTTCTCTCCACCTTGTGGGCAGATGGCCCACAGCAGCCCCAAGTGCACATCCTCCTAACTTGGCAACCAGCTGAGAGAGAAGCTGTTTTTCTCTTGGTGATAGATCCATCCCAGTAGTGATGCTGGTTGTCCCTGCTAGAGTCACAGGCCCATCCTGGACCAATAGCCATGCTCACACGGGCGGGCGAGGTACTTTGATGAGCCTATCCAACGTCTGCTTACCCTGCCTTGTTCGTTCCCATGGAAACCACAAGAAAAGCTCCTAGCCACAGTTCCTCCTTACTCCTTGCACCTCCTGAGTGACCCTGGTGCCTCCTCGTGTGACCTTGCGTGGCATGGCATGACCACTCTTCTGGGAATTGTAACTGTCTTTTCTTTTCTTTTCATTTTATATATATTTTTATTGATTTCAGAGAGGAAGGGATATGGAGAGAGAGATGAAAACACCAATGATGAGAGAGAATCATTGATCAGCTGCCTCCTGCATGCCCCCTGCTGGGGATCAAGCCCACAACCTGGGCATATGTCCTTGACCAGAATCGAACCCAGTACCCTTCAGGCCAACACTCTATCCACTGAGCCAAACCGGCTAGGGTCGTAACTCTCTTTCCAATGGCAGTTGTCTTCTGATCTATTGGCCTCACCATAGCCAAATACAAATAAACCCCCAGTTACTTTTTAAAACAGCTCTAGAAGAACCAGCCTGGGCAAAGCAGGGGGACCACTGCAGTTGCCAGGGTAACCAATGGCACGCCCACACAGCAGAACACTACACAGCTGTATAGATGGAGGAAGCACTCCATGCACTGATATGCACAAATATCCCAGAAATCTATACATATAAAAGCCTAAGCGACCAGAATACCAGGATGACGAGAACAACTGGTCATTTTGACGCATACTGACTACCAGGGGGCAGATGCTCAATGTAGGAGCTGCCTCCTGGTGGTCAGTGCACTCCCATAGCCAACCTCGCGCGGCTGGCCAACCTTCTTCGGTCCCTCTCCCATCTGGCAGACCCTGGCCAGCAGCCAGCGACCAGCAGGAAGGCCCTGATTGGCCCTGATTGTCCGCCAGGCCTAAGGACCCCGCCCATTCATGAATTTCATGCACTGGGCCTCTAGTATTAAGAGAAAGAAGAGAGATACCAACAAAGATTTGTCCAGGAAAAGAAGCCCACTATACTCAAATCAAGACACTAAAAGGCTATCTGGCCAGCATAGGTTAGTGGTTGAGTGTCCACTATGAACCAGGAGGTCATGGTTCGATTCCCGGTCAGGGCACATGCTTGGGTTTTGGGTTCGATCCCCCGGTGGGGGGGTGGGGGGCATGCAGGAGGCAGCCAACTGATGATGCTCTCTCGTCATTGATGTGTCCATCGCTCTCTCTCCCTCTCCCGTCCTCTCTGGAGTCAATAAGAATATGTCTATTTTCAGAAGACTTTAGAAGGCTGGGAGGGAAGCAGCAGGAAGATGAAGTCATGAAGGGCCACCAGGTGGGAGGGCTGAGACTTTGTCCTGGGCGCTCTTGGAGCTCTGAGAAGACTGAGCAAGGGAGGGGCAGGGGCAGCTCTGGGCAGGAGGCCCGGAAAGAGGCTGGGAAGAGGGTCCAGGCCAAAAGGTGGGTATTTGTACCCCCATCTGATGAAGGGAGGGGAGGGCTGGTCACAGAGCCCACAAATGGAGGAAGACTCAGTCTTCTGGCCTCCACCCAGGGCTCTGTCTGGTAAGGGGAAGCGGCGGAGGAGGGGGGAGCGGGGGGAGACTGACCACAGCATTAACCACAAGGTTCGTTGCCTTAGAATCAGGTTTCTTAAGTGGTGGGTGAAGCGTCAAATCCCCAAGGAGGAAGAGGCCCTGATCCTCAAGAAGCCAGAGCTGCTGGAGGAGCCGGAAACGTCCAAGGAGACTAAAGACACAACCTCGACCAGCTGGGCCGGAGAGAAGTCCCTGGAGCGGCTGGAGCCCAGGCCGTCCACCAGCCAGGAGGCTGCACTGCTGCGGCCCTCAACGAGCGCTCTTTAGAAACGGAGATGCCCCGGGCCCCCTGGACCCTTCCGCCCTGGACCCCAGGGCTGGACCGCAGCTCATTCCAAGGCCTGGCGGCCAGCACAGGGAACCAGGGCTGGGCCTCAACAGCCACTGTCTGCTCTTCAAGCTGAGCTCCCCTTCCAGCAGCCCAGCCCCTGGCCCCAGAGGAGGCCACTCCATCCCGGCACCACTGCTCGGCCCGGGGCGAAGAGGAAATGCTAGGAAGGGAGCTCAGGCTGCTGGAACCACGGTCCGCAGACCGGGTGGTTTACACAACAGAAGGCAGTTTTCCATGATCCTGGACCCTGGTGAGATGAGGGTGAGTCTGAGGTGAAGGTGTCGGCAGGGTGGGTTCCCCTGAGGCCCCTCCTTGGCTTGCAGGTGGCCAGATTCTCTCTGTGTCCTCCCGGGGTCCCCCTCCCTCTCCGTGCCTCTGTGTCCTCTCCTCTCCTCTTAAGGAAATCAGCCCTATTGGAGTAGGGCCCACCCTAATGGCCGCATTTTATCTTAATTCTCCCTTCAAAGGCCCTGCGTCCAAATACAGTCTCATTCTGAGGTCCTGGGGTTAGGGCTTCATCGTATAAATTTGGGGGGGACACAATTCAGCCCATA
Organism: Eptesicus fuscus; assembly: GCF_027574615.1. NCBI lineage: Eukaryota > Metazoa > Chordata > Mammalia > Chiroptera > Vespertilionidae > Eptesicus > Eptesicus fuscus. The sequence goes on from NC_072493.1 coordinate 44,573,242, forward strand.
CAGAGGCTTCCAGGAGCTGGCTGGGTCCCTCCATTGCTGGGAGACCTGAGGAGGGGATGGAAGGCCCAAATCCGGTTCTCAGGACAGATGGTGACATTGTAGAGCCACCGCCTAGTCAGACCAGCACAAACCTGCAGAAAGGGGGAGTGGGGTGATGAGAGGCCAGCTAGGCGCTCCCCCATTCAGCCCAGGCCTCCGAGCACAGGCCTCCTGTCAGCCATGTCCAACGGGCCCACTCCCTGCCCCGAGGAGCAGGTAGGAAACACGGAGGCCCCTGGGGCACAGGAACGGACTCTTGCTGGTGCAGAGGCCGGGAGGGCACTGTGACCCCAGAGTGACAGCGACCCTCCCACAGCCGTGGGGCACCACCATCCAACCCGGCCGCAGCGCCGCTACAGGGACAGACCCGCAGGAAGGAAGGGCTGAGACACCGAAAAAGCAAAGCGAAACCAAGCAAACAGAGGTCTCTCTGTGGGGGCCTTGGGGCTCCTGAGACCTCATCCTCCACGCTCTGCTCTGCACAAAGGGAAACTGAGGCTCCCGATGCCTCAGGCCACACAGCAAGACTGTGCCCTGCTCAGGACCCCTGACTCCAAGGTCCCTGGTCCCCGTCCTTGGTCCTCTTCTCCTGACCTCATAGGACTCCGGTGCAGGGTCCGCAACCTCAAAACTCCACGGGGCGAGGCCGGTAACAAAAGGAGTGCAGTGGGCCTGGCGGGCCGCCTGGGGAGCAGGGGCCCACCTGCAGGGGGCGCCCGGCGGCAGCCAACCCTGCTCCCACCCCTCCCGCACCCCCCCCTGCCACCCACCTCCTGGCAGGAACGGGGACTCTATTGCCAGATCTTGTGACTTTTTTCTTTTTTAGGAGAATCTAGAGATTCAGAGTTCAGTGTGCAATGTCTGGATTCGAACATGCTGGTAATTAAAGCCGTGTTTTTAAGAAGCAGCGGGGGGTCCAAGAAAAGCCTCTCATTTGCAAATCTGATTAGAAGCCCAGAGACGGAAGGGACACCCTCTCTCCACACCCACGTCCTGCCAAAAGGAGGTGCCTCCACTCCGAAGGCAAACCCCTTGCCAAGCGCAGATGGAATCCCCAGACACTGGGCAGAGGCGTGGGTGTGGGCGGGTGAGGAGTTCTCGAGCAAAGCTTACATTCTGGAAGTGGGGCGTGCGCCGGGGGGGGGTGGGGGGGGGGGGGGGGGCACGGGGGGGGGGAGTGACTGAAAGAAAATACACACGTGAACACATGAAATCAGGGAATGGGAAATGCCGCGGAGAAAGCAAACCCGAGGCGGGACAGAAAGACACTGCCGGGAGTGGGGGTTCTGTGCAGAGCAGGATCCGCAAAGCCTTCTTGGAGGGGAGACAGACCTCCATGATAGTCTTGTGCCAGTCCGCTAGGAAGAGCACTGCAGAAGAGGGAACAGCATGTGCAAAGGCCCTGAGGCCGAAGTAAGTTTGGCTTTTTCCAGGAACAGAAAGAAGGGCAGGCAGCTGTGTGGGGCGATGTTCCGGGATCTTTGAACTCAGGAGGTGACAAAGGTGGGGGCTGGGGGGCCAGGGCGTGGGCTGCTGTGGTCGGAGCAGCCATACCTGGGGAGAAGGTGGCAGCTCAGAGCGACTTTAAACGTTCCAGCCCCCAGCTGCCCCAGACATGGAGCAGGCTCAGAGACTCTTCTCAGAGGCCTATACGAAGGACGGGACGGGACAGGACACTTCTCCTGGGGGCCAGGAGGGAGGACTATGCCAGGAGGAGGAGGAACTAGAGGTTGTTGGTGTGCTGCCAGAGTTAACACCTCCCAGGGTCTTCCTCATTCTCCTCGGTAACCCCGGGGACGGTGGGGGTTCCATCCAGCAGGGCAGGACCCCCAGGTTCTGGGAAGAGAAGTGACTTGTCCAAGGTCACACAGCCAGGCCCCCGAAAAGAATGAGTAAACGGGGTTTTTTGCACCTAAGCCTGGGACCGCCATCTCCTCGCCATTCCCAGCCCCCAGATCAGGTCTCCCAGTCCCCCCCCCCCCCCCCCCCCGCCATTCTCTTGTTCTCCTGGGGGTGAGGGTTGGGATGGAAGGAAGAAGGAAATTTCTTCCCTAAAGTCAATGTTATTCGTGAAAGTAGAGAAGCTGAACTATGTCCCACAGGAAGGAGGGGCTGGGGGCCTGGACTCCTGGGTCTGATGGACGAGGGGCTGGGGGCCTGGACTCCTGGGTCTGAGGGAGGAGGGGCTGGGAGCCTGGACTCCTGGGTCTGAGGGAGGAGGGGCTGGGGGCCTGGACTCCTGGGTCTGAGAAAGGAGGGGCTGGGGGCCTGGACTCCTGGGTCTGAGGGAGGAGGGCTGGGGGCCTGGACCCCTGGGTCTGAGGGAGGAGGGGCTGGGGGCCTGGACCCCTGGGTCTGAGGGAGGAGGGGCTGGGGGACCTGGACTCCTGGGTCTGAGGGAGGAGGGCTGGGGGCCTGGACTCCTGGGTCTGAGGGAGGAGGGCTGGGGGCCTGGGCTCCTGGGTCCGAGGGAGGCTGACATTGCACCTGAAGCAGAAGGGAGGGGCTTCAGAAGAGTCTCAGGCCCGGGGTTCTGGGGATCGAGCCGGGAGGACGTGGGGACGCCGGGGGCGGGAGGGGGTAGGGGCCGGGCCGCAGTAACAAAGGCCTCTCCCTCCCACAAGCAACCCCCCTCGGCCCCGCCTCCCCGGCCCCCCGCTCGCCCTGATTGGTCCGTCTTCCTGCCCGTCAGCGCCGCCCCCCTCCCCGGGTCTGCAGCAGCTCCGGCCGCCTCGTCGCGCCCCCCCAGCCCCTTCCCCCGCCCCCGCCGCCCCCCCGGGCCGGTGCAGCCGCTGGCGGGGTCCCCTCCCCCTCCCCCTCTCCCCCCAGGCCTCGCGCGCCCCGGGACGGCCCCCCCTCTCCCCTCCCCCTCCGCGCCGCCGCTGCCGCGATGCCCCCCCCTGCGCCCGGGGCCCGGCTCCGGCTCCTCGCCGCCGCCGCCCTGGCCGGCCTGGCCGTCATCAGCCGAGGTACCGCAGCGCCGGGGGCGGGGGTCCGGGCGCCGGGTCCCGGGCGGGGACGGGGCTGGGGGGTTGCATCCGCGGGCGGGGAAGGGGACGGCCCCGGACGCCGAGGTCTGGGCCCGGGCGAGGGTGCCTCCCGGGGCTGGCAGAGGGGTCCTCGGGCGCCTGGATCGGTGCCCGGGGGTGGTCCGGTTCTGGGGCGCGAGCCTGGGCCTGGAGGCGGCGGGGCGACCGAGGGTCGCGGACCCTGGCCCCGGCGGGGGGCGGGGTGTGCGGCCCCGGATCAGGGAGGGGAGGGGGTCGGACGCTGAAGTAAGGGTCCCCGGGCAGGATCTCTGAACTGAGTTGGGGCGTCGGGGCCGGGGAATGCCCCGTCGGGGGCCGTTCTCTGCGTGGAGAGGGCCTGTGGGGGTCCTGGCCCGAGGGCCGGGGCTGGAGTGTGTGGGCGAAGGTGGGGGATGGGGTCTCCCCGGGGTCAGGGTGAGGAGGGGCCAGCTGTCCCGAGACCTCGGTCCCAGGGCCAGGCCGGCAGGGGTGGGGGCTGGCCTCCCAGCTGGGTCCTGTCGGCTGGGGGAAAGTGTGGTATTTGGGGGTGCAGTTATGTGGGGGGAGGGGGTCCAGGAAGTTGGGCCGGGGACTCAGAGGCGGGAGCTCCTGGTTCCCAGCGGGACTGGGGGATGAGAGAAGGGCAGACTGAGAAGGGAGGAAGGGCTGACCCGGGTCAAGGGTGAATGTCAGCCCTCCGTGGGGAAGGGGGCTGGGGGCTGGCCTGTGGAGCAGGGAGGGGGTGCAGGGGGTGCAGGGGGTGCACGGGGCAGTGTCTGCAGAGAGGACGTGTAGCCCGAGCCTGTGTCCTCCCAGCGGGGGCTGCCGCCCAGGCGGCCTGGCAGATGCCCCTGAGGAGGGAGGGGCGAGCAGGGAGGCAGGGTTAATTGGGGGCTTCTGGAGCCCCTCCCCCTGCCCCCCAGCTCTGCCTCCAAACAAGGGTCACGGAGTCAGGGACACACAGTCAGGGACAGCCGAGAGCCCCCAACAGTCTCAGCGAGGCAGCTGCTCCCCCCGCCTCCCGCCCACACACACCGGGTCTGGCTCCGCCACATCAACACGTCACTGAGGCCAAGGCCGAGCGCACCTGGCCGGGCACCTGCAGCCGCCCACGGCCACGCCAGCAGGGTGGTCCCGCCAGCAGGGCTCTGTGCACGCAGGTCAGGGGTCAGCCAGCCCTCACAGCCTCGGGGCCCAGCATCACCCCCTCCCTGGTGCAGGTCTGACAGGCTAGCTGACTGTCCATCTCTGTCACTTGTTCTTTGTGTCTCTCCAGGCGTCTCAGCCATTTCCGGGGGCTCCCTGGCTCCCACTCCCTGGGTCTGTCTCTCCATCCCTGCTGGTCTCAGCACAATCTCACGTGGGTCCCTCCTGCCTCTGGAAATGCCCCCCATCGTCACCCGCCCCCAGTGCCTCTCCGTCCCTTCCTGGCTCTCCCACCAGAGCCTTGGGCCTCGGTCACCTCTGGGGATTCACATCCCCTTTGGTCCCTGACACCTCCCTGTCTCCTGCCTCCTCCCTCCCCTCCCCTCACTCCCTTCCCTCCCCCTCCACCTCCTCCCGCCCTCTCTCCCCTTCTCCTCTCAAAGTAACTTCCCACTTTTCACTTCTCTGGCCCTCAGACTTCCTGGTGCTGACACCTGCGGGGCTGGGAGCTTAGTGGGGCCACGAGGAGGCTTAGGACCCAGGCCAAGTGCCTGCCCAGCTCTGGGCCTCGGATTCCCCACCTGGGAACTGGAGGGCTGGGGAGCAGGGGGCGGGGGAGGAGCTGATCAGAACCAGGAGGCAGAGAGCCAGCCCCACCTGCCCACCCACTGACGGAGCTGGGGCTCCCTGAGAAAAAGCTCCTGGGAGAGACACAAAATTGCCTCTCCTCTCTTCCGTTTTCCAAATTGTGGGGGGGAATGCGTGCAGGTTACCAGTCCTCTACAGGGTGTCCCGGCCCCGCCCTCTCCCACCTACACCGTCGGACACCCAAAGTTCCACGCGATGGAAAACAGCTAAGCCCGCTTCTCTGCCGTTGGCATTTTTCGACTTCTCCGGCATTTTAGATATCGTTCTAGCTTTCACTTTTTTGCCTCTAACTTTTTTCTCCGTATTAGACAGAGAGGGCAGGGCGGGCCCAGCCGTGCGGACCAGGGTCCACCCTGCTTGTCTGGACCGAGGTCTCGGCCTCATCCCTTCCCGTAGCACGTACTGACTGAGCACAGTCTGTTCCAGGCACTGAGTCTGCACAGGCACAGCCAGGGGGTTCTCCTGGGACCCAGGGAGATCAAATAACGAAAAAACCTAAAAGCAAGCCAGCAAGTCAATATGGGTCAGTTCAGAGAGTGACGGGCGAGTGGAGAAAATTAGGGTCGAGCTGGCCACGTGAGCAGTTGAGACGGAAAGGAGCGGAGAAGTCAGCCTTCCAAGGACCCCGAGAGCCCCGGGGGCAAAGGCGGGAACCAGCGGAAATTTCCGGGGGCCTTGGCTCAGCGTTCAGGCTCCGGGCATCAGTGATGGGAAGGCCCCTGGACTTCCACCATCAGCAACGAGAAAGAGGGTCTGGGGGGGGGCTTTTCGGTGTAGGGAGGCCAGGCCCCACCCCTCTCACCCTCTTCCCTGTCAGAGCCACAAACCCCCTCCCAACGTGCCCCCCCACCCCTCCCCGGGCTCACACACACTCCTGGGCCTCGGGGTCCCCACCTGTGGGTCCCCAGGACTGTGGAATCCACGCATCCCCTCATTGTTTGGCCCTAATTTTAACCAAGTTTCTTCCAGGCGCAAAAGGAGGTCTTATCTCCAACTCAAGGTCACCCAGCTTGTTAGAAACCCCCTTCTGTCCCGGGGCGGGGAACTCGCCCACCTGCCACCTTCACCCCCTGATTTAGGCACGGGGGCTGCTAGTTTGGACCGGCTGAGGCCCATGTGGTCCCTCCGGTCATTACTGGACCCCCAGACAGGCTGGCACCTGCCCCCTAATTACCCGACCGCGCAGCTGCTGGCGGGCACTTAACCAGCCGGCTCTGTGGTGAACCGTTCCTTGAATGACCTCATTTCCTCCCCCTCCCCCCCCCACCACCACCTGAAAAGGCACGATGATCATCCCTGATCACAGGTGGGGAAACTGAGTCCCAGGCAGGTGGAGGAGCTTGTGCAACGCAGAGGCAGAGCTGGGATTCGAACCTGAGCAACCCAGCTGCCCAGTCCGTTCTTCCAGGCGCCTGCTAAATGCTAGTGTCAGAGCTGACGGGGCATCTGAAAGGTCACCAACGCGGGAGGGTGCTGGGCACAGAGGCACCCTGCCCTTCCCGCTCCCCACCCCCGGGAGCCTGACCCTGGACCAGGGAGAGCCATAGATGTGGCTTTGGAACAGCAAGCATTTATTGGGTCCTTTCTGCATGCTAAGCCCTCAGAGGGAGAAACTGTTCTCTCTCTCTCTCTCTCTCTCTCTCTCTCTCTCTCTCTCTCTCTCTCTCTCTCCCTCTCCCTCTCCCTCTCCCTCTCTCTCTCCCTCTTCCTCTTCCTCTTCCTCTCTCATCTTTAAATATATTTTTATTGATTTCAGAGAGGAAGGGAGAGGGAGATAGAAACATCAATGATGAGAGAGAATCATCCATCGGCTGCCTCCTGCACGCCCCCCACTGGGGATCAAACTGTGACCTCTTGGTTCCCGGGTGGACGCTCAACCACTGAGCCACAACCGGCTGGGCTATTTTTCTCTCTTTTACAGACGGGGGAACTGAGACTCAAACTAGTGTGTGTGTGTGTGGGGGGGGGGGTCGTCACCCAGACAGGAAACGGTGTTGCAGATATTTGATGTCCCAGCACAGGCTCCTCGGGGCTTTCTTATCCAGTCTCTGGACACCATCTATTCCCTCTATGAACAGTTCCCTGCTCTCAGCTGAGCCCAGCTCTGGGGAACGGGGCCAAGATTCGGGCCCTCGGGGAGTTCCTGGCCAGGTGGGGGACGCTGCCGCAGCGGAGTCAACGTTACCCGTTACAGAGAGTGGAGACCCTCTGCTGTGGACAGTCAGGGAGGTCCTCCTGGAGGAGGGGGCATTTGCGTTTGGGTCTTGAAGAATGAGTAGGAGTTCAAGAGTTGGGGAAGCATGTTGCAGGCATCCACGTATGTCCTTCCACTCATTCAACTATTTCCCAAAGCCTTGCGGGGCCACGCCCCGTGCTGGGAGATGCTGGGGACACAGGCCTGAGTCAGACCCGGGCTCTGCCCCCATGAAACTTGGGATTGCCCTCCGCCAGGCCCCGAGCTGGGCACGCTGGGGGCACAGAGGTGGGCTGCCCCAGCTCCTGCCCGGGAGGAGCAGGTTTGCGAGGCCGTTGACCCTGATCCAGGTTCGCCATCTCTCCCAGGAGAGGCCCCGCCAGAGCAGGCCCCTGAAGAAGGAGAAGCGTTTGATGGGAAACTATGAGGCAGAGGGATGGACCAGGCTGGGCCCCACGTGCACTGAGGGGGCCGGGCCGGAGAGGGACCCAGGGCCCGACACCGGGCTGAGGGGCTGGGGTTCTGTCCCGATGGCAGCACGGAGCCACGGGAGGGACCGGGCAGCTGTGCATTGGAAAGCCCCCCTCCGGCAAGGCGGTTGTCTGTCTGTATTTCTGTCCGTACTTCTGTCTGCCAGGACATTTGGGTCCTGGCTGCTGGTGTGGGGTCCGCTCCTCGCCCCAGAGCCCTGGTGTGTGGGTGCAGCTCCCGCAGAGGCTCCTGGCTGGAGTGGGGCTGAGCCGGGAGCCCTGGTGCCCTCGGAGCTTGCGTGGCACCTTGGACAGCTCCCTCCTTAACCCAGGCCGGGTCCCCCTCCTTTAAACTGGGACAGTGGCTGCTAAGGGAGTGGGGCTGCCCTCCAGGGGGCATTTAGCAATGACTGGAGGCATTTCTGGTTGTCCCCACCCTGCGGTGGGAGGAGCTACTGGCGTCTAGGGGGTCAAGGCCAGGGTGCTGAGCGTGAGCACCTCCTCCCCTGGGCAGGGCGGCCCCACAGCGAGGAATCCTCCGGCCGAGCCAGAGGTGCCGCAGTGGAGAGGCCCTGCCCAGGACATGTGTGACCAGGAGTGTGACAAATCCTGCGTGTGTGTGTGTGTGTGTGTGTGTGGCCATGTGTGATCTGATTGTAGGTGACAGCGTGACTGTGTGCGCCTGATCCTTGGCCCAGAGCGGCCCCTTTGTAGTTCAGAGGCTGTGGCGATGTGGCTGTGACATTGCACAGGCTGTAGCTTCATGCACGACATTCCAGAGAGGGGGGTGGGGTGGGGCTGGAGGTGTCACACAGGACTAGGCCAGCACGTGTGTGTGTGTGTGCGTGTGTGTGTGTGTGTGTGTGTGTGTGTAAAGATGGCCCCCTCGGTAGGGCTGTGACTGTGTAGACTTTGCACCTGTGTGTGGGAGGCGGTTGGTGTCAGTGTAACTGTGTTGTTCTGTCCATGGGGGCGGGGGGGTGAGGGGGGACTCAGGGTGCAATGCAGCTTGGCCTGACTGTGGCCACGGGGGTGCTCCTGAGAAAGACTCGCCTTTTCTAATGGCTTTCCTTTCCACTGGGTGTGTCCCGGGCGGTGTTGTCACCTGAGGGGGCCCTGAGCAGGCCCCTTCGCCATTCACGGGACCGAGTGTGGGATGTGTCCTGGGCCTGGCGGCTGTGCGTGTCCCTGTGCAGGTCCATCTGCTGGCCGCCTCCTGCTGCTCCCAGGGCCGTGGGTGGCCCTGTCCACTCTGCACCGCTAGGGCGGGCGGGCCCCTCCCTCCATCCAGGAGTGCCTGGATGAGGCCTGGGTGAGGCCTGGGTGAGGCCTGGGTGAGGGGCTGCCCACTGTGCTGGCTCTGCCCCAGCCCTGTCCTGAGGGGCTGCTGATGGAGAGGGCCCTCGGGAGTCATTGGGGCAGCACGGGCAATTAATTCATCAGATTAATTAGCTCCTCATCCCGGGGCAGGGCAGGGCCCTCCCTCCCCGGCGTCCAAGGTCATCCGGCCGCCTCCTCTCCCCAGCCTGGTGCATCTCCATCCGGCCGCTTCCACTGGCCCAGCCCCCACTCCTGGCTCCGGTCCAGCCCGCTGGCCACGGTCCACGGAGAGATGAATGGGTGGGGGCGGGGGCCCTGCCGGGCAATGGGGCCCGCAAGCTGCACTGGAGTGTGCAGGCAGGCATGGGCCTGTGCCCGCAAGAGTGCGTCCGGGTGAGCAGGGCACACGGGTGTGTCTGTGTAGACTCGTGTGTCTGCAAAGGTTTGTGTGTGGCTGTGCACCATGCCTAAGGGTGTGTTTGTGTGTTTGTGTTAGATGTGTGTGTTTGTGTGTATGTGTGTGTGTGTGCGTGCATCTGTGTCTGTATGTCTATGTGTGTATGCATGAGTGTTGAGTGCATGCAGCCAGCTCCATATGTGTGTTATCATGTATTTCAGAATTAATGTGTGCACATGTGTGTGTCTGCATCTGTTGGTTGCAGAGGTACAGGCTTCTCTGTGTATGTATCTGTGTACTCGTACATCTGAATATGTGTGCCCATGTCCATCTGTGTGTGTGTATGTGTGTATCTGTGGATGTGTTTGTTGCATTTGGGTATGTGTGTCTGCCCGTGTATATGTATCTATGCGTTTTTAATCTGTTCATGTGTCTCCTCACTGTGAATACATATGTGTGCCTGTGCATACATGTGTGTGTTTGTGTATGTGCACACATGTGTCTACACATGTATACATATCTGTGTGTATATGTATGTGTCTCTGTAAACAGTATCTGTGAGTATATGTGTGTGAACATGTGTGTTTGGTGTACATGTGTCTTGCATACATGTGTGTTCGTGTGCGGTGATTGGGGGTGTGGTCTCAGTGTCTCTGGAGGGTGTAGGTTTGTGTGTCCCGGTCTGTCTGAGTCAGTGTGGGCTTGTGAGAAGATACATGTTGTGTGTGTCCTCTCTGAGTGTGTCTGCCGTGTGCGTTTCTGGAGTCATCAGGGAACATGTGTGTGGTGGGTGCGGAGAATGTCTGTGTCTGTGAGGGCACGCGTGTGCGTGTGTGTGAGTGTGTGAGTGTGTGCCCAAGCACAGTGCCCGCTGTGCTGAGCTGGCCCTCCCTCCACAGGGCTGCTGTCCCAGAGCCTGGAGTTCAGCTCTCCCGCCGACAACTACACAGTGTGCGAAGGCGACAATGCCACCCTCAGGTGCGGGCCCGGCCGCAGTCCCGCCTCTCACCTCCCCTGGGGAACACCGTCCCGGCCTGACACAGCCCGTGCCCCCCTCAGGAGAGGCCCTCAGGGAACGGCCTCCGGCCTCGGTGTCCCTGTCTGTCAAACGGGAGGAGGAGTGGCAACCACTGTGTCCTTTGTGGGGAGTCAAGGTTCTGTACACCCCACCCCCACCCCCCGGGCGAGAGAGCCGCACACTGTGGCTGCTGAGTCCGTGAGAGCCAGGGTCGCTGTTCCCAGGCCTCGGCCTCTGCCCACTCTGGGTGCCTGTCCCCTCCCTCTGGGTCCCTGTCCCCTCCCTCTGGGACCCTGTCTGTCTGTCTCTCTCTCTCTCTCTCTGTCTCTGTCCCCTGCTCTCTGGGCCCCTGTTCCCCTCTCTCTGCACCCCTGCCCCTCTCTCTCTGGATGGCTATCCCCCTCTCTCTGGGTCTGTGTCCCCCATCTTGATGCATCTCTGTCCCCCTCTCCCAGAGTGCCTGTCCTCCTCCCTCTGGGTCTCTGGCACAACAATCACGTCATAACCTCCAGCTACCACCCCATGCTCTCTTGAGCTCACCACCCTCCCTCTCGGGGGCTCAGTTCACCCACCTGCGAAGGGGGCACCGTCACCTCTGCCTCCCAGGGCAGGGCTCCCGCGGGACCTGGACATGTGGTGGGCCTCCCCCCAGTCCTTCCCAGCCCCTGCGATGGGAGAACCTGGGGGACCAGGCTTTGGGGGGGGACCGAGAAGAACCTTCCTCCCCTCCGCCTCCCGGCAGCTGCTTCATCGACGAGCACGTGACCCGCGTGGCCTGGCTGAACCGCTCCAACATCCTGTACGCGGGCAACGACCGCTGGACCAGCGACCCGCGGGTGCGGCTGCTCATCAACACGCCCGAGGAGTTCTCCATCCTCATCACCCAGGTGGGGCTGGGCGACGAGGGCCTCTACACCTGCTCCTTCCAGACCCGCCACCAGCCCTACACCACTCAGGTCTACCTCATCGTGCACGGTGAGCCGGCGCCGCGGGGGCGCGGGGGCGGGGCCTGGGCTGGAGGGGGCGGGGCTACGTCCAGGCTCCGCCCACGGGGAGGCAGACACAGCCCGGCCCTTGCGGATTTCAGCCAGGAGGCGGGGACAGGCACACAGACAGCGGCCCTTCGGCGTGGCAGCTTCTAAGGCAGGAGAGCTACAGGGTGAGGGGAAGGTGTGCTCACAGGAAGACCCTATTCCCTGGCTCAGCCCCATTTATTGAGCACCTACTGTGTGCAGGCATTTGCTCCAAACTGGGGAGAGAGAAGCAGCCCATCAGGCTGCTCCCAGTCCTCTGGAGGTGACTTTCCTAGGAGAGGCGGCTTCCCAGACAGGCTGTCGGAGCTGAGACGTCAGCCAGGTGCAGAGCTGGGACCCGGAAGGAGCGCCAGGCGCGGGCGCCCAGGGAGGAAATGAGTCAGGCGTGCCCAGGGGGGCCTTGCAGGGCAGGATGCATCAGCTTTCGGAGTGGGCGAGAGGGGGCTGGGGAGGTCCACAGAGCGGGCAGGAGGAAGAGAGGGGGTTGAGGCTGCCTCGCGTGGCATCAGAAATGGGCTGAAGGGAGAGAGCATTCGCGGACTCGGGGACCCAGGCACAGGGACGGCCCAGCGGGGCCAGGACAAGCCCGACTTGGGAGCCAGACCCGCCGCCTGGCTCCAACCTGGGCACCAGCTAAGGGGCCCTGAGCAGGGGGGGTCTCGGACCCCTCACACGCATCACATCTAAGACATCAGCAATTGCAAGGGGCTCCTTTACTGTATGCTCTGCTGGAAAAGGGAAAAACCTGCCAATGAAACTGGCATCCTGATGATAGAGGCATGATCAAGTGAGATTTAAAAAAATAAATAAAATAAACAGCCCTCGCCGGTTTGGCTTAGAGGAGAGAGCGTCCGCCTGCGGATGGAAGGGTCCCGGTCGCAATTCCAGTCAAGGGCACGTACCTTGCTCGTGCGGGAGGCAACCAGTCCATGTGTTTCTCTCACCTCGATATTTCTCTCTGTCTTCCCCTCTCTCTCCCACTCTCTCTAAAAATCAATGGGAAAATATCCTTGGGTCAGGATTAAATAAACAAATAATAAGTAATAAATAAAATAAAAAACATCTACGTGGGTCAGAATTGCTGGACACGGCCACGTCTACCCCGGAGGGAGGGTGGCCGTGAGGGTTTCATAAGCTAATTTTTGCAAAGCACTGAGAACAGGGTTTCCCACACCAGAAGCACCAGGTGAGCATTTGTAAAATGAGCTATTTTTTAAAAAAAATTAATAATAGCAAATGAATAAAAATAGAGATGGGGAGAGAGAAACTCAGGACAGAGAATAGAAAAGCTAAGATAGGATGAAGGCAGAGACAGAGACGGAGAAAGAGTGAGGAAGACAGAAGTTAGACATGAAGCCAGATCCAGAGGAAGGGAAAACGGGAAAATCTTACAGAAAGACAGGGAAAGTCAGCTGGACTCCTGGGTCTGAGGGAGGAGGGGCTGGGGGCCTGGACCCCTGGGTCTGAGGGAGGAGGGGCTGGGACCTGGCCTCCTGGGTCTGAGGGAGGAGGGGCTGGGGGCCTGGCCTCCTGGATCTGAGGCAGGAGGGGCTGAGGCCTGGACTCCTGGGTGTGAGGGAGGAGGAGCTGGGGCCTGGACTCCTGGGTCAGAGGGAGGAGGGGCTGGGGCCTGGACCCCTGGGTCAGAGGGAGGAGGAGTTGGGGCCTGGACTCCTGGGTCTGAGGGAGGAGGGGCTGAGGCCTGGACTCCTGGGTGTGAGGGAGGAGGGGCTGGGGCCCTGGACTCCTGGGTCAGAGGGAGGAGGGGCTGGGGCCTGGACTCCTGGGTCTGAGGGAGGAGGGGCTGGGGCCTGGACTCCTGGGTCAGAGGGAGGAGGAGTTGGGGCCTGGACTCCTGGGTCAGAGGGAGGAGGAGTTGGGGCCTGGACTCCTAGGTCAGAGGGAGGAGGAGTTGGGGCCTGGACTCCTGGGTCAGAGGGAGGAGGAGTTGGGGCCTGGACTCCTGGGTCAGAGGGAGGAGGAGTTGGGGCCTGGACTCCTGGGTCAGAGGGAGGAGGAGTTGGGGCCTGGACTCCTGGGTCTGAGGGAGGAGGGGCTGGGGGCCTGGAGTCCTGGGTCTGAGGGAGGAGGGGCTGGGGCCTGGACTCCTGGGTCAGAGGGAGGAGGAGTTGGGGCCTGGACTCCTGGGTCTGAGGGAGGAGGGGCTGGGGGCCTGGAGTCCTGGGTCTGAGGGAGGAGGGGCTGGGGCCTGGACTCCTGGGTCTGAGGGAGGAGGGGCTGGGGCCTGGACTCCTGGGTCTGAGGGAGGAGGGGCTGGGGGCCTGGACTCCTGGGTCTGAGGGAGGAGGGCGGGGGGCCTGGACTCCTGGGTCTGAGGGAGGAGGGGCTGGAGGCCTGGACTCCTGGGTCAGAGGGAGGAGGGGCTGGGGGCCTGGACTCCTGGGGCCTGGGAGCCCATACCCAGCCTGTCGCTGACCTCTCTCCCCTCCCCCGAAGTCCCTGCCCGCATCGTGAACATCTCCTCGCCTGTGACGGTGAATGAGGGGGGCAACGTGAACCTGCTTTGCCTGGCTGTGGGGCGGCCCGAGCCTACAGTCACCTGGAGGCAACTTCGAGGTGAGGACCTCACCCCTGGCCCAAAGCCCCTTCTCCTGCCCCACAGTTTGGGCCCCATGTTTCCCCGTGTCCCTACCAGATGTCCAGAGCCCTCCGTTCCCCCAGCCGTGATCCCCCTCACCCTTGTGATGACTTGCTTTGCCCCTCCCACCCCGCTCCCCTCACGTCCCTGGCAGACCTCAGATCCTGAGAGCCTTCACCACTTGGCATCCCAGGCCTGGGGCCACACCCTCCACATCATCCATTAGATTCCAGCCCTGCCCCTCCTCCCCTCACTCCACCCTGTCCCTACCCCCAATATCCGCAGTGTCTTCCCCACCAGCCACAGGATTCTCCTGGACTCAGGTCCCTACTGAGCCAGGTCATGGCCAGTGGCCCCACCCACATTCCCGCCCCCTGGTCACCTGGGATGCTCCAGCCCAGCAGTTCCCAAAGTGTGTTCCCAAAATGGCAGCATCAGTGTCACCTGGGAACTGGCCAGAAAAGCACAGTCCTGACGACTAGATTTCCAGACGACTAGAAATCTCCCCCATCACCATCTCCATCTCCATCACCATCTCCATCTCCATCACTCTCTCCATCTCTATCACCATCTCCATCACCCTCTCCATCTCCATCACTCTCTCCATCTCTATCACCATCTCCATCACCATCTCCATCTCCATCTCCACCACACCATCACCATCACCATCTCCATCACCATTCCCATCCCCATCTCCATCACCATCTCCATCACCATCTCCATCTCCATCACCATCTCCATCTCCATCACCCTCTCCATCTCTATCACCATCTCCATCACCATCTCCTCCATCTCCATCACCATCACCCTCTCCATCTCCATCACCCTCTCCATCTCCATCCCCCTCTCCATCTCTATCACCATCTCCATCACCATCTCCATCCCCCACTCCATCTCCACCACACCATCACCATCACCATCTCCATCACCATTCCCATCCCCTTCTCCATCTCCATCTCTATCACCATCTCCATCACCCTCTCCATCTCCATCACCATCTCCATCTCCATCCCCCACTCTATCTCCATCACCGTCACACCATCACCATCACCATCTCTATCACCATCACCATCACCATCACCATCACCATCTCCATCACCATCTCCATCACCATCACCATCTCCATCTCCATCACCATCTCCATCACCATCTCCATCACCATCACCATCACCATCACATCTCCATCTCCATCACCATCTCCATCACCATCTCCATCTCCATCACCATCCCCATCTCCATCACCATCTCCATCTCCATCTCCATCTCCATCTCCATCACCATCTCCATCACCATCTCCATCTCCATCTCCACACTTTAACAAGCCCTTTAGGTGATTCCGACGGTCAAGCTGAGAGCCACTCCCTAGTCTACCCCCAAACATAGTCCCAAGCTGCCTGAGCGTGACTTCCCAGACCTGACATCTCCCTTTTTACCTGGATCTCACTAACAATTCCCAGATCTCTAGATCCTCATTCACTGGGTCTTTGGAGGCCAATGGTGCCAATCACTGGACACCCTGAGACTCCAGAACCCAATAACTAGGTGTCAGATCCCTGATCCTCCCCCAGTGGGTCATCTGAACCCCACAATCCTGGTCTATGGTCCTGGTTTCCCAGGTGCCCTAAGTCCCAAAGGGTCTCTGAGCCCAGATCTGTCATAAGACCCTACGTATCCAGATTATTGATCACAATCACCAGATCCCTAGTCTCTGAATCCCAAGAACTAGACTCCAGAACTCAGGACCCTGCCCCATTGAGTCTGTATTTCCTGGATCTTTCTGAGCCCCAAGATCCTGGGATTCTCCCCCCACAGGGTCCTCTGAGCCCCATGATCTGAGTCATGTGCTCCCAGATCCCTGGATCCCCTGCACCCCCAAATTCTAGGACCCTCCCTTCTGGGTTCCAGTTACTAAGCCCGGATCTCACTCCCTGCCCCACCCTTAGCGGGAGGTCCCAGCGCCTCCCCCCCCCGCCCCCCCAGGCCCTGCCTATCTCCCATTGGCCCCGGCACTCAGGCCCTGCGGTGCCTGCCCCGCTGATGTGTGTCCGTGTTGTGCCCGTGTCGTCCCGTGTTAAGTGTTTGTGTCCGGCCCCGCCCCCTCCCTTCCCAACCTCCACAGACGGCTTCACCTCGGAGGGCGAGATCCTAGAGATTTCCGACATCCAGCGGGGCCAGGCTGGGGAGTACGAATGCGTGACTCACAACGGGGTCAACTCAGCGCCTGACAGCCGCCGCGTGCTGGTCACCGTCAACTGTGAGCCCCCGGGTGCCTGCGCGCGCGGAAGGGGGGCGGGGGGGGCGGGCCCTGGGTCCCCGGCCAGAGGTCCTGAGGGAGGAGAGGTTGGGGGGAGGGGGCCCGGGCTCCGGAGAAGCAGGGAGGAGGGGGCTGGCGGCTGGGAGAATCCGCTGACCCCCGCCCGTCACCAGATCCTCCCACCATCACGGACGTGACCAGCGCCCGCACGGCCCCGGGCCGGGCCGCCCTCCTGCGCTGCGAGGCCATGGCGGTGCCCCCCGCGGACTTCCAGTGGTACAAGGACGACAGGCTGTGAGGACGGCGCCAGCCCCGGGGCGGGGGCGGGGGCGGGGGGGGGCGGGGGGGACGGGAGGGGGAGGGGGCGGTGCCCGCGGAGACCGGAGGGGCGGGTCCGGCTTTTGGTGATGGGTCCGCGGGCCCCAGAGCGAGCTGGTGGGGACTTGCTGGGAGCTTGGGCCCTTCGGTGATGAATGCTGGGCCTCCATCTCCTGGGGCCATTCGGGGAGAAGGCCGGGTCGTTGCGGAGGACCTGGCGGGGACGCTTAGACCATTGGGGCCAGCGGAGTCCGGGAGTCCCTGGAGACGGGGGAGTCCAGTGTCCGGGGGGACAGGGGTGCCTGGAGAGGGGCGTCGGCGGCAGTGGCCCGGGATCCTTGACCTGGAGGCTGTGTGCCTGCGTGTGTCTGTCTGTCTGTCTCTGGGGTCTCCGGGGGCTTGGGAAGCCTGACCGTCGAGGGCCTGGCTCTGCGCCCCGAGGGGTCACGGCCCGCCCCCTGACCCGGGTCCCCGCAGGCTGAGCAGCGGCGCGGCCGAGGGCCTGAAGGTGCAGACGGAGCGCACCCGCTCGATGCTCCTCTTCGCCAACGTGAGCGCCCGGCATTACGGCAACTACACGTGTCGCGCCGCCAACCGGCTCGGAGCGTCCAGCGCCTCCATGCGGCTCCTGCGTGCGTCTGAGCGCGGGTCGGCGGGGGGCGGGGCCTGAGCGGCGTGGGCGGGGCCTGAGCCGGGTGGGCGGGGTCTGGGCGGTGAGACGTCCTGAACGCCCCAGACTCGCTCAGAACCTCGGGAAGAGAAGGACGCTGGGACTCCGGCAATATAACCAGAAACCGATCCCTTCAATGATGATCGATTCTCTGAGTGCCCACTGCGGGCTGGGCCTTGGGCGCTGCGCACACAGCAGTGCCTGGGAGACAAGATGCAGGGGCTCGCAGAATTTATGGTCTCGTAGTAGCAGAAAAGCAATAAACAAGTAGACACATAAATAAAATGAGAAGCAAACACACATACACATAACGAAGCCAGAAATAATAGGATTGGGGATGGTAGCATTAGATAACCCATCAAGAAAGCTTCCTGGATGGGGTAACCTTTTTTTTTTTTTTTTTTTTTTTAATCCTCACCCAAAGATATTTTTCCATTGATTTCTTCAGAGGGAGTGGAAGGGAGAGCGCAAGACAGAGAAATATCAATGTGAGAGAGACACATCGATTGGTTGCCTCCTACAGGAGCCCTGACCAGGGCCCAGGCCGGGGAGGAGCCTGCAACCTGGGCACGTGCCCTTGACCTGAATCGAACCCGGGACCCTTCCGTCTGCAGGCTGACGCTCTATCCACGGAGCCAAACCGGCTAGGGCAAGGGGGGTAACCTTTGAACTGAGTGGTAAGCAGCAGCCAGCTGTGCCCAGCCTGAGGGAAGGGCGTTGCAGGTGAGGGAACAGCACGTGCAAAGGCACAGCAGGAGGCCAGCAAGAATCACATTGACTGCCCTTTGAGGAATGGGCGGGGGGGGGGTGCAAATGGAGGCAAGGAGAGCAGACGGAGGCTACTGCAGTAATTCAGGCTTGGAGCGGTGGGGAGTGTCTACCTCAGGGAGATGTTTTGGGAGGTGGAGGGAAGAGTGAAGTAGAGGCCGTGTGATTCCAAAGTTGGCTTGAGCCTCTGGGTAGCAGGATGTAGTCATGAAGCACTGAAATGGAGAGGTGGTGGAGGCTGGGGCAGGGCGGTAGCCAGCCAGTCTCAGGGGACAGAAGTCTAGAGTGCAGTTTTGGACGAGCTGCCTGTATGATGCCTGGTGGCGGTTCCGGGTCGACGGGAACTGTGTGACCGAAAGACAGACACGCAGGGCCCCAGGCTGACGAAAAAGGGGGGGGGATGTGAGAAAAACGGGGAAATAAGAGAGACAGCCAAATGCTCTGAGATGCTGAGACTCAACACAGAAGAGCGGCCTGGCCGGGTGGCTAAGTTCGTGAAACACCCTCCCACGCACCCAAGGGTCCCAGGTTCGATTTCCAGCCAGGGCACATGCCCAGATGGTGGCGTCCATCCCCAGTCAGGGCACATAAGGCAACCGATGGACGTTTCTCTCTCACATTGATGTTTCTCTCTCAACCTCTCCCTTCCTCTCTCTCTCTAAAATCAACTTAAAACAATACAAAACCAAACAAAATATCCGAAGAGCAGGCACACGGAGTGAAAGGCTCAGAATGGCCCCGGGAGAGGCAGCCTCCAAGGAGACCCTCCGGGCCTTGAGGGAGACATGCAGGGTGCCCTCCTCCCAGGCCTCCTCCCGTGACCCTCTCTCTCCCCCCAGGCCCAGGCTCCGTGGAGAACTCAGCCCCGAGGCCCCCAGGACCCCTGACCCTCCTCTCCGCCCTGGGCTGGCTGTGGTGGAGGATGTAGGAAGAACCCAGTGCGGCTCGCCTCCCCCTGCGGGGGGCTGAGGCCGAGAGCAAGAGAAAAAGGGGGAGCAAGCGGCGTGGGTCTCGAAGGGGCCGAAGAGCTCTCGGCTACCGAGGAAGAAGAAAGGAGGAGGAGGGAGAAGAAAGATCTCTAGAGAACCCATCACTGTGAGGGATAACGCAAAATTATGCATCTTTCTACAGCCATTCTCGCCACCGTTCACGTTTCTGATTGTGACCCACCCCCGCCACTCCCACCCCTCTCTTAGCTCAGGCTGGCAACCGGATCGCATGTGGGGAGTGGGTGTGCGTGTGTGCGTGTGAGCCTGTGTGTGTGTGTGTGTGTGTGTGCATGGGAGTGGGTGGGCAGGGTGGGGAAGGGGGCTCCAACCTTCCCTCCCCGACACCCCCACGTCCACTGCCCCGACCCTGCTGCCTCTCCCCTAGGGCTGGAGGTAGGTATGGGGGCTTCGTGGCAGAAGCTGTGAGGGGAGGTTATCCGAGCCCCTGCTTTCCCGGCATATGCACGCACACCCCCTCTCCTCGCTGCTGAAGAGGTGTCTCCTGGGCAGGCAGGCCGTGGGGAGAGGGGCCAGGCTGTCACTCAGCCTCTGTGAGCAGGTGGGGGATCTCCATCTGGGCTCCGGGTCCCCCTGCTGTCAACCGCCCACTGCCTGCAGCCGAGGCTCCATCGCTGGCTCACAGCCTGAGACCTCCCACCTCCCCCGTCCCCGCCCTCCCTGGACTTTCTGGGCCCTTCCTGGGCCAACCGGTGCTTCCATCCAACTGTCAGGCTGGTGTCTGTGGCCACCTGTCTGTCTCAGTGCTTTGCCCTGCCCAACCCCCACGCCCTTTGGCCACCTGCAGTGCCAACCAGCTGCCCTCCGCGTCCCTGCAGCCGCCCACACCGATGGGCTTGCTGGTCTACTCCTCCCCGGCCTCTCCACCAACTACCAACTGCACCTCCCAAAGGCTGACGTGACCGCGCACGCGTGCACACACACACACACACACACGCACACACCCGCGGTGGACCAGCAATAGCCCCCTGGCTCCAGCTGTAGCCCGTGACCAGCCATGGATCCCCCAAGGGTGGGCAACCGTTGTCAGGAGACGGCGCTGCGGGGCTGTGGCCTCCGATTGTAGGAGCACCCCACCCCGGCACACCACATCACGCCAACTGGGGGAGAGAGGTCCCACACAGGCATCCGGAGCCCGGACCAAGATGGAGTCACCAGCTCCGACTCCCAGGAGACCCTCTACCAACACCCACCCTGAACCACACCACCCAGCGTTTGGGGGTTGGGGGTCGAGGACAGCAGGGGCAGGGGGGGCAAGGGGCAGTGACTGTACCTCAGACAGGGGCGTGGGCCCCATCCCACATTGTCTTCCATTCCCAGGGTCCGGGGGGATGGGGCTGGGAGGGGGAGGGAGGCGAGGGAGGGGGCGGGCGGGCCCTGGGGGCCGTGTGTTCCGATTCATGGGGAGTGTTGAGACCACCACACCAATAAACGCCTTTTTCCAAAGTCTCCGCCTGCAGGTGTCAACGTCATTGAAAGGATCCGGGTGCAGGGAGGTCAAAGGGTCGTGGTCATCGGCGGTGCCCCCCCAGCATCATTTCCTCTGGCCCCTTTCTCTTGGGGAGGTTTGGAACTGGCCTGGCACAGAGTAGAAGGCCTAGAGAAATTGAGCCCGCGGTGACAGCATGTGAGCTACTAGGTCAAAAGGCACCTGATGCCCACCTTCACTTACACACGCCACGTCCCCTGTGTGTTTAAGGCGATTTGTGTTAGGTTTTCTGTCTCTGGTGATCGAAAAAGAAATGACAACTCTACCTGATATAAAAGAGCTATAGCCCTAACCGGTTTGGCTCAGTGGATAGAGCATCGGCCTGCAGACTGAAGGGTCCCAGGTCTGATTCCAATCAAGGGCATGTACCTTGGTTGCGGGCACATCCCCAGTGGGAGGTGTGCAGGAGGCAGCTGATTGATGTTTCTCTCTCATCGATGTTTCTGACTCTCTATCCCTCTCCCTTCCACTCTGTAGAAAATCAATAAAATATATTAAAAAAAAAAAAGAGCTATGGAGGGTCCAGGGACCCAGGACTCCAGCCCTCAGCCCTTCAACATGAGCTCCATTTCCCAACGGCCTCTTGCACCCCAATCTTGAACCAGAGGCCTCACCTCCGCTCCTTCCCTGAGACAGAGGCCGGTGGCCTGTGCTCTCGTTATGTGCTCTCCCTGTGTCAGACCCGCCGCCGCCCATGATACAGGCTGAGAGGTTTGGGTTCACTCTCTTGCATGAGTGATACGCCCGGTTCTGGGTCAATGACACCAGGGACGTTTTCTGGCAGGCTTCAAGGAAGCTTTGCCCCGCTCAGGAGACGGGTCGAGGATGTGATTCCTGGAGCCGCAGCAGCCATCTTGCTACGTGAGGCAACCCGCCAACCCTCTGAGGATGCAATAAGCCCAGGTCCTTGATGGGGTCCCTAAGATGCTGCACCAGCCTGAACCCAACCACCCACCTCCATGATTCTTTCCACCATTTATTTTGTTAATTTCAGCCAAAAGAATCTTCACTGATGCACCCCTTCATTTCCAAGGGGAACCCCTGCTGATAAAGGAAGGCACCGTGCTGGGGAGAGCGGTGGCTAACCCAGCCCCTCGCTGGCACCCACACATCTGAGCAGTTCACCTATATTTATTGACTAGAAGCCCGATGCATGAAGATTCATTCAGGAATGGGCCTTCCTTTCCCTGGCTGCCGGCACCACCTTCCCTCTGGCCAGAGCTGCCTTTCTGCTCCAGACGCTTGGAGCCTGTGTATGCAAATTAACCCGCCATTTTTATGGGTTAATTTGCATACTCACTCCTGATTGGTTGGTGGGTGTCGCAAAGGTAGAGTCAATTAGCATGTTACTCTTTTATTAGGTAGATTGCCTGCTGGGTGCTAGGCTCTGTGTGAAGTTCTGGGGATAATGACATGGTCTCTGTCTCTGTCCACAGAGCTCTCAGTGTAGAGAGGGAGTCAGAGGCTAAACAAGTAAGGATGTATTTACAGAGGAGAAGCACAAGGCGCAAGGTCTCCAGGGCCTAACCCACGACTGAGGCAGGGGTTAGAGGAGCATCTTCTCAGATGGTAACTGTCACCTTTACGCTTGAGAAATGTACCACACAGGAGAAAGCACCATGCTCCAGACGGAGCAGACGGTAGGGGCAAAGGCCCGGGGCAAAATAACGTGGCAGAGAGAAGGCCTGTGCCACTGGAGTGGCAGGGGGAGGATTGGAACGGGAGGTCAGAGAGGCCAAGGGAGGTCAAACCACGAGGCTTTGAAGGTCATGATGAAGCGTTTGGACAACATCTGAAGGGCAATGAGCAACCAGATAAGCAGTGGTTCCCAATGTGGGGCACACACCTCACAGGGGGGCAATTTGATTTTTAAGGGGGGCAATATGAGAATGAGTTATTGACAGTGGATTTTTTGCATTTCTTATGGTTCTAGGGGCCTCATATACAGTATACAAATATGTATGGTGACATATTTATGCATTTCATTTCTCTATTACATGTTTTGAAACTTTATTTGCTATTTTTTCATATCACTTCATATTATTTTTATTTTTTAAACAATTTCTTAGTGATTTCTTCCTCAGTACTTCAACTGTCCTTTCATTTATCGTTCTCTTTCATGGATGCCATGTTCTTTGGAACCTTGTTTACACCAAGTTAATGGCCTTTTAGGCTTCCTCCACGTGAACAGGAGTTCACTTTTTGAATAATAAGAATTCTATGTCACAGGGTGGGGGCGGGGACATCAGGATTTTAGAGATGCTTAGGTGGGGCATGGCCAAAAAAAGTTGGGAACCACTGGTTTAAAGGGAAGAGGACATGTGATCTGGTCTGTTTTAAGGTGAAGACTCTGGAAGCTGGATGGGCATGGTCTGGGGGAGGCAGAAGTGGACATAGGAAGACCTTTTCAGGGATGAGGTGGGGCCCCCCTCTCTGGCTCAGAGTAGCACAGGAAGCCCCCCTGTTCGCTGCACAGCCCCCAGGTCTTGGTCTGCTTGGTGGTTTGCAACCACACTGTTAGGTCAGCAGGAGTCTCCCCAAGCCCAGGAGTCCCACCTCCTTCGTTGCACGAATACAGGCAGTCTTCTCAGTGAGAGAGGGAGACAGGAAGTCCCACTCTCAGAGTCTGACCTTGACTCACAGTAGGACAGGAGGCGAAACAGGAAGTCTTGCCCAAAAAGCCCTGCACAGAGCAGGCCATTCGCCGGGTCACACCTGTGTGGCTGCCCGCACAGTCTTCGGCACCCCACCTGGAGAGATGACTGGGCTGGGGCTGGAGGCCTGGAAGAGAAGGGGCGGGGGACAACCTCAGGAGTAACCCTGGATGTGAGATGACTCACCCTTTTCTAGCACTAGCTCTCATTATTCAGAAATTAGCGGGGTTTCCTCCACTTACAAGGAATAAAAAATGTCTAGCCTCCCTTGGGAGCGAGGAGACATGCAACTTTACTGGGAAAGAGAAATTCCGTTTCACTTCTGAGAGAAAATGGAAGTTTGGCCCATTTTTATGGGGAAATAAATAAAGGAGGTCCCATCTTACTCCCTTTGTGGGGGAAATTGGAATGTCACTCTTCTTTTAAAGCAAGCATGTCAAACTCGTGGGGCATAACGAATATTTTTGCGACCCAGCCAATATAACGGTATATAAGAAACGTTTTAATAAAAATTTTGTAACTTAATTTTTACAATATCCTGTTATACATAATCCTCTCTAATAAAAGAGAAACATGCAAATTGACCGTACCTTCGCTACACCCACAAGCCACGCCCAACCAGCCAATCAGGACAAGTATTCAAATTAATCCAACCAAGATGGCAGTTAATTTGCATATCCAGGCCAGAACAAAGACAGAAGACAGCGTAGAAAGAAGCCAAGCGCTGCAGAAAGGAGTGAAGCTGCGGAGAAGCAAGCAAGCGGGGCAGGGGAGAAGGAAGGGAAGCAGGTGGGGCAGGGGAGAAGGGAGAGAAGCCAGAGGGGCTGCGGAGAAGGAAGGGAAGCAGGCGGGGCGGGGGAGACCGCAGCAGGCAGCCCTATTGCAGGAAACTTCCTGCAAGGGGCCTCTAGTTATTAATAACAAACTACAACGTTCGCCAATGACTGATTACTATCATTGTGTTGCATTCATTTCCCTTACGCGCCTTACGCGCAGGCCCACCATTTCTCTCCACTAATACTAGCAGCGAATATTTTAGCAGCCAATTGCCACCTCATTAGTCTTGGACTGACTTGTTTGGTGTGCGCAACAGGAAATATTTCGCTTTCGGAGAACAAGAGAAATAGGTTTGTTTGCGTGACCCTTACTCATTTGTGCAGTAACTCGGTGTCTGGTAGGTTCGTGTTCAAGGAAAAAAAATATTAACTTTTATTAAAATGTTCTATTATTTTATGTTAACGATGACTCATTTATTTCAGCCCTTTGCATTCAGCATGTCTCTATTGAAATAAACCTACGTTTCTACGAAAATTGAAGCTTTTGTGGTTTATTTGCGGCCCACATACACTTACACCTTGTTTATTTGGCCCGTGTCAGCCTTTGAGTTTGACATGCTTGACATAAAGGTTGGATGGGAAACCCTGTCCAGTCTTTACATATTTTCAAAAGGATAAAATGTTACCAGGATTGTAAACCAACCAGTAAAGCTGTGGGAAGAGAACTCGGAGCATTTCATCTCCCTGACTAAATAACGCAGAAATTCCACACTCACTTGGTGGGCCCCGGCTGGGCTCGGGTCCTCAGGCGGGACTTTGGGGGGCAGAGGCTGTGGAGCCTGCACTGGGGGCAGGCTCTGCATCTTCTTTTCTGGTGGGGGGATCACAGGGGCAAAGGTGGGGAGGTGCTTCTTTTTCTTGGGAATCTCTCCTGGAAAAGAGAGAGGAAGAAAAAAAAAGAAAACAGAAACATGTGATTGGCTGCTCCAACATCCTGACCCAGCCAATGGAAAGGGAAGCTGGGGGCTGAGAGGCGGAGCCTTGATCTGATTGGCTGCTATGGACCTGTAACCACGCTGATTGGTTCAGCCAGGCCTCCAATCGGGTTTTACCTAGGGACCCTTCCAGGGGGTGGCTCACTCACCCTGGAACCTGCGCAGGCAGCAGACGCACAGGAGGATAAGCGCTGCCAGGAGCGCCAGGCCCAGGAGGGAGCCAAGGACGATGCCAGCGATGGCCCCGGGGCCCAGGGTGGGGTCTGGAAGAGACAAAGTGAAGCAGGACAAGGAAAGTGAGAGCCGGGGCTGGATCAAGTCCCCTGCCCCAGCTCTCAGAACCCAGGATGCTGGGACCCAGCACTCGCAATTCATCTAAGGTTTACTCAGGGACTGTGTGTGCCCAGCATTCTACCACGTGACGAAGACCCATTGCTGAGCAAACCCAAGATACCTTCTCTCATGGGGGTTCATTTTAGGAGGAAAATCCGAAATGAATGTGCAAATAAATAACATAATTATATGCCCAGCTGGGTGTGGCTCAACTGTTAAGCATCAAACTGGAATCAGGAGGTCACTGGTTTGATTCCTGGTCAGGGCACATGCCAGGGTTGCAGGCTCGATCCCCAGTGTGGGGTGTGCAGGAGGCAGCTAATCAATGATCTCTCTCATCATGGATGTTTCTTTCTCTCCCTCTCCCTTCTCTCTGAAATCAATAAAAAAAAATTTTTTTTTTTAATAATAACAGCCCTAGCCAATTTGGCTCAGTGGATAGAGCATCGGTCTGTGGACTGAAGGGTCCCAGGTTCGATTCCAGCCAAGGGCACATACCCAGGTTGCAGGCTCAATCCCCAGCGTGGGGTGTTCAGGAGGCAGCTGATCAATGATTCTCTCTCATCATCGATGTTTCTCTTTCTCTCTCCCTCTCCCTTCCTCTCTGAAATCAATAAAAATATATTTTTAAAAATATCAATAACGTAATTATAGATTTCACTAAAAAGAAAACAATAAATGTGCTGCGATAGAAATAATGGGAGGGGGGTTTACATTTAGAAAGGAGGGTGAGGAGCAGGTCTCTGAAGAAGTAGCATTGAGGAGAGACCTGCGGAATCCGGAGCCAGGCATGCTAAACCGGGGAAGGGTGTTCCAAGCAGAGGGAACAGAAAGTGCAGAAGCTCAGAGGCACGAAAGAGTTTTCTGTGTTTAAATAAAGGCCAGTGTGGGTTGAGGACATGGAAGGAGAGGGAACGAGGTAGAGGATGATGTTAGAGGGGTTAGCAGGGGCCAGAGCCTGGGGGAATCTTGGAGGAATTCATGAAAGGCTTTGAAGGAGATCGGCAGCGACATGATGTGGTTTCTTTGACTCTGGCTTCTATGCGGTGAAGGATGGGGTGTCGGAGGGCAAGAGGGGGCAGCGGGCGACCAGATAAATGGCTGTTGTGGGCAAGAGAGGATGGCGGTGTCTGACCAGGGCGTTGGAAAGAAATGGATGGATTAGAAATGCATTTGGGGAGGAACGTTGATGGGACCTGCTAGTACTGGGGATGCTGGAGGTGACTTGAGCATGTGGGTGGTGCCACCGACCAGGAGTGGGGAGAAGGGAAGTCAGATGGGAGCAGGAAGGTGGGGTGCAGTTTCGGGGGGAACCATGAAGCGGTCTATTTTGGACACGTGGAGTCCAAAATGCCAATTGGACATCCAAAGTGAAGGTGTCGAGTAGGGAGGTGGGCTTTCAAATGTGGGGGTTCAGAAGAAAGGTCTGGGCTCAGGATCAGACGTTGAGAGTCATCTGAGTAATCACGAGATTCCAGGCAATGAGAGGGAACAGGGTCACACTGGGCAGAAATACAGCCAGAGGAGAGGGCTGGGCACTGAGGCTGGAGCCATCCAATACTCGGAAACTGGGAAGTGCTACCGGTTGAACCGGGTCTCCCCCAAGAAAGAGATAGTGACACCCTAACTGTCCATACCTGTGAATGCGACTTTATTTGGAAACTGAGTCTTTGCAGATCGTTTTGACTGGACCACCCTCGCTCTATTTCCGAATAAGGTCACATTCACAGGTACTGGGGAGTAGGGTGTCAATATATCTTTTTTCGGGGAGACACAATTCAACCAGTCAAGTCAAGATTAGATCACTAGGGTACACCCTAACCCAATATGACTCGTGTTCTTGCAAGAAGAAAATGGAGACACGCAGGGAGGCGGCGGCAGTGGGGAGCTGGAAGCAGAGATTGGACTGCAAGCCAAGGAACCCCTGCCCGGCCAGTGTGGCTCAGTGGCTGAGCGTCAACCCAGGAACCAAGAGGTCGCTGGTTCCATTCCCGGTCAGGGCACGTGCCCAGGTTGCAGGCTCCATCCCCAGTAGGGGCATGCAGGAGGCAGCCAATCAATGATATTCCTGTCTCATCTGGTTGATGTTTCTAACTCTCTAACCCTCTCCCTTCCTTTCTCACTAAAAATCAATAAAATTTGCCCTAACTGCTTTGCCTCAGTGAATGGAGCGTCGGCCTGTGGACTCAAGGGTTTGGTTTCGGTCAAGGGCATGTACCTTGGTTGCGGACACATCCCCAGTAGGGGGTGTGCAGGAGGCAGCTGATCGATGTTTCTCTCTCATCGATGTTTCTAACTCTCCCTTCCTCTCTGTAAAAAATCAATAAAATATTTTTTTTAAAAAAATCAGTAAAACATGTTGGGGAAAAAAAACATTGCCAGGCAATGTCAGAAGCTGGAAGAGGCAAACAGGGCTTCTGCCCAGGGCCCCTGAATTCAGGAGCAGGACCCAGAGGACCCCTTTATTTTTTGTGGCCCCCAGAGCTGTGTGCAGATGGGTGTCTGTTGTTTCAAGCCACCTAGTTCATGGTCCTTTGTCATCGCAGCCCCGGGAAACGATTCCAGGGAGAAAGAGAATCCGAGGAACCAGACGGGTGGACGCAGCCAAGGAGAAGGCTCCGGCAGTGCCAACTCACCGGCATTGTAGACCCGGCTTTGGGATGGGGTGCCTGGCCGGCCCCCCAGGGTGGGCAGGATACGCAAGGCCCAGGTCCCCGGGTTCTGAGGAGGGAGGGGCACCACGGCCGAGCGTTCCTGAGGGCCCAGGATGAGCAAGGAGACCCAGTCCTGGTAGCTGGTGGTTCTGCCCGGGTCAGGTCCCTCCGGCCGTGCCTGGATCTCAAAACCACTGATCAGGGACCCGCGCTCCACATCCCAAGTGAGCACCGCCGAATCCTGGGCTCTCTGCAGCCTCCAGGAGGAGATGGACGGTCCTGGGGGGATCAAGGTGGGGGGCGGAATTTGTGGGTCCTAGAGGGGAGAGGGGAGGGGGCTGCGGGCCTGGACTCATAGGTCCCAGGGGAAGAGGGTCCAAAGACCCAGACTCTCCGGTGTGAGGGAGAAGGGGCTGGGGAGCTGGACCACTGGGTCTGAGGGAGGAGGGGTGGGGGCCTGGACCCCTGGGTCTGAGGGAGGAGGGGCTGGGGGCCTGGACCCCTGGGTCTGAGGGAGGAGGGGTGGGGGCCTGGACTCCTGGGTCTGAGGGAGGAGGGGCTGGGGCTGGACTCCTGGGTCTGAGGGAGGAGGGGCTGGGGGCCTGGACCCCTGGGTCTGAGGGAGGAGGGGCTGGGGAGCTGGACTCCTGGGTCTGAGGGAGGAGGGGCTGGGGGCCTGGCCTCCTGGGTCTGAGGGAGGAGGGGCTGGGGCCTGGACTCTGGATTCTGGGAAAGGACAGAACTCACCAGTGAGGGTGATCTGGTCGCCCCCAGCACCCAGCACCCCACTGCACAACACGGAGTAATTTCCTAGGTCCCAATCCAGGCTGAAGTTGCCAATGAGGAGCCTCCGCCCATCCTGGCTGAGCCTCAGGCGCCCCCCGCCGCCTCCGGAGGCCAGAGGCCGCCCTTCCCGGGCCCAGGATGCTCGCGAAGGTGGCGGACAGCCAGAGGCCTCCAGCGCCACCTCGGCCTCCCCAGACCGCGCCTCCTCCACCATCGGGCGCAGCAGCACCTCTCGCGGGGCCTCTGCAGGTGCAAGAAACGCAGTGAAGGAAGTCAAGGCCTTGCCTTGAAGTCAGAGAACAAGCCCTGTGGCCTGTGGTGAATCAGGACATTGAAACTCAGCACCCCAGTTAGACGAGGACGCACCCTCCACTCACCCTCCCCCCGCCCCGCCCTCATTCATTCAGCATCTGGCTTCCTGAAGGACTGACTGAGTACATGCTACCGGCCGGGCCCTGGGCTGGGAAAGCCATGCGGTTCTCAGCCATGTATTGCTCTGAACACGTGGGAAGGGGTCAGCCCTCCTCCCTGGTCCAGGAAAGAACTTTTGTCCCTGTCTCTGCTTAAATATAGGGAAAACCTGGGTCCTTCGGGAGTTAGGCAGTTCCCCCCTTTTCATGTCCCAAAGGGGCTAAGATAGACCCCGTCCTCCTCAGGAAACGGAAAAGAGGGCCCACCCGCTCTCACCTGGGGTGACAGTGCAGGTGCGCGTGCTCACCAGGTGGCGGGCCAGGCAGGTGACCGGGACGCCGCGGAGCCGGGGCTGGGCGGGGACAGCCGCGAGGAGCACGGAGTGCGCGGGGCCCGCGCGGACGCCTTCGGGGAGACCCTGGAACTGCAAGGAGGCGGCAGGGACCCCCCCGGGCCACCAGCAGCGGAAGCGAAGGCTGCGGTCCCCGGGACCCCCTTCGACTGAGCACTGTGGGGACCCCGGGGGCGGATCTGTGGAGCGGAGGTGAAGATCCAGGCGTCAGCCTCGCGCCCCTCTACCCCCGCCCCTCCGTGCATTCACTCGGCCCCTTCTTCCCTTAGCCTCGCCGGAGCCGCTGGCCCCGCCCCTCCACGCTGGCCCCGCCCCTTCTCTGAGAATCCCCGCCCCTTTTACGGGGATCTCTGTCCTTCGGCGATGACCCACCCCTCCGCTGCGGCCTCACCGCTCCCCGCTGGCCCCGCCCCCTGTCCGGGTATTGCAACCCCTAGCAGCTGGTTCCACCCCTTCTCCAGGGCATTCCCCGCCTCTTCTTCAAGGAATCTCCGCCCCTCCATGCTGGCCCCGCCCCCATGTGTATTTCAGACCCTGGATGGTTCCGCCCCTTCTCCTGGGCAACCCTGCCCCTTTACGCGGAATCTCCGCCCTTCCCTGCAGGCCCCGCCCCTCCACGTGGACCCGCCCCGCCCTCCCTTGCTGGCCCCGCCCTCAGCGTTAGCACCGCCCTTCCTCTCCTGGCCCCGCCCTCAGTGTTAGCACCGCCCTTCCCTTGCTGGCCCCGCCCCTCCACATTGACCCCCGCCCCTCTGCGTTGGCACCGTCCTCTCCAGGTCCCCCGCCGCCCCATCCCGCCCCGGCTGCGCTCACCCGCCACCGTGAGGTTGAGCAGCGAGCGGCGGCGGTGGCCGGTGCGTGGGTTCGCGGCAAGGCAGGCGTAGGCGCCGGCGTGGCCCGGCCCGACCGCGGGCAGCAGGAGGCGCGGGCCAGCGGGCACCGCGGCCTCAGCCGGGTCGGCCAGGCTCCACGCGATGTCGGCGGGCGGCCGCGAGGCGGCGCTGCAGCGCAGGGTCACGTTGCTGCCCGCGGTGACATAGAGGGCCGGGGTGGCGTCGCGGTCCGAGGAGATGGTGATGACCGGCGGGTCCGGGCCGTCTGGGTGGAGGGAGGGAGTCGGAACCACGAGTGTCGGGGTCACCCGGGACTCCTGCAAGGCCACTGGAGGCTGGACCGCCAGCCCGCTCCTCCCCGGGACTCAGGAGCCTGGGCCCCCAGGTCCCTCCCCGACCCCGGGCTCCCCGCGCCCCCCACTCACAGAAGACACTGACGTCGGCCGCCGCCTCCGTGTGGCCGAAGGGGCTGCGGACCCGGCAGGTGTACCGGGCGTGGTCGCTGCGCACGGGGCGCGCGATGAGCAGCTGGTCGCCCTCCGCGCGGATCCGAGGCGGCTCCGCTCCCTCCGGGTCCGCGGCTTCCAGGGCGCGGCCGTCGCGGCTCCAGCTCAGCTGCCCGCGGCCCGGCCCCCACCCCACGCAGCGCAGCCGGAGCTGGGCCGCCCCCTCCTCGGTCTCCGGGGCCTCGGGCTGCACGGACAGCTGGGGCAGGGGCTCTGGGAGAGGAGGGACGTGCTCAGGACCCAGTCCCCTCTCCCCCCCCCCCCCTCCTGTAGGTCCAGGACTCAAAGCCCCAGCCCTTCACCCCCTACACCCCGGACTTCCAGGCTCAGCGGGGCCTCCTCCTCTCACAGACCCCAGTCTGAGTCTGCAGCTCTTTCCTCTGGAGAACCCAGGAGTCGAGGGCCCCCAGGTCCAGCCCCTCTTCTCCTCCTCCCCTCCCTCCACCCCAGAAGTCCTCTCTCCTCTGCCCCCTTCTTCTGGGGAGCAAACCTCCTCCGAACAGCAGTGACCAGCCCGAAGGTCTGGCAGAGCCCTTACAGCCTGCCTTCTGGACCTCAGCGCCCACTTACCATACACACCCACCGTGAACTCCCGAGTCTGCCGGGAGACCCCGGCCCGGATGACCTCGGCCGTGTAGACCCCAGCATCCTCCAGCTGGGCCGAGGCCAGTTCCAGGGCCCCTCGGGCCTGGTCGAACCGCAGGCGGTCTCGGTGAGCAGGGTCCAGGCTGATCAGAGGGGCCCCTGACCCCAGGCCCCCAGCTGCCAGCACCTTGGAGCCGCGGCGCCAGACCACCAGAGGGTGCGGGGGGCCAGGGCTGGGCACCGGAAGCAGGGGCAGCTGGATGGTGCTCCCCACCAGCACCGCCAGGGGCCCCCCCACCTGCTGGGGGAAGCTTGGCCCTGGGGGCGCCTCTGCAGGAACTTTGGATGCCGGACTCTGAGCAGAGAATTTAGCATCCGGGTCGTCATGGGGGGACTGTAAACCCGGGCCCCCCACAGACACGGGAGCACCAGGGGCTGGAACAGCAATGTCTGACGCTGGAGGCCTCGCGGGGAAGGAAGGCTTTGAGGCGTCCGCGGGAACCTGAGCGCCCAAGGAGTCAGGCCGGGCTGGGGAGCCAGGGGTCCCGGAGATGGGGGGCTCCAGGCCCAACGTGTGGTCCCCAGCAGAAACATTTGGCCAGAAGGACCCAGGCCCGTCCTTCAAATCCAGGGCCTCGGGGATCCATTTGGAATGGGGGATATCAGCCGTGGCTCTTGAACCTGGAGACTGATCCGGAATGTTCCCTCCGGGGGGTTCGTGGAAAGAAACATTCGAACCCGGGCCGTGGGAAGAGCTTCCCGAGTCAGAGGTGAGATGGGTTCGCTGAACTCCGGAAGAGGCTCTGAGGGTGAGGACCCCTACGGCCGAGGCTGCAGAGGAGAGGAGGGGAGGGCGTTGGGGGGCTGCTGAGAAGCGGGGCTCGTGGGAAGGGGGTGAGACTTACCCAGGAGCAGGAAGAGCAGCAGGGCCCGTGAGGTGTCCATGGTGCTGCCGCACCCAGGAGGGCTCTGCAGTGAGACTCGGGCCGGCACCCGTCCCTCCCGGGACAAGTCCGACTGGACTGGTAGCTTCCTGGGCGGGGAAGGGAGCCAGACCCAGTGGGAGGTGCCAGGGTCCCCTACCCCGAGCTGGTGGCCTAGCTACCCACCCCACCCCACTGGTCCTCATCAGCTGGTCCCAGCCTGCCCCTGAGCCCCCCCACACACACACACCTCCCCAGGGAGGAGATAGTGAGACCTGAGTCCTAGCTGGAAACATAGGGGCAAAGCCAGGAAGAATTCCTGGAGGAGGGTGAGGTGACCTTTCAGAGAGCCCCACCTCTGATGGCCTTGGCCTCAGCTCAGGCTTCCTGCTCCCCAGCCTCCTGGCCTCAGGTCCACGCGGTCCTGCCTGCAGCCTCAGATATACCAGGTGTACCGGTTAATAATGTGGATTTTTTTCAATAGATGGAGACACATCTGTTGATATATATGCGATTTGATATGTACGCAGTTTTGTTGTATTGACAAGCTTCAAAACTTCATATGTCAAATTTTCTGAAGGTGTTATCATCGATATTTTTACACTTAAAAATGTCGAATTTCATGCCAAAAAAAAAGAGCATTTGCGGGAAGTTTTAACTCATTATTTTATTTTGAAGAAAAGTGCTGCTGAAAGTTATTGTATACTTTGGGAAGCTTATGGTGAACATGCTCCATCTCAAGATACCTGTGAACACTGGTTTAAACGCTTTAAAAGTGATGATTTCGATGTGAAAGACAAAGAAATCCAGGTCAATTTGAACCACGCTTTGATCGTGAAACCACCAGAATGGGCCAGAAGATACAGCAAAGTAATTTTGCTTCATGGTAACACATCACCACACACTTCAAAACCAGTTAAAGACACGTTAAAAGATCTTGCCTGGGAAGTATTAACCCACCCGCCGTATTCACCAGACCTCGCTCCTTCAGATGACCACTTGTTCCGATCGATGGCACACGCACTTTCTGAGCAGCACTTCAAAACGTACGAAGAAGTGGAAAATTGGGTCTCTGAATGGTTTATCTCAAAACAAGAAAAGTTCTATTGGGACGGTATCCACAAATTACCGGAAAGATGGGGGAAATGTGTAGCTAGCTTTTGAATAAAGCATGTTTGATGTTTCTCTTGAAATTTTGTGTTTTCTTTGATTACAGAATCCGCATTATTAACCGGTACACCTGGTACCCACGTCTGGCCCTGCTCCTCCTCTGCTCCAAACCCTCCCATGATTTCCTGTTGCCCTCGGGACCAAGTTTCAGGTGGCTCTCTCCCACCATCATCTCTCCTGAGACCCAGAACTGCATCTTCACGGCCACTAGAGCCTCCATGCCCCGCGTCCCACTCATCTCCGCATCATCCCTCCAATGGTTAGAGTCTAACCCGACCCTCCTCCTGGATTCTCCATCTCAAGTACAGTTCCACCGTCTGTGCAGAGGCCGGGAGCCTTCCTCCCTCCACCCTCCCCACCCCGCTGTGCATCTCTGCCCCTGCATCTCTCTATCCCATTTCTTCCTCTCAGTTCCCATGGGCCGGGTCCCAACAGAAGCCTTGTCCCCCATCCCCTCGCCTAGCCTTCTACCTTCAGCCTCATCTCCGACAGTCCGCGGGTCCTTGCAGGCCCCTGAGTCCTTCTGCACCCAGATCTGCCCCTGCCTCTGCCCCTCCCCTGCTCACAGCCCTCCCGTGGCTCCCTAGGGCTCTCAGGAGACATCCAAGGAATGGCTAGACCCTGCCTTGCCCAGTCCCACGCACTCCACCCGCTCCCTCCCGCCTCCAGCGCTGACTCTTTGAACACATTGCCATTCTTCAGCCCATCTCTCCCCTCCCAGATCAGCAGACAAAGTTTCCTCTGCCTGGAATGCTCTCCCTCGCTCTCCGCCCCCTCTCCAACCTGGCTAATCCACAACTTGTCCTTCAGGTCTCTTATTAAGAACCAAAATAATAATTACCACTTATCCGGTGCCAGGAACCGTGCAAAAATGTCTCCCGGACGTTATGGGCTGAACCCTTCCAAACGCCCCATGAGCTGGTGTTTACCATCCGGGAGACAGCAGCTCAGAGACGGGCCGGCCGGAGGTTGCACGGCCAGAGGGAGAAGCTGGGCGGCCTCGGCCCAGGATGGCCAGGCTGGGCACTCCTGAAAGCTTTTCCTACCACCCATGCTGGCCTCACCAGTCCTCTGAGCTTGCCCAGGTAGAGTTCTCGCCATGCAGATAATAATAATGATAATACTATATAGTGAGCATTTTCTGCACGTCCAGTGTGGTTCTTGGGGTGCTGCATTAACCCTTCAAACCCCCATGGGGTGGGTTTTATAGTCTAAAGACAGTTGCAAATTCAACCCTCCTCCCATTAAGGAGTAGGGTCTCTGTCCCCCCCTCCCCCTTGCAGCCTGGTAGGCTCTGTGACCTCTAGACCAAGAGAGAACAGTGGAAGTGACCCCGCTCTAGCGAGGCCTCAAGAGACTGGCGTATTCCACTTCCTGCATCGTGAACCACTCCTGCTGGGAGCCCAGCCGCCATGCTGTGAGGAAGCTCAAGCAGCGGCACGGAGAGGATTAATGGCCCCTAGTGAGCAGCCAGCTCGCAAGCCTGTGATGGATCCATCTTGGATGTCGTTCCTCTGGCCTATCTGAGCCATGGAAGAGAAGCAAGCTTTCCCTGCCAAGCTCAAATCTCAGGTTTATGAACAAACTGAAGGATTGTTGGGTTACGCCACCAAACAACTGAAAACCAGACTGTCACTAACTGCGCCTGATGGAGGAGGAAACTCAGGCTTAGAGAGTAGGAAGTTGTCGAAGGTTCTCCTGGAGACAGGATTGGCCAGGATCTGAACCCAGGGTCCCGGGATCCAGACCCAGGCTGTAACCACTGCGTGGACCTCTTACTGTCTCAATAGGTCAAATGAATAGACTGAGGCTCAGAGACGGGAGGTAACTCACTCAAGACCTCACAGCTGGTAAGTGTGAGAGTCACTAAGGCTGACTCCAGGTCCCAGCTCTTTCCCACACCAGGTTTTGATTATCTCTTGCTTGTCTGTCTCCCCAACCAGAATCGGACCTTCTGGCCTCCTTCCTTCTTGTATCCCAAGTCTCCGCAGGGGCCTGGCACCCAGGAGCCGACAGCAAACACCTCGTGGATGAAAGCCCTTCTTACCCCCACCCCACCTCACTGGCATTTGTCTTTCAAGACTCAACTTAGATGCCACCACACTGGGAAGTCTCTGACCCCACAGGCCTGCTCAGATTCCCCATGTGGGTCCCAGTGCCTCCACGTACAGCACCCGGCACCCCACCTCACGGTTGCCTTTGCCCACGTCCATCCCCCTTCAACATGGAAGCTTCTCAGGGGCAGGGACTGGACGTGACTCACCTGGGTCTCCGGCGTTGCCCAGCACAGGGCCTGGCACACAGGAAAACTAAGTAAATGTTTGTTGAATGAATCAAGGAATGGGTGTCCATGGAATGAGGTAACAGAGACAGACGTCGAGAGTCATAGTTTTATTGCCAAGTTTCACGGACGGGGCTCAAATCCGCCCGATCTCCTTCAGCTTGGCCACCAGGTCCTCCGTGGTCTCCACCTTGACGCCAGCCGTGCGCTGGGGCGGGTCCTCCACACTCACCACAGTGAGCTTGGAGGTCAGGTCCACGCCCAGGTCCCCAGCCTTGAGCACCTCGATCTTCTTCTTCTTGGCTTTCTACGTACAGGAAGCCACAGATCACAAGGCCGCCGAGCCCCCTGCCCACCCTCCTGCAGCCCCCAGGGGTGCCACATCCGCTGAAGGACTCCCATGGGCTGGACCCTTCTGGACCTGCCCACTGGCCAGGACACATGTGACCTCTTACAGGGCCACACCTGGTGCAGACGACTCCTGTTGCCTGGGATGACCTGGGAAGCCCTCCTATTGCGGAGTCCTCCTTCAGTCAACAGCCTCCACTGGCTCGAATGAACTGGCAAACTCATCCTCTGGCAGTAATAACTCATTGGACTTTTGGCCAAACTGATCCATTAAACTCACCCTATTGGCTGACATGACTCAATGAACCCATCTTATTGGATTAGATGACCCATTGAACGCTCCCTACTGGCTGAGATGACCCACTGAACCCTCACTATTGGCTGAGGTGACCACTGAAATCTCCCTATTGGCTGAGGTGACCACTGAACCCTCCCTATTGGCTGAGGTGACTCATTGAGCCCATCCTAACGGCCAAGATGACCCACTGAACTCTCCCCGCTAGCTGAGGTGACCCAATAAACCCTCCTCATTTGGCTAGGATTCCAGAATGAACTGTCCTATTGGTGTAATGACAAGGGGAACCCTCTTTATTGTCTGATCAAGGCTTTCATTGGCTGAGGTAAACAGCAAGCCCTCCCTGTTAGCCAAACAGCCCCATGCGCTCTCATTCTCGGCACAGATGGCCCCGTGGACCCTCTCTGTTAGCCCAGATGGCCAGTGATCTCTTCCTTTGGAGGACCTGTCCCTTGGATCCTGTCTCCTCCCATCTGAACACCAGAGAGGCACAGGGCCTACAGCACTCACCCATCCCCAGACCCGTGACCCATCTGCCAGCTGCTCACCATGATGTTGGGCAGCGTGGCATACCGGGGCTCATTGAGCCGCAGGTCGGCGGTCACCACGGCAGGCATCTTCAGGCGCACGGTCTCCAGGCCTCCATCAACCTCCCGCTCCACCTTCACCTTGTCCCCTTCCAGCGTCAACTGGGAGGCAAAGGTGCCCTGGGGAGAGACAGCGTAGGGGGATTGGGCAGATTAATTCAGGGCAGGCCCCGAGCAGTCCTCCATTGGCTACTCTGCGGAGTGCAGCAGAGGCAAGAATGAATGACAACAGAAGAGGAAGCATCCTGCAAGGTGATCTATAGACATCAAGTTCAAATACAGGGGGAGGGGTAGGTGGGGGCAGCAGGCATGGCTCAGTGGTTGAGCGTCAACTCATGAACCGGAAGTCACCTGTTTGATTCCGGTCAGGGCACTTGCCTGGGTTGCAGGCTCAATACCCAATAGGGGGCGTGCAGGAGGCAACCAATCACTGATTCTCTCTCACCATTAATGTTTCTATCTCTCCCTCTCCCTTCCTCTCTGAAATCAATCCTATATAATAAAACCCTAATATGCAAATCAACTGAACTGCGGAACAACCGTCACTATGATGTGCACTGACCACCAGGGGCCAGATGCTCAACACGGGAAGCCAGGCTCATGGCTGGCGAGTGCAGCGGTGGTGGCGGGAGCCTCTCCTGCTTCCATTGCAGGTGGGCGGTAAGGAGTGAGGGATCCCGGACTGCGAGAGCCCTGGACTGTGAGAGGGATGTCTGACTGCCAGCTTAGGCCCAACCCCCTGAGAGGTCCCAGGCTGCAAGAGGGCGCAGGCCGGGCTGAGGGACCCACCCCTCCAGTGCATGAATTTCGTGCACCGGGCCTCCAGTATTGTAATAATTATGTATGGTGTCAGGTGGGTACTTGAAATATCAGGGAGATCACTTTGTAAAGTATATGATTATCTAACCACTATGCTGTACACTTGAAACTAATACAAAATAATACCAAATATAAACTGTAATTGAAAAGTAAAATAAAAATATTGAAATGGAAAAGTTTTTAAAAAGAATCCAAAATAGTTCAATATTTTTTATATTGATTACATGTTGAAATGATATTTAAGATATAATGGGTTAAATACAATATCATTAAAATTAATTTTGCCAGCTTCTTTGCACTTTTTTAATGTGGCTATGAAAAAACTTTAAGTTGCGTCTGTGGCTTGCATTTCAATTGGACTGGCAGAGGCGGAGACTGGGGAATCTGGAGTTTGGAGGGGGCATGAGTATCTCGTACAGGTGGGCAAGGAAGGCCTCTCGGAAGAGATGATGTCTGAGAGGTCTCCACTGCAGGGGGAGTGAAAAGCCCTGAGATAATCTCAGGGGAACATGTTCCAGGCGGAGGGAACAGCAAGTGCGAAGGCCCTGAGGCGGGGACGAGCTGGTGTGGTTGAGGAGCAGACGAGGCCAGGTGTCCCTGATGGGCACTCTCCTTCCTGCCCGCTGGAGCAGCTGTCCTGCTTTTCGTCTGCCTCCCCCTGGAAGGGCAGGGACAGGTGACCATGTTCTGAGCCCACAGCAGGCGCTCCCCACTCCAGCCTCACCCACCTGTGGCCAGTCCAGAAACCCAGCAGTCATCTGCCCCGTCTGGTTACAGTCATCATCAATGGCCTGAGCGGGGAAAGAGAAGACCGTATGACAAGGGGGCTTCTCACGCACTATCGGGGCCTGTGTCTGCAACAGGGGTCGGCAGGATCCCGTGGTCTCTGTCCCAGCGCCTCAGCTCCGCCGCTGTAGTGCCTGAGCAGCCATAGACAGCGCGTGTCTGTATAAACGAATGGATGTGCGGGCGTTCCAATAAAACTTTATTTACCAAATTGTCGTCTCCATGGACCACAGTTTGCTGATCCCATCCCCTCAACTGGGCCCAGAGACAGGCAGTCACTCATCCAGGGGCACCCAGTATCCCCAAGGCCAAATCTTTGCCCCGCCTAAATATTCACAGAATCCTCCTGTGAGCCAGGCCCTGGGCGGGCCACACTGGGGAGCTGAGTGAAGGGATCTGGGCCAATGAGAACATTCTGTCCCTGACTCCAGTGATTGGCTCCGGGATGAACGCATGACTCCAGCTGGACCAATGGGGAGTGAGCCCTGAGAGCTTCGCTGGAGCCCTTGGGAAAGAGGCTCTCGTTTCTGCTGGGGTCACTGGGTTGGTGGGAGGTGAGCCTGGATGGAGACGCAGAGTGTGAAGCCAAAACAGAGGAACGGAGTCTGGAGCACAGGTGGACCCTGGATCACGCTGTGCCTGAAGCTCTCCTCACATGAGCTAATAAGGTCACCTTTTTGGCTTAAGCTGCTCTGAGCTGTGGTTCTGGCACCTACAGCAAAGAACGTAGCCAGTTCATCCAGTAGGCCCCCAGCAGGAGGCCCGGGCCCAGGGAGCTGTCCCGGACACGCAGGACAAGCAGGGCATTAGATGCAGGAAGCTTCAATAGGCCATGCCACCAGCACCTGTTACCGGGGGAGCTGGTGTGACACCTGAGCCCCCCCGCCCCACCACCACCCCACCCAGACCGTGCCTTTTTGGCCTCTTCTCTGGTTAGACCGCCTGCCTCAGTTTCCTGATTTGCACTCTGACTCCCCTGCTGTCATCTCTCTCTGTTTTCAGCTGCCTGGCTTGGGCAGGGACACCCAATGACCTAACTGGGCCCATCGGTCTCCCCTCGCCCCAGGCTGAGCCGGCCCCCTGGAATGCTGGTCTCCCCCCCGCGGGGACCCCAGCTCTACCTCTGAGCCTCCCCTAGGTCTCTGCAACCACCTCACCTCGCTGTCTCTGCCCTCCTTTCTCAGCCTCATGATCTCCCGTCCAGCTCCTGTCTGTCCCAGGCTCTTCTGAAGGCCCCCGCCCCCGAAACCCTTCCCCTGGGTGAGCCACCAGGTCTGTCCTGATGGGATGGGGTGGGGAGGCCGACCCCGAGGAAGGGTCTCCTGGGTGTCCTGGGATGCCGTGTGCTGGGGAAGGTTCTAGTTGAATTCTTGCCTCAGAGCACTATTAACCCCTTCCCTCCTCCCCAAACCCCTGGCCTACAGTCTCTCCCCTTCCAGGCCATTCCTCACGAGGTCTTTCTGCACCACAGCTGGGCCCTCCCTCCGTGCTCACAGAGCCCCTGAGGCTCCTGGGTGCCCTCCGACGGCCTCAGGTCTCTGTTCAAGCCCAGGCCTCGGTCAGAACCCATGTGGATGCCCCACCCTCCAAGTCAACCGTGCACAGCCCCACCCTCCTCCCTCCCAACCTCCCATCCTCCGTCCTCCCTCCCATCCTCCCTCCTCCCTCCCATCCTTCCTACGGGCCCTGTCCCTCCAGCACATCTGTCTCTGCTCTGTCCCATGGGCCGTGGCCCAGGCCTCCAGGGTTCCAATCCCACCTCATAGGACCCTAAGGGGACCTTCTGAGGCCCACAGTAACCCTGCCCTTCCTGCTCAAACTCTGGAGCAGGGATAGCAAAGTCCCAGGCTGCTCGGCCTGGGACCCATGAACCCGGGCCTGAGTCACCTGCCTCTCACCTCAGGCCTCCCCACTCCCAGGAAGAGAGGGCAACGAGGGATGGGGGATGGGGAGGGGCTGGCACACCCACCTGCTTGCCCAGCAGCACCAGGCCCACCTTCTCCTTCTCTGCCAGCTTGGCCAGGACCCGGGCCACCTGCAGGGGACCCAGGCGTTCCGCCTCTGCAGCCGGCACCTCCACGTGGATGCCTCGGTCTGCGCCCATGGCCAGGGCAGTGCGGAGGGTCTCCTGGGAGGAGAAGGGGCTTGACTTGGCTTCTAGCACCAGGGAGACCCAGGAGTCTGATCCCCAGCCCCTCAGACCCAGGGGTCCAGGCCCCCAGCCCCTCCTCCCTCAGACCCAGGGGTCCAGGCCCCCAGCCCCTCCTCCCTCAGACCCAGGAGTCCAAGCCCCCAGCCCCTCCTCCCTCAGACCCAGGAGTCCAGCTCCCCATTCCCCCCTCTTCCTTCAGACCCAGGAGTCCAAGCCCCCAGCCCCTCCTCCCTCAGACCCAGGAGTCCAGCTCCCCAGCCCCTCCTCCCTCAGACCCAGGAGTCCAAGCCCCCAGCCCCTCCTCCCTCAGAACCAGGGGTCCAGGCCCCCAGCCCCTCCTCCCTCAGACCCAGGAGTCCAGGCCCCCAGCCCCTCCTCCCTCAGACCTAGGAGTCCAGGCCCCCACCCCTCCTCCCTGAGAGCCAGGAGTCCAGACCCCCAGCCCCTCCTCCCTCAGACCCAGGAGTCCAGGCCCCCAGCCCCCCCTCCCTCAGACCCAGGGGTCCAGGCCCCCAGCCCCTCCTCCCTCAGACCCAGGGGTCCAGGCCCCCAGCCCCTCCTCCCTCAGACCCAGGAGTCCAGGCCCCCAGCCCCTCCTCCCTCAGACCCAGGAGTCCAGGCCCCCAGCCCTCCTCCCTCAGACCCAGGGGTCCAGGCCCCCAGCCCCTCCTCCCTCAGACCCAGGGGTCCGGGCCGCGCACCCCCCCGGGCCCTGGCACCTGGCACTGGCTGGGCCCGCAGCTGACAGCGATGATCTCCTTCACCAGCTTCTTCTCCTTGAGCCGCACGGCCTCCTCCACGGCGATCTCGCAGAAGGGGTTCATGGAGTGCTTCACGCCATCGGTGACCACACCCGTCTTGTCAGGCTTCACTCGGATCTGTGCAGCCAGGAGGGGAAGAGACAGGGTCAGGGGCCGGGGCCACAGCGCCAGCCCTCGCACAGGCTGGATGGGGACACGGGGGCCTGGAGAGGCGCAAGGCCTTGTCCGGGGCCCCAGGTCTCCGGGGACAGACGGGGTTAGAATTCGCAGGCGGGGGAAGGGTCGCCCTCTCACCCTCTCACTCAGATTCTCCCAGACACCGGGACAGATGACTCGTCTCTGCTCCTTGGGCCTGAAAGACTGTTTCTCAGTCGTAGCATCACCCGCAGCGAGAAACACATTTGATGATACGCCCAAGGGTATTGTAAGTACACACATGTGTTCACATGTAAATATAAATCCACTGCAATGTGAGGTTCGATGGACGATACTTAACCTTTACTCTATACACTATACATGACATTTTCTATTCTTTTTTTTTAAATTGATTTTTAGCGAGAGAGGAAGGGAGGAGAGCGAGAGAAACATCAATGTGAGAGTGAAACATCAATCAGGTGCCTCCTGCACACCCCCTACCAGGGATCGAGCCCAAAACCGAGGCCTATGTCCTCACCGGGAATTGAACCGGCGACCTCTCGGTACACAGGACGGCGCCCAACCAACTGACCACAGTGGCCAGGGCTATTCTGTTTCTCTTCATGCCAGCCCTCGACAGGGATTCCACGATCAGCGCATGGTCACCACCTGGTTTGGAAAGCACCCGCTTCAAAGGCCGTGGGGGCAGGGCAAACCTCTCCTCAGGGGGCAGGTCCTCGCTGAGCCCAGCTGTGTGCCTGGCTCTGGGCTGCACGGGTCATCTGGTTTCTCTCTCTCTTTCTTTTTGTTAATCCCCCCAGAGGGTATTTTTTCCATTAATTTTTTAGATGGAAACGGGTTTGGGGCCTAAGTTTCCTTTCTTTGGAGGGTCCTCCTTACGGGAACGGAGAGCTAATCATGGACACAGAAATGCTCAAGCCTCTCCTTGGGCCTGAAAGCCCTAAAGATTAAGCGTCATCAGCCTCATGGACATGTGTCCTTGGCCAGGAGTGGGTGTCAGTGGCTGCCAAATGCCTATTAATACCCCAGGGCCTAGACACACACACAGATACACACTCACAGAGACACAGACACAGACACACACATAGACACAGACACACACACAGATACACTCACAGAGACACAGACACACACACAGATACACACTCACAGAGACACAGACACAGACACACACATAGACACAGACACACACACAGATACACTCACAGAGACACAGACACACACACAGATACACACTCACAGAGACACAGACACAGACACACACATAGACACAGACACACACACAGATACACTCACAGAGACACAGACACACACACAGATACACACACACAGACACACACAGACACACACACAGATACACACACACACACACAGACACACTCACAGACACAGACACACTCACAGAGACACAGACACACTCACAGAGACACAGACACACACACAGACACACTCACAGACACACACACACACACAGACAAGACACACACACACACACACAGACACACACACACACACAGACACAGAGACAGACACACACACAGACACACTCACACACACAGACACACACACAGACACATTCACAGAGACACAGACAGACACAGAGAGACACACAGATACACACAGACACACTCACTGAGACACACACACAGACACACTCACAGAGACAGACACAGACACAGAGACAGACACACACACAGACACAGACACACTCACAGAGACACAGACACAGACACACTCACAGAGACACAGACACAGACACAGACACAGACACACTCACAGAGACAGACACAGACACACACACAGAGACAGACACAGACACAGACACATACACACACACATACACACACACAGACACACTCACAGACAGCCAGAGACACCGGCACATACACAGAGACACAGACACACACACACAGAGACATACAGATACACACACACACACAGACACAGATACACACATAGGGAGACACAGACACAGACACACACACACACACACGAGACAGACACACTCATATTCAGCCACAGACACACAGAGACACAGACCCACACATGGACAGCGGAGACACATTCACACAGAGCACAGAGACAAACACACACAGCATAGAGACAGTGACACACACACACACACACAGACACACACAGACAGCCAGAGACACAGAGACAGTGACACAGACACAGTGACACAGACACAGACACCCACATTCACACTGAGCAGCGCATTTGTTACGCTTTGAATAAATGACTAAATAAACTTCCATCGCTATTACTACCAATAACAACAACATCACTGAGTGCCAGCCCACCCTTACTGCGTGCCGGTTACTGTTTGAAGAGCTTATTTAACCTCCATGACAACCCAATAAAGGAAGTACTATCGTTATCCCTGTTGTACAGAGGAGGAAAATGAGGCTCAGAGAGGCTAAGCAACTCCCCGAAGGCCACACAGTAGGACGCAGACCCGGGCAGCTGGGCTCGGAGTCTCCACTCTGAACCTCCCGGCAGCGCACCCGCTGTCTAACCCAGATGGCAATGAGGGCACCAGACAGACCCTCCTCCCCAGCCAGAGCTCAGACCCTGGGAGGGGAGACAGTCACTAAAGCAAGAAACCTGTGAACTACCTCATGGGTCCCAAAGTGATAAAGGTCGGGTGCGGGGAGAAGGGGGGTAACAGCAAGGAAGCAGACAGGGACTGTGCGGCTGAGATTTAGGCAGGTGAGCAGGGAAGGCCTCACAGAGATGCCGTTGAACAGACTGGAAGGAGGTGAGGGAGGGAGGCTGGGAACACAGGGGTGGGTCAGAGCCGGCACACCCCGAAAGGAATTGCCGGGGTGGGGTTTGCCATCTGGGTAAGCAGGATCCCAGCTCAGTGTGGGGAGGCTAAGAAAGGGAAGCCCAAGGCCTG
Source organism: Eptesicus fuscus (assembly GCF_027574615.1). Lineage (NCBI taxonomy): Eukaryota > Metazoa > Chordata > Mammalia > Chiroptera > Vespertilionidae > Eptesicus > Eptesicus fuscus. Next base: position 44,617,683 of record NC_072493.1, read on the forward strand.
CAGAGGCACCCCGGGGCGCACCAAGACTGCTCAAGGAGGCGAGATGGGGGGCTCCCTGGAGGAGGCTGTGCCGATCCACTAAGCTCTGATGTACAGCAGGTCGGAGTGAGGCAGGACAAGGCAGGGGCACGAGAAGCAGAGGTTGGAGGGTGAAGTGGAAGGTGCCCGGGCAGAAGGCACAGCAGGGACGAAGGCCCAAGGCAGGAGGCAGCCTGCTGTGTTGGGAAAGCACAAAGGGTGAGAGGCGGCAGGGGGATACGGGTGGCTGAACAGGGGACTGGGGCTGAACCTCGAGGGGCCTTGAACCCCAGGCTGAGGGGTGGGACTTTGTCCTGAGGGTGCTGGGCCACGGGAGGGGTGGGGCAGCTCCAGGTGCTAGGAGACCCCTGAGGCTGGGGGGATCTGTGCTGGAGGGGAGAGACAGGAGCCGGGAAGGAGGCTGGGGCAAGGGTCCAGGTGGGAGAAGGTGAGGCCTCAACTGCTGTGCCCATGAGGCTGGGGAAGAGGGAATAGGATGGAGAAGAGGGAGATGGAGGGGGCAGGGGGTTGGGGCTGAGAGCTGATGGGCTGGGGGAGGTGAGGGAAGGAGGGGTGCCCGTCTCTGGCCCGGTGATTAGGTTGTTGCCAGTGTTGGAATCATGTATTTGTTCAGAAAGGGACATCAATAGACACATCCCTTCCGAGACAGGATGCCATGGAGGGGGCCCTGGGACTGTGGGAGGGGCAGGCAGCACCCACACTTCAGGAAAGTTCAGGAGCGGATACCAGGACCCTGCACAGTTCCCCTCTCGGGCATGCACAGCAGAGGCACCCGTGCAGGGCCCCAGGCTGGGCGATGCCGGGACCCACAGCTGAGTTCAGCGTGAGCCTGCCCGGTGGGGAGACAGATACGGCCCAGGCATCTCAGGCCAGGGACCAGGGCTGGGAGCTGGGGCAGAGGCCCAGCGGGGCGGAGAGGGGAGGCTGGGGGGCTACAGAGCCCAAAGGATCCCTGGGAGGCCAGAGGGAACCAGCAGAGTCGAGTCCCAGAAATCCGAGAGGAGCAAGTCTCCAAAGGCCTGGGGCCCACGCCTCTGCCAGAGCTGCCAGGAGGTCGGCGGCTGTGAGTGGGATGGGAGGAGGGCAGCTGGAGCAGAGCTTGCCTGTGTTTCAATACTGCCGGTCGCTGCCAACCGGGCAAGTAACGGAACCTTCATGGGCCTCAGTTTTCTCACCTGCCCAATGGGATTAATAAATCTAGAGCCGCCCTAGTTAGTTTGGCTCAGTGGATAGAGCATCGGCCTGCAGACTGAAGGGTCCGGGGTTTGATTCTGGTCAAGGGCACATGCCCGGGTTATGGGCTTGATCCCTAGTGGGGGGCGTGCAGGAGGCAGCCGATCAATGATTCTCTCTCATCATTGATGTTTCTATCTCTCTGTCCCTCTCCCTTCCTCTCTGAAATCAATAAAAATATATTTATAAATAAATAAATAAATTTAGAGCAGTGAGCCCTAGCTGGTTTGGCTCAGTGGATAGAGCGTCAGCCTGCGGTCTAAAGGGTCCCTACCGGGTTCAATTCCAATTAAGGGCACATGCCCGGGTTGTGGGCTCGATCCCCAGTGTAGGGCGTGCAGAAGGCAACCAATCAATGACCCTCTCTCAATCATTGATGTTTCTATCTCTCTCTACCTCTCCCTTCATCTCTGAAATAAATAAAAATATTTTTAAAGTAAATAAATCTAGAGCAGCGATTTTCAATCGTTTTCATCTCACAGCACGCATAAGCGACTAAAATTCTGCACACCACAAAATATATGATGCTTTTTGCCGATCTGACAAAAAAAAATTGGTATAATTTGGACTCATTCACGTTGGATGGCTATTGATGTGTTGGCTGTTGTCATTTTTTTTTTTTTTTTTTTTTTACAGTCTAAGGGGTATGGGGTCAGTGCCCCTGACTAAATAGTCAGGTATTGCACGTTTGAAAAGTTCTGCTGGCACAGCAGCGAGCCCAGGCACCATGGTTGAAAACCGCTGGCCTGGAGGATGCTGAAAGGACTAAATGGGTTCATCTCAGCCAAGGACTTAGAACGCTGCCTGGTGAACAGGTAAATATCCCCCAAAGGTGAGCTGTTATAATCACTGACTTTTCACACTGGGGTCTGGCTCCTCCCCAACACACACCCCAACCTGGCAGGGGCCCCGGTTTCACCCGCCGGAGGCCTCCAGCACGCCAGGTCCTGTGCGGGGCGATGCTGGGGACACAGAGGCAGGCTCCGGGTCTGCTGGGGGTGGGGAGGCAGCCAGGGGGACAGGACATGGGTGGACAGTCACCACCTTGTCTGGTTTAGGACAAGTTCTGAGAGGCAGTGAGTGGCCTGGGGCAGTGTGTCTGATTCGCCTCTGTCCACACCAGCTTCTCTCTGGGGACGAGCCAGGCGCTCAGAGAGGTCCCCAAACCGCCTCATGGAGGATGTGAGCCATCCCACCAACTTATCAGACTGGCTTCTGACTCCATGGAGCACTTTCCCCTCCTTTCCAGCTATGGAGGTGGAACAGATCTGGGTTCCCTGGGCACCTGGTCTGAGCTCCATGGCAGCACGATTCCTGCTCTGTGACACAGTCCGTGGGGTTTGCAATGCCGCCTGGCGCGGGAAAGCATGGCTTGTGTGCAGAGCACTGGCTGGGGTGAGGAGCAGACGGACCTGGATGGGAATCTCGGCTCCGCCCCTTCCCGGCTCAGTGACCGCTCTGTGCCTCAGTTTCTCCGTGTGTTAAACAGGGAACACGACTCCACCAGCGGGTCAGAAATAGAGGCGGTAACTCGCCCTGCACGCAATTATTAAGGCAGTGAGTTCAGAAGCGGAGAAAAGGAAACGGGGTCACAGCCCCGGAGGGTCGATCGGCTGTCAGAACCTCACAGTCTCTGGATCTTTGCCCTCAGGTGTGACTTTGACGTTTGGGGGGGAGGAGGAGAGGGCAGAGATCAGAGGTTACGAGAAGACCCCCCCCCCCGCCATACAAGGTGCGCTCGTGACCCCGGAAGCACACGGCCGCGGGGCACGGGGAGGTGGGAGAGGGGGGCCCGGTCACCTTCACGGCGAAGTCGATGACCCTCTTGACAGCCACCAGCGCGCGCAGCTCCGCCATCTTCCAGCCGCGGCCACCTGCGGGGTCAGGCCGCACCCTCGGGCCCTAGGCCCTGAGGCCCCGCCTCCTCGTCCTGCTCTGCGCCTGCGCCCGGGCCGCCAGCCAGTCAACTCTGCGGTGCCCGCCTCCGCCCCAACAAAGGACCAATCGGAAGGCCGGAGTGAGGGAGGTGTGTCAAACGGCTGGGGACCAATGGGAAGCGGATTCCAGAGAGAGAGGCGGAACCCGGAGGGTAAGGGACACCGGCTCGGAGAAGGGGGCGTGGCCGGGAACTAGGGGAAAGGTCGGTCCCGGGGGAGGGAGCGGAGGAGGGAAGGCGCCAGTCGTTCCAAACTTTCGCAGCGTCCTCCGATCTACCCCTGCCCCAGTTCCCTGGGTCTTCCTCGCCTCGCAAAGTCGCAGCGCCAGTGTCCCCACGCCCACCCCGAGCCGATGCCCCCACGCCCCCGAATCCTCCCGCGTTTGCTCTACATCCTCCCCATGTGCCCCGTGTCCCTGTTGCCCTCCATATCCATGTCCCTTTTTTTTTTTTTTTTTTTTTTTTGTTAATCCTCACCCGAGAGAGGCAGGGGGAGAGAAGAGAGAGAGAAACATCGATGCGAGAGAGACACCTCGATTGGTTGCCTCCCGCACGCACCCTGCCCTGGGCTGGAGATCTAGCCTGCAACCGAGGTACGTGCCCTTGACCGGAATCGAACCCGGGACCCATCAATCCGCGCAGGCCGACGCTCTAGCCACTGAGCCACACCAGCGACGGCCGCATCCGTGTCCTTTGTCCACTCCGTGTTCGTGTCTCCATGCCGTGTCCCCCAGGTCCTATAGGTTCCACATTCCCTCTAGGTTCATGTCCTTATGCCCTCCCTGAACCTCCATGGAGCCCCGTGTCCTGTCACGTTCCCACGTGCGTGCGTGTCGCCCGTGCCCGAGTCCTCACTTCCCCAAGAAAGGCAGGCGGAGCCAGCGGCGGACGCTAAGCTGTTCCTTTATTCTGCCCCAGGCCGCCTGCGGTCACAAGCACACGGGGAACCCGCCGATGGCCTCCGTGCTCTGCAGGATCATGTCCGCCAGCAGAAAGCAGAAGCCTGGCGGGAGGGAGGGAGGGGAGCGCGCGTGGAGGGGGGGTGGGTCCAGGGGCGGATGGCGGGAGGGGCCTGGGGTTTGGGGCTCCTAGGGCATCTCTGTGGGGGCCTATGAAAGCCGGGAGTGGAGTGTGTTGGGGAGTTCCCGGGAGGTGAGAGTGGGGTTTCCTGGAAGGGCGGCTGGGGAGTCTGGTGCGGGGAGGAGGGTTCCCCCGGATATTCTCCTCCATCCCCTGCCCGCTGTCCAAGTTACCCGCGAGAATATAGAACGGTACCGCCAGCCACCCCGAAAAATAGGACCAGGAGAAGAAGACGTCGTTTTTCCACGCGTTCTTCAAGGTGTAGCCTGTCAGAGCGATCAGCAGCAGGAGGCCTGGCCCCGCCCACCCGCCAGATAAGCGTGGCCTGGCCGGGCGGGGGGGGGGGGGGGGCTGCACCCAGGCCCCACCCAGATCGCGCCCATCGCCCTGGCCACGCCCCCTCTGGACCTCCTCTCTCCAGAAGACCTCGCCCACCTCCTCCGGGTCCCGCCCCTGACCCCGCCCTCTCTGGCTGGGTTCCCTCCTCGGGGTCGCCAGCCCCTCTCCTTGGCTCCCTCTCCAAGGCCCTGAGTCGAGACCCGTGGCCCCTGGGGGCGCTGATACTGCCTCACCGCAGAGGAAGAAGACAGCGCTCGTGGTCCGGCCCCGCGGGTTGCCCTCCTGACACAGGATCCGCAGCGCCATCACCAAGCCCACGAGGCTGAAGGCGGCCCCCAGCACCATGCACGCCCCGGTCACCGCCAGCGTGGCTGGGGAGAGCCGCCGCCTCAGCCCCGCGCGGCGCCCCCCTGGCCACCGCCCGCCCCCCACCCACTGGCACAGGGCTGGCGGCAGAGTCGGGGGGTTTGGATGGGGACTTGGAAGTTGCCACGAGGGGTAGTTGTCATGGTGGTGGTGGCCTCGGTCACGGTCACGTAGGGGCAGCTAGATCTGAGGCTGGAGCGGAGGGGGTGGGGTGGGGCCCCCCCCAGGGGGTGCCCAGGTGTTGAGTCAGGGGAGGGGCCAGCTGTGGTCGGCGCTGGGGCTGTCTGTGTAGTGGGGGCTGGGGGGCTGACAACATCTGGGCGGCCTGGGCCTCACACTGGCAGGGCATGTTAGAGCAGGTGCCCTGGGTACACTCCTGCCACAGGCCGCTGTGTCCCGTGGGGAAGCGGATCCAGAAGTTGGTGGCCGTGGAGAGCACCGTGGAGATGTTGGCCAAGAGGCCCAGCAGGGTGCCCCCGCACTGAAGGCTCCGCTTCACCCCCATGCCAGGGAGGCGGCTGCAGAGGGCCACACAGGCTGGATTGGCCAACACCCCTCCCACCCCGAGGCCCCCTCCAGGTTCCCTGAGAGCCCCTCCCACATGTCTCTCCATGTCCCCGCCTGCTGCCCCAGCACCCCTGCCTGGGACCACTGCTTCTGGGGACCTGGAGGTGCCCTCCTTCAGGTCCCCCCCCCCCCAATGCTGCAGGCCCTTCCCCCAGCACCCCTGCCTGGGACGGTGAGACCTTCCCCCCAGGAGTCAATGATCAGGAACCCCCCTGCCTTCCAGAGACCTCCATCACCCAGTGGGATGTCCCTTTGGCCTGTCCAGGGTGCTCTCCACACCACACCCCCACACTTGTGTGACTCACAGCCAGCCCCCAGGGCTTCCTAGAAGCAGGGTGCAGAGGGGTGGGGGAAGGGAGGCTGGGTCAGGCTCTGTGAGGCAGCAGGAGTTCCAGAACCCCCCCTCCCGGCGGCCATTTAAAGAGATAACCACCCAGCAAAGTGACAGCTCCAAGCCCGATGGTAGGTCTGCGGGGAGCCTGAGGACCAGGACATGGTAGACGACATCCTCCTAAAAACCTCTCTTCCCTTGACCCATAATCACTCCTATCCCCAGATCTGACTGCCTCCCAGGCCCCCACCCAGGCTCCTGCCCTTCCTGCTCCCTGCATCCTGCACCTTCTCCCAGGCGAGCTTCCTCACTCTAACGGCTTCAGTGGCCACGATGCTCTGAGGCCATCCCAGACTCCATCACTAGCCCTGGTCTCTCTCCCGAACCTTGGGCTGGAGCCCTCACCTGCTCCTGGCCATCTCCCAGGTCCGTGCACTCAACACCTCCCACCTGAGCTCAGCATCTTCCACCAAACCAGGAATGACCCGCCCCCCCGCCCCCCATCTCACCCCTTGGCACTGTCCTTACCTTCTTCTTGCTCTTCACCCCACAAAGCCCTTGGATCCCCGAGGCCGGTTCCTCCTGCTCCCTGAATCTTTCTGGCTACCTCCCTCCTTTCCACCTCATGCCCTGTTCCCTGTCAGCCCTCGTCCTCACTCATGTCCCACCTGTTGGTTGCACTGCCAAGCTCCTTTCTCCCTCTCAGCCTCTCCGGGATTGTACCCATGGCACCGGAGAGGGCTTGCTGGCGCTGGGGGGCTGACACTGTCCCGCCTCTGCTCTCCTCCTGGCTCCCCAGCCCCCCCTGAGAGAAAGTCAGTTGTGGCTTTAGGGGTCCTGGCTCCCACCCACCACTCCGTTCTCATTTTCTATCTCCCACCCCCACATCCCACTTCCAGCCTTCTCATGCCTCTGCCTCGGCATCCTTCCTCCTGGATTGGTCACAAGCACACGGGGAACAATGTTTGGGGGCCAAACCTTTCCTTGGCCCCCAAGAAGTCCCTCAACACCCCTCCCCCACAGAGAGCTCACCTCCACCCCCCACAACACCATCACCCTTTGTCCCACATCCTTCCTGGGCTGTGCCTGTCCCCTGGCCTGTGTTACCTCCCCTCCCCCACCTGACTTGCAGCCCCCACCCCCTCCCAGTGGGCATCACCTGGATCTGACTCCTGTCAGCGTCCCCAGCCCCCAGCGAGGCCCAGCAGAAAGGATGTGCGTGGGGAAAGCCCACAGAAGGAGAGAATGAACGACTGAAATGAGCAATGAGAACGAAAGCGCAGGTGAGGGGCCGAGAGGGAGTGGAGAGGAAAGTGCTGGAGCCAGAAAGGCATAGGGAAGAGCAGAGAAAGGAGGACGAAGAAGAGAGATGGAAACAGAAGACAGACAACGGCTAGAGAAGCGGGGAGAGGACGTGGGCAGTGCCCGAATCCACACTGGGGCGGGAGCCCTCGGAGAGCAGGTAGAGGTTTTGGATTCCCTTCTGGGGGCCCAGTGTCGCCCACCGGGGAGCTGGCGTGCCATCAGCTTGTGTCCTGGTGGAATTAATCTCAAAACAACCAGACTGCAGCAAATCGTTGTTGAAAGGATGAATAAACAAACAATGGGGCTATGGAAGGGCTGGGGGGTGAGGGCCGAGGGAGGGCCAGGTGATCCCCATGGCTCCGGATGAGGCTTGGATGATGCTTTCCAACCCACCTGCTGTCCTCACCTTCGGCTCACATGTTGGGCTCACACTTGGTCGTAGCCAGGCCGAGGGGCACGGGAGTGAGCGACCAGACCCAGGCTCCCTGGGGTGGCAGAGGGAGGTTAGCACTTGCCCCCGCCCCCACCTGCTCCCACAGAACCCCCAGTGGGCCCTCCTGAACTCCCTGGGGCAACAGTCACCTGCAATGAGCCAGAGAGGAACTGAAACCCAGCCCAGGTAGAAGGACCAGGAGAAGAAGAACTGGATCTGGGGGTGTTGATGTCTCCAGTGATAACCGGTGTAGACGGCCATGGCCACCAGCATGAAGAGGGCTGAGACAAGAGACAAGAAGACTGCTCAGCCCCTCTGCGGGAATTCACAGTCCCCGAGGCCCACGGGCAGTCCAGATTCCTTACCTGAAACAAAGGCTTGGATGGCCGAGATCCGGGGGCCACGGCCCGGGGCGGACAGTGAGGGGATGTAGGACAAGACCAGGAGGCCCAGAGACATCAGGCCATTCAGGGCGGCTAGAATGCTGAAGGACTGCGTCACGTGGATGAAGGCTGCTCAGAAAGGAGACCTCTGAGGACCTGTCCCCTCTGGTTCTCCCCTGTCCCCCAGGCAAGACACACCACTCCCCCTTACCTTCTACTAGATGCCCCTGCGGCCAGAGGCCCGAGTGAATTGAAAAGCCAGGCCCGATGGCCACGATCCAGAAATCCGTGCTCAGAGCAACCAAGGCAAAGACCAGGGCCAGGGTGCCAGCCAGCAGGGCCAGGGACCGATAGGGCTCCATGGGGGTGAGCGCTGGGTTCCTGGGTCTCTGAGAGAAGAGGCTATGGATCCAGACTCCTGGGTCCTCTGAGCCCCCCAAAAAACAAAGCCAGCAAGCAGTTGAAGCAGCTCTGGGGGGAAGGTGGTGGGGGAGGCCTGGGCTCCTTAAGACCAAACTGGTTCTGTTTCACCCATTTCAGTTCCTGGCAACGGATTCTCACACACCCTCCCTTCCTGGGTTGTAACGATAAGGTCTCCCCTCCCCGCGGTCCTGGTCCCCCACTCACAGTGTCTGGTGGGGAAGGGTGTCATCAGTGGTTTGGTCAGTGGTTCAGAACCTGCCTTGCTGTCTCGGGTTCTGTAGCTCTCACCCTCGGAGCCTTGCTCAACACCAGAGGGGGGGCTTCCCGGAAGAGAGGACAGAGAGGCTTGGGGGTTCAGAGTTGGGGTTGGCACAGGAGGCCAGGGTGTGAGTTCAATGAGGGGAGGGATGTGGCCACACGGGACAGTTGGGGGATGTGTCATGTTTTCCTGTGGGTGCTGCAACCTTCCGTTCTGGGAGAGGGGGGCCCCCCCACTCTAAGGTCTCCATGATGCCTGGGGCTGAAGGAGAAAGGAGCTGGAGACGTGGACACCAGGTCCGGAGGGAGGAAGGGGTGCGTGGGCAGGTGGCAGGTTCCTGGGCCCCTGCTGGCAGCGTATGCTCAGGGGCAGGCAGAAGGTAGAGAATCACAATTGTAAACGTCTGTGGAGGAGAAAACACACCCACATCCTCCTCTGACGTGTGAGTTCACACAGCTCAGCTCTGAGCACGGCCAGCTTGAACATGAGGATCACAGTACCTGCATCAATAATTCCAGCTCCATGCCCTGACCGGTGTGGCTCAGTGGATAGAGCGTCGGCCTGCAGACTGAAGGGTCCCGGGTTCGATTCCGGTCAAGGGCATGTACCTTGGTTGCAGGCACATCCCCAGTAGGGGGCGTGCAGGAGGCGGCTGATCGATGTTTCTCTCTCATCGATGTTTCTAACTCTCTATCCCTCTCCCTTCCTGTCTGTAAAAAATCAATAAAAATATATATATATATAATAATAAAAATAAATAAATAAAATAACTCAAGCTCCAACCCCAACCCAATTTCCCAAACCAGCTCTTAACCCATCCCGTCCCAGCCCATCTCTTAACCCCAGCTCCAATCCCTAATTTAACACCCTCCCTATCCCACAACCTAACCCCATTCTTATTGGCAAACCCAACCCCAAACTCACCCCATCCCCATCTACAAACCCACACCCACCCTCATCCTGAGACTTAACCCCATCCTCATTGCCTTCCTCACACCAGAATGTCTCCAATCCCAGCCCCAGCCCCAGTCCTACATCCACTTCCTTTCTCATACTTACCCCCAACCCCTATGAATCACCTTCACCTTCACCCCATTTCATGTTCACCCCATTTCCAAGTTCAAGGCTGTAACCCTGTTTCTCATCTCCCTAAGTCCCACCACTATCATTGACCAAAGAAAGCTTGACCTTGCCTAGTCCTGGGAGGAACCTCCTGTCTGCTAAGGGTCTCTGTGTACCCGGAGGCCTTGGGCCACACCAGATAGTTTATGCTATCGATGTGGGGGTGGGGGTGGGGATGGGGAGGTGTCTACTACATCAGTTTGACCCCTGGAGATGCTGGAAACTGAATAACTAAGGCCAGCCATGGGGGTGCTTCTTGCCTGACCTCCCATGAGAACCCTGGACACCAGGGTTTGGGTGAGCTGCTCCTGTTGGCAGGACTCTGTGGGCGTCCTCACGCATCCCTGTTGGGAGAAGTAAGTGCTGTCCTTACGGCCCCACTGGCCGAGACAACGGGGGCCTGGGGCCTGGTCTCACCTGGATGCCGCTCCTTCCTTTGCTGATGTTAAATTGTACCCTTTCGCTGTAATAACTTAACTGTGAGTGCAACCGTTTTCCTGAGCTCTCTAAGTCCTTCTAGCAACTCACTGAACCCAGGGGTGGCCTCCGGGACCCCTGAACTGTCGTGAGTGGGGGGGGGGGATTAAGTCAGAGAGTTAGCAGGGCCAGAACACAGGGCATTTTGAATGACCTGGATAGACTTTAGTTTTGGGGTTTTGGTTTTTTTTTTACCTGAGATCGGAGCCACTGGGGGGCTTAGAGCGGGAGTGACATGATTTATTTTTTGTTATCATCACCTGAAGATATTATTTCCCATTGATTTTTAGAGAAAGTGGAAGGGAATGAGGAGAGAAGGAGAGAGAAACATCGATGTGAGATAGACACTGTGCCTCGCCAGCACAGCCAAGGGTTCGGCGAGCCTGAGGGAGGCTGGCGAAGGATGAAGAAAAGACGGACAGAGAGAATGAGCTGGGTCTAGGTCCGTGATGGCGAACCTGTGACACGCATGTCAGCACTGACACGCGTAGCCATTTCTGATGACACGCGGCCGCTGAGACGGCTGCATGCCGAGGATGAAACATTTGCGAAATAAATGTTTTTTCCTCAAAGTGACACACTACCCGAGTTATGCTCAGTTTTTTTGGCGAAGTTTGACACACCAAGCTCAAAACGTTGCCCATCACTGGTCTAGGTGGATCTCCTGTGCCTGGCTCAGACCACAGAACAGATCCAGACGGCAAGCTGAGCCTTTATTTTATAGTCAGAGGTAAACAAGGTAGTGGTCACCATAGTTACAGTGCTCTTTGTGAGTTTCACTTGTTTTTGGCAGCACTTGCTGCACCTCCCACAGCCCATTAGCTACCCAGGAAGGATCTAGGGAGCGTCATAAGGTCAAGCTTAATTATGCTAAGAGGGCTGTGTCCTCTAAGCTGGGACTTGTTTTTGACTTTGCCAACAGGTCAGTCCGAGACTTAACCCTATAACCCCTCCCTACAAGACACATTGATTATTTACCTCCTGCAATCCAGGTACTTGCCCTTTAACAAGAATTGAACTTGCGCCCTAACCAGTTTTGGCTCAGTGGATAGAGCGTCGGCCTACGGACTCAAGGGTCCCAGGTTCGATACCGGACAAGGGCATGTACCTTGGTTGCGTGCACATCCCCAGTAGGAGGTGTGTAGGAGGCAAGCTGATCAATGTTTCTCTCTCATCGATGTTTCTAACTCTCTCTTCCTCTCCCTTCCTCTCTGTAAAAAATCAATAAAAATAAAATATTTTTTTTTTTTAAAGAATTGAACTCGCCACCCTTTGGTGTGCAAGCCAATGCTTTAGCCACTGAGGAACACCGGCCAGGGCAGGAGTGACATGATTTTAATATTTCTCCAGACGCTGCCTAGAAAATGAACTGTAGGTGGAGGAGGGCAGGCAGGGTAAGGGCTGAGCTGGTTAGGAGGGTGTGGCAATAAGCCAGGTGACAGACGACGGACAGAAGGGAGGTGGCTTGCATTAGGGTGATCACTGGTGAAGCACACGTCAAATTCCTAAACACATTTTAAAGGTAGAGCCAACGCCATTGGCTGATGAATCAGATGTGGAATGTAACAGAGAAAGCAGCCGAGGAAGATCCCAACGTGCATGCGTGCGTGCGTGGCTTGAGCAGCTGGATGAACATGGAGTTGTCGTTTACTAAGACGGGGAGACCATGGGGGGAGCAGGTGTGGGGTGTGAGAGGGACCAGGAACTCGGCGTCAGATATGTGAGGCGTGAGACGCCTCTTCTTTTCGAGCGGAACGGCTGAGTAAGGAGTTGGAGGTGTGAGTCTGCAGTCACCACATCACCGTTGCTAGAGTAAGCCCCTATAAATATGATTACTGGAACAAGCCTACTTAACGAGGCCTCAGTAAAGTAGGATTAGAGAAGGCCTCAATTGCCATTATTTTGGGATGAAGCCTCTATAAACATAGCATTATTGTGATTTGAGGAGGCCCCAGTAAATCTTATTTCTAGGGAGTCAGCCTCTATGAATATAGCCTAGATGGGTGATAAATATTACTGAAGTTGCCCTTGCTAATAGTCCTATTATTTTATGATTGGCATCAGTACATGTCATGGTAATCAACATCAGTTTATTTGGGTGAATGAGTGGATGAAGACAAGGTCAAGCTCATGAATAGTGTGTGAAGAGGTGGTTGAAGGAGGTGAAGGGTCAGCGTTCTGGAGCCCATTGGGGAGGGGAGAGGACGTTGGGAGAGCCAACTGGAGATGGGGTGGGGCAGGTGGACAAGGAAGCTAGTCTGTTTGTTTTTTTCCCACTGAGCTCTTTATTTATCCTACTAGAGGCCCGGTGCATGAAATTCATGCATGGGGCGGGGGTGTATGTCCCACAGCCCAGCCTGCACCCTCTCCAATCTGGGACCTCTCGAGAGATGTCTGACTGCCCATTTAGGCCCGATCCCTCTCACAATCCAGAACTGTTGGCTCCCAACCACTCACCTGCCTGCCTGCCTGATTGCCCCTAACCACTTCTGCCTGCCAGCCTGATCACCCACTAACCACTCTCCTGCCAGCCTGATCGATGCCTAACTGCTCCCCTGCTAGCCCCATTGCCCCTAACTGCACTCCCCTGCTGGCCTGGTCTCCCCAACTTCCCTCCCCTGCAGGCCTGGTCCCCCCAAACTGCCCTCCCTTACAGGCCTGGTCACCCCCAAATGCCCTCCCTTGCAGGCCTGGTCACCCCCAACTGCCCTCCCTTACAGGCCTGGTCACCCCTAACTGCCCTCCCCTGCTGGCCTGATCACCCACAACTACCCTCCCCTGCAGGCCATCTTATGGTGGCCATCTTTGACCACATGGGGGCGGCCATCTTGTGTGTTGGAGTGATGCTCAATTTGCATATTACCTCTTTATTATACAGGATTATTCTACTGTGTTATTGTGATTTCTAATAAGAAATATATATTTGGTCTGGGTCCTGATTATGACAGCTCCTAAAAGCCCTGGAATTTCCCGAGTCATGAAAGCCATAAAGGTGCAAATGAGGTAACTTTTGGACCCCACTTAAGGATGGGGGAACGGTTGCCAGGGGAGCCAACCATGTGATGAGAGGGTTGGAACTCTCAGTCCCAGCCCCTGACCTCTGGGGAGGAGAGAGGAGCCGGGATTTGAGTTCACACACCAATGGCCAAGGATTTAATCAATCACACATGTGTCATGCAGCCTCCTCGGGGAGTTTCAGGGGTGGTGAACCCATGGAGACTTGTGGAGAGTGGTGACTTCAGAGAGGACATAGAAGCTCTGAGTCCCTTCCCCACACCTGGCCCTCTGCATCTCTTCCATCTGGCTGCTTCTGCATTATGTCCTTCTATGATAAACTGGCAATGTAGCAAGTAACATGTTTCTCTGAGTTCTGTGAGCATCCCTAGGACATGAATAGACCCAAGGAGGGGGTCATGGGAACCTCCAACCTATCGCGGGTGGTCAGAAGCACGGGTGACATCCTGGACTGTGATTGGCCTCTGAAGGGGGCGGGGTGCAGTCTTGCAGGGCTGAGCCTTTAACCTGTGGGATCTGATAGTATCTCCAGGCAGATAATGTCCGAATTGAGTTCATTGCTTGGTGGTGTGAGGGGAGCAGAAAAAATACACATTGGAATTGTTGTCAGAAGGGGACCTACACACCCGTTTCCTAGAAGTAGAATTGTCATCTCTGGGGGCTGCATGATGGATCTCTGTCCCCATGTCTACAGAAACAGCAGGTTGGGTTGCCATCATACACCCCCCCCCAACCCCATCCACCACACTCACCCCCACCCCTCAGGGAGTCACCCTGTGGTGGTTTCACATCAGTTTTATTAGACTCCAAAAAATCACTCTAATGGATATTCCATTTCTCAAACACCGCCCCCCTCTCCCCGCGGGTGGAGCCTTGAGTCTTCCAGGTCCCTCCCACCAGGCCCCATTCTTTCTCCTTCCACGTGGGACTCAGGAGTCAGGCCCCCTCCCCCAACACCCAGAGTCCAGGACCGAGACCCCCTCGTACCCCCAGGAACCAGGATTTCAGGCCTCTAGACCCGCCCCCTCCTCTTCAGTGACCTCGTGTTAACTTCCCGATGAAGTTGGTGGACACGTCTGGGCTCAGCGGGGCGTGGACAGGCGCCGACATTCCTTCATCCGGTAGGCACACATGTAGAAAATTCCTGTGCGAGAAAAGGTCCCAATGGACACCCCCCCACCCCCACCCTCTGCCAAGCCCCCTGGGTGTCCACAGGATCTGGAGTCTGCCTCCCGTCTGGGTGCTGGGAGCCCATGGGAGACCCCCTATCTTCTCGCCCTGGCGAGTACGCTTGCTCATCCCGGACACTGCCCTCCCCACCCCCAAGCCCAGGTACCTGCAAAGAAGGTCATGAGCAGGGCCACCCAGCCCAGGATGTAAGACCAGGAAAAGCGCCAGTCCCCGAAACGGCGGCCGAAGAAGCTGACGGTGACTCCGGTGTAAATGGCCAAGGCCAGCAGGACAAAAATAGCTGGGGTGGACACAGGGATGAAGTTGGGCTTGGAGATGGGGGGTGGACGTGAGATTGAGGAAAGGGGCAGGGTAGGGTAGGGTAGGGTAGGGTGGGGTGGGTGGGTGGGGATCTGGTGAGGACAGGGTTGAATTGAAAGTGGGAGGACAGGTGGACAGGGAGTGGTGGAGATGGGGCAGGGCTGTGCGATGTCATAGAGAATCTGACTGGTCTTTGTCTCTGGCTCCTGGGAGGACGCCACATCCTTGGAGCTTCCTGAGTTAGGCGTGTCTTTGCCATTGTGGAGCCTCTGGAATCACACCTGTTGTTGAGCTGGGATGACTCAGGATGGGAGCTGGTCACCAGAAAGACCAACCACCAGAACCGAAAGTTGAGGCTTTGAGCTGGTTGATATTGGCCCCTCTGGGGAGGGGAGTGGGGAGGAGGTTGAGTTCAATCACATGGCCAGTGATTCAGTCACTGGATGCCAAGTGCTGGGAGCTTCCTGGTTGCTGAACAGAACACGTGGGTGTGCGGGGGGGCTGGTGGGGGGGTGGGGGACGGTCCCTCTCAGGCGTCTCCTTCTGCTTCTGTTTATTTGGCTGGTCTTGAGTTGATCCTTTATAACAGGAGTGGGAACCTGTTTTCTGGCAAGGGCCAGTTGGGTTTGTATAACATCATTCGCAGGCCATACAAAATTATCAACTTAAAAAGTAGCCCGCTAAGCCCTAG
Organism: Eptesicus fuscus; assembly: GCF_027574615.1. NCBI lineage: Eukaryota > Metazoa > Chordata > Mammalia > Chiroptera > Vespertilionidae > Eptesicus > Eptesicus fuscus. The sequence goes on from NC_072493.1 coordinate 44,633,173, forward strand.
CTGGTTTGGCTCAGTGGATAGAGCGTCGGCCTGGGACTGAAGGGTCCCGGGTTCGATCCCGGTCAAGGGCATGTACCTTGGTTTCGGGCACATCCCCAGTAGGGGAGTGTGCAGGAGGCAGCTGATCGATGATTCTCTCTCATCGATGTTTCTAACTCTGTATCCCTCTCCCTTCCTCTCTGTAAAAAATCAATAAGATATATATATATTTTAAAAGTAGCCTGCTATGTTTGCTCAAACATGGAATTAACTCACCCCTAAATGCCTTGGCAGGGCCAGACCAAGTGATTTCGGGGGCCTGATACGTATGACCCACGGGCCAAACGTTCCCCACCCCTTTATAATAAAACTGTAATTGTTAAGTACAGTGCTTCTCTGAGTTTTGGTGAGTTGCTCTAACAAGATTTTCAAACCCGATTGGGTCCTGGAAACCGTCAACTTTGAAGCCAGTTGGTCGCAAACACGGGTGGCTTGGGGAACCCCACTTGCAGCTGAAGGAGAGGCGGTCTTGTTGGGAACCGTGGCCTTAAACCTATGGAGTCTGGCGCTAATGCCAGAACTGAATTGCCATGTCGGAAAAGGAGGAATTAGAAACAGCTTTGGTGTTGGTGTTGGTTGTGGGGTTGGGATGAGGGTGGGAATGGGGTTGAGAGTGAGGAGTCTGGGATGAGAGTGGTGTTGGGGGTGGGGATGGATTGGGGTTGGAGATGGACAGGGAGTAGGGAGAGGGAGAGGGTAGGGCGGGTCCACTCACTGGAGGCGAAAAACATGATGCCGGTGGAAAAAGGCCGGGAGAGGCGGGTGAAGGTGGGCTGCTGAGCGAAGGCCAGGATGCCCATGATGATGCCGGAGGTGGCACACAGGGAGGACAGGATCATGAAGGCCCGGGTGGCGTTCCAGTATGCTGTGGGAGCACCCGGTGGTCACTCCTGGGCCTCCCCTGCCCTCAGCGGGAAAGCTGCTACCTCTGAGAGCAGGAATGCCTTACCCCTCTCCCTATCCCCGCCCGAGCTTCTCCTTCACCTCTTAGCAAGTGCCCTCCTTTCCACCTGGCAAACTCCTATCCATCCCTCAAAACCCAGCTCCCAAATCCCCTCCTCCAGGAAGCATCCCTTTGCCACTCAGGTATCATCCTCAGCCCCTGCTCTGGGTTGTGACTCTTTATCTGTCTCCCCCTCCAGTCTGATTGCTCCCTGAGGACAGGGACTGGGTTGACTTTATGTCACGAATACCCCCAGCATAGATTTGGTTTGCACGGGGCCCGGAGAAATGGTTGCTGGGTGAGTGAGTGAATGAATGATGCTGACTCCCCATATTGTCCTGCTGATCGTTCTTTATCCTCTCTCCCATTGCTCTATTGCATTGCCTTCATGCCACGTGCCCATATCTGAAAAAACCCCAATTATTTATTTTTAACTTGTTTATGATGTCTGTGTCTCCCCAGGGAATTCTCAGCCCTGTGAGGACCAAGGTCTTGCTTTCTCATTCACTGCTATATGCCCAGCACCTTGAGCCTGGCCTATGACAGATACTCAATAAGGATGTTGCAGGAAAGGGTGTTGAACACTGGGGATCATTCTTCTCTCTTCCCATAAATTGTATACTATGTAATATATTACATCATAGATAGAGATGTAGCATATTACATAATATATCATATATATACTATACATACATATGTGTATAATATACATTGCAAGAGCCTTCTACTGTAAGTACTATTCTTATTCCCATATTTATAATATACACTGAGTGGCCAGATTATTATGATCTCTGAATGCAGTGTGTGTGTGTGTGTGTGTGTGTGTGTGTGTGTATATATATATATATATATATATGTATATATATATATATATATATATATATATATATATATATATATAGTAGAGACCCGGTGCATGAATTCATGCATGGGTGGGGTCCAGCCAGCCTGGCCAGGGGGAGGGGACATGGGCGGTTGGCCAGCCTGCCTGCTGGTTGAACTCCTGGTCGAGGGGACAATTTGCATATTAGCCTTTTATTATATAGGACATACACTGAGTGGCCAGATTATTATGCGTCCAGAGATCATAATAATCTGGCCACTCAGTGTATATTGTAATATATACATACATATACACACACATACACATATACATAGAGTTATGTACATATATATTACACAGCCTGGCACAGAGCAAGTATAGTACCTCATCCAGTATTTAGCAAATTTAGGGTCTACCTTGCTTTTGTATCCCCCAGTACCTAACAGTTTTTTTCCCCCAATTACAGTTGACTATCAATATTATTTTATATTAGTTTTTGGTATACAACATAGCGGTTAGAGAATTATAGAATTTAAGAAGTAATCCCCCGATACTTCAGGTACCCGCTGGCACCCTACATAGTTACCACATTATTGCTGACTATATTCCCTATGCTGTACTTTACATCCCATATCTACTGTGTAGCTACCAACCTGTGCTTCTCAATCCCTTCACCTTGTCACCCCACCCCCAACCCCCTCCTTTGGGGTGACCATCAGTTTATTCTCTGTGTCTGAGTCTGTTTATGTTTTGTTCATTTATTTTCTCTTTTAGATTCCACCTATAAGTGAAATCGTAGGGTACTTGTCTTTTCCTGACTTACGTCACTCAGCATAGTAACATAGTTCTTGATCCATCGTCAATATTTAGAAAATGCTGTTCTGGCAGCCACAGCCCCACCTGCTATAGCCAACCTCAACTTGTGTAGGACATGTCCCCTCTCCCTACTGAACCCCTCAATCCATACGTGCTTCGACGGCACTGGGGAGGAATACTGAAACCCCAGCCTTCCCCCTTCCCATGCTCAGTGACCTTGGCTTGACCCTTTCCTTCTCTGAGCCACAGGTTTCTCCATCTGCTGGACAGGAGGCCCGCCCTTGGGTTGTGAGGCTCTGCCCCACGAGCTCTGCCCCAGGCCCAGCCCAGACCCCGCCCAGAGCCTCACCAACGCTCTCCGTCTGCAGGTAGCACTTGTGGCCCAGGCAATACCGCCACAGGCCCTGGTGGGCAAAGGACCCCGACAGCCGGTACTGCATCCAGTGGTCCGTCGCTGTGGCCACCACTAGGAGAATAGTCCCCACCCAGGCGCAGAAGAGGCCGCCGCCCATGAAGCTGTACATGGCGATCTGTGGGGAAGGGGAGAGATGGGGACAGGAGCTGGGCTCCTGGGTCTGAGGGAGGAGGGGCTGGGGGCCTGGACTCCTGGGTCTGAGGGAGGAGGGGGCTGGGGGCCTGGACTCCTGCGTCTGAGGGAGGAGGGACTGGGGGCCTGGACTCCTGGGTCTGAGGGAGGAGAGGCTGGGGGCCTGGACCCCTGCGTCTGAGGGAGGAGGGACTGGGGGCCTGGACTCCTGGGTCTGAGGGAGGAGGGGCTGGGGGCCTGGAAAACTGGGTCTGAGGGAGGAGGGACTGGGGGCCTGGACTCCTGGGTCAGAGGGAGGAGGGGCTGGGGGCCTGGACTCCTGGGTCTGAGGGAGGAGGGGGCTGGGGGCTGAGGGAGGAGGGGCTGGGGCCTGGACTCCTGGGTCTGAGGACCTGGACTCCTGAGTCTGAGGGAGGAGGGGCTGGGGCCCTGGACTCCTGAGTCTGAGGGAGGAGGGGCTGGGGGCCTGGACCCCTGGGTCTGAGGGAGGAGGAACTGAGGAGCTAGACCTCTGGGTCTTGGGGGAGAAATATCCTGAGGGCCTGGATTTCCAGGTCCTAAGCCAGGAGGCGGTGTGGGCACTGGGGCACCAAAATCCCTGGGGGAAGAGGAGGCTGGGGCCCTGGACTCCTGGTCCCGGGTGTGAAGGGGACCAGGGCTGGAACCTCACCAGGCCCCGGGAAAGGAAGGAGCTGGAGAACTGGATGCCTAGGTCGTGGGGGAGGAGGGGCTGTGGGTCCCATGCCCGGTCCCTACCTGAGTGGCAGAGCCTGTCCTGAGCACTCCGTCTGCCGCGGCCCCTCTGTGCAGACTGAGCCGAGCCAGGTCGATGGCCTCTCTGCTCCCCAGGCCCCCCAAATCCCTTAAGCCTCCCCACACAATGGCCCCACAGCCCAGCAGCTTCCAGCAAGCAGAAGTGCAGCGGTGGCAGAGGCCCCAAATGGAATTTGCTGAAGCAGGAATCCAGGCCTCCCTCCCTGCACCCCCCCCCCCAGCCCCACTGGCCTCTCTCTGTGACCCTCAGCGACCCTCCCCCTGTCACAGGCCTTGCTCACGGCACCCACCGGGTCGGCCTGAGCTGCGTAAGCACACACACAGACACAAGACAAAGGGACACGCATCCATTTATTGTTTAACCAGGCTCCCCCGCCCACCCCACTCCCAAGGGCGGGAAATGGGGTGGTGTCTGGGAATACTGGGCCAGGGGGGATGCTCTGTGGATGAGGTCAGAGGGCATGTCACAGTTGGGGCAGGACAGGAAGGAAGTTGAGGATGAGATGGGGTGGAAGATGGGCTGGGATTGGGGCTGAAGTTGAGGATGAAGTTGAGGTCGGGGCTGGGTTGACCTGACGTAGGTAGGTCGGGGGGTGAGGATGAAGATGCTGGGAATGAGGTGGGTTCAGTGGAGATGGGGACAGAGACGGGAATGAAGGGGATTGGGAAGAGGGTACTGAGTGGGGGTGGGATGGGGTTGCAGAGGCCGGTGAATGGCTTTGGGGTTGAGAATGGGGTCAGCGTCCGGATAGGGAATGAGCTGAGGGTTGTCGCTGTAGTTGGGGGCGGTGCTGGGATGGGGAGAGGCACTGGGTATGAGGGGCAAGGCTTGGGATGCTAAGTCAGGGCCAGGTTTCACCAGGGCCCCTGCTGAGGCCGTATTTTTTGGGGGGGGGGGCATGGGGGGAGAGGATGGGGTATCTCTGACAGGCTGAGGTCCCCCGTGGGCTCCAGGACCCTCTTGGTGACCCTGAGTGGCCTCCGGATGCCAAGGTGCTGGGCCTTCCGGGTCCTAGTACTCAATGTCCCAGTCCTCAGCGGCAGGTGGCGTGGCCAGGGGCGGCTCCGGACCTCCCGCTTCCCTCTTCCCATCCTGAGTCGGCAGTGTTGGGGGTGATGACGGCATCGTGGGTGGGGTCCTGGGGCCAGCCCCGGAGTCCCCTGCCCAGACCGGCGTTGGCTGCTCAGACCTCCCAGGGCCCCGTCGCCTCTGCCCCCGGCCCGGGCCCCGGGCCCCGGCCCCGGCCCCAGCCTGGCCTGCGGGGGACGTCCCAGTCCCCACCCCCCCGGAACGGCCTCTTGGCGGCGTGGGGCTGGGGGTCGGGAGCCTGGGGGTGGCAGGTGCAGGAGGGCAGGGACTGCTGGAGGTTATAAGCCCCCAGCAAGGCGCTGTGCAGGAGGTAGGAGAGGGCGTCCAGGCGGATGGGCACGGTGACAGAGGCCAGGCTCTCGGGGAGCCCCAGGTGCGCTGGGTCTGGGGTGCCCAGGAGCGGAAATGGCAGGGCTGGGAAGGGCACCGGGGGCCAGGGCCCGGTCCCGGGCGGTGGCAGGCTGTTCCTGGAATGGCAAGAGGGACAGGTCAGCGGCTCCCACCGCCCGCACACCTTGCCCAGGCAGCCTGGCGGCCTCTGTGCCTCCAGGGGCCCATCTCCCCGTCCTGACTTCTGCGTCCACCTTGGGCGCCCTCACCCCCTTCGACCCACCCTCTCTCCTCCCACCCTCTCTCTGTTTCTCCTTTTGCAGAGAGACGGGCAGCTGGGCTGGCCCTTCAGCACCAGGGGGATGTCTGTTCCAGTGCAGGCTGCCCGCCCGGCTCGCTCTCAGGCCAAATCACGTTCCCACGCTAACCTCGAGTTTTCCTACCAAAACATGCCTTTCGGTGGTACCCAAGGTGCCGGTGAAACGGCTGGGTCTGGGACGTGTTCAAGAAATACAGGCAGTTATTATTATTATTATTATTATTATCATTATCATTATTATTATTATTTCTCCAGTCCTATGGCTGTTCCTGGCATCTTCCATTCTCCTGGTTCATTCTCGAAATTTCTCTCTGTCCCAGGAATATCTGCTTCTAGCTCTCTCCCTCCCTAGTCCTAAGTTTCTTGCTCAATTCTGTCACCAAGATCCTTCAAGGTTCTGTTTCTGGGCCAGGATACCTGAGACTTTTTTGTTTCTCTGATGCTCTGGGGGGATGGGGGGGGGGCGGGGGCGGTCAATTCACCTCCCCCGGATTTTCTCTGTCCCCTCCCCGCTCTGGGTCTCTGTCCTCCCCAGGGAGGTCTTGAGTCTCTCACCCGTCCGGGCCCGTCTCTTCCTTCTGCTGCTCCATCTGCACGGGGGTCCCTCGAGTCTCTTCTAGCACCTTCCGCTGGATTTCTCCAGGGCCAGGGAGGTGGGAGGGGTCCGGGGAGAAAGTGGGCGGGGCTTGTCAGAACAGGGGCGGGGCCGCAGGGCGTGAGGAGCCTTGGGGAAAGAATGCAGGGCAGGAGGTAGTTCCTCAAGCCCACCCAGCTCAAGACTCAGCTCCCACTTCCCGCAGACCCAGGGGCCCAGGCCCCCGAGCCCTTCCTCCCTCAACCCAGGAGTCCAGGCCCCCCAGCCCCTCCTCCCTCAACCCAGGAGTCCAGGCCCCCAGCCCCTCCTCCCTCAGACCCAGGTGTCCAGGCCCTCAGCCCCTCCTCTCTCTCCACCTGTACCCCTGTTTTCTGGGGACTGGATGGTGTTCTTTAGGACTGAAGGAGCATTTAGACAGGAAAATCTGGAGGTCTGGACCCTCCCCGTGGTAGAGGGGTTAGTAAATGGGCTGGGAGTTTCAGGGGCTGGATTCCACTTTAGGCTCTGTCTCTGTCTTACTTTGTGACGTTAAGGTCTATGTTTTGCCTTCTCTATCTGAGAAATGGGGCTCTATTACCCTCCAGGTTCTTAGGATACCACGTGTGTCAGGTAGTCAACACAGAATCGGCACTATCATTAACCTCAACAAGTGAGACTTACTTATCATTACTGCTGGTGGTCATCGTAGTGTTTTACTGAGGAGCTATAGTCATTCTTTTATCCATTTATTTAAGAAACACCCACTCGGTGCCTGCTCTGTGCTGGGCTGGGCGCTGGGGGTGCAGCCGGGATAAAACAGATGCGGCCCCTGTTCCCACATGTGTTGAGAGACGGGGACAAGACACAACAACACGTTTCCTATAGGTACTGCGGCGGTGTGGAACCAGGGCGAGGGGGTTCAGAGGCGCAGGGAGCAGCTATTTCAGATGAGATGCTTAGGGAAGGCACCCCAGGGAACAGCAAATGCAAAGGTTCGAGGGTGGAATCGGCACAGTGTTGGAGGGACTGGGCCGGAATGAGGGCTACAGGGAGAGGAGCGGGAACGTTCTATTTTTTTTTTTTAAATAAATGGTTGATTTTGGAATGTTTTTATATTTACAGAAAACTTACAAAGATAATAGAGAGTTCCCATATACTCCTCACCTAGCTTCCCTAATGTCAGCGTGTCACACGGCTGTGTAGCACTTGTCACGGTAACAGACCAACATGACTATGAACTAATTTTTACACTAATGTTCTTTGTCTTTTTGTGTGTGTCTTTTTTTTTTTTTCTGTTCCAGGGTCCTGTAGTGAACCCCTTTCAACGTCCCGCGTGGTTCAGGGTTCAGGTTCAGGGTTCGGGCTCTGGAGGAGGCCGCACGCAAATGACAGAGACTAGAAAATATTAATTTGGGAATATTGGGGGCCAGGCGGGAGCCCAACTCGAGGGGAAGGACTCCACCCCGCTCTGGCCTTGCTATCCCTCTTATTAAGACTATGGGATACACCCATAGCCCTTAGGCAGGCAATTCCAATAATAGCCAATCAGCAAGAATTTACATAAAACTAGAAGGTGGAAGTTTCTTTAGCTAGCGAGAAATCCCAGATACTAACTTTCACTTTCTGAGTTCGCTAGAATCCGGGCCTTTCGCTGGATAATGCCAGTGACGCCAAAATGATGCAGAATTGGTACCTGCCCTGCAAGGGCTCTCTCAGTCTTGAGGGGTGGGGTGCAGACACAGAGATGGACAAGTAACATTGCAGGGTGCCCAGAGCCAGCACACAGGGAGGAACGGGAGCAGTGAGTGCCCTGAGCAGGGAAAACAGTGTTGCCCGCAGGCAAAGGGTGCAGGGTGATGTCAGGGAAGTGGTTTTAGAGAAGGTGGCCCCATGATCAGCGGCCTTGTGGCTAGAATCTAAAGATTTTTATCAAGGAAGGCTTTTGCCCAGCCGGCGGTGGCTCAGTGGTTGAGCGTCCACCTGTGAATCCAGAGATCACGATTCTATTCCCCGTCAAGGGCACATGCCCGGGTTGTGGGTTCAATCCCCAGTGGGGAGCGTGCAGGAGGCAGCCGATCAATGATTCGCTCTCTCATTGATGTTTCTCTCTCTCTCTGAAATCAATAAAAACGTATTTTTTTAAAAAAAAGAAGGAAGGCTTTTCTTTCCTGGCGACTATGATGAGGATCTGGGTCTCCAGATTTGAACTTTGGGTCTACCCATCCGGTTACACCTTATCCCAAAGAGGCCGCTTATGTGTCTAGGCAGGGTTTGTAAATTCAGGGCTCGAATCGCTGCCTTTCACCCAACAGGTTGCTTAGGCTTTCTGAGTCAGCGTTTCTTTGCAGAGATAGCGCTTCTGCTCAATTCCAGCTTAGGGGGAGTGCTGCGGTTCTGCTCGGTTAGGTTTCTCCTCCGTCCGCGATCCGGCCCGACTTCTTCAAGTACCTCGTACCTGGCCCTTTAAGGCTCTCCTCCCACGCTGAGAGAGAGGAGGCGGGATCTTGCGTCTCTAAAGAAATGCCTTTTGTACAGCTTTCTTTCAAAATTGACAGCCAAGTTCCGAAAAGTGACCAATAGATACCAGAATCGGGGTGGGGGCGGCGGGGGAGGGGATGAGTGAAGCTTCTGATTTGCTGGGGACCAATTTGGCCCCGCCCACTCCTTGTACGTGAAGCAGCGCCAGATAGCTCCCCCCACTCTGATTGCAGAGTGAGCTTAAGCTGCGTCCCTCCCTCCTTCGCTCTTTGATTGGCTACGTCACTGAGCGCGAGCCTCTTTCTCACCCTCTGATTGGCTGTCCTCTTTCCGCTTCTGTTTTTCGGGCTGTAACTGACATTTTTGGCTTTGGCCTCCATCGGGGGCGGTTGTCTGCTCCGGAACGGTCTTTTCCACCGCGATCAGATCGATCAGATCGAAGCTGGGAGAGGACGGGGGCCCTGGGCTGGGCTGAGGGGGAATCCCGCCCACGGAGCCCCATTGCCTTACCCCCGCCTGAGGGCCGACCCCTCTCTTCATGCCCCCCACAGGCTCACGGATTCCCTCAAGGCCCCCTTCACCCCACTTTCGGCCCCTCCGGACACCCCGCCCCCATCCCCCACCCCGCACTCTCCCCTGAGCCTTCTCCATTATCTCAACCCTTCCAACTTGGGGTCCCCGGTCACCTGCCTTCCATCCTGCTTCCCACTCGCTGGAGGGCTCTCCCCTCACTGCTCCCAAGGCCCAGAGGTCACATTGAGACTTTAACCCAAGAGTTCTGCTTCTGCACCACTTATTTCTAGCCCCTGGGCCCCTCAGATGATCAAGGGAACCCTGCAGACTCCAAGGAGGGGTCCCATCCTTCCTGAGGTTTATGCCTCCCTCCACAGCCCCCCTACATGTAGGCCCTTGAGGATGAAGGTCAGGATCTCCCCCTCAGTTCAGCCTTCCCCATGTCCCTAGTCTTCCTGATCCTTGGGAAGTCCTGGAACCCTGAAAGTTGTAGGAGGGGGGGCGGCCATACTGAGGGCCCCCACTCAGGGAGCCCCAGGCATCCTTCGGTGTCCAGGATAGGAGGTGGTCTCCAGGGAAACCTCTATCTTCGATCCATATTCCTTCCCCTTCCTTTTCCCTGTTCATAGGGCCCAACCCTCACTACCATTCTCCTCTCCCCTACCCCACTCCCTTTTTATAGGTGTTTTAGTGACATTTTTGAAATTCAGGAAATCATCTTTAAGGCTCCCACCCCCTTCCTGAGGTCTCTGCCACCATATATAGGTGATCATATATATATATATATATATATATATATATATATATATATATATGCAAATTAACCCTCACACCCTCACAAGATGGCTGCCTACGACCAGGCTGGCAGGGGGATTAGTGAGGGATGACCAAATGACTGAAGAAGCAGGCTGCATGGGGCAACCAGGCCAGTGGGGGTGCTGTGAGGGGCAACCAGGCTGGCAGGAGGGGCAGTTGGGGGCGATTAGGCTGGCAGGGGGGACAGTGAGGGGTAACCAGGCCAGGAATGGGGGCAGTTGGAGGCAACCAGGCTGGCAAGAGGAGGGCAGTAAGGGGTGACCAGGCAGGCAGGCAGGTGAGCGATTAGGAGCCAGCAGTCCAAGGGGTCCCAGATTGTAGAGGGTGCAGGCTGAGCTGAGGGGACACCCCACCCCCCCATGCACGAATTTCGTTCCCTTGGCCTCTAGTATAGGAATAAAGTAATAATGCATATGTTTGAAGATGTACATGACATTAGACTCTATTCCAAGTGCTTTTATCTAATTCAATCACAACAGCCCTAATAGGTATTATTATTATTCTCATTTTACAGAGGAGGAAACTAAGTCACGGGGAGGTTAATGACTTGCCCAAGGTTATACAGCTACATGTATGGCATTTCTGTGTGTGTGTGTGTGTGTGTGTGTGTGTGTGTGTGTGTGTCTTAGAATCATTATATAAGAGTTTATTTGAGCCAAACTGACGACACATGCCAGGGAGCAAGATCTCAAATGCCCTAGAGTCTGGCCTCTCTTAGCTGCTCTGGCTATGTATTTTCTTAGGTTTGACTTCTTGAGGAATTTTAAATGGACGGATTAGGTGAAAATCCACCCGTGAAGGGGGACCCTCCGGTGATGGCTTCCGGAGAAGAGAGGATTGAGAGCCGTCTCAGAGGATTTGGGACAGGGTCCCTGTTATCCAGGGTAAAAAAAATAAACGCAGCGACTTCTCAGTGCATGGGACAAAGCTCAACTAACTGAGCCACAGCGGCCGGGGCTCCTCCTGAGTTTTGTCATTTCTAATAAACCTGTAATCATGGGCAGTGCTTTCCTGGGTTCTCTGAGTCATAACGGCAACTTACTGAACCCGAGAAGGTCACGGGGACCTCTGAGTCTGTAGCTCGTTGGCCAGAGGTGTTGGTGGCCTGGGATCTCCGAGCTTGTGGCTGGTGCCTGACGTGGGGGCAGAGGCAGTGCAGCCCACACCCCACAGCCCAGCGTGGTTGGGATGTGTGAGTCAAGTGGTCCCTGAGGAGGGGAGCTCGGTCTCAGCCTTCCAGAGGGCCTCTCACCCAGGAAGGCAGCAGGAGGCTGTGAGGTGTGTGCTGGCGGTGACATGTGTGTGTGAAGGTCCTGGCTTATGCAATAACGACTTGGGACTTGGCGGGAAGGAGGTGTGTTGTTGTCCAGTCCTCTCAGGGAAAGGCAATGCGGTGTCGATGGGAAGGACAAAAGAGACAAAATGGACAAACACCACCAGGTCCAGAGTTGGAGGACTCAGCTCCGATTTTCTCTATAACCAGTTCTGAGACTCTCACCTCCGGGAAATATAACTATGACACAGCTCCATGTTTCTGTTTGTTAGTTGTTTGTTTAATCCACACCCAAGGGTATTTTTTCCATTGATTTTTAGAGAGAGGGAAAGACACAGAGAAATATGATAGGAGAGGAACATCACCGATTGGGTGCCTCCTGCACACACCCCAGGGCCCGGGCTGGGGAGGAGCCTGCAACCCAGGTACATGCCCTTGACCGGAATCGAACCCGGGACACTTCGGTCTGCAAGCCAACACTCTATCCACTGGGCCACTTCCATATTTCTGGTTACCGACTCAGTTGTGTTCTGTTAAAACTTTTTTTTTTTTTTTTTTGGTCCCTAACAGTGTCTTGGACATTCTGTAACTTTCCAGTCAGTTCTGATGGCAAAAATCAGCCTGATCTGCCCTAGCTGGTTTGGCTGCAGACTGAAGGGTCCCAGGTTCCATCCTGGTCAAGGGCACATGCCTGGGTTGCAGGCTCAATCCCCAGTAGGGGGCATGCAGGAGGCAGCCGGTCAATGATTCTCTCTCATCATCGATGTTTCTATCTCTCCCTCTCCCTTCCTCTCTGAAATCAACAAAAATATATTTTTTAAAAAATCAGCCTGATCTTACACCTTCAGCTCAAACTTGACTTAAATCCCAACACCTCCCCTCTCCATCCAGCAAGGTTGGTCTCTGCCCCAGGTTCCTGGCAGAGCGCTCCTGCGACCTCATCATTTCTTCAATGATAGGAATGTCTTCTGTTCTAATGAGGTGACTGGGTGGGCTCCTGGATGGAGGCTGGTCCCCAAAAAGACCAAGTCATAGAGTTCCATAGAAGCCTGGAACTTTCTCCCCTCCGGGGAAGGGAGCGAGGCTGCAAATGGAGTTAAGGATGGATCACGCCTACGTGATGAAGCCTCCATAAAAATCTCAGCCTCCGGGGCTCAGAGAGCTTCTGGGTTGGTGAGCGCGTGAGGATGCTGGGAGGGGGATGCATCAGGTGAGAGCATGGAGGTTCCCCACCGCTTGCCCACCCTTGCCCTATGCATCTCTCCCCCCTGGCTGTTCCCTGTAACCTCCCTGTACAATAAACCAGCACATGTAGCTCAGGGTTTCCCCCTGACATCTGTGAGCCATTATGAAATGATCAAACCCAAGGAGGGGGGTCGTCGGAACCTCCAGTCCACTGCCGACAGGTCAGAAGCACGAGCGGCTAACGGACTTGTGTCTGGCGGCTGAAGTCGGGAGAGGGGCCGGCTGTAGGCCTGAGCCCTTCACCTGTGGGTTCTGATGCTGCCTTGAGGTAGATGGTGTCAGCATTGAGGTCAATTGTAGGACAGCCAGCGGGTGTCACAGACTCTCTGATGTGTGGAAAACCCACATGTCTGGGGTCGCAGGTGTGGCAGCCGCATGGGAGTGAAAGAGGAACACACAGGAGGGGTGCTGTCCGTTGCAGTGTGGGAGGAGGACACAACGTTCGTGTTGGGAAAGTCTCAGCCAGACAAGTCCTCACTCCTTTGCTCCACGAGAGAGTGCCAGTCTTTGGACACCTGCCACGCAGAGGGTTAGCCAGAGAGGCCGTTTCAGCCGACAGGAAACCATGGCTGTGGCCAGTTAGGTCAGGAGTCCCTTGTCCCCATACCTGTCCTTCCTCTGAGCCCCAAGACTTTGGGAAACTAGGGCTCGCAGTGGGAATGAAGGGAAGGTGTGTCAGGGATACCTGGTCTCTGTGTCTCCTCCAAGGAGTCAGGTCCCAGCTCTGCTGGATGGAGAGGCCAGGGATGGCGGGATTTAAACCAAGTTTGAGCTGAAGGTGTAAGATCAGGCTGATGTTTGTCATCAGAACGGACTGGAAAGTTACAGAATGTCCAAGACAATGTTAGGGCCTAAAAAAAAAGTTTCAACAGAACACAACTGAGTCAGTGATGAGAAATATGGAACGGTGGCCCAGCCAGCATAGTTCAGTGGTTGAGCATCGACCTATGAACCAGGAGGCCACTGGTTTGATTCCAGGTCAGGGCACATGCCGGGCTTGCAGGCTCAATCCCCAGTGGGGGGTGTGCAGGAGGCAGCCGATCAATGATTCTCTCTCATCATTGATGTTTCTCTCTCTCTCTCTCTCTCTCTCCTCTCTCTCTCCCCTTCCTCTCTGAAATCAATAAAAAGATATCTGAAAAAAGAAACATGGAGCTGTTTTATAGGTATATTTCCTGATATACCTATATCAGCTGATAGTCTCTGATAAGTGGTGCTACAGAGTATCTGGCAATACAGAAGGTCCACGCGGGGTCTTCGGACTCCAGGCCTGGTGGTGTGTGTGTGTGTTCATTTTTTATTTTTTTTGTGTCCTTTTCGTGGACACAGCATTGCCTTTCCCGGAGAGTACCGGACAACCGCGCTCTTCCTTCCCTCCAAGTCCCAAGTCACTATTGCACAAGCCAGGACCTTAACACACACATTTCACAGTCACTGACCCCTGGTCAAACCTGTTGCCTAGCAACACAGCCTTCTAACCTTGCAATTCCCCAGGTCAGACACAGGCGGGAGGCTTGGTCTCCTGGAAGGACGTGGGGGTCGGGGTCCAGGGAGGGGAACAGAAGCTCCCCTAGTGCCCGCCCCACTCTAAGTGGATGAAAAAGAACTGGGGACCTGCCATGCTCACCTAGGTTAGGGCCTGAGTTTGGGTCTCACTTCTGCTATTTTGCGGTGTGACCTCAGGCAAGACCTTGCCCCTCTCTAAGGCCCACCTATGGGTGCACTGGGCGGCCCCATCCGTGAGTCTGGAATTCCATTCCTGTGTGTGTCCTGGCTTCTGGGGCCAACTGCATTCCGTTTTTAGGCTTTTTTAAAACTTTCACCCGAGTATGTTTTTTGTTTTTGTGGGTTTTTTTATCCTCACCTGAGGATATTTTTTCCACTGATTTTTCGAGAGAATGGAAAAGAGACAGACAGACAGACAGACAGAAATATGGATGTGAAAGAAATACATGCACCCCTCCTGCATGCACCCCGACCAGGGTCCTGGCTAGGGAGGAGCCTGCAACCAAGGTACATGCCTGGTCGGTCCACAGGCCGATGGTCTATTCACTGAGCCCTGGCTGAGTATATGCTTTTTATTATTTTTATTTTTAGAGAGAAAGGAAAGATAAGAGAGAGAGAAACATTGATTAATTGCCTCAAGTTGGGGCCCCAAGAACCCATAATCTGGGTATGTGCCCTGACTGGGAATCGAACCTGCAACTTTATGGTGTACGGGACAATGTTCCAACCAACTGAGCCACCCAGTCAGGACCAACTTTTTTCATTTTATTCAGTACCCAGAGGCATTGGCACATGGCACATGGCAGAGGGGGCCTCCTCCCCGTATCTTCAATTACCCAGGAACTACCAACTCAAGGCTCCTGATTAATTAGGGTTTGGCAAGAGGGTCTTTGGCCAAAAATGGCCTTCACTTTCCGTATTCGGTGGGGGTGACGGAAGCATCAAACAGCAGTGGCTAGGGTAAGTGCTCGCTATATGTCAGTCAGTGTTGTAAACACTTCCACAGGTAAATCGCTCTGGGACTGGAGAGGGTTTGTCTCAAGTGGGTGTTATCTCTGGACGTCCTCTCTCATGCCCTCGCTCAGGACACCATGACTCAGGCACCTGTCCGCCCCCCCCCCCCCACCCTGGCCGCGTGTCCTCGGAAACGCTGACCTGGCCGCTCACGGCTTCGTCCTCTCCGTCTAGGTTGTCTGTCACCTTTTGACATTATATGCCTTCCCTTCTAAATCTCGCCTTGCTCTTCAGCATCTGTTAAGTGTTTATTTATGTATTTATTTTCCCCTTCGGGGGAAAAATGAAATGTGTACTATCAGATGATATAATTTTTTTGCAGAGAAAATCCAAAATAATGTACAGATGAATTATTTAAAATAGGCTAACCTCTCCAAGTTGGTAGATTCCAGGTTAATGTGCAAAATTCGAGTGTAGCCCTAGCTGGTGTGGCTCCGTGGATAGAGCCTCAGCCTGCGGTCTGAAGGGTTCTGGGTTCCATTCCGGTCAAGATCACCTGCTGGGTTGCTGGCTTGATCCCCAGTGGGGGGCGTGCAGGAGGCAGCCAATCAATGATTCTCTCTCATTGTTGATGTTTCTCTCTCTCCCTTCCTCTTTGAAATCAATAAAAATATATTTAAATATACTTTTTAAAAATTCAAGTGTATTTCTATATACCAGTATGGACAAGATGTCATTTTTCCCTTTATTTTTATTGTTGACACATTACAGATGCCCCCATTTACCCACCTTTGCCCCCTCCACCCAGCCCCCACCCCCAAAATATGCCATTTTAGTAGAACCAAAAAATATTAAACACCTCAAGAGAAATCTAACAAAAATATGTATGTCTTCTACACAAAAAGGTTATAAAGTATTATACAGAGCGAAAATCTCAAAGGACTCAGTAAGTGAGAGGAAAGATCATGTAAAACATGGACTGAATTTTCTAAAGCTGTCCATTTTTCCAATTAAATAGCCTCCTTTTTAAAACTTATTTTTCAATTACAGTTGACATTCCATATGGTATTCGTTTCAAACGTACAACATAGTGATTAGACATTTGTATACCTTATGGCGTGATCCCCCATAAGTCTAGTACCCACCTGGCACCATAAAAATCATTACAATATATTTTTAAAATATATTTTTATTGATTTCAGAGAGGAAGGGAGAGGGAGACAGAGACAGAAACATGAATGATGAGAATCATTGATCCGATGCCTCCTGCACGCCCCCTACTGGGGATCGAGCCCACAACCGGGGCATGTGCTCTTGACTGGAATCGAACCAGGGACCCTTCAGTTCCGCAGGCCAACGCTCTATCCACTGAGCCACACCGGCCAGGGCTCATGACAATATTATTGACTGCATTTCCTGCGCTCTACTTCACACCCCGTGGCTGGTTTTATGACTGGAAACATGTCATCTTGATCCTGCTGCCTGTAAGCCAGATCAGGCTCTCCCCGGAGCCGCGCCAGGGGCCCTGCCTGGGTTCTCAGTCCCTTTCCCCCAGGGGCGCCCCCTTCAGGAAGGGATGCGAAGCGCAGGGAGGCGCGAGGGAAGCTGTGGTTTCCAGTCAGCCTGTGGCTGCAGATAAATGAATTCACCTCTCTGAGCCTCAGATATCGCCACAATGGAGATCCGGTTCTCAGACACCGCAGTTGTGGGAGGAGATAACTATCCGTCATTGGCTCACCATGTGGTGCATAGGAGGTGCCCTGGCTGGGTTGGCTCAGTGGATAGAGAGTCAGCCTGCAGCCTGCAGCCTGAAGGGTCGCGGGTTCAATTCCGGTCAAGGGCACATGCTCCGGCTGCAGGCTTGATTCCTGGTCTGGGCAACCGATAGGTGTGTTGATATTTCTGTCTCTCCTCCTCCTTTCCACTCTCTCTAAAAGTACCTCCTCGGGGGAAGATTAACAACAAAAACCCACGAATTTCTTTTCCTGCTGTTATGACACTGCCACTTATGTATAGTTTGTGAGCAGACAAAAAAAAAAAAAATAACCACAAATGTTTGACCTGCTTTCTACCCATATTTTCCTCGGCTTTACTTACAACCTCTTCTGCTTTATTCCTACGTTTTCCTGCGCTTCCTGTCTGTGTAACATCACTTGTTTTTTATTGTTAACCCTCAATGAGGATATTTTTTTCCGTTAATTTTTTTTTTTTTACGAGAGAGTGGAAGGGAGGGGGAGCGAGAGAAAAACATCAATGTGAAAGAGATGCATGGATTGGTTGCCTCCTGCACGTGCCCTGACTGGAGCCGGGATCAAACCTACAAACCAAACACCTGCCCTTGACAGGGAATCGAACCCGCAACCCTTCAGGGCATGGGCCGATGCTCTAACCACTGAGCCCACTGGCCAGGGAGCTCTTTTCTTTTCTTTTTGTTGTTAATCCTCACATGAGGATTTCTTTCCATTGATTTTTAGAGACAGTGGAAGCGAGAGGGAGAGACGGAGAGAAACACTGATGTGAGAGAGACACATTGATTGGTTGCCTCCTGCACACACCCTGACGAGGGCCAGGGAACCTGCAACCGAGGTCCGTGCCCTGGACTAGAATCGAACCCTGGACCCTTCAGTCCACGGCCGACGCTCTATCCACGGAGCCAAACCAGCGAGGCCTAATGCAAAGGCCAGCGTCCTTCCTGGGATCCCTAGTTTTCTGCGTGACTGTTAACCATCCCCCAAGAGGACTGTCCATGAAGCAATCACCACCGTGACCTCGGGGAAGGGACCTGCTCTGCAGGGAGAGACAGAAGCCTCTCGCTCTCCCGTCACCAGCTGGTCGGTTGGGAGCAGCTGTCCGTTTCCTCCTGGTTCCACTTTGCCCGCGTTCCTGCTCCCAAGCCCCCGAGCGTTTGCTCTTCCCACGCGTCTACCCCCAACCCCCATGCCGCCTCCTGGCCCTGGAACCTTCCCCCTGGCCCGGTGGCTGGTCACGCTGGCCTGGGCTACTCTTGACCCCTTTCTGCAACTCTGCTTCCAGTTCCTCTTCTGCAAAACTGAGTGGGCGCGTTTATTTTAGATGAAGATCTGCGCACTTTTCCTGCCAAGGGCCAGGCGCTTGAATGTCTTAGGCTCTGCAGCTGCATGAGATCAGCCACAGAGGACGATACAGAAAAGCAGGGGCTGGGCGCGGCTGGCCTCTAAGAACGCTTTATTAGTGTGACACATTTGAATTTCATATGTTCGCGCATCACAAAACATTCTCTTGACTCTTCCCCCATTTATTTTTTTTTTTTACCTTTCTTTTTTTTTTGACATTTTTTTTATTGAGGTATTATATGTGTACATATCTTACCATTACCCCCCCCACCCACACCCATACATGCCCTCACCCCCCAGAGTTTTGCGCCCATTGTTTATGCTTATATGCATGCATACAAGTCCTTTGTTTGATTTCTTATCTCCCCCACCTCTCCCTAACTTTCCCCCTGTAATTTGAAAGTCTGTTTGATGCTTTACTGTCTCTGTATCTATCTTTTTGTTCATCAGTTTATAATGTTCTTTACTATCCATAAATGAGTGAGGTCAGGTGGTATTTTTCTTTCATTGACTGGCTTATTTCACTTACCCCCATTTATTTTTAATAAAACATGTGGGGTTTTGTTTTTTTTATTGATTTTGGAGAGGAAGGAAGAGAGAGAGAGAGAGAGAGCGAGAGAGAGAGAGAGAGACTGAAACATCAATGATGAGAGAGACTCATCAATCATCGGCTGCCCCCTGCACACCCCCCAACCAGGGACCAAGCCCACAACCTGGGCCTGGGCCCCGACCAGGAATCGAACCGTGACCTCCTGGTTCATAGGTTGACGCCCAACCACTGAGCCACGTCGGCCGGGGCAACGCTTTCCCCCATTTAAAACTTGGCTCTCAAGTGGTATGAAAATAGACTTGGGGCCAGGCTTGGCCTGTGAGGTTAGCTCGCTTGCCTCATGGAGACACTGCCGAACCATTTTCAAAGGTTCTCCCACCTCGGAGAAAAGTGGGACTGGGAGGCATCGGGGAGGGGGGTGCCTGGGCTTCTGAGACGAAAAGTGTATCCCTGTCCTCCGAATCGTGTCCCCAGAGAAGGTCCCTCTGGAGGGGGCGGTCCGGCTGTTGAAAGCCAGGCCTGCGGTGGGACGGCCCATCCTTGGAGGAGTCAAAAGAAGAAAGAGAGCGAGGCCTTGTCCTCTTTTCTCCATCAGCCTGGATCCCCGTCCCGCCACCCAGGGCGCCGTCAGCGGAACCTGATTTCGGCATATTCCGAGTTGGTGTCCTGGGCCTCCTGGGCCTCCTGCGGCCGGAGGCCGGGGAAGCTGAGGGCAGCATAATGGATCTCCTGTTGGCTGTTCCTTGATTCTGGGGCTGGAGGGGACATTTTCCGTCTCGGGGAGTTAGCAGCTGCAGGAGGGGCTCTGGAAGGGCTGCTGGGCTTGGCCTTTGGATTCTGAGCCTAACGGGGAAACGACCATCATTCATTCATTCATTCATTCATTCAGCAAATACTTGTGGGTACCACGTGGGAGGCACTGATGGAGGAACTGGGGTTACATCAGGGAGTCAAACAAAGTCTCCGTCCTCACTGAGCCCACATTCCATCTCGGGACAGAAACAATGAACAAATGTCCGTAGTCTAAGCCACTCAGTCCGTGGCCCTTTGCTGAGGCCGCCCTCGCAGACTCACACAGGTCGGCTCCTGTAACCACCATCAGGAGGCAGATGGTTCTAACCCCACAGACACCGGGCCCTAACCCCAGGCAGGCCCTGATCTGTTCTCCAGCTCTACAAATTCATCCTCTCAAGAGTGTTATATACGTGGAATCATGTGCAGGTGACCCTTAGAGACTGGGCATGGAAAAAAATGGTTTGGCCCTACGCTCTAGTTAACTGGTTGGCAGCAAGTATCACTCGTGTGTTCCTGCCTTTTGATTGTATGCAAGGGGGTTGGTGGACTTATTTGGGCTTTAAATGGATGTGATGTGCAGAGAAATAGATGGGGGTGTGGGAGCAGAGAGGACCCGCAGAAGGTGGTGGTGGTGTCCAGGTGTGTGGACTAGGGAAGTAGGAGGAGAAGTGGTTTGAAGGGAATTTGCTGATGGATTGATTGGGGGAGGGAGGGGAGGGTTTGATGGAGAAGAGAGGCGTGAAAGGTGACTGAGGCTTTAGGCCTGAGCAGCAGCTGGGAAGATGTGCTATTTGCTGTGATGGGGAGGATGGAGTAGATGCGCAAGTGGTGTAGTTACTCCTAAGTTTGCCTCTGGACAGGCTACGTTTGAGGTGCCTGCTAGACATCCCAGGGAGATGCTGCCTCGAGAGTTGCCCAAGAGTCTAGGTTCAGGGATGAGTCTAGAGTTCAAGGGTAAGTGTAGGGTTCAGGGGTAAGTCTAGGGTTCAGGGGTGAGTCTAGAGTTCAGGGGTGAGTCTAGGGTTCAGGGGTGAGTCTACTATTCCCCCATTTTAAAGTTCAAGAAAAGGCTCAGAGAAGTTAAGTGACTTGCCCAAGAACACACAGCGATGAACTCAGGTCTGAACCCAGCTGTTAGTCACCAGGACACACTGCCTCTCAGGGATGCTAATAATATTACATCATCTATATATATAAAAGGCTAATATGCAAAGTGTCCCCTTGGGAGTCCCACCTGGAGAAGGAGGGTTCTATTGCTCACCAGAGGGTGGAGCAGAAGGAAGGAAGGCCCCAGCCGGCAGCGGCCAGGCCTACGGACCCTACAGGTGCACAAATTTCATCACTGGGCCTCTAGTCCTCTCTAATAAAAGGATAATATGCAAATTAACCATCACTCTGCTACATAAGCCATGCCCACCAGCCAAGCCAAGCCACGCCCACCAGCCAATCAGGACAAGTATGCAAATTAATCCCAGCTAAGATGGCTACTATTGGGTTTCCCCGGCAACAGAAGAAGCTAAGCCTTCCACACACTCTGGCGGGCCCAGGCCTCCACTCAAGGATACAAAGTTTCAATTGTAGAAGGTAAATAAATTCCAGATACCAGGGCCTCTGCTTGGGTCACCAGCAGCTTGGCTGGCCTGCAAACCACCACAGGCCCCTTGCTCAGGCCTCTCCACGCCCCAAGGGAACCCCACCCTGATCCAGGACACCCTTCAGGGCAAACCAGCTGGCCCCCACCCTCGCACCAGGTCTCTATCCTATCTAATAAAAGAGTAATATGCAGATTGACCATCAATCCAACACACAATATGGCTGCCCCCATGTGTTCAAAGATCCTGCCCTTACGTGGACACAAGATGGCCACCACAAGATGGCCAGCAGGGGAGGGCAGTTGGGAGGCACCAGGCCTGCAAGGGAGGGCAGTTGGAGGCAATCAACCCTGCAGGGGATGGCAGTTAGGGGTGACCAGGCTGGCAGAGGAGGGAAGTTGGGGGCAAACAGGCTGGCAGGGGAGCAGTTAGACATCAATCAGGCTGGCATGGGAGTGGTTAGGGGGTGATCAGGCTGGCAGGCAGAAGCGATTTAGGGGCAATCAGGAAGGCAGGCAGGCGAGCAATTGGGAGCCAGCAGTCCTGGATTGTGAGAGGGCAGTCGGACATCTGTTGAGGGGTCCCAGATTGGAGAGGGTGTAGGCTGGGCTGAGGGACACCTCCCCCTCCGTGCACGAATTTCGTGCACCGGGCCTCTAGTTAATTATAACCAGTAATGTCATTGGTGGTGGTAATAACGGCATAGCTGCTACCTACGGAGCAAGGGCACGCTTTGACTCCTCAGACCAACTCTCAAGGGAAACGGAGGGAGACGCGGAGGCTCAGCGATTGTGGCCAAGGCCTCATAGGCAGTAAGCGCCCGAGTCAGGCTTTGAATCCAACAGCCATGCCTTTCCCACCTCCATGTCCCAGGGGCGCAGGGCGGGGGCAGGGCGGGGAAGGGGCTGCGCGCCCGGGCCACTCACCAGGCCGCGGGCCTTGGGGACCACGTTGATGTAATCCAGGATCGTGCTCCTCCGGGTGAGCCTGGACCTCCACGTCTCGGTCCGCCTGGGAGTCTCCGCCGGAGTCTCCGCCGCCGCTGCCGCCTCCTCCGGGGTCTGGGTCTTCCGCAGAATCTTCACGCTGAGGAGACACCCCGCCCCGCCTCGGTGTGCGCCCCGGGACCTCCCGCCCCCGGTCCCCGCACCCCCTCTCCCGCTCCTAACTCACATGACCAGGACGAGGCAGAGGCAGAGGCAGAGGCAGAGGAGGGTGGTGACGCCGGTGCCCAGAGCTACTCCTTTAGAGAATCCTTTCGCGATGAGTTCCTTCTCTTCTGCGCGTGGAAACGGCCAGGCGTCCCTGAGCCCCTCCCACCGCCACGCGCGTCCTCCCGCCCGCCCTCCGCCACCGGCTCGCAGGCCTCCGGCTCCCGTTCCTTACCTGCAACCCCTTTCGCTCTTTTCCTTTAAAACCCCCGGCCCAGGCTTTGTACCTTCCCCTCGGACCCCGCTTCACCTCCCCAGCTCCATCTCCAACCACAGGACCCCGCCCCCGCCCCACCCAGACCCCGCCTCCAGGGCCCCCCAGCAAGGCCCTGACCTGGCAGCAGCAGGACAGAGGCGCTCTGGGCCCCGTGCACATTCCGGGCCTCGCAGCTGAGTCTGAGGTCAGGGCTGAGCCCCGCGGGGAGGCTCAGGGCTGCAGGGGCTCAGGGCCTGCTCCTCCAGCACCAGCTCAGGTGACACCACCCACTCCCAGGACTCAGTCTCTCCTCTTCCCACGTCCTTGCAGAGCCCGCTGTCAGTTCTGTTCTGGCAGGAGATGCAGGCCCTGTCCTAGCAATCACCCCTGTCCCCGTTCAGCCCCCTCCCCCAGCTCCACCCTCTCTCTGAACCACTCCCTTCTCCGTGGCCTCTGCCCCCAGCAGGCCCTGACCTGGCAGCAGCAGGACAGAGGCGCTCTGGACCC
Organism: Eptesicus fuscus; assembly: GCF_027574615.1. Classification (NCBI taxonomy): domain Eukaryota; kingdom Metazoa; phylum Chordata; class Mammalia; order Chiroptera; family Vespertilionidae; genus Eptesicus; species Eptesicus fuscus. The sequence goes on from NC_072493.1 coordinate 44,656,156, forward strand.
CGTGCACATTCCGGGCCTCGCAGCTGAGTCTGAGGTCAGGGCTGAGCCCAAAGCGGAGGCTCAGGGAGCTGTTGGTCCAGGGCCCCTCTGAGCTGGAGGTGACCACGTGGGAGGCGTTGCCATGGTTCCCCTCCAGCAGCCCCGCCCCCAGCCGCCAGCGCAGGGAGGGGGCCGGCTGGGCCCTGGAGGAGCAGCTGCAGTGCAGACCCTGGTCCTCCCAGGAGCAGGAGGGTCCCAGCAGCTGCGGGGGGTCTGGGGGGAACGAGGAGCAGGGTCAGCGGTGCCTCTGCCCTGCCAGGACCCAGGGGTGCTGCCCCCCTGGCGCCCCATCCCCCACTCACAGTGCACAGAGAGGCGCAGCGAGACGCTGAGGGCGCCCAGCGGGTTCTGAGCGCGGCAAATGAATTCGCCTTCGTGCTCCGTTCGCACGCCGGGCAGCTCCAGGACCCCAGGGTCCGAGGGCTGGGAGGGGCTCAGGGTCTGTGGCCCCCGGGACCAGCTCAGCGAGGCTGGGGGGTCGCTGTGGGTGACGCAGAGCAGGCGCAGGCTTTGGCCCTCCAGGACCGGGAGGGACGCGCCGCTCCCGAGCGTCTCCAGGACTAGGCGAGAGAAGGGGCAGGACAGACACACAGCTGAGGACACTGGGACCCTTCGCAGGCGCACACCCCAGACGCCCGGGCCCCCACTGGGCGCCGAGAGGCCTCTGTCCCCTTTTCCTACCTGTCCCATTTGCTCGGGAGACGGTCACGGTCAGGTTCTCCGGGGCATCTGAAACAGACACAGCACCAGCTCCAGGCGGGCGGGGGCCTCGCTCTGGGCCAAGGGTCCCTGCGGACCAATGACTGTGGCAGGCAGGGGAGGAGGGTTGCATCACCCACCCACCGACACAAAGCACCCAAGGAAATGGGTGGGTAAGAAGGGTGGGTCCCTGCCAGGCCGGGGTGGCTCAGTGGTTGAGTATTGACCTGATCTGCCCTAGCTCAGTGGTCGGCAAACCGCGGCTCTCGAGCCACATGCGGCTCTTTGGCCCCTTGAGTGTGGCTCTTCCACAAAATACCACGTGCGGGCGCACGCATACAGTGCGATTGAAACTTCGTGGCCCATGCGCAGAAGTCGGCTCTCAAAAGAAATTTCAATCGTTGTACTGTTGATATTTGGCTCTGTTGACTGGTGAGTTTGCCAACCACTGCCCTAGCTGGTTTGGCTCGGTGGATAGAGCGTTCGCCTGCGGACTGAAAGGTCCCAGGTTCGATTCTGGTCAAGGGCACATGCCTAGGTTGTAGGCTGGATCCCCAGTTAGGGGACGTGCAGGAGGCAACTGATCAATGAGTCACCCTCATCATTGATGTTTCTATCTCTCTCTTCCTCTCTGAAATCAATAATTTTTTTTTTAAGAAAAGAAGGGTGGGTCCCTATGATATTGTGATGTATAATGTATATTGTATAGATATTTGGTCTTGGTCCCCATTCCTGGCACAGAGCTCCTGAAAATCTCCGTGTTTCTAAGCGATGAGAGTGATAAAGGTATCTTGATATTCATAACAAAACGCTTTGCCCCTGCACCCGAGTTTAGGTTAATGAGGTGACTTTTGGAAAGCACCTCAAGAGGGGGGCTGGTTTCCAGGGAAACCAGTCAGGCCGGGATTTGCAGACCCCCGCCCTGACTTCCCAAAGCGGGAGGGGCTGGAGGTTGAGTTCAATCACCAATGGCCAAGGCTGTAGTCATTACATCAGGCCTATGTAATGAAGGCTCCATAGACACCCAAAAGTGGGGGAGGGGGGAGGAGTGAGGGGAGAGCTTCTTCAGGGTTGGTGAGCACCTGGAGATTTGGGGAGGGTGGCGACAGGCGAGGGCGGGCGTGAAGCTCCGAGCCCTTCCCCTGTGCCTGGCCCTCCCACCTGCTGCTCCTGCCTTATAACCTTTCATTCCAGATGGGCCATCTAGTAAGTGGTGTGTTTCTCCTGAGTTCTGGGAGCTGCTCTATCTAGCCAGTTAGTGGCCCCTGAGGAGGGGGTCGTGGGAAGCTCCCCCCTATAGCCTCTGCTCTACAGTCAGCAGCAGCACAGAGGACTTGCTATGATGTCCGAGGCGGGGCCGTCCTGTGGGACTGGGCCCTTCACCCGCGGCACCTGCACCTCCGGGCGCAGAGGGTCAGAACTGAGTTGAACTGCCGGGCACCCAGCTGGTGTCAGACACTTGCTTGGCGGTGGGAGAAAAAACACCCGCCTGGGAATTGGAACCAGCATCGGGAGTCCCACAGGCCCCGGGTTCCAGCTCCTTGGAGCTCTGGGACCCCGTCCCGGCCCCTGCCCCCGCCCCTCGCCTCCCTCCCCGAAGCCAGGCCGCGGGCACACTCACAGCGCACAGAGAGGCTCAGGGTGCGGCTCCGGACGCCAAGCCGGTTCTCCGCGCGGCAGGAGTAGCGCCCTGCGTCCCCGGGCCGCGCCCCGGGCAGCACCAGCTCCAGGCCCCCGGGCCCCGCGGGGTTGGACCAGGAGAGGACCCTGTCCCCCAGGGCCCAGCTCAGGTTGGCGGGGGGCCGGCTGTCCGCAGCACAGAGCAGCCGCAGGGGCTGCCCCTTCCGGGCTTGCAGGTGTGGGCTGTCCGCCTGGAGCTCCAGGGCTGCGAGAGGGAGAGGGAGAGAGAGAGAGAGGGAGACCCAGCCGGGGGCTCAGTGGCTGAGCATCGACCTATGAGCCAGGAGGTCCCGGTTTGATCCCCAGTCAGGGCAATGCCCCGGGTTGATGCCCAGGTAGGTTTCGGGCTCGATTCCCAGTGTGAGGCATGCGGGAGGCAGCCGACCAATGATTCTCTTTCATCGTTGATGTTTCCTTTTTTTAAAATATAGTTTTTTATTGATTTCATAGAGGAGGGAGAGAGAGAGAGAGAGAGAGAAACATTAACGACGAGAGAGAATCATTGATCAGCTGCCTCCTGCACACCACCTACTGGGAATCCAGCCCACAACCCAGGCATGTGCCCTGATCAGGGATCAAACCATGACCTCCTGCCGAAACCGGTTTGGCTCAATGGATAGAGCGTCGGTCTGCGGACTGAAAGGTCCCAGGTTCGATTCCGGTCAAGGGCATGTACATTGGCTGCGGGCACATCCCTGGTAGGGGGTGTGCAGGAGGCAGCTGGTCGATGATTCTCTCTCATCGATGTTTCTAGCTCTCTATCCCTCTCCCTTCCTCTCTGTAAAAAATCAATAAAATATATAAAAAATATATATTCTTAACTATCAATTTATACTCTTAATCCTTTCACCTTTAAAAAAAAAAAAAAAACCATGACCTCCTGGTTCATAGGTCGACACTCAACCACTGAGCCACCGCGGCCTGGCTCCTCGTTGATGTTTCTAACTCTCTCCCCCTCTCCCTTCCTCTCTGAAATCAATAGAAATCTATTAAAAAGAGAGCGAGCGAGAGGGAGGAGCCCCATTTCCCCCACACTCCTGCCATCTGTTCACCCTCCAAAGAGGACCGGCCCAGCCCCGGCCCACCGAGCCTCAGTACCTGGCCCGTTGTCCCAGGAAATGCTGATGACCGGGACTTCGGGGGCATCTGCAACGAGATCGTGAGCCGGCATTGGGGAGGAACCTTTGTTTTCCCACAGCCACCGCGAGCCCACCATTTGGGACAGACAGTGTGGCCATCCTCGGGGAAGACAAGTGACAGGAGTGACAGGAACGCCTGTGGGTGAAGGACCACACGGCATCGCTTCCCCTCCTGTCCTCCTACCTCAGGACCCTACCCCTTCCCCTCTGTGGACCCCCCCCCCCAGCCACCCAGGGCGCCACGTCCCCACCTCTCCACCCACCGGGCCTGCTGGCCACCCCGATGTCCCCCACCAGACTCACAGGCCACGTTCAGCCGGACGCTGCGTTCGGAGCTCAGGCCCTGAGTGGAGAAGCTCGCGCGACAGGTGAGGTCGGTGCCGTGGTCCTGCCGTCTGGGCGTGAAGGTGAGAACGGAGACGTAGGCCGTTGTCACCCCGATTTCTTGGGGGGAGAGGGCAGCCCCCGTCCAGGAGAGGGTAGGGGCTAGACACTGTTGCGAGGAAAACTTAAACGCACAGACGGCTGTGGCCTGGCGCCCAGGCTCCAGGGTCTCGGGGACGTAGACGGCTGGCTCCGGTGTCAGGGCTGGGATGAGAGCGGGCACGTCAGGGGGCGCCCCCTGGCCCATGCCCCACGGCCCTCCCAGCATGAGAGACGTTGGGGGGAGGGGGGGATGGCAGGGGGAGTTCCCACCCCATTCCAGCCAGCCAGCTCCATACCTGTCACATTCAGAAAGAACTTATTGTTCACAAAGCTGTATCGCAGGGCAGCGCCGCCCTCGACCCGAAAGAAATACAGCCCTCGGTCTCCCATCCAGGCATCCGTGAGCAGCAAGGAGCAGCTGCCATCCCCGGGACTGCCCACGAGCTGGAAGCGGCCCTTGGCCTTCCAGTACAGCCTCCGGGACTGGTTGGTTGTGGCCACGGGAAAACCGCTGAGGGCGTCGGTCCCATCTCTGAACCAGTGGCCTTGCACCGGGGCAGCCTTGGTGTTGATCTCCCGAGGGTAGGAGAAGGAGCAGGGCACCCGCACACACAGGCCCCGCGGCACCGTCACCACCCGCTCCACCGTCAGCCGGTAGTCTTTATCCCGATCCTTCGCCTTTTTGGGGTCCCAACCCTCGGCCCACTCAGCGCCCCACAGCACCCCGAAGAGCAGCGGCAGGAGCATGGCTGCCCCGGAGACACTGGGCCCTGCCCTGAGACAGGCTCCTTCCCCGGCGACGCTCTGGCTGAGACGGGCAGGGACAGAAGAGGAAGCCCGGGGCCGGCAGGCGGAAGTGGGGCCTTGGGGGACTGATGCATGAAATGAGCTTCTCCTCTGAGACCCCGGGGATCTCCCTTTCTCCCCACTCCCCACCCCACCTGGCCCCCTGGACGCTCTGTCTGTGCTTCCTTAGTGGGGTGGGCGGTTGCCTGGCGTTGGGCTGGCTCAGCGGGTCCTTCCCGGGTCATCTATGTGGGAGGGCGCGGGAGGCCTGTGTCCAGCCCTGGGGCCTGGCTGTGGGTGGGTGGAAGGTGGGGGCTCCCCTGCTGGCCCCGGGTCATCGCCGAAGCAGAAGTGAAAGCTCACAGTGGGCCCTTCTTATGGGGGGGCCCCCCGGTGATGAGGCAGCTGAGGCCGCGTGCAGGGGAGGGTAGAGTGGTGGGGGTGGGGAGCAGGCCCCTTCTTGGCAGCTACCATGCAAGGTGCCCAGTGAATTTCACTTTCAGATAAACAAGGAATCTCTTTGTTTAGTAATAAGCACGTCCCAAATATTGCCCAGGTACCGTGGTCGGCAAACCGCGGCTCGCGAGCCACAGGCGGCTCTTTGGCCCCTTGAGTGTGGCTCTTCCACAAAATACCACGGCCTGGGCGAGTCTATTTTGAAGAAGTGGCGTTAGAAGAAGTTTAAGTTTAAAAAATGTGGCTCTCAAAAGAAATTTCAGACAAAACCGGTTTGGCTCAGTGGACAGAGTGTCGGCCTGCGGACTGAAGGGTCCCGGGTTTGATTCCGGTCAAGGACATATACCTTGGTTGTGGGCACATCCCCAGTAGGGGGTGTGTGCAGGAGGCAGCTGATCGATGTTTCTCTCTCATCAATGTTTCTAACTCTCTATCCCTCTCCCTTCCTCTCTGTAAAAAATCAGTAAAATCTATTTTTTAAAAAAAGTTTAAAAGAAATTTCAATCGTTGTACTGTTGATATTTGGCTCTGTTGACTAATGAGTTTGCCGACCACTGGCCCAGGACATACTTATCCTAAAATGACACATTGATATCTGAAATTCAAACTGAAGTGGGTGCCTTCTGTTTTTTTAAATATATTTTTATTGATTTTAGAGAGGAAGGGAGAGGGAGAGAGAGAGACAGAAACATCAATGATGAGGGAGAATCATTAATCGGCTGCCTCCTGCACACCCCCTCCTGGGGATCCAGCCCGCAACCTGGGCACGTGCCCTTGACCGGAATAGAACCATGACCTCCTGGTTTATAGGTCAACGCTCAACCACTGAGCCACAGCAGCCAGGCATGTTTGTATTTGCTAAATCGGGCAACTGCAGACTGGTCTCAGGGGCACCCCATCATCTTCCTTGGGGGTGGGGGCTCACTGACCCTGGTCCCCCAGGATCACCCACCCACAAGACCTGAGTCCACTTCCCATCTCCTCCTCCTCTTCTGCCATGCAATCGGGAGACCCCTACCTGTAACACCTGTTGTGACGAGGACACCTGCACCCAGAGGTGAGGCTGAGGGTGGGAGGTGCCGGCCATGTAAGGGGCATGGGAGGTGTGAAGGGAGTGGGATAAACTCCCCCACGTGTTGTCTCCCTGCCCCAGCTCTTCTTCTTCTTCAGACGGGTCTGTTTGGGTTGTGTAGAGACACTGCGTGTGTCCGCTCAGCCTCGTGTCCTGGGCCCTCGGGTGTGGCGGGTGCCACGCGGCGGACGGGCGACATGCAGGTAAGTCAGACACACCCTGTCTGGCCTCGAGGGGACCGCGCTTGGTAGATGAAGATGCTTAGAAACAGCCAAGTGCTAACGTGTTCATAAGTGTCCCTCTAAACCCCCACGCTGGGACGAATGTCGGGGAAGGGCCTGGGGACGGAGGGGTTCCTTCTTCCCCGTGAAGTCAGGAAGGTGTCCTGTGCTGCCACCCGCACACATTGACCCCCGCCCCGGGGGAGCCCCAGGCCCCAGGATCTGGGGATCACAGCGCTGGAGAGTTGCAGTTCTGCAGGGAGTACTTTCTCAGGGTCTGGACACGTTTGCAAAATTTTTAAAAATATATATTTTATTGATTTTTTTTTTTTACAAAGAGGAAGGGAGAGGGATAGCTAGAAACATCGATGAGAGAGAAACATCGATCAGCTGCCTCCTGCACACCCCCTACTGGCGATGTGCCCGCAACCAAGGTACATGCCCTTGACCGGAATCGAACCCGGGACCCTTGAGACCGAAGGCCGACGCTCTGTCCGCTGAGCCACACCGGGAAGGGCCCGTTTGCAAATTTTGCTTCTTCCAAAAATGCTGCCTTCGTTCTCGTTGCGCCTGCAAATGACGACGGGGCCCCTGTCATTGCACCTCGATGGGACGGGGTCTCAGATCAAACACTGTCACCACCCCCACCTGACCTGGCCCCCTGCAGACCCACCCGCCTCCAAATGTGAGACATTTCCATATCACCCCACTCTCAAAGCCTCGTTCTAAAACCACAGCCACCCGCTGCACTCACCATGTGACGTCTACTTGGAAAAACAGCCACCACGTGTCCCCGTGCGTCTGAGTGCCTCGGGGCTGCTCTCCCAGAGCACCGCGGACTGGGTGGCTCAACCAGCAGACATTCATTTCTCTCCGTCCCGGAGGCTGGAAGGCGTGGGCAGCTTCGTGTCTGTGAGAGCCCCCCTCCTGGTTCACAGATTCCGTCCTCACCTGGTGGAGGGGGCAGATCTCTGTGGGGTCTCTTAAACAGGGCCACCAGTTTGTTTGTTTTTTAAAGAAAAAATATTTTTATTGATTTCAGAGAGGAAGAGAGAAGGAGAGAAACATCGACGATGAGAATCATTGATCGGCCGCCTTTTGCACGCCCCCTACAGGGCATCAAGCCCACAACCCAGGCATGTGCTCTTGACCAGAATCAAACCCAGGACCCTTCAGTCCCCAGGCTGATGCTCCATCCACTGGGCCAAACCAGCTCGGGCAAGGCCACCATTCTTTTAGGCTTCACCCTCATGACATAGTGACCTCCCAAAGGCCCCACCTCCTAATATTAAAACAACCAGAGGCCTGATGCACGAAATTTGTGTAAGGGTAGGCCTTCACAGTCCAGGCTGCCTCATGGCTACAGCTGCCTCCTGGCCCAGCTGCCTCCTAGCCCAGCTGCCTCGAGGCCCCGCACCGCCCCCTGCCTGCACCAACCTTGGCCGGGTGCTGCCCGAATCTGCCGCCACACACCCCCCACCCGGTTCCCCCATTCCCTGGAGCCCCCCCCCCATAGATCGCCCCACAGAGGGTGGCCTGGGCCTCCCTCTGCGGGGCTCCATCCCCCCAACCCCCCTTATTGATCGCCTGCAGAGGGTGGCTTGGGTCTCCCTCTTTGGGGCAATCACAGAGCCCCCTGATTGATCGCCCTGCTGGCCTGGGCCACCCTCTGCGGGGCAATTGTGGGGCAATGGTGGGCCCCCTCACCAATTGCATCGCACCCGCCTTGGCTGGCCTGGCACCAGTGCGTGTCATAGGGTGGTCTCCCGGACGGTCATTCTGCTGTTCGGCCGTTTGGTCGATTTGTATATTACACTTTTATTACTATAGATGAGGGTTAGGTTTCAACATATAGTTTTTGGGGAGTCACAGCCTATAATACGTGGGGCCATTTTGGTCACATCTTTTCTTTGTCTTGGTTGGAGGTCATGTAATCGGCATGAGCCCTGGGCTGGGCCTTCACCCTTTCTTCTCAAAACAACTATGGCAGCCCTGGCGGGTTTGGCTCAGTGGATAGAGCCTTGGCCTGCGGACTGAAGGGTCCCGGGTTCGGTTTCGGGATGGAGCCCCAGTAGGGGGCGTGCAGGAGGCAGCCAATCAATGATTCGCTCTCATCATTGATGTTTCTAACTCTCTCTCCCTCTCCCTTCCTCTCTAAAATCAATAAAAATATATATATTTTTAAAAAACAACTATTACTAGGCAAGGAGGTGAGTCAGATACTGTAGGAGAATAACCTGGTTCACTCTAATTTCCAGGAAAGGAAAAAATTTGCAAGTTCCCTACTTTGTGATCAGTTATAATTGCTAATTACTGGTAGGTGTTGACACTCAGTGTGAAATATTATTTTTTCCAAAAGTAAATACCAATTAAAAAATATTTTTTATTAGTTTTACAGAGAGGAAGGGAGAGGAATCGAGTGTTAGAAACATTGATCAGCTGCCTCCTGCACGCTCCCTACTGGGTATGGAGCCCGCAACCAAGGTACATGCCCCTGATCAGAATCGAACCCGTGACCCTTCCGTCCACAGACCGATGGTCTATCCACTGAGCCAAACTGGTTAGGGCAGTGGTCGGCAAACTCATAAGTCAACAGAGCCAAATATCAACAGTACAACGATTGAAATTTCTTTTGAGAGCCAAATTTTTTAAACTTAAACTTCTTCTAACGCCACTTCTTCAAAATAGACTCGCCCAGGCCGTGGTATTTTGTGGAAGAACCACACTCAAGGGACCAAAGAGCCGCAGTTTGCCAACCACAGGGTTAGGGCAATACCAATTTTTTTTTGTTACAACCTAAGGATGTCTGGGATCTGATCCCTGTTTGACTTCTCCAACCTCCTAATACTTTACTCCATTACTTTACAAAATTACCCCCTCAGAAAGACTAACGCAGCCCCTGCCGACACGCACAGTCAGCCCCGATGGTCTCCTCTTGAACGTGAACAATATCACAGGATGTCACACCGGACGAGGCAAACTGTCTGTGGTGGAACAAGACTACTCCAGTCACGTCTCAGACACAAGCAAGAACTTGTCAAAGCCACAAAAGGGGCACACACCCCTCTTTCTAGGGTTACAGGAATGACTGCTGATTATGGAACAACTACAGCATTAGTCGCTGCTATGGACTGAACATTGTGTGTGTGTGCGCGCACACACACACACACACACACACACACAAGACTGAAATTTCACTGATTGAAGAGTCAAAAATTGGACATTAAGAAGACCGTCATGGCTAAAATGTGTACATCAGAATTTTAGGCAGGAAACAGCATGGCAGAAAGAGGGTTCAAGGTTGAGTTGTTTGCAAAATAACTAATGACATGTGCAAACCCCATGAGGCCTTACAAGAACAATTTCTAAAGAGAAAAACATTACCAGAGCTAATAGATGGAAAATTCCCAGAGAACACAAGTGCTTGGACTTGTGCATATTTCCTCCGGCTACAGTGAAGACACATCCTGTAGTAAATAGTATCCAATCAAATCTTCAAAAGTGAACGAAAATTAGCACTAAAATAAAGGCTATACTAGACCTGTCTTTAAAAAAGAGGCTAATAATAAAAGAGCTATAAAAATATCGGCACAATATGCAAGTCACTTGACTGCCTTCAAGAAAAAGAACCAATGTTCTTTAAAGAAATACAACAAAACCAAGCAGTCAACTACCTAAAAGTGACAATGTCCACCACCCAGTGAAAAATTACTAGACATATAAAGAAATATGAACCTGCAACACTTCATAAGAGAAAAACTTTTACTAGATGATGCTCAGACATGATAGAAATGGACTTCACAGACAAAGACATTAAAATACTTCTTTATTTCCTGTTCTATATATTCAAGGATATAAAGGAAAACATTACCATAATAAGAGAAAAAAATAAGGTTAAAAACTAAAGAACTGTAATTTCTAGAGAAGAAAATACATTAATCTGAAATGCAAATGTCATTAAATGAAATTAACAGCAGATTCGACATTGTAGAATAATCAATTAACTTGAAGATACACCAATATTTTCTGTTCTAATTGCAGAATAAAGAGGAAAAAATCAGAAGAAAGTTGCGCAGATGTTCAAGGCCCTATGAGATAATAGGGGGCCATCTGGCATATGTAAAATTTTTGACGTAGAGAAGGAAGAAGGGAGTGAAAGAATAATAAATAAATAATATATTTGTTTATTAAATAAATAAATATTGGCTTCTGTTTTCACAAATTGATCACAACTATAAATAGACAGATTCAAGATATTCAACAAACTCCCAACAGGATAACATCTCTCTCTATTTTCCTCTCTTTATTTTAAACACACATGCCAAGCAAATACACACACACACACACACACACACACACACACACACCATACCAAGGAAGATATTAATCACATCACTTAAACCCAGTAAAAATTAGAAAATATTAAAACCAGCCAGATATAAAGACAAACTACAAATAAAAATTACAACAGAATTCTCATTTTATATATATACTAGAGTCTCAGTGCACGAATACAAGCACCGGTGGGGTCCCTCAGCCTGGCCTGCAGGGATTGGGCTAAAATGGCTCTCTGACATCTCCCAGGGAGTCCCGGATTTCGAGAGGGTGCAGACCAGGCTGAGGGACCCCACCAGTGCACGAATTCGTGCACCAGGTCTCTAGTATGCATATACTAATAAGATCTTTGGTTAATCTCTTCCTGCCCTCTCTCCTCCCCCCTCCCTCCTTCTCTCTGAGATTCATCAGTCTGTCCCATGTTTCCATACCTGTGGTTTCCACTCCTGTATTGAACATCTGCCCCCTGGTGGTGCACATCATAGCTACTGGTTGGACAGTTGAATGGTCAGCTGGTCGGCCAGTCACTTAGGTTTTTGTATATATAGATATGAAAACCAAAAGAAGTTGAAGAACTGAAGGGAAAAAATATTTTCCTAGAATCCCTCCTTCAAGAAAAACATCTTTCCAAAGCTAATGTAAACAAATCTTTTTCCAAAAAAGACCAGCTGGGAAAATTTATCACCAGCATACAAAAAGGTTTTCAGGTTAACGGAAAATGATAGGGAGAGGGAAATGAGGAAGATGGTCAAAAGATACAAACTCCCAGTGGTAACATACATAAGAACTAGGAATGTAATGGTCAACATGATGACTATCGCTAACACTGTTGTACATCTATAGAAGAGCCATTAAGAGAGTAAATCCTGAATTCTCATCACAGAGAGAAAAATGATTTTCCTTCCTTATGTTTTATTGCATCTGTATGAGAAGATGGATGTTATCTGAACCTACTGTGGTAATCCTTTCACAGTATACGTGCCCTGGCTGGTTTGGCTCAGTGGATAGAGTGTCAGCCTGTGGACTGAAGGGTCCCAGGTTCAATTCCGGTCAAGGGCATATGCCTGGGTTGTGGACTCTATCCCCAGTAGGGGATGTGCAGGAGGCAGCCAATCAATAACTCTCTCTCATCATTGATGTTTCTATCTCTCTCCCTCTCCCTTCCTCTCTGAAATCAATAAAAATATATTAAACATATTTATACATGTATATATATTAAACATATATATACATTTATTTACATATATATATGTATGTGTGTATATATATATGTATGTGTGTATATATATATACATATATATGTATGTGTGTATATATATATATATATATATATACTATCATGCTGGGTGCCTTAAACTTGTACACTGATGTATGTCAATTTCCAATAAAGCCAGAAAAGGGGGAACTGATACTACAGAGAAACTTGAATGGATACCAAAAAAATAAAGAGCAAATGAACATGTTACTATGTGTGTATAAATATTAAAAAGTTGCTTTTTCTAATTAAAAAAATTACTTTAAAACTAAATGTTTAAAAATAATATATTATGAGATTTATAACAATAAATTATGGGGTTGAATTATGGGCTTATCAGAACCACATTCAGGTAAGCGCACAGAAGCAAAATATTACACAGAGTATAATGAACATTAACACGGACATCTTTATCTGTCTCCGCACTCGCCCTCCATTCATTGAGAGAGAACTATCAGGAAGAGTCCTGGGAACCAGAGGGGAAGGGTTATTTCTGAATGGGACGCAGGACGGAGTCATCCAGCACCTCCTTGCTCCACAGAGCCGTGGGGCGTGGCTACCAGGATACAGTGGGTAGATGGACCCTCATCACCTGTCAGGGTGCTGGAGGCCAGACCTCAGCACCTCCCTGAGGAAGGGGCTCGGTCACTCCTCGCAGCCGTATCCCCAATGCGAGCCTCTACACCTGTGGGGGAAACAAGTTCTGAAATGACAGATCAGTTCCGTGGAGGGTTTGCTCTGGAGAGAACAAGATGTGTGAAGCCACCATGGTGTCTCCAAAACCTTATGAAACCTCGAGAAACCTCACCTGGTGGAGTAGATCCAGGCGAGCCCCTAGGTCAGGAGAAAGCCAGCCCTCATGAAGTGCCCACTGAGCAGGGTGAGGACCGGGGGCCAGGAGACCTGCTGCTCCCCGTAGACCTGGGTGCAGAAACAGGAAACACCTGGCTGGGAGGCGGGGGAAGCGGGTGCGAGGTGGAGGTATGACTTTCCTCAGGTCCACGCCTTAGTGCTGATGAATGCCTTCCAACCTCAAAACACGGGTGTCCTGCTAATCCTCACCTGCACATCCATGTTCAGGGAGATGTACAGGAGACCGATAGGTGCTGGGCGTGGCAGGTGAACGCTCCTCCAGCCCCTAAGACCATGTGGGGCAGCTCCAGGACCCCAGGATCCAAGGGCTTAGAGGGGCTCAAGGTCAGGCTTTCCGGGGACCAGCTCAATCTGGCAGGGTGGTTGCCGTCCGTTTCACAGACAGCGCGCGGGGACGGGCCCTCCTAGACTCTCAGGGAGGTGGCATCGCACAGGTCCTCTGGGCAGGAAGGGCAGGGCTGAGGGACCCTTCTCCGATTTGGTCACCCAGACACAGGAATGGAAAGTAGTGTCTCTGAGACAAGCATTGCAAGTGATGGCCAGAACGTCCATGACGTGAGGCGGGGGAAGGAGAGGCAACCTGCGGATCCCAGAACAGGGCGATGGACGTTTGAGGAAGAGCTGGTTAAATCTAGACCGGGGGGAGCCCGCTCTGAGGTGGACTTGGATGTGTGGCCTTGTGCAGAGGTGCTGACACAACAGGTCTGATCATCGCGGGCTCATGCACAGGGGATGCTCGCAGCCTCTCCCCTGAGGGATGAGGGTGCCAAGGTGAGTTCTGAGCAGGGAAGGGACAGGGTCACTTCCAGGGTAAGTAGCGATCATTTTGGGGCCCAAATTGTAGCAGGCTGGAGGGGGGGGTGGCGGTAGGGAGACTCCAAGGCCTCTCCCACCTGTGCCATTTCCCCTGAAGACGTGATCGGTCAGGTTCTGTGGACCACCTGGAAGAGAAATCAGTAATTGACCCCCTGCACTAGGACGGGCTGGTCATGAGCAAGGGGGTGGGTCTGGGTGTTCTCTCCACCTTCACTCCAGCCATGCATCCAAGAACAGTCGTCACATCTCCTCCCCCAGGGCCCTGCCCCACCCTGACACTGAGCCCCAGGGACCCGTGGTCCTGGCTGAGCACTCACACACGCTGAGCCGGATGGTCCTCTCCGTGCTCACCTCAGCTCCAGGGAAGGCCACTCTACAGGTGAGGTTGATGCCGTGGTCCTGGGACTCTGGTGTGAGGGTGACCACGGAGGAGTTGAACGTCCTGGAACCCAGGGAGGTGACGGTGACCCCAATCCAATAGAATGGAAGGGGGCGTCCCTCTCTCACAGGCCCATGGCTCCGTACAGGTAACATTCTTGGGGTGCCCAGATTCTAGGAACCCGTGGAAGTGGATGTCAGGTGTCCTTGAAAGAGCTGAAGAAAAGAGAGACAGACCCAGGTCCTGGAGGCGGGGTCCCAAGGGTGCCCCTAATAGCAGCCTCTACCTCTACCTCTATCCAGCCTAGAGTCCTGCCCCCATGACTCCCTGGGGTTTTCCCCGGATGATGTTCCTTCCGGGCCCAGGAGGCCTCAGGACCCATCCATGTGCCCTGTCCTTGATCCCATTCCTTACCCGTCACACGTACAGAGAGCTGGTTCTGTTTGCCTCATCCTGCCCTAGCTCCGCTCTGAAGAAGTATGGCCCTGTGTCCCTTTATGCCCGTTCTACGAGGAGGAAACATTTTTATCTTGGTTTACAAATAGTTCTGACAATATGTGGGCACAGCAAGAAGTGGACTGAGACCCAGTGATAGGAAACCGACCTGAAAGAGCGCGGAGGCGCCGCCACCTAGTGGCCGAATGTCGTCAGTACACTGGGTTTGCATTTCATCCCGGCTGAGAGATGGCCATGAGACCCAATACTCACCGGACAACGGCTGAAGGTTTGAATAATATATTTGTCTGGGAATTTGCCCAGTGACTATACAGACGTTGAATTTATGGGTTTTAGGGATTTTCATTACTTTCTGCCTAGTTGCTGCTACGTAGAGTAATGTCTTCTTTATGTTCCCGGATGCTGGTTGCTCTCGCCTCCTATATATGTATTTCTGGATTTAACTGAGCTTTGTCAGCTTTAGTGTCCGAATCAAAGAACTAAAAGTTCCTGGTGTTCATGTCTATTGAATATTTTCTCTATTTGGTCTTATCACTTCGTATTTCCTTCCTTCAGTTTCCTTTTGGTTTATTTTACTGTTATTTTCCTAAGGTTTTAAAGACAAACTCATTTCTGATATAGACATCTGAAGTTATATATATATATATTTCTTCCAATAACCACTTTAGTTTTCCACTAAACATTTTATACTTAGTATTTTTAAAATATATTTTTATTGATTCCAGAGAGGAAGAGAGAGGGAGAGAAAGATAGAAACATCAATGATGAGAGAGAATCATTGATCGGCTGCTTCCTGCATGTCCCCCACTAGGGATCGAGCCCACAACCCCAGCATGTGCCCCTGACCGGAATTGAACCCAGGACCCTTTAGTCTGCAGGCGGACACTCCATCCACCGAGCCAAACCAGCTAGGGCCTTAGTATTTTTATTATCACTTAGTTTTAAATAATTTTATATTTGCATTAATGATTATTTTATCCTTGACTTATTTATAAGGAATTTTATAAATTTCCACTAATATACATAGTTGTGTTTATGACTATATAATATATTATAAATATAATATGCTTTGTTATTGATTTCTAGCTTAATAGCCTTGGAATCAGTGAACATATTCTGTATTTCAATCCATTGACATATGTTGAAACTTTACTTCATATGGCCCAGTATATGATAAACTATTTGGGAATGTTCACTGTGTGTACTCAAATAGATTATATATATTCTCATCATTGGGACAAGTTTTCTATCTATGGCTGCAGATCAAGTTCCTTAATGATGTTGCTTATATGTAGTATAATAGCACATCCTTAGTGATTTTCTTGTCTGTGTGTTTCATCAGTGATTGTAAAATATATATTAAAATTCCCTCTAGGAATGTGGATTAGTTTTTTTTTTTTTTAATGTCAGTTTTTGCTGTATGTTGTCATATCATGTACTTTTCAAGTGTTATACCTTCCTGGTAAATTGAACCTGTAATCATTATGAAGTGGTCCCATTTATCTCCATTAATACCTGTATTGTAAAGTATATATTTTCTGATACTAATATACTTGTGATGGTCGGTATTCCTCAGAAAAGCCAATCAAAGAACAATCCAGGTTTCACACAGATCTCTTGTAAACAACATATATGCACATTTCCCCCCAGTCTGACCATATTTATGCTTTATTGAGGAACTAAGTCCATTTGTGCTTAGTGCAGTTTTTAAAATGTATTTGGGTCTAGTTACAGAATCTTATATTTGTACTACATATACGTTCTTCTCTTTTTCCCTCCTCTCTTAATCTTCCATTTCTTTTTTTCCTCTGGTTTGATTGGATAATGTTTCCAGAACCTTTTATACTTCTCCTAATTTGGAGGTGATAAACTTGGGGTCAATTCCTCTAAAAATATCCTTGAGATTACAGCAACAAAATATCAAAATCTAAAGCTTATCATAATATTTCATTTGCTCCTGAATAACATAAAGACTCTATCAAATGTAAATTCTATTTACACGTTCATGAATTATGTTACTATAGTATGGTATTTAACTATTATATTTTATGTTTGACCCCTCTACACATCATTATACTTTACTAGAGGCCTGGTGCATGAAAATTCATACACTGGAAGGGTGCGGTGCCTCAGCCCGGCCTGCCCCCTCTCACAGTCTGGGAGTCCTCAGGGGCTGGAGGCAACCCGGTGATCAGGGGAAGGCAACACCCCATCACATCTCTGCTGCTGCCACTGCTGGCAGCACAAGCCTCAGCCGGCCCTGGTTACCTGAGCCTCGGCCGGCTCTGGGAAGCTGGGGGGCTGAGGGGACTGGGAGACTCCAGAGGCAGGTGCGAGAAGCGGCTGAGCCCACCTTGGGGTGGGCCCGGTGTTGCCATGCGCCCGCCACCCCAGCAGGGTTGAGGGGACCGGGTGCCACCACCTTGTGGCTGTGGGCGCCGCCATCTTTGAGGGTGTGGTGGTCAATCAGCATATTCCCTCCTTGTTGGCTGTGGGCGCCGCCATCTTTTGTGATGGCGTGGAGGTCAACTAGCATATTCCCTCTTTATTAGCTAGGATAATAAGTATTTGTTTCCTTCTGCTCACATATTGGCCACTTTATAATAGTTTCATTCCTTTTTGTATATTTCAGCTTCAATATGGGATCATGGATACCCAAATTATATCTTTTAGCATTTACTTGGAGAAGTTTTTGTTTATGAATGGTTTCGTTTCTGTTTGTATTAAAAATATTTCACCTTCAAGCTTAAAACATAATGTTCAATAAGTAGGACTTCTAAATTAACATTTGTATCTCTCAGGACATATCCTTCCATTGTATTTGGTCTTCCCATATTGTCCCTGAAAAAATCAGCTGTGGGTCTAACTCTGGTCTTTTTAAATCTATTCTGTCTTTTTTTTTTTTTTCCTACTCTTTTTTTGTTTATTTGTTCATTCTGACCCAAAGATATTTTTTCCATTGATTTTTAGAGAGGGCGAAAGGGAGAAAGGGGAGAGAGGAAGAGAGAGAGAAAAAGAGAAACATCAATGTGAGAGAGACACATCGATTGGTTGGGCCAGGGTTTGAACCTGCAATCCAGATACGACGTGCCCTTGACCCAGAATTGAACCTGAGACCCTTCAGTTCTTGGGCAGATGCTCTAACCATTGAGCAACACAGGCCAGGGCATTTTTCTGACGACTCTTAAGAATTTCCCCTACTCCTTGGAGTTCATTGATTTTCTTCAGTTTCACAGACGATGTGGAGGCTTGGTTCTCTAAGAGGTAGCTGTTGGGATTGGCATGGGAAAGGAATGTGTGGCTGGTTAGAAATGAGGTTGGTGAGATCAGCTAGGACAGGGTGTGTAGAGCCTTGAACAGAAAGATGAAGTAAATAAACTTTACCTGGGGCACTCATGAAGACTTCGGAGCAGGTTGTGACACAAACATCGGATGCTGTGGCCTCTGGCACTGGCCCCTCCAGGCCAGAGGGGACAATTGTTGGCAGAAAGTTTGTTGTAACAGCTAACAAAAGTCCTGACACACACATATGTGCAGAGGTCACAAAAAGCTTTGTCGGCACTTTATTTATTTATTTACTTACTTACTTACTTATTTGTTAATCCTCACCTGAGGATATTTTCCCCACTGACTTTTAGAGAGAGTGGAAGGCAGAAAGGGAAGAAGGGAGGGAAAGAGGGAGGGAGGAGAGAGAGAGAAAGAGAGTTTGAGAGAGAGAAACATCAGTGTGAGAGAGACACATCGATGGGTTGCCTCCCATACAAGCCCCGACTCGGGCCGGGCATCAAACCTGCAACCCAGATACATGCCCTTGACCGAGAATCGAACCCCCCACACTTCAGTGCATGGGCCGATGCTCTAACCACCGAGCACACCGGCCATGGGTGTGTTAGTGCTTTTGTTAACTGTGTCATAGGTACTATTTATTGATCTTTCACAACAGCCTGGTTAGACAGGGATGATTTCCCTGCTTTGCAGAACAGCAGAGAAATAAACTGACTCACTCAGTAAGTGGTATAGATGGATTTGAACTCAGTTCTTTCAGACACACGTCCTCTGGTCCTTCAGACATACCAGAGGATTCAGACCATTGCCAAGAAAATCGTTCATTTTAAAATAATCAGACACTGAGATTATGGGCTGAAAAAAGATCATGAAATTAACCAGTTGAAGTCCTAAACCCAGTACCTCATCATGTCTCCTTACAGTTCTGTCAAGTTTCCACACAGAGTCTGTAAAGAGATACCTCGGTTCAAGGGAGGCCATTAGGGTGGGCCTTAGTCCAGTGTATCTGGTGTCCTTATAAGAGGAGGAGGTTAGGACACAGAGACACGGAGGGAGGACCATGTGAGGACGCAGAGAGAAGACGGCCGTCTGCAAGCCAAGCGGAGAGGCCTCCCCAGGCACCGGTTTTCCGCCTTCGGAACCTGGAGCAAGTAGTTCCTCACTTGTGTGTCTTGATCTCCGAGTACACGGTGTTGGCCTCTTCCGTTCCCTGCGGCTTCAGGTTGTGAAACCTGACGAAGGCGTAGTGGAGCTCCTGTTCCCCGTTGGCGAGGGAGCCAGCATCACCAGGGGCTGGGGGAGCCGAAGGTCTGTCCGTCCAGAACGGGTGCTGATGTGCCTGAGAGGAGAGAAGAGGAAGGATTCCAAGCTGCTCAGAAGGGTCTGGAAGAGAGTGGCCAAGGGCCGGGCTGAGATTGGGACTGGTGGGACTTTTATCGTTTACCAGTCCATTTATTTTAAAACTAGAGGCCCAGTGCACGGATTCGTGCACAGGTGGGATGTGGCTGGCCTGGCCCCAATGGGGGCGGATTGGGGCCAGGCCTGGTGGGAGGTTGGCCAGCCAGGGCCCCGCCTACCCCACATTGGGGCCTGATCAGGGCCAGGCCAGCTGGGGGGAGGGGCCAAGGGCAATTGGCTGGTGGGCCCCACCCCCAATTGGGGTGGGGGGCCTATTGGGGATCAACAGCTGGGGGAGGGGCCATGGGAGGTTGGCCGGCCAGCCTCACCCCTGATTGGTGTGTGTGGTGGGGGGGGCTGATGGGGGCAGAGCTGGCTGGAGGGAAGAGCCACAGGTCAATTGGGGTGGTGGGGGCCCATTGGGGGTGGGGCCAGCTGCGGGGGAGGGGCTGCAGGTGATTGGCCGGCTGACCCTACCCCTGATCGGGGTTGGGGGCCAATCTGTGGTGGGGCCAGGGGGGGGAGGGACTGCAGGAGGTTGGCAAGTCATCCCCACCCCCTATTGGGGTGGGGAGGGGGACAATCAGGGGCGGGCTGGCTGGGGGGAGGGGCCATGGGAGGTTGACCTGCCAGCCCCACCCCCTGATTGGGCAGGTGGGCGTCATAGCAACCATTCGTTCTGGTCATCACAGTGTTCAGGTCACTGGCAGATAGATAGATAGATAGATAGATAGATAGATAGATAGATAGATAGATAGATAGATAGATGTGCAGTCATTGCCCTGGCCAGTTTGGCTCAGTGGATAGGGTCCCCGGTTCGATTTCGGTCAAGGGCACCAACCTTGGTTGCAGGCTCCTCCCCAGCCCAGGGCCCTGGTCAGGGCTCATGCAGGAGGCAACCAAGGGACGTGTTTCTCTCACATCGATGTTTCTCTCTGTCTTCCCTCTCTCTTCTACTCTCCCTAAAAATCAGTGGGAAAATATCCTCAGGTGAGGATTAACAACAACAACAAAAAATGTTTCATCATTGCCCGCCTGGCACGGCTCAGTGGTTGAGCGTTGACCTATGAACCAGGAGGCCATGGTCTGATTCCCAGTCAGGGCATAGGCCCAGGTTGCGGGATCAATCCCCAGTGTGGGGTGTGCAGGAGGCAGCCAATCAAAGATTCTCTCTGATCATGGATGTTTCTATCTCTTCCTCCCTCTCCTTTCTTCTCTGAAATCAATAAAAAATCTATTTAAAAAAAATAAATTAAATTAAATAACCACTTGTGCAATTCCAGAAAGTGTTGGGCATCTAACACGGAAATGTCTAGAAGCCCCTCTGGCGGGCAGCATCCAAAAGGGATAATGCTGGATGGGAGCTACGTCCCGTCACTCACCCCGGAGCCGGAGCCGGAGCCGGAGCCAGGGTTCACATCCTTGTCCACGCTCTGCATTAGCTGGGCCGCTTTTTCCCTGCAGGTCTTCACTCTAAGGAAACAACCCCAGGCCTTTCAGCCTTGCTATTCGGGGCATGGAATGGGCAGACCACCCCTAGTCTACAGGAAGAGCACGTGATGAGGCGGGTGAGTCCTGTCTCCAGGTGCTCCCCCCACCCAAGCGCCAGACATAGAGTAGTTGGGAAGAGACCCCAATCTACCTGGCCCAGTCGATTGCAGGTTGTTTCATGCCAGCGCTCGACCTCCCTTCCCTGGCTCCTGGCTTTCCCACCAGCCCGGGCTCCTCCAGCTCAGGTTTTCTGTGATCCCCAGACCTTAAGTCCTTCCCACCCGGACCCCTCCCTCTGTCCCTGGAGCTCACTCCCACCTGAAGACGAGACAAAGGCAGAGAGAAAGCAGGGCCAGGGCCATGATGCCAGCTCCCCCAACCACTCCCAGGACTCCACCAGCCCTGGATTCCGGTTTACCTGTAGGTAATTGGAGATTGGTGTAAATTCTAACCCCAAACTGGCCATTTCTGTCTCTGTCTGGCCCGTAAGTGGACCCACTCTCATCTGTCCAGGACTCAGTCACTCGGCACTCTATCTCCTCGTAGACCCTGAATCAGACCCTTCCCCTCCAACTCCCCTTTCCCAACCTCAGGACTGAGGCTCTTACACATCAGCCACTCCCGTCCAAGCCTTAAAATGCCTTTTCCAAGCTCCCTCTCTCTGGGGCTGTTATGGCTTGAATTGTGTGCCCCCCAAATTTGTATGTTGCAGTCCTAACACACTGTACCCACCACCACCCCACCATGTCTCAGAATGTGACCTGAGCCTTAACCGGTTTGGCTCAGTGGATAAAGCATACGCCTGCAGACTGAAGGGTCCCAGGTTCAATTCCTGTCAAGGGCGTGTACCTTAGTTGCAGGCACATCTCCAGTAGGGGGCGTGCAGGAGGCAGCTGATCGATGTTTCTCTCTCATCGATGTTTCTAACTCTCTATCCCTCTCCCTTCCTCTCTGTAAAAAAAAAAAATCAAATATATTTTATTGAGTTTTTACAGAGAGGAAGGGAGAGGGATAGAGAGTTAGAAACATCGATCAGCTGCCTCCTGCACACCTCCTACTGGGGATGTGCCCGCAACCAAGGTACATGCCCTTGACCGGAATCGAACCTGGGACCTTTCAGTCTGCAGGCTGACGCTCTATCCACTGAGCCAAACCAGTTAGGGCAAAGTATATATTTTTTTAAAAAGAATGTGACCTGATTTGGAGATAGGGCCTTTACAGAGGTGACAGTTACAATTTAGGTCACTAGGGTGGGCCCTAAATCCACAGGACTGGTGTCCTCAGGAAATGGAGGAATTTGCACACAGACGTGCACAGGGAGAACGCCAGGAGAACATGAAGGCAGAGACTGGAGTGATGCTTGTATAAGCTGAGGAACGCCAAAGATGGCCAGAAACACTCCCCGCCCAGAAATTAGGGGAGACCTGCCACACACCCCCAGCCTCGGAAGGACTCAACCCTGCTGACACCTTGACCTCGGACTTCCCGCCTCCTGCACTGAGAGACAACAAGTCTCCCTGACGAAGCCTCCATGGTGGAGGTACTTGGTGATGGCAGCTGGGAACCTACTACAGTGTCCCGGCTCCTCCTCCCCAGGCATCACCCCCTCAGCAGGCCCCAGGCGGCAGCAGGACACCGGCTCTCTGGGCCTCATGAACAGTGAAGGAAGTGGCAACTGAGTCTGAGACCAGCCTGGAGCCCCACCTTCCACCATGAGGCTCAGGGAGCTGTTGGCCCAGGGCCCCTGAAGAGCTGGAGGTGACCCTGTAGGAGGCGTTGCCATGGTTTCCCACCCGCCAGCGCAGGGAGGGGGCCGGCTGGGCCCAGGAGGAGCAACTGCAGTGTAGACCCTGGTCCTCCCAGGAGCAGGAGGGTCCCAGCAGCTGGAGAGGTCTGGGGGTCTGTGGGGAGCGAGGAGAAGGGTCCGCAGTGCCTCTGCCCTCCCAGGACCCAGGTGACCTGCCCCCGGGAGCCCCTCATCCCCTCCCACCCCCCAACTCACAGTGCACAGAGAGGCTTAACAAGACAGGGAGGGAGCCCAGCAGGTTCTGAGCTCGGCAGATGACTTTGCCTTCATGCTCCATTTGCATCTCAGGCAGCTCCAGGAGCCCTGGTGCTGAGGGCTGCCAGGGGCTCAGGGCTTGTTCCTCCAGCTCCAGCTCAGGTGACACCACCCACTCCCAGGACTCAGTCTCTCCTCTTCCCATCTCCTTGCAGAACCCGCTGTCGGTTCTATTGAGGCAGGAGATGGAGGGTCCTGTCCAAGCAATCACCCCTGTCCCTGCGCAACCTCCCTCCCCAGCTCCACCCTCTCTCTGACCCACTCCCTTCTCCCTAAGCCTCTGACCTCAAAAGGTCCCTTACCTGGCAGCCGCAGGACAGAGGCGCTCTGGGCACCTAGGACATTCCTAGCCTCGCAGCTGAGTCTGAGGTCAGGGCTGAGTCCCGCGGGGAGGCTCAGGGAGCTGTTGGTCCAGGGCCCCGCTGAGCGGGAGGTGACCGCGTGGGTGGCATTGCTGTGGTTCCCCTCCAGCAGCCCCGCCCCCAGCCGCCAGCGCAGGGAGGGGGCCGGCTGGGCCCGGGAGGAGCAGCTGCAGCGCAGACCCTGGTCCTCCCAGGAGCAGGAGGGTCCCAGCAGCTGCGGGGGTTCTGTGGGGAGCGAGGAGCAGGGTCAGCGGTGCCTCTGCCCTCCCCGTTGGTTGGCAGTTAGACAGACAGGAGCAGAGTAAGGACGATGGGCCAGGTATAGAAAATCACCAGGGCAGGAAAACCCCGGATGCAAGGCAAAGGGCAAAACTGGGAAGCCAAGGGCCTCACCCCAGGGTGACCTCTCTGTTAGGTCTGATCAAGTAATGGAATCGATACCCCTCCCCCGGGAGCGGGCTTTGCAGGCCATTTCGCTATGGACATTCCCTGTGCGGTGACCACATTCCACGATGTCCCCTCTGGGTCTGCACAGAGGAGTCTCCTTTAAAAGCCGCCGACTCCCGTCCCTCGGTGCTGGATCCGTCCAGGCTCAGCCGCCTGGTGTGCGGATGATCGAAGAAATCCGTGATCCCTCGCCACCCTGGCCTCGTGCGTTCCTCCTCCGGCGACCTAACACTTTTCTCCTTTAGCACATCGCTGGTCATGCAGTTCGGACCCTTCCCTGACCAGTCCTCCCCGGGCCCGTTGCTGGTCATGGGGTCTACGGAGAACAGCCTTTAAGCATGAAGCCTTCAGGACAATGAGGTTCTGAACTCCGTCAAATTCAAGTCCTCGGTTGTGTTTCAGCTGCAGGCCCAGAACAGCAGCAAAGCCAGGAAGGGACACCACGGCTGACCTCGGGACCAGCCGCAGTGACCAATGACCCTCTGCCCTGGACTCACCAATCAGTGGACACCATGACCCTGAAAGGACACACCCTGGAGAGCTGATGAACCTTCTATTGGGATCCTCCCCCAACGCCAGGCCTCCAGATAAACACCCTCAAGACGGGGACCCAGTGTGCTGGGGGGCACACTGGGCCGCCCCCCGCCCCCACTGCTTCACACACACACACACACACACACACACACACAGACATTAACTTTATTCCTCTCTATCCTAAGCACCAAGGGCCCCTTCCTTTGCCTCTGTAACTTGCTTTCTAAGCCCCCTACTTCTATGGATCCCTTCTTCTACCTCTCTGGCTTTCTAAATAAACTTCCATTTATACTTTGAGTCTTGGCTCTGAATTCTTTCTTAGCCAGAACTCAAGAACTGAGGTTGCTGAACCAAGATTCGGTCGGACCCCACCAGTCTAACACCGGTTGCCATTCTCAGTGCTGCCAACACCAGGACCTGGGTGTGCTGCCCCTTGGGTAACCCAGCTCCCCCTCCCCCCCATTCACAGTGCACAGAGAGGCTTGGCAAGGCAGGGAGGGAGCCCAGCAATGTTCTGAGCTCTGCAGATGAATCCACCTTCCTGCTCCATTTGCATCCCAGGCAGCTCCAGGACCCCAGGGTCTGAGGGCTTTTCCCTCCCAGCATGACACCTCCCACTGCCAGGACTCAGTCTCTCCTCTTCCCACCTCCTTGCAGAACTCACTGTAGGTTCCCCTTGGGCAGGAGATGGTGGGCCCTGTCCTAGCATCACTCCTGTCCCCCCGCAGTCCCCCTCCCCCAGCTCCACCCTCTCTCTGACCCACTCCTTTCTCCGTGGCCTCTGCCCCCAGCAGATCCTGACCTGGCAGCAGCAGGACAGAGGCGCTCTGGACCCCGTGCACATTCCGGGCCTCGCAGCTGAGTCTGAGTCCCTCCCTGAGCCCCATGCAGCAGAGGCTCAGGGAGCTGTTGGTCCAGGGCCCCTCAGAGCTGGAGGTGACCACGTGGGAGGCGTTGCCATGGTTCCCCTCCAGCAGCCCCGCCCCCAGCCGCCAGCGCAGGGAGGGGGCCGGCTGGGCCCTGGAGGAGCAGCTGCAGTGCAGACCCTGGTCCTCCCAGGAGCAGGAGGGTCCCAGCAGCTGCGGGGGGTCTGTGGGGAGCGAGGAGAAGGGTCAGCGGTGCCTCTAATCTCCCCAGAACCCAGCTGTCCTACCCTCTGGGGTCTCCCCACTCACAGATCACGGAGAGGCTGAGAGAGACACTTTGGGGGCCCAGCGGGTGCCGAGCTTGGCAGGTGAACTCCCCTTCCTGTGCAGGCCCCACGCGAGGCAGCTCCAGGATCGAGGTTCTGGAGATGGGGGTGGCTTTCAGGCCTGGGGACCCACGGAACCAGCTCAGCTCGGCAGGGGGGTTGCTGTCAGCCACACAGAGCAGCCTCAGGGCCTCTCCCTCCAGGATGGAAAGGGATGTGGTTTGCAGAATCTTGAGGGCTGAGAGAAAGAGAGAGAAGGAGGGAGAAACAGAGGGAGATGGGGTGGACAATGCTAGGGTCTCTCCTCGTTGCTATGTCCACACTAGCTCTGAGGAGAGGACCAGCACTGTCCGGGCCTCAGGCCTCCGGAACGGGCCCAAAGTTGCCCAGGCTGCCTGGCATTTGGAGGACAGTGGGCTGGAAATGTGAAAAACAAAGGCAGTCGTGGGCCAAAGAGGAGGTAACGGAACAGGAGGAGGAAAAACTTCAGAGAGGAGGGTGAAGCAATAGGGATGCAAGCTTCCTTTTTATTTAGCCGCAGACAGCTGTGGGTGAGCAGAAGATCAGAGAGTTGAGGTGTGTGGAGGAACCTTCCATCTGTCCTCAGTAGCTGGCCTCCCCTATATAGCCCACGTAGACCCCGGCCCATTGGAGCTCTGAGCCCACCTAGACCCTGTGCCCATCCCCGCCCTGAGGGCAGAGGCCCCTTCCTACCTGTGCTGTTTCCTTGAAAGATGCTGATGGCCATGTCCTGTGGAGCATCTGGGACAGAAGGACATGGCAGCCTCAACATCCATGGAACCAGGAAAGGGGGTTCCCTTCTTGGTGGACTATCAGGACCCCGATTTCAAGCCCTGGCCCAGCTCTTCCCTGGCCACAACCCCTTAGGGACCCGGGAGTCCTGGCCCAGCACTCACATGTCACATTGAGCTGGATGGTTTTCTCCACATTCACACCAGTGGCAGGAAAATGCACCTGACAGGTGAGGTTGGTGCCATGGTCCTGGGGCCGTGGGGTGAGGTTGAGCACGGAGGAGAGACGATGAGACCTGAGGCCCAGGGAGCTGTGGGCAGCTGATGTCCAGGAGAAGATGGGGGGCGTGCCCTCCTCACAGGCCCAGGACACATGACAGGTCAGTTTCTTGGGGTGGCCAGACACCAGGGGCGCTGGGATGAGGATCTCAGGTTTGTGGGTCAGGGCTGGAGTGAAGAGAGAGAAGGTTAGGACCCCTCGGCATGTCAGCCTGCCCCAGGGTTTTGTCATGGCTGTCCCCACCCCAACCTCAGGGGCCTTCATTTTTCCATTTCTGGTACCTGACACCCAGGGCTCTTTTTTTGAGTCCCTACTATACCTGTCACTTTCAGAGAGAGCATTTTATCTTCATATGTATGTTCATAGAGTCTATTTTCTATATGAAGGTAGTACGTCCCACTGTCCCTCATGTTGACATATCTGATGGTCAGGGAGCAGTCCTTGGACTTGGGGTCCCTGAGGAGCAAGAACCGGCCCCGGGTCCTCTCCTGTAGCTTCTTTTCTGGATCATTTGTGGCCACTAAAAGATCATCTTTTCTATTCCCTTCTTTCTTGAACCAATACAGATAGGTGGATCCACCGATACTCCAGGAGTAGAAAAACTTGCACTGCACTAAGACACACAGACTCTCCTGCACAATCACAGACTCCTTTAGTTCCAGCCGGTAGCTTGAATCCTTAGCCAGGGCTCCTAGGGAGAGAGAAAAACTCAGCCTGGAGCTCCAGGGCCTCCTCCGAGTGGGCTGCCCTCTCCCCTCGGCCCACTCACCTCCCCACAGCACGGGCAGCAGCAGCAACAGCAGCCTCAGTAACATCTCTTCCTCATGCCCTGACACAGTCTGTCTACTCGGTTCGGGTCCCTCTGCGAGAGAGTGGAAAGATGCAGATGAGGGAGGGCAGAGAAAGCTTAGACAGGAAGCCTGTGGTGAGAACCAAAGGTCACAAGCCCAGAAGAAGGAACCTCAGATTCAGAGAGTCTGCTATGATTGACTCTTTGAATCATCCAGCCCCATTTCTGCCTGTGGCAAATGAACCCTGAGGCTCAGAGGAAGCGAGAGGCTTGTCCAAGTAAGATAGCAAGGACGGACGAGAGCCCCCATGTCCTGGGTCCATGGGCAATCACCTGCACTGGAGAAGCTGGTCCCACCTGGCCAGGTCCCTGACAGCCATGGCCTTGGGACTCTCATGGAAGTGGCCTGCTAGGGATGGGTCTTAGGATAGCCAATATGGGCACCAGTAGCAGTAAAGGGTCTAGAGGAGGCAACAAAAACACCACATACCACCATTCATTTCCTTCATTCATGCCTTTGCAAACTAACAAAAAAAAAAATTTGAACCAGTCCTGACCTTCAACTAGTTCAAGCAGTGAGGGAAGACAGACCAGCTGATGGGCTAGAGCTTTATCTGAAGGTAATGGGGAAACCGTAGAAGATTCTTAAGAAAGGGGCAGGGTCATATAGGTATCAACATGGTCTCTCTGAGGCCAGGGTAGGGAAAGAGGTGGAAGAGAAAGGCAGGAGGTCAAGAGGCCAGAGATCAAGACTATTGTGATTGCTCAAGAAGGTGAGAACCAAATCTGCATGTTCTGGAGGAAAGATCTGATGTGAAAGACACTTTGAGGAAGTGAAATTTGAAGGGAGGTGTGACGGGTGTGGGAGGGAGGCACCTAGAGTGACTCCCAGAGCCCTGACAAAAGTAACAGGGAGGGTGGGGGTACCATCTCCAAGAGCACAGTAAATGGGCAGAGCTGGGCTGGGAAGAAAGTTGTAAGAAGACAGTAGAGTTGGCCCATGGGGCTCTTTCCTGGGGACCCTTGACTACGTGTCACATTCAGAGACAGTGTCATATATGGGGAGTCATGGTTCACGTAATCTCTTTCTATCCTGAAGTATTCCCACTTCCCCACATCTTGGAAAATCTGATGCTAACCCATGGGTTGGACCGGAGAATGGGACAGGAGGCAGAGGCAGGCTCTCCGTTGCTGTGTCACTGACTGCAGATCACACACTGTTCCTGCAATATCCTCCAGGGACCAGTCTCTGACTGCAGCCCCGCCCGGAAACCTCTTGCTCAGACCTCAGTAGCCCACACAGCTGTGGCCACTGCAGCATCGGCATCACCAGGCTGCAAAGAAATAGTCCAGATTCCCTTGACACCATCTGACTCTCAGCCTGGAGGTGGGGGCAACTGCTGGGTGTCTAGAGACTCTTTCTGGATGGAAATGTATGGTTTCTGCCCCAAACTTCTCCCTTCAGCAGAAATACCCCTCTCTCCCTTGGGCCACTGCAGGGGAAGCGAAAGCTGAGCTCTCCTCACCCTGGACCACAGCAGGGTGGACCCTTCCCTCCTTTTAAACCCTGAAACCCTGCTTCTCACCTCCTGAAGACCAACACCCACTTCCCTCAAGTCAGATGTGGAATTTGAGGGTCAATTTCCTCCAGAAAGCTTTCTTGGAGCCCCTCTTGTGGGGACAGAAGAGTGGGATTCCAAGACTCTTCTGGGACCAAATCCTCTCTGTGCAGAACCCTTCCCAGTGCTGGAGCACCCCAGATGCCCCAGGAAACATTGGATGAACACTCTTTAAAAATTTTTTTAATTGATTTCATAGGGGAAGGGAGAGAGAGAGAGAGAAACATCAATGATAAGAGAGAATCATTGATGGCTGTCTCCTGCATACCTCACACTGGGGATTGAGCCTGCAACTGGGGTGAGGAGCAGAAGTACGTTCTACTACATGCTCTTTGACACCCTTTGACTATATGAAACCATGTAAATAACTTGCCGGGGGCAGGGGAAATAATTAAAGTGAAAATATTGTAAACTGAAGAGGTGAGGCTGGGTGAAGAGGTGCGATCAAGAGGGGTCTTCGAAGGCAATGTCTGTTCTTTGAATTTGGCTCCTGAGGAGGCAGCTAAGAAGTTTAAGATGAAGTCAGCTGCCAAAACAAAAGATCCCTCCAAGTGGTCCATAGAAGTGAGGATGCAAAGTCTCCATAAGATTTGACAAGAAGAAGGTCTTTGTTATGGTGGTGAGAGTAGGGGCTGATAATTGGGGGACAGGATCTAGAGTGCTTCCTAACCTCTATACTCTGCATTCCTGACCGCAGCCCTCCTACCACTCAAGCTCTGAGATTTTGACTCTATTCTGAGGTGTCATGGACACCTCGTCCCTCCATCACATCATTGCAGAGGAGAAGGTCTCTCCTGCCTATATTATTTCCATGGAAGACACCGATGGTCAGGTTCTGTGGAGCATCTGAATTCAGAGGGCAGTATGTTCCTCTTCAGTTTTGAAGTTAGTTTCCATTTTAGCGTCCCCTTGGCCCCCTGCCCCTGTCAGAATCCAGGCCTCAGTTCCATTTGCCTCAGGCCTTGACTCTCTTGTTATTATTCACAATAACCCAGAAGTTGTGGCCCAAACTCACAATGAGACAATGGGCTGCATGGGTATCTCTGTGGTCACATGGGACCTCTGTAAGGTCAATTGGTAGGTGACATTGGTGTCATGGTGCCAAGGGCTATGGGATTGTTGGCAGCAAAAACAGCACCAGATATTAGACCTTGGTTCAGCAAACTCAGTTCAAGGATTCTGGCTAAGAGAATAATTCAGAGCCAAGACTCAAATGATAAGAAGGAATGTATTTAGAGAGACATAGAAGTAGGAGAAGTGGGCTCAGGAAACAAGTTACAGAGGCAAAAGAATGGCCCTGAGAGCTTCAGAGAAAGAGGCAAGGAAAATGCACCTTGTGCTCAGGAGAGAGTGAGAACCCTGGGGAAAGAAGGGGCAGGAGGAAGGCACGGGTGTGCTGGTAGAGAGAGTGTGCTGGGGGCTTTTTGTTTTTTCCATCCTGAGGGCTTTTCTCTGGAGGACTCAGGGGAGGATCTCAATGCAGCTGGTCCTGAGGGCAGCCATGGCGTTGCTCTGTCTGGTTTTTCTGCCTTTCTGGGTCTGAAGTTGAAACACAGATGAAGCCTAGATGTCATCTATGGGGTTAATGGTCATGTGAGGGCTTGTAATTTTGCCCATTGCTAGGCACCTGGGGCTCTCCACCCTGGTGACCCTCTGCACCTGGCCTATCTTTCCCACTCTGCTCCTGCCTATCTGACTGCCTACTACAGGATGAAGGTGACCTCTGACAAGTGAGCTGTTCCAGGACCCAAGGAGATAAGCATGTCCCATATCCAGAAGAAGGTATGGGGTTTCCTCCAATTACAGGCTGCTGGCATGGAGCAGATCAGGGTCCCAGGTTGGCCAGACTATAGAAGTGCTGCGACTTGAATGTCAGGTGTCTGAGTGAGGTCTGGGAAGGACAGAGGAAGAAACTCAAGACACAGAGAGGGGACTCCAAGGTGTGACTCTGGAAGTGGCCTCTGCACCAGGCCCCAAAATATCTCCTCTCTGAGCCTTGGCTTCTGGGCACACCTACCCTCACTTTGATCCCTGCCCCTACACTATAAGCAGAGGCCCTGTCCTACCTGTCACATTCAAAAACTCTGTCTTGTACGTGAAAGTAAACTTCACAACAGGTCCTCTTGAGGCAGGAAATTTAGAACAGGGAACAAAGGCCTCAAGCTCTACCCCTCCCCTTTTCTGTCTTGGCCAGAACATCGAAGACGAGATCTTCACTGACCTGTTCCCCACGTCCCCTTCCCAAATTTCCTGTAATTGAGAAGATTAAGAAAGGAGAGAGAGAGAGAGAGAGAGAGAGAGAGAGAGAGAGAGAGAGAGAGAGAGAGAGAGAGAGAGAGAGAGAGAAAAGGAGAGAGAAAGAAGGGAAGAAAAAGAAGAAAGAAAAGAAATTGCTATCTGAAAGAAGGGACAAGGACAAGCTGTCTTCAGCACTCACCCCACCAGCATCAGAAGCCAGGCACGACCCTATCCACCCCCCCTTGCCAACATTTAATAAAAACCTTCCACCCAGACCCCGTTGATGCATTCCATTCTCAGAGGTCACCCTCTCTCACTTCTTGAGAGAGTGCAAAGCATACTATCGCTATAATAAATTTACTGTGCTTTGCTAAATCCTTCTGTCATGCTCTTGAACCCTTTCTTGGGCTGTGACAAGAACCTGGACCCCAGCATCCGGTTGAGGCCTCCCTTGGCCGCCCTGGGTGCCACCCAGCATCACCCTCTCCAACAGAAATAAGTACACCCTGCCATCTTCCCTCCTGGCCTCTCTGATGTTCAGGGAGCAGTTGTTGGTCGGGGGGTCCCTGAGGTTATGGAAGCAGCCCAGGGTCCTCTTTTGCAGCTTCTGACCTGGTTGGTTTGTTTGAGAATCCTAGTGTACGTTGGCCCCTTCCAGGAAACAGAAGATGGAAAGTGGGTCCGAGTGATTCCATCTGGAGGTAGGAGAAGGTACAGGTCACCAGGACATGCAAGCCCTCCTGCATGGTGACGGGCCCTGGTGTCTGCAGCTCATACCCTGCACGGTCCTCCAGGGACACTGTGGAGAGCCCTACATTTATCTCTGGGACATTTATCTTCAGATGCTCCCCACCCTCCTCTGCCCCAGCCCACTCACCTTCCCATCGCAAGGACAGCAGTAGTAGCAGGCGTGACATCTCTGAGACCTGAGGGCCTATTCACAACTCCTTAACACCATCTGATTAGCCCTTCCTGGCAGACATCTGGCATCTATTTGTGGGTTTTGCCTCAAACGCTCCTCTCCGGACAGGAACACCCAAAACCACTGCAGGGGAAGTGAAGGTTTAGCGTGGTTCACCCCAGGGACACTTCACAAGGGAGCTCTGTTGCTTTCACTTCCCCACACAGACACCTCCTCCTGGAGACCCTGCTTCACCTTCCCTTGGGGGGGGAGCCAGGAATTCAGGTAATTTTCCCATCATGCAAGGGACTCACCTGGGACCAAATCCTCCCATCCCATGCTCATCCTCAGCCCAGGTCTGGGCATGTAGGAAGCCTTGTGAAGCACTGGCCAAAGCGCCTACACTCCTCTTGTCACAGGCCGAAGGTTCGTGTGCCCAATGCTTCACAACAAAGGCCAATATTCAACAGATCAGAGTTTGGAGGGTCATGAAGGAAACGTCCAAACCTGTAAGAATTTTTATGAGTTCATTTGAGCCAAACTGATGATAATTGCCGGGAAGCAAAAGCTCAACAGATTGGGAAAATGCTCCAGAGAATGGCAGTTTTGTAGTTTATATGTTACCATCAAAGGAGGAGGCATAAAAAAAGGGTTACACGACATTCATTGGTGATAAACTAGGAAGGTGGGAGAAAGCAAAGTGGGGAATTCTCTGAGATTGGATGAAGAATAGAATAAAATGAAGAGACAAATACTTCCTTTGCATTGGCGGGTACCGGGTAGTTAACATTTACAGCACATGGAGATGGTATTGGGGCAACAAGATGACAATGGGGGTTTCATGGTCTCCTGCTCTAGTGAGAGAATGTGCTCTGAGGGGTCTGGAAAAAGGGGGATTACTCTGACATTCCAAAGGTCTGTTATTGCAGATGCAAAAAAAAAAAAAAGCCAATAGACAAACTTGTTTAAGGAAAAGATTAACCTTTGTTAAGGAAGATATCTGCCTAGGACATGACTACCCACCATGACTCGCTTTTAGTTAAGACGTTTTCATGTCAGACCATCCTGTGTGGTTACTTTAGGTCTCTGAGTTTGTAAGGCTACCGCGCAGGCCTCCCCTGAGCTTGTCAGGTTTAATATGGGGCCCCTTTTTCATCCATAGGTTCAAGGAGGAGCCTGCCTCACACACACACCCTCCTTGGGTTTCCCCACAAGCTCTGTCTTTGTGGTGTGGTTTTCCTTTCCCAGAGAGGACCAAGATAGCCTTACCATCTGCTGCTCTCACTACCCCAAACCCCTCCTCAGTCTCCTCCTCAGACCTCTTCTTTCTCAGATTCTATAGTCACATGAGCTCTTGCAGCAGGTCCTAAAGATTCAGCCTTTTCACACATCATCCAGCCCCTCATCCTCTGAGACTCCATCCATTGAGACCATGACAGCTCCCTTCCTCATCCTACCTCCCTTGACCCAGTAGACTCTGGGCCTGCTAAGCTGTCTCACTGAAAACCATCTGGCTTGTGTTACATGAAGCCACAAGTTCCCTTCTGATTATATGAGCTTCCTGAGCCAGGGAATGTGGTAAGACTCAGAAACAGCCAGATGAAAGAGATGCATAGGGCAAGGTATGGGGAAAGGGCGCATGGTTTCCATGCTCTTTCAAATCAGGTGCACCACGCTCCCCAATCTCCCCGTGTTCACCAGCCTGGAAGCTTCCAAACCCTGTCCTCCTGGGTTTTTACAGAGGCTTCATTACATAGGCATGATTGATTGCATCACTGCCATTGTCAACTGATGCAACCTCCAGCTGCTCATCTCTCAGAGTTGGGGGAGAAATGGTGTGGGACTGAAAGTTTCAACCCTCTAATTACATAGTTCATTCCCCAGGGTACCAGCCCCCATCCTTAGGTGCTTTCCCAAATTCACTTCATCAACTTTAAAAAAAGACACATTTATAGCTTTCATCACTTGGGAAATTCCAAGGATTTCGGGACCTCTGCCAGGAACAGGGATGAAGGCTAAATATTTTGTATTATATTACTTATTACAAATCACAATATTACAAATATCAACCTTGGTCAGTCTCTATGTCCAATGATGGAAACCTCCTGCAATACAATGTGAATACAGTGCAAAGGAATAAGAGGTAAAAGTTGCACATTTCTCAAGAGATGCAAGATTTCATGAGATCAAGGATGGAAACTGATGTTTGAAAAATATGCCAAAACCATGTATTTGGAAGGATCCAGAAGAGTTAGAACCATTACTATAACAAAATCAACAAGAACGATGACATGATGATTCAAAAGAGAACAAACTGAATGGCAAAGCATTTACTAATGGTTTTGGAGGGAAAATGTTGAAATCTCCATACTTTTGCAAACATTGACCTCAAGTAATTTTTTTTCCTGAGCACATCATATAATCCTAACAAATACTTGTTGAATAGGTGAAATAGAATAAATCTTATTTTTCTCATGTAACAGCTCATTCTAATTATGTAACAGCATTGCATATATATTGGTTACTCCTCACTGAGGATATTTTTTCCATTGATTTTTTAGAGTGGAAGGGAGGGGGAAGAGACACACAAGGAGGGAAACATTGACCTGAAAGAGACACGTTGATTGGTTGCTTCCCGCAGGTGACCCAAGTCGGAGTTCAGGATCAAGTCTGCAAACAAGGTTCGTGACCATAATGGGAATCCAACCAGAGACCCTTCAGTCCAAGGATGACGCTCTAACCACTGAGCAAAACCAACAAGGGCTGTTTAAACATTTTTATGTGATCATTTGAATAATTATTCAATCCTCACAACCTTATGAAACAGAAAATTGAAGTCCAGATTGGTTAACTAACTTGCCGAACCGTGAACATCTGGTTTCAAACGCTGGCAGTCAGCTCCAGAATCTTTGTGCGTCCTTGTCTCTATCATGTTCTTCTCCCACCTGCAGGGCACTGGATAAGGGCCAATCCCTGTGTTTGGTGTGTGGGATTGACAGCAACCTCCTTGCTAGAGTGAGTTGGACCCTGGAGAGCCAAGCTCAGAGCTAGGTCCTGCAGCTGCCTCCAATGGAATCTGGCGATGGAGGGGAGCTCTGCCAAGCTCAACACCCATTGGGCTCCCAACACGTCTCCATTAGCTTCTCTGTGCCGAGTGGTGGGAGAGAAGAAGGGGCAGGATTCCTGGATTCTGAGAGCGGAGCCTTACATCAGTGTGACAATACAGAGAAAAGGTATTTTTTTCAGAATATACAATGCCAGTTTCTCCTAGAAATAAATATATCCTGGTTTTTAATAGGTCTCCTGCCAAAGTGGGAGGACTACCCCAAGACTTGGACTCTCTCCCCATCACCCCAGCTACCAGGCCCACAGCTTCTGCTTCCAGGTTCTGACCCCTCCTTAGCAATTCCTTGCCAGCTCCCCAAAGCCCGAAGTGGGGTTGGGGCATACGAGGCCTCCCACAAGCTTACTGATGTAGGGTGAGACAATGGGGCAGTTGGGCAAATCCTCCCTTCTGATGTCCACGTGGTGGATCTGGCTGATGTTTGAGTAGACATCCTGGTGAGGGATTCCTGGAGAGGAGACCTGGACCACAAAGGGCAGCTCTTCTCCCATCTCCACCTTGTCTGGTGTGAGGAAGTGCAAGGAGGAGGTGAAGCCATGGCGGTAGTGGTTTTCGCAGAGTAATGCCTCCATCATCAGCAGTTGTAAGCCCAGAAGTAATAACAGGAGCACTCTCTGCTGTTCCACTCTGGGAAAGAAAGCAGAAGGTCATTCCTCCCATTTTGCAAACCCCTCACTTTTGCACCATGGGTCTCAGTCCCAGTCTTTTGCAGCCATCCTTCCCTGACGGGCTTTGCACACTCCACAGAGGGGAGACCAGAGTGAGACACTTCCCAAGGCCACTCAAGGCCACGTCATCTGTGTGAAAAACCTGTCTTGTGAACGTCTGCAGCCTCATCTCGTCAGCCTGGTTCAACACTTTGGTCACACTGGATGCCAGCTGGACTGCTCCCTTGGTCAGGCAACTCAACCTCCCTAACACTTGATGTCCTTGTCTGTAAAATGAGACTTATTGCTGGATCGGGCTCATTGTGCCAAGACATGCAATGTGCTTATGTCAGGGTGTGACATGAACTCAACGTTATTCCAGGAATGGTCCAGGTTCTCTCTTATCTCCAGCATTTTTTAAATATGTTTTTATTGATTTCAGAGAGGAAGGAAGAGGGAGAGATAGAAACATCAATGATGAGAGAGAATCATTGATCGGCTGCCTCCTGCACTCCCCCTACTGGGGATCCAGCCTGCAATCCAAGCATGTGCCCTTGACCGGAATCAAACCCAGGACCCTTCAGTCCACAGGCCCAACACTCTATCCACTGAGCCAAACCTGCTAGAGCTATCTCCAGCATTTTGCATAGAAGGGACCAGCCCTACTCCTGCTCATTCTGGGTGCCCTTCCCTTCCATGCCACAAGCACCAAGTTGCCCCTAGGGGCTACCACAGCCTCAGTATTCCCTTCAACCCTCTCTGATCATTGTGGATTGTGACTGCCCATGTCAACCTCCCCCATCAGACTAGGGGCTTGAGGAGAGCAGGTTCAGGATTGACTCATTTCTGGGTCCTCAGCATTTCCCAGCCCAGGAGGCCCCAGGAAATGGATGATGAATGATTGGATGGAGGAATGAAAGAATGAATGAATGAATGAATGCAGATAGATCTCTTCTCCACCTGACAGACTCCTACTCATCCTTCAAGAGCCATCACAAATGCTCCTTGTCTTGTCTAAGTCCTTTATTCTCATTTACACTCTGGGCTGTCCTGGTCCCTGGTCTCTGCTGTCATAGCTCTGGTCACCAGAACTGGAATGATATGCGTCCAGTTTCTCTTCCTCACCATCCTGGGAACCCTGAGAGGGTAGACTTGGGCATGACCCATCTGTGGGTCCCCACCATCACCCATAAAAAAAGTTGAGCACTCACTTATTTACCCATCTATAGTTACTAAGCATCCAGGCATTATGGTGTGAACCAAGGAAACAACCAGAAACAAAGTCAACAAAAATCTATTCCTCCATGAAACCTACTTTCTGGTGGAAAAGATAAGCAAGAAAATAGATCATTTCGGATAGTAATGAAAACCTATAAATGAAAAGGGTAGAGGAGGAAAAGGAGTAGAGAGTAAAATGATGAGTGAGGGCAGCTATTTCTGCCAGGACAGTTGAGGAGGTAACATTTCAACCGAGCCCTGGAGGACAAGGAGGAGGCAGCTGTGGGAAGTGTTCCTGGCAGAGGGAACACAGCAAAGGCCCTGAGGTGGGGAGGGAGGGAATATTGGAAAGAGTAATAAGAACAGAGGTCACAGTGGCCATAGGGCTAGACCAGGAATGGTCTTCCAGGTCACAGTGAGGGACCCTTAAAGTGATACGATCTGACCCACATATTTAAGATTGCTCTAGAATGGTGGATCTCAATGGGGAAATTTTTTTACTGCCTAATCCCACCCCAGGATACCTGACAAATGTCTAGACATTTTTTATTTTGTATGTGTGTAAAGAGATGTTGCTGACATCTTCTGGGTAGAGGCCAGGGATGCTGTTGAACATCCTACAGTATACATGACAGCCCCACCCACACCCAATCAAACCAAAGGATGTCAACAGTGATAAAGTTGAAAAACTGCTCTACAGGCAATGTGATGTTCTTTGTCAATGGAGAGGAAGAATGCCACTGTCTCTACCTGTTCACTTCTCTCTTCTCCTCCCCCCCTCACCTCTCCCCTCTCTCTCCAAAGAAACTTGGTCTTGAGGCAGGAGGTAATGTCAGCATTGCTTCCGAAGGACCAGGGAGAGTTCTGAATTCCTGCTCTTCCAAAGATCCATTAAAGACAAGAAATGATTCATGGAGACTGAAGGTTTTCCTGTGTTGGTAGCTGAATCCTGGGATCTTTTTCCCTGGGCTTCATGGGCTCCTTCTGATGGATGATGAATCCTGTTTTGATTTACACTTGGAGAGAAAGTGCTGTGTTTACAGTGAAAGCTGGCAATCTTGGGAAAGATGGCAGCAAGTGGGTTGGGTTCAGAAGTCCTGCCTTCCAGGCTCATATCAGGGGAT
The DNA here is from genome assembly GCF_027574615.1 of Eptesicus fuscus. NCBI lineage: Eukaryota > Metazoa > Chordata > Mammalia > Chiroptera > Vespertilionidae > Eptesicus > Eptesicus fuscus. The sequence goes on from NC_072493.1 coordinate 44,694,252, forward strand.
GCCCTTAAGCTGGAAGCAAATGGGTCCCCTGGACAGAGAGCAGAATTTGCACTGGTCCATGCTGGTCGCAGTGGTCATTCTGAAGCCAAAGGTGAGGAATATGAATCAATGTGTCGAGAAGCTTACAAAAAGCACTAAAAGGTTACATGCAGGCTGGTGTCCCTGTCATGAAATCAGCGATATATTTTTAGATGAATTAGAAAAGTATCTCATTGTAGATGCAGGCTCAGGATCCAACCTCAAATGTGGGGCAGGACAGAATGTAATCAGGGATAGAAAATCCTTAAAGCTTGGAGCATTGAGGAAACTACAATCCAATTTCAGTAGCAAATTCTCTGTTATGAAACAGGCATACGGAGGAACCTCCTGCTGGTAGAATTTCTCAAGCTTTCCAGCTAGAGAGGCAGCTTACAAAAGAGAGTTGCTTCAGAGAACATCACCCAGGCGTGTGAGCGGCACTTCTGGATCAAGACACCTCCTTTAAGCAAAATGAGAAGGATCTAGACCCTAACAGATATGGTGGAAATGCACCTTGTTTGTACATAGAAGACGATTGTCAAGAACATCCAAGGAACTTCAGGTGGATTTGTTGCTGTCATTTGGGGGACCAAGAGCAGTTTTTGAAATATCCTGTTAAGAGTTGGCCCAATATAAGCCTAACCAATGGACACAGACAACAGGGGGGTGAGGACATGAGGGGGGCTGGGGGTGGGGGTAATGGGGGAATAAAGACACATACGTAACATCATAATCAATAAAGAAATTAAAAAGAAAAAAAGAGTTGGCCCAGCAGTAATTAGTGGATGTGTTTGCTGGGCTGCAAAGATCAGAGCCCATACTAATTTCTGTTTCCCAGCAGTAAATGAATGGTTCGGGTGTGGAGATCGCCTGAGTCGTGCCTCACTGGCCATCTGCAGGAGTTGGGGCGAGGGGGCTGGCGCTGAGACAGGAAAGGCTGCTGCGATGAAAAGCACATTTTGTCTCCTGGTGACAATGACCCTTCCAACTCCACAGGAAACATGACAGAGGCATTTTTGAGTCTGAGTTTTGTAGATTTCAACAGATGATTTTGTTACTCATTTTGTAATTCCTCTCTCAATAATATGGATTCTGATTTCAAATGGTGCTATTACATTTCAGGCTTTCAATGGTGAAAGTTTAATTATGAACAATAATTTTTTAAAATAATTTGGTAGCATAATAATGTGATTATGTATGGAAGCATAAGGATTCTTGTTACCTCCTCAAAAAAAAAAAATAGGGGAGACTCTTTCACTGTTAAAAGGTAAAATAAGTATCATAAAATCCTACCCACAACCACACAGAACCCTTATGTTCTAACTAGTTTTATGATTTATGAAAATTTATTTTAATAATTTCCTAAATCATAAAAGAGAGGCTAATGGGCAAGTTCATTTATTGGATCAGAAGTACACAAATGAAGCGTGTCAGGTATAGTCCCTTGTCCTGGGGAGTGTGGCAGGGTGACGTTACTATTTGCTGAGACTGTGGTCTAGAGCAGGGCCGAATATATCATGGATGTAATTTAAAATTTTCAATTGGCCTCATTTATAAAGTAAAAATAAACAGGCACAATTCATTTCAATGTGACACTAACCCAATACATAAAAGATATTATCGTTTCAACATGCAATCAAGATAAAACTAGTGAGGTATTTTACATCCTTTTCTCACATAAAATCTTCTCATCTGGTACGTATTTTGCATTTACAGCTCAATTCAGACTAGCCGCAGCTCAAATACCCGTTAGTCATGTGGCCAGTGGGCAACAAACCGAATAGCAACGCCAGGCCCAGAACAGGAAGCCTTCCCTGATTGTGAGCATTAAAGGAGATGAAGATCAGGAAAGCTTACCGTTTGGTCAATGCACAGTAACTTCCCGTTAACTCATTTGTCTCCACAAAGCACTCTGCCAGTAGGTACTGTCATTGTCATTCCCGTTTACAGCTGAGGAATTTGAGATGGTGCGTGGGAAGCGCCAAGCAGGGTCTGGCACAGGCGGGCTGCTCACTCAGTGCTGTTCCCCCACCTCCACTGTCCCCCACCCCCGCCCCCCAAGTCCTCGTCAGCAGCACTTACAACCTCTGGGCTTTATCACCCCTATCTCCCCAACCAGTCCGGAGACAGCCGTGTCTCACAAGACGGGCCTGGCACTAAGGAAGCCTCAGGAAATGATTAACAAACGAAGGAGTCTAATGACCAAGGTTTAACCCTTTACAACAGAGGCCACCCCCCACCCCCACCCCCCTCATCCGTCACTCTCAATCTTCCCGATCAAGGACCTCCCTGGGGTAGACACAAGAGGAACTCAGACAATAACACACAGGAGAGGGGGCTTGGATCTGAGGAGGCCCTCCGTGTTTTTTGGTTTTGGGGGCTTGTGTCCCCGGGAACCCTCCGTTTCACGGGTCTCACCTGTCCTCATCCCGAGCTCTGCCTTCAACGCCACCGGACAGAAGGCGTGCGCACTGGTTACGGACCACACCTGCGCATAACCGCTAACCGGATCCATGTCCCGATCCCGCAGCTCGAGAACCGTGAACCGGACCCTATCCGCTCCCCGCACGCTCCCAACTGCCACCCCGCGTGGGTGCGCACCCTGTATCCCCCCGGAACCTGTCCAGCGCAAGCGCTACCTCTCCCTGTCGCAACCCACCCATTTCTCCCCCACCCGGAAGCCTCCCCAACCGCAAACTCTATCATACTCCCAAGAAAGCATGAAATCTGAAAAAACATCCTCTCCGTCTTCGGAATAAACTGCACAGAACACAGAGCGCAAATGCCCGCTCCCGCTCCTGGCTCAGGCCCAAAGTGGGGCGGACCCGCCTGGAGCATTCTGAAGGCGGTGGGCGGGGCTAGTGACGTCAGCGCGCGAAGCTCACAGGGAGTTGTAGGCTTAGTTTGACCGAGAAAAGCGCGCGCTTCGGGCTGAACCGCCGCACGGGCACCTGGGAGTCGTAGGCGGGTAGAGCTGAAGCCTTCTGGGAGTTGCAGTCTGGTTACCCACTTCCGCGTTTTCTGCGAGCCTGGACCTACCAGCGCGGGTTCTGCTCTGGTGAGTGACTGGCTGGACTCGGCCCTTTGTCTCGCTGCCAAGTAGAAGTTGGTGGTCTCCATGTTTCTCTCCCACGCATTCCGGTAGTCATGCCTGCAGAGATCGCTCTCCTCTCCGTGATCCCCCAATGCCCGTCTCCCGGGGACCCGCTTTAGACTCAGCAGCCTGGTCTGACGCTTGTTTCCACCACCCAAGCTGGGTGCGGTTCGAGGGCACTCTCAGTACCGCCGCCTAGAGGAGGCACCAGACCCAGCCCAGGGTTCAGGAAAGACTTCCAGAGCAAAGGACCTCAACTCTCCTATGCTCAAATGAGATTCCAGATTCTCTGCCTTAAACCTAACCCTCTCACAGTTTCTTCCCCCTCCCCCCCCCCATTCTTCCCCATCCCTCACCTCTTACCCACTAAATGGTCCTTCCAATTGTTCAAGCCAAAACCTTGGAGTTGTCCCGAGTCCTCTGTGTCTCTCATCCACTTCTCTCCCCCAACCATGTCTTGTGAGTCCCATCTGCTCTGTTTCCAGAAGAGATCCAGAGGCCGACCACTTCTCTCTACTTGCACTGCCTCCCCTCTGCTCCGAGCCCCCATTGTTGCCCACCTGGATCATTGCAGGAGCCTCCTCACTGGTCTGCGCTCGCCACTCTCCACCCTCGGCCCTGTCTTCACACACAGCAGCCTGAGGGATCCTGTTAAAACATAAATCACTCCAGCCAGCCTGCGTGGCGCGGTGGTTGAGCATTAACCTATGAACCAGGAGGTCAAGGTTAGATTCCCGGTCAGGACATGTGCCCATGTTGTGGGCTCCATCCCCAGTAGGGGGCGTGCAGGAGGCAGCTGATCAACTATTCTCTCTCACCATTGATGTTTCTAACTCTCCATCTCTGAAATATATATATCTATCTATCACTATACAGCTTAAGACCATCCAGTGATTCCTATCTCATTAAGAGAAAACCCAAGCTTATCCTGACAACCTCCAAGGCCCTGACCCTCTCCTGTTCAGCTACAACACACTCTCCAACCAACTGAACACAGACAGGCCGGACCCTTCAGGTCCTTTGCATTTGTTATTAACTCCGGAACATTCTTCCATCCTGAGCAAATGCCTGACTCCTTCTTGTCCTTCTGGCTTCATCTCAGATGACAGTTCCTTCATATCACTCCTCATTATTTGTCAAGTATGGAGGTTATTTCTTGCTTATCTGTGTGTTGGCTCCTCCACGAGAACTGAGTGCCTGCAACCTTTCCTGTTTGTTCACTGCTGTGACCCCAGTACCTAGGATCCACTGAGCTGGTATTTGTTGAATGAATTAATGGATGGATGGATGGATGGATGGATGGATGAGTGAAAGCTTCATCTGAGATTTGAAGGTGCTGAGCCTGCACAGGGAAATGTTCCAGAAAGCGGAGGCAACAACCCAACAATCCAGAACCCACTTGTAACCTGCCTCCCTTCTCTTCTAGACCAGGAGAAGCGGACCCCTTTCACCCATCCAGACCCCGCGATGCCGGCCCCGCAGTGCGCCTCCTGCCACAAGGCCCACGCCGCCCTCCGCCCGCGCTCCGGCTTCTGCGCCGCCTTCAAGGCCAAGGTGCTGCACACTGTGGTCGCGGGCCACCTGCTGCCGGAGCCGTGGGGCGCCAGGCGGCGCGCTGGGAGCTGCCGCTCACCGTCGTGGCCTACGCTGACCTCTTCGGGGGCAGGACGATGGACGCTGTGGCCCGCAGCACGGCCACCGGCCGCAGCCGCTCCTGCTGCACCTTCTGCGGGGTGCTGCGGCGGCGGGCGCTGGAGGAAGGGGCTCGCCTCGTGGGAGCCACGCACGTAGTGCCCGGTGAGCGCATGCGTGGCAGGAGGAAGGCCTGTGAGCTGAAAGGCGCATGCGCAGGCGAGGGCAGCACTGACAGGGGCTGAGGCGCATGCCCAAGAAGTAAAAAGGAGACCCTGGAGGGTCTCAGTAAAAGGGCTATGCGTACCCCAGAAGGTTCAGGGCCTGGTATGTGCGCATCCCCGGGAAGGGGCAGAGGAGGCCTGGCGAGCTTTAGAGCCACGGCCATCACCTTGGTGCACACACACAGTGGCGAATAGAGGGCTGGAGGGGTACCCTTAGGGCCTAGGGCCGTGGTTCTCTGCATTTTAAAAATGACATTCTAGCCCTGGCTGGTTTGGCTCAGTAGATAGAGCCTCAGCCTGCGGACTGAAGGGTCCCAGGTTTGATTCTGGTCAAGGGCATATGCCTGGGTTGTGGGCTTCATCCCCAGTAGGAGGCCTGCAAGGAGGCAGCCGATCAATGATTTTCTCTCATCATTGATGTTTCTATTTCTCTCTCCCTCTCCCTTCCTCTCTGAAATCAATAAAAATATATTTAAAAATAATAAAAATGACATTCTATAGTTTTCCCTCACAAAAGGAAGGGTGTGCAGGGGTGTCTCCCCTCTGTAGTCTGAAACGTAACTGTGTCTCTCTCATTCTCTCTTACTCCCTCCCAGTCATCCCTTCAACAAGTAATCATTGACCATTTACTATGCGCCAGATGCAAGCCATGTAGCCTCCGGCTGAGTACCTAGCCTCGGTTTCCTCTCTTGTAAATCGGGGATGTTAATAACGCCTGGGTCCCGGAGATGCTGGGCGTTGGGTGAGCTATGCGTGAAGCGCTTAGACCAGAGGCGGAAAAGCAGTGAACCTGATACAAACGTTCGCTGTTACGGTGCACAGTCTGCTCCCGCCCGGTTCTCACATAATCACAGCCTGACAGGCGCTACCAAGGAAAAGCACGCGTTGCGAGTTTGCAGCAGGAGGACCTAGAGGAGGGAGAGAGGCGGGGAGTGAGGAAGCGTTGCGGAGTGAGCGAGACCTGAAGGCTGCGCGGGTAACCAGGTGAAGAGGTGAAGGGCGAACAGAGGTTGGGAGAGGTGTCTGAGCCAAGGAAGCAGCTCATGCAGCGGCCCTGCGGAGAGGATGTGGGCCGAGGGCGAAGCCCTCAGAAGGCCCGGGTTTCACTGCATAGAAAAGTGTAGGATGACAAAGTGCACAGTCAGGAGGCATTTAGCTTCAAGGGTAACTGTCGTGCAGTCACTTTCTCCGCGATCTGCCGTCCCAGGGCCACGTGTGTCAACAGCCTGTTGAGAATCTCCATAAAGTGCCGTTTGAGGGTCCCTGTGCAGCCCGAGTGCACTTGACACTGAGGCTGGGACGACATCTGTAGCTTAAAGCACCTTCACTCCCTCCGCCAGGGGCACCTAGCACAGGGCTGCCTGGCCCGGTAGGTGGGTGACAGTGAGGGCACCCCACGTGGCTCCATGGGGGCCTGTCCTCTCCGTTTCTCACCGTGTCCACCTTCTGTCCCCCACCCCCGTGCCCCCGGGTCCCCATGACCGGCAGCGCCCCCTGCGCCCTCTCTGACCGGCTCCCCGTCTCTCCCCCAGGCCACAACGCGGACGACATGGCGGAGACGGTGCTCATGAACTTCCTGCGGGGCGACGCGGGCCGGCTGGCCCGGGGCGGGGGCCTGGGCTCCCCGGGCGAGGGGGGCGCCCTGCCGCGCTGCCGCCCGCTGCAGCTGGCCTCGCAGAAGGAGGTGGTGCTGTACGCGCACTTCCGCCGCCTGGACTACTTCTCCGAGGAGTGCGTGTACGCGCCCGAGGCCTTCCGCGGCCACGCGCGCGACCTGCTCAAGCTGCTGGAGGCGGCGCGGCCGTCGGCGGTGCTGGACCTGGTGCACTCGGCCGAGCGCCTGGCGCTGGCCCCGGCCGCCCGGCCCCCGCCCGCCGGCGCCTGCTCCCGCTGCGGGGCGCTGGCCAGCCGCGCGCTCTGCCAGGCCTGCGCCCTCCTGGACGGCCTGGACCGCGGCCGGCCCCGCCTGGCCATCGGCAAGGGCCGCCGGGGGCGGGACGAGGTGGGGCCGGCGGGGACTCCGCAGGAGCGGGAGCGGGTCCAACCCCCAGCCCGGGAAGCCGTTCCCGCTGTTCCCACCTTCTAGGGACCCCAGTTCCCCATTGGGGCGCCTGTAAATGACACTGTGAATAAACCCGAGTGACCTTTGCCCAGGACTTCTGGGAGGGAGACACGACTGGTTACCTCTGACCCTGCAGGAGCTGGGGGCCTGGGCTCCAGGGTCTGAGGGAGGAGGGGACTGAACAACTGCACTCCTGAGCGAGTGGGAATTGGGGGGAGGGGGGGGCTTGCCTCCTACCTCTGACAGGTTCTCAGACAGTCCCAGCCCTTCCTGAGCACCTACTGTGCAGAGGCGTTTCCTGTTTGTCTGTAGAGGGGTAAATAAAGCCGCCGGACTTGACAGGCACACGGCTCAGTGATCACGGTGCTCCTCTGAGCCCTGCGCACCCTGCAGGCCCGCGCCCTCTCATTCATTTGCATAATCTCATTGGCTGTGGCCTGAGGTCACCAGGCTGGAGAGTGAAGGAACTGGGCTTCAAGATGGTGGGATTGCTCCCCACCCGCTCGCACCTGAATCCCGCCTGGTGTCTGTGATGGGTGGGCTCCCCAGACCTCAGCTCCCAGAGGCAAAGCTGAGTGAGCCTGGGTCAGTGACTTGACTTCTCTGGGCTTCAGCTGCCTCCTCTGAACATGGAATCAGCAATGCTGTGAAGACGTGATCAAGTGCTTCATAACTGGTGCCCACGTTCACGTTAAGGTTTGGCCATCAGGAAGCTCTGGTTTTCAGGGTCGCTGGCCTGAGGGTCCACACAGATGTGAGGCCCAGAAGCTTCCTGCCTTAGGCGGGGTGGAGGTGGGGTAGGGGTGGGGCTTGGTAATTCAGTCCCACCTCCAAGCTTTGCTGGGCTGGTCCCTTGTCAGGAATGCCCTCCCTTTCCCCTCTTCCTGGGCAAATCCTCCAGGGTCCTCCTGGAAGCTTCAGATTCATCCACCCCACCCCCTGGGCTGGCCCTCGCCTGTGCCCATTCATACTCTGGGTCTCATTTTTCCTAATTGGACTGAGCTTTGAGGGCAGAGACCAAACCTCCCTCCCTTCCAGATAGCACAGCATCATGCATCCAACATTTATTGAGTCCCTAATGTATACAGGGGCGGTAAAAAATATAAATAAATAAAATAAAAGACAAACCTCCCACTTGTGGAGCTTACAGTCCTATGGGGGAGAGACAACAGAGAAGTAAATGCGTACTGTGAGGTCTGATGATGAGTGCTGTGAATAGGAAATGATGGGCCGTGGCCAGTTTGGCTCAGTGGTGAGAGCATCGGCCCGTGGACTGAAGGGTAGTGGGTCGATTGCTCTATCCCTGGCCCTGGTTGGGGCACATGGGGGAGGCAACCAACCAACCCATGTATCTCTCTCACATTGATGTCTCTCTCACTCTCTCTCCCTCCTTTCCTCCCTCCTTCTTCCTTTCCCTCCACTCTAAATAAATAAATAAATAAATAAAATGGAAAGAATATCCTCAAGTGAGGAGAAAGAAAGAAAGAAAGAAGAAAGAAAGAAAGAAAGAAAAGAAGGAAGGAAAAAAGAAATGGATGAACATGAGGGGAAAGGCTGGGAAGGGACCTATTTTAGCTTGGGAGATCACGGCTTCTTTGAGGAGGTGACTTAGGTAGAAACCAAAATAAAGCAAGGGAGGTTTCCAGCCATGATGGACTATCTCATGTCAGAACAATCTTATGCTGAGACCAAATGGGAAAAATGCACACCCAACACAGAGAGAGATAGAAAACAGTCTATTTGAACACATCAAAGAGCAGCCAGAATCGCAGAGCAAAGGGCAGCTTATTCTGCAGGAGGGGCCGGAAGGCTAAGGAGGCAGCCAGAAGGCACAGGCTAAGAGGCTGGGGACCGGAGCGGAGTTCAGCAGCATCGTGGGGTGGGAGCCAGAAATGGAGTCGGGGGCTACTGGGGCAGTGAGCACTTCAGAGGCCAAAATCCTGGGGACCAGGGAAGGAGGACATTGAGGTGAGCCCAACATTGTGCTCCTCTTCTCCCCTGGGAAAACAACACGATGTTCAGGGTCTCCTAAGAAGGATAGGTCCCATAAATACCTCACTTAGGACCCAAATCGATTTACAAGTTAGAGTAAGGGTCACGGGCAAGTAGACTCATCCACAAGAAGACCAGAACCCACTTTCAAACTCAGTCCCACACTGGATTTTTTTTTTAATATATGTTCTTATTGATTTGAGAGAGAGAGAGAGAGAGAGAGAGAGAGAGAGAACATTGATGTGAGAGAGAAACATCCATTGGCTGCCTCCCACACTCAGCCTGATCAGGAATTGAACCCATATCCTAGGCATGTGTCCCTACCAGAAATTGAACCATTGCCCTTTCAGTACACGGGACAATGCTCAACCAACTGAGCCACCCGGCCAGGGCCCACAGGGGATTAAGAAGATCCCTACTCTATCTGCTTGCTAGGAAGCAAAAGTAGGGGAGCCCGAGCCACACAGTCCTGTTTCCATTTAAATTGGTTAAAATTAAGTTTACAGCACCATTCACCAGTCATACTAAACACATTGCAAGTGCTCCGTAGCCACATGTGGCCAGTGGCTACCGCATGGAAGAGCACGGGTACAGACCACTTCCATCACAAAGTGCCATTGTGCAGCACTGTTCTAGAATGTTCTAGAATCCAGAGGGACCATCTTCCAGAGCCTCAGAAAATCTCTACAATTCAATAAAAATATTTACAAGCCTATCGGGCGATAGGATGAAATGGCTGCACGCCAGGAGGAAAACAACGCATCGACATGGTCACAGGTGAACCAGATGTAGGCGTTTCAGGCATGGACTTTGTCGTCAACGTGTTCAAGAAAATAGATGCAAAAAAAAAAAAAAAAGATGCTAAAATGGGGGTTTTCGCTGTCAAACTGGAACACATAAAAGAAGAACCAGGCAGAATGGAATGACTGGTACCAACCAGGCTTACCCTCCCGCTGTGAACAACTATCAAACCAGGTATAACTTGCTTGGCCACTCACCCTGCCTTGCTGCAGGTGTAGCTCACCCTCCCAACCCTGATGACCAACACCAACACCGATCCCCCCACCAGCCACCCAGCCGTGTGCCCACAGAGGCAACGGCTTCCCCGGGAACTTCCTGTGAGCTTCCCCTTTCGACTTCCACGTTGGCAGCTGGACACCTTGGCTTTTCATATTCTCGGCCGGCTCTCTCCTGTCCACCACACCTGTGCTTCAGGTGAGCTGCTCCGTGACGCTGTCTCTCACCCTCCTGCTCCCTCCAGAACAGCACCTCCCGGCTCCTGGCACATTGTCTAAGGTCTGGGTTTTCTAATAAATCCCGTCTTCTCACAGTTCTCTGGGTGGCTGTCTCCCGGATTGCACCCCGACTGATGAGCAATGACAAATGACACAGACTACAGTGTAGACCTTGGTTAGTCTTCTCCTCCTCCAGGTATATTTACTGTTGCCGATAGTAGGTGAGTCACTGCGATCCAATCAAGGACTGAGGGAATTTAAAACCCGGCTGTCATCCCTATGGGGTCTCATCTATTTCCACACCAAGGTCCTCGGTCATCTCCTGCAGGTTTGGCCTGGTCTTCAGGGCATAGGAGGACCGTGGGATATGTTGGCCTCTTCCATAAATGAGAAAATGTAGACGATTCTACAGTAAACCCATAAGTTTCAGGATGAGAGAAGGTCAGAGCATGTGTAGGGAGTGGTTATAGGGTTAAGCCTCGGACTGACCTGCTGGAAAAGTCACAAACAAGTCCCAGCTTGGACGGCACAGCCCTCTAAGCATAATTAAGCTTGATCTTGTGACTGCTCCCTAGATCTTTCCTGGGTAGCTAAAGGGCTGTGGAGGGGCAGCAAATGCTGCCCAAACAAGTGAAACTCAGAAGAACATTGTAAATTACCTTGTTTACCCCTGACTATAAATAAAGCATCAGCTTTGCAGTCTGGATCTGTTCTGTGGCCTCAGCAAGGCACAGAAGATCCACCTAGACCCAGCTTATTCTCTTTGTCTTTTTCTTCATCCTTCACCGCCCTCCCTCAGGCTCGCTGAACCCTTGGCTGTGCTGGTGCGACTCAAGCATGAGGATACACAGGCACTATGTCCTACAACGTGACCCCAGTCCTCATACCTGCAGCTTCTACCCTATATCCTTCTCTATGTTGTACCCCAATGAAGACCAAGAACCATCTCCCACAGCCATGTTACCACACACACACACACACGCACACACACACACACACACACACACACACACACACAGCAGGGGCAACAGCAACAGCTTGGGTTTGGAGGGGCCAAGCCCAGGGCCCCTGACATCACGGATCAGTCTTTTCTCTCTGGCGAGCAGGGGCAGTGGCCGAGCAGCAGACATCTAGGGCTCTTTCCGGGTTGGCCTTCCCCCCAACACCTCCCCCTCTCAGGAGCTCCCTTCTCCCCAGTGACAACCAGGAAGTAAAGGCTGACTGAGCATTTCACCCTAGGTCTGGTGACAACCTGTCAGGATGGCCCCTTTCCATCCCACTCCGCCCTCAGGTCACCTGTCCCAGGTTCATCCTCATGTGCCCTCAGAGAATGGGTGAAGAATTCCAGAATTCTTGGGACATCTCTCTGGGAGCAGGGGGGTCTGGAAGCCAGGACCTACCTCACACCGAATCCTCTCTCTGTTCTGGCCCAGAGACCAGGTCCGGTCACACAAGAAGCCTCACGAAGGGATGGCTGAACTCATACCCATCCCAAGGGGCCCCTGATGGGCAGAGGCTAGAACGGAACAGTGGCCCTGATCCAGCTGCAGATGCGAGTGTGCTGGTTTGTGGGTTTCTGTTGTCGATTTCAGTTTAGAAATCTACTCAACTGGGGTGTGGTTGTCAGTCCATTCTCATGGTTCCCATGAGCCCTGCACTCACACCTCCTAACGTCTAAACAGTTCTTTCAGCCACAAAAGGCGCCCCATTTTTACTGCCTCTATTGACTCTCCCTCTGCTTACCCCACTCACTTGAGCTGAAGAAGTGGACTTGGCACACTGCCAGGCAAAGAAATAGATCACAGATCATGTTTTCTGTTGTCCATGACAGTACAAAAAAAGGTTTAAAAGCAAAATAACGGGGAGGAAGTAAGGGAAGGGCAGGAGACTGACAGGTTTTCTGGAGGGGGTGAGGGTAAAGGGGCCTAGTGACCTCTAGAAATGCATTGTGTCTCTTAAGCTGTCTCCTCTTCCCTAGGATGAGGGAGTTTCCAGGGGGAGACAGAGGAGGATTTTGGCTGGACCTCTGTCTTGTAGAACAAAATGTCACCAGCCTCATTCCCAGCCTTACCTCCACATGAGACAGGTCAAGGTTCGGCCTCCAGGGGACCATCCATCCAGCTGGAGAGCTCCTAGCCAGAGGGTTGGCGCTGTCCGTGGTTCTGGAGCACACCTGGGCTCAGCTCTGCCCAGGACCCCAACTCACAAGGCCAAGGTCTCCAGCCTTAGGCCAGCAGGGCACCTAGGTCCAAGGGGCTTTGGAAAGGCTGGGTTCCTCTTGGGAAGGAAAAGTCAGGAGAAGGGGTGGGAGTGGGCTGGGCTCATCTCTGTGTTTTCCTCTCACCCCTCTGGTTGCCTTACTCTTTTGAATTTGTGCCAGCAAAATGCTAAGATTCCACCGAATCAAATACTTAGCATTTGCCACCGAAATGTCCCTAAAAGAGGAAGTTCCCCCAATGAATTACTTCATGTCTTAGGGGACCTACCAATCTACTTAGACCGCCATTAAGAATTAAGATCTCGGTTTGGCCTACAGAGAGGGTAGTTTTAGGAGGACACTGGGGCACCTATGGAGCAGTAGGGGGCTGGGGAGGAAGAATGTGCAGACACTGCTAATGACAAGAAGAAATATTGATCAAATGTGTTTACTGCCCACCGGCTGGAAAGACTATTAGCTGTTTGCATATTTTCTTACTGGCACTAGAAATAGAGGAATTCACCTTACACAATAAATACTTGTGGGGAGGGTGAGCTACTCGATTCGTCCATAAATCAAGTTGAGCATTTGCCTTAGCTATGCACTGTGCTAGGGGCTAGAGATTCAAAAGTAAACAGAGCAACCCTGGCCGGGTGGCTCAGTTCATTGGAACGTCATCCCATACACATAAAGGATTCTATTCCCTGTCATGGCACTTACCTAGATTATTGAACTCCCAGTCAGGGGGAATGCAGGAGGCAGCCAATCGACGTTTCTGTCTGTTTCTCTTTCTCTCCCTCTCCCCTCTCTCTCTAAAAAGCAACTTTAAAAAGTGAGCAAAGCAGATTTGACACTGCCTTCAGAGTGAACCAGGACGTGCTGTGGAGCCTCAGTTTCTTCGGCTGTATAATGGGACAGAACACCGTTACTCTGAGGTGACCTCGGGGCTGTTGTGAGGATCAGGAGGAGCTTTGGGGACCTGGACAGCCCCTTTTCTGCAGGACTAATGTCTCTTCATCATTTACTCAAACCTAGTCACACCTCCCTTCACCATTTCTGGGCAAGACAGGTTGTGCCATGATTCTCTCTCATCATTGGTGTTTCTGTCTCTTTCTCCCTCTCCCTCCCTCTCTGAAATAAATCATATATATATATATTTTAAAAAACTACTTCTAGTTTGTAACTTATGCATTCTTATTTAATTATGTACAGTCACTACCATAAAAATTACGACATCATAATTGACTTACCAAAGTTTTAGTAAATGAACACTTCTCTCTCCTCCTAGGTAATATGTACATCTTAGGAAATGTAAAAATCCATTTACCCCACCACAGCTACTTTGGGCTTAGCTGTTATTCCTGTTGGGAATTTAAATCTATATTTTTATTCTACAGGCAGTAATTTCCCCATTTATTTGTTCCAAAACATCTGCATTACTTCCTCATTTTTGAATTCTCTCTGCTGAGTATAAATTATAAAGTGACATTTAAAGATAGTATCTGCTTTCTTCTGCTTTTCATGGTTGCTCCTGAAAAGTCAGTTGAACTGCTCTGAGCGAGTCCTCATTTGCCTGCGCGCTTGATCTCTGAGTACTCAGGGCTGCTGGTGGCCTCCGGGTCCTGAGGCTCCCGTGTCTTCATTTCATAAAAGCTGAGGTTGGCGTAGAAGAGCTCTTGTTGCTCCCTGGAGGGAGGGGCATCCTTGGCGGGGGGCGCTTGGTCTGGAGGCCTGCCTGGCCCTAGATTTTCCTTGGAACCCTGAGTGAAAGAGTAAGAAGGGAGTCAGAGAGGAATAAGGCAGACAGGGTCCCAAGGGAAGTTGGGCTGATGGAACAGTGTTCATTCTTCCTCTTATTCCACACACGTGTCTTAGGAACTCAACTATTCCCGCATGCATTTGACATTGTGTAATATTATAATGAAGGCCTACTAGTCACGTTTCATCCTCACAGAAACCCAGCATGAATGACACTCATTATCCCCATTTACAGATGGGGAAACTGAAGTGAGGAGAGGTGAAGGAACATGCCCACAATGGGTAGAAAGTAATAGTTTTGCGGAGATGGTTCTGGCAGCCTGGGTCTATCAGAGAGGTGAGGTGGGCTCAGTGGTCAGTGTGGTTGGGGCAGGAGACTGACGATGGGTTCCGGGAAATGAAGGGGAAGTAAACTCCCAGCTGTCTGTCCATCTGACCACAGAGGACCTCAGAGTGGACTCCTTGAATGGACATGCCCAGGCCCCCTACACGGCATGAGAAGACACCCCCATTGCTCACCCAGGTGACTGTGCCCATGACCCGGTCTTCATCACTCGTGACCTTTGGTCTCCTGGCTGCTTGCCTCCTGCGGGCTTTCACTCTAAGGGAAGAAGTCAGCAGCTAGAATGGCTCAGGCACAGGTGGGCAGCTGCCCCCACTCCCGGATGGACAACAGAGGCATCTAAACCCTGAGGCCAGACTCGGAGACACTCCTGACATGCAGGTGAGGACCTCATCCCCCTGAATTATCCAGGGGCTTGGCCAAGACTGAATGTTCATCACCAAGGCCCCTCTCACATGCAGAGACTTGTGTACGAGCCATCATCAGTGTAATTCATGGTAGCCAAAAAGTAGAAACAACCCAAATGTCCATCAATGAATGAACAGACAATTAAAATGTGCCCCACCCATACCTTTGGAATATTATCTACACTAATAAAATAAAAATATGCAAATTGACCATACCTTTGTGACACCCACCAGCCAATCAGGAGTGAGTATGCAAATTAACCGAACAAAGCTGGCAGGTTGGTTTGCATATGCAGGCGCAGAGCAGCCAGGATGCTTGCTTCCCACACTGCCCCAGCCATTCTGGGCCTCTGGGCAGCGTGGGAAGGTGGAAAGGCGGTTCAGGGCTGGAGCAAAGGCAGAAAGGCAGCTCCAGGCCGAAGCAAAGGCGGTGCCAGCAGCCAGGGGAAGGAAGGCCCATTCTTGCACGAATCTTCATGCATTGGGCCTCTTAGTTTGTAAATAAAAAGCAATACAGTGCTGACACATGAACCTTGAAAATGTCATGGCCCTGGCCGGTGGCTCAGTGGTTAGAGCGTTGGCCTGCACACTGAAGTTCACAGGTTCAATTCTTGGTCACGGACATGGACCTCGGTTACAGGTTCGATCCCCATCTCTGGTCAGGCCTTGTAGGGAGGGAACCTATGAATGTGTCTCTCTGACATCGATGTTTCTCTCTCTGTCCATCTCTCTCTCTTTGTGTCCATCTCTCTCTCTCTCCCTCCCTCCCTTCCACTCTCTCTAAAAATCAATGGAAAAATATTCTTGGATGAGGATTAACAAACAAAATAATTATTATAATAATAAAAGGAAATATCGTGCTAAGTGAAAGAAGTCAGTCACAAAGGACCATGTGTTGAATGACTCCATTTATATGAAATGTCCAGAATGGACAGGAAACAGGTTAGTGGCTGCCTAGGGTTGTGAGAGGATGGAAACTAACTAACTATTAGGGGATGTGGGTTTCTTTTGCTTGTTTTTTGTTGTTGTTGTTGTTCTTTTGTGTTTTTTTTTATTTCAACCAAATGAAACGTTTTAAAATTGACTGTGGTGATGGGTGCACAGCTGTGTGACTAAAGGAAAAGCCATTGAATTGTACACTTTAAATACATGGGAATTTTACCTCAATAAAGCTGCTAGTCCCTCGGGCCCTCCCAAAATAGTCCCCTCTGTATGTACTCAGCTCTGCACCTCCCACCACAGAGGCTTACATGCAGAAGGAGATGAGACACAGACACAGGGACAGCAGGGCCATGGCACCAGCACCTCCAAGAGCCGCAGGAACCAGTCCCGCCTGGGACACCGCCTTCCCTGCAGAGAAGAGGGGCGTGAGACACCCACTCGTGGGCCTCGGACTCTCCTCTTCCCACCTCCTGCCAGAACCCGGTGTGGGTTCTGTTCAGGCAGGAGATGCAGGCCTGTCCTAGCAATCACCCTTGTCCCTGCGCAGCCCCCTCCCCAGCTCCACCTTCTCTCTGACCCACTCCCTTCTCCGTGGCATCTGCCCCCTGCAGGCCCTGACCTGGCAGCAGCAGGACCAAGGCGCTCTGGACCCCGTGCACATTCC
This sequence comes from Eptesicus fuscus, assembly GCF_027574615.1. Classification (NCBI taxonomy): domain Eukaryota; kingdom Metazoa; phylum Chordata; class Mammalia; order Chiroptera; family Vespertilionidae; genus Eptesicus; species Eptesicus fuscus. Next base: position 44,710,820 of record NC_072493.1, read on the forward strand.
GGGCCTCGCAGCTGAGTCTGAGGTCAGGGCTGAGCCCAAAGCGGAGGCTCAGGGAGCTGTTGGTCCAGGGCCCCGCTGAGCTGGAGGTGACCTCGTGGGTGGCGTTGCCATGGTTCCCCTCCAGCAGCCCCGCCCCCAGCCGCCAGCGCAGGGAGGGGGCTGGCTGGGCCCTGGAGGAGCAGCTGCAGTGCAGACCCTGGTCCTCCCAGGAGCAGGAGGGTCCCAGCAGCTGCGGGGGGTCTGTGGGGAGCGAGGAGAAGGGTCAGCGGTGCCTCTAATCTCCCCAGAACCCAGCTGTCCTGCTCCCCTGGGGTCTCTCCACTCACAGGCCACGGAGAGGCTGAGAGAGACACTTTGGAAGCCCAGTGGGTGCCGAGCTTGGCAGGTGAACTCCCCTTCCTGTGCAGGCCCCACGCGAGGCAGCTCCAGGATCGCGGTGCTGGAGATGGGGGTGGCGTTCAGGCCTGGGGACCCCAGGAACCAGCTCAGCTCGGCAGGGGGGTTGCTGTCAGCTACACAGAGCAGCCTCAGGGCCTGACCCTCCAGAATGGGAAGGTATGTGGTTTGCAAAATCTTGAGGGCTTTGGAGAAACAAGTTGGGGGAGAGGGAGGGATGGAGTGAGGGGGAGAGAGAGACAGAGAGAGAAAGAAAGAGAGAGAGAGAGAGAGAGAGAGAGAGAAGAGAGAGAGAGAGAGAGAGAGGTGTGGAGCATAGGTCAGGCACCCAGAGGTGAGGGACTGGGGTGATGACTTTCATCCTTGCCCTTCCCATGTCTCATTCCATTCAAACTCTTGCTCCCCCCTCTTTTCTACCAGGGCCCCGGGGCAGGTCCCAGCCCAGAGAGGAGAGGTTCTTTCCTACCTGTGGCATTTCTGAAGGAGATGTCTATGATGAGGTTCCGAGGAGGATCTGGGATAGAAAGACAGGGCCCCACTTAATGTGAAAGTTACCCCAGTCCCAAGGAGGGGCTGTGGGAACCTGTAAAGTGGGGTTCTCTCTTTCTGGCCCACTCCCCGCCTACATGCAGATCCATGCAAAAGTGTTCTCAGGTTAGCTCAGCCTCCTACACACACACACACACACACACACACACACACACACATATGCATGCACACCAGTCCCACTATCTCTAGGGACCCCGCCAGCCCTCAAACACTCACAGGAGACATTGAGCTGGATGGTTCTCTGCATGGTCAACTGAGGCTGTTGGACTTTGACCTGACAGGTGAGGTTGGTGCCATGGTCCTGGGGCCTTGGGGTGAAAGTGAGCATCGAGGAGCTGCGGGTCTGGAAGTTCAGCGATGCCACAGCAGCTCCCGCCCAGGAGAAGGTGAAACGCTGTCCCCGTTCACAGGACCCTGGCAGGCTGCAGGTCAGCTGTGTGTGGCGGCCGGACTCCAGCGGCTCCGGAATATGGATGAGGGGTTTGTCTGTCTGGGAGGAAGAGGAGAGAGGGAGGTGCCTGGGCCTCAGCGGATAGGGACCCAAAGTGTGACTCTGAGTGGGACTCGTGCCTCAGGGCCCCTGATCGCCCCAAGCCCTGTGATCCTCCAACCACCCAAGGCCCAAGGCCTGGATCAGGGAGTGTCCAGTGTCCTGTTCCTGCTCTAAGACGGGGTCCCCTGTCCCTGAGTCCTCTCCGGGGCCCCTGCCTTACTTGTCACCTGCAAATTCAGCATCTTCTCTTGGAAATTATGTTCCACAGAGGTTCCTCTCTCCACTCGGAAGAAGTAGCGTCCTGCGTCACTCATCTTGGCGTCTGTGATGCGCAGGGAACAGTCGTTGGTCCTGCTGTTTGTGAAGAGGAATCGGTTTCTCGTCTCTCCCTTTACTGGTCTATATGGGTTGTTTGAGGCCACAAGAGCATCACGGTTTGGGTTGTCCCCGAGGCGGTACCAGTAGGTGTAGAGTTCGGCAGAGGAAGACCACGAACTCCACGGGTAGGAGAAGGAGCAGAGCACGTGGACACACAGACCCTCATACACTGTCACCGATTCCTGCACTTGGAGCGCATACTTGTAGCCTGGCTGCTGCTGCAGGGACCCTGGGAGGGGAACAGAGGCTCAGCAGCAGCCCCTGCTGATCCCCCACCTGCCCAGCCCCCCTCCCTGAGCCCACTCACCCCCCCACAGCAGGGGCAGCAGCAGCAGGGGCACCATGTCTGCCTCTGGCCGGGCAGAGCGGGTCCAGGTCCCTGTGTCAGGGAGGGAAGTGCCCAGCTCCGGGGCGGGGCCTAGGACGCCCCAACAGGAAGCCACGGGGGAGAAAGTGTGGCCAGGCTGGAAGGGGAACTTGGCCTCCACAGGACGTGGGGTGTGTGGTGGCTGAGAAATCAGCCTGTCTCCCTCCCACCCAACCCTGCAGATGGATATCCTGAGGCCCCCAGAGGTTGAGAGGCCTGTCCAGATGTGAATCTGAAAGCAATCCCCTTACAGATGAAGTGTAAGTGGACAGGGAGGTCACCCAGAGGCCACTGGGGCCAGAGCTGGACTTGGGGGAGACCCACCCTTGAGCTGAAACCACTGATCGGTCTGGAAAAGGATACCTTTAAATTTTCTTTGGACAACTCAAGTGCTGGCAAGAGAAAAGGGAATTTAGACTCAACTCCATTTGAGGGTAGAACCTCAGGGAAAAGTTGAGCATTCAAGCCCTTTGCTCTGAGAGCTTTGTGGGGACATGGGAAGCACACGTGTGGGTCTTTCAGGGTCTGAGGGACCTGGGACAGTGACAGCACACAGGCCCCATCAGAAGGCGATGTGTGAAGGGAGATCTCGCCCCATTCAGAGGGACCCAGAGGCGGAGCCTCAGCACAGCAGTAAATTCAACACCTTACAGCTCAGGAAGCTCCACCTTCAGGCACCTCACGTGCTCCGTCCCTTTTCAAAGCCCAGCAGAGGCTCGAGTGATGTGTGGACATAACCTGCAATCCTACTGCCCTTTATGAAAGGAAGAAACTTGATCAAGGTTTTCCCAAATATGACAGTGATGTGAAACTTCAGACATTCACAGTAACAAATTGTGTGATTGAAAGAAACGTTTCTTTAATTGTACAGGAGAAAAAGAAATGTCTGAAGAGAACACTGAAGTCTCTATTCTCTATATTATCTATATACTAGAGGCCCGGTGCACAAAATTCGTGCACGGAGGGGGGGGGTTGTCCCTCAGCCCAGCCTACACCCTCTCCAATCTGGGACCCCTCGAGAGATGTCCGACTGCCCATTTAGGCCCAATCCCAGTGGGGGATCGGGCCTAAACGGGCAGTAGGACATCCCTCTCACAATCCAGGACTGCTGGCTCCCAACTGCTTGCCTGCCTGCCTTTCTGATTGCCCCTAACTGCCTCTGCCTGCCAGCCTGATTACCCCCTAACCACTCCCATGCCAGCCTGATTGATGTCTAACTGCTCCCCTCCCAGCCTGTTTGTCCCCAACTTCCCTCCTCTGCCGGCCTGGTCACCACTAACTGCCCTCCCCTGCAGGGTTGATCACCTCCAACTGCCCTCCCTTGCAGGCCTGGTCCCTCTAAACTGCCCTTCCTTGCAGGCCTGGTGCCTCCCAACTGCCCTCCCCTGCTGACCATCTTGTGGTGGCCATCTTGTGTCCACATGGGGGCAGGATCTTTGACCACATAGGGGAAGCTATCTTGATCTTGTGTGTTATAGTGATGGTCAATCTGCATATTACTCTTTTATTAGATAGGATAGAGGCCTGGTGCATGGGTGGGGGCCAGCTGCTTTGCCCTGAAGGGTGTCCCGGATCAGGGTGGGAGTTCCCTTGGGGCGTGGGGCAACCTGAGCAAGGGGCCTGTGGTGGTTAGCAGGCCAGCCACGCCCCCTGGCGACCCAAGAGGAGGCCCTGGTATCTGGAATTTATTTACCTTCTACAATTGAAACTTTGTATCCTGGAGTAGAGCCAAGCCTCCTGCTTGCAATGTGGCTGGCAGCCATTTCTGTTTTGATTTGTTTACCTTCTATAATTGAAACTTTGTAGCCTTGAGTGGAGGCTTAGGCCGGCAAGGGCTATTGCCGGGGAAACCCAAGCTTCCCTCCTGCTCTCTGTGGCTGTAGCCATCTTTGTTGGGTTAATTTGCATACTCACTCTGATTGGCTTTGTGGGCGTGGCTTGTAGGTGTAGCAGAGTTAGGGTCAATTTGCATATTACTCTTTTATTAGGTAGGAGATATATATGGCTAATATACAAAGTGTCCCCTTGGGAGTTCGACCGAGAGACTGGGAATTCTTTTGCTCGCTATGATGTGTGCTGACGACCAGGGGGTGGCGTTGAACAAACAACGACCATGTGTGCTGGTGCCATGTGTTGAGGAGAGCCTGAGGGGCTAGCAGCTGGTCCTCAACACATGGCATTGAACAAAGGAAAGGCCCTGGTTGGCAGCCAAAAGGCCTCAATCGGCCCTGATCAATCACTATCCAGGCCTAGGGACCTACCCATGCATGAATTTCATGTGCTGAGCCTCTAGTATAAATATTATATTCTAGTAATTAATATTTAATATAATATTAACATTTATTACTATGTGACAGAATTAATCTCTTATGAAGAGGCAATCAAAGAGTATCAGGTAAAAACTGTGGAGCATGGCCAGGTGGCTCAGCTGGATGGAGTGTCATCCCTTACACCAGAAAGTTGTGGATTCAATTACCAGTCATGGTACATAACAAGGTTGCAGGTTCCATCCCCTTTATGGGCATGTAGGAGGCAACTGAATGATGTTTCTTTCTTTCTCTCTCTCTCTCTCTCTCTCTCTCTCGCTCTCGCTCTCTCTCTCTCTCTCAAATCAACAAACATATCCTCAAATGAGGTTTTAAAAAATTGTAGGGAACATGCCTTATGCTGGTGTTCCAGATGGGTATGTCGCAGGGCTAAAAAAAAAAAAAGTCTGTATTTTCTAAATTTGTTTTACATTTGGGGCTTAAACATTTTCACCTTTGTGACCTAATATGATATGTTTTCTCCTGTTAGAAAAATCCATGTGTAATTTTTGAAGCAATGATCTTGACATCTGTATCAATATCAGGCTCCACAAACCTGGGTCTGCCCCTGCCTCGGGCGCAGGTGAAGAGGAGGGAACCAGCTCCCCCGCCACCTATCCGGACTCCGCAGGTATTACAGTGATGACTGTCCAGTGCAAGCAGAGGACTAAAGCAAAGCATGATGGCCATGGTTGTGCCCCCACAAGTCACGTCACTGAGTGTCTAGCAAATCTCAAGCTGGGATATAAAACAGACAAGAAATAATACGCGTTGGCAAAAATGTCCAGAAAGGGGAACCCTCTTGCACTGTTGCTGGGAATGTAAATTCGCGCAGCCAATATGTAAATCAGTATGGCAGTTCCTCAAAAATTATACATAAAGCTGACACATGACCCCAGCAACATCACTTCTGGGTATTTACTTAGAGGAAATAAAAACACTAACTTGAAAAGCCACATGCATCCCTGTGTTCATTGCAGCGGCATCTACAATATGTGGAAGCAGCCTAAGTGCCCATCAATCAGTGAATGGACAAAAACGTGTGCTATATATACAGTGGAATGGTATTGTGCTATAAAACGAAGGAGTTCATGTCATTTGGGTCAACAAGGATGGACCATGAGGGCATTGTACTCAGTGAAGTAAATCAGAAAGAGAAAGACAAGTACAGTATGATCTCGCTTACATGTAGAAACATTGAAAAATTCAAACTCAGAGATACAGTGAACTGATTGATGGTTACCAGAGGCAGAGCCTGTGGGGTGGGCACAATGAATGAGTGTAGCCAATGGTACAAACTTGCAGTTATAAAATTATTAAATCATGGTGATTATGGGCTGGGGTGAGGAAATGGGGAGATGTTGTTCAAGGATAACTTTCAGCTACAAGATGAATAATTCCTGGGGATGTACTGGACAGTATGATGACTACAATTAGCAGTATTTTGTTATATACCTGAAAGTTGTTAAGGGAGTATGTCATTAATGTTGTAATCATAACAGTAGTAATTATATGAGAGCTTAGAAGTGTTAATGAACCTTGTTGTGGTAATCACTTCATCATACAGGTATATCAAATATGCACCATTACATACCTTAAACTTGCATACATTCTATATCAAAAATTTCTCAGTAAATCTGGAGAGAAAATAATTGTTCACGTCCAAGAAATTATTAATGTTCTCTAAAGTTTATCAAATTTATAGATGTAAGACATCCTATATAATAAATAGGTAATATGCAAATTGACCATCACACCCTCACACAAGATGGCCGCCCCCATGTGGTCACAAGATGGCTTCCCCCATGTCATCACAAGATGGTCCCCCCATGTCATTACAACATGGCTGCCACAAGATGGCCAGCAGGGGAGGGCAGTTGTGGGCAATCAGGCTAGCAGGGGGAGGGCATTGGGGGGACCAAGTCTGCAGGGGAGGGCAGTTAGGGATGACCAGGCCGGCAAGGGAGGGCAGTTGTGGGTGATCAGGACAGCAGGGGAGGGCAGTTGGGGGCAAACAGGCCAGCAGGAAAGCAGTTAGGCATTGATCAGGCTGTCAGGTGAGTGGTTAGGAAGTGATCAGGCTGGCAAACAGAAACAATTAGGGGCAATCAGGAAGGCAGGCAAGCAGTTGGGAGCCAGCTGTCTCAGATTGTGAGAGGGATGTTGCAGATTGAAGAGGGTGCAGCTGGGATGAGGGACACCCCCTCTAGTGCATGAATTTGATGCACCTGTCCTCTACTATAAACATAACAATACAAAATGGTGTGAGTATAGGTAGATGTGTCTTAAATGTTGAATTTTTTTTTAGTACTCATGAATAGATACAGCCTGGCCAGTGTGGCTCAGGGGTTGAGCATCGATCTAGGAAACAGGAAGTCAGGGTTTGATTCCCGGTCAAGCTAAAAGCCCAGGTTATGGGCTTGATCCCCAGTAAGGGATGTTTAGGAGAGAGTTGATCAATGATTCTCTCTCATCATTGATGTTTCTTTCTCTCCCTCTCCCTCTTTGAAATCAATCAAAATAAGAAAAAATATAAATACCAATTGAAGAATAATTACAAGAAATAAACAAACTCCCTTACTTTTAACAGGTTCAACAACAGCAACAACAAAAAGAGGAGATCCAGATATAATTTGACTTAAGAAACTCCCAAAGACACTAAATAGTAAAATCAATTTTTATGTAATATCACATAAATGTTTTCATTTATGATTAAATGTTGGGATGTTTTATAACAATAATTACAAGGTAGGCATCTATGAATAGGGAAAGAAGAGCTGTGCTCCAAACTCTGCTGTGTATCGACGTCTACATTGATGGGGCAGTTTGAGAGACCAGAAACTCAGGTGGTAACCAGGTAACTTCTGGCAAAGGGAGGATAAGGTGCCAACTTCAGTCCATTTCTGAGCCTGAGGATGGAGAGAGAGGAGCAGGGGTTTGGGGGTTGAGTGAGCAGGGGAGAGAGAGAGAGAGAGAGAGAGAGAGAGAGAGAGAGAGAGAGAGAGAGAGAGAACAGGCAGAAACAAGAGAGCAGTCAGTGGGTGTGTATTAGTTGTTTATTTCTGTATCTTATGATGTTTTGAGCCATTAAACAGCTAGGTGGCCAAGGAGACACAGGGTCTCCCAGGGCCGGCCCATTATCAGAGACAGCAGAGAATTCTGCCAGGAACAGCCTTTCACATGCAAACCAACCCATCCTGAGCCCATATTCCCAGCCTCCCCAACCTGCCCCAAATCAACCAGAACCTAGGACCAGACAAATAGAGACCACACCCACAGGCCCACCTCCCCCAGATTGACACACACCAGCTGATCCTAAGCTGCTCACCTGCCCTGCTTTGTGTTTCCCATGGGAACCCCAACAAAGACTTTCGCTAGGCTGCCCTGCACCTGCATCTGCTTCCGGAGGAAATCTGGGGCTTCCCATGGCAAGGCGGGCCCCCCTCTCAGGAGGTAACAGGAACGAAAGTCTTCTCTCCATGGCATTGGCTCCCCTTGTCCTCACTCAGTCACTCCCACAAACTGAAACCCCAGAGGTCCATGTGAGCAGGTGAGTCAAGAGCTTCCAGGGAGAAGGTGACATTGACGTCCCAGGACGGTCCCTGTAGCCTGGTGCCCACACCTCAGTCCCATCTTCAGACGAAGGGAGGATCCATCAGGAGCTCTGCCTGGTGTTCTGGGGGCCTCCACACCTGCAGGGCCAACACAGGTCTCAGCTCAGAGACTGGGCCACTTTCGCTCTAACTCCAGGCAGAGCCGGACAGCTCGGCCCCACCTGGGCCTCAGGGCCAATCCCTGCACTTCCCGGAGAGACAGGCCTGCTCACCTGGTGTAGTAGAGCCAGGTGAGGACGTAGGTGAGGAGGAAGCCAGCCCCCATGAGGGCCCCTCTGATCAGGGTGAAGACCAGGGGCCAGGAGCCCTGCTGCTCCTCAGTCACACATCTGCAGGAGTGCGGGCTGCCTGGGGACGACGGGAGAAGGTCGACGTGTTGTCCAGGTCTCCGTCCACCCCCTGCCCAACACCTGACCAGGCGGCCGGCCCCACACCTGTCCTGCAACCACTCTACACAGAGAGGCTGAAGGAGAAGTGCTGGGATCCCTGGGGGTGCTGACCCCAGCAGGTGAACTTCCTCCACCTCCAGCCCCACCTGGGGCAGCTCCAGGAGCCCAGGGGCTCAGGGCCTGTTCCTCCAGCACCAGCTCAGGTGACACCACCCACTCCCAGGACTCAGTCTCTCCTCTTCCCACCTCCTTGCAGAACCTGATGTGGGTTCTGTTCAGGCAGCAGATGCAGGCCCTGTCCTAACATCATCCCTGTGACCACGCAGCCCCCTCCCCAGCTCCACCCTCTCTCTGACCCACTCCCTTCTCCGTGGCCTCTGCCCCCAGCAGGCCCTGACCTGGCAGCAGCAGGACCGAGGCGCTCTGGGCCCCGTGCACATTCCGGGCCTTGCAGCTGAGTCTGAGGTCAGGGCTGAGCCCCGCGGGGAGGCTCAGGGAGCTGTTGGTCCAGGGCCCCCGCTGAGCTGGAGGTGACCGCGTGGGAGGCATTGCCATGGTTCCCCTCCAGCAGCCCCGCCCCCAGCCGCCAGCGCAGGGAGGGGGCCGGCTGGGTCCTGGAGGAGCAGCTGCAGAGCAGACCCTGGTCCTCCCAGGAGCAGGAGGGTCCCAGCAGCTGCGGGCGGTCTGGGGTGAGCGAGAGCAGGGTCAGCGGTGCCTCTAATCTTCCCAGAACCCAGCTGTCCTGCTCCCCTGGGGTCTCCCCACTCACAGGCCACGGAGAGGCTGAGAGACACACTTTGGGAGCCCAGTGGGTGGCGAGCTTGGCAGGTGAACTCTCCTTCCTGTGCAGGCCCTACGCGAGGCAGCTCCAGGATCTCGGTGCTGGAGATGGGGGTGGCGTTTAGGCCTGGGGACCCCTGGAACCAGCTCAGCTCGGCAGGGGGGTTGCTGTCAGCCACACAGAGCAGCCTCAAATACTCGCTTTCCAGGATGGTAAGGGATGTGGTTTGCAGAATCTTGAGGGCTTTGCAGAAAGAAGTGGGGGAGAGGGAGGGAGGGAGGAAAGGAGGGAGGGAGAGAGAGAGAGAGAGAGAGAGAGAGAGAGAGAGAGAGAGAGAGAGAGAGAGAGAAGAGATTGAACACAGGTCAGGCATCCAGAGTTGAGGGACTGGGGTGATGACTTTCATCCTTGCCCTTCCCAAGTCTGATCCCATTCAAATTCAGATTCCCCCTCAGCCCCACAAGGGCCCAGGACAGGCCCCAGCCCTAGATAGGAGAGGTTCTTTCCTACCTGTGGCATTTCTGAAAGAGACGCCTATGGTGAGGTTCTGAGGAGCATCTGGGATAGAAAGACAGGACCCCACTTCAGATGGAAGTCACCCCAGTCCCAAGGAAGGGCGGTGGGAACCAGCAAAATGGGGTTCTCTGTTTCTGGCCCACTTCCCACCTACACGCAGATCCATGCACAGCTGTTCTCAGGTTAGCTCAGCCTCCTACACACACACACACACACACACACACACACACACACGCACACACACATGCACGCACACCAGTCCCACTATCTCTAGGGACCTCGCCATCCCTCCAACACTCACAGGAGACATTGAGCCGGATGGTTCTCTGTGTGGTCAGTGGAGCCCTTTCCCATTTCACCTGACAGGTGAGGTTGGTGCCATGGTCCCGGGGCCTCGGGGTGAAGGTGAGCACCGAGGAGCGGAGGGTCTGGGGGTTCAGTGAGTCCACAGCGGCTCCCGCCCAGGAGAAGGTGAAACGTTCTCCCCCTTTGCAGCCACCTGGCAGGCTGCAGGTCAGCTGTGTGGGGCGGCCGGACTCCAGCGGCTCCGGAATCTGGATGTGGGGTTTGTCTGTCAGGGAGGAAGAGGAGACCAGGAGGTGACTGGGCCTCAAGGCGTGGGGACCCAAAGTGTGACTCTGAGTGGGACTCGTGCCTCAGGGCCCCTGAGCGCCCCAGGCCCTGTGATCCTCCAACTACCCAACGCCCAAGGCCTGGATCAGGGAGTATCTGGTGTCCTGTTCCTGCTCTAAGATGGGGTCCCCTGTCCCTGGGTCCTCTCCGGGGCCCCTGCCTTACCTGTCACCTGCAAATTCAGCATCTTCCCTAGGTAACTATATCTCACAGAGGCTCCTCTCTCCACTCGGAAGAAGTAGCGTCCTGCGTCACTCATCCTGGCGTCTGTGATGCACAGGGAACAGTCGTTGGTCCTGCTGTTTGTGAAGAGGAATCGGTTTCTCGTCTCTTCCTTCCCTGGTCTATTTGGGTTGCTCGAGGCCACAGGAGCATGATAGCGTGGGTTGTCCCTATCCCGGTACCAGTAGGTGTAGAGTGTGCCATAAGGAGACCACGAACTCCACGGGTAGGAGAAGGAGCAGGGCACCTGGACACACAGACCCTCATACACTGTCACGGTTTCCTGCACTTCGAGCTTATAGCGTGGCTGCTGCTGCAGGGACCCTGAGGGGGGACAGAAGCTCAGCGGCTGCTCCTGCTGATCCTCCACCTGCCCAGCCCCCCTCCCTGAGCCCACTCACCCCCCCACAGCAGGGGCAGCAGCAGCAGGGGCACCATGTCTGCCTCTGGCCGGGCAGAGCGGGTCCAGGTCCCTGTGTCAGGGAGGGAAGTGCCCAGCTCTGGGGTGGGGCCTAGGACGCCCCAACAGGAAGTCCCGGGGGAGAGACTGCGGCCAGGCTGGAAGGGGAACTTGGCCTCCACAGGACATGGGGTGTGTCGTGGCTGAGAAATCAGCCTGTCTCCCTCCCGCCCAACCCTGCAGATGGATATCCTGAGGCCCCCAGAGGTTGAGAGGCCTGTCCAGATGTGAATCTGAAAGTAATCCCCTTACAGATGATGTGTAAGTGGACAGGGAGGTCACCCAGAGGCCACTGGGGTCAGAGCTGGACTTGGGGGAGACCCACCCTTGAGCTGAAACCACTAATCCGTTTGGAAAAGGATAACTTTAAATTTTCTTTAGACAACTCAAGTGCTGGCAACAGAAAAAGGAATTTAGACTCAACTCCACTTGGGATTTGAACCCCAGGGAAAAGTTGAGCACTCAAGCCCTTTGCTCTGAGAGCTTTGTGGGGACATGGGAAGCACACGTGTGGGTCTTTCAGGTTCTGAGAGACCTGGGACAGTGAGAGCACACAGGCCCCTTCAGAAGGTGATGTGTGAGGGGAGATCTACCCTATTTGGAGGGACCCAGAGTCAGGGCCTCAGCACAGCAGTAAATTCGCCACCTTACAGCTCAGGAAGCTCCACCTTCAGGCACCTCACGTGCTCCGTCCCTTTTCAAAGCCCAGCAGGGGCTCGAGTGATGTGTGGACGTAACCTGCAATCCTACTGCCCTTTTATGAAAGGAAGAAACTTGATCAATGTTTTCCCAAATATGACAGTGATGTGAAACTTCAGACATTCCCAGTAACAAATAGTGTGATTGAAAGAAACGTTTCTTTAATTGAACAGGAGGAAAAGAAACGTCAATCATCCATGCTGAAGGGAACACTGAAGTCTCTCTCCATTCTCTATATTACCTATATATATAAAAGGCCAATATACAAAGTGTCCCCACGGGAGTTCGACAGGAGACTGAGAGTTCTTTTGCTCACTATGATGTGTGCTGATGACCAGGGGGTGGCATTGAACAAAAGAAGGCCCTGGCCAGCAGCCAGAATACCCCAATTGGCCCTGATCACCAGCCAGGCCTAGGGACCCTACCCATGCATGAATTTCATGTGCCCAGCCTCTAGTATAAATATAATATCCTACTAATTAATACTTAATATAATATTAACATTTATTCCTATGTGACAGAATTAATCTCCTATGAAGAGGCAATCAAAGAGTATCAGGTTAAAACTGTGGTGCCTGGCTAGGTGGCTCAGTTGGATGGAGTGTCATCCATTATACCAGAAAGTTGTGGATTCAATTACCGGTCATGGCACATACCAAGGTTGCAGTTCCCATCCCCTGTATGGGCATGTAGGAGGCAACCAATTAATGTAACTCTCTCACACATATCTCTCTCTGTCTCTCTCTCTTCTTCTCCCTCTCTCTCTCTCTCTCTATCTCTCTCTCTCTCTCTATCTCTATCTCTATCTCTATCTCTTCCCTTCCTCGCTCCCTAAAATCAACAAATATATCCTCAATTGAGGTTTTAAAAAATTGTATGGAACATGCCTTATGCTGGTGTGCCAGACGGGTATGTCGCAGGGCTAAAAAAAAAATAGTCTGTTCTTTTTCTCATTTGTCTTATATTTTGGGCTTAAACATTTTCACCTTTGTGACTTAATGTGATATGTTCTCTAGTGTTAGAAAAATCCATGTGTAGCGGATTTTGTATTTTTTTGAAGCAATGATCTTGACATCTGTATCAATATCAGGCTCCACAAACCTGGGTCTGCCCCTGCCTCGGGCGCAGGTGAAGAGGAGGGAACCAGCTACCCCGCCACCTATCCGGACTCCTCCCATATTACAGTGAAGACTGTCCAGTGCAAGCAGAGGACTAAAGCAAAGCATGATTGCCATGGTTGTGCCCCCACAAGTCACATCACTGAGTGTCTAGCAAATCTCAAGCTGGGATATAAAACAGACAAGAAATAATACGTGTTGGCAAAAATGTTCAGAAAGGGGAACCCTCTTGCACTGCTTCAAGAATGTAAATTGGGGCAGCCACTATGTAAATCAGTATGGCAGTTCCTCAAAAACTATAAATAGAGCTGACACATGACCCAGCAACACCACTCTGGGTATCTACTTAGAGGAAATAAAAACACTAACTTGAAAAGCCACATGCATCCCTGTGTTCATTGCAGCGGCATCTACAATATGTGGAAGCAGCCTAAGTGCCCATCAATCAGTGAATGGACAAAAACGTGTGCTATATATACAGTGGAATGGTATTGTGCTATAAAACGAAGGAGTTCATGCCATTTGGGTCAACGTGGATGGACCATGAGGGCATTGTACTCAGTGAAGGAAATCAGAAAGAGAAAGACAAGTACAGTATGATCTCGCTTATATGTAGAAACGTTGAAAAAATCAAACTCAGAGATACAGTGAACTGATTGATGGTTACCAGAGGCAAGCCTGTGGGGTGGGCACAATGAGCGTGGTCAATGGTACAAGCTTCCACTTATAAAATGATTAAATCATGAGGATGTGATGCACAGCATGGTGACTGTAGTTAATAATAGTGGGTACTGCCCCGCTGGTGTGGCTCATTGGTTAAGCATCAACCTATGAACTAGGAGGTCATAGTTCGATTCCCGGTCAGGGCACATGCCCAGGTTGTAGGCGCAATCCCCAGGAGGGGGCTTGCAGGAGGCAGTGATCAATGATTCTCATCACTGATGTTTCTATATCTCCCTCTCACATCCTCTTTGAAATAAATAAAAATATTTTTCAAAATAATAAAAATACTGGGTATCAATACTACTAACTATAATAATGCAGTTAATTTTACTGTGTTGTATATTTGAAAATTGCTGAGAGTATATTGCTAAGAGAGAGGTACATAAAAATATAATATGCCCTTTTTCAATGGAGGAAATTATAAATCTGTTTAGGAGGAAAAAATATGCAAATAAATAGACAATATGGATGTTAATGGGTATGAGAACATGGATATATATATATATATATATATATATATATAATATATTTAGCCAAGCAACCAGAACAGTGGAACAACCAGAACGATAGGTTGCTAGAGGCGCACTGAAGCAGCCAACTGACCTGATGGGAGCCCTGATTGATACCCCCAACCTCCCATAGCTTCTCCACCTCGCCAGCCCCGCCCCTAATCGTCCCCCCATCCTCATTGGATGGGGAAGCATTTTATGAAAGGGGGCCAACCTCCCACATCCCCTCCCCCCACCGGCCCCAGCCCCAATCAGCCCCCATCTGGGCGGGCCTACTGGATCCCACCATGCACAAATTCGTGCATCAGGCCTCTAGCATTGTATAAAAGTCTAGCCTGCCCAAATTAATCTGCAGAGTTAAAGCAACATGTCACCAATATACCAGGTGACTTTTGTGAAACTTGGTACCACTACTGCAAATTTAATATATTGAAGTAAATTTTTCCAAATTCAGCCAAGGCAATCATGAAAAACAATGTATGATGAATGGCTCCATTAGACCTCAAGATGTATTAAAATGTTATAGAAAACAAGACATGCTGTATTAACACAGGGTTAGAGCACTAGACCACGGGAACAAAACCGAGCACCTAGAAATACCATAGACCTAAACCACAGGAAACGCTATGCATGATAGAGGGGCTGATGCACAGAAGTGATGAGAAGATAAACTTTTCAATAATGTCTGTGGGCACCAAGGGATCTGAATGCAGTGGAATGAGATTGCACGCCGAGCTCCTACGATGCACTGAAACCCAGGGCAGACAGAGATCTGTTGTTTTACCAAAGACAAGACAGTAGAGCTCTTAGAAGGTAATACCTTGGGATATCTCCAAAAATTTAATGTAGGGAGGGATTCCTGAACAAGATATAAATAGCACTATTTATAAAGAGAAACATAGCCCTAGCTGGTTTGGCTCAGTGGGTAGAGTGTCGGCCTGTGGACTCATGGGTCCCAGGTTCAATTCCGTTCAAGGGCATGTACCTTGGTTGCGGGCACATCCCCAGTAGGGGGTGTGCAGGAGGCAGCTCATTGATGTTTCTCTCTCATCGATGTTTCTAACTCTCTCTCCCTCTCCCTTCCTCTCTGTAAAAAATCAATAAAATATATTTTTTTAAAAAAGAGAGAAACATAGACAATTTGGACTATGTTACAATTCAGGACTCTTCATAAAAGACACCATTGGTAGTGCTAAATCATCCGCCATCAGGTGAGAGAAGAATTTTACAACACATGCAAGCATCAAGTGTTGGTTTCCAGAATACAAGAAGAATTTCTACAAATCCATAAGAAAACAAAATACAGAAAAACAGGCTCTCTTCAGATGCACCTCATAAAAGACAGAGAACAAACCAGCTGGTAAACAAATGAAAAGCAGCTTCATGTCATTAACAATAGGAAAGCGCTCGTTAAAACCACAATAAAATAGCATTACACTAGCTCCAAGTAGATGAACATCATAGTGTCTGAAAGCATCCAGTGCCAGTGACAGTGTGGGCCAACGGTTGTTGAAATGTGAATTGGGACCAGGGCTTCAGAGAAAACTAGTATCTTCTACTAAACTGAGGACAGTCACACCATCCCCAGCAATTCCGCTCCTACACTTCCATCCTAGATCAAAGCCACACTGCATGGGAGCCAATGGCCACTGGGGCAGGTGACCCCTGGAAGGGTCGCTGTAAAGATGTGAGCTGTAAGGGGCTAGATGATGAGTCATAAGGGTAAAACACACACTGGGCTTTGAAGACTTCCCACAAGAAAATGAATGTAAAATATCTATTTTGGTATTCTGAGACCAATTCCATTGTGGGTGGCATGAGGAATGTCTCCCACACCACCAAGCAATTCAACTACTCAATTTTGACACTACCTACCTGAATGTAGCACCACATGCCACATGTTTAAGGCTAAATTCTTAAACTGTTCTCCTCCTTAATCCCATGTCAGGTGCTAATCTGAAGTCCAGATTATCACCTGTGCTTCTGACCAGCAGGTTATATGTCAGTAGTTGCCAAAATCTCCTCCCCTTTGAGTTTATTAGTTTTCCAGAACAGCTCACAGGTGATATTAGGAAATGTAAAATTCATTTCCCCCATACAACCACTTTGGGCTTAGCTGTTATTATGGTCAGGAATTAAAAACTTTTTATTCTAGAGGAAATGTGGGGTTATTTTTTTTCCTTTTTGAAAAGCCAATCAGATCTTCAAATTTATTCCGTTGAATTTTTGTTATTTAACACATTTTTATTGAACTTATTGGGATGACATTGGTTCGTAAAACCATACAGGTTTCAAGTGTGCACCTCAACAAAACATCATCTGCACACTGCATCATGTGACCATCACCCCAAGCAAAATCTCTTTCAATCGCCATTTCCCCCTTATTTGCCCACCTCTACCTAACCCCCATTCCCTTTTCCCTCTGGCTATCACCAGGCTGCCCCAGTTACTTGTTCCAAAATATCTCTATTACTTTCTTATTTTTGAATTATCTCTACTGCACATAAATTATAAATGATATTTCAAGATAATATTTGCTTTCTTCTGCTTTCCACCGTCACTACTGATAATTAAATTACACTGCTCTTCTTTTTAATGGAATCTGTCTTTTTCTCTCTGGTTGCTGTTCAGATTTCCTCCTTGTCTTTGGTTTTCTTTGACTTACTCTGATCCTCATACAACCTCACTCTGGGAGTGGTCTCCTTTGAAACTCCCCACCTTGGGCAAAGCCAGCTTTGGCTTTCATTTCCAGGCCACAAAGGCCACAGAACCAAAGCTCTCATGATTAGTCTGGGCAAATGCCAGTGGGAATTTTAGTATTTTGTTTTGTTTTTGTTTGGATATTATGCCTAATTTCTGGATTCAAGCGTTTTCTAAAATTCTAACCTAATAAGGTTCCATTTAATTTTATTTACTCTTATTTTATGCATTATAATAAGGAATTTTATTTTAAAAAATATATTTTATTAATTTTTTAAAGAGAGGAATGGAGAGGCATAGAGAGTTAGAAACATCGATGATAAAAGAGAAACATTGATCAGCTGCCTTCTGCACACCCCCTACTGGGGATGTGCCTGCAACCAAGGTACATGCTCTTGACCGGAATCGAACCCGGGACCCTTCAGTCCCCGGCCAACGCTCTGTCCACTACGCCAAATCGGTTGGGGCCGGATTTTATTTTTTATATTTACATTTCCTCCCAAGGATTTTGCTATTTCCAGCAAAAATCTAGAATAGAATGATGTAACCTGTTACTACCAAAAGAAGAGTTACAATTCAACTTCTACCACACTGAAAGTGGGGTTTGTGTAGTGGATGTGGGGGTCCCAATGCCCATGTAGTTCCACACTGTAAATGTCCACTCTTTCCTCAGGTCCACTTTCTAACATTTAGAAAATAACTTATCTGGGTTTGGTGTTTGTTTTGTTCCCCTGGGGCAGTAACATGGGCCCATAGTGCTTGTGGCCACCAGAGCCAGTGTTGTAGCTGGACCAGCCCTTGTGGTTCCTGCTGTGATTATGGGACACAGGTCATCAACAACCACAAGGGAACTTTAAAAAAACAAAGCGCTTTTCTGCAGTTGTGATTTCCACAGTTTCCGTTCCCATGGTCAGGTCTGAAAATACTGGCACTAAATGAAACATTTCAGACATAAACAACTCATAAGTTTTAAATTTCTCAGTGTTCTGAGTAGTATGATGAATCTCACGCTGTGTCAGTCTGTCCTGCCAAGAGGTAAACCGTGCCTTTGTCCAGTGTCTCCCTGCTGTATACACTACCCACTTGTTAGTCACTGAGGAGCCATCTAGGTTACCAGATCAACTGTTCTAGCGCTGTGGTGCTTGTGTTAAAGTCACCCTTATAGTAGCCTAAGGCTTCATCACAAAGCGTAAGTCATTCACTGCCCTTCAGCCCATCATGGAGGCATTGTGTGTCATCTCACATCAGCACAGGAAGGAGGAGAGTACAGTACCAGGAGATATATTGAGAGAAGAGAGACCACATTCACATAACCTTCAGTACAGTATATATGTTATAATTCTTCTATTATATTATTCATTATTATTGTTCAT
Source organism: Eptesicus fuscus (assembly GCF_027574615.1). NCBI lineage: Eukaryota > Metazoa > Chordata > Mammalia > Chiroptera > Vespertilionidae > Eptesicus > Eptesicus fuscus. Next base: position 44,729,046 of record NC_072493.1, read on the forward strand.
CTCTAATTTATACATCAAAATTTATCGTGTGTGTGGAGGGAAAACATCATCCTATACAATAAAAAGCTAATATGCAAATTTCCCCCTTGACCAGGAGTTTGACCAGGGGGTCAGGCCAGCCAGCCAACCACCCTCGGCCCCTTCACTGAGCCGGCCCAGCCAGATCGGCCCCAATTGGGGCGGGCTGGCTTGACTCCACCCATGCACGATTTCATGCACCAGGCCTCTAGTACTATATATAACGTTTGGTACTATCTGCGGCTTAAAACATCCACGGGGGTCTTGGGACATATCTCCCGTGAAGAAGGGGGACAACTTTACTTACTAGTCCTGGAGGACACACAACACACCAAGGGCCACTCAGGAAGTCACAGGTAGAGAAACAGAGAGGACCTAGTGTTCTGCCTCCATAGGGGAGGAGAGTGGGGTGCCCAGGATTTTGCAGGTTCTCTCTTGGTGAATTTAAAGCAGAAGAGCAGGAATTAAAGTTCAAGGAAGAAAAAGAGGGCTCCTACAAGCAGTCCATTATGTAGGTCACCCACAACTTTCTAAAAGGGAACTTCATGGGTGGGACAGCCTGGCTCTTCATCCGGATGGATGCCTTTGACATGGGAGCCTGGGCCATCCATAGCTTAGTGTCAAACACTTAGGATCAAAAGAACTTATTCTTAGGCACCTATGCTAGAGCACTGAATTTTTGGCTGTTGTGTTTGTGTGAGCTCTTTCTTCAGTCCACCCTCTCAACCCATGTCCGTCCAAGAACTCCAGTTTGAAGGACAGAATGGTGTTCGCCAGATGAAAGCAAGGACGCATGCTCTCCAGCGGAGTGACCTCATATTGCAAAGACTTTCATGGAAGACTGAAGGAACAAAAGCCATGAGGAAAGAATGAGTGAGCAGATAAATGTCAGGGGAAGGTGCCTGTGATTTACTGTCTAAAGCCAGGGAGCCAGGAAGGGGTGTGTGTAGGAGAGAGTCAGGGTCAGCTCTCTGGCTTGTCCTAAGGTGCCGCCCAGACAGGAATCGGGAGGACCTGTGGGAGGAGTGCTCACACCCCCTGCAGTGCTGAGAGCCCTGCAGGAAACACTCCATGGTGACAGCTGAGCTCTATGGTCCTTTTAGCCCCGCCCCTTAACTTCCGCTTCCCCTCTGTAAAATGGGCTTCCTTCCTGCTTCTTCTGAGTGCTGTGCCTGCAAGTGGCTCGCCATAACTGAGTGGAGGACGTTGTATCCTGTTCTTTTTCCCTGAATAAGTCCTTTTTGGTGATGAAATACCTGGTCAGCTTTGGAAAGATTCCTGTGGGGCCCTTAAGTGGGGCAGAGAAGGGCATGGCGGTCAGGAGGTGCTGCAAGAATGAACTGGTAAAAGTGAGGCGAGAGGACCCCAGAGAGACGATAAGATGCCATGTCATGAGCCCAACTCTGTGTCGGGAGGCTGGTCTTTCCCTAGGGAGGCTTTGAAGAATTCTGGGATGGAAAATGACACCAACAAGCCACCCCCCTCTCCACTGTGCCTGGTCACCTCCGGCTGCAGGACAACTTGCCAGCAGGACCTTCCTGTTTAAAAAAAAAAAAAAGAGACCAGCAAGCCCTGAGCACTCGCCACGTGACCTGTGTTGGTTCATTTCCGTGCGTTACCTTCTTCAGCGCTCACGACCAGCTCTGAGAAGGATGCATGATCTCTGCTGTACAGAATGGGAAATTGAGGAACAGAGAAAAGCAGTGAGTCACTTGATGACGGTGCCTTAGGATGTGCTGAAGCCTGCATTTATTTGTGCAAATGTGAAAAGCCAAGATGTCCAGCCCCCAACGTGGGAGTCCAAAGGGGAAGCTCACAGAAAGTCCCGGGGGAAGCTGTTGCCTCAGGGCACACAGCCGGGTGGCTGGTGGGGGGATTGGTGTTGGTGTTGGTCATCACGGTAGGCGATTGGGAGGAAGAGCTACACCTGGAGCAAGGCGGAGCCAATTGTCAACCACGTTATTGGTTTGATAGTTGTTCACTCCAGGAGAGTTAGTCATTCCATTCTGCCTCGTTCTTTTTTTATGTGTTCCAGTTTGACAGTGACAGTCCCTATTTTAGCCTCTATTTTCTTAAACAAGTTGATGACAAAGTCCATCACTGAATATATATATTCCAGGTATCTAATAATTATTGACGCTATTGTCAATGGCATCTTTTACGACATCCTAATTTTTGTTTATTACTGTGACATAGGAATGCATTTGATTTTTTTCTAATTTGATATTGTCTCTAGCAACCTCAATAACTCTCTTATTAAGTCCCCAAATATATCCATATATACTTGGGGATATTTCCATGTATAAAATCATTTATGAAAAAACAACTTTGTTTTCTTTTCAATTTTCAAAGCTATATTCTTATTGACTTTATAGGACCCAATGCTACTGCATTAGGTGTGGTATTTGCTAAAGACACCCTCTATCTCGTTAGAGAAATTCTGTGTAGTGGGCTGTGAGTTTTATCATGAAGGCATTTGAAATCACCCAGTCCTCATTGTTTTAGTTACTGAGGCTTAATCAGTCAAAGGCCAGAAAGAAACAACAGAAGCCCCACTATGTATTTCAGCACTGGGAATTTAATGTAAGGAATTTGTTATGCCCATGTTGGAACACAAATGGAGCAGAAAGGGAACACAGTTTGGATGTCCTAACTCTAATCTAATCAAAGTACCCAGCCTGAGTTTATAGATATACCAGAGGTCCAGTGCACGAATTCCTGCACTGGTGGGCTCCAGCCAGCCTGCCCCGATGGGGAGTGAGTGGTAGTGGGGCCAGTCAGGGTGAGGGGCCACAGTCATTCCAGTCATTCCACTGTTCGGTGACTGGGCTTTTATTTTATAGGATAGTTGAGATGTAATTGACCTAGAACTTCTTGCTAGTTCCAAATTGTGAAGGGCCCACCACAAGCTGTTAAAAATCTTGTTAATATCCACCACCACATAGTGTTACACACTTTTTTCCATATGATGAGAACTTGTAACAATTTTTCTCTTAGCAATTTTCAGATATTCATCACAGTATTATTAACTATATTTCTATAGTTCATAATATCAATACATACTATTATTAGCTACAGTCACCATGATGTATATTATGTCCTCATGAGTTAATTATTTTATAACTGAAAATGTTGGCCTTTTCCTATCCCAAGCCCCTCTGCCTCTGGCAGCCACCAAAGTATTCTCTGTATCTGAGTTTGATTTTTTCAAGCTTTCCACACATAAGTGAGATCATATAGTATTTATCTTTCTCTGTCTGGTTTACTTCACTTAAATTCCTTCATGGTGATCCATGTTGTTGCAAATGACTGGTTTTCCTTTTTTATGACAGAATAATATTCTATTGTACATGTACCACATTTTCTTCATCCACTCATTTATGGATGGGCATTTAGGTTGCTTCCACATCTTGACTATTGCAGAAGATGCCAAAGTGAACATGGGATTACATACGTCTCTTCAAGTTAATGTTTTCATTTCTTCCAAATAATTACCCAGAAGTGGTGTTGCTGGCTCATGTAGCAGCTCTATTTATAATTTTTGAGGAACTGCCGTACTGATTTTCTAGTACAGAGTGCTGCCCTAGTTTACATTCCCACAGTGCAAGAGGGTTCCCCTTTCTGAACATTCTTGCCAACACTTATTATTTCTTTTTTTATTATTATTTTATTTTATTGATTTTTTACAGAGAGGAAGGGAGAGGGATAGAGAGCCAGAAACATCAATGAGAGAGAAACACCGACAAGCTGCCTCCTGCACACCCCTCACCGGGGATGTGCCCGCAACCAATGTACATGCCCTTGACCGGAATCGAACCTGGGACTTTTCAGTCCGCAGACCGACGCTCTATCCACTGAGCCAAACCGGTTTCGGCAACACTTATTATTTCTTGTCTTTTTTATATCCCAGCTTGAGACTTGCTAGACCATTCAGTGATAGGAATTGTGGGGCACAATCCTGGAAATCCTGCTTTCTTTAGTCCTCTGCTTGCACTAGCCAATCTTCATTGTAATAATACGTGAGGAGTCCAGATGGCTGGAGCTGGTTACCTCTTGTTCATCTGCACCCGAGGCAGGGGAAGACCTGGTTTTGTGGAGCTTGGTATTTGTACAAATGTCGAGATCACTGCTTCAAAATTAATACACAATGTGGCGCACATGACTTTTTTTGAAATGAGAACATACATCATGTCACAAAAGCTACAGTTCTGAAAAACAAAAATAAGACAATTCCGAAAAATTCCAGACCGTTTTTATTAGTAGTATGGCATACCCTTCTGAAAACACCTGCATAACATTTTTTTACTGATACTCTTCGATGGACTCTTTATAGGACAATAATCCTATTGTATACTAATAAGTGTTAATATTATACTAAGAAACACTATTAATTGTTATTATACACACACACACACACACACACACACACACACACTATAGGAAATAGAAAGAATTGTGTGTCCTCAGCATGGTTGACAGAAATTTCATTTTCTTCTGTACAATTTAAGGAACTTATTTCAATTGCACAACTTGTTACTGGGAATGTCTGACGTGTTTCACATCGCTGTCATATTTGGGAAAACATTGATCAAGTTTCTTACTTTCATAAAAGGGCAGTAGGATTGCAGGTTATGTCCACACATCACTTGAGCCCCTGCTGGGCTTTGAAAAGGGACTGAGCACGTAGAGGGGCCCTGAAGGTGGAGCTTCCTGAGCTGTAAGGTGGCAGATTTGCTGTCGTGTGGAGGTCCAACCTCTGAGGTTCCCCCTGAAGGGGCGCGATCTGCCCTCACACATCCCGTTCTGATGAGGCCTGTGTGCTGTCGCTGTCCCTTAGACCCTGGGAGACCCACACATGTGCTTCCCTTGTGCCTCGAGAGGCATCAGCTTTTCCCCTGGGATCCACTCCCCATAAGAGTTGGATCTAAATTCCTTCTTTTCTTTCCAGCATCTGAGTGATGTGAAGAAATTTTAAAAATAGCCTTTTACACAAAAATTTCAGATGGAGGGTGGATCCCTCTGAGTCACCAGGACCAGTGATGACCATGGTGGCCCCCTGGGGGACCACCCTCTCAACTTACACCTCATCTGTAAGGTGGTCACCTTCAGATTCACATCTGGACATGCCGCTCAACCTCCGGGGGCCTCAGTATATCTACCTGCAGGGTCAGGAGACGGGAGAGGAGATAGGAAGATTTCTCAGCCACCAAACTCCCCCAACTCCTGTGGAGGCCAAGTTCCCCTTCCAGGACTGTCTATAGTCTCTCCCCCTGTGCTTCCTGTTGGGGCATCCTTAGCTCCACCCCAGAGCTGGCACTTCCCTCCCTGACACAGGGACCTGGACCTGCTCTGTACTGGGAGAGGCAGACATGGTGGCCCCGTTGCTGCTGCTCCTGCTGTTGGGGGGTGAGTGGGCCAAGGGATGGGGGTGAGGAAGTGGGAGAGGGTTGGGGCTGTTTCTGAACCTCTGTCCTCCTCTTCCAGAATCTCTGCAGCAGCATCCAGGCTTTGAGCTCCAAGTGCAGGAATCCTTGACGGTTCAGGAGGGTCTGTGCGTCCACGTGCCCTGCTCCTTCTCCTACCCCTGGAGTTCATGGTCTTCCTCTAGTGAACTCTACACCTACTGGTACTTGAAAGATGACAGCGTATGGTACGATTCACCTGTGGCTTCAAAGGACCCAAATAAACCAGCAAAGACAAAAACCCAAGACCATTTCCTCCTCATGGACGCCACGAACAACAACTGTTCCCTGCACATCAGAGACGCCAGGAGAAGTGACACAGGAACATACATCTTCCGAATGGAAAGAGGAAGTGTGAAATATAGTTATCAAGATAAGATGCTAAAATTGAAGGTGACAGGTAAGGCGGGGGCCCCGGAGAGAACTCTGAGATGTGGAACTCGGTCTTGGAACAGGAACAGGACACAGGAACACTCTGATCCAGGCCTTGGGCCCTGGGTGGTCAGAAGAGACACGGGGCCTGGGGTGAGCTCTGGTCGGAGGCGGGGCCTCTCAGGGACCCACTCTGAGTCCCCACCCCTGGAGCCCAGGCACCTGCCTTTCTCCCCCGCAGCCCTGACAGAGAAACCCCACATCCGTATTCCGGAGCCTCTGGAGTCCGGCCGCCCCACACAGCTGGCCTGCAGCCTGCCCGGGGCCTGCGAAGGGGGACGACCTCTCACCTTCTCCTGGGCGGGAGCCGCTGTGGACTCGCTGGACCCCCAGAACCTCAGCTCCTCGGTGCTCACCTTCACCCCGAGGCCCGGGGACCATGGCACCAACCTCACCTGTCAGGTGAAACGGGAACAGCCTCGGTTGACCACACAGAGAAGCATCCAGCTCAATGTCTCCTGTGAGTGTTGCAGGGATGGCTCGGTCTGTGTGGGTAATGGCACTGGCGAGTGTGTGTGTGTGTGTGTGTGTGTGTGTGTGTGTGTGTGTGTGTAGGAGGCTGAGCTAACCTGAGAACACTCATGCATGGATCTGCGTGTAGGTGGGGAGTGGGCCAGAAGGACAGCACTCCCCACTTCCCGGTTCCCACCACCCATCCTTTGCATTGGGGTGTCTTCCATTCCAATCCTCCCCTCTGAACTGGGGACATATTTTTCTATCCCAGATGCCCCACGGAACCTCACCATAGGCATCACCTTCAGAAATGCCACAGCTAGGCCTGGCCAGTGTGGCTCAGAAGTTGAGCTTCGACCCAGGAACCAAGAGGTCACAGGTTAGAATCTGAGTCGGGGCACAGGCCTGGTTGCGGGCTCTATACCAGTAGGGGGCGTGCAGGAGGCAGCCCATTGACAATGTTTCTCATCCATCTTTCCATTTCTCTATCCCTCTCCCTTCATCTCTCTCTCTCTAAAAATCAATAAAAACATATTTTTTAAAAGAAATGTCAGATAGAAAAGAACCTCACGTCTCTGGGCTGGGCCCTGCCCCTCCGTACCATGGTGGAGCCGAGCGGGGGGATCTGAGTTTGAATGGGATCAGACTTGGAAGAGCAAGGACTAAAATTAGTGCTTCCTCGCTTGCCTCCTGTTGATGGGTGCCTGTACCTGTGTTCCCACCCCCTACCCCCCCTCCCTCTCCCTCTCCTTGACTTCATTTCTCTACCTAAAGCCTTCAAGATTCTGCAGGACACTTCCCTTTCCATCCTGGAGGGAGAGGCCCTGAGGCTGCTCTGTGTGGCTGACAGCAACCCCCCTGCTGAGCTGAACTGGTTCCGGGGGTCCCCAGGCCTGAATGCCACCCCCATCTCCAGCACCGAGATCCTGGAGCTGCCTCACGTAGGCCCTGCACAGGAAGGAGAGTTCACGTGCCAAGCTCGGCACCCGCTGGGCTCCCAAAATGTCTCTCTCAGCCTCTCCGTGGCCTGTGAGTGGGGAGACCCCAGGGGGCAGGACAGCTGGGTTCTGGGGAGATTAGAGGCACCGCTGACCCCTCTCCTTGCTCCCCACAGACCCCCCGCAGCTGCTGGGACCCTCCTGCTCCTGGGAGGACCAGGGTCTGCACTGCAGCTGCTCCTCCAGGGCCCAGCCGGCCCCCTCCCTGCGCTGGCGGCTGGGGGCGGGGCTGCTGGAGGGGAACCATGGCAACGCCTCCCACGTGGTCACCTCCAGCTCTGAGGGGCCCTGGACCAACAGCTCCCTGAGCCTCCGCTTTGGGCTCAGCCCTGACCTCAGACTCAGCTGCGAGGCCCGGAATGTGCACGGGACCCAGAGTGTCTCTGTCCTGCTGCTGCCAGGTCAGGGCCTGCTGGGGGCAGAGGCCACGGAGAAGGGAGTGGGTCAGAGAGAAGGTGGGGCTGGGGGAGGGGGCTGAACGGGGACAGGGGTGATTGCTAGGACAGGGCCTGTATCTCCTGCCTGACTGAATCGAGAGCGGGTTCTGGCAGGAGGTGGGAAGAGGAGAGACTGTGTCCCGTGAGTAGGTGTCTCACGCCCCTCTTCTCTGCAGAGAAGTCAGTTTTCCAGGCGGGAGTGGTTCCTGCAGCTCTTGGAGGTGCTGGAGCCCTGGCCCTGCTGTCCCTGTGTCTGTGTCTCATCTCCTTTGGCAGGTAAGCTCTGTGGCAGGGAGGTGCAGGGAGCTGTGAGGTAGGGAACGCCGAGAGATGTCGCTGAATTTCACAAAAACAGAGCTTAGTACATCCAGAGGGGACATTTTTGTGGAGTGAGGAGTAGCCACTTTTTTAAGGTAACATTTCCATGTATTTAAAGGGTACAGTTCAGCGACCTTAGTTGAGTCACAGAGCTGTACACCCAACACCACAATCAATTTCAAAGAGTTTTTTCATTGGCTCAAAATGAAAACATAGAAACGCTAGCCCTGGAAGGTGTTGCTCAGTGGTTTGAGTGTCAGACTGTGAAGGATCCTGGGGTTGATTTCTGATCAAGGGCAGTACATGCATTGCAGGTTTATTCCCTGGCCCTGGTCAGGGCACATGCATGAGGCAACCAATTCATGTGTCTCTCTCACATCAATGTTTCTTTATTTCTCTTTTCCACCCCCTCCAACCCCTCCCTCACTTCCATTTTCTCTAAAAATCAATGGAAAAAAATATCCTCAGGTGAGGATTAAAAAAATAAAATAAAATAGAAACTCCACATCCATAAATTGTTACCCACCTCCATTCTCCCCCAGCTCTAGGCAACCACTACTTCTTGTTTCTCTAGATTTGCCCATTCTGATGTTTCATATAAATGCAATTATATAATACACATTTTTTATGACTGATTTCATTCATAGAGCCTGAGATTTTCAAGTTTCATGTGTCAGCACTGTATTGCTTTTTATTTATAAGCTAGAGGCCTGGTGCATGAAAATTCATGCACTGGAGGGGGGGGTGTCCCTAAGCCTGGCCTGTCCCCTCTCACAGTCCGGTATCCCTCAGGGGCAGGAGGTGACCTGGCAATCAGTGGAAGGCGATGCCCCCATCACACCTCTGCTGCTGCCACTGCCAGCAGCGCCAGCCTCAGCCAGCCCTGGTTACCTGAGCCTCGGGGGTCCTGGGTGGCTGGGCAGCTACCATCCGAGGCTTTCCTGTGCCTCGGACTGGCCCTGGGCGGCTGGGGGTCTGAGGGGACTGGGGGACTCTAAAGGCAGGCGTGCAGAGTAGCCAGACCCAACTGGGAGCTGCCCCAGCCCTGCCGCACGCCTACTGTCCTGGCAGGGCTGAGGGGACTGAGTGCTGCCACTTTGTGGCTTTCAGTGCTGCCATCTTTGAGGGCATGGCAGTCAATTCACATATTCCCTCCTTATTGGCTGTGGGGTGCTGCCATCTTTGTGAGGGTGTGATGGTCAATTAGCATATTCCCTCTTTATTAGATAGACTACTAGAAGCCCAGTACATGAAAATTCATGCACAGGGGAACAGAGTCCCTCAGCCCAGCCTGCCCCCTCTCACAGTACAGAACCCTCAGGGGATGGCCTACTGACATCCAACTGGGCCAATCAGGGGAAGGCACCAACCCCATCACCCCACTGCTGGTGCCACTGTAGGCCACCATGGCTGCAGTCCCTCAGCCCTCACTTTTTAGTACTGGCCCCACCAGCAATCTGGGGCCAGGCCATCTGGTGGGAGGGGCTATGGGAGTTTGAGGTACAGCAGGTCACACCCCGTTCAGCCTCTGTGAAGGCATAGGGCCAGGACAGGCCCGTGCCGCTGCCTCTGTGGCTGCCTCTGCAGAAGGGGCAACACCGGAACCAGGACCTCGCAGCACCCTCTCCCACAGCTTCTGCAGAAGACTGTGGTGCTGGACCAGCCCACACCGCCACCTCTCCCAGTCCGTGGACCCTCGCAGCAGCTACTGCTTTGTCTGGATGGATGTCCGGAAGACATCCAGTCTAATTAGCATGTTACTTATTAGTACAGATATTCCATAATATGGATGGGCCACATTTTATCTGTCTGTTCTTTCTTTGATGGACATTTGGGTTGCTTGGACTTTTTCGCTACCATGAATTACTCTGATGATGGCTCATGCAGAAGTCTCTGCATGTGAGAGGGACCTTTGGTGATGAACATCCAGTCTTGGCCAAACTGCTGGGCATCCAGGATACAGGGTCGTCACCTGCATGTCAGGAGTGTCTCTGAGTCTGGCCTCAGGGTCTGGATGCCTCCGTTGTCCATCAGGAAGTGGGGGCAGCTGCCCACCTGTGCCTGAGCCATTCTAGCTGCTGACTTCTTCCCTTAGAGTGAAAGCCCACAGGAGGCAAGCAGCCAGGAGACAAAAGGTCACGAATGATGAAGACCCGGTCATGGGCACAGTCACCTGGGTGAGTGATGGGGGTGTCTTCTCATGCCATGTAGGGGGGCTGGGCATGTCCATTCAAGCAGCAGTTCCCCACACCCGCTCCTCGGTGGTCAGCTGGACAGGCAACTGGGAGTTGACTTCTCCCCTTCATCTCCCAAAGCCCATCGTCAGCCTCCTGCCTCAGGTCTGCTGACCACTGAGCCCACCTCACCTCTCTGATAGGCCCAGGCTGCCAGAACCATCTCCCCAAAAGTATTACTTTCTACCCATTGTAGACATGTTATTTCACCTCTCCTTACCTCAGTTTCCCCATCTGGAAATGGGGATAAGAGTATCATCCTTACTGGGTGTGTGTGAGGATGAAATGTGATTAGTAGGCCCTCCATATGGTCTAATCAGTTGTAGTATTACAGAATTTTAACTGAATGGGCAAATACTTGAGTTTATAAGAACTAGAGGCCCAGTGCATGAAATTCGTGCACTCGGGGCAGGGGTGGGGGAATCCCTCAAACCGGCCTGTGTCCTCTCGCATTCTGGGAGCCATCAGTGGGACATCCTTAGTGCTGCCACAGAGGCAGGAGAGGCTCCTCCTGCCACCGCTGCTGTGCTTACCAGTCACAAGCCTGGCTTCTGGCTGAGCGGCGCTCCCCCTGGGGGAGCACACTGACCACCGGGGGGCAGCTGCTGCGTTGAACATCTCCCCCCTGGTGGTCAGTGAGCGTCATAGCGACTGGTCATTCTGCTGTTTAGTTGGTTTGTGTATTAGCCTTTTATTATATAGGATGTGTGTGGAATAAGAGGATGACTGGAAAACTGTTCCATCAGCCCAACTTCCCCTTGGGACCATGCTGCCTTCTACTCCTCTGACTCCCTACTCTCTCCTTCACTCAGGGTTCCAAGCGAAATCTTGGGCTAGACAGGCCCCCAAACCAAGGGTTGCCCACAGAGGATCCCCCTCTGTCAGAGGAACAATGGGAAGTCTACTACGGCAACCTCAGCTTTCACGGGATGAAGCCACAGGAACCTGAGGACCCGGAGGCCACCAGCAGCATGAATGAGTACTCAGAGATCTAGAAGACAAGCAAATGAGGACTCGCTCAGAGCTCAGTCCTGGCCAGAGGCATCGCAACCCGTCTGGGGGGGAAGAAGTCGGGGACTCATTACTGAAGCATGAGAAGACCTTGTGGCATGATTAACATTAACTACTGTATGAGCAGAGCAGAAAGAAGACAGGTGATGGGGTTACAGAGATGTGGTTTCAAACGCAGGCTTTGGCACGTCCCAAGGCAGCGGTCACCAACTGGTGCTCCGCAGACCACTGGTGGTCCCTGAGGTCCGAAAGGTTGGCGACCGCCGGCAAGGCAGTGTCATCAAGTGGTGATTCACTTCATTTCTCTGTTGCTCAGTGTCCCATTCTGTGCAGAGGTCATGCATTGTGCTCAAAGCTGGTTGTGTGCATTAAATAAATCGGAACATGGACATCAACCAACAGAGGTTCCGTCACAGATGTGTGCCCAGGACTGGCTGGTCTCTTTGCGAACGGGAAGGTCCTGCTGGCAAGTGCTCCTGAAGCCAGGGGTGACCAGGCACCGTGGAGAGGGGGACAGCTTGTTGGTGTCATGTTTCATCCCAGAATGCTTCAAAGCCTCCCCGGGAGAGCCCACCCCCCTGACTTGGAATTCGGTTCATGAAATAGTTTCTTGTCACTTCACTGGGGTCTTCTCGCCTCACTTTTACCTGTTCATTCTCCCAGCACCTCCTGACCGCCAGGCCCTCCCTTGTCCCATTTAAGGGCCCCACGGGGATCTTGCCAACAGTTTGGGGACCATACCCAAAGCTGACCAGGTATTACATCACCAAAATGGTACAGGATTCCAGGGCAGGATGAATAGGGAAACTGAGGCAGGAAAGTTAAACGAGGCCAAACATTGTGAGCAATTTGCAGCCAGCTTGTAACTAACAAGCCATTATCTTCTCCAGCCAAACACATGAGAGAAAATGATTTAAAAACCTCCCTAAAAGTCAATGAAAGAAAAATACCACATGATCTCACTCATTTAGGGATAGTAAAGATCATTATAAAGTGATGAACAAAAAGATAGATACAGAGACAGTAAAGCATCAAACAGACTTTCAAATTACAGGGGGAAAGTTAGGGAGAGGTGGGGGAGTTATGAAATCAAACGAAGGACTTGTATGCATGCATATAAGCATAAACAATGGACGCAAAACTCTGGGGGGGGAGGGCATGTGTGGGTGTGGGGGGGGGGTAATGGTAAGATATGTACACATATAATACCTCAATAAAAAAAAATAAAATAAAATAAAAACCTCCCTAAAGAGAGCATGCAGAAAGAGAGGGGAAAGAGGGGAAGGAAAAAAAGGACAGTTTTACTCCCTAAGCAGAGAAGCCAGCCGTCTCAAGGCTTGGCAAGATAAAGCTTCCAGGTGCTTCTCATGAATTCTGGCAAGGCCACCACAACGTTAAGAGAGACCTTGAGAGTGAATCTGTACCAAAATAGTCAGCAAAGGAATTTTGAAACCTATAGACAGGAAGGTGCACAAAGCCTCAGACCGGCTCACTTCTCTAAATTAGCCAGGAAAGCCCATCTGTGCTCCAAGCCGGATGAAATAAGACAGGTTTGCATGCTTTGCCTTTTCAATGAAGGTGCATGCTTTAAATGCTTTAACAAATTGGCTTTTCACAACGCAGTCAAGGTCTTTGGTACAAATTCATTTACAGGAGGAGACAAGGATGGAGGTCAGGAACAGCCCTCGGGGGCTGGGGGCTGACTCGGGGCGGGGGGGGGCTGTCCACTAACCTGTCTGGTGTGGGTGGGAGGTGCCTCTAACAAAAAGACTCATTCAGGCAAAAAGAAAGGTTTACCTTGTTATGGCGAGCCACGTGCACACATTGAGCAAGGGAGAAGCAGGAAGGAAGCCCCATTCAGAGGGGAAGCGGAAGTTAAGGGGCGGGACTGGAAGGACCATAGAGCTCTGCTGTAACCATAGAGTGTCTCCTGCAGGGCTCTCAGCTCCGCAGGGGGCGCAAGAGAGCGCCTCCCACAGGTCCTCCCGCTTCCTGTCTGGGTGGCACATTTGGACAAGCCAGAGAGCTGACCCTGACGCTCTCCTACCCACACGCCTTCCTGACTCCCTCGCTTTAGACCCTACATCCCAGGCAGCTTTCCCTGGCATTTACCTACTCACCCGCCCTCTCCCCGTGGCCTTTTTCCCTAAATCCTCCAGGTCAGTTCATACAGAAATCGTTGCCATTTGAGACCCCTCTCATGGAGGCCACACCTCCTGGCTTGTTTTCATCTGGTGCACACCTTCATGTCTTCAAACCTGAATGCTTGGACAGACTGGAATTGAGAGGGTGGACTGAAGACAGGGTGCGAATTCTTCTCCACAACTGGTGGAAAGGAGGAGGAGAACCACTATGACAAACCTGTGTTTTCAATGTGCCTTTATCGTGTGGCTTAAGTGTGTCTTAAAATCAGAGCAAGAACCACCAGGGCTGGTCCAGCCGCAACACTGGCTGTGGTGGCCACGGCAGCATGGGCCCAGGTGACGGTCCCAGGGACCTAAACAAGCACCAAACCCGGATTCGTTACGCCCTGAACTTCAGAGAGTGGCCCCGAGGAAAGAAGTGGACGTTTACGCTGTGGGACGAGGAGGGCACTGGCCCCCCACAGCCACTACACAAACCCCATTATCACTGTGGTAAGAAGTTGAATTGTGACTCTTGTTTAATACCAGGTGAAATCATTTCGCTCAAGACTTGTGCTGAAAAATAACAAAATCCTTGGTGGTAAAAAAAAAAAAAAAGGGAATAGAAGAAATAAAATCTCTCATTTTGAAAGTATAGAATAGCTGAACGAAAAAGTAAATGGGACCTTATTAGGATGGAATTTCCAACAAGCTCAGACCCAGAAAATTAGGTAGAATGTCTAAGTGAAAAATAACTTCCCACTGGCATTTGCTCATACAGATCATGTGAGCTTTGGTGTTGTGGCCTCTGTGGCCTGGAAATGAGAGCCAAGACAGGCCCAGTCCACGGTGGGGAGTGTCAAAGGAGACCACGCCCACATTGAGGTTGAATAAGGGTAAGGGTCAGTCAAAGAAAACCGAAGACAAGGGGGAAATCTGAACAGCAGCCAGAGAGAAAAGACAGATTCCATTCAAAAGAAGAGCAGTGTAATTGAATTATCCGGAGCAATGAGAGAAAGCAGAGGAAAGTAAATACTATCTTTAAGTATCACTTTATAATCTATACTCAGTAGAGAGCATTCAAAGATGAGGAAGTAACACAGATTTTTAAAAAAAAAAATGGGGAAACTCATTGCCTATAGAATAAAACTACAGTTTTCACATTCGTGGCAATAATAAAACCCAAGTCCAAACTGGTTGTGGTGATAGACGGTGATTCCCCAGAACCATCTCCCCAAACTATTACGTTCTACAATTTGTGGACATGTTACTTCACCTCTCCTCACCTCAGTTTCCATCTGGAAATGGGGATGATGAGAGTGTCATTCATGCTGGGTGATTAGTAAGCCCTCAGTATGGTGAAATCATTTGTAATATTACAGAATGTTAAATGCATGTCCTGGTTTACTCTGAAGGCAGTGTCAAATCAAATCTATTTCGTTCACTTATTTTTTTAATTTTATTTTTTAAATATATTTTTATTGATTTCAGAGAGGAAGGGAGAGGGAGAGAGAGAGAGAAACATCAATGATGAGAGGGAATCATTGATTGGCTGCCTCCTACATGCCCCCCACTGGGGATCGAGCCCATAACCCAGGCATGTGCCCTTGACCAGAATCGAACCCGGAACCCTTCAGTCCGAAGGCCGACACTCTATCCACCAAGCCAAACCGGCTAGGGCTGCTTTGTTCACTTTTTTAAAAATCCTCACCTGAGGATATGCTTTTTTATTTTTTTCTTGTTGACTCTATTCCAGATAGATTTTTTCTTGTAAACTCTATTCCCCCTCCCCTTTGCCTCCCTCCACCCTACACCCATCTCCCTAGACCTTCACCACATTATTTTCTGTGTCCATGGGCTAGGCCAGTGGTCGGCAAACTGCAGCTCGAGAGCCACATGCAGCTCTTTAGCCCCTTGAGTTTTTAGCAAAGGCCAGCTTAGCAGTACCCTAATTAAGTTAATAACAATGTACCTACCTATATAGTTTAAGTTTAAAAATTTTGACTCTCAAAATAAATTTCAATCGTTGTACTATTGATATTTGACTCTGTTGACTAATGAGTTTGCCGACAACTGGGCTAGGCATATATGTACATATCTTTGGTTGATCTCTTCACATCCTCTCTCCCCTCCTACCCTCCAAGGTCTATCATTTTTTTTCCATTTATCCCTTCCTCTGGTCCTATTTTGTTCATCAGTTATTTTGTTCTTTAGATTCTACGTTGATTTTTAGAGAGAAAGGAGGGGGAGGGAAAGAGAAAGAGAGAGAAATATTGATCTGAGAGAGAAACATCAATTGGTTACCTCCCATATATGGCCCAACTGGGTTATCAAACCCAAAGCCTAGGTATGTTCACTAATTGGGGATCGATCCTACAACCTTTTTGTACAGGGAATGATGTTCCCACCAACTTATCCTGACCAGGGCAGCTTAGTTCATTTTTTATCTCCTGCACCTAACACAGCGCATAACCAAGGCAAAAGTTCAAATGTATTTACGAATGTTTCAAAAAGCTTCGCCTCCCCACAAATAGAGTTTATTGTGGTTGGTGAATTCCTATATTGCTGGTGCCAGTGAGAAAACATGCAAACAGCGACCAGTCTTTCCACCCTATGGGCAATAAATACATATGATCAAAATTTCTTCTTGTTATTACTGGTGTCTGCCCATTTGTTCTCTTTTTAAAAATATATATTTAAAGATTTCAGAGAGGAAGAGAGAGGAGAGAGAGAGAGAGAGAGATAGAAACATCAATGATGACAGAGAATCACTGATTGGCTGTCTCCTGCACACCTCCTACTGGGGATCGAGCCTGCATCCTGGACACATGCCCTTGACTGGAATCAAACCTGGGACCCTTCAGTCCGCAGGCTGATGCTCTGAGCCAAACCAGCTAGGGCCAATTCTTCCTCTTCCTGCCTGGCTTCCTCTCCAGGCCCCTGCTTCTCCTTAACTGGCCTAACCTTCCCCAAAAACTCCCCTCTCTGTACGTCACACTGAGATTTTAATTCCTAGTGGTGGCCTGCCAAGCTTGGTAGATCCCCTAAGACATGTATCAATTTATTGGGGGGAACTTCCTCTTTTTTAAAAAAAAATATATTTTATTGATATTTTACAGACAGGAAGGGAGAGAGATAGAGAGTTAGAAACAATGATGAGAGAGAATCATCGATCAGCTGCCTCCTGCACGCCCCCCGCTGGGGATGTGCCCGCAGCCAACGTACGTGCCCTTGACCGGAATCGAACCTGGGACCCTTCAGTCCACAGGTTGACGCTCTATCCACTGAGCCAAACCGGCTTCGGCGGGAAACTTCCTCTTTTGGGGACATTTTGGTGGCACATGCTAAGTGGAATCTTAGCATTTTGTTGGCACAAGTTCAAAAGAGTAAGGCAACCAGAGGGATGAGAGGAAAAGCACAGAGATGAGCCCAGCCCACTCCCACCCCTTCTCCTGACTTTTCCTTCCCAAGAGGAACCCAGCCTTTCCAAAGCCCCTTGGACCTAGGTGCCCTGCTGGCCTAAGGCCCGGGACCTTGGCCTTGAGAGTTGGAATCCTTGGCAGAGCTGAGCCTAGGGGTGCTCCAGAACCACGGACAGCGCCAATCCTCTGGACAAGAGCTCCCCAGCTGGATGGATCGCCCTCTGGAGGCCAAGTCTTGCCCTGTCTCCTTTGGAGATAAGGCTGGGGAATGAGGCTGGTGACATTCTGTCCTACAGGAAAGAGGTGCAGCCAAACTCCTCCTCAGTCTCCCCCTTGAACCTCCCCCATCCTAGGGGAAAGGAGACAGCTTAAGAGACACAATGCATTTCTAGAGGTCACTGGGTCCCTTGCCCCTCAGGGCTGACTCTACCCTCACCCCCTCCAGAAAACCTGTCAGACTCCTGCCCTTCCCTTACTTCCTCCCCATTATTTTGCTTTTAAACCCTTTCTTGTACTGTCACGGAGCTCTGGACAATGGAAAACATGATCAGTGATCCTTTTCTGTGCCTGGAAGAATGCCAAGTCCACTTCTTCAGTTGAAATGAAGAAATGAAGTATCAGAAGTTGAGTTGAGATATTGTATTTGGAGCTGGTAGGTCACACAAATAAATCCTAAGTTTTAATTTATTCTTCATAAAGGTTAAATATTCAGATTGGGGAAAGGATCCTGTGGCCTTAGTGGACCACAGCATGATACAGTTGTCCTTAAGAGCAGAGCAAGCCAGGCCAAGGGGGAAAATACTAGGAAAGCTGGATTTTAAAAAATTTTAATGTTTGGAGTCAACAAAAAGAAAATTTGCACAGTGAAGATGGAAGAAGCAGGAAGTCAACAGCAATGAGACAAGTATTTGGAGCCACTTTTTTATTCAAATAGACTGCTGATTCTGAGCAGTCACAGAGAAGCTAAGTAGAACATTCAAGAATCTCATGGGGCCCTAGCCGGTTTGCCTCAGCAGATAGAGCCAAAAAGTAAATGGGATCTTATTAGGATGGAATTTCGAACAAGCTCAGATCTCTTCAGGATTGAGGACTGAAGGGTCTTGGGTTTGATTCCCATCAAGGGCATAAGCCCAGGGTTGCAGTCTCAGTCCCCGGTAAGGGGCACGCAGGAGGCAGCTGATCAATGATTCTCTCTCATCATTGATGTTTATATATCTCTCTCCCTCACCCTTCCTCTCTGAAATCAATAAAAAGGTGGAAGAAGAAGAGGAAGAATCTCATGGGGCCCGAAAAGAGGTCTTACCAAGGGGGAGGGGCCGCCATAAACATCGCCATCTTGTGGTTAGGACTGAAAATAGATGAGCCGCAATAGGGCCGGAAGCCGAGTTTTGAATTCCCTCAGTCCTTGATGGGATCGCAGTGACCCACCTGCTACAGGCCACAGTAAATATACCTGGAGGAGGAGAAGACTACCCAGAGTCTAAATTGTAGTCTGTGTCATTTGTCATTGCTCATCAGTCGCGGTGCAATCCGGGAGACAGCCACCCAGAGAACTATGAGAAGACGGGATTTATTGGAAAACCCAGACCTTAGACCAGTGATGGCGAACCTATGACACACGTGTCAGCACTGACACGCGTAGCCATTTCTGATGACATGCGGCCGCATGCCGAGGATGAAACATTTGCTGTTCCTGAGGATGAAACATTTGCGACTAGAGTCTTGGAGTTAGTTTTTTCCTCAAAGTGTCACACTACCCGAGTTATGCTCAGTTTTTTGGCAAAGTTTGACACACCAAGCTCAAAAGGTTGCCCATCACTGCCTTAGACAATGTGCCAGGATCCAGGAAGTGACATTCTGGAGGGAGCGGGAGGGTGAGAGACAGCATCACGGCGCAGCTCACCTGAAGCACAGGTGCAGGTGGACAGGAGAGAGCCGGCCCATCACCCGCCTGCTTTCTGCTCTGCCTGGGGATGCTCATCCACCTGCTCATGTTAATCAGGCCACGAGGTCTCCTCATGCTTCAGCAAGGAGTCCTGGACTTCTTTCCCTGCCACTGAGGGACTGTGATGCCTCTGGCCAGGACCGTGCTCAGAGCGAGTCCTCATTTGCCTGTGCGCTTGATCTCTGAGTACTCGTGGGTGCTGGTGGCCGCCTGGTCCCGAGGCTCCCGTGGCTTCATGCCTTCAAAGGTGAGGTTGGCGTAGTGGAGCTCCTGTTGCTCCCCCGACAGAGGGCCCTTCTCCGCAGGTGATGCTTGGTCTGGGGGCCCATCTGGCTGGAGGTTTTTCTTGGAACCCTGAGTGCAGGGGAGAGAAGGGCGTCAGGAGGAATGAGACAGACATGGTCCCAAAGACAAGTTGTGCTGGTGGAACAGTTCTTTCATTCATCTTCTTATTGCACATACACTTCTCACAGACTCGACTATTCGCTCATTCATTAAAAAGTTTTTCTTTTGTTTGTTTTTTGGGGGTTTTGTTCTTTTGGTGCAAAATGAAAGAGACTTATTCAGGTGCTGCAACCTAGGAGAATGGTGGACTTTCATCTCAAAGACCATCCTCCTTCCTGCTCAAGCCTGCTGTTTTTTCTTTTTAATTTTTTTGAGAGTATTGCAGATGTTGATTAGACCATATCAAAGGCCTAGTAATCATATTTCATTCCTCAGAAACCCAGTAAGCATGATACTCTCATTATCCCCATTTACAGATAGAGAATCTGTGGTAAAGGGAGGTGAAGTAACATGCCCACAATGGGTAGAGAGTAGTCGTTTTGGGGAGATGGTTCTGGCGGCCTGGGCCTATCACAGAGATGAGGTGGGCTCAGTGGTCAGTGTGGTTGGGTCTGGAGGCCAACCATGGGTTCCGGGAAATGAAGGGGAAGTCAACTCCCAGCTTCCTGTCCAGCCGACCACAGAGGAGCTCAGAGTGGACTCCTTGAATGGACATGCCCAGGCCCTCCTACATGGCATGAGAAGACACCCCCATCACTCACCCAGGTGACTGTGCCCATGACCGGGTCTTCATCATTCGTGACCTTTTGTCTCCCAGCTGCTTGCCTCTTGCGGGCTTTCACTCTAAAGGAAGAAGTCAGCAGCTAGAATGGCTCAGGCACAGGTGGACAGCTGCCCCCACTCCCTGATGGACAATGGAGGAATCTAAACTCTGAGGCCAGACTCGGAGACACTCCTGACATGCAAGTGAGGACCCTGTCCCCCTGAATTATCAAGGGGCTTGGCCAGGACTAAATGTTCAGCACCAACGCCCCTCTCACACACAGAGACTTGTGCACAAGCCATCATCAGTGTAATTCATGGTAGCCAAAAAGTCCAAGCACCCCAAATGCCCATCAATGAAGGAACGGACAAATAAAATATGCCCCATCCATACCATGGAATATACACTGAATGTCCAGATTATTATGATCTTTGAACGCATAATAATCTGGCCACTCAGTGTATATCCTATATAATAAAAGGCTAATATACAAATTGTCCCCTCAACCAATAGTTCAAACCAGCAGGCAGGCCGGCCAACTGCCCATGTCCCCTCCCCCTGGCCAGGCTGGCCGGACCCCACCCTTGCACAAATTCATGCACCCGGGCCTCTAAAAAATATATATATACATATACACACACACACACACACATACACACACACACACATACACACACACACACACACACACACACACACACACACACACACAAAGTGGCCACATTATTATGGGTTCAAAGATCATAATAATCTGGCCACTCAGTGTATTTGTTAATAAAAAGGAATAAAGTGCTGACACATGAACCTTGAAAATCTCGGGCTATATGAAAGAAGTCAGTCACAATAAACATGAATTATATCATTGCATTTCTATGAAATGTCAGAATGGGCAAATCTAGAGAAACAGGAAATACTAGTTGCCTGGGGCTGGGGAGGATGGAGGTGGGATGACAATACAGGCATGTGAGTTTCTATCTCTTTTTTTTCCTTTTCAGGCTAATGAAAAAGTTTCAAACTTGACCGTGGTGATGGGTGCACAGCTGTGTGACTGAAGTAAAAGCCATTGAATTGTACACTTTAAATACATCAGAGTTTTACCTCAATAAAGTGGTTACCCCTCTCCGCCTCCTCCCTGGATGTACTAAGCTTTGTGTTGGTGAAATTCCATGACCTTCTCCAAACCCCCAGGACACGGCTCCCTGCCACGGAGGCTTACATGCAAAAGAAGAGGAGACACAAGCATAGGGACAGCAGGGCCATGGCACCAGCACCTCCAAGAGCCGCAGGAACCACTCCCGCCTGGGGCACCGCCTTCCCTGCAGAGGAGAGGGGCGTGAGACACCCACTCCCGGGACTCGGTCTCTCCTCTCCCCCCTCCTCCCAGAACCCGCTGTAGGTTCTGCTCAATCAGAGCCCGGCTTAGCTCAGTGGATGAGCATCGACCTATAAACCATGAGGTCCCGGTTGGCTCCCTGGTCAAGGGCACATGCCCAGGTTGAGGGCTCGATCCCCACTGGGGGGCCTGCAGGAGGCAGCTGATCAATGATTCTCTCTCATCATTGATCTTTCTATCTCTCTCTCCCTCTCCTTTTCTGAAATCAATAAAAAGTATTTTGGGCCGAAACCGGTTTGGCTCAGTGGATAGAGCGTCGGTCTGCGGACTGAAGGGTCCCAGGTTCGATTCCGGTCAAGGGCATGTACCTTGGTTGCGGGTACATCCCCGGTGGGGGTTGTGCAAGAGGCAGCTGGTCGATGTTTCTCTCTCATCGATGTTTCTGGCTCTCTATCCCTCTCCCTTCCTCTCTGTAAAAAATCAATAAAATATTTTTTTTTAAAAAGTATTTTGGGGGGTAAAACAAGAGATGGAGGGCCCTGTCCTAGCAATCACTCCAGCCCAAGCCACAGCCCCCCTCCCACAGCTCCACCTGCTCTCTGACCCACTCCCTTCTCCATGGCCTCTGCCCCCAGCAGGCCCTGACCTGGCAGCAGCAGGACAGAGGTGCTCTGGGCCCCGTGCACATTCAGGGCCTCGCAGCTGAGTCTGAGGTCAGGGCTGAGCCCAAAGCGGAGACTCAGGGAGCTGTTGGTCCAGGGCCCCTCTGAGCTGGAGGTGACCGCGTGGGAGGCGTTGTCATGGTTCCCCTCCAGCAGCCCCGCCCCCAGCCGCCAGCGCAGGGAGGGGGCCGGCTGGGCCCTGGAGGAGCAGCTGCAGTGCAGACCCTGGTCCTCCCAGGAGCAGGAGGGTCCCAGCAGCTGCGGGGGGTCTGTGGGGAGCGAGGAGAGGGGTCAGCGGTGCCTCTAATCTCCCAGAACCCAGCTGTCCTGCCCCCTGGGGTCTCCCCACTCACAGGCCACGGAGAGGCTGAGAGAGACACTTTGGGGGCCCAGCGGGTGCCGAGCTTGGCAGGTGAACTCTCCTTCCTGTGCAGGCCCCACTCGAGGCAGCTCCAGGATCGCGGTGCTGGAGATGGGGGTGGCGTTCAGGCCTGGGGACCCCCGGAACCAACTCAGCTCAGCAGGGGGGTTGCTGTCAGCCACACAGAGCAGCCTCAGGGCCTCTCCCTCCAGGATGGAAAGGGAAGTGGTCTGCAGAATCTTAAAGGCTTTGAGGAGAACAATTTTGAGGGAGGGAGAGATAGAGAGATGAGAGAGAGAGAGGAGAGAGAGAGAGAGAGAGAGAGGTAGAACACAGGTGAGGCACCCACCAGAGGTGAGGGACTGGGGTGATGACTTTCATCCTTGCCCTTCCCATGTCTGATCCCATTCAAACTCCTGCTCCCTCCTCTGCCCCACCAGGGCCCCTGGAGGCAGGTCCCAGCCCAGAGAGGAGGGGTTCTTTCCTACCTGTGCCGTTTTTGAAGGAGACGTCTATGGTGAGGTTCCCTGGGGCATCTGGGATAGAAAGACAGGGCCCCACTTCAGATGGAAGTCACCCCAATCCCAAGGAGGGGCGGTGGGACCCGGGAAGTGGGGAGAGCTGTCCATCTGGCCCATTTCCCACCTACACGCAGATCCATGCATGAGTGTTCTCAGGTTAGCGCAGCCTCCTGCACACACACACACACACACACATACACACACATACACATACATACATACACACAGAGAGACACATACATACACACACATACATACACACACAGAGAACACACAGACACATACACACACATACATACATACATACACATTCACACACATACATACACACACATACATACACACAGAGAGAACACAGAGACACACACACACACACACACACACTCGCCAGTGCCATTACCCACACAGACCGAGCCATCCCTGCAACACTCACAGGAGACATTGAGCTGGATGCTTCTCTGTGTGGTCAACCGAGGCTGTTCCCATTTCACCTGACAGGTGAGGTTGGTGCCGTGGTCCCCGGGCCTCGGGGTGAAGGTGAGCACCGAGGAGCGGAGGGTCCGGGAGTCCAGCGAGTCCACAGCGGCTCCCGCCCAGGAGAAGGTGAGAGGTCGTCCCCCTTCGCAGGCCCCGGGCAGGCTGCAGGTAAGCTGTGTGGGGCGGCCGGACTCCAGAGGCTCCGGAATACGGATGTGGGGTTTCTCTGTCAGGGCTGCGGGGGAGAAAGGCAGGTGCCTGGGCTCCAGGGGTGGGGACTCAGAGTGGGTCCCTGAGAGAGGCCCCGCCTCCGACCAGAGCTCACCCCAGGCCCCGTGTCTCTTCCCATCACCCAGGGCCCAAGGCCTGGATCAGGGAGTGTCCAGTGTCCTGTTCCTGCTCTAAGACGGGGTCCCCTGTCCCTGGGTCCTCTCCGGGGCCCCTGCCGTACCTGTCACCTGCAAATACAGCATCTTGTCTTGGTAATTATATCCCAGGGGCTTATATCCAGGATCTCTTATCTCCAATCGGAAGGTGTATATTCCTGCATCACTCCTCCTGGCGTCTCTGATTTGCAGGGAACAGTTGTTGGTCGTGGGGTCCGCGAGGTGGAAGCGGCCTTGGGTCTCTCTCTCCAGTGGTTTATTCGGTTCGTTCGAGGCAACAAGTTCACCATAGTTTTTATTGTACCTGTGCCGGTACCAGTAGGTGTAGAGTTTGGCAGAGGGAAACTGCCAATACTGTGGATAGGAGAAGGAGCAGGGCACGTGGACACACAGACCCTCCTGCACTGTCGCAGATTGCTGCACTCGGAGCTCAAAGCCTGGCTTCTCCTGCAGGGACCCTGGGGGAGGGGGACAAAGTGGCTCAGATGCAGCTCCCGCCCCTCCCCCACCTGCCCAGCCCCCCTCCCTGAGCCCACTCACCCCCCCACAGCAGGGGCAGCAGCAGCAGGGGCACCATGTCTGCCTCTGGCCGGGCAGAGCGGGTCCAGGTCCCTGTGTCAGGGAGGGAAGTGCCCAGCTCTGGGGCGGGGCCTAGGACACCCCAACAGGAAGCCGTGGGGGAGAGACTGCGGCCAGGCTGGAAGGGGAACTTGGCCTCCACAGGACGTGGGGTGTGTGGTGGCTGAGAAATCAGCCTGTCTTCCTCCCACCCAACATGCCGGTGGATATCCTGAGGCCCCCAGAGGTTGAGAGGCCTGTCCAGATGTGAATCTGAAAGTAATCCCCTTACAGATGATGTGTAAGTGGACAGGGAGGTCACCCAGGGGCCACTGGGGTCAGAGCTGGATTTGGGGGAGACCCACCCTTGAGCTGAAACCACTAATCCGTTTGGAAAAGGATAACTTTAAATTTTCTTTAGAAAACTCAAGTGCTGGCAACAGAAAAAGGAATTTAGACTCAACTCCACTTGGGATTTGAACCCCAGGGAAAAGTTGAGCACTCAAGCCCTTTGCTCTGAGAGCTTTGTGGGGACATGGGAAGCACACGTGTGGGTCTTCCAGGATCTGAGGGACCTGGGACAGTGACAGCACACAGGCCCCTTCAGAAGGTGATGTGTGAGAGGAGATCTACCCTATTTGGAGGGACCCAGAGGCAGGGCCTCAGCACAGCAGTAAATTCTCCACCTTACAGCTCAGGAAGCTCACCTTCAGGCCCCTCATGTGCTCCGTCCCTTTTCAAAGCCCAGCAGGGGCTCGAGTGATGTGTGGACATAACCTGAAATCCTACTGCCCTTTTATGAAAGGAAGAAACTTGATCAATGTTTTCCCAAATATGACAGTTATGTGAAACTTCAGACATTCCCAGTAACAAATAGTGTGATTGAAAGAAACGTTTCTTTAATTGTTCAGGAGAAAAAGAAACGTCAATCATCCATGCTGAGGGGAACACTGAAGTCTCTCTCCATTCTCTATATTACCTATATATATAAAAGGCCAATATACAAAGTGTCCCCACGGGAGTTCGACAGGAGACTGAGAGTTCTTTTGCTCACTATGTGTGCTGACAACCAGGGAGTCGCATTGAACAAAAGAAGGCCCTGGCCAGCAGCCAGAATACCCCAATTGACCCTGATCACCAGCCAGGCCTAGGGACCCTACCCATGCATGAATTTCATGTGCCCAGCCTCTAGTATAAATATAATATCCTACTAATTAATACTTAATATAATATTAACATTTATTCCTATGTGACAGAATTAATCTCCTATGAAGAGGCAATCAAAGAGTATCAGGTAAAAACTGTGGTGCCTGGCTAGGTGGCTCAATTGGATGGAGTGTCATCCCTTATACCAGAAAGTTGTGGATTCAATTACCGGTCATGGCACATACCAAGGTTGCAGGTCCCATCCCCTGTATGGGCATGTAGGAGGCAACCGATGGATGTTACTCTCTCACACATATCTCTCTCTGTCTCTCTCTCTCTCTCCTTCTCCCTCTCTCTCTTCTTCTCCCTCTATCTCTATCTCTATCTCTATCTTTATCTCTATCTCTTCCCTTCCTCGCTCCCTAAAATCAACAAATATATCCTCAATTGAGGTTTTAAAAAATTGTATGGAACATGCCTTATGCTGGTGTGCCAGACGGGTATGTCGCAGGGCTAAAAAAAAAAAATAAAAATAGTCTGTTCTTTTTTTCATTTGTCTTATATTTTGGGCTTAAACATTTTCACCTTTGTGACTTAATGTAATATGTTTTCTCCTGTTAGAAAAATTCATGTGTAGCAGATTTTGTATTCTTTTGAAGCAATGATCTTGACATCTGTATCAATATCAGGCTCCACAAACCTGGGTCTGCCCCTGCCTCGGGCGCAGGTGAAAAGGAGGGAACCAGCTCCCCCGCCACCTATCCGGACTCCGCAGGTATTACAGTGAAGACTGTCCAGTGCAAGCAGAGGACTAAAGCAAAGCATGATGGCCATGGTTGTGCCCCCACAAATCACATCACTGAGTGTCTAGCAAATCTCAAGCTGGGATATAAAACAGACAAGAAATAATACGTGTTGGCAAAAATGTTCAGAAAGGGGAACCCTCTTGCACTGTTGCTGGGAATGTAAATTGGGGCAGCCACTATGTAAATCAGTATGGCAGTTCCTCAAAAACTATAAATAGAGCTGACACATGACCCAGCAACACCACTCTGGGTATTTACTTAGAGGAAATAAAAACACTAACTTGAAAAGACACATGCATCCCTGTGTTCATTGCAGCGGCATCTACAATATGTGGAAGCAGCCTAAGTGCCCATCAATCAGTGAATGGACAAAAACGTGTGCTATATATACAGTGGAGTGGTATTGTGCTATAAAACGAAGGAGTTCATGCCATTTGGGTCAACAAGGATGGGCCATGAGGGGATTGTACTCAGTGAAGTAAATCAGAAAGAGAAAGACAAGTACAGTATGATCTCGCTTATATGTAGAAACGTTGAAAAATTCAAACTCAGAGATACAGTGAACTGATTGATGGTTACCAGAGGCAGAGCCTGTGGGGTGGGCACAATGAGCGTGGTCAATGGTACAAGCTTCCACTTATGAAATGATTAAATCATGAGGATGTGATGCACAGCATGGTGACTGTACTTAATAATAGTGGGTACTGCCCCGCTGGTGTGGCTCATTGGTGAAGCATCAACCTATGAACTAGGAGGTCATAGTTTGATTCCCAGTCAGGGCACATGCCCAGGTTGTGGGCTCGATCCTCAGTAGGGGGCTTGCAGGAGGCAGTGATCAATGATTCTCATCACTGATGTTTCTATCTCTCCCTCTCACTTCCTCTTTGAAATAAATAAAAATATTTTTCAAAATAATAATAATAGTGGGTATTAATACTATTAACTATAATAGTGCAGTTAATTTTACTGTGTTGTATATTTGAAAATTGCTGAGAGTAGATTGCTAAGAGAGATGTACATAAAAATATAATATGCCCTTTCTCAATGAAGAAAATTATAGATCTGTTTAGGAGGACATTAAAGATACAAATAAATAGACAATATGCATGTTAATGGGTATGACAACTATATATATATATATATAAAGCCAAGCAACCAGAACAGTGGAACATCAGAACAACCGGAATGATCCGTCACTATGGTGCCCCCAACCTCCCTTAGCCCCTCCCCCTGGCCAGCCCCACCCCCAATATGGTGTAATCATTTGTAATATTACAGAATGTTAAATGCATGTCCTGGTTTACTCTGAAGGCAGTGTCAAGTCAAATCTATTTCGTTCACTTATTTTTTTAATTTTGCTTTTTAATATATTTTTATTGATTTCAGAGAGGAAGGGAGAGGGAGAGAGAAACATCAATGATGAGAGAGAATCATTGATTGGCTGCCTCCTACATGCCCCCCACTGGGGATCGAGCCCACAATCCAGGTATGTTCCCTTGACCGGAATCGAACCCGAGACCCTTCAGTCCGAAGGCCACTTTCTATCCATCGAGCCAAACCGGCTAGGGCTGTTTTGTTCACTTTTTTAAAAACCCTTACCTGAGGATATGCTTCTTTATTTTTAATTTTTTTATTGTTGACTCTATTCCAGATGTACCCCCCTCCCCTTTGCCTCCCTCCACCCTACACCCATCTTCCTAGGCCTTTACCACATTATTTTCTGGGTCCATGGGCTAGGCATACATGTACATATATATTCCTTGGTTGATCTACTCACATCCTCTCTCCCCTCATAACCTCTGAGGTCTGTCATTTTGTTCCATTTATCCACTCCTCTGGTCCTATTTTGTTCATCAGTTATTTTGTTCTTTAGATTCTACATTGATTTTTAGAGAGAAAGGAGGGAGAGAGAGAGAAACGTTGATCTGAGAGAGAAACATCAATTGGTTACCTCCCATACATGGCCCAACTGGGGATCAAACCCGAAACTTAAGTATGTCCTCTAATTGGAGATCGAACCCACCACCTTTTTGTACAGGGGATGATGTTCCCACCTACTTAGCCGGACCAGGGCAGCTGAGTTCATTTTTAATCTCCTACACCTGGCACAGCGCATAACCAAGGCAAATGTTCAAATGTGTTTACGAATGTTTCAAAAGCTTCGCCTCCCTGCAAACAGAGTTTATGGTGGAAGGTGAATTCCTACATTGCTGGTGCCAGTGAGAAAACATGCAAACAGCTAACAGTCTTTCCAGCCTCTGGGCAATAAATGCATATGATCAATATTTCTTCTTGTTATTACTGGTGTCTGCCCATTCTTCCTCTTTTTTAAATATATATATTTATTAATTTCAGAGAGGAAGGGAGAGGGAGTGCGAGATAGAAACATCAATGATGAGAGAGAATCACTGATTGGCTGCCTCCTGCACACCTCCTACTGGGGATTGAGCCTGCATCCTGGGCACATGCCCTTGACTGGAATAAAACCTGGGACCCTACAGTCCGCAGGCTGATGCTCTGAGCCAAACCAGCTAGGGCCCATTCTTCCTCTTCCTGCCTGGCTTCCTCTCCAGGCCCCTGCTTCTCCTTAACTGGCCTAACCTTCCCCAAAAACTCCCCTCTCTGTACGTCACACTGAGATTTTAATTCCAAGTGGTGGCCTGACAAGCTTGGTAGATCCCCTAAGACATGTAGCAATTTATTGGGGAACTTCCTCTTTTGGGGACATTTTGGTGGCACATGCTAAGTGGAATCTTAGCATTTTGCTGGCACAAGTTCAAAAGAGTAAGGCAACCAGAGGGATGAGAGGAAAAGCACAGAGACGAGCCCAGCCCACTCCCACCCCTTCTCCTGACTTTTCCTTCCCAAGAGGAACCCAGCCTTTCCAAGCCCCTTGGACCTAGGTGCCCTGCTGGCCTAAGGCCCGGGACCTTGGCCTTGAGCGTTGGAATCCTTGGCAGAGCTGAGCCCAGGTGTGCTCCAGAACCACGGACAGCGCCAATCCTCTGGCCAAGAGCTCCCCAGCTGGATGGATCGCCCTCTGGAGGCCAAGCCTTGCCCTGTCTCCTGTGGAGGTAAGGCTGGGGAATGAGGCTGGTGACATTCTGCCCTATGGGACAGAGGTGTAGCCAAACTCCTCCTCAGTCTCCCCCTGGAAACTCCCTCATCCTAGGGGAGAGGAGACAGCTTCAGAGACACAATGCATTTCTAGAGGTCACTGGGTCCCTTGCCCCTCAGGGCTGAGTCTACCCTCACCCCCTCCAGAAAACCTGTCAGACTCCTGCCCTTCCCTTACTTCCTCCCCATTATTTTGCTTTTAAACCCTGTCTCGTACTGTCACGGAGCTCTGGACAACGGAAAACATGATCAGGGATCCTTTTCTGTGCCTGGAAGAATGCCAAGTCCATTTCTTCAGCTGAAATGAAGAAATGAAGTATCAGAAGTTGGGAATGAAGAAATGAGGTATCAGAAGTTGGGTTGAGATATTGTATTTGGAGCTGGTAGGTCACACAAATAAATTCTAAATTTTAATTTATTCTACATAAAGGTTAAATATTCAGATTGGGGAAAGGATCCTGTGGCCTTAGTGGACCACAGCACGAGACAGTTGTCCTTAAGAGCAGAGCAAGCCAGGCCAAGGGGAAAAACAAACAAACAACTAGGAAAGCTGGATAAAAATTATTTCTTAATGTTTGGAGTCAACAAAAATAAAATTTGCACAGTGAAGATGGAAGAAGCAGGAAGTCAACAGCAATGAGACAAGTATTTGGAGCCACTTTTTTATTCAAATAGACTGCTGACTCTGAGCAGTCACAGAGAAGCTAAGTAGAACATTCAAGAATCTCATGGGGCCCTGGCTGGTTTGGCTCAGCAGATAGAGTGTGGGATTGAGGACTGAAGGGTCCTGGGTTTGATTCCCATCAAGGGCATATGCCCAGGGTTGCAGTCTCAGTCCCCGGTAAGGGGCATGCAGGAGGCAGCCGATCAATGATTCTCTCTCATCATTGATGTTTATATATCTCTCTCCCTCTCCCTTCTCTCTGAAATCAATAAAAATGTGGAAGAAAAAGAAGAGGAAGAATCTCATGGGGCCTGAAAAGAGGTCTTGCCAAGGAGGCCGGGCCGTGGTAAACATCGCCATCTTGTGGTTAGGACTGAAAATAGATGAGACGCAATAGGGCCCGAAGCTGGGTTTTAAATTCCCTCAGTCCTTGATGGGGTTGTAATGACCCACCTGCTACAGGCCACAGGTAATATACCTGGAGGAGGAGAAGACTACCCAGCGTCTACACTGTAGTCTGTGTCATTTGTCATTGCTCATCAGTGGGGGTGCAATCCGGGAGACAGCCACCCAGAGAACTATGCGAAGACGGGATTTATTGGAAAACCCAGACCACCTTAGACAATGTGCCAGGATCCCAGAAGTGACATTCTGGAGGGAGCGGGAGGGTGAGAGACAGTGTCACGGAGCAGCTCACCTGAAGCACAGGTGCAGGTGGATGTGAGAGGACCGGCCCATCACCCGCCTTCTTTCTGCTCTGCCTGGGGATGCTCATCCACCTGCTCATGTTAATCGGGCCACGAGGTCTCCTCATGCTTCAGCAAGGAGTCCTGGACTTCTTGCCCCTTCCGAAGGGGCTGTGATGCCTCTGGCCAGGACCGTGCTCAGAGCGAGTCCTCATTTGCCTGCGCGCTTGATCTCTGAGTACTCGTGGGTGCTGGTGGCCGCCTGGTCCCGAGGCTCCCGTGGCTTCATGCCTTCAAAGGTGAGGTTGGCGTAGTAGAGCTCCTGTTGCTCCCCCGACAGAGGGCCCTTCTCAGCAGGTGACGCTTGGTCTGGGGGCCCGTCTGGCTGGAGGTTTTTCTTGGAACCCTGAGTGCAGGGGAGAGAAGGGTGTCGGGAGGAATGAGACAGACATGGTTCCAAAGACAAGTTATGCTGGTGGAACAGTTCTTTCATTCATCTTCTTTTTTTTGTTTTTTTATTATATATTTTATTGATTTTTTTTACAGAGAGGAAGAGAGAGGGATAGAGAGCCAGAAACATCGATGAGAGAGAAACATCGATCAGCTGCCTCTTGCATACCCCCTACTGGGGATGTGCCCGAAACCAAGGTACATGCCCTTGACCGGAATCGAACCCGGGACCCTTCAGTCCGGAGGCCGACGCTCTATCCACTGAGCCAAACCGGTTTTGGCATCTTTCATTCATCTTCTTATTGCACATACACTTCTCATAGACTCAACTATTCGTTCATTCATTAAAATTTTTTTTCTTTTGTTTGTTTTTTGGGGTTTTGTTCTTTTGGTGCAAAATGAAAGAGACTTATTCAGGTGCTGCAACCTAGGAGAATGGTGGACTTTCATCTCAAAGACCATCCTCCTTCCTGCTCAAGCCTGCTGTTTTTTCTTTTTAATTTTTTTGAGAGTATTGCAGATGTTGATTAGACCATATCAAAGGCCTAGTAATCATATTTCATTCCTCAGAAACCCAGTAAGCATGATACTCTCATTATCCCCATTTACAGATAGAGAATCTGTGGTAAAGGGAGGTGAAGTAACATGCCCACAATGGGTAGAAAGTAGTCGTTTTGGGGAGATGGTTCTGGTGGCCTGGGCCTATCAGAGAGATGAGGTGGGCTCAGTGGTCAGTGTGGTTGGGGCTGGAGGCCAACCATGGGTTCCGGGAAATGAAGGGGAAGTCAACTCCAAGCTTCTTGTCCAGCCGACCACAGAGGAGCTCAGTGTGGACTCCTTGAATGGATACACCCAGGCCCCCCTACATGGCATGAGAAGACACCCCCATCACTCACCCAGGTGACTGTGCCCATGACCGGGTCTTCATCATTCGTGACCTTTTGTCTCCCGGCTGCTTGCCTCTTGCGGGCTTTCACTCTAAAGGAAGAAGTCAGCAGCTAGAATGGCTCAGGCACAGGTGGGCACCTGCCACCACTCCCTGATGGACAATGGAGGAATCTAAACTCTGCGGCCAGACTCGGAGACATTCCTGACATGCAAGTGAGGACCCTGTCCCCCTGAATTATCCAGGGGCTTGGCCAGGACTAAATGTTCAGCACCAAGGCCCCTCTCACACACAGAGACTTGTGCACGAGCCATCATCAGTGTAATTCATGGTAGCCAAAAAGTCCAAGCATCCCAAATGCCCATCAATGAAGGAACGGACAAATAAAATATGCCCCAGCCATACCATGGAATATACACTGAATGTCCAGATTATTATGATCTCTGAACGCATAATAATCTGGCCACTCAGTGTATATCCTATATAATAAAAGGCTAATATGCAAATTGTCCCCTCAACCAATAGTTCAAACCAGCAGGCAGGCCGGCCAACTGCCCATGTCCCCTCCCCCTGGCCAGGCTGGCCGGACCCCACCCATGCACAAATTCATGCACCTGGGCCTCTAAAAAATATATATATACATATATATATACACATACACACACACACACACACACACACACATACACATACACACACACACACACACACAAAGTGGCCACATTATTATGGGTTCAAAGATCATAATAATCTGGCCACTCAGTGTATTTGTTAATAAAAAGGAATAAAGTGCTGACACATGAACCTTGAAAATCTCGGGCTATATGAAAGAAGTCAGTCACAATAAACATGAATTATATCATTGCATTTCTATGAAATGTCAGAATGGGCAAATCTAGAGAAACAGGAAATACTAGTTGCCTGGGGCTGGGGAGGATGGAGGCGGGATGACAATACAGGCATGTGAGTTTCTCCCTCTTTTTTTCCTTTTCAGGCTAATGAAAAAGTTTCAAACTTGACCATGGTGATGGGTGCACAGCTGTGTGACTGAAGTAAAAGCCATTGAATTGTACACTTTAAATACATCAGAGTTTTACCTCAATAAAGTGGTTACCCCTCTCCGCCTCCTCCCTGGATGTACTAAGCTTTGTGTTGGTGAAATTCCATAACCTTTTCCAAACCCCCAGGACACGGCTCCCTGCCACAGAGGCTTACATGCAAAAGAAGAGGAGACACAAGCATAGGGACAGCAGGGCCATGGCACCAGCACCTCCAAGAGCCGCAGGAACCAGTCCCACCTGGGACACCGCCTTCCCTGCAGAGGAGAGGGGCGTGAGACACCCACTCCCGGGACTCGGTCTCTCCTCTTCCCCCTCCTCCCAGAACCCGCTGTAGGTTCTGCTCAATCAGAGCCCGGCTTAGCTCAGTGGATGAGCATCGACCTATAAACCATGAGATCCCGGTTGGCTCCCTGGTCAAGGGCACATGCCCAGGTTGAGGGCTCGATCCCCACTGGGGGGCCTGCAGGAGGCAGCTGATCAATGATTCTCTCTCATCATTGATGTTTCTATCTCTCTCTCTCCCTCTCCTTTTCTGAAATCAATAAAAATATTTGGGGGGGGGAACAAGAGATGGATGGCCCTCTCTTAGCAATCACTCCAGCCCAAGCCACAGCCCCCCTCCCCCAGCTCCACCTTCTCTCTGACCCATTCCTTTCACCCAAAGACTCTGCCCCCAATAAGACCCCTGACCTGGCAGCAGCAGGACAGAGGCGCTCTGGGCCCCGTGCACATTCCGGGCCTCGCAGCTGAGTCTGAGGTCAGGGCTGAGCCCATCATTGAGCCTCAGGGAGCTGTTGGTCCAGGGCCCCTCTGAGCTGGAGGTGACCACGTGGGAGCCGTTGCCATGGTTCCCCTCCAGCAGTCCCGCCCCCAGCCGCCAGCGCAGGGAGGGGGCCGGCTGGGCCCTGGAGGAGCAGCTGCAGTGCAGACCCTGGTACTCCCAGGAGCAGGAGGGTCCCAGCAGCTGCGGGGGGTCTGTGGGGAGCAAGGAGCAGGGTCAGCAGTGGCTCTAATCTCCCCAGAACCCAGCTGTCCTGCTCCCCTGGGGTCTCCCCACTCACAGACCACGGAGAGGCTGAGAGAGACACTTTGGGGGCCCAGCGGGTGCCCAGCTTGGCAGGTGAACTCTCCTTCCTGTGCAGGCCCCACGCGAGGCAGCTCCAGGATCGCGGTGCTGGAGATGGGGGTGGCGTTCAGGCCTGGGGACCCCCGGAACCAGCTCAGCTCTGCAGGGGGGTTGCTGTCAGCCAAACAATGCAGTCTCAAATCCTCGCCTTCCAGGATGGTAAGGGATGTGTTTTGCAGATTCTTAAAGGCTTTGGGGAGAACGATTTTCAAATAGAGAGAGAGAGAGAGAGAGAGAGAGAGAGAGAGAGAGAGGTGTGGAACATAGGACAGGCACCCAGAGGTGAGGGACTAGGATGATGAGTTCCATCCTTGCCCTTCCCATGTCTGATCCCATTCCAACTCCTGCTCCCCCCTCTGCCCCACCAGGGCCCCGGCAGGTCCAGCCCAGAGAGGAGGGTTCTTTCCTACCTGTGTCCTTTCTGAAGGAGACGCCTATTGTGAGGTTCCCTGTGGCATCTGGGATAGAAAGACAGGGCCCCACTTCAGATGGAAGTCACCCCAACCCCAAGGAGGGGCGGTGGGAACCGGGAAGGGGGAGAGCTGTCCATTTGGCCCACTCCCCACCTACACGCAGATCCATGCCTGAGTGTTCTCAGGTTAGCGCAGCCTCCTGCACACACACACACACACACACACACACACATACACACACACATACACAGACACACACAGACATACACACAGACACACACATACACACACACACATACACACACAGAACACACACAGGCCACCCCACTGCTCCCCCGGACCCAGCCACCCCTCCAACGCTCACAGGAGACATTGAGCCGGATGGTTCTCTGCGTGGCCACCGAAGATCCTTGGACTTGGACCTGACAGGTGAGGTTGGTGCCATGGTCCCGGGGCCTCGGGGTGAAGGTGAGCACCGAGGAGCTGAGGGTCCGGGGGTCCAGCGAGTCCACAGCGGCTCCCGCCCAGGAGAAGGTGAGAGGTCGTCCCCCTTCGCAGGCCCCGGGCAGGCTGCAGGCCAGCTGTGTGGGGCGGCCGGACTCCAGAGGCTCCGGAATACGGATGTGGGGTTTCTCTGTCAGGGCTGCGGGGGAGAAAGGCAGGTGCCTGGGCCCAGGGGTGGGACTCAGAGTGGGTCCCTGAGAGTGCCCACCTCCGAACAGAGCTCACCCCAGGCCCCGTGTCTCTTCCCATCACCCAGGGCCCAAGACCTGGACAGGAGTGTCCAGTGTCCTGTTCCTGCTCTAAGACGGGGTCCCCTGTCCCTGGGTCCTCTCTGGCGCCCCTGCCGTACCTGTCACCTGCAAATACAGCGTCTTGTCTTGGTAACTATATCCTTGGAAGGTATATCCTAGGAAATATCCTTGGTAATTATAGTCAGGAATTCCTATCTCCACTCGGAAGTAGTAGCGTCCTGCGTCACTCCTCCTGGCGTCTCTGATTTGCAGGGAACAGTCGTTGGTCGTGCGGTCCGCCAGGAGGAAGCGGCCTTGGGTCCCCGGGTTCACTGCTTTATCTGGGTTGGTCGAGGCCACAGGAGCATCACGGTTTGTTCTGTCCCCCTCCCGGTACCAGTAGGTGAAGACTTTGCTAGAGGAAGTCCCCAAACTCCTCGGGTAGGAGAAGGAGCAGGGCACGTGGACACACAGACCCTCCTGCACCGTCACCGAATCCTGCACTCGGAGCTCATAGTCTGGTGGCTGCTGTAGGGACCCTGATGGAGGGGGACACAGAGGCTCAGATGCAGCCCCGCCCCTCCCCCACCTGCCCAGCCCCCCTCCCTGAGCCCACTCACCCCCCCACAGCAGGGGCAGCAGCAGCAGGGGCACCATGTCTGCCTCTGGCCGGGCAGAGCGGGTCCAGGTCCCTGTGTCAGGGAGGGAAGTGCCAGCTCTGGGGCGGGGCCTAGGACACCCCAACAGGAAGTCCTGGGGGAGAGACTGTGGCCAGGCTGGAAGGGGAACTTGGCCTCCACAGGACATGGGGAGGTGAGGTGGCTGAGAAATCATCCTGTCTCCCCTCCCCCACACCCCTCCCCTCATGACCCTGCAGGTAAAGGTACTGAGGTCCCTGTAGGGTGAGTGGCATGTCCAGATGTGAATATGAAAATGACCACCTTGCAGAGGATGTGTAAGTGAGGAGGGAGGTCACCCAGGGGCCAGCACACTCAGAGCTGGTCCTAATGACTTGGGGGATCCGGCCCACTAGCTGAAACTGTCAAACATTCTGGAAAAGGATAATGTTAATATTTTTTTAGATAAATGCTAGCAAAGAGAAAAGAATTTAGACCCAAGTCCAGTGGAGGGTGGAACCCAGGGGCAAAGCTGAGTGTTAACCACCTTTGCTCTGAGGGCTTTGTGGGGACATGGGACGCACCTGTGTTGGCTTCAAGGGGCCGAGGGTCTGAGAGACAGGGAGGGCGCACAAGCCCCAGCAGAAACTGACACCCATTTGATGGGACCTCAGCACAGCAGCAACGTTGCCGCCTGAAAGTTCATGAAAATCCACCCTCATGGCCCCTCAGCGCTGGGTCCCTTTTCAGAGCCCCACCCAGGCTCATAGAAGTGCTCCCTTTCTGATCCATTTGTGTCCTAACCCGGGCATCACGAACCCTGACATACATTCCCGCTGCCGGAGCACATAGTGGGGCTTCTGTGTGCCTCGCTGGCCTTGACTGATGGAATCTCAAGAGAGGAACTAATGAGCGTGGGGAATGTGAAAGGCCTTCAGGATAACACTCACAGTCAGCTAGGGATGCAGGAGGCTCCCCTGGCAGGATAGAGGGTGGGCTCAGCAAGTACCACACCTCACCCAGCAGCACCGGGTTCGAGTCCAGCCAGAAAAGCACAATATGTAAAAGCTATGAAAATTCAAAAGAAAATAAAGCTGACTTTCTTCATCAAGGAATGTGTCTATATAGGAAAATCCACAAGCACATACAGATACATGTCGGGGCTTAAGAAGAGAGTCAGCAAGGTGTCTAGAGACAAAATCAAATTACAAAACTCAAATGCATCCGTATAGCACAGTGAGCAATGAAAGACAGGATGGTATAAAAGATGCCATGGACACATCAAAACTTATGATGTTCCTGGAATATTCAGAGGTGCACATCACAAAGATATACTATGCACTTCCTCAGTGGAGGAAAGATAAATCTGTTTGGGAGGACATTACAGATGGAAATAGATAGCCCTGGCTGATGACTCCATTGGTGGAAGCATCGTCCCTACAGCAAATTGGTTGCAGGTTCAATTCCAGGTCAGGGCACTTACCTCGGTTTCCATAGCAGCTCAGGGCAAGTATGGGAGGCAACTGACTTACGTTTCTCTCTCACATTGATGTTTCTCTATCTCTCTTTCTCTCTCTTCCCTCCCTCCCTCCCTCCAAGCCACAAGGTATAGACAGAAAAGCAGAAGAGGAAATTTCCCCATAACCTGTGCCAGGCAAGATGGGCCTCAGGGACAGAGCAGGGGTCAGGATGACTCACCTCAGAGCACAAGGCCCATCCTAAAGCAACCCACAGGAAAGAACTGGGGGAGGAAGCAACCATTTGCACATTCAAGAAGGGCTACAGAATTCATCCCAGAGAGAGGACTCTGTGAGTGTGTGTGTGTGTCTGTGTGTGTGTGTGTGTGCCTGTGTATATTCCAAATAAGCTAATGACAAAACTTTTGTGAAAGTGACACTCACATGACATAAAATTTCTTTTTTTTCTTTTTTTTTAGGAATAACAGTCAATTTTATTGGGCTCAGACCAGGAGTCCATGGGTCTTGAGGACCTCTGTGAATTTGTCAATTTTCTTCTCCACGTTCTTTTCAGCCTGTTTCCGTAGCCTCATGAGCTGCTTTTTCTTGCGGTAGTGGATCTTGGCCTTCTCCTTCCTCTCCTCCAGAGTGGCTGTGACGGCCTGGTACTTCCAGCCAACCTCATGAGCCAGGCGCCCAAGGCAGGCAAACTTCCGGGTAGGCTTCAGACGCACAACCTTGAGGGCAGCGGGAACCACCATTCGCTTCTTCTTGTCATAGGGCGGTGGGATCCCGTCAAACACCTTGAGGCGGTCCAAGGCGGCCTGGCCTCGCTTGGTCTTGTGGGGCAGCATGCCTCGCACCGTCCGCCAGAAGATGCGGCTGGGGGCTCGGAAGTGGTAAGGGCCGCGGGACGGGTTGGTGTTCATGCGTTTGCGGAGGAAGGCCAGGTACTTCAACTTGTTTCTGTAGAAATTGCCAGAAATGTTGATGCCCTCACAGCGCACAACCACCA
Source organism: Eptesicus fuscus (assembly GCF_027574615.1). Lineage (NCBI taxonomy): Eukaryota > Metazoa > Chordata > Mammalia > Chiroptera > Vespertilionidae > Eptesicus > Eptesicus fuscus. The sequence continues at coordinate 44,767,423 of NC_072493.1, forward strand.
CCTTGCGGCCCAGCAGTACCTGCTTGGCCACGATGGCCGCCAGGCGGCCCAGGAGATGGCCTTGGCCATCTAGCACCAGGACCTGCCCCTCCGCCATCTTCGGCAGCCGCCTGGGAAAGCGACATAAAATTTCTAATGCGAATTTTGGGTGTGTGACCTTTGGAGCTGTGTATCACTACACTCCCCCCATCATTTTCTGTACCGCGGGCCTACTATGCTCCTTCACCATTCCTTCCTTGTCCGTGTAGGAATCTGACTTGGGGTTTTGTATATTAATGCACTGATTCACCAAGCAAGACTCCTACCGGCCTAAGGAGTTACTTTATAGTTCTTCAGGATCACTGATGTTGTGTCTCTCTTCATGACTCTGTTGGCCATTTGTACATCATCTTTGGAGAAAAGTCTATTCAAGGTTTTAGCTGATTCTTCTCTTGTGTTATTTGGGTTTCTTATGTTGTCTTGTATGAGTTTGTAATGTATTTTGGATATTAATCCCTCATCGGATTCATTTCCTCTCCCATCCTGCAGGGGCCTCTGGGTCTGGTGAGTGTCCTTTGTGTTCAGGATTTTAAGTTGGGCACAGTCCCTCTTGTCTAGGTTTGCTTTCCTGTTCTGTGCTTTTGATGTAAAGATGCAGGAAATCATTGCAAGATCCAACGTCGTGGGCTTTCCCCCTGTTTCCCTGTTAGAGTTTTGTACTTGTGGGTATTATGTGTAGGTCCTTAATACATTTTGAGTTAATTTTTGCGTAGAGGAAAGTGATTGTGTGATGGAAACCTAGAGGTGCATGAAAGAAACATAACTGTGAGGGTTTGTGTCTTTTTTCAAAATAGCCATTGTTTACCTGCAGTCTGTTCCCACAATGGGGTAAAAGACGCTGACCTCACAGAAATACTGTAGAATGTGATGCAGGGGCTGGGGGTGAGGAAGTGGGGAGATGTTGGTCAAGATAAATAATTCCTGGGAATGTACTGGACAGCATGGTGACTACAATTAACGGTATTGTATTATATACCTGAAAGTTGTTATGCTTATACATCATCAGTATTATAACCATAGCAATGATAATTATGAGAGGATAGAAGTGTTAATGAACCTTTTTGTGGTAATCACTTCACTACATAGGTATATCAAATATGCACATTGCATATCTTTTTTTAATATATATTTTATTGATTTCTTACAGAGAGGAAGAGAGAGGGATAGAGAGTTAGAAACATCGATGAGAGAGAAACATCGATCAGCTGCCTCTTGCACACCCCCGACTGGGGATGTGCCCGCAACCAAGGTACATGCCCTTGACAGGAATCGAACCTGGGACCCTTGAGTCCGCAGGCCGACGCTCTATCCACTGAGCCAATCCGGTTTCGGCCACATTGCATATCTTACGCTTGCAAATATTCTGTTTAAAAAATATCTCAATAAATCAGGAAATGCATACCTTACGCTTGCATACATTCGATTTAAAAGATATCCTAATAAATCTGGAAATGTAATAATTGTCTACAGCCAAGTAATTAGTAATGTTCTCTAAAGTTTATCAAATTTATAAATGTAAGCTATATGAACATAATAATACCAAATGGTGGTGGATATGTCTTAAACGTTGCATTTTTTTTATTATTCATCAATAGGTATAGCCTGTCCAGTGTGGCTCAGAAGTTCAGTGTCGATCTATAAACCAGGAGGTCACTGTTCAATTCCCGGTCACGCTACATGCCTGCTTTATGGGCTTCATCCCCAGAAAGGGATGAGCAGGAAGCAGCCAATCAATGATTCACTCTCATCATTGACTTTGCTCTGCGGACAGATTTTGACTAATGTGAATAATGCTGCTATAAATACGGGTGTGCAGATATTTTTTTGAGGGCCTGCTTTCAGTTATTTTGCATATATAACCTCAAGAGAGGCTGTTACATGGTATTGTAATTCTATTTTGAATTTTTGGAGGAACTGCCATATTGTTTTCTATAGCTGGTGCATCCTTTTACAATCCCACCAAATGTGCAGAATGGTTCCAGTTCCTGCACGTGCTCACCAGCACGTGTTATTTTCTGTGGTTTCATTTCTTAGTGACCATCCTACAGGGTGTGAGGTGATATCTCATGACCGTCTTTGACTTATGCATTCCTTGGTTGATGGTTGTATGCTCCCTGACAAGGAAGGAACTGGCAAACTGGGTGTATCAGGAAGACACTCTAACCAACTGAGCTACCCAGCAAGGGTTTTCATTTGTAGTTATTTAGGATTACTGACGTTGAATATCTTTTCATAAGGCTATTGGCTATTAGTATATCGTCTTTGGAGAAATATCGACTCAAGTTTTTTGCCCAATTCTTCAGTTGTGTTATTTGGGTTTCTTATGTTGCCTCATATGCGTTTGTAATATATTCTGAATATTAACCCCTCATCAGATACATTTTCTCTCTCATTCTGTACGTGGCCTCTGGAATCTGGTGATAATGTCCTTTTGTGTTCAGCTTTTTATGTTTGTACAGACCCACTTGTCTATGTGTGCTTTCCTTGTCTGTGCTTTTGGTGTAAATATCAAGGAAATCATTGCAAAATCCAATGTCCTGAGATTTCCCCCTATGATTTCCTCTAAGATTTCTACAGTTGTGGGCCTTATATTTAGGTATTTAATACATTTTGAGTCCATCTTTGCATAGAGGAAAGTGATTGTGTGATGGAGACCTAGAACTGCATGAACGAAACATAGCTGTGAGAGTTATTTTTCAAAATAGCCATTGTTTACCTGCAGTATGTTCTCACAGTGGGGTCTGTAGAAGCTGAACTCACAGAAAGAGAGTAGAACGGTGATGCAGGGGTTGGGGGTGAGGAAACTGGGAGATACTGGTCAAGGATAACTTTCAGCTACAAGATGAATAATTCCTGGGGATGTACTGGACAGTATGATGACTATAATTAACAGTATTTTGTTATATACCTGAAAGTTGCTATGGTTCTACATCAGGCGTCCTCAAACTACGGCCCACGGGCCACATGCGGGTGTTTTTGCCGTTTTGTTTTTCTTACTTCAAAATAAGATATGTGCAGTGTGCATAGGAATTTGTTCATAGTTTTTTTTAAAACTATAGTCCGGCCCTCCAACGGTCTGAGGGACAGTGAACTGGCCCCCTGTTTAAAAAGTTTGAGGACCGCTGTTCTACATCATCAGTATTATAACCATAGCAATGATAATTATGAGAGGATAGAAGTGTTAATGAACCTTTTTGTGGTAATCACTTCACTACATAGGTATATCAAATATGCACATTGCATACCTTACGCTTGCATATATTCTGATTTTAAAATATCTCAATAAATCAGGAAATAAAATAATTGTCTACTTCTGAGTAATTATTATTGTTCTCTAAAGTTTACCAAATTTATGGATGTAAGATATATGAACATAATAGTACAAAATGGAGAGACGAAGTGTCTTAAATGTTGCACTTTTTATTATTCATGAATAGATATAGCCTGGCCAGGGAGGCTCTGGAGTTGAGTGTCATGTCGACCTATAAACCAGGAGGTTATGGTTCGATTCCAGGTGAGGCCACATGCCTGGGTGACGACATTATCCCCAGTAGGGGACATGGAGGAAACAGGCGATCCATGACTCTCTCTCATCATTGATATTTCTACCTCTCCCTCTCCCTACAACTTCCTCTCAGAAATTAATAAAAATATTTTTAAAAACTAAGAAAAGGTATAAATACCAATTGATGAATAATGACAAGGAATACACAAAATCCTTTACTTGAAACAGGTAAAACAACAGCAACAACAAAGAGAGGAAAACCAGATGTAATTGGACTCAAGAAACTCCCACCGACACTACAGAGTAAATCAATGGTCAGGTGATATCACATAAACGTTTTCATTTAGTTTAAATGCTGGGATGTGTTATAATAATAACTCTGAGGTAGACATCTACGAGTAGGGAGAGAAGAGGAGCCCCTAAGTCTACTGTGTATCAACACCTAAAGATGGGAGACCAGAAACCCAGGTGGTAACCAGGTAACCCCTGGGCAAGGGAAGGATAAGCTGCCAACTTCAGTCCCTTCCTGGGCCTGAGAATGGAGAGAGAGGAGCAGGGATGTGACTGGGCAGAACCAACAGAGAGAAAGAAATAGGGGGAGGTGGGGGAGGGAACAAGTCAAATGGGAGAAGCCGAGGCAGAAACAAGGGGTCAGTCAGTGGGTGTGTATCGCTTGTTTATTTCTGTATCTTATGATGTTCTGAGCTTGTCAACAGCTTGGAAGCCAAGGAGACACAGGGCCTCCCAGGGCCGGCCCATTCTCAGAGACAGCAAAGAATTTCAGATGCAAACCAACCAGCCTGAGCCCTATTCCCAACCTCCCCAACCTGCCCCAAAACAGCCAGGACCTGGGACCAGACAAATAGAGACCACGCCCACAGGCCCACCTCCCCCAGATTGACACACACCAGCTGATCCTAAGCTGCTCACCTGCCCTGCCTTGCATTTCCCATGGAAACCCAATAAAGGCTTTCGCTAGGCTGCCCTGCACCTGCACCTGCTTCCGGAGGAAATCTGGGGCTTCCCCGGGCATAGCGGGGCCCCCCTCTCAGGAGGTAACAGGAATGAAAGTCTTCTCTCCATGGCATTGGCTCCCCTTGTCCTCACTCAGTCACTCCCACAAACTGAAACCCCAGGGGTCCATGTGAGCAGGTGAGTCAAGAGCTTCCAGGGAGAAGGTGACATTGATGTCCCAGGACGGTCCCTGTAGCCTGGTGCCCACACCTCAGTCCCATCTTCAGACGAAGGGAGGACCCATCAGGAGCTCTGCCTGGTGTTCCGGGGGCCTCCACACCTGCGGGGCCAACACAGGTCTCAGCTCAGAGACTCGGCCACTTTGGCTCTAACTCCAGGCAGAGCCAGACAGCTCGGCCCCACCTGGGCCACAGGGCCAATCCCTGCACTTCCCGGAGAGACAGGCCTGCTCACCTGGTGTAGTAGAGCCAGGTGAGGACGTAGGTGAGGAGGAAGCCAGCCCCCATGAGGGCCCCTCTGATCAGGGTGAGCACCAGGGGCCAGGAGCCCTGCTGCTCCTCAGTCACACATCTGCTGGAGTGCGGGCTGCCTGGGGACGACGGGAGAAGGTCGACGTGTTGTCCAGGTCTCCGTCCACCCCCAGCCCAACACCTGACCAGCCTGTAACTCACTCTGCATAGAGAGCGTGCTGGGAGCCCCGTGGGTGCTGAGCCAGGAGGGTGAACTCCCCTCGGTCTCCAGCCTCCACCTGGGGCAGCTCCAGGAGCCCTGGTGCTGAGGGCTGCAGGAGCTCAGGGCCTGTTCCTCCAGCACCAGCTCAGGTGACACCACCCACTCCCAGGACTCAGTCTCTCCTCTTCCCACCTCCTTGCAGAGCCCGCTGTCAGTTCTGTTCTGGCAGGAGATGCAGGCCTGTCCTAGCAATCACCCCTGTCCCCGTTCAGTCCCCTCCCCCAGCTCCACCCTCTCTCTGACCCACTCCCTTCTCCGTGGCCTCTGCACCAGCAGGCCCTGACCTGGCAGCAGCAGGACCGAGGCGCTCTGGGCCCCGTGCACATTCCGGGCCTCGCAGCTGAGTCTGAGGTCAGGGCTGAGCCCCGCGGGGAGGCTCAGGGAGCTGTTGGTCCAGGGCCCCTCTGAGTTGGAGGTGACAGTGTGGGAGGCGTTGCCATGGTTCCCCTCCAGCAGCCCCGTCCCCAGCCGCCAGCGCAGGGAGGGGGCCGGCTGGGCCCTGGAGGAGCAGCTGCAGTGCAGACCCTGGTCCTCCCAGGAGCAGGAGGGTCCCAGCAGCTGCGGGGGGTCTGTGGGGAGCGAGGAGAGGGGTCAGCGTTGGTTCTAATCTCCCCAGAACCCAGAACCCAGCTGTCCTGCCCCCTGGGGTCTCCCCACTCACAGGCCATGGAGAGGCTGAGAGAGACACTTTGGGAGCCCAGCGGGTGCCGAGCTTGGCAGGTGAACTCTCCTTCCTGTGCAGGCCCCACGCGAGGCAGCTCCAGGATCGCGGTGCTGGAGATGGGGGTGGCGTTCAGGCCTGGGGACCCCCGGAACCAGCTCAGCTCTGCAGGGGGGTTGCTGTCAGCCAAACAACGCAGTCTCAAATCCTTGCCTTCCAGGATGGTAAGGGATGTGTTTTGCAGATTCTTAAAGACTTTGGGGAGAACGATTTTGAGGGAGGGAGGGAGAAAAGAGAGAGAGAGAGAGAGAGAGAGAGAGAGAGAGAGAGAGAGAGAGAAGTGTGTGTGGGGAACACAGGTCAGGCACCCACCCACCAAAGGTGAGGGACTGGGGTGATGACTTTCATCCTTGCCCTTCCCGTGTCTGATCCCATTCAAACTCCTGCTCCCCCCTCTGCCCCACCAGGGCCCGGGCAGGTCCCAGCCCAGAGAGGAGGGCTCTTTCCTACCTGTGACGTTTCTGAAGGAGACGTCTATGATGAGGTTCCCTGGGGCATCTGGGATAGAAAGATAGGGGTCCACTTCAGATAGAAGTTACCCCAATCCCAAGGTGGGGCGGGGGGACAAATAAAGTGGGGTTCTCTCTTCCTGACCCACTCCCCACCTACACGCAGATCCATGCCTGAGTGTTCTCAGGTTAGCGCAGCCTCCTGCGCACACACACACACATACACGCATACATACACACACATGCACACACATACATACACACACACACACACACACACACACACACAGAACACACAAATGCCATCCCACTGCTCCCCCGGACCCAGCCACCCCTCCAACGCTCACAGGAGACATTGAGCCGGATGGTTCTCTGTGTGGTCAACGGAGCCCTTTCCCGTTTCACCTGACAGGTGAGGGTGGTGCCATGGTCCTGGGGCCTCGGGGTGAAGGTGAGCACCGAGGAGCTGAGGTTCTGGGGGTCCAGCGAGTCCACAGCGGCTCCCGCCCAGGAGAAGGTGAGAGGTCGTCCCCCTTCGCAGGCCCCGGGCAGGCTGCAGGCCAGCTGTGTGGGGCGGCCGGACTCCAGAGGCTCCGGAATACGGATGTGGGGTTTCTCTGTCAGGGCTGCGGGGGAGAAAGGCAGGTGTCTGGGCCCAGGGGAGGGACTCAGAGTGGGTCCCTGAGAGTGGCCCCCACTAGGGCTAGAGCTCACCCCAGGCCCTGTGTCTCTTCCCATCACCCAGGGCCCAAGGCCTGGATCAGGGAGTGTCCAGTGTCCTGTTCCTGCTCTAAGACGGGGTCCCCTGTCCCTGGGTCCTCTCCGGGGCCCCTGCCGTACCTGTCACCTGCAAATCCAGCGTCTTATCATGGTAACTATATCCCAGGGGCTTATATTCAGGATCTCTTCTTTCCACTCGGAAGAAGTAGCGTCCTGCGTCACTCCTTCTGGCGTCTCTGACTTGCAGGGAACAGTTGTTGGTCGTGGGGTCCGCCAGGAGGAAGCGGCCTTGGGTCTCTCTCTTCCCTGGTTTATCTGGGTCGTTCGAGGCCACAGGAGCATCACGGTCTGTGTTGTCCCCGTCCCGGTACCAGTAGGCGTAGAGTTCACGATAGGCGGCCTGCCAACTCCGAGGGTGGGAGAAGGAGCAGGGCACGTGGACACACAGACCCTCCGGCACCGTCACCGATTCCTGCACTCGGAGCTCCAAGCCACGCAGCTGCTGCTGCAGGGACCCTGGGGGAGGAGGACACAGAGGCTCAGATGCTGCTCCCGCCCCTCCCCCACCTGCCCAGCCCCCCTCCCTGAGCCCACTCACCCCCCCACAGCAGGGGCAGCAGCAGCAGCAGCAGGGCCACCATGTCTGCCTCTGGCCGGGCAGAGCGGGTCTAGGTCCCTGTGTCAGGGAGGGAAGTGCCCAGCTCCGGGGCGGGGCCTAGGACACCCCAACAGGAAGCCCTGGGGGAGAGACTGTGGCCAGGCTGGAAGGGGAACTTGGCCTCCGCAGGCTGGGGGTTTGGGGAAGGGGTGAGGGAGATGCAGGAGGGATGAAATGTATTGTGTCCCCTCCCCCACAGTTACACATGGGCACTCTGAGCTATTGAGCTGGGGACAGGCTTGTGCAGGATCCTAAGGTCCCATCCTGGCAGCGCTTCCCTCTGGCCCCATGTCTACCCAGGAAAGAGACCGCCGCCCGGCCGGGCCACCAGCTCCCTGGGGACCAGAGCCGCTGGGGCCTTGGGCCGACCACAGACCAAATCTTAATGACATGGTGGGAGCAGTTGAGCCGCCAGGCTGAGGTCGCCTGGGTCTGGAGAAGGTTCCTTCTGAGGGGCAAACACATCAGGTGGACAAGAACTGTGGGCCCCACCAGGGACCCTGGGCCTTCCGGCATTCTCACCACCTTACCCATCACCTGTTCCGTTTTACCAACGTTACTCGGCCTCTCTGGGCCTGTTTGCTTGTCTGTGACCTGGAATTGTTGCATGAGATTAGAGGCGTTCGTATGGGTCAGAAGCACAGGGGGCAGTGCCTGGAACAGAGTATTCATTCATTCAACCGATCTTTCATGGGACATCAGCTGTGTGCCCCGCCCTGCTTTAGTGGCTGTAGATACAGCAAAGGGTAAGCTCTCAGGATGGAAAAGATGAGTTAAAAACTCACCCTTGCCGGACCGGTGTGGCTCAGTGGTTGAGCATCCACCTATGAACCAGGAGGTCATGGTCTGATTCCTGGTCAGGGCACATGCCTGGGTTGCTGGCTCAATTCCCAGTGGGAGCTGTGCCAGAGACAGCCGGTCAATGATTCTCATCATTGATATTCCTATCTCTCCCTCTCCCTTCCTCCTTGAAATCAATAAAAATATATTTTTTTAAAAACTCACCCTTTAGCCCTGACTGGTTTGGCTCAGTGGATAGAGCTTCGGCCTGCGGACTGAAAGGTCCCAGGTTCGATTCCGGTCAAGGGCATGTACCTTGTTGCGGGCACATTCCCAGTAGGGGGCGTGCAGGAGGCAGCTGATCTTTGTTTCTCTCTCATTGATGTTTCTAACTCTATATCCCTCTCCCTTCCTCTCTGTAAAAAATAAATTAAATATTTTTTTAAAATCACCCTTCAGCCCTAGCCGGTTTGGCTCAGTGGATAGAGCGTTGGTCTACAGACTGAAGGGTCCCGGGTTCGATTCCGCTCAAGGGCACATGCCCAGGTTGTGGGCTCGATACCCAGTGGGGGGAATGCAGGAGGCAGCCGATCAATGATTCTCTCTCATCATTGATGTTTCTCTCTCTCCTCTCTCTCTCTCTCTCTCTCTCTCTCTCTCTCTCTCTCTCTCTCTCTCTCCCTCCCTTCCTCTCTGAAATCCACAAAAATATATTTTTTAAAAAGAATGAAATAGAACATTTAAATAAATAGATGATAAATAAATAAATAAGCGATGAGGACCATGTCCATCCAGGGTATCAAACATGTCACTCCACTGAAAAGCGCAAGGAGGAAAAATTATTGTAAATCTTAAAACCATGGAAGGGCTAATGAGAGAGAAGAATGTTCAGTCCAAAACCTAGGAGAGGGTGGGAACCCAGAAAAGGAAGGGGAAGAACCAAAGTCGCACACATGCCCCGGGCAATTCTGAGGGTGGGAAACTTCATTGACCTGAGGATCAAAGTCAGACTAGATGTCAGTGTAGGGGAAGCGCGTGGCTTGTGGTCGCATGTATCTTTCTGCAGGATCTCCTTACCTGGTCCCTAGCAGGGAGGGTAGAAGCATCTCTAGGCAGCTGGGTCAAGACCCTGCTGGGGGACGGCTTTATTCTCTCACGGCGAGCTCTGATTCGTCTGTGAGGAGATGGAGCAGATGAGATCAGTGAGCGGGAAGGAAGTCGCATCCGGAAGCCGCAATGTGTTGACACAAGGACCCTGGTTGAACAGAGAAGGAAGTTTCCCCATCACATCTCCAAGGAAGGAAGGGCCCAGACCTGACCACCTCAGAGCCCAGTAAGCGGTGAGACTGAACCCGAGAACAGAGCCAGCAGGGGGCAGCAGAGCTACAGGCTTAACAAACGCAGCCAAAGGATTTGGGTGACACTGACTGCCCTCTGGACACCTCCTGCCCCGAGCCAGTGCACTTCAGAACTTTTCAAGCCTACACCGGGTTTTGTTTTTGTATGTTTTTTTTTTAATCCGTTGAATTGCTTTATTTCTTTTTTAAATATATTTTTATTTTTTAAATACATTTTATTGATTTTTTACAGAAAGGAAGGGAGAGAGATAGAGAGCCAGAAACATCGATGAGAGAGAAACATCAATCAGCTGCCTCCCGCACACCTCCCACTGGGGATATGCCCGCAACCAAGGTACATGCCCTTGATCGGAATCGAACCTGGGACCTTTCCATCCGCAGGCCAAAGCTCTATCCACTGAGCCAAACCAGTTTCGGCTAATATATTTTTATTGATTTCAAAGAGGAAGGGAGAGAGAGAGAGAGAAACATCAATGATGAGAGAGAATCACTGATCGGCTGCCTCCTGCACGCCCCCCACTGGGGATCGAGCCCACAACCCGGACGTATGCCCTTGACTGGAATCGAACCGGGACCCTTCAGTCCACAGGCTGACGCTCTATCCTCTGAGCCAAATCGGCTAGGGTGCTTTATTTCTTAAAGATGTATTTTTTAAATGCAAATCTTTCCATAGTCCCAATTAGGTATTCTAGCCTAAAACTCTTTTTTTTTTTCTGAGTCTATTTTCTGTTAAATATACAAAGGAATATATTTTCTTTTTCTTTTTTAATCTTTATTGTTGAAAGTATTACATAGGTCCTCCTCTTTCCCCCATGAACCTCTTCCAACCCACTCCCATCCTTCCCCCCACACACATACCCCAGCCCTCATCACCTCATTGTCTGTGTCCACCTGTTATACACACATGCATACAAGTTCATTGGTTGATCCAAAGGAATATTTTTAAAATATATTTTATTGATTTTTTACAAGAGAAAGGGAGAGGGATAGAGAGTTAGAAACATCGATGAGACAGAAACATCGATCAGCTGCCTCCTGCACACCTCCCACTGGGGATGTGCCCGCAACCAAGGTCCATGCCCTTGACCGGAATCGAACCTGGGACCTTTCAGTCCGCAGGCTGACGCTCTATCCACCGAGCCAAACCGGCCAGGGCAGGAATATTTTTTCATAGAGTGTGTTGAACATTAGGAAAATCAAAGGTCCCAGTTCTGTCCGGGGCAGTGTATAGAGTGTTATGTTCATAAAAGCCCATCGCTCTGATATGCCTTGAAAATTCTAGCTCTTTTGGAGTATAAATGCAGGGAGGAAAACCGAGGCATCGGTAAACATTCACCGTAAGGACTTGAATTGGTTTTACGCAACCTCTCCCCTACCCACCGTGCCCACACCCCGTGGCCTCCTCGGCCTCAGCCCCTGTCGCTGCCCAAACCCTCCGCTGGTAACTTGACTTCAGGTTCGCAACTCCTCCTTGCACTCGTATTGGCTGTGTGTTCGTGCAGGTTCCTGCCACGCACTCTCCTCTCCCTCTGGCCGCCAGATCCCTCGCCATCAGTCAGAACCCTTGCCCAGTTGCTCCCCTCACACTCCTCTTCTTCACTCATTAACTACCTTGTCCATAGAGGGATATAACTGGGGGGACCCTGACGGGACTAAACAAAAATCCTACAAGCTGAAAGTGTCCCTGTAATAACTGGTCTTAGAGGCCAAACTCACCAAAGGAAAAAAACCAGTGAGCAACAGCACCCCCTGCTGGACACGTTAAACTTAGCATTTTGAACCTATTTCCGACGTTGATTGCATGTGTTCTTGAAGTACTAGTATACCTCTGCAAGGCCCAACCTTCAAAAGCATGTGCAAAAGAAAGGAAAAGGGTAAAAATGACATAGCAGGAGACCTCTGATTTCAGCTCTGACATGCAAATTGCCTGGAGCAGTGGTCGGCAAACTCATTAGTCAACAGAGCCAAATATCAACAGCACAACGATTGAAATTTCTTTTGAGAGCCGAAAACCGACTTCTGCGCATGGGCCACGAAGTTTCAATCGCACTGTACGTGCGCGCCCGCATGTGGTATTTTGTGGAAGAGCCACACTCAAGGGGCCAAAGAGCCGCATGTGGCTCGCAAGCCGCAGTTTGCCAACCACTGGCCTGGAGTATCGCTCTCATTCTTAGAATAGGAAAAAGCTGAACAACTGGGGATCAATGAACTTTTCTTAGACCCATCAAAGAGCTAAGATCAATCCTAGCTGGTTTGGCTCAATGGATAGAGCATCGGCCTACGGACTGAAGGGTCCCAGGGTTCAATTCCCGTCAAGGGAACATGCCTGGGTTGTGGGCTCGGCCCCCGTGCAAGAGGTAGCCAATCAATGAGTCTCTCTCATCATTGATGTTTCTCTCTCCCTCTCCCTTCCTCTCTGAAATCAATAATATATATATCCTATATAATAAAACCCTAATATGCAAATAGACCGAATGGTGGAACAACTGGTTGCTATGATGCACACTGACCACCGGGGAGCAGACGCTCAATGCAGGAGCTTCCCCCTGGTGGTCAGTGCGCTCCCATAGGAAAAGGGTAAAAATGGCATAGCAGGAGACCGGGCTCACAGCTGGTGAGCGCAGCGGTGGTGACGGAAGTCTCACCCGCCTCCATGGCAGCACTAAGGACCCCTCGGGGGAATGTCCGACTACCGGCTCAGGCCCACTCCCCACAGGGTCCCAGACTATGAGAGGGCGCAGGCCAGGCTGAGTGACTCCCCCCAGTGCATGAATGTCATGCACCAGGCCTCTAGTATATATGTAAAAAGAGAAAATTATCAATAATAATAATAAAAAAAAAAGCTAAGACCACAAAGCAAGCCACCATCCCGAAATCTAGAGAGACTGGCAAATGCAGGAAGTTACCATGGAGAACCATTTAACTAGCACAGAAGCTGCTGGAGTCATGAAGTGCTAGGGACACTTCCACGGTGATGTTGACAGTTGGGGGGAGGCTGAGTGTGGAGAGTGAGAAACTCCTGTGGGGCTCGGTCTTCCAGGCCCCACGCCTTCCTGGATTTTACCTCCAGGAGCCCCACCAGGCTTGCAGAGCGAAGAGCCGCCTGTGGCCCTGGCAAAGAGAGAGAAGAAGAATCATTGTGGCCGAGACCGGTTTGGCTCAGTGGATAGAGCGTCGGCCTGCGGACTGAAGGGTCCCAGGTTCGATTCCGGTCAAGGGCATGTACCTTGGTTGCGGGCACATCCCCAGTAGGGGGTGTGCGGGGGGCAGCTGATGGATGTTTCTCTCTCATCCATGTTTCTAACTCTCTGTCCCTCTCACTTCCTCTCTGTGAAAAATCAATAAAATATACTTTAAAAAAAGAAAAGAAAGAAAGCATGAGTTATAAAAAAAAAAAAAAGAATCATTGTGAAATAAACCCAGCGCCTTCTCCATGGCATGCACCTACTCCCCAGGGGAAGACTTGTCCCAGAGCCTCTTCCCATCTGGAGGGAGGCATTTCTCTAAGTCCAGCACACCTGAGCTTTCCTGTCTCCCCTGAGAGGGATGAAGGGAAGCTGAAGGTCACCTGGGAAAGCCACTGTGGTGTGGGTCCCCGCCTCCGTGGTGGCCAGGGCTGAGCAGTGGGCCCTGAGCGACGGATGAAGGACTGCCCTGATACGTGTTTCTGTGAAAGAGAGGCTCAGGGACGACCTGGCTAAGTCAAGTAGCCCCGTTCGCCTGCCTCCTCGGGCTTTTACTGTCACAACAGCTTGAACTGAAGTTCACCTCTAGGTACTATCGGCAGGGCCAGCATCCTTGAGAAGTACACCTGCATCTGTAGTGTGTCTCAAACAAGGGCGTTTTGAAGTCGGAACATAAAGATGCTAGTAAAACACCCGGGGGCTCAGGCTCCCACTTGGAAAAGTCAAGGCAGAGTCTGCCGCCTTCGTCAAGGCCCCCCAGAGGCCTCTGACCTCTCAGGGAATCCTCCTACCAGATTTTCCAACCAAGTGCCATGCTTCCCCACAAGTGGTGATGCGTTGGGCTAGGAACACCTGGGCACCCACCTGGCCCGTAGTACCTGAAGCCAGCCCCAAAGACATCTCCCCAGCCAGAGCTGGCGTTGCTCTTGTAATGAGTGCACTTCAGCAAAAACCACCGGGGAACTTTGAAGAGCAAGATGACTCACAGCCCTGGCTGGGTCGGCTCAGTGGATAACGTGTCCACCTGCAAACGGAAGGGCCCCCCCGGGGTTGGATCCTGGTCAAGGACGCCTGCCTGGATTGTGCACTCAATCACCAGTAGGGGGAGTGCGGGAGGCAGCCAATCAATGATTCTCTCTCATCATTGCTGTTTCTGTCTCTCTCCCTCTCCCTTCCTCGCTGAAATCAATAAAAATACATTTTTAAAAAAGAGTTATTACTCACGGGTCCTGGAAGGGACAAACAGGTGTGGTCAATGTCGCAGGTAGAGAGAGAACAAGGGAGCATGGACCTGGGAGTCTGCCCTATTAGAGCCCAAGGGTGGGGTGTTTGGGTTCCCTCTTTATTGGCTAAATTGAAAACAGAAGAGAGGGCATTAAGGCGAGGGGATGGAAAAGCAGGCTCACTCAGTGCTCAATTATCTTGGTTACCCAAAGGCTTTCTAATCAAGAGACCTTCACGGGCAGGAGTGGCCTGACTCAGAAGCTGTACCTAAAAAAACAGCACTGTTTACTCAAGGTGGATGCATTTTGAAATGGATGTTTTGGCAATCCAGAGCTCAGCGTCAGGCACTCACACTATGCCCAGCCCGGGGCCCTGGTCGGGGCTTGTGCAGGAGGCAACCAATCAATGTGTTTCTCTCACATCAGTGTTTCTGTCTTTCCCTCTCTCTTTCTTTCTTTTCTTTTCTTTTTTAATATATTTTTATTGATTTCAGAGAGGAAGGGAGAGGGAGTGAAGAGAGAGTCATTGATCGGCTGCCTCCTGCACGCTCCCTACACAACCCGGGCATATGCCCTTGACTGGACTCAAAATCAGGACCCTTCATCCCTCAGGCTGATGCACTATCCACTGAACCAATGGAAAAATATCCTCGGGTGAGGATTTTAAAAAATAACAATAATAACACATGATATTTTGGTTTAATCTTCTGATGTTGCTAAGGTAGATGTAGAAATTGTCTCTGTACATTGGTTTTGGAAGCAGTTGCTCTGCTAAATTCACGGATCCATTCCAGGAGGTTGCCTTTGAGATGTGTTGGGCTTTGCATGTACACTATCTTGTCACTGGAAACAATAATGTTTTATTTCTCTTTTTCCAATCACGGTGCCTTTTAATTCATGTTCGCATCTCATTGTTCCTTCTGGAAATTTCATTAAAATGTTGAAAAGAAGTGGTGAGAGTAGACACCCTTGTCTTTCTCTCGACCTTACGGCGAAGGTGTTCATTCCAAATTTCACTTTTCAGTGTAACTGGAATCCCAGGCAACAAAAGTACAGAGAATCCAGTGCCTCCCGCCAAAAAATAATAATAATAATAACAATAATAATAATAATAAAATTCTAAATCCTAGTTTGTATTTCGTTTACACACAGGTTTTTCCAACATCTTTAATGTCTTGGTCACAGTTTCACATCTGGAGATATCTCACAGTACTCTGAATGCCTGGCTTTTGAAAAATGTCAATATCTGGCATTTCCATGGGACAGAATCAGCTGGGCCGAGCCGGAGCTGCGGGTTTACTTGCTGCATTCTCTCACCAAGTGCTGTGGTCTCCCCTGCGCTGGAACCAAACATTCCTTTAGCCAGCGTTTGACTCTCTCACTTCTTTTCTCAACAGTGGATCTTTGTCAACCTGAGTCAGGGAGAAAAATCAAAGGCCAAGTCCGCCACCTGCTGGACAAAGTGTGCTCAGCACACACTCGACAGGTAAATCACAGAGAGACCAGGATCCACAATTCAGATGGGGGGTGGGGGGGCGGGGGGAGAGAGAGAGAGAGAGAGAGAGAGAGAGAAAGAGAGAGAGAAGAGAGAGAGAGAGAGAGAGAGAGAGAGAGAGAGAGAGAGAAGATGCCCAAGGCTCCAGCTCTCTTCCAACACCATTTTGACAAACAACAAAGTAGAAAAAGAATATAGCATGGAAAAAATTATAAAACGTATTTTAACTGATTGATCTTATGAAACAAAAGGAGTGGCAGACTGTAGCAGCTTCCCAGTCATAAGGAAATTAAGGAAAACTTTCATTTTAGATATAAGCAATAAAGACAACCGAATAAGAACTGCACTGGAAGAGCTAGGGGAAATAACTAGAAAAAAAATAATGACAATTAAACATAAAATGCCCTGCCCTGGCTGGTGTGGCTCAGTTGGTTGGGCGTGGGCCAGTGCACCCAGAGGTTGCCGGTTTGATTCCAGGTCAGGGCACATGCCCCGGCTGCAGGCTCCATCCACGGTGGGGCCCATGCAGGAGGCAGCTGATGGATGTTTCACGCTCCCATCAATGGTTCTCTCTCTCCCGCCCCCCCTCTCTCTCTCTCTCAAAATCAATAAAAATACTTTTAAAATAAAATGAAATGTACTCAGAAGCATAAAATGCAGTGCCTGGCACACAGAGAATAAAAGCCAGTGGCACCGAGTCCGCGGTCGGGAGAATCACCTAGGGCCGTGGTCGGCAAACTCATTAGTCACCAGAGCCAAATACCAACAGCACAACGATTGAAATTTCTTTTGAGAGCCAAATTTTTTAAACTTAAACTATATAGGTAGGTACATGGTTACTAACTTAATTAGGGTGCTGAGGGAAGGGGACAACACTGAAGAAACCAAATTATTTACCACGTTCCTTGGTAGTAACTGGTCCAGAGCACGCACCTGAGTTGCAGGTTCCATCCCTGTCCCAGGCCTCTCTCACATCGGTGTTTCTTTGTGTGTGTGTGTCCCTCCCTCCCTTCCTCCTGTCACCCGTCCTTCCCACTCTCTCCAAAAATCAATGGAAAAAAATATCCTCAGGTGAGGATTAACAAAATAATAATAATTTTTTTAAAAAAAATAGAGCTCTAGCCCCAGCTGGTTTGGCTCAGTGGGTAGAGCATCGGCCTACAGACTAAAAAATTCGGGGTTCGATTCCCATCAAGGGCACATACCGTGGCTTCAGGCTCCTCCCTGGCTTGAGCCCTGGTTAGGGTTCTTACATGAGGCAACCAATTGATGTATTTCTCTCACATTGATCTTTCTATCTTTCTCTCTCTCTTCCACTCTCCCTAAAAATCAATGTAGAAATATCCTTGGGTGAGGATTAAAAATCCTATATAATACAAGGCTAATATGCAAATAGACCGAATGATGGAACAACCGAACAACCGGTTGCTATGACGTGCGCTGACCGCCAGAGGGCGTGGGCAGACCATGATGGGCATTGGCCGCAGTGGGATGGTGGAGCAGGTGAGCGGGAGCACCAGACCAAGGCGGGGCGCTGGTCACTGTCATGGGGTGAGCCTCTGGTGGTTACTGATAATTCTTTGCTCCCGTGCGCCACGGTCCCACCCGGCACCTGCACCTGCTGCCGGCGCTGGTCCCACTCGCACCCACTGCCAGTGCCGGCCCTGCTCACAGCCGCAGCTGGCGCCAAAGCCGCCGCTCACACCCGCTGCCGGAGCCCGACGCCGGTCCCTATCACTTGGCGCCATCAGCGGGTGCAAGCAGAGGCTGCCGGCCCTGATCGCCCTGAGGGCTGCTCTACCTCCTCCTGCTCCTGAGGGGTGATGAGGGCGGCAGCTGCCACTCGAACCTGCTGCTGGCGCCCGCCCCAATCGCTCCACGCCGTCAGTGGGTGGGAGCGGGGCTGCCAACAGACAGGGGACCGGGGGCCACGGCTGGAGGGGCCAGGCAGGGGCACCAAGGATGGGCCAAGACCCACCCCTGTACCTACTGCAGCCTCGCGGCCCACAGTTCCTTTCAAGGTGCACAAATTCGTGCACTGGGCCCCTAGTACATAAATAAAAATAGAGCTCCGAAGTCATCAGGGACGGCAGAGCAAGGCGGATATCTGTGCAGAGCAGTGACCTAGAATGAGGTGTCTCGGGGGAGAGAGGAGGGTGTCTACCCAAAGTGCCAGCGAGGAACGTCAGGACCCGAGCCAGGTGAGGAGGTGGCGCTGCTTCCACTCAGGAACGACCCAGGACCCAGCGGCGTGATGAGGGAGTCCTCGGAGAGGCGGGTGGGGACATCCCAGCAGGTGGAACACAGCCAAGCAGGATGAGGAGGGAACCATGCAGGGGAGGCCCTGGGGCCGAGACGGGGATTGGTTACACGCAGGGGAACTGCCCGAATAAATCCACCATGGACGACGGGAAATCGGTCTCTCACCCTCAGAGAAAAGGCAGACAACGAGAATGCCCCCTTTGGTGTACTGGCTTAGCACTGGAGCGGCCAAGGCGTGCGCTCACGGATTTCAGCATTCGCTTTACGAATGAATTCATAGATGAGTGCCGATGAGAGACGACTTGGAACGAAGTCAAGAACGAGACAATGGCACCTGCTCTCTCGGTTCTTACTTAACATTCTACCCAGCACAGCCCTTGGATGCGAAGAGAACCCATTTGGGTTCACTTAAGCAAAAAAAAAAAAAGTGGTGTTTTTTTTTTTTGTAGGACATTGGGCAGCTTTCAGATTGGACGGGAGCTAAAGTACCAAGTTTAGAAAATGGGTCAGAACCCAGGGAAACAATGAAAGGAGACTCGTGGCCAAGTTTGCCTGGGGACAGCCTGGTTCGAGGCCAAAGCCCTCAAAGGGAGCGCTGGGGAGCCCTTACCTCTTCAGAAAGTCGCAGTGTCCGCTTACTCAGACGCCTGCACACCAGCCACCGGGTTTCAGGGAAAGCAAACTATGTTTTCGTTGTGTGTGTGTTTTAATTGATTTTAGAAGGTGGGGGGGAGGGAGAGAGAGAGAATCATCAATGTGAGCAAGAAACATCCAACACTAGCAGCATCCTTGGTGTTGGGAAGTGGGACCACACACGATGATGGGATTCCCAAGCAGAGAAATAAGCGTCCTCCCCCCCCCCCCCCCCCCCCGGCTGCGTGCAAACATTGTTCTGAGAGAGTTAGCCATGGGCAATCAAAAAGAGAACCAGCCCTGACCGGTTTGGCTCAGTGGATAGAGCATCGGCCTGCGGACTGAAGGGTCCCAGGTTCAATTCCGGTCAAGGGCATGTACCTTGGTTGTGGGCACATCCCCAGTAGGAGGTGTGCAGGAGGCAGCTGATTGATGTTTCTCTCTCATCGATGTTTCTAACTCTCTATCCCTCTCCCTTCCTCTCTGTAAAAAAGTCAATAAAATATTATTTTTTTTTTAAAAGAGAACCAAATAAGAAGTATACGTACTGGAGAGGGCATACCCTTCTTATTTGCAAGCAGTCTAATTGTATGCCTGGGAAATCCACAATTTGCTGGAAAAACTATTAGAAGCAACCCAATAACTCATTAAGGTGTCACGTTACACCACACTTTTTCCATCTCGGGACTCTTCATGGCTGGAAACCGACAACAGGATAAGGACACTCGTGGCCTGCATGGGTGTGAAGGAAAAGATCCCCTCAGGTGGGGGAGCAAGCTGGCATCCTTCCTGAGCGTCGCACCTACACACTCACTTAATCTCAGCAATCCCACTCCTGGGAACCCACCCCATTAAAACCAAGCCCTCCGTGAGTGCAGATAGGCGTACCAGGAAGTTTATTGCACCCATAAACAAAAACCACAAAACTGGAAACAAAGCAAGTGCCCATTAATCGGGTAATGGCTTTGGCGCATCGACACCGCTGAACGCAAGGCAATTTTTTTATCCTCGCCCAAAGATAGGTGTGTGTGTGTGTTTTTCTTGATTTTTAGAGAGAGGGGAAGGGAGAGAGAGAGAGAATCATCACTGTGAGCAAGAAACATCCATCTATTGCCTTCCCGCATGTGACCTGACAGGGAATTGAACCCTTTGGTATACGGGTCATCGCTCCAATCAACTGAGTCACCTGGCCAGGAGATACGACGCAAATTTTTAAAACTATCACAGTATCCCTGGTCCGTGTGGCTCCGTTGGTTGGAGCATCATCCCCTAGCCCAGTGGTCGGCAAACCGCGGCTCGTGAGCCACATGCGGCTCTTTGGCCCCTTGAGTGTGGCTCTTCCACAAAATACCACGGCCTGGGCGAGTCTATTTTGAAGAAGTGGCGTTAGAAGAAGTTTAAGTTTAAAAAATTTGGCTCTCAAAAGAAATTTCAATCGTTGTACTGTTGATATGTGGCTCTGTTGACTAATGAGTTTGCCGACCACTGGTCTATACCAAAAGGTTGCCGGTTTGATTCCTGGTCAGGCCCATACCTAGGTTTTGGGGTCGATCCTCAGTCAGGGTGTGAACAGGAAGGCAAGTGATTGATGTTTCTCTCTCACAACGATGTTTCTCTCTCTCTCTCTAAAATTAATAAGCATGTCCTACAGTGAGGATTAATATACAGGTGTCCCAAAACAATGTGTACACACTTTGAGTAAGTATAAAGACAGTGCTTATTAAAATACATTTCATTTTCAAAATGTAACAACTATCTGCGGTTAAAGTGTGTATAAGTGTTTTTGGAGACATCCTATAATATCACCAAAAAAAAAATTGACTAAAGAAGCAGATATGCCATTTCAATTACCTTCCATTAAGCCAGATGTTTTAAAAACGTGCCAAAATGTAAAACAATATCATTCTTTACATTGATTTTTGGTTTTGAAAATGCAGGTATATGTTGTTATATAGATTAACTGTTTTATGTCAAATGACTTAATACACAAATATTTTCACAACAACTTTCACTGGGTGGGGATGATAAAGAACCCACAAATTTAATTGGGGGGGGGGCAGGGAATGAGAAAACTCAATAGAAAAATTGGCTAATGACCTGAGCAGACTTTGCAAAAAAACAAGTCCATAAGACTGCTAATTAGATGACAAGATTCTCAATAGCTTATTTTAAAAATATGTAATGTTAATAGTTTTGCACCCATGTTAATTTCCTGAGGTTATAATTTTTTTATTATGATAACACATAACATGAGTTTGACCTTCTAAACAAATTTTTAGGTGCACAATAAGGTGTTGTTGATTGTAGGTCAACAGTGTGATATAGCGGATCTCCAGAACTTGTTCATCTTTTTTTTTCCCCTAATATATTTTATTGGTTTTTTACAGAGAGGAAGGGAGAGGGATATAGAGTTAGAAACATCAATGAGAGAGAAACATCGATCAGCTGCCCTCCTGCACACCCCCTACTGGGAATGTGCCCACAACCAAGGTATATGCCCTTGACAGGAATCAAACCTGGGACCTTTCAGTCCGCAGGCTGATGCTCTATCTACTGAGCCAAACCGGTTAGAGCCAGAACTTGTTCATCTTGCTCAACTAAACTTTATGTCAGATTACTAGTAACTCACCAATTCCCTCTCCCTCCAGCCTTGGCGATTATGGTCCCACTCTTTGAATTTTTTTTTTTTATTGATTTCAGAGAGGAAGGGTGAGGTAGAGAAAGATAGAAACATCAATGATGAGAGAGAATCATTGATTGGCTGCCTCTTGCATGCCCCACACTGGGGATTGAGCCTACAATCTGGGCATATGCCCTTGACCAGAATAGAACCCGGGACCCTTCAGTCCGAAGGTCAACACTCTATCCACTGAGCCAAACCAGCTAGGGCGGTTCTTTGAATTTGACTCTTCTAGATATCTCACAGAAGTGGAATTATTCTGTATTTGTCATTCTGTGACTGGCCTATTTCAATAATAGGATGATCAAGTTTCATCCTGTTATTGCATCCTGCAGGATTTCCCCCCTTCTTATTGCTGAATAATGTGCCATTGTATGTATACACCACATTTCGTTTATCCGTTCACCTGTCAATGAACGTTTACATTAACTCCACATTTTATTTTATTTTTAATTTCAGAGAGGAAGGGTGAAGGAGAGAGAGATAGAAACATCAATGATGCGAGATAATCATTGACCGGCTGCCTCCTGCATGCCCCCTACTGGGAATCGAGCCTGCAACCCAGGCCTATGCCCTTGACTGGAATCGAACCTGGGACCTTTCAGTCCTCAGGCAGATGCTCTCTCCATTGAGCCTAACCAGCCAGGGCATTATCTCCACATTTTAGCTGTTGTTAATCGTGCTACGATGAGTACTAATATGTTCTCGAGATTCTGGTTTTAGCTCTGCTGGATAAATATCTAGAAGTGGGATTGCTGGATCCTTTTTTTTTAAGAACCTCCGTGCTACTTCCAGAGCTACTGCACCATTTGGCATCCCCACCAAACGTGTACAAGAGTTCTAATTTATCTACATGTGAACCAGCATTTGTCAT
Organism: Eptesicus fuscus; assembly: GCF_027574615.1. NCBI lineage: Eukaryota > Metazoa > Chordata > Mammalia > Chiroptera > Vespertilionidae > Eptesicus > Eptesicus fuscus. Next base: position 44,789,712 of record NC_072493.1, read on the forward strand.
CTTTTGTGTTTGGTTGTTTTATTTACTTATTTTAAATACTATGCCGAAACCGGTTTGGCTCAGTGGATAGAGCGTCGGTCTGCGGACTGGAAGGTCCCAGGTTCGATTCCGGTCAAGGGCATGTACATTGGTTGCGGGCACATCCCCCGGTGGTGGGGGGTGTGCAGGAGGCAGCTGGTCGATGTCTCTCTCTCATCGATGTTTCTAGCTCTCTATCCCTCTCCCTTCCTCTCTGTGAAAAATCAATAAAATAAAATAAAATAAATACTAGAGGTCCGGTGCACTAGAGGTCCGGTGCACTGGGGGAGGAGGAGGGGGGTGTCCCTCAGCCTGGCCTGCACCCTCTCGCAGTCTGGGAGTCCTCAGGTGGAGTCCTCAGGGGATGTCCAATTGATGGCTTAGGCCCACTCCCCCCGTCAGTCGGACATCCTTAGCGCTGCTGCGGAAGCAGGAGAGGTTCCCGCCACTGCCGATGCGCCCAGCTGTGAACCTGGCTTCTGGCACTTCCTGTGGGAGTGCACTGACCACCAGGGGGCAGCTCCTGCATTGAGCATCTTCCCCCTGGTGGTCAGTATGTGTCATAGCAACTGGTCGTTCTGCCATTCGGTCGATTTGCATATTAGCCTTCCTACCTAATAAAATAGTAATATGCAAATTGACCGTACCTTCACTATGCCCAAGCCACGCCCATCAGCCAAAGTCACGCCCACCAGCCAATCAGGGCGAGTATACAAATTACCCAACAAAGATGGCGGTTAATTTGCATACACTGAGGGAGGGAGGAGTGAAGACTGAAGACAACTTAGAAGGAAGAGGGAGGACGCCGAAACCGGTTTGGCTCAGTGGATAGAGCGTTGGCCTGCGGACTGGAGGGTCCCAGGTTCAATTCCGGTCAAGGGCATGTACCTTGGTTGCGGGCACATCCCCAGTGGAGGGTGTGCAAGAGGCAGCTGATCGATGTTTCTCTCTCATCGATGTTTCTAACTCTCTATCCCTCTCTCTTCCTCTCTGTGAAAAATCAATAAAAATATATTTAATAAAAAAAAAAGAAGAAGAAGGAAGAGGGAGGAAAAGCGGAAAGCAAGATGGCTGCCAGAGGGAAAGCCCAGGCAGGGCGGAGTGGGGCGGAGCAGGGCGGGCAGCAGCGGCTCGAGGATGCAGGCGCGGCAGCCACAACAGCGACCACAGCAGCAGTGCACACGGCCGCAGCAGCTGCTTGCAGGATTCTTCCTGCAAATGGGCTACTAGTTTATTATATAGGATGTTTTTATTGATTGTAGAGATCATCTTTTGTGTTTGTTTGTTTATTTACATATTTTAAATATGTTTTTATTGATTGTAGAGAGAGAGGAAGGGAGAGGGAGAGATAGACACATGGATGAGAGAGAGAGAGCATTGATCGGCTGCCTCCTGCACACCCCCTACTGGGGAGGGAGCTGACAACCTGAGCATGTGCCCTGACCAGGAATCAAACTGGTGATCTCTTGGTGCATGGAAAGATGCCCAACCAACTGAGCCACGCCGGCCAGGCCTTTTGTGTTTTTTATTCTCGCCATCCTGGCAGGTGTGAGGTGATATCTCATTGTGGTTTTGATTTGCATTTCCTTGATCCTTAGTTATGTTGAGCATTCTTTCATAAAGCTACACGGCCACATGGACTACTCTCCAAAACACAACGCTGGAGGAAATAAAAAGACACACAAAAATACGTAAAGTCTTGTTCCAAATATAAAAATATTTACTCTTAATAGCCATTTCTGTCTTCTTTGGAGAAAGGTCTATTCAAGTCCTTACTCCACTTTTAAATGAGGTTACTAGGATTTTTTTTTTTTAATTCTGGAATTGTAGGTGTTCCTGTTACATTTTTGGAAATTAACTCCTTATCAGATATATGGTTTGAAAATATTTTCTCCCATTCTACAGGATTTATTCTTTTTCACTCTGTTGATTGCCCACCATTGCTGTGCAGAAGCTTTTAAAATATATACTATTTATCGATTTCAGAGAGAAAGAGGGAGATAGAAACATCAATGATGAGAGAGAATCACTGATGGGCTGCTTTCTGCATGCCTCACACTGGGGATTGAGCCCGAAACCCCATGCATGTGCCCTGACTGGGAATCGAACCATGATCTCCTAGTTCATAGGTCAATGCTCAACCACGGAGCCACGCCAGCCAGGCTGTGCAGAAGCTTTTTAGTGTGATGTAGTCTCACTTGTTTTTGGTTTGTTTTGTTGTTTTTGTTCGCTGGGCTTTGGTGTCATAGCCATAAAATCATTCCCAAGGCCCTAGCCGGTTTACGTATTTTAAATACCAGAAGGAGATTCTGAAATATTGTGTATATTTCATTTCTTGACTTCTATGACAACAAGAGTGTTTGCTTTAAATTTATAATATATGTATGAAGACATTTGTTTCAGGAATCTTTCTCTATGTATGTTATACTTCACAAAAAGTGGATAGAGCGTCGGCCTACGAACTGAACGGTCCCAGGTTCGATCCCAGCCAAGGGCACATGCCCGGGGGTTGTGGGCTTGATCCCCAGTGAGGGACTTGCAGGAGGCAGCCGGTGTCATCATGGATGTTTCTATCTCTCTCTCCCTCTACCTTCCTCTCTGAAATCAATAAAAATATATATTTTTTTAAAATCATTACCAAGAATAATGTCATCAAGCTCTTCTCTGGTGTTTTCTTCTAGTAGTTTTACAGCTTCAGGTCTTATGTTTGAGTCTTTAATCAATTTTGAGTTGGTGTGTGTGTGTGTGTGTGTGTGTGTGTGTGTGTGTGTGGTGTAAACAAAAAAGGGGAGGGGGCCCAATTTCATTCTTTATATGTGAATATCCAGTTTTCCCAGCAACATTTGTTGTAAGAGGCTGTCCACTCCCCATTGTGTACTTTTGGTGCCACTAATATAAGACGCTAACATTTAGGGGAGTTTGCAAGAATTGTATCTGGGAGTTCTGGGTACTATTTTTGCAACTTTTCGGAACACTACAATTACTTCAACATAAAGAGTGAAAACCGTATAGTAGTCTCATTTTAACATTCTAACATTAGAATGCGGAAACTATTACTTCTCAACATTTTTAGCTGTTATTCTTTTCTCAGTTCTTTTTTTTAATATATTTTTATTGATTTCAGAGAGGATGGAAGAGGAAGAGAGAGAGAAACATCAACAATGAGAGAAAAACATTGATCAGCTGCCTCCTGCACACCCCACACAGGGGATTGAGCCTGCAACCCAGGCACGTGCCCTTGACCGGAGTTGAACCCAGGACCCTTCAGTCCACAGGCTGATGCTCTATCCACTGAGCCCAACAGACTAGAGCCTTTTCTTAGTTCTGATGCTAAATAGATGCTCACTTGGCCAGTAAAAGATCCTAGTGAGCCCTAGACGGTTTGGCTCAGTGGACAGCGCACCACCCCTCAGACTGAAGGGTCCCAGGTTCAATTCTGGTCAAGGGCATGTACCTCGGTTGCAGGCTTAATCCCCGGCCCTGGTCGGGGTGCATGCAGAAGGCAACCAATCAATGTGTCTCTCTTACATTGATGTTTCTCTCTCTCTCTCTTTCTCTGTCTCTTCCCCTCCCTTCCACTCTCTCTAATAATCAATGGAAAAAAATCCTCTGGTGAGGATTAGCCAAAAAAAAAAAGAATCCTAGTGAAAGTGATACTGCCACCAAGTTATTAAAGCTTTCCTTCCTCACTAATAGAAACTAACTAAGGGAATGGATTACTTCCTCTTCGAGAAAATTTGGTCGAAAGTGATTATGTCATTTCATTCAAGCTGAACCACAAACTGGATCTTTGCTGCTTCCTCAATAGTTTCAGAAGTAGACGTAAGATTGTTATAGTTTTTGTGAAGTGTAACATACACAGAGAAAGATTCCTGACACAGATGTCTCCATACATATATTAAAAATGTAAAGCAAACACTCTTGTTGTCATAGAGGTCAAGAAATGAAATATACACAACATTTCAGAATCTCCTTCAGTGGCTTCCTCAAAGGGACGCCTCCATCCCTCCAGAAGTGGGTAAGCAACACCCTAACATGTTTATGATCTTGCCCTCACTCTTCTTTTTAGTGCTGCCGCTTATGTCGATTTCTTTTGACTGATATTAATATTAAATACTTTTGGAACAAGACTTTATGCATTCTTTTAAAAATATATATACACATATATATGTATATATGTGTATATATATGTATATATGTATATATGTATATATGTGTATATATATGTATATATGTATACACACACACACACACACACATATATATATATTTCAGAGAGGAAGAGAGAGATAGAAACATCAGTGATCAGCTGCCTTCTGTACACCCTGTACTGGGAATCGAGCCCACAACCCAGGCATGTGCCCTGACCGGGAATCGAACCATGACCTCCTGGTTCATAGGTCAATGCTCAACCACTGAGCCATGCCAGCCAGGCTATGCGTTCTTTTGTGTCTTCTTATTTTCTCCATTATGTTTGGAAGAGCTGTCCGTGTCATCATGTAGCTATAAGTTTTTTTCAATAGTATTCCATTGTGTGGATGTACCGCACTTTATCCGTCTGATGCTAAGTGGACATTTGAATTGCTTCCAGATTGGGGGCTATGACAGATGCTGCTGCTGTGAACATTCTTGCACATGCATCTGGTGTAGCTGTGCACAAGTATCGCTAAGGTAGCAGTTCTCAAACATTTTGGTCTAAGGACCCCTTTACACTATTAAAAATACTGTAAAAATATCTCCACACACATAAACTGCCCTGTTTCTGTAAAATTATGTGCATGTACAGCCCTAGCTGGTTTGGCTCAGTGGCTAGAGCATCGGCCTGCAGACTGAAGGATCCCAGGTGTGATTCCTGTCATGGGTACATGCCCAGGTTGTGGGCTCAGTCCCCAGTAGGCAGGAGGCAGCCAATCAATGATTCTCATCATTGATATTTCTATCTCTCTCCCTTCCTCTCTGAAATCAATAAAAATAAAATTTTTAAATAATAAAAATAAAATGATGTGCATGCACATACAGAAATGAGGATAAAGAGCTAGCTCTCTCTTTCTCTGTAGGAATAATAACACCAAATAATTTCTTATGTGGTTTACCAGGTGCCACGCACTGTTTTAAGCACTTCACATTTATTAACTCCTTGAATCCTCATACATCAACCCTGCAATGTAGGTAGTTCCTATCATTCCCATTACAAAACTGAGGCATAGCCAGGCTGATGTGGCTCAGTGGTTGAGTGTTGACCTATGAACCAGGAGGTCACGGTTCCACTCCTGGTCAGGGCACATGCCCAGATTGCAGGGTCAATCCCAGGTTGAGGATGTGCAGGAGGCAGCCAATCAATGATTCTCAATCATCATTGATGTTTCTATCTCTCTCTCCCTCTCCCTTCCTCTCTGAAATCAATAAAAATATTTTTTTAAAAAAATAACAACTGAGGCATAAAAAGACATAGTTAGGCCCTGGCCTGGTAGCTCAGCAATGCGCCAAGGTTGCAAGTTTGATCCCCGGTCAGGGCATATAAAAGAATCAACCAATGAATACATAAATACGTGGAACAACAAATCAATATTTCTCTCTCTCCCCTCCTCTCTGAAATCAATAAAAATATATATTTAAAAATAATAATAAAATAAATCAATAAATAATATTTTAAAAAGATGTAGTTAGCAAAATAGTTGAGCCAGGATTCAAACACAGGCAGTCTGGCTTCAGAGTCTGTGTTCTTGATCACTTTGTTATATACAACAGAATTCTGTTCTTGAAAAACACTGTACAGTATGTCCGTACAAATGCTTGCATATTTTAGAAGACATGAAATAAAGTGTCAAGGTTGTTTTTTTTTAATCTGGGGTGTGAAGAGCACAGCAGCTGAAGGCCCTTCGAGGTTCTGATAAACAGAAGAGGTGGCCCAGGGGGGAAGAGGCAGAGAGGCCGGCTGCAGACGAACCCTCCCCCAAAATCCAACCAGCCTGTCCAGAGAAAGGGTCCATAGTGAGAATGAGCTTTGTCTTCCCCCCACCCACGAGAGAGAGAGAGAGAGAGAGAGAGAGAGAGAGAGAGAGAGAGAGAGAGCCTTGTCCCCAATTCCCACAATCCACCAGTGAGAGTCACCACCCAGGATTATTATTTTTTAAATATATTTTTATTGATTTCAGAGAGGAAGGGAGAGGGAGAGAGATAGAAACATCAATGATGAGAATCATTGATTGGCTGCCTCCTGCATGCCCCCTGCTGGGCATAGAGCCCAAAACCCAGGCATGTGCCCTAGACCGGAATCGAACTCGGGACCCTTCAGTCCGAAAGCCGATGCCCTATCCACTAAGCCAAATCAGCTAGGAGCGTCCGTAGAGTTTGGATCATCTGTACTGCAGATGCTCTGCTAGCCTGAGGATTATGGAGCCTGTGGAGATTAACTAGTGCTGTGGGATTATCTCAAATTTGGGGTGTAACCCCCACCTAGAAGGATTCCCTGGCGGAGCAGTAAGATTAGCTCAGGCTTGGGGTTGATCCCTCACACGGAAGGATTCTCCCCTGCTTTGACCTTCCTCGTGCCCTGGAGCTTCCTTCTCTGGAGTATGGGTCAGTCCTTGACTCAGACCCACCTCACGGCGGGTGGAAGTGTGTTCCTGGCTACCAGCTCCTGTTCCGGGCGCCGGGGATGGCTTGTGAAGGGCCGGCTGCTTCTATCTTCACATGGGCACGCCGTTCGGAGGGATAAAACGATGGTGGAACTTGGGTCTCAGGGCGTGATGGGAATGGTGGTTCCTATCTCAGGGGTATAGGAATTATGGATGTTGGCTATCAGGACTGGCAAGAACGGTGGTCCTTGTGTGCCAACGTCTGATGAGGAAGGTGGCCCCAGTGTCTCCAGGGTTGAGGTGGATGGTCGGTCCTAGCTGTCAGGAGCTGATGAGAATGATGGGTCCTACTCACAGGGGCTGATGGGAAAGTGAATTTTTTTAAAATATATTTTAATTGATTTCAGAGAGGGAGATAGAGATAGAAACATCAATGATGAGAAAGAATAATTGATTAGCTGCCTCCTGCACATCCCTTACTGGGGATCAAGCTCACAACCTGAGCATGTGCCCTGACTGGGAACCCAACCATGACCTCCTGGTTCACGGGTTGATGTTCAACCACTGAGGACCCCCACACCCCCTCACCGCTCCCCCACCCCACCCCCGCCAGGCTGGGAAAGTGGATCTTGAGTTGCAGGGGCTGATAAGAATAATGGATCCTGAATCTCAAGGGCTGATGGGATATCCAGTCATAGAGGCTGCCTGGATGGATGGTGGACCCCAAGTCTCAAAGGCTGATGGGAATGAACGGTGGCTCCTGAGTCTCAGGAATTTATGCGACTTCAGTAGCTGAGTCTCAGGTGCCAAGGGCCCTGTGAACCCTGCCTGTCGGAGGAGGATGCCGACAGCGGTTCCTGTGACTCACGAACTAATGGGAATGGAAACCATGTTTCCGGAACTGAGAGGAATTATGTTTGCTTACCCCAGAGGCTTCTGCCAGCCCCAGCCGAACCCATAAACCGTGTTATTCATCCATCTCTCCCTCTTCCTGAGCCCCTGCTCCGAGCCACACCCTCCTGGGTGATCCTGAGGACAGAGATGACTCAGACCTGGATCCTGCCCTCAGTGGATTCCCAGAGACAGACTCAGGCACCAGGGGCTCAGAGCCAGGCCCAGGAGACACGCAGGGTGGTGTGGCTACCACCCGGCCTGACCTCGGGGCCTGCGGGGTGAGGCAGAATGACGCAGTGACGGTAATTCTGGACGCCAAGTCAAGGCGCCGGATCTGACCGAGGTCCTTTTCATCCTATGGGAATTGGTGTGCGTGACGAGTCCATGATGTGCCTATTGTCAATCCCAAGTCAGCCGCACATGTTTGCAGAGGCGGCCCGCTTCCCAAGACAGAACATGGGGCTTGGAGCCAGAGAGGCCTGGGTTCGAATCCTAGCTCCGCCATTCACTGCGGGAGCTTGGGGAACTCGCTACTCAGAACCTTAGTTCCCTACATGGAGATAAAATAGTTCCTGATAAATGAGATTGCTGTGATGATTGAGTGATACAATGTATAGAAATGCCCAATCCTGGGCCTGTCTCTAAGTATGTGGTCAATAAAGGGTATGTTTGTCATTATTCCTATCATTAGTAAGTAATCATCAATTTTAAAAGACCTATTAGTATTTATCAACTATCTAGGTTCAGAGGCTTAAGAGCATCAGAAGGAATCAGTAAAAAAACAAACCCCCAGTGATTTGCATATGCATAAGCATGTTTATGTAAAAAATGATCTCCCAATTGAATAAGTATAAATAAATGTATACATTGGAACACTATATACTCACTAAAATGAACAAGGTAACTGCTAGCATGGACAGAGGAGACTGCCGTGACATAGTGTTAAAAAAGGAAAGTGTAGCACTAGCCGGTTTGGCTCAGTGGATAGAGCGTCGGCCTGCGGATTGAAGGGTCCTGGGTTCGATTCCGGCCACGGGCACATGCCTGCAGGCTCGATCCCCAGTGTGGGATGTGCAGGAGGCAGGCAATCAATGATTCTCTCTCATCATTGATGTTTCTATCTCTCCCTTCCTCTCTGAAATCAATAAAAAAAATAATAAATGAAAAAAAGGAAAGTGTAGAATAATGTGATCCCATCTGGGCATAAAAAAGGAAGAGGGTGGGCCCTGACCGGTTTGGCTCAGTGGATAGAGCATCGGCCTGCGGACTGAAGGGTCTCAGGTTCGATTCCGGTCAAGGGCATGTACCTTGGTTGCGGGCACATACCCAGTAGGGTGTGTGCAGGAGGCAGCTGATCGATGCTTCTAACTCTCTATCCCTCTCCCTTCCTCTCTAAAAAAAATCAATAAATTTTTTTTTAAAAAAGGAAGAGGGTGGTATAATATATGTGCATAGGAGTATAGACGTGCTCTGGAAAGATTCACAAGAAATTGGTAAGTGTAGGGCTGTCCCCCAGAGAGATCTGGGTGGCCAGCCTACAGGGTGGGAGGGAAATGCATTTTCCACTGGTGAGCCCCAGAACTGTATACCTACCACTGCCTGAATGTCCTCCCTAAATGCACCCCCCCCCCTCGTCCCTAATGGCCACTGGGTTCCAAGCTGTGCCCAGCATCTTCCCTCTCCTGTACCCTCTTCTTCCTCCTGGCTCCCCCCTGGACACAGCGCCCGTCCCCTCAGGTCCTGGGCCAGACTCCTGGTTGTCCATCTTCACGCCTTCCCTGCCGGTCACCTCCCAGAGCCTGTCAGTGCTCAGTTCCTCCAGCCGCCACACACTCGCCGCCCCACCCCTACTCTCCGTCCCCAGGGGTCCCAGCCCCAGCTCCGGCACTCTCCTCCCCAGCCCGCCAGCTTCCCCCAGAGTCTCTCCCCTCCTCCGTGCATCCCCCACGGGGCCCAGAGGGGCCTTTCGGACACCCGGATCTGCCCCTCCCCTGGCTCCGAACCCTCCAGGGCTCCCGTTCCATCTCAAGAAAAAGTCCCCAGCCCGGCCTCCCGGGCGCTTCCCCGCCGGCCCCGCCCACCCCGCTCGGCCCCGTCTCCGCCGCTGCCCGGCCCCAGTCCTCTCCGCCCGGACTGCGGCGCTGCCCTCCCTCCCGGGATCGCCCCTGCTCTCCTGCCCCGGGGCCTCCGCCGGCGCCGTGCCCTCCGCCTGCCCGGCACGCCCCGGCTGCCGCCCTCGCTCGCAGCCATCCAGACCCAACTGCCCGCTCCCCGCTCCTGGAGGTCCTGCCACCAGCTCTGCCTCCTCCGCCCGGTCCTGCGGGCGCGTCTCCAGCCGCCAGGACTCCTCCCGCCCCCCTCGGCCGTGCCCCGTCACCCCGGGATTGCAACTGTCTGCGTCTGGGCCTGCCTCCCCCATCAGACTGGGAGCTCCGGGGGCAAGGGCAGATGTGGGTCTGATTCACCTTAGGGTCCCCGGTGGGTGGGTGGGTGGGGGAGACCGCAGCGGAGGGGGAGGGAGGGGGAGAAGGCAGCAGGGAGAGAGAGGAGAGAGCAGACCCTGATGGGGAGATGGGGGTGGGGAGGGAGGGAGACAGGGGGAGAGAGAGAGAGAGAGAGAGAGAGAGAGAGAGAGAGAGAGAGAGAGAGAGAGAGAGAATGCACCGGGCCAGGAGGCTGGCAGAGGGAAGGAAGGGAGGCGAGGCGGAGGGGACGAGGAGCCGAGACGGGAGAGCCGGGCCCAGCCGCGGGAGGCGGAGGGCGGGAGCGGTGGGAGCGCCGGGCCCGCCGCCTCCCGGCCCCTTTTGTCCCTTCCCTCCGCCCTGCGTCACGCTCCCCGGCCGGCCTCCCGCCCGCGCCCTCCCCCGCCCGCGCCTCCTCCGGGCTGGATGGAATTTTTTCCCCTGGACCGGGGCCAGCGGCGGGGCCGGGGGAAGCCAGGCGCGCTGGGCCGGGCGGCGGGAGGGGCCGGGGCGGGGGCCCCCTGGGGAGGGGGCTGGGCCGCGGGGTCCGGAGCGGGGAGCCGGGCCGCGGCGCCCGGGGGGGAGTCGGGAGGAGGCTGGCGGGGACGCGGAGACCGGGGAGCGGCCGTCGGGCGCGGAGGCGGGCGGAGGATGGAGAGCAGCCAGCGGCCGCGGGGCCGGGGCCGGCCCGGGAGACCGTTCCCTCCGACGCGGGAGCCGCGGAGCCGTGAGTCTGCGGGAGGGGAGGGGAGGGGAGGGCGCCGGGGCCCCGGTCCCCGGGGTCCCCGAGGGAGGAGGCACCCGGAGGCCCGGGCGGCTTGGGATCTGGGGGAGGGGGGCGGGGTAGGTGGGGAACCCGAGCTCCGGAATTCTTGGAGGCGGTGGCTGGGGGCCTGGATTCGGGATCCAGAGAAGGAGAGGGCGGAGAACATCCCCTGGGTCCCTCTTGGAGGAGGGATGGGCTGGGGTACCCCGATTCCGAGCCGAAGGAGACATGGGGTGAAGAACGGGGGCGGGGGGGGGAAGGCGCAAGATGCCCGCCCGCGCCCTCGGGAGAGGTGCCGGGCGAGAGTCTGGCTTTGGAGGTGCCTCCGGCGGCGGAAGGGTTAACGTCTGTCTGGAGGGGCGGGGGAGGGGCAGGGAAGAGGCTGCGGGGCTTCGAGGGGTCAAGGGTGAGCCGTGCCGGTGGGAGGGGGCCGCGGGGGAGGGGGAGGTTGTCTGGGCTGCCAGACAGGCCAGGGTCAGCGGCGGGGGCAGGGGATGTCTGGCGGAGGAGAGGCCCTGCACCCGGGCTCCCTGGGGGACCTGGGATTCCAGGCCCAGCCCCCTCTTCCCCTAAACCTGGGGGTCCGCCACCCAGCCCTTCCCTCCGAATTCCAGGATCCGCACCCCCAGCCCCCTGCCGCCCGGGACCCAGGAGTCTGGCTTCCCAGCCGCTCCTCTCAGACTTGGGGGGTGCACACGCCAGCCCCGGCCTTGCACGAACCCCCAGAGCTAGGGGGCCCCCACCCCCCCCCCAGCCCCTTCCTCCCCGGAACCCAGGAGTCCCCACCTCCTCTTCAGCCCCAGCTGGACTCCATCCCTGCGGGGGCTAAGGGGGCGGGGCCATCTGGTTGCCATGGTGCCAGACTGTTTGGGTCTGCTCTCTGACCCTTGGGGGCTCCCCAGGGTCTGCCGAGAGGGGGAGGGGGACCGAGACCTGGGGGGAAGTGCCAGCCCCTTCCCCAAATCGCGCCTGTGGGCCCAGGGGAGTTCGAGCCTCCACCGACGCCTGGTCCAGTGACCTTGAACAATCCCGACCCTTCTCTCTCTCTGGGCCTCAGTTTCCCCGAGGAGACATCTTTTGGGGGGCAGCGGGTAGGTGATCGGGTCCTAGAAATCTTTAAGATTCTCAGCTTCCTCTCTCCTCTCATCCCCCTCCTCAGGCCCCAGGCAGCCCCGGGGCATGCTGGGAACCCAGGCCTGGGCTCTGGGCCAGGTTGTTGGGGGGGGGGGGGGCGGGGGCAGCCTCCTCCCTTCCCCTTCCTCCCCACCTTGGCCTGACTCTCGCCCCCGCCTGAGGGTCTGGGAGGTTGGGAAGGAGGGAAGGGGGCTGAGAGCTGGGACCGTGGACCCGTCCCTGGCCCCCCGCCTCCCCCCTTTCCTCCTCCGCCCCCTTCCCGCCTCTCCTCCCCCTCCTCAGCAGGTCGCTACCCCAGCCCTGGGCCCCTTCTCCAACCACCCCCACCCCACCCCCAGCTCCAGACCTGGCTCGGAGCGGCGAGGGGGAGGGAGAGAAGGAAGGAGAAAGACAGAGAGAGAGAGAGAGAGAAGGAGAAGGGAGGGAGACAGCCAGAGAGAAGGGAATGGGGGGGGGGGGGGGGGAGGAGAAAGACCTAAGAGGGAGGGAAGGAGAAAGGAGGCGAGGAAAGGAGAGAGACGGAGGGAGAGCCGGGGACGGGGATGAGAGATGGAGAGAAGGGGGAGGGGAGGAGGGAGAGGGAGCGAGACTGGGAAATTGAGGGAGAGAATGAGAGGGACAAAGACAGAGGGAGGGGGAGGAGAAGGGGAGGAAGAAAGACGGAAGGTGAAGGGAAGGAATGAGAGGAGGGAGGGAGGGAGGGGAGAGAGCGGGAGTCTGAGAAAGGACCTGTGAGCGAGGGGGACCGGACCGCGGGGCGGAGGGCGGGAGGCGCCGATGCCGGCGGAGATGGGATCCAGGTGAGACCGAGGCCGAGACAGCCCAGCGGCGCCCCGCCGGCCCCGCGAGCGCCCACCGTGGAGCGGGAGCTGGAGCTGGGGGGGGGGGGGGCAGTGAGCGAGCCGGGGAGCTGGCCCGAGGCAGGGCCCCCGGGGGCACAGACTTCGGAGCCCAGGGGTGGGAGGAGGGTGGGTGCTGGGTGCCGCCCACCTGGGAAGCCGCCCCCTCCCCCCACTTGCAGCGGCCAAGTCCCTGAAACTCCCTGAGGCTCACCTGCAGAATAAGGGGGGGCGGGAGGGGGGAGTGCCGAAGGCCCCTGGGTCCCTGGACCGCGATGGCCGAGGCCCGGGGCTGTGTTGGAGCTCGGGGACCACAGCTGCCTCCTTAGAAAGGACGAGAGGCCACGAGAAGGGATGAGAGAGGGGAGGAAAGGCCCGGCGACGCCTGGAAGCTTTTGTGTCCAGATGCTGGATTCCTGCGCCTGACAGGTGGGTAGGGAGCCCCCTGGTCCCCGGGGCCAGACTCCCAACCAGGTGAGGTTTCCAGGAAGCGGGGCCGCCTGCGCCTTCCCCAGGGAGACGGGCCTGGCTGGACGGGGGCTGAGGGAGGAGGAGGGGCTGGGGCCTGGACTCCAGGGACCTTGGGGAGGAAGGGGGTTGGGGGTGGGGGGCGGGTCACTGAACTCCTGGGTCTCCCCGGTGAGGATGGGCCAAGGGACTGCTTCTTCCCGGGTTCCTTGGGGAGGAGGGGGCCGGGGGCCCGCATTCCTGGGTCCTGGCACCCACCCGTAGAACCGACCTTGCGGGGCCTTCGCCGCACACAAGCTCGTGTCTGTGGGTCCGTGTCGGGGGCTCACCATCGCAGCGGGGGCCTCCCCGGCCCTCCCCCACCCTCCCTGGCCCTCCGGGGCCCCCTCCCCCTCCCGCGTCTGTCCGTCCATCCGTCTGTCTGTCCACCCGCCGCGCCCCCCGGGCTGAGGTAGGAGGTTGTATAGTTGAGGAGGACACCCACGGAGATCACTATACGGCCTCCTAGCTTTCCCCAGGCTGCGCCCTGCACGGGACGCCCACCCGGCGGGGACCCCCCCCCCCCCAAGCCCCTGCCCCACCCCGCGGGGCTCCGGGGGGGCTGCCGCAGGGACCCTGGGAGGAGGAGCGAGCGAGCGAGCAGGGCTGCCTCTCCTGTCCTTGTTCCTTCGTTTCCTCCTCCTCTTCCCTCTAAGACTTTCCCACCCAGAACCCGCCCCGTCTGCTTTCTCCGTCTCCCATCGCTGCTGTGTCCTGAGCTTCCCTTGTGTCTGCGCAGGGGCCGCGGCCTCTCCATCTCTCTCTCTCATTGTGCGTTCTGGTGTCTCCCCGTGTCTGAGTTTCCGTCTCTCGGGGCGCTCCCAGCGTCTCTCTCTGACCCCCCCACACACACCGCCCCGCCCCCCCCATCCCCTCGGGGCCTGTCGGGCCGCCACACACCCTACTGCCGGCCTCTGGGTCCCTGAGACCCTTTAACCTGTGAGGACGTCCAGGATCACAGGTGAGGTTCTTGGGAGCCTGGCATCCGGCCCAACCACAGCCTGAAGGTTGCAGGCCCGACACCTGACCCCTGACCCCTCTCTCCTTCCTCCCTCCAACCCCAAGCCTGACATTTGACCTGCAAGAGGAATCTGGCCTCTGACCTCAGGCCACAGGCCCCTCCCCTGCCCCACAGTGACCTCACAAAGGTCACCCGCTTCTCCCCCAGCCCAAGCTCCCTGTGCGATGGCCCCGCGGGCTGCAGCCAGCGCCGTCCCCTGCGCCCTGGTGGCCCTCGCGGCCTTGGGGCCCCCCGCCTGGGCCTGTCTCCTCTGCTTCACATCCTACAGCGAGCGCCACCGCATCTGCCGGATCTTCGTGGGGGTGGAGGGCCCGGAAGTGGAGAAGTGTGAGAAGGCGTTCTCGGCTGCCTTTGAGGGCCTCCTGGACACTGAAATCAGTGAGGAGACCCGCCACCTTCCTCCATCCTCCAGGGCCCTGGGGGGGGGGGGAGAGGTGGGGGTGGAGGGAGGGGTCAGAGAGGCCTGGAGAGACCCAGCAAGAGAGAGAGGACAGACTGGCAGATAGGAATGGGGGACAGAGGCCCAGACAGGAGGCCGGACAGAAACTAGGGACAAAGACTCAAGCGGACAGGAGGCTAGAGATGGGGGGCAGACACTCAGAGGCACAGGAGGCTAGAGATGGGGGCAGAGACTTAGAGAGGGGAAGTTCGAGACTGAAGATAGAGACGCAGAGAGGGGAAGATAGAGGCTCAGGGGAGAGACTCAGAGGGAGGAGGATTTATTATTTTCATTATTTTTGTACTCCTCAACCGAGGATGTTTTTCCCCACTGATTTTTAGAGAGAGGGAAAGACAGAGAGAAACATCGATGTGAGAGAAACACATCGATTGGTTGCCTCCTGCAATCGTCCCTGATCAGGGCCGCGGATCAGGGCCCGGGCCTGGGAGGAGCCTGCCACCATGGTACGTGCCCTTGACCGGAATTGAACTCCGGACCCTTCCGTCTGAGCCAAACTGGCTAGGGCAGTGGTCGGCAAACTCATTAGTCACCAGAGCCAAATATCAACAGTACAACGATTGAAATTTCTTTTGAGAGCCAAATATTTTAAACTTCTTCTAACGCCAATTCTTCAAAATAGACTCGCCCAGGCCGTGGTATTTTGTGGAAGAGCCACACTCAAGGGGCCAAAGAGCCGCAGTTTGCCGACCATGGGGCTAGGGCAGAGGGAGGAGGATTTAGATGGGAGGACCGAGACTCGGTAGATATAGGACGAAGTCTTAGAGAGACAGAGAATGTCCACACAGGTGATATGTTAGGGGAGCTGCTTCCCTCAGCCTCTGCCCCACCCCCCCCCCCCCACCCCCAGATTACGATGAGAGAAGCCACCTGCATGACTCCTTCACCCAGATGACCTTCTCCCTCCAAGAGATAGCCACTGCTCAGGGTGAGTGGGGTGGGACGGGAGGCAGCAGCAGTGGGAGATGGGGGCGTGTGCGGGGGGAGGGGGCACCCCTGGAATGTGGCAGTGGTCTAGGAGCAGAAGGCACTGGGTAGCCAGTTTCTTGTCAGGGACATGATGGCAGGAAGTAAAGGGATGGTCCCGGTAGACCTAGAGCCTGAAGCCCAGGTCGGATCAGGTAGATGTGAGTTCTGACCTGGCTGTGTGGCTCTTCTTGGGTATGAAGTTCAGGACGTGCCACTGCCTCCTTCTGTACCTCAACTTACCCACCTGTAAAATGGGACACCTTCCCTGCCTCCCGGGATGGCTTCGGAGCTCAGAGGGAGGGAGGGGGCCCTGAGCAGAGGACCTCAAACAGGAGATCTTCCTCTGGGGTGTAACACGTGGCCCTTATGCCAGAGACGGGAACTGTTGGGGGGGGGGGGGGGAGGGAGGCTCGAGCTCTTTGTGCAGCATAAACTGGCCTCCTCGGAGGTCTGGGGGCTCACGGCTTATTTCTCCAGCTGCCATTACTTCTTGCCCACCAAACATTTTGACAGAGATCCCCAAAGGTGGGAAGGAGCCCTATCCAGTGGGTGTCTTGGGGGTCCAGGATGGAGGAGACTTCAGCTGCGATCCCCCTCCCCCAGGAAGACCTGAAGAATCAGAGCTGGCAGAGATGGGGGGCAGGGCAGGACCCCAAGAAACGCCCTTTCTCCCCACAGGGGCCATGTTGTCCCAGAAGATGTTGAAAAGAGCGGACAGTCTAGAGTGGAGGCGGGGAGGACTGGGTGGAGGCTAGGGTGAAGGAGGCTTGAGCTGGGGGAAGGGGAGGGGCTGTGAAGAGAGGGCATGGAGATGAGGGGACAGGGCTGAGGGAGTCCAGGGCAGGATGGATGAGGCGTGGGTCTGATGGGCTGTTCCCTCCCTGGGGAGAGGGAAGAGGAAGCGTAGAGGACAGTGCCTGGGGTTGGGCTCTATGGGTTCTATGGTCATCCCTCATGTGGGGGGCTGAGGAAAAGAAGCAGTGGGGGTAGATGGGGAGCGGGGCTAGGACATAGTGACTGTGGGGGACCCAGGGGACATCTAGATAAATGGGTCTGGGGTGTAGCTGAAGGGTGAGGGAGACTTGAGACTCTGTCTTGTGAGCAGGGGGAGGACAGGGTCAGCTCTGGGTATAGGAAGACCCTCTGGGGCTGTGTGAGGACCTACTGGAGGCCGGGAGAAGCTGGTGCAATAATGATCTGCAGAGATATGTTTAATGTGCCGGGAACAAAACTGAAAACCACCTGCCCTCAGGTTGCTTATATTGCCGGGGGTGGGACAGACGAGAAACGTAATCAATGAACTACGATAGTGTGTCAGTTGGCGAACCACGCTGTGGAGGAAAACAGAGGGGAATAGGACTGGGCCCGTGGGTCGATCATTTTAAACAGGTTGGTCAGGACAGGTGCAAATGAGAAGGTCCAATTGAGCAAAGACCTTTGTCAGTGAGAGCCACGCAGAAAACCTGGGGGGAAAACTTTCCAGGTAGAGGGAACAGCCAGTGCAAAGGCCCTGGGGTCAGTGTGGTTGGCATGGTATCACTGAGGGAGAAATCGAAATGAAATGAAATTAGTGAGGCAGCAAAGGGTCGCATCCTGTAGGACCTTGTAGGTCAGTGATTCTCAAGCCCCAGTGTACGAATTCTCAGAATCTTTTGGGAGCGTGTTAAAAGGCAGGGTCCTGGGCCCAACCCTCCGTTTCTGACCAGTAGGTCTGAGGTATGGCCCAGAAATGGGACATTTCTAACAAGTTCCCTGGAACACACTTTGAGAACTGCTGCCTTGTACCAACTTTGCCTTAAGAAGAAGACAGGATGTGATTGGGACAAGGACAGAAGCAGGGTGACTGGTGGTGGCTCAGACCAGTGGCAGTGGTCCAGGTGGGTCAAGATGAGTCTGAGCTGAGGGAGATGGAACTTAAAGACGGAGGAGAAAGAAGGTCAAGGATTTGACCGTACGCTCAACCTTCCCCATATATGGGGGAGGCTGTGTCTGCCAGGCAAGTTTATTTATGTTACTTATCCTCAAGGATAGCCTCATACCAGTCTGGTGAGATGGGGTTTTATAAACCCCTATTTCTAGATGAAGAAGTTGGGGCTCAGCTAGACAAGGAGAACAGACCCAGGAGATATCTGGACCAGAGTTATGTGAGGTGAGAGCAATAGGAAAGAGCAAGGTTGATCCTGGGTCTCTCCCAGAGGGAGGGACATGCTGACTTAGAGTGGGTCTCAGTGGTGGCAGGTGATAGACTGTGTGTGTAAACCATAGAGTGGATAGCACGAGGTAGAGGGGAGGGCAGTACACCACAGGCAGTGGTTACCTGTGGAGCTCGGGAGCCCGACCGCCTGGGTTCAGATCTGGCTATCTGATGCTGGGCCACTCTCCCAGCCTCTCCATGCTTCCTTTTCCCCATCTCAAACTTGGCGATGGTAAGTGGTTGGCCCTTCGGTACCACTCACTGTGTGGCAGGCACCATTCTAAGTGGTTACGGGCAGTATCTCATGCGGTCACTAAATGGTGCCTGGCACATAATTTGGGGTGGGAATGCTTTTATGTTGTATGGCATTAAATGTTCCCCGAACCCAGTGAGGTAGACACCGATATTGTCCCAATTTTATGAACGAGGAAAGTGAGGAAGGTTAAGTCCCGTAGGGAGGGGGGGTCCTCAGGATGGATATCCCAGAAGTGAGTCGGGTATGCCCATAAGTGGAAGAGCCAGGACTCAGATCCAGACCTTGGGAACACTGGAAGCTCCTAACCATAGACCCCTCTTTTGGAGAGATTTCACAGCACCGATCAGCACCACCTTGTGGGTCATTTGGTATGACCCCTGCCTCCCGGCCTCTGGACATGTCAACTCTTATCGCCCCTGGTTTCATGGATCTATAACACCCCATCCCCATGGCTTCCTTGGTAAATCCCTCGTTCACCCTCACCATGAATCACTTGGTTTGGCCTATAGGTATTTCTTGAATGACTCCTCCAACATCCTGGCCTTTCATTCGAGCGTCCCACTCTGACCACATCCTCCTGATCATCCTGCCATCTCCATACCACTTGCCTGCTCTGTGGCCAAGACGAGACCTCTTAAGCCCTGGACTCTTCATCTTGAACCCACTTCCTGGCTTCGGTACCCCTCTCTCCCCTCACTTCAGCCACTCTTGCCAGTATCCTCATTTCACTCCCTTTATATGTGGTTTTAAGTCACAGAGGAACCCGAAATGGCTGAAGCTATGGGAAGCTTCTTTCTCCCATACCAAACAAGGCTTGAGACAGGCACTTGAGGCTAGTACGACTGCTCCATTTTCTTGGGAACCTAAGGTCCTCCCAGCTTTCTGCTTTGTCATCCTAGGGTGTCCCCCGTGTCCTCATGGTCCTATGTGACTGGTAGAGCTCCAGCCATCAAACCCAAGTTTCAAGCAGCAGGAGAGAAGATGGCACATGCTACTCAGTAAGAAGGCTACTTCCTGAGGCTCCCACAGGGACACTTCCACTTGTATCTCAATAGCCAGAACTTAGTCATATGACCATCACTAGGTCACGTGATCACAGCTAGCTGCAAGGGAGGCTGGGAAATGTAGTCTTTTAGCTGTGGGTGCTTTTCTGGCTGAAAGCATTCTGTTACTGAAGAGTAATAAGCTATTTGGAGGAAACTAGCAATTTCTGTGTATTAGCTTGCTGGCGCTGCTGTATTTACCACAAACTGGGTGGCTTACACAAGAGAAACTTATTTTTTCCCTATTCTGGAGGATGGAAGTCCAAGATCAAGGTGTCCGTGTCAGCAGGGTTGGTTTCTGCTGAGGCCTCTTTCCTTGATGTAGTTGACCTCTCTCCCTGTGTTTCCACGTGGCCTTCCCTCTGTGTTTGTGAGTCCACGTGTCCTCCCTGTAAGGAAGTCCGTCACATTGCATTAAGGCTCACCCTAATGGCCTCATTTTAGCTTCATTCGCTCCTTAAGACTTTGTCTCCAAGTGCAGTCACATTCTGAGCTACCAGGGGTTAGGACTTCAACTTGTGGATTTGGGAGAAGCACCGTTGAGCCTAAAACACCCTCTGCTTTTCTGACTTCCAAAACGACATCTACCACCAAAACAATCCAGCCGTCCACTTTGGGAAAAGTCACAGAACCTTGCAGTTTGGAAGGCAATGGTCACAACTCAAACACCCATAAGGACAGAGAACGTGAAAGAAGGAAGGAGGAGTAGAAATGAATCCAGGTGGGGATCATGGCAAGGTGTCAGGGACATGCCGTGACTAAGGGGGTGGTGGCTGCTAAGCTCCAGCTAGTTGCAGCCTCGTGGGAATTCTGTGTCTGTTACAGCTCTTCCAAATGTCTTAAAACATACGCAAACATTTTATGTGACTTCCCCCCAAATCTTACAATGGCAACTGTTCATTATTTTAATACTTTCCAGGTTAAATATAACATCCAGTGGGTGGAATTGGGCCACAGGTCACCACCCGTTGTGGTCTCCACCCCAGTTGAACACTGGAGTTCTGCACATGATTACTGAACATTTTTTTTTAAATAATGTTTTTATTGACTTTCAGAGAGAGGAAGGGAGAGGGATAGAGAGATAGAAACATCAAAGAGAGAGGAACATCTTTGATAGGCTGCTCCCTGCAAACCCCCTATTGAAGATTGAGGCTGCAATCCCTGGCATGTGGCCTGATGAGGAATCGAACCAGCGACCTCTTGGTTCATGGGTTGATGCTCAACCACTGAGCCACACTGGCCAGGCATTACTGAGCGCACTTTCTAAGATGCAGAGTGGGCTCCTGGGTTCTAGGAGCACAGCACTAAAGGAGAACATAAGAGATAGACTTTAAATGATCACCATATATATAAAATAAGTAATTACAAACTGATGAGAGCTATGAATGCAATGAAGGAGGGCTAAGAAAAATAGGGAACTCAGTTAAATTAGGAATTTAGTCAGGGAAAAACCTCTTAAGTAAATGACACAAGGTATGACGTGAACTCTTTAAAATTTTTTGTATTGATTTCAGAGATGAAGGGAGAGGGAGAGAGAGACATCAACGATGAGAGAATCATTGATCAGCTACCTTCTGCACGCCCCCTACTGGGAACTGAGCCTGGAAACCCCAGCATGTGCCCTGACTTGGAGTCGAATCTGAGACCCTTCAGTCTGCAGGCCGGACTCTATCCAATGAGCCAAACCAGCTAGGGCTGATGAGACTCTTAGGAACTCTCAAACGCCTTTGTAACTCATGCCTATGTATGTACGCACTGCCTATGTAAGGCATGACATGAAGGATGAAGAGGAGTAGGGGGAAGATGTACTAGAAACAAGCCAGCATGTGCAAAGGTCCTGAGGTGCTGGAAAATATGCTTTCCCATTTAGGAGAAGTGAAAGATGCACAATAGGAGTGACATAGAGAGTGACAGGAAACTAGGCCGTACCTGGTAAGGAATCTGATCTTCAACCTCCCCCTTCCCCTCAACATGATAAACACATGAGACAGAGAAGGGCTTCCATCAGAGAGACCGTCAGGAGGAAGAAGGGAGGAGACTGGGAATAGCCTGGGTGGGAGGAGGTAAGAGGAGGAAATGGTGTCTATACCAAAAACGGGTAGAGAGGGGCTGGGAAAGAGGCACAGACACCATTATGGTGAGTCCAGCTGAGCTCGCCCAACCGCGGGTGACTGGGTGGTGGAGGAGGGGAGAGTCTTGACCACAAGGCCTCCCTCCATCCTCCAGGGTCCTATGAGGTT
The DNA here is from genome assembly GCF_027574615.1 of Eptesicus fuscus. Classification (NCBI taxonomy): domain Eukaryota; kingdom Metazoa; phylum Chordata; class Mammalia; order Chiroptera; family Vespertilionidae; genus Eptesicus; species Eptesicus fuscus. The sequence continues at coordinate 44,811,090 of NC_072493.1, forward strand.
GCCTTCCCTTACGCTGCAGAGAAAATACAGGAGGTCATTGCGCAGCTTAAAGAAGGTAAAATGGACTCCCAACTCCTTCCCCCAGGTACACACACAATTTAAAAAAAAAAAAAACCAGTCTTAAAACGGCCATTCGCCTGATGGATCTCTGAACCGCCTGCCCTGGGTGGGACACAGGCTCTCCTCCTGCAGGAACCACTGGGGATCTGGCCCCGCCCCTTCGATCTAAGGTTCCCTCCCCAGCAAGGATCCCTTCTTGGGATGGTCCTGTCCCGGATTAGCCCGAGCCTCTCGCTCGGACCTGGCCCCGCGCGCTGTGCAAGTGGGCTACTGGCTTCAGGCCTGGCCACACCTCTCACCGGGCCCCTGAGACTCGCCAGGGGTCAGGCCCCGCCCCCTCGGTGGAATGCACCAGGGCTGGCCCCGCCGCCTCTGCACACAGCAGGCCTGCCACCCTTAGATGGCCAGAAGCCACCGGGGCCCTGACCTCCAGTGGAGTTGTGCAGGCCCGCCGGGTCCCCTGGTGGCATACAGCGGGCCCGGCCTCGCCCCCTTCGAGGAATGCACCGAGCTCAGTAACGTCCCCTCGGGGAGCTCCAGGTGGGCACCTCCCTGCACTCCCGGGGCTGAAACGCTTCCTCTCTCTCCGCAGTTCAGGCCTGCATCCCTCCCTGCGGTAAGCCCTCCACTCAAAAGCTCAGGATTGCGGGGGTAAGGGACGCGGTCAGGGCCGAAACGGGGGGTGGGGGGTGCGTTCCTGGTGGGAGCGCAGGGGTGGGCCTCAGATCCGAAGGAATCCAGTAAGAGCCCTGGAGAGAAAAGCAGGCATTGCTCCCCAACCTCATAAAAGGCGGGTCCGAAAGCCAAAGCAAACCAATAAAAAATAAAAAAAATCCCAGGGGCCGAAGAATGGTGAGAACCAGCCAATGAGCGCAGAGAAGGCGGGGCCCGGGTTCCAGCCGGTGGGACCCAGGGAGGCTGCCAACCCCTGACTCGCCCGAAGGGACGCGGGCTGGGAAAGGCGAGCGGCGCCCAGACCCAGCGTTCCCGCCCACAGGGCACCAGGAGCTCTCCCGGCGTTTCCGCTGCCTCGGGTGCTACTCCAGGGTCTGCGACTTCCCGCTGGACTGCCCAAGTGAGGGGCGGGGCCCGGGGGGCGGGAACCGGAGGGACCCGAGACAGGGCGGGGCTGGAGGAGGGGGCGTGGTCGAGGGCGGGGCCGAGGTGGTGACGCGGCCCGACTCCAGTTCAGGACGTGACGGTGCAACGGGGCGATCAGGCCCTGTTCTCCTGCACCGTGAAGTTCCAGTTGCCCAAAGAGGAGATCGCCTATTCCTGGAAGTTCGCAGAAGGAGGTGTGAGTAGGGGCGGGGCCCGCGCGAAGGGTTTTGGAGGCGAGTTGGGCTGCTTGGAAGATGGGGAGCCAGGACGCAGGGGTGGGGCTGGGCGAGGGGGGGCGGATCTCGGCCCAGATTCAGGCTTCGTGCAAAGGGAGGGTCGTGGCATTTAGGGGAGGAGTCAAGGCTCACACTGCCGGACCCGGGCTTGGGGACTTTGCGTCATTGTTTAGGGCGGGTGAGCAAGTCTCAGACCCCAGGGGCGGAGTCAAGATTTAGGAGGCGGGGGGGGGGGGGGGAGATGCTTGAATGGTCGGCGAGTAAGGGCGGAGGGTGGACCTCCAGAAGGCGTGGTCTAGATCGGGGGCGGGGCTTGTAGGGGTTCGGTAACGAGTCCGATGGGAGTCCGACCTGGGGCGGCCCCGCGGTTCCAGCCCGTGCGTCCCTGCAGGTGCGGACTCGGGACACGTCCTACTTCCGAGATATGCCCCGGGCCCGCGGGTACCTGGCGCGGATCCGGCCAGTGCAGCCCACGCACAGCGGGACCTTCTCCTGCGTGATCGCACACGACCAGCTCCCGCTGGCGCGCCTCTACTTCTTTCTGAACGGTGCGCGCGGGGCTGCGCGCGGCGGGGGCGGGGCTGCGCGCGGCGGGGCCCGCGTCCCGCTGACGTGCGCGTCCCCGCAGTGACGGGCCCTCCCCCGCGCGGGGAGACCGAGCTCCAGGTCGCCTTTCGGGAAGTGCTTCGCTGGGCGCCGCGAGAGGCGGAGGGGGTCGAACCCTGGAGGCCGAGCCTGGGCGAGCTGCTGGCCGAGCCTGAGGCTCTGACGCTCAGCAACCTGTGCCTGATCGCGGCCGCCGCAGCCTTAGCCTCAGCCGGTGTGACCCTGCTGGCGTGGTGAGTACCCGGAGGCGGATCGCAGCACCGAGCTCTCCTGAGTGCCAGTTCCTTCGTTTTTCAGACATAGAGGTCCAGGCCCCCAGCCCCTCCTCCCTCAGACCCAGGAGTCCAGGCCCCCAGCCCCTCCTCCCTCAGACCCAGGAGTCCAGGCCCCCAGCCCCTCCTCCCTCAGACCCAGGAGTCCAGGCCCCCAGCCCCTCCTCCCTCAGACCCAGGAGTCCATGCCCCAGCCCCTCCTCACTCAGACCCAGGAGTCCAGGCCCCCAGCCCCTCCTCCCTCAGACCCAGGAGTCCATGCCCCCAGCCCCTCCTCCCTCACACCCAGGGGTCCAGACCCCCAGCCCCTCCTCCCTCAGACCCAGGGGTCCATGCTCCAGCCCCCTCCTCCCTCAGACCCAGGAGTCCATGCCCCCAGCCCCTCCTCCCTCAGACCCAGGAGTCCAGGCCCCCAGCCCCTCCTCCCTCAGACCCAGGACTCCAGGCCCCCAGCCCCTCCTCCCTCAGACCCAGGAGTCCAGGCCCCCAGCCCCTCCTCCCTCAGACCCAGGACTCCAGGCCCCCAGCCCCCTTCTCCCTCAGACCCAGGAGTCCAGGCCCCCAGGCCCCTCCTCCCTCAGACCCAGGAGTCCAGGCCCCCAGCCCCTCCTCCCTCAGACCCAGGAGTCCAGGCCCCCAGCCCTTCCTCCCTCAGACCCAGGAGTCCAGGCCCCCAGCCCCTCCTCCCTCAGACCCAGGAGTCCAGGCTCTCTCCACCTTTGGGACTCAGACTTCCAGGACTCAGATATCTGCTCCCCAACTTCTCTCCTCCACACACAACCGCCTCTTTCTTTCCCCAGGATGTTCTTTCGATGGTACTTCAGTGGCAACTAACCAAGGTATCTTTCTGTTCCCTATCCTATTTCCATCCCTAAAATAAAGAATATATTTCAACTATACAAAGGCTTTCATCTTTGAAGGTGGTTACTGCCCATTTAGGTAGGAGGAGGGCAGCCTGCCCCAAATATGCCCCCGGAACTGTGCCTCCAGAATGACTGTAATATAGCCCGTCACCATGCAGGCCCCATGGTCAGGGATTTAGGCGTAAGCCCGACCAACCCAATTTCTGGCAGCCTCCTTGCCATTTCCGAGGGCAGAAGACACCCTAAGCAAGATTCTTCTCACCCCTGCAGGACGGGTGACATGCTGCTTCCTGCCTAAAATGATGTTTCTCCCTTTTTTGTCCGATTAACTCAGTTATGACTTCCCCTATACAGCCTTTACATGTACAGTAAAACCTCGAAATTACAGACTAATTCGGGCCAGCGAGTGTCTGTTAAAGCCGAAAGTCCATTATATAATAAAGTAGGTTTTTCTGAATGTGTATGTTAAAAAATTGACAAATTAGGTTACCTGTTTTTACTTAGGTAGACACATTGGTGTAATTAAAATTAAGTATGAATGAAAAGTTTAATTTCACGGAAAAGCTTTCTGTATGTCTTACTGTAATTTCCAGTTTGTACTGACTAGGTCTAGCCAATGCGTGCATTCACCAGTCACGGAGAGTAAACAGATGCACCCGGCGGGGGCGTGGCTTAGTGCTCGTGGGAACATCCCCTCACAGAGTTAAAACTGCTGCAGAAAGGCCACTGGACAACAGATCCAATTAACCCACGGGATGCGATGTGATCACATATTAAGCGTCCCCCGAACATCATTGATGAGCAGTGACTCTTGGATGTAGGTATGTAGACTGCAGTGCTCACTTCGGCAGCACATATACAGAGATTAGCATGGCCCCTGCTCAAGGATGACACGCAAATTCGTGAAGTGTTCCATATCTATCTTACCTTATAATAGACAAATATGCAAATTGACCGCACCTTCGCTACGCCCAAGCCACGCCCACCAACCTCGCCCACCAGGAAACCGTTGCAGGAACGCTGGGGTGTGGCGGAGCCCAAGGCCCGGAAAGCCACCCAGGGCTTTCCGGGCCTTGGGCGCCAGCCGCGTGCCTGCTCCGATCGCAGGAGCGAGCCGACCTGGGGGTTCGGGTCGCAGGGACGCTGGGTGCAGCCGAGCCCAAGGCCACCGCCCAGGACCAAGCCGGGACCCTGAAAGAAGGTAAAAGGCGGTGGCCACAGCCAAGGCCTGGGTCCCCGGTGCCGGCAGAAAACTGGTGCAGGCAGCCAGGTGAATGAAGGTCTATTGCACGAATCTTCGTGCAAACGGGCTACTAGTCTATATAATAAAAGCCTAAGCAACCATTACCTGGTAGAACGACCAGTCGCTAGGATGCACATTGAGCACCAGGGGGCAGAAGCTCAACACAGGAGGTGCCCGCTGGTGGCCAGTGTGCTCCCACAGGGGGAGCACCGCTCAGCCAGAAGCCTGGCTCACAGCTGGCAAGTGCAGTGGAGGTGGCGGGAGCCTCTCCTGCCTCCATGGCCGTGCTAAGGAGCAGTGAGCTAAGCAGTAAGGAGCAGTGAGCAAGCAGGCAGTAAGGAGCGAGGGGTCCCAGACTGTGAGAGGGCACAGGCTGGGCTGAGCAACACCCCCCCCCCCCCCGTGCATGAATTTCATGCACTGGGCCTCTAGTATATATATAAAAGCCTAAGCGACCATTACGATGAAAGGACTGGTCACTATGATGCGCACTGACCACCAGACACTCAACACAGGAGCTGCCCCCAGCCCACAGGCCCCGATCACCTGATCAGGGCTGAGCCCCCAGGCTGGGATGGGGAACCGGTGGTGGGTGGCACTAGACGCAGCCCCTTTCCCAGAGGGTCCAAGGGCCGGCTCCCTTCTAGGGATGGTGGCCAACCTCCTGGGTCTCTCCCCCTGTCCCTCCCTCAGCAGTCAGGCCCTGATCACTGGGTCTGGGATGGGGAACTGGGGGTGGGTGGCAGCGGACGTAGGCAGTGAGGGAAGGAGCGGGGGCGGAGGCGGGGAACCTGATCGGCCCTGATCACTGGCCAGGCATAGGGACCCCACCCGTGCACAAATTTTGTGCACTAGGCCTCTAGTTTTTTAAATAAATAAATAAATAAACTATAGTTGTAGATATGTAATATTTATTTATGTTGGCAAAAATACTACTGTGTTTTTTCCAACATATGGCCAATCTATACTAGTAAAAGGGTAATATGCAAATTGGTCACAACGCCCTCACAGTAACAACCGAACAGCAGGCTGCGTGGAGCAACCAAGCCAGCAGGGGGGGCAGGGAGGGGCAACCAGACCAGCAGAGGGGGCAGGGAGGGGCAACCAGGCCAGCAGGGGGGGACACTAAGGGGTAACCAGGCCAGTGGGAGGTGGGGGGGGGGGAGTTAGGGGTGACCAGGCTGGCGGGGGGGCAGTTAGGGCGATCAGGCAGGCAGGCAGGTGAGCAGTTAGGAGCCAGCTTTCCGGATTGTGAGAGGGATGTCCGACTGCCTCTATTTTAGCACATGCATAGCACTTGCTCAGAGCTAATGTATTTTTTTAATCTGGTTTTGTGTCTTCCCCACCTAAAAGATAAGCTCCCTCTGGGCGTGTACTCATTCTCCTTCACTGATGTGTGCATTCACTCAGCGAGTCTTTACTGAGTGCTTAGTATGTGCCAGGCATTTTCTAGGTACTGTCGAGACAGCAGTGAAGAAATCAGAACAGATGAAGATCTACACCTTCGTGGAGTTTAGATACTAGTGGAAGGTCAGACAATGAACAAGAAAATTAAGCAAAATAACATTTGCCTTCAGTTCTATAATAACTAGAGGCCCGATGCATGAAATTCGTGCAAGAGTAAGCCTTCCTTCCCCTGGCTGCCAGCTCTGGCTTCCCTCGGGCACCCAGGACCCGGGACCCGGGCTTCCCTCTGGCTGCCAGCACCCGGGACTCAGGCTTCCCTCACAGCAGGAGGCCCCGCCCACCCGCCACAGCCCATCGGTGAGTGGCCTGGGCCTCCCTCTTTGGGGTGATGGTGGAGCCCCCCGACCAATTGCATCACACCTGCCTTGGCTGGCCTGGCACCAGTGGGTGTCATAGCATAGTCCTGGATGGTCGTCTGGATGGTCATTCCGCTGTTCGGCCGTTCGGTCTATTTGCATATTACACTTTTATTAGATAGGATATGTGGGATGGAGAAAACACATCAGGGAAACTGAGATAGGGAAGGTTGGGGGGTGGGAGGGAGCAAGAGGAGCTTTGGAGAAGGCCTCACATTTATTATCTACTAGAGGCCCGATGCACGAAATTTGTGCAAGGGGCTCGGCCCTCACAGCAGACCCGACTGCCTCGCGGCCCTGCCCCCCACCCACTGGTCGTTCAGGAAGGTGGTCCCAGAAGGTCGTTCTGCCATCTGGTCTAATTAGCATATTAGCTCTTTATTATATGGGATATATATATTTTTTAAATTGATTTAAGAGAGGAAGGAAGAGGGAGATAGAAACATCAATGATGAGAGAGATCATTGATCGGCTGCCTCCTGCACACCTCCTAGTGGGGATCAAGTCCACAACCTGGGCATGTGCCCTTGACTGGAACTGAACCTGGGACCCTTCAGTCCACAGGCCAATGCTCTACTCACTGAACCAAACCAGCTAGGGCTATTTATATTTTTTAATATATTTTTATTGATTTCAGAGAGGAAGGAAAGGGGGGGGGAGAGAGAGAGAAACATCAGTGATTAGAGAGAATCATTGATCGGCTGCCTCCTGCACGCCCCCTATTGGGGATTGAGCCCTCAACCTAGGCATGTGTCCTGACGAGGAATCGAACCATGACCTGGTTCATGGGTTGACCCTCAACCACTGATCCACATTGGCTGGGCAAAGTCCCCATATTTAAATAAATTAGAGGCCCTGGCCGGCGTGGCTCAGTTGGTTAGGCGTTGTCCCGTGCACCCAAGGGTTGCTGGTTCGATTCCAGTCTGGGCACATGTATGGGGTGTGCAGGAGGCAGCCGATTGTGTTTTTCTCACATCCATGTTTCTCTCCCTCTCCCTCTCTCTCTAAAATAAGAAAGTAAATAAGGGGATGAGGTGTGAGCCATGTGGGTATTTTTGTTAAAGGTGTTCCAGCAGCCCAGCTGGTGTGGCTCAGTGGTTGAGCATCGACCTGTGAATCAGGAAGTCATGGTTTGATTTCCAGTTAGAGGCCACATGCCCAGGTTGTGGGCTTGATCCCCAATGTGGGGCATGCAGGAAGCAGCCAATCAATGATTCTCTCATCATTGATGTTTCTCTCTCTCTCTCCCTCCCTTCCTCTCTGAAATCAATAAAAATATTTTTAAAATAAAATAATAAAGGTATTCCAGCAAAAGAAACAGCAGAAGCAAAAGCCCTGAGGCCAGAGTGTGCCCTGCGTGGTGGGGGCGGGGCGGGAGGAAGGGGGGTGAGGGAGGGGGGATAGCAAGGAGGCCAGTGCAGCTGGCGCAGGGCTGTAGGAAATGAGTATGTGGTGAGGTCATGGGGAGCGCCAGGACCAGGTCACGCAGGACTTGGGCCACTGTAAGGTCTGGCTTTTCCTCTGTGTGAGCTCATGGGTCCTTTTGAGTCAAGGAAGGTGATGATTTGATTGGATGCTCACTGTATGGATAACAGAATCTGAGGGCGCGTCTGGAATTCAGGGGCGAGGGCTGATCTGAAGATAAAACATTTCAGAGTCCCCTCTCCAGGCACGGAGCGTGCATGAGGCCTTCAGTGCCAGAGCACTGGATGCACAGAGGAAATGAGTGTACAAGACGACGATCAGAAGTGTCTCTAAGGTTACGCAGGAGGCACCATGAAGTGGAACCCAGAAGGGAAGTGGGAATCGAGGCAGCTGGCCTTCTGAAAGGCAAGTGAAGAAAGCTTGTCAGGCCCTAGCCGGTGTGGCTCCGTGGGTGGGGCGTCGTCCCGTGCACCAAAGGGTTGCTGGTTCGATACCCAGTCAGGGCACATGCCCGGGTTATGGGCTTGATCCCCAGTAAGGGGGTGTGCAGGAGGCAGCCAATTGATGTTTCTCCCTTCTCTCTCTAAAAATCTATTAAAGATATATATATATATTAAATATATTTCATTGATTTTTTACAGAGAGGAAGGGAGAGGGATAGTTAGAATCGTTGATGAGAGAGAAACATCAATCAGCTGCCTCCTGCACACTCCCTACTGGGGATGTGCCCGCAACCAAGGGACATGCCCTTGACCGGCATCGAACCTGGGACCCTTCAGTCCGCAGGCCGACACTCTATCCACCCAGCCAAACCGGTCAGGGCAATAAAAATATATATTTTTTAAAAAAGCTGGAAACCAAGGCTGAGCCAGAAGTCAGTCCCCAATTCTCAACCACACAGCCCCCTTCATTTACAACAAAAAGAGGTTCCGGAGAAAAATAAATAAAAGTTTTTATTACAACCTAATCACACAGTACAAATGGAGATTCAATAAGAGCAGGGAGAAGGCGGGGGCCCTTTCCCCCATGCCCCTAAAAAAAAAAAATCACACCCTGATCAATAAATACCCCCCACCCCTCAGAGACCCAGAAGTCCCAGCCCCAGAACAGTCCAGGCTGAAGAATCTTTGAGTTTACCCCCCTCACTTCACAGAGGAGGGAAACTGAGGCCCAGAGAACTCCCCCAGCAAGTTCGTACGTAGCTCCTGGGGCGCGGTAGGTGTCTCGTCTCCCGCGCATCCTCCTGGACCAGCACCCGCGGACCCGCACTCACACCTGGACGCGGTAGCCCCCCGCCCTGCGCCGGCAGATCCTCCGCACGCCCACCCAGTAGAGCGTGAGCATGAGCGCCCAGTAGCCCAGGTAGGCGCCGGCCCCGGCCGCCAGGTGGCGCGCCTCGGCGGCCCGGGCGGGCCCGCTCCAGTCGGCGCTGGCCTCCTGCGCCACGCTGCGCGCCAGGCCGCCCAGCAGCAGCAGCGCCCACAGGGCCAGCGGCAGCACCGGCACGTAGTTGGCGGCCAGCTTCCTGCGGCCCGACGTGCCCCAGCCGCTCTGGTTCATGGTGGCCAGCGCCAGGAACTTGGCGGGCAGCAGGCCGCCCATGTAGAGCGGCGCGTAGAGCGAGAGCAGCAGCATGCGGGCGCAGCCCCGCAGCCAGGCCGCGAAGGCCGCCTTGGCCAGCGCCACGCCCTGCACGCACAGCAGCACCCACAGCAGCGCCCACGGGCGGCCCGCGTAGAAGAGCCGCAGCACCGTGGCCGCCACGAAGAAGGGGAAGAGGCCCGAGACCACCGCCTCGTAGGTCATCCACGCGTGGTGCCGGTGCCACCACAGCGCGTTGTACAGCCACTCGCGGAAGTACGACTTGGACCAGCGCGTCTGCTGGCTCAGCCAGCGCAGGAAGGACGCGGGCGTCTCCGAGTAGCAGCGGGACCGGGAGGTGTACCTGCGCAGCGGGGAGAAGTGGGCATCAGAAATGGCCACTAACCATGACCCCCTGGGCAAGCTTTCCGAACCGCTCTGAGCCTCGGTGTTACCATATTTATTGTTAAAATACATTTTTAAAATATATTTTATTGATTTTTTAGAGAGAGGAAGGGAGAGGGATAGAGTCAGAAACATCGATGGGAGAGATACATCGATCAGCTGCCTCCTGCACGCCCCCTACTGGAGATGTGCCCGCCACCCCAAGGTACATGCCCTTGACCGGAATCGAACCTGGGACCCTTCAGTCTGCAGGCCGGACGCTCTATCCACTGAGCCAAACCGGTCAGGGCTAAAATATATTTTTACAGATGGGAGAAGGAGAGAGAGAAACATCAATGATGGGAATCATTGATGGGCTGCCTCATGCACACCCCCTACTGGGGATCAAGCCGGCAGCCTAGGCATGTGTCCTGGTACGCTCAACCATTGAGCCACGCCAGCTGGGCAGTGTTACCCTATTTTAAAAGGGGTTAGTAATGGTTTGTACCTAGCCCTAGCTGGTTTGGTTCAGTGGATAGAACATCAGCCTGTGGCCTGAAGGTTCCTGGGTTCAATTCCAGTCAAGGGCACATGCCCAGGTTTTGGGCTTGATCCCCAGTAGGGGGCGTGCAGGAGGCAGTCAAGCAATGATTCTCATCATTGATGTTTCTACCTCTCTCTCCCTCTCCTTTTCTGAAATCAATAAAAATATTTTTAAAGCTGTTTAAAAAAAATAATAATGGTTTCTACCTAATTGTGAGGATTCAATGCCAAGTGCTTAGGACCAGTATATAGAGTACTTGTTCAATAAATGTTATCTACTCTGTACTACTGTTTTTACAATGACTAATAGTATTATTGCCATTACCAATATCATTACAGTTACTAACACTATTACTAACACTGTCGCTCATCTATTACGAATGCTCTGGCGCCGACTGTTATTGGCGGGCCCCATGGTGAGGAACAAGCCAGGCATGTTTCTCCCCAGAAGAGGCCACGTGTTAGGGCCTCTCCAGGGAACCATCAACCTCCCTTCCGGTGGCCTTGGCAGACATCACTAATCAATCCCCGAGGCTTCCAGCCACACCCACACAAGGCTGGAGTCCCTCGTATGGCACGCCATCAGGTGGCCGCCAGCACTCAGCTGGTTAGGAGGGGTCAGGCTATTCTGTCCCCACGGCATTACCTAAGAGTGTCCCGTCTCCTTCCCGTGTCCCTAGGCATCCTCAGTGGCCTCCCTGCGAACCCCCTCGCCCCTTGCAGTCTGTGTTCAAAACAGCAGCCAGAGCGATCCTGTGGCCACGTCGCCCATCTGCTGAGCACCCTCCCTCATTTTAGGCCGAAGCTCTTAGCCTGCCCGCAGCCTTTCATGGGTGGACTCCCTGCGCACTCTGTCCTCCTCTCCTGCACGCTCCCTTGTGCCATTTTCAGCCTCCATCCCTCTCTCGCCTCTGGCACCATGTGTAACAGTTCATTCCCTACCCTTAAACTTCCTATCCCCCTTCCTGGCTTTATTTATCTCCATGGCATGCGTCACTATCTACCGCACTATACGTTCTGTACTTTTCTTATTTTAAAAATATATTTTATTGATTTTTACAGAGAGGAAGAGAGAGGGATAGAGAGTTAGAAACATCGATGAGAGAGAAACATCGACCAGCTGCCTCCTACACACCTCCTACTGGGGATGTGCCTGCAACCAAGGTACATGCCATTGACCGGAATCGAACCTGGGACCTTTCAGTCCGCAGGCCGATGCTCTATCCACTGAGCCAAACAGGTCAGGGCTATGTTCTGTACTTTTCTTTCTGACTGCCTGCCTGCCTGCCCAGTCAGCGTAAGCATGCATTGTGTCTCTTTCGTTAACTGCTGCATCCCCAGACGCAAAACACTGTAGGCGCTTCACGTCTGTTGAGCGAGTGAATGCGTGGGGTTGGTTTACCCCGAGCTCTTTCTGGCCCTCCCCCGGGGCCTAGCTTTGTAGAAATCACTTTCCCCTGAACTGCACCTGCGAGTCTCATGGAGTTACATCTCTTCTTCCCGAAGCGCGTGCTGGTGTAGGCGCTCTCCCCTCTGTTACTTAGTTCTGCTCGCTTGCTCTCTCACTATCCATCTCCTTCCCTTCCTAACTCACTCAGAGTGACTGTGCTGCCGTGGTAACCTGTGCTGTCCGTGACAGAGCCATCTCACCCGCCGCATACTGTGTATCCTGTAGGCAGGACTCCCCACCCCCACCCGGCCTCACATGGGAGAGTCCATAGAGTCTCATGGTTCAGTGCAAATGCTACCCCTGCCGTCTTTCTCCCCCCCCCCCCCCCCATGGTCTCTTCCTCTCTCCTCTAATGTCTCACTTGGAAGAGCCCATTGTCCTGCAAGTGACTCTGGGTTTGGAGAATTCCTAACACACAAACATACACACACACTAACATGCACTAACACACAAACACACACACACACATACACTAACACATACACACACACTTGGGATACTCTTTGGCCTCCACGCCCACTCAACCACCTGGCCCCTCAGCTTACTTGGTGGCGTAGCCCATGCTGAGCATGCGGTTGGTGAGGTGCCGGTCATCCCCAAAAGTGCAGTGGGTGCCCAGGAACTTCTGGTTGTACCAGGCCTCAAGAAACTGCTGCAGGAGGTGGTTCCTGTACAGGCCTAGGTGGGCGGGAGGAAGGGGGGAGGGGTACAGAGCATCAGCCTCTGTGGTCGCCAACACTATCCCCACTCCTATCTCTAACCCCAACTCGTCTCCAATTCCAACCCCTTCCTTAACCACTTCAATCCCATTCTCAGCCCTATCACCAATCACAACTCCAGCCCCAATCCTGTTCTCAACCCCAAATCCTTCCTCGGCCCCATACCCATCCCAAACTTGCCCCAACCCTGTCCCTGACCCATACCCACTCTGACAGCACCCCCAGACCCTTCCTCAATCCCAAATCTATTCTCCACCCCTCCCCTACTCATCCTCGTCCGACCCATCGCCAACCCCAAACCTGGCCCCAACCCTGACCCTGACTCCAAACCCATTTCATCCCCTTCCCCAAAACCCTCCCCCAGCCCAGGGCTCATCCACACCCTTTCTTCAACCCATTCCCAACACCAAACACCATCCCCACCTCCAACTTCGCATCTTATCCCTATCCCCAATTCCTGTCCAAAGCCCCCCATCTTTGTCCGCAATCTTTCTGGCACCCCTTCTCCCTCTCACCCCATCCAGAGCCCTGCCAAGCCCGGCCCCCTGCTCACCGAGGGGACCGCTGATGCAGGACACACAGTGGAAGTAGCTCTGGCAGGCCCGCTCCACGTTGAAGGCCACCCAGTACCGCAGGCTGCTTAAGAAGCTGACCCAGGAGTCCAGAGGGTTGAGGATCCGCACGTCCCCCCCAACAGCCCCCACCCGGGGGTCATCGTCCAGCACCCGCACCAACTCCAGCAGTGCCATGGGGTCCAGCCTCGTGTCTGAGTCGCAGACCTGTGGGGTCGAAGAGGCCAGAATCAGGCTAGATCCCTGAATGGGGCTGGCGCTTGAGGCGAGGGCCCCCAGGGGTTGGGGAGCAGCTGGGACCCTCTGCAGCCAATTTGAACATAACCTTGAATTCTTAGTAATTTTCTATGTCTAATCACATTTTAAGATGACCGGTACCCTCCCCAAGACCCACGCTGTTGTATAATAAATACCCTCTCTGGTGTTTGGGCCAGACCTGTATAACTTTCTCCTAACAAACAGACTATGGCAAAAGGGATGGGATGTAACTCCCGTGATTAGATAACCTTTCATGGAAATGCTGAAGGGGTTTTGCAATGTAATTAAGGTTCCTAATCTCTTCACTGTGAGTTAATCAAAGGGAAGGTATCCAGGGTGGGCCTGACCTAGTCAGGTGAGCCCCATACAAGAGGGTCTAGAAGTCCGAGACTTTCTGTTGCGAGTCTGGAAGAGGCACGCTACCATGAGTTTTATGACTGTGGGGCGGCTACAGTGTCTGGACAGGTCCACGCCTGGGACTAATGAGAGGGCACAGTCCTCTCGTTGCCACGTGCAAGTCCCAGCTTGGAGGGCAGGGCCCTCCCAGCACAATGATAGCCAACAGCTGTAGTTGTCAGCTTGAACCTACGGTCCGAACACGTGGCCCCATGTGCCTGAGTGATGTGGGCTTGATAGAGTTCAGGTGCATGTAATTGAGTAGGATGAAAACCCACGAGAATGCTGTAAACATCTTGACCACACCCTTACTTTGCCTCGTGGCATCGGCTATAAAATAAAGACACGGCTTGTGGCCGTCGGCGCTGTTTCTCCATCAGAGGAGCAGCGTCCCACCCAGACCCAGCTTTCATTCTCTTGTCTGTCTTTTCTAAGCCTTTCAGCCGCCCCCACTCAGGTTCACCCTTGGCCGTGCCAGCGCGGCACATATGAAGGTGGAAAAAAAAATGTCAACAAATAGGTGAGCGTGGAAGGGGCCGCTGAGCCTCAGATAAGACCCAAGCTTGTGGCCTGATGGTACCCTGAACAGAGGACCCAGCTGGGCTTTGCCCAGACTCCTGAGCCATGGAAACTAGGAGGTAATAAATGTGTTTTGTTTCAAGCTGAAAAAGGTATCGTCATTTGTTACGCAGTAATAGAGAACGAATGCCATGCATTGATGAATGAATCGCTACATTGAATGAATGAATGAATGAATGAATGAATAAGTGAACAAATGACTATATGGAATAGACAGGTAAATGGATGAAAAAGTGAACAAGAGAATCTCAACACTGAATGAAGGAAGAGAATGAAGGGATCTCTCAATTTAATAAATAATTCTCCAGGCTGGTGTGGCTCAGCGGCTGAGTGTCCCGACCCATGGAACCAAGAGGTGCCCAGTTGGATTTCGGGTCAGGGCACGTGCCCTGGTTTCTGGTCGATCCCCAGTAGGGGGCGTGCAGAGGCAGCCAACCTTTGTCTCTCTCTCACCCATGTTTCCATTTCTCTCTTTCTCTCTCTCACTTTCTCTCTAAAATCAATAAAAACAAAACAAAAAATAAAGTTTAATGAATAATGCGATGGGTAGATGGATGCAGGAATGAATGCGTGAAGGAAATAAGTTCTACATTGGATGAAGAAAGAAATGAATCTCTACATTGGGTGGATAAGTAAATAAAGGAATGAGTGATCGCTTATTGGATGGATGGATGGATGGATGGATGGATGGATGGATGGATGGATGGATGAAGGAAGAGGTTCGTTACAATCGGAGGCCTCAGGGAAGAGGGATTCGGGTGTCAGGGCCACGTGGGGTGGGGGGCGCCTTCCACTCACCTGCACGTAGTCCACGGAGTCGCCCAGCGCCTTGAAGGCCGTGTACATGACCTCGCGCTTGCCGCCCCAGCGCTGCGCCACGCACACGCACCGGCGCGTCCTCACCAGCGCCTCCACCGCCAGGCGCCCCGGGTCCTCGGACTCCACCTCGCGGTAGGCGCCCGCGCCCGCCCCCGCCGCGCCCGCCGCCGCGGGCTCCCAGGGCTGGTGGTAGTTGCCGTCCCACACGTAGGTGGCGGGGTCCTCGTCGGCGAAGACCTCGCGGAACATGTCGACCATGTAGAGGTCCTCGGCGCGGTTGCCGTCCACCACCATGAGCACGCGCAGCCGCGCGCGCGGGTACAGCAGGGCGCGGGCGGACGCCAGGCACTGGCGCAGGTACGCGGGGTCCTCCTGGTACGCGGAGATGGTGAGCGCCACGCTGCGCGCCGTGGCCGCGTCCGGGGGCCCCCGCGCCGCCGCCCGCCGCGCCGCCGCCGCCACCCGCCGGTGCTCCAGGTACGCGAACAGGCTCTGCGCCACCAGGTGCGCCGACAGGAAGGCGCCGTAGAGGCCGAAGGCGAGGAGGCCGTGGCGATCGGAGGCGAGCGGCACGCCGGCCGCGTAGGCCCAGGTGATGAGGACCAGGATGAGCAGCGCGAAGGCGAGGGTCAGCACCCGCCGGGCCGGGCCGGAGCAGTGGCGGGCTGCCCGGCTGGGTTTGGGCACGTCCTGAGGGAAACGGAGAGGGGAGAGCAAGATTGAAAGGGTTATTTCCCCAAGCCAAGGATAGCATCCCCTTTCTTGTTAAAAAAAAAAAAAAAAAAAAGTAAAAATAAAAATAAAAAAAATCCCCTGAGTATCCAATGTTATTTTCATTAGTTAAAATAATTGTGGCAAACAGCCATCAAGGCATTCCCGATTGCGTTGATTCAAATGCATTTCCCCCACATTTTTAACAGCTCTTAAATCCACGAGGGTTACATTCAGTGGATTGTCACATTTAGTTAACAGGAATCCCCCTTTCTTGATGGCACATAAAATAATGATTCGGCCCTAGCCGGCTTGGCTCAGTGGATAGAGCATCAGCCTGTGGACTCAAGGGCACATGCCAGGGTTGCAGGCTCCACCCCCAGTAGGGGGCGTGCAGGAGGCAGCCGATCAATGATAATTGATGTTTCTGTCTTTCCCTCTCCCTTCCTCTCTGAAATCAATAAAAATATATTTTAAAAAATAATGATTCATTTCACGATCAAAGGTTCCTTACTGTTGAGACGATAATAGGAATAATAATATACTGTACATCTAAAAGAACAATACAGCCTTAGCCGGCTTGGCTCAGTGGATAGAGCATCAGCCTGCGGACTGAAGGGTCCCAGGTTTGATTCCCACCAAGGGCGCATGCCTGGGTTGCAGGCTCCATCCCCAGTAGGGGGTGTGCAGGAGGCAGCCAATCAATGATCCTCTTTCATCATTGATGTTTGTATCTCTCTTTCTCCCTTCCTCTCTGATATCAATAAAGAAATATATTTTGCCCTCGCTGGTTTGTTTCCGTGGTTAGAGCATCCACCTGCGGACTGAAAGGTTCCGGGTTCGATTCCAGTCGAGGGCACATGCTGGGTTGCGGGCTCCATCCCCAATAGGGGCCATACAGGAGGCAGCCAATCAATGATTCTCTCTCATCACTGATGTTTCTCTTTCTCTCTCCCTTCCTCTCTGAAATCAATAAAAATATATTTTTAAAAAAGAAATATATTTTAAAAATAAAAGAAAATACAATATGGTTTGTACCAGGGGCTTCTCTACGCCTTTTTGAGGAACTTAGTTTAAAGCTCACAACAATGGGAGTGTGTGTGTGGGGGGGGGGGGGGGCAGTGGTAAGATATGTACACATATAATACCTTAAAAAAATGGAAAAAAAAATAAAATAAACCTCACAACAGAGGAGTCCACAGGTGCAGCAGCCCGCCCACGCTCACACCTGGAAGCCGAGGAGCCAGGACTGGAACCCTAAGGATCCAATCACGAAACCTCAACCTTACATACCGGGCTTCCTCCTCTGCAGAGCCGGGTGGGACAGGAGAGTGTTTACCGCCGCCACCGAGATGGCAAAACGGAGGCCCGAGGAGCCAGGAGTGCGTGGCCCAAGGTCAGGAAGCCCGCAGTGGAGGAGGTTTCTCCCGTTTCCCACAGGCGTGGCATGGTTCACCACCTCCTCCCCTCTCTCCCTGCCAGGACCGGGTGCCAGTCTGTGGGGCTGGGAGAGTCCAGAATCAGAGGGGAGGGGTGCCTCCCGCTTTATGGGCTGTAAAATGGGGATTTAGCCCGTGCCACGTACTAAGCCCAGCTCTAGTGAGGTAGGTACTGTTCCTCTCTCCTGGTACCGATAAGGAAACTGAGGCACACAGGTGCCTTCTCTTGCCCAAGGTCCCTCGGTAGCCTGGCTCTATGCCCTCCTCTCTGCTCAACGGCCTCCTGGGGCACCAGGCCCCTCCTTGGGGTTTATTAGGAATTGAGGTAGTCATTAAGATACAGAGCTGTGCCCTGGCAGGTAGGTCCGTTGGTTAGGGGCCACATCATGATCCGCCAAGGTTGTGGGTTCGATCCCAGGTCAGGGCACATACAAGAATCAACCAGTGAGTGCATAAACGAGTGGAACGACAAATCAATGTCTCTGTATGTGACTTTCTCTCCCTTCCTCTCTCTCTAAAAATCAATCAATAAAAAAAATTTAAATATATATATATTTTTTATATTTTATTGATTTTTTACAGAGAGGAAAGGAGAGGGATAGAGAGCTAGAAACATCGATGAGAGAGAAACATCGACCAGCTGCCTCCTGCACACCCCCTCCTGGGGATGTGCCCGCAACCAAGGTACATGCCCTTGACCGGAATCGAACCTGGGACCTTTCAGTCCACAGACCGACGCTCTATCCACTGAGCCAAACCGGTTTTGGCTTAAATATATTTTTATTGATTTCAGAGAGGAAGGGAAAGAGATAGAAACATCAATGATGAGACAGAATCACTGATCAGCTGCCTCCTGCATGCCCCCCACTGGGGACCGAGCCCGCAATCTGGGCATGTGCTCCTGACCGGAATCAAACCCGGGACCCTTGAGTCCGCAGGTCGACGCTCCATCCACGGAGCCAAACCAGCCAGGGCAATAAAAAAAAATTTTTAAAGGATACAATACAGGAGTCACCGGCCACATGTGGCTACTGGGCCCTTGAAATGCAGCCAGTGTGACTGAGGAGCTGAATTTTTTTCATTTTATTTAATTTAAACTAAATATAAACGACGATCCTTGGTTCAGTTATTGGAAAGCGCTTAAGTGTGTTTGGAACAAGGAGGGTCGTTTTCAACTGTAAACCTTACGAAATCCAAGTATTTCCATGGGAAATGTAGCCTCTGTGTCAGATGGGCTACCCATCTGGATTTTGAAGCCTGAGTATGCAAGACAGAAAGTAAAATGTCTCATTCATATATTTGTATGGATGACTTACTAAAATGGTAATATTTTGATATAAAGCAACTATATACCTGTGGCCCAGTGCCCCTGCCTGTTTCACTATGGCCCGCAAGCTGTTCACATTTTTAAGTGGCTGGACAAAGTCAAAAGAGGAACCATATTTTGTGGCACATGAAAATTACATGATGTTCACATGTCAAGTTCTATCGGCACACAAGCACGCCCACAGTTACATGTGGTCTCTGGCTGAGTTCACACCAGGCCAAAGTTTGGCAGCAGAGGAGACCAGATGGCCGGCAAAGCCTCCAATATTGACTACCTGGCCTTGTACAGACAGCTGGCCGACCCCCGGCACACCTGGGTTAAATAAAACATATTACTAACATCAATTTCACCTGCTTCTTTTTACTCGGTTTCAGTGTAGCTACGAGGACATTTTAAACCACGTCTATAGCTCACGTTCCGTTCCTAGAGGACAGGGCGCAGGTGGAGCGCTCAGGCTGGCGCAAGTCAGCGCTCCACACCGACGATTGTTATTATTTCTCCCGCGATCCTCCGGCTCTGACCCTTTGCCCCAAGCGGAGCCCCGTCTGGGTTTCTGGGGGTGGCCAGCTTCATGCTGGGACTCACCCAGATGGGTGGGTTTCAATCCCACCCACACACATGAACACGCATGTATCGGCCGTGGACACCCACCCACGCGTACACTCACACACGACGAGTGACACGCAGACACGTATGTCCTAGAAGACGACCGGACACGTGTTCTAAGGCAGAACTTGGTGATCCTGAGACCCCCACTGACAGCCACAGGCGAACTGGGACATCCGCCTCTTGGTAAAAAGGAGCAATACCGAGAGCAGATGCCCACCCGACAGCAGACCCAGGCGCCCACCCAGGGTCTGGACAACAGAACAGCAATAGTCACACTGGGGTTCGAACCATATGAAATTGCCATTTTTTACAGGTCAACAGAGACCAGGTATCAGCAATTTCATCTGGTTCCACTTAAATTGAACACATCAAAAGAGAAATGCAGCCGAAACCGGTTTGGCTCCGTGGATGGAGCATCAGCCTGTGGACTGAAGGGTCCCAGGTTTGATTCCGATCAAGGGCATGTACCTTGGTTGCGGGCACATCCCCAGTAGGAGGTGTGCAGGAGGCAGCTGGTCGATGTTTCTCTCTCATCAATGTTCCTAACTCTCTATCTCTCTCCCTTCCTCTCTGTAAAAAAATCAATAAAATATAAATTTTTTAAAAAAGAGAGAAATGCAGATCCACCTGTGAAACACACACACACACCCCGGCCAACACACAGACATTACAGCAACACGAACATGGACATGCCACACACTACAGGTGGGACGGCCCCCGTATAGCCTGGACGCGCACACTCAGCCTCACGTGGTCGCTGGCCCACACCTGAGCTCACACCTGAAATCTCGGCACACGCGGTTCCCCTCACACGTGGTCACACGCCTGGTAGGGCCCCCCCACACGCACTCCCCTCACACACCTGTGTCATGGATGCGGGTCGTCTGGGCTCTCTCCTCGGCGGCTGCTCTCAGGGTTTCTCTGCGGCCCCAGGGCTGGGGGGGTCCTTTGTAGGCCAGCGCGGCGGGGGCGGGAGGAGGGGCTGACGTCAGAGCTGAGCTGGGCCAGGGGCTCTGAGGTCATGGCCGCCGGGCAGCTCCACCCGCTTCCCGCCACTACCCCCGCCCCCTGCGCCCCAGACGGCCTTCCTTCCAGGTCCCCCATCACCACCGCCCTCCCTTCTCCTCCTGGGTCTCCCCCATCACGCCCCTTCCCTCCCCGTTTTTCTCATCTCTCCCCTCTCCAATCCCTGTGTTCCTCTCCATCCCTGTATTTCTCCCCATCTCTCTCCCAGTCTCCATGTCTCTCTCTCTCTCTCCCCTTTTCTGTATTTCTCTTCATCCCTCCCCCCCTCTTTCCTCATCCCCCATTTCTCTCTCCTCCCCACATCCCCAGTTCTCCTCCCCACCCCCTTCTCACCCAGACATTCCTCCCCCCTGCACACTGCCCCTCCCCTTCTAGCCCCAGACTCTGTCCTGGGTTGGGTCCCCCAGGGACTTGGCTGGGGAACTGGCAGGAGGAGTGAAAGGACACACGTGCGTGGCTGTGGGTGTGACTGTGTGTGCGCTGGCTTGTGAGGCACGCTGTCTGGAACGGGAGCTGTGAGTGAATGTCTGTCCGCTCAGCGCCCAATTGACAGGTCCACGTGTGTGCATGTGCGTGTGTGCGTGCGTGTGTGCGGTGCCTGTGTGTGTGTGTGCCGGGGGCTGAGGAGGAGGCTGGGACCCTGGGATTTGCCTCCCAGGGGCTTGGGGGTCATCTCAGTTGCTGGCCAGGTGCCCCCAAGAGCTGCCTGGGAAGCTGAGTCCGTCTAAAGGTGCGAGTGGGGCCCTGGGGCTTCTGAGCCCCCAGCCCCTCAGGACCAGCGTCATTGTTTCCACGCCCTTCTTTCCACGATTAGGAACAGCAACACAAAACAAACCTGTACCTAATTCTGTCTGTCTTCTCCTCTTCCTGAGAACTGATAATGTGTTTCTCTCCCTCCATAGCTGTCATCCTGTGTCTGTGACTCTGATTCTTTTTTATTTATTTTTATTTTTTGTATTGTTGACCCTAATGAATATGCAATTATTCTTTTTTAAAATACATTTTTATTGATTCATTGATTTCAGAGAGGAAGGAAGAGAGAGCAAAACATCAATGATGAGAGAGAATCATTGATCGGCTGCCTCCTGCACACCCCCCACTGGGGATTGAGCCTGCAACCCGGGCATGTGCCCTTGACCAGAATCGAACCTGGGACCCTTCAGTCCGCAGGCCGACGCTCTATCCACCGAGCCAAAACGGCCAGGGCTCTCTGATTCTTTTTTAAATATAACTTTATTTTATTGTTTTTTATTGACTTCAGAAAGAGAAAGGGAGGGGGGGAGAGAGAGAAACATGGATGGGTTGCCTCCAGCATGTACCCTAACCAGGGATCGAACCCGCAACCTGGGCATGTGCCCTGACAGGGAATCGAACCTCCAACCTTCCTGCTCCAACCAACCGAGCCACCCGGGCCAGGGCTCTGCCTCTGATTCTTTATCCCTGTGCCTCCCCATCTTTTTCTCTCTCGCTTTGTGGCTGTCTTTCTCTGAGATGATCATTATGTCTTTGTCTTCCTGACTCTGTTTCTCTGTCCATCTGTCTGGTTCGCTTTCTCTGTATGTTCCTGTCTGTTTCTCTCTCTCTCTCTCTCTCTCTCTCTCTCTCTCTCTCTCTCTCTCTCTCTCTCTCTCCTGCTTATCTGCTTATTCTGGATTTGTGTGTGTTTCTAAATTTCTGGCTCTGGCTCCCTGATGTTCTTACTCTGCTTATTCTGTGCCTCTCTTTCTTTTTGAATGCCTCTCTGGCTTTCTAATCCACTCTCTCTCTCTCCCCTTGAGTTTCTCTCCTTTGACTCTCTGTATATATTTCTATTTCCTTCTCTCTGAATGCCTCTCTCTCTCTCCCCAGCTTTTGTTTCTCTCTCTTCCTCTTAGTGGCTGCCCATGTCTCCTTTCCCGCCTCTACATACCTATCCATCAGCCTATCTGTCTGGGTCTCTATCCTCCCTCGGTCCCTCTGCATCTCTGTGTCTCTTTCTGAAACTCCATCTCTCTCTCTCTCCCTCTCTCTCTCTCTCTCTCCTTCTCACTCACTGTTTCTCTGTGTTTTCCTGTTTCTAAGCCCCCCTTCTCCCTGCCCCTGGATCTCGTCCCACCTGTCGGGGAGCTCTCCCTGCAAGTGCCAAGCCCTCACTCCCTGGGTTCCCGGGAGAGGCAGGCTGTGCAGGGCCCGCTCCAGGTTGGGCCTTTGCCTGCGCCTGACTGTTGGGGGAAGAAGGCCAGTTCTGGGCCCCAGCAAGGGGAACCCCGCCCTCCCCCCAGAGCAAAGCTGGCCTGTGCTGACGCGGTTGCCAGGAGCCGGCCACTGCCTGGTGTCTGCCTGTGTCAGGATGATGGGTCCCTGGTGGGAGCTGAGCCAGGGCAGGAGGGGAGGGTGATTCCTCTACCCCAGGGTGGGGCTGGGGCAGTCCCCGGCTCCACTCAGAAGCTGGGTATTTGACTACCCCCCCACCCCACCCTACCAGGGTGGAGCCGCTGTATAAAACCAGATGCTTCTAAAACCAGAGTGTGGATACGGGAGGAGGGACCAGGGCTTTTAACTGCAATGGTTTCCTCCTCTATGGTCCAGGAGTCCAGACCCCAGCCCCTCCTCCCTCAGACCCAGGAGTCCAGACCCCAGCCCCTCCTCCCTCAGACCCAGGAGTCCAGGCCCCCAGCCCCTCCTCCCTCAGACCCAGGAGCCCAAACCCCCAGCCCCTCCTCCTTCAGACCCATTAGTCCAGGCCCCCAGCCCCTCCTCCCTCAGACCCAGGAGTCCAGGCCCCCAGCCCCTCCTTTCTCAGACCCAGGAGTCCAGGCCCCCAGCCCCTCCTTTCTCAGACCCAGGACTCCAGGACCCCAGCCCCTCCTCCCTCAGGCCCGGAGCCCAGGCTCCCAGAATTCCTTGCAGGGAGGTGACCAAGGCTGGAAGAGAAGACAGAGCTGAAAGCCAAGGACAGAACTGATAGTCCCACAGCAGGCAGGAACTGATAGTCCCACAGCAGGCAGGAACCTCCTGCTCCCCTCACTCACAGCCATTTCTCCCAGAAACCCCCACTCCAATGGGGCTGATCCCCGGACCCTGTTCTGCGTCCACCGTGGAAGAGTTCCGTTATGCTCAGAGAACCTCAGAGCGCGTTTCCAGACCAGGACAGAGGACATGTAAGGCAGATGAGGCAGACATGGGGGGCGGGGGAGGGGTAGGGGGAGGCACATTTGTTCACTGTAGGGATATCTCTTGCACTGCTGGCAAGCCGGGCCCCCAGATGGGCGATGCCAGGCATGGAGATGACTCAGACCCGGACCCAGCCCTTGAGGGGATGCCAGTCTGGTGGAGGAGACAGCTGTGTAAACAGAGGGCCACAGACCAGATCGAGGAAGCACCAACGCGGCTGGGGAGTCAGGGAGGGCTTCCTGGAGGAGGCGATGTGCTGAAGAGTTAGCCAGAGGAAGGGCAGGGGTGCCGAGAGGGCATCCAATCAAGGCATGTCCTGGCCAGTCAGGAAAGTACAGGTGGATTGAGATGGAAGCACCAATGGTGAGACACAGGGGGGTGTAGGGGTGGGGTGCATAGCAAGGTCCACCCGGCAGGGTTTTGAATGCCAGATTCAGAGGCTAGGACGCTGTCCTGGGGGCACTGGGGAGCCAGGGGAGGGGCAGGGGCAGCTCTGGCACTTGTGAGGGACACACCACGGTGTCTGGGTGGCGGGTCACATCTGGGTCCTCCCGGGCTAGAGCGAGCTCTGAGCCTGAGCCCGGAAGGTGTGGGCCGGAGGAGACTCGGGATGGGACGCGCAGAGTCTGGTTCACCCTGAGGAGCAAGGAGACGGGGATGGACAGCAGGCGTGGCGGGTGGGCTCGCCGTTCACTGGAGCTGTTCTGATGACGCCTGCACCATTTCAGGGGCCTGTTCTATTGCCTTGATATATATTTTATTGGATTTTTACAGAGAGGAAGGGAGAGGGATAGAGAGTCAGAAACATCGATCAGCTGCCTCCTGCACGGCCCCCACTGGGGATGTGCCCGCAACCAAGGCACATGCCCTTGACCGGAATCGAACCTGGGACCCTTCAGTCCGCAGGCCGACGCTCCATCCACTGAGCCAAACCGGCCAGGGCTTGCCTTGATATTTTATTATGAGGGAGAGCAGGGGCCCAGGCAGTACCCTGAGCATGTCTGTGTTCTGTTAAATACTTGAGTCCAGGCAAATGATTTCTCTGCAAGACGTCCTGGGGGGCGGGGTTGTGCTTTGGGACAGGTAGATACTGAGCAACAGAGGAGAGAGGAAGGGAGGGGGGAGGCTCACCTGATCCCCCTGTTTAACATGAACCCTGCCCCAACCCCTGATCCCCTCTACCCTCCTCCACTTCCTCTCTTTTCCTGGGCATTTCTCCCACAGAAAGCACGATTATAACTTGCCCGTTGATTATCTTTATTTGCATCATGGGCGTCTCCCGGGTTAGCCCTACCCAGGCAGCAGTCTCCACTGGTTTTGTCCGTGACTCTGTTTCCTCAGGGTCTGGACCGGCGTCCGGTACAGAGTAGCTGCTCAATGCGTACGTGTCGGAATGAATGCGTGAGGTCAGGAGGGTCAGAATGGTAGGTGGAGCGTGGGAAGAGAAAGAGGAGGAAAAGGAGAGGAGAGAAAGGAGGGAGGGAGGAGGGATAGAGGGGGGAGGATAGGGGAGAGGGCGGAGGGACAGGGAGGAAGGCAGAGGAGGGGGAGAGAGAGCGCCCAGCAGCAGGGAACCCCCCACCCTCCCCAGCATCCGAGTGTCCACCCCTCAGAGTGGCCAGTCCTGAGAGGGGTGGTGGGAGGAGCTGCCAGGGAGGTGGGACCCCAGGCCAGGCGTCCCAGATCGGCAAAGATCCCAAATCTGGAAGCAGACCGCCCCGGACTTCCCAGAACTCAAGGGCTTGGATCTCGGAGGCGCTCTGGCCCGGCTGGAGTTACACACAGACACACACACACCCACACACCCCTCACACCCAAGCTCTGGAAAACACCTAGGCCTCCACGATTCCACCAAAATGCTGGGGGGGACGGAGGCGGCGATGATGGCACACCCACCTTCTGCCTCTGGAGAGAGCTGTGGGACCTGGGGGGGCGCGGGGGCGCTATCTGCCCATAACTCTGTCTCTCCAGGTTAAGACCCCTCGGACCTGCTTCCTCCATTGCTCTTACCCTTTCCCGGAGGAAAACAGAGACAAAAAGAGCGAGGGAGAGGGAGAGAGACTTCCTTGTGGGCAGCTCCACAGGAGTGGTCTCATTTTCCAGAGAGGGAAACTGAGGCCTGGAGAGAGCAGTTTCCTGACTCAGACTGCTCTGTGCCTGCCAGGGAGGCTCTTCAGGGCCCGTCTGGGGTGAAGGCCGACCCGGGACTCAAGGTGGACCACGGCCCTTCAGCAAGGGAGTCGGGGAGGCACAGAGCAAAGCGTGTGTGCAACTGACCTGGGTCTGAGGGAGGAGGGGCTGGGGGCTGGGCCGCTGGGTCTGAGGGAGGAGGGGCTGGGGGCCTGGACTCCTGGGTCTGAGGGAGGAGGGGCTGGGGGCCTGGACCCCTGGGTCTGAGGGAGGAGGGGCTGGGGGCCTGGACTCCTGGATCTGAGGGAGGAGGGCTTGGGGGCCTGGACCCCTGGGTCTGAGGGAGGAGGGGCTGGGAGCCTGGACTCCTGGGTCTGAGGGAGGAGGGGCTGGGGAACTGGACACCTGGGTCTGAGGGAGGAGGGGCTGGGGGCCTGGACCCCTGGGTCTGAGGGAGGAGGGGCTGGGGGGCTGGACACCTGGGTCTGAGGGAGGAGGGGCTGGGGGCCTGGACCCCTGGATCAGAGGGAGGAGAGCTGGGGCCTGGACGCCTGGGTCTGAGGGAGGAGGATCTGGGTGTTGCAGAGGGGCCTGGCCTGGCCTTGGAGTCCATCCCTCAGCTCTGAGAAACCTCACAGACCCAGGTTCAGTTGCACACATGCTTTGCTCTGTGCCTCCCCGGCTCCCTTGCTGAAGGACCATGGTCCACCTTGAGTCCTGGGTCGGCCTTCACCCCAGACGGGCCCTGAAGAGCCTTCCTAGGAGGCACACAGCAGTCTGAGTCAGAAGACGGATGGGAGAATGGGGTGCCGAGGGCCGGGGAGGAGCCAGTTACTTGTGTGGTCTTGGCAAGCAGCCGATTTTCTTTGTTTCTTCTGAATTTATTGAGGTGGCCTTGGCTAATAAAACCATACAGGTTTCAAGCGTACATCTCTACAACATCACCTGCACACTGCACCGTGCGCTCACCACCGTTTTATGCCCCCGAGCCTCTCTTGTTTCATCTGTGAAATGGGACTACCTCAAATGGTCCCTCACACTGGAATATTTTTGTGAGTGTTAGCTGTTCCTCAACCAGCAGCAATGCAGGGTCCCCGGGACTGACTCAGGCTGCAAGAGGGGGACCCTGGCTGCCCAGGCTTTGGTCTAGGGCAGTGGTCGGCAAACTGCGGCTCGCGAGCCACATGCAGCTCTTTGGCCCCTTGAGTTTTTAGCAAAGGCCAGCTTAGGAGTACCCTAATTAAGTTCATAACAATGTACCTACCTATATAGTTTAAGTTTAAAAATTTGGCTCGCAAAAGAAATTTCAGTCGTTGTACTGTTGATACTTGGCTCTGTTGACTAATGAGTTGGCCGACCGACCGCTGGTCTAGGGAGTCAGCCCGGTTGGGGCTGGGAGGAGCTGGAGCTCTGGAGGAGCCAGCCACCTCCCTGCCGGGTGTAGCTTCCCCCTCCACCATCAGGCGAGGGGAGCCCATCATTGTTCGGATGGATGTGCATGTGCGTAGGTGAAACGGTGCTGGCCAGCCACCCAGCACGGGACCCCCGGGCCCCAGCCTCCTCAGGTCATTAAGACCCTCCCACCCCGGGCCATGTCTGTGAGCTTGGCACAGCAGGAAGCTCAGAAGTTTGGGGGGACAGACAGACAGCGCAGCACAGAGGGGTGCCATCAGGGGCGCCTCCCCGTAGAGGAGACCAGAGGAGCAGACGGGGAGGCCCCGCCTGTGGTCGGCGCGGCTGGCCCGCAGTCCGGGGCCGCCAGGAGGAGGAGCGAAGAGGAACGAACGCCGTCACGCTGAGCTGTCCGTCTGCGTCTGCTGCCCGCACCAGGCTGCGGGTTTCGGCCCAGACCCCATCCTGGCCGAGGCTCCCTGAGTCCTGGGAGGACATCCGTTTCCCAAACGCGCAAACTGGGGCTCAGGGAGGTGAAGGTGGGGGGGGGGGGGGGGCAGGAGCACACAGCCGGAAGCCGGCCCACCCTCCGCTCGGGGCACCATTCCGGAGCTCTGCAGATGGGGCTGCGGGCACAGAAGCATCCCCGTCCGGTGCACTGGCTAAAGGTGCAGATTACGGCCCTGAGCCCTGACCCGTTTGGCTCAGTGGATAGAGCATCGGCCTGCGGACTGGAGGGTCCCAGGCTCGATTCCGGTCAGGGGCATGCACCTGGGTTGCGGGCACATCCCCAGTGGGGGGGGGTGCAGGAGGCAGCTGACAGATGTTTCTAACTCTCTATCCCTACCCCTTCCTCTCTGTAAAAAAATCAATAAAATATATTTAAAAAAATGAAAGTTCAGATCACAGAGCCCCACTCCCACATACTGACTCGGTGAGCTCAGCGCCCCGGAAGTGACTTATACGAAGGCCCCAGAGTTTGAACCTGATGAAATTGCCATTTTTCCAGGTCACGAGGGGCCAAATATCTGTGATTTCAATTGGTTCAACTTAAATTGAACACATGGAAAGAGGAATTCAGACCACGTGTCAAGCAAGTACCTCTCTCTCTCTCTTCCTCTCCCTTCCTCCCTTTTCTCTCTGGGTAAAATGTTTAACCTCGGAGCTGGCGGTCGGCTGTGGTGCGGCGCCGCCGTGTCTTCCGGTCTCCTTCCCCCCGCGGCGCAGGGCTTTACGGGGTCACGTGAACAAAAGCATGATGGAGTTTTATGAGTCAACAGATTTTATTGTTCTTATTCCTTCAGTAGTTATTACAGTCATTTTCCTCTTCTTCTGGCTCTTCATCAAAGAAACATTATATGATGAAGTTCTTGCAAAACAGAAGAGAGAACAAAAGCTTACTCCTACCAAAACAGATCAGAAGAAGGCAGAAAAGAAAAAGAAGAAAGAAATCAGAATGGGAGCCTTCACGAAC
Organism: Eptesicus fuscus; assembly: GCF_027574615.1. Lineage (NCBI taxonomy): Eukaryota > Metazoa > Chordata > Mammalia > Chiroptera > Vespertilionidae > Eptesicus > Eptesicus fuscus. Next base: position 44,839,281 of record NC_072493.1, read on the forward strand.
CCGGGACTTTAAATGATCCGACGACGCCCTGGCTGTAGAAGCTGAGCAACTTGTACCAGTTCCACGGAATGTGGTTGAAACGTCTAGTGATGTTAGAGAAAGAAAAAAGAAGGGACAGAAACACAAGCCTGCACTAGAAGAGCAGGTCACCAAAGAAAGTGCTGTGTCAAAGATCCCAAGCAAAACTGTAGGACCTGTCCCCGTGTCCCAGTTACTAACCCCCCCACCCCCCAAGCATTTGCCTCAAAGAAGAAACCAGGACAGAGAAGTCTAAAAATGGAAGCGGTATTATAAGCTATTTAACTTTATTGGATGATAGCATTTGTTTTTAATAACTTTATTTTTTTTGGCAGAATTTTATGATTTTATTAACACATATACAATGTGCACACAATCTGTCTGTTCACTTTCTTCGCTGCGCAGCCTGGCACTGGGATTGGTGACTCTGATGGCCCGCTGGGCTGCTCTTTCCGCAGTGGCTTTGCGGCTCTTTGGGGAGACACTGTGAGCAGTCTCAGCACAGTGAGATTTATTGCACATCAGCAGCGCTTCAAGCTCCTTGACGTTATGGACCAGAAACTTCCGAAAGCCACTGGGCAGCATGTGCTTTGTTTTCTTGTTGCTCCCATAGCCAATGTTGGGCATCAAGATCTGGCCCTTGAATCTTCCACGCACCCTATTGTCAATGCCTCTGGGTTTCCGCCAGTTCCGCTTAATTTTGACATATCGGTCTGACTGGTGCCGGGTGAACTTCTTGGTCCTCTTTTTGACAATCTTGGGTTTCACGAGGGGTCTGAGGGCAGCCATGGCACCGAGTAGGAGATCTTAATAACTTTAGAGCTTGAAATTCATACCTAATAAAATAGCAGATGTGCATACAAAATGTTAAAAATAATGTTTACCGAAGCATGATATACACACAGAACACTGCTCATATACATGTGCCATTGGCTAATGTTCACAAGGTTAACACGCCTGTGTAACCAGCACCCAGATCAAGAAGCAGGGCCCTTAGCGGGTTTGGCTCAGTGGTTAGAGCATCTGTTTGCAGACTGAAGGATCCTGGGTTCCATTCTGGTCAAGGCCACAGGCCTGGGTTGGAGGCTCCATCCCTAGTGTGGGGCGTGCAGGAGGCAACTGATCAACGATTCTCATCATTGAAGTTTCTATCTCTCTCCCTTTCCCTTCCTCTCTAAAGTCAATAAAAATACCTTTAAAATTATTTTTTTTTTGAAAAGCAGGCATCCCCAGCTGCCTCCTTCCAGCCACCTACCCACACACACATGCGCACAGGGATGGGCACTGCTCTAACTCCGTCAGCACAGGTTACCCGGCTGCACCCGTCATGGAGACGATGGCACCGTACCTCGCTATTGCGCCCGGCTTCTTTCTCAGGACATCCTGCCTACGAGACTGGAGCAGGTTCTGATCACTGGCTCACTGCCCCCCCTCTCCCCCAGAGGAGCATCTCGCTGTGTGATCATGGCGCTGGCCCTCTTCACCGTGCAGACAATGCCTCCCCAGGAGGGAGTGCTCATAGACTCCTTTACAAGTGAGAAGACAGGGGCTCAAGGGAGGAAGCCCGGAGCCAGGAGCCGGGGTCCCACATGGCTCAGTCAGCTCAGGGCTCTAGGGCCCCGTTCTCCCCATCGCGTGTTGTGTCCGCGTGTCCTGACCAGGCAACGCTTCTCAGGCATCAGTGGTTTCACAAGCAGCAGAGCTGGGGGGGTCGGGGGGCGGGGCGGGGGAGAGATGGGGGAATACCCTGCCCTCCACCCCTCACCCACAGCTTCCCTTTCGGTGGTTCCAGTTACCCATAGTCACCCGGGGTCTGAAAATAAGAAATGGAACATTCCAGAAATGATCAAGTGATAAGTTCTTAGCTCCACGCCGCTCTGAGTCGCCAGATGACATCTCACGCCATCCCACACCGTCCCACCCGGCACGGGGACCATCCCTTTGCCAGCGCCCCTTGCGGTTCCCATCGCCTGCACGCTAGTCGCTTCACAGCCCTCTCAGTCACCACATGCACAGCCGCACGTGTTTAGTGGTAACCCTTATTTTACTTATTATGATTTATAATTATTTACTTAATCATACTTGGTTATTAGTTTGCTAACCTCTTCCTGTGCCTAATGTATACATTAACCTGTATCCTACGTATGTATATACAGGAAAAACCATGGACATACAGGGTTCAGGACTAGCCACGGTTTCAGGCACCCACTGGGGGTCTTGGAAGGTATCCCTGCTAATAAGGGAGGGGGGTGACCATAGACCTGGGGTCCCTCCTGATTCTTTTTTTTTTAAAAATATATTTTATTGATTTTTTACAGAGAGGAAGGGAGAGGGATAAAGAGTTAGAAACATCGATCAGCTGCCTCCTGCACATACTGGGAATGTGCCCGCAACCAAGGTACATGCCCCTGACTGGAATCGAACCTGGGACCCTTCAGTCCGTAGGCCGACGCTCTATCCACTGAGCCAAACCGGTTATGGCTCCTGATCCTTCCTGCCTTGCTCCGACCATCCGTGGCCCTCGCATGCTGGAGTTGATTTGTGATCTCCTCATAAAGGTCTCTCTGAGGTTTTAAAGGTTTTCAGAAAGCGCCACTGGCTACCTCACAAGCACACGGGTCAGAAGCAGAGCGAACACGGGGACAAAAACAAACACCAATGCGTGAGAATTCTCCTTTTTTTCACATGTCCTGGGGCCTGTGCCAGACTCTGTGGTCAGAACTCGGAAGCAAACTGGATACAGAACAGCCTTAATCAGCTCGGCCGGCGAGGTGGAGGGAGTGGGGGGAGGAGGGGGGCCCTCGGTCACACTACAGCCACCCTGGCCAACCTCTGCCACCAGCCATATGCAGCTGTTTACACTTAAATGGGCTCAAGTGAAATGAAATGTACAACCTAGCTCCTCCACGGGGGATCTGGACTCTGGGCTGGATACATAGCTGCCGTGATAAAGGGAGCCGTCCATGAGGGGGGCTGTTGGGAGGTGCCATGGTCCAACTGTGACCCCAATGTTAATGTCTGGGTTTTTCACCTCACACCAAGCGATTCCTCACTACCTGCCAGGTGTGCTACTGTCAGGTCCAGCCTGACAGGTTGAACTGGGCTGAGGTAGGGAGGTGGGATTTGAGAAAAGAAAAAAAGACGGGACAGCGGGAATCGGGAGGGCGGCGAATCTTCGAGAGACTGCGGCGCGTTTATTAACTCTGTAATGCCTTTTATACACAAAACACTGAATAGGAGGTCTGTGAAGAGGAATGTATTCTTTTTTCCTCTTAATCTCTAAGGGAGAGAGAGAGTAGAAGGACAAATTCTTGGTACAGTAAATCAGGCAGATTCTCAGTAAATAGTTAGACTTCTTGGCAAGCCATGAAAGGGTTGCTCTCATTCTGATAGCAGTCATATAAACAAACCTGGGAAAGCTCTGTAGGCAGGGGCTGCTCTCATTATACTGATTAATTGCCATCCAAACAGGCCTGGGAAAACTGTGTGGGTAGGGGGCCAGCCTTGCTAGCCCCTTCAGGTACAAGGACCGTGTCAGCTTACACCAGGCCTCCAGCATGCTACCATTTAACTCAATTCGGACACAGACTACCCAGCGATAGCATCAGAGCCTTGTAGGAGGGATGGATGTTTAAAAACGTACTTTTTAAAAAGAATTAAAAAAAAAATCACACTATCACAGATGCTCCCACAATTGCTAACATGGAAGCCACATGCCAGGCACAATACTTAGCTAAAGAAGATAAGGTTCCTGGCCTCTAAGAGAAAGCATTGGGCAAAGGTGTGTAAAAAACAGGCACTCCAACAAAAACTCACACACAGAGAAAGTTCCTAACAGCGTTCTCCGCCACGGCCCGGAAGTGAACACAACTAAAATGCCCGTCGGTGGGAAACAAAATGTGGTCTGTCCGTACAATGCAATTCTCTTTAGCCATGGGAAGGGATGAAGTACTGGTACCTGGTACAACGCGGGTGAACCCTGCGAAGGGAAAGGAGCCAGACACAAAAGGTCACACGCTGTAGATTCCATTTAGATGAAATATCCAGCGTAGGCAAATTCACAGACAGAAAGCGGATCGGTGGCTGCCAGGGCTGGGGCCTGGGGAATTACTGCGTGATGGATAGAGTTTCTGTTTGGGGTGATGAAAGCGTTCTGGAGAAGGTGGTCAGGACTGCACAGCAACCTCTATGCACTCAATGCCATGGGTGATATACTTATAATGGTTAAAACGCTAAATTCTAGGTGGTGTATTTTACCACAATTTTTATCAAGCAAAGGAGGAGGAGGAGGAGGGGGGGGAGGAAGAGGAGGAGGAGGAGGAGGAGGGGGAGGAGGAGGAGGAGGAGGAAGAGGAAGAGGAGGAGGAGGAGGAGGGGGAAGAGGAGGAGGAGGAGGAGGGGGAGGAGGAGGGGGAAGAGGAGGAGGAGGAGGGGGAGGAGGAGGAGGAGGAGGAGGGGGAGGGGGAGGAGGAGGAGGGAGAGGAGGAGGAGGGGGAGAATGGATATCAGAACATTGCCTGAAGGCTACAAGATATGCAACTTCTCGTCTCAGATTCTGCCCCCTTTCTCTTGTTGGGGGCATGCAAACCTCTTTCCCTCTGCCATAGTGAGAGGTCCAGCTTCGTTTTTGGTTTGTTTTCAAAGATGCGCACAATGGAGTGCTAACAGACGTGCGTAACCGAGTATTATTATGTCTATGGATTCCTGTGCCAGCGGAAGTGAGAGCAGGAGACTCCTTTCCCACTCTTGTCTCCGTGGCTATCTTCATCAGATAGATGGGAAGCACCGGTCCACCCATTGGGTGGGCTCAGGATGTTTGGGGTTAAAGAAGAGCATGATAGTAATACACAGTCCGATATGGGCATAAGATCTAGTTACACCGGGTACTCACAATCCATGCCAGGCTCTTGCCAACCGCTCAGCTTCCTGGCCTGGCCAGTGTGGCTCAGTTGGTGGAGCATCCTGTGCCCTGGAAGGTTACTGGCTTGATTTCTGGTCAGGGCACATGCCCAGGTTGTGGGTTCGGTCCCCGAGAGGCAACCAATCAATGTTTCTCTTTCACATACATGTTACTCTCTCTCTCTCCCTCCCTCTCTCTCTAATATCAGTACAAACATTTTAAAAAGAGCTCATTTTCTCTTCTAAACCTTGCCTCAACTTCCTCAAATGTTTGTTGTGAGGATGAAATAGGTTGATACCGTAAATCACGCGCTGGTGATTAACACACAGTTTGTATGAAATAATGTTAGGTTTTTGTAATTATTCTGCAGGTGAGGCAACTGAGACTTACAGCACTTAAGTTAATTGCTTAAAGTCACCCAAAAGCTAAGATTATCAGATCCCAGCAAAGGTCTCGCCCTGCCCTGCCGCCTCTGCAGTTGAGCTAACATTGTGAGCATTGAAATAGGGCAGTCCTATGTGGGATGGGCTGTAAGAACAAAACATTAGACTTCAAAGACTTAGAATGAAAAAAACAATGGGAATTATCTTGTTAATAATTTTTATGGTGACCACATGTTGAAATGATGATAATCTGGCAACATAAGGTTAATTAAAATATTTTACAAAAATTAACTTCACCTGGCCTTAGCTGGTTTGGCTCAGAGAATAGAGCATTGGCCTGCAGACTGAAAGATCCCGGGGTCAAGGCCACATGCCTGGATTGCGGGCTTGATCCCCCTAGCAGCAGGGAGTGTGGGGCGTGCAGGGCGTGCAGGAGGCAGCCATATTGATGTTTCCATCACTCTCTTTCCCTCTCCCTTCCTCTCTGAGATCAATTTAAAATTTTTTAAAAATTAACTTCATCTGTTTCTTCTTACTTTTTCAATGTGCCTTTTTAAAAGTTACACACGCGGCTCACATTTCTTTTGAACTTTGATGCTCTACAGCCTGGCAAATAATTTGTACATGTTTTCCCATCCCCACCCAACCACAGAGATACTCTGAGGACGGTGTGTCCTCAAGAATCTCTAGCCGAAAACGGTTTGGCTCAGTGGATAGAGCGTCGGCCTGCGGACTGAGGGGTCCCAGGTTCCATCCCGGTCAAGGGCATGTACCTTGGTTGCGGGCACATCCCCAGTGGGAGGTGTGCAGGAGGCAGCTGATTGATGTTTCTCTCTCATCGATGTTTCTAACTCTCTATCCCTCTCTTCCTCTCTGTGAAAAATCAATAAAATTTATTTAAAAAAAAAAAAAAGAATCTCTGAGATGCCTTGGCTGCTGGCTCAGTTGGATGGAGCATCATCCTGTACTCTAAAAAGTTGCAGGTCTGATCCCAAGTCAGGGCACTTACAGGATGCAACTGATCTCTCTCTCTCTCTCTCTCTCTCTCTCTCTCTCTCTCTCTCTTTTCCTCTCTGAAAGCAATAAAAATATAAACAAACAAACAAAACACACATTTCCTTGGGTGAGGACTTTTTAAATTAAAAACAAAGAATCTCTAAGGCCATCATTTGCAATAGGTGATGCAATGAATAAGGAAGATTCTGCAATGGCAGGAGGGGACACACCGGAAAGGAAAAGCTGTGCAAATGGGACTCCACCAATGCTGGAGGGTGAGGGAGAAAACCTCTGATCTCCAACCAAGTCACGCTGGTTGCCAGTTGCTGAGCTCCTTTTAGGGGGGGCGGGGGCGGGCAGTCACTGTGTGGAATCCTCACCTTTCTTGCCTCTGAGCTCAACAAGCTGGGAATTGGCTAAACATCCACCAGTGAATGACAGAAGCACCATGGGCTTTGAGAGGGGAAGTGACTGGCCTACGGTTTAAGGGTGCAATTCCGACAGAGCAGAGCTGGGTCCTGATGCTGGGCCCCACACAACATCCAGGGCCGGTTGCTTCATGTGCAGTCACATCACTGCCCTGGAAGGCCACTGCTTCCCTGTTATGTTCACTCCCTATGACCCATAATGATGGTGATTCTGGCCCTTCTGCTTTCTTCTTCAAGCCCTGAACCTCCTCTGTCATCCCACTCACAGCCGGTGTCCTTGCCTCATACCCCACCAAATCCACTCCGCGGTCTGCTCCTGCACCACCGCTCTCTGCTTCCACCACCGTGGCCAGAAAGCAGGTGTCCCGACCCAAGGCCCATGCTCTACTTGTTCTCTGGATCCCACCCCCTCATTTTCTCAAGAACCTCCCTCCTTCACTATCCCCTCTCTTGCAGCATCAAAATTTTCGTTCTACTCTCTTTCCCATCAGCACTTCAATACAACCTCTTATCTTTTTTTAAAATATATTTTATTGATTTTTTACAGAGAGGAAGGGAGAGGGATAGAGAGTTAGAAACATCGATGAGAAACATCAGCTGCCTCCTGCACACCTCGCCTCCTGCACACCCCCTACTGGGTATGTGCCCGCAACCAAGGTACATGCCCTTGACCAGAATCAAACCCTGGACCCCTCAGTCCACAGGCTGACGCTCTATCCACTGAGCCAAACTGACTCTGGCACAACCTCTTATTTAAAAAAAAAAAATTATCCTTCAACTCCACATTCTTCCGTAGTTTCTAACCAATTCCTTGGCTCTCTCATATCCTGAGAGTTGAGTGTTTGTTGCATTTACTTCTTCACCTTGTATTTCTCTAGAACTCCCTCCAAAGAGTCCCGTGTTCCCGCTATTCTGCTGAGTGTGCTTGTTGAGCTCCCCAGCCCCTCCGCAAACTGTGGTCCTTGATCTGGACAGTTCTAAGTTCTGGTCTCCTGAGGAGGATGGCTCTGGCTCTATCATCAGAAGACACACAAGAGGGGCCAGGAAGGGGCACGTGAACTGAACGAGGGTAAGAGGAACCCAGGGCTCCCTGTGCTTCTCAGTGGCCCCAGGACACCAAGAACAAACCAACATGGCACTGGTTTTCACAGCATTTAGGGCACAGATCGGGCCCTTTTAGAAACTCAAGTACCCGACGGTTTTCCTCAACCTCAGTCCTCTGTGGGGTGCAGAAGTTCAACCCTCTCAACAGCAAGATCTGGGCGTCCAGGAACTTTCTCCCTCAAGGAATCAGGGTAAATAAAGAAGCAAATACTATGGTGAGAAGAATCAGAGGTAAGCAATGAAAGGCAGAGATGACAATGAGACAGGAACCGGAAACAGAGACAGCTCCCGACAAAAGGCAGAGGACAGACAAGACAGAGCACTCCCCACTCAGCCACCATGACCAAGACTGGTCCCATAATCCTCTCTTCCTGTGGAATTCACTTGGAAGGCTTCTAGCCCAAAGAGATGAAGGTTATCCAAAAATTTTACGTATTATCCAAGGGTATCAGGAGTGATATAAGGAATTACGGGAAGACAGAGACAGAGGTAAGGGCAGTCGTCCTAAAAACATTATTCCCCAGGCTTTGTATCAATTAGAATGCTTTCAATTATAACTAATTTATAATTTACAATTATCAATAATAATAAAAGGGTAATATGCTAACTAGACCAGACGTCCTTCTGGACATCATTCCGTACTAAGCCAGGCCAGAGGGAAGCAAGCCCGGGTCCCAGGTGCCAGAGGGAAGCTGGTGCCGGCAGCCAGGGGAAAGAAGGCCTACTCTTGCACGGATTTCATGCATCGGGCCTCTAGTACCTAATAATGGCTTAAACCAAGACTATAGTCATAGTTTACAAGAATTTTGGAGCTGGGTAGTGCTAGGTTAGGTTCTGTCTGAATAATATCATCAAGAACCATGTTTATTTTAATCAACCCCAATGTGGTGGATTTCTTCCTGGAGATTGCCACCTCATGGCAGTAAGATGGTTGCCAATAACTCCTGATTCACACAATAGTATCCCCAGCCATAGATATGCAGATGAAATGGGGAATCACTGAAGATTTTTAATCAGAAGTGGGATATGTTCAGATTTGTATTTTACACAAATTTCTTTGGGGTCATACATAAAAGACAAATTTTAGAAGACTGCCAAGGAAGGAAGGATAAACAGTGTGGGTGTGATCAAGAGTCAAAAGGAAGCCAAAGTTGCGAGGAATTAAAATGAACAGCATGGCAGAGGGCACTAGGTAGTGAGAAAAAAAACAAGAGGCATGGGATGCCACAGAGAGTAACTGACAGATATGTAAGTCTGGCTAAACAGACACATAAAAAGATGCTCAATTTCACCCACCATCAGAGAAATGCCAATAAAAACCACAATGAGATTCCATCTCACACATATTAGAATGACTATCATCAATAAATCAACAAACAACAAGTATTGGTGAGGATGTAGAAAAAAGGGAACCTTCATGCACTGTTAGTGGGTATGCAAATGGTTGCAACCACTATGAAAAACAGTATGGAGGTTCCTCAAAATTTGAAAAATAAAACTACCCATGACCCAGCTATTCCACTTCTGGGTCTTTATCCTAAGAAATTCAAAACACTAATTAAAAAATATGTATGCATCCCATGTTCATTGCATTATTATTTACAATAGCCAAGATAAGAAAGCAACCTAAGTGCCCATCAATAGATGATTGGATAAAGAAGATGCGGTACATATGTACAACGGAATATTACTTGGCCATAAAAAAAATAAAATCTTACCATTTTTGACAATATGAATGGACCTAGAGCAAGCATGTCAAACTCAAAGGCTAACACGGGCCAAATAAACAAGGTGTAAGTTTATGTGGGCTGCAAAAAAACAAAAGCTTCAATTTTCATAGAAACATAAGTTTATTTCAATAGAGACATGCTGAATACAAAGGGCTGAAATAGATGAGTCATCATTAATAAGTATTCATGGTGGGCTGCATGCGGCCCACAGGTCGGAAGTTTGACATGCTTGACCTAGAGGGTATTAAGCTAAGTGAAAAAAGTCAAAGACAAACACCATATGATTTCACTAATATGTGGGATCTAAAAAATCAAAGTAAACAAACAAAACAGAAACGGACTCATGGATACATAGAACAAACTGACGGTCTTCAGAGGGGAGCGGAGGTTGGGTGTATGGGTAAAAAAGGTAAAGGGAATAGGAAGAACAAATTGGCAATTACGAAACAGTCCTGGGAGTGTAAAGTACAGCATGGAAAATACAGTCAATAATACTGTAATAATATGGATGGTGCCAGGTACATATTAGACTTACCAGGGGGATCACTTCATAAGTTATATACATACATGTCTAACCACTGGGCTATACATCTGAAAGTTATATAATACTGAATGTCAAATGTAAATAAAAATTAAAAAAATAAAATGAAATAGAAGTCGGGCCGAAACCGGTTTGGCTCAGTGGATAGAGCGTCGGCCTGTGGACTGAAAGGTCCCAGGTTCGATTCCGGTCAAGGGCATGTACCTTGGTTGCGGGCACATCCCCAGTTGGGGGTGTGCAGGAGGCAGCTGATCGATGTTTCTCTCTCATCGATGTTTCTAACTCTCTATCCCTCTCCCTTCTTCTCTGTAAAAAAAAAAATCAATAGAATATATATTAAAAAATAAATAAATAAATAAGTCGGGCTGTTCTTTCTGGAACTGCATGTTTCTCACAAGCCCTTTTACTGAAACATAAGAAGGTTCTGTTTTGTTCCTTGCTACCAAGAAGCAGAAATGACATTGGGGTTAACCTGGGGCAAACTCTTGCCTGTGCTGCAAAAACCCCTCGCTACTCTGGTAGCTGATGTCTGAAATGGCCTCTGTGAATAGCCACGTCTCAGTAAATCAGGGTGCCTGAGACGGGGAAGCCAGATTGTCTGGGCTGGACACCCAGGTCTGCCCTTGAATAGTTCTGCAACTAGTAGAGTCATTCGACCCAGAGGTCAGCAAAATGTTTTCTGTAAAAAGCCAGATAGTAAATATTTTACATTTTACAGGCCCTAGAGTCTCCATCACAACTCCTCAGCTCTGCCATTATAGCATGAATACAGCCATAGGCAATATGTAAATGATGAGCATAGCTGTATGCCAATAAAACTTTATTTAAGGACACTGAAGTTTGGATTTTATATAACCTCATAGAATATTATTTTTAAATAAAAAAAAAAAAAACAGGAATTGAACCGGTGACCTCCTGGTGTATGGGCGACGCTCAACCAACTGAGCCACACCAGCCAGGTAGCATATTTTTCTTTTGGTTTTCTTCAGCCATTAAAGAATGTAAAACCCATTTCTGCCTCATGGGTCATATAAAAACAGGTGGGTGTGACCCTGATTTCACTTCCCTGAAGCTCAATCACCTCATTGATGACTTCAGAATAATAATACCTAGAGGACTTTTTGAGCAAAACAAATAAGCTATTTCATACAAAGCACTTAGCATGACTTCTTGTGCACTAAATATTACCTATATACTAGAAAAAAATTCTCAGTCTTGTTTTACAGTCTCTCTGGGTGAAACTAGCCACACTGAAGGCTTCAGCCACACCTGTTAACAGTCTCCAAATACTTGTCTTCAGTCGGACTTTGCTCTGAAATTCCAGACATCATGGGTTCCTCTGTCCCTTCAGGCCCACCTGCAGAATTTGATCTCATTACCTTCTCCTATAAGTCTGTATTTTGGAATGAATTATGTGTCTCTCCCCGCCTCCCCCCCCAAAAAAAAAATTTATAAGTTGAAGTCCTAAACACCAGTACCTCAGCATGTGACTATGTTAGGAGCTAGGGTCTTTAAAGTGATCACAAGGTAAAATTAAGTCGTTAGGATGGAACCTGATCCAATCTGACTGGTGTCCTAATAAGAAGAGATTAGGACACAGATACGCATAAAGGGACAACCATGTGATGACACAGGAAGAAGATGACCATCTACAAGCCAAGGAGAGAGGCCTCAGGAGAAACCAACCCTGATGACTCCCTAATCCCGAACTTGCAGCCTTCAGAGCTGTGGGAAATCAATTTCTTTTCTTTAAGCAGCACAGTCTGCGGTATTTTGTTATGACAGCCCTAGAAAACTAATATTCTGCTTCTCCTCATGAAATTCCATCTCACCGATGGCCCTCAAATCTATCAAATGATAACAGTGTGGTGATTTTAAAGAAAATGGCCACAAAATTCTTTGGCACATCTCCCACTGAGAGCTAGGGCCTATTCCCTCTCTCCTTGAACCTGGGTGGGGTTGGGACTACTTTGACCAATGGAATGAGGTAGGGATGATGCGCATGAATACCGAGGCTAGGTCAGAAAAGGTCACGAAGCTTCTCCTGACTCTCCGGGAATAATCATTCTGCAGGAAGGCAGCCATCATGCAAGAAATCTGGTCACCCCAAGGCCGCCAAGCTTCAGCGGCTTGTGGAGGTCATTCCGGCTCCAGCCTTGCTAAGTGTTTGAGTCATTCCCACTCGTGAATGAAGGAGTCTGAGATGACTCCAGTCGGTCCCCTTGAAGTCACCCCCAAATCTTTGGGTCTTTGGGTAAAAACAAGCATCTCCTCTGTGCCTTATTCTAATTTGCAGACCACACAATTAATTAACCCAATAAAATGGTTGTTGTGTACATGTACATATAGATGCCTCTGCCCCAATATTTACACACACACACACACACACACACACACACACACACACACACACACACTCTTTCCTGGCACAGACTCCTCAAACCTTGTAAGTTCCTAAGTGTTAAGAGCACTAGGAGCGTCTTTTGTTCTAACAGGTGACTGTGGTGGGCTCCTGGATGGGGGCTGGTCACCACGCAGACCAAACCATGATTAGAAGCTTGGAATTTTCAACTAGTCCTGCCAAGCCCCATTCTCCAGAGAGGGGAGAGGGGCTGGAAATGGACTTAATAATTGATCATGCCTACATGAGAAAGCCTTCATAAAATCCCAAGAGTACACAATTCAGGGAGCTTCCAGGTGGGTGAACATGTCCACAGCAGGAGGTTGACGATGCACCCTAACTGCATGGGGACAGAAGTGCCTGTGCCCTGACCTCGTTCCATGTATGTCTTCATCTGTATTATCATATCCTTTAATCCTAACTAATAAAAGAGTAATATGCAAATTGACCATCACTCCACACAAGATGGCTGCCCCTATGTGGACACAAGATGGCCAGCAGGGGAGGGCAGTTGGGAGCAACCAGGCCTGTAGGGGAGGGCAGTTAGGGGTGATCAGGCCTGTAGGGGAGGGCAGTTAGGGGCAATCAGGCTGGCAGGGGAGCAGTTAGGCATCAATCAGGCTGGCAAGGGAGTGGTTAGGGGGTGATCAGGCTGGCAGGCAGAAGCAGTTAGGGGCAATCAGGCTGGCAGGGGAGCAGTTAGGCATCAATCAGGCTGGCAAGGGAGTGGTTAGGGGGTGATCAGGCTGGCAGGCAGAAGCAGTTAGGGGCAATCAGGCTAGCAGGGGAGCAGTTAGGCATCAATCAGGCTGGCAAGGGAGTGGTTAGGGGGTGATCAGGCGGGCAGGCAGAAGCAGTTAGGGGCAATCAGAAGGAAGGCAGGCGAGCAGTTGGGAGCCAGCAGTCTTGGATTGTGAGAGGGATGTCCGACTGCCCGTTTAGGCCCGATCCCACTCCTAAACGGGCAGTCAGACATCCCTCGAGCAGTCCCAAATTGGAGAGGGTGCAGGCTGGACTGAGGGACACACACCACCGTGCATGAATTTCATGCACCGGGCCTCTAGTCCTTTAATAAACTGATAAGTGTTACCCTGCGTTCTTTAAATTAATCAAACCTATGGAGGGCGTCATTGAAACCTCTGATCTGTAGCTGGTTGTTCAGAAGCACAAGGGACAACATGAACTTGTGACTGACATCTGAAGTGTGGATGGAAGAAGGGTAGTCAGTCTTGTGAGACTCAGCCCTTAATCTGTGGGATTTGATGCAATCTCCAGAATTGAGTTAAATTGTAGGACGCAAAGCTTGTGGAGGAGACATGCTTGTTGTTGAGGGCAGGGGGGACTCCACACACTTTTTGTGACTGGAAGTAAAGTGTTCTAAGTAAAAAGTAAAGGAGACACACAAATACACAGTGGGGAAGAACTGAGTTTTCCCTTACACAGTTGTTTTACATAACTATGTTTCTTAGTGGTTTATTATGTACTAACTAGAGGCCCAAGGCACGAGATTCATGCAAAAATGGGCTTTCCTTCCCCTGGCTGCCGGCACTGCCTTTGCTCTGGCCCGGAGCCGCCTTTCTGCCTTCCCACGCTGCCCAGAGGCTCAGAGCAGCTGGGGTGGTGTGGAACACCTGCATCCTGCCCTGCCCCTAGCCGCTAGGTTGCCTGCATATGCAAATTAATCCACCAGCTTTGTTGGATTAATTTGCATAGTCACTCCTGATTGGCTGGGGGGTGTCATGAAGGTACAGTCAATTAGCATGTTGCTCTTTTATTAGGTAGATAGTAACTGGAATCACAATCAAGAAATGTGGGATTCATGCCAAAACCGGTTTGGCTCAGTGGATAGAGCGTCGGCTTGCGGACTGGAAGGTCCCGGGTTCGATTCCGGTCAAGGGCATGTACCTTGGTTGCGAGCACATCCCCAGTGGGGTGTGTGCAGGAGGCAGCTGGTCGATGTTTCTCTCTCATCGACGTTTCTAGCTCTCTATCCCTCTCCCTTCCTCCCTGTAAAAATCAATAAAATATATTAAAAAAAAAAAAAAAAAGAAATGTGGGATTCATACTTACCTGGCAGGGGAGATACCATGATCACGAAGGTCGTTTTCCCAGGGCGAGGCTTATCCATTGCACTCCTGGATGTGCTGACCCCTGCGATATAATTTTAAAAAAAAGAAAAAGGAAAAGAAATGTGGGATTCATAAAGAGTTCTCCTGCCCTGGCCACTGTGGCTCAGTGGCTAAATCATCGGCCCTCCCCCGGAAGGGTCATGAGCTTAATTCCTCATCAAAGGCACATACCTGGGTTGCAAATTCCATTCCATGTGTGGGGGGCAACCAATCGATGTTCTCTCTCACATCGATGTTTCTCTCTGTCTCTCCTCCCTCCCTTCCACTCTCTCTAAAAATCAGTGGGAAAATATCCTGTGGTGAGGGTTAACAACAAACAAACAAAAGAGCGCTCCTTCTTTATTCATTCCCTATAGCCATCCAGTCTCCAAGGCCAGTCGGCTAGGCCTGGACAATCTCTCCCAAAACCACATCTCCTCCCTATTACACTATCCCTGACCTCGTGGCTCTTCAGCAGCTTGACCTTGATCTCCTGCAACATCCTCTATTCTTGGATCTCTGCCTCCAATTGGGAACATTCTCAAACCCTTCCCTTTGCAGGACTCGAGGATATTTTTCCACCTGAAGCACCCCCCCAACAAATCCCTGTCCTGATTAAATGGCTTTTCATTTTCCTAAGGAGAAATTCCAAGTCCTTCTTGTAGCATTCAAGACCCACTAAGCAATGACCCTGTCACCTTCTACAGAATCATCACTTATTGCTCTCTGCTTCACCGTGTGCCCCAATAACCAAATGTAGCCTATTTCTTGGGCCTTTTCTGTGAACTTTCACTCCCCTCAACCTGGAATCCAATTCTCGTTCTTCTCTTTGAGCTTCTCAGCCTAGGTGTTACCTCCTCCAGGAAGTGATCCTAAACCCTGTAAGTATGAGTTAGCTGTTCCTTTTGGGGAGGGTCCCATAATGACCCAAGAATCTCCCTATCACTACATATACCCCATTCTTTGGTAATTACGCACTTCACTCTCTAATATCTCCATACACTTGGTCAGTTTCTCCAGGGTAGAGTCCATGACTAATCTCTACCACCCCTTGCTCCTTGATAAATTAACTCCATTTTATTCAGTTGGGAATATACCTTCATCCTAAGCCAATTCAGTCAACCAATTTTTTTTTTTTAATTTTTCCAGGGAGTGAGCTACAGATGGGTATGTCACTCAGTTCTGCCAATGGAAGGTAAGAAGAGGTCCTATTTGCCTCTAGAAAGATTTTCCTTCTTCATTAAATGATAGAGGTATGTGAATAGAGTCTATTTTTCTGCCCAATTCCCTCCCTTCTGGCTTCAAAGGTTATTTAGATGTGATGTCTGGAACAGTAGCAGCCACTTTGTGGACATGTTCAAGGAATCACCAAAAGAAAACCAATAGAGCCGAAACTGGTTTGGCTCAGTGGATAGAGCGTCGGCCTGCAGACTCAAGGGTCCCAGGTTCGATTCCGGTCAAGGGCATGTACCTTGGTTGCGGGCACATCCCCAGTGCGGGGTGTGCAGGAGGCAGCTGACCGATGTTTCTCTCTCATCGATGTTTCTGACTCTCTGTCCCTCTCTCTTCCTCTCTGTAAAAAAATCAGTAAAATAAAGAAGAATTTATTTATTTAAAGAATTTTTAAAAAAAGAAAAAAGAAAAAAAAAAACACCAATAGGATAATAGAGTGGAAGGATTAACTCAATTAAAAGCCCACAACCCCCACATGTGCCCCACCAGGAATTGAACAATGACCTCCTGGTTCATGGGTCAATGCTCAATCACCGAGCCACTTCAGTCAGGCTATAATAACTCCTGAATAATGAGATTTGATGAACTTCTACGTTAGTGAACACATCAACATAGGGAGGCTGGTGCTCCCAGAAAGAACATGGAAGGTCTGTGCACACACTCCCTCCATACCTTGCCCTGTGTATCTCTTCCATTTAGCTTTCTTGGGTTGTACCCTTTATAATAACCTGACAAGCATGTAATTTGTACTCCTGATTTCTATGAGCCATTCTAGCAAATTATCAAACCAACGGAGAGGGTCAGGGCAATGCCTGACATATAGCTGCTCAATTAGAAGTACAGTTCGCAACCTGGGATTTGCAATTGTCAACCCAAGTGAGAGTAGCCTTCTGGCATTGAGCCCATTACCTTGTGGAATCTGGCCCTAATTCCAGATAGACAGTGTCAGTTTGAATTGTAGGATACCCAGTTCAGGTCCACAGAGAATTGGAGAATTTCTTGATGGAGAACAAACCCACACATTTGGTGTCAGAAGTGGTATGTGAGTAGAGAAACAATTTTTGTTTAACCATCATCTCTGGTTTTTGTTGTTGTTTGCCTCAAATTCTTCTCACCTCAGTACTTGTTCATTTCCCTGAATCTCTGAAAGAGAAAGGGCCAGGATACCCAGCCCTTTGATATTTAGAGGACTGAACTCCTGTCTCCGGGAGGCAAGGGGAACATTCAGACATAAAGTTTCTAAGGATAGCATGCTGATGCTATATCGAGAGAGACTTATGGGAACTGAAAAAAGCTCTGAGTTTCTGCCACCTGACTGATTTCAGGCCCATTGTCCCTCCCCCTTGTTCTTCAATAAAGTGCTGAAGCCTTCTGCCTGAGTTACTCCACAGGAATACAGGCATTGGCCACAGGAACAGGGTCTCAGCTGGTGGTAAGTTGGAAGCCTGATAATTTAAAAATTATTATTTGAATACCCACTATGTGGCAGATACCTCCTGAGCTCTAGAGCTAGACTGTCCAATAAGAATCCACTTGCCACATATGATTATTGAGTTGTTAGTCTGACCCAGAGGTGTTGTAGTAAAAAATGAATTTTGTATATTCAAGACTTAGTACAAAAATGATACAAAATATCTTAGTGGTAATTCCTATATTAGTTCCATGTTCAAATTATATTTTTTTGAAATGTTGGGTTAAATAAAAATATTATTAAAATTAATTAATGTAGCCCTGCCAGTGTGGCTCAGTTGGCTGGGCATCGTCCCATGCACTAAGGGATTGCCAGTTCGATTCCTGGTCAGGGCACATACCCAGGTTGCTGCTTGGTCCCCAGTGGGCGGCATGCAGGGGGCAGCTGATCGATGACTTTCTCTCTCTTCGCTCCCTCTAAAAATCAATTAAAATAATTTAAAGGTTAAAAAATTAAATTAATTAATATATTACTAAAATTGATTTCTTTTACTTTGTAAAAAAATTTCAAGTCACATAAGTGGCTTGCATTTATGTTTTTATTGGCCAGAGTGACTGTAGAAATACAGTACTGAGAAAACTTGGTAATCTTTGCAGCATATGTACTAATGTGGAGGGTGTTTAGAATAAAAATAAAAAATAAACAAGAACAGTACCTAGTGAGACAGACTACACCTGGGGTAGTTGCTTTACATTGTGGGTCAGCAAGGACCTCTCTGAGACTATAATATCTAAGCTAAGAATATTGAGAAAGAGACACATGTGGGAAACTTGAAAGAAAGCATAGTAGGCAGAAGGAACAGGGGATACAAAAGCCCTGAGATGGCGATGAGGTTGGCATGTTCAAGAAATCGAAGGAATTCAGTGTGGATCCATCACAGTGTGTGAGAGGACAGCAGGTGAGAGAGGACCGCGGATGTGTGAGGTCTGAGGGTTAACCAGGGCAGACCCACGAGTGCTTGGTGAGCTTGAGTTAGGAGTTTGGAAGCCATTGGAGGGTATTGAGCAGAATAATGTCATGGTATGATTTGTGTTTATAAAAGATCATTTGGCTTGTGTCTGGAGAATGGGCTGGGCGGCAGGGGGGAGGGTGCAGCATCAGTGGTAAGAAAAAGCTATTTACAAAGTTAGTGCCAATAAACAGTCAGACAAGGACCATGGACAAGGGTAATGGCAATAAAAATGATTCCAGATATCAACTCAGTTGCTTTGTAAATAGAATTGATTGACTTGGATTGGATGGTCAGGGAAAAAGAAATCAAGGATAAGTAATACATTTAGAAATTCAACTACTGAATGTTTTGTCTCCAAATAGACACAGAATATTGGGTGAGTTCCAGATATGAGAGGACGGAAGAACTAAGAGCTGGGTTTAGGCAATGTTATGTTTGGGGTGCCTGTGGGACTCCCATGGGGAGATGTCAAGAGTCAGCTGGTTACATATCAGGGGAGAACTCTGCGGAGGAGCCAAGGCTGATTCCACAGATCGGAAGTTATCAGTGTAACGTTACAAGCTACGAGACTGGGTGACACCGCCTACGCAACAAGTAGAGAACAGAGGAGGCAGGAGCTCCACAACATTTGGAGTTAAATTTACAGGAGAAAGAGGCTTCTGGTCAAGATGGCAGCGTAGGCAAAAGTGGTACTCGCCTCCTCTCACATCAAAATTCACAACTCGGCCTTGGCCAGTTTGTCTCACTGGTTAGAGCATAGGCCTGTGGACCAAAGGATTGTGGGTTCGATTCCTGGTCAAGGGTACCTCTGTTGCAGATTCACCAGCCCTGGTAGGGGCAGGTGTGGGAGGCAACCAATCCATGTGTCTCTCACTTGGATGTTTCTCTCTCTCCCTCTCCCCTCTTTCCCTCTCCCTCTCTCTCTCCCTTGCTCTATCTGAAATAAATTAAAAAAATACTTTTTAAAAAAATGAACAATAAAATGGTAATAAATGCATATCTCAACTATTGAATCTAAAAATCAAAATAAATGAACAAGGAATCCAATGAATAAAAGAAAATGATGAATAAAATAGAACTAGAGGCATAGAAACATGGAACAGACTGACAAATCTCAGAGGGACGAAAAGAGGGGGGTCTGGGAGAGATTAATCAAAGAACTTATATGCATATATGCACTATCTATGGACACAGACAATAGGGTGGTAAAGGCCTGGGGTGGGATGGGAATCAGGTGGAAGGGGGGTGGGGGGAGGGGAAAGGGGGGACATCTGTAATACTTTCAATAATAAATGGTGGGTGTGTTTTTTTTAATTAGAGGAGAAAAAGAAAGTAAATAATACTGAGTTGAAGTGACCAACGGAGCTTTAAAGATAACCAAAGTGTGTGCATTTTACCATCTAAAGGCATAAAAAACTTGTTTTCAGAAGGAGGATGTGGTTTATGGGTCTCATGTCACTAAGATATCAGGATAAGACCTGAGAAGGCACACTGGGGCGGTGACATGGAGGCCATAGGCCTCCTTAAGGGGAGCACAGTCCGTGGAGTGCTCAGGACCTAAGTCAATTTGCAGTGAGTTTAGGAGAAAAATTGAGATGACAAGTGGAGACACTGCCTTTCAGCGTTTGGCTGTGAATACTCTTCACTGTGAGAATTTTCTTGAGAGAACAAGGCTGAAGCTGGAAAGGAGCTTAGGCCAAGGACAGTTTCTTTGTGAAGGGAGGGGCTATGATCATGTTTGTCTGATGGAATGGTCTCGTAGAAAGAATATCTTGGGGAAGTTTTGGCAGGTAAGTGATATTGCAGATGGGGAATTGTTGGGAAAGTGGGACAGAGAGAGGATCCAGAGCAAACATGAAGGGGGAATGAACAAGAACTCTTGACTCACTCACTAACAGGTACAGACACACTAGAGAGTATGCTTGAGCGAAGGCTAAAAAGTTCACAATCATTACCCTTTTCTCATTAAAATATTAGTCAAGGGCATCAGCTGAGAGCAGGAATGGGGAGGAGGTTAAGAAATCTGAGGAGAAATCAGAACTTCAAAGCATGAAGATGCAAACATGATGAAGAAAGAGAGGAACATAACAAGGGACTGCTGAGTTCCCATGTAAAATCTGTGGTCATAAATTGGGTGGTGCCCTGCAACAATTCTGATCTTGGGCAGGTTGCTCTCTCTGCCCAATGTATGATGACACTAATCCAAAAGCAAGGATGTTGTCATTGGAGTTGATAAATTGTCCTGTAAATGACACCTTTTATGAGTCACCGAATAGCAGCCATCATAACCCATCTGAGCACCATCTGTGGAACACAGGTTCTCCCCCACCCTGCAATGAGAGTGGGCCCATAATTTCACAACTCTGTCGCATTGACCTTTCCCTAACTATCATTGCCCAATCATCCTTCCTTGTTGTATCAACATTTTTAAACCAATAATTTAAGAAATTGTTGAGCTCATCATATCCTCTGAGGCCCTTGTAGGGTGTCGACTGGGTGGGTAGAGAGAACTGACCCTGTAGAAGAAGTATGGGGTGGGAGAAAGTTAAGAGGAGATTTCTGGTGGAATCCTGAGCTCAAATTCAGGCTCTCCCTCTTACTAACTGGGGGCTTTCAAAAAATTAATATAACCAGTTTAAGCCTTCACTTCCTGATCAGTACAATGGTTATACTAGTTATAACTACCATGATTCCATATTTTGAAAGTCACAGAGTATGCTTAGTGCTTTACACATATTCACACATGCAATCCTCAAGAGCCATATAAGAGGACTTTTCCTGAGGATTAAGAGAGGAGCTCTTGGCACATACAAGATGTTCATAAGTAGTTAATACAATAATGATCACCATTGTTCTTGACCTGAACTTGAGCTTCCACAATGTATGGTCCAGGATTGTGTCCTAGGACACAGGACAGAGGCTGGTGAGCACCAAGAGTCCCCATGTGTTAAAGACACTGGTCCACCCTAAAAGATTTCCATGTCTATTCTCATCTAATCCTCACCTAAAAATTGTTTTAACCAGAAAATCACCCTATCTGTAGAGGAGCAAACTGTAGTTCAAAGAGATATCACTAACTAAACACTCATATTGGGCAAGGTGTCAGAGAAGAGATTAGAGTACAGATTGACATAACTCCAGTGACCAACACTCCCGTAAAATACTGACTCTCAACTAGAGGTGATTTTACCCCCTGAGGACATTTGACACTTATAGCTGGAAGGTGTTGCTACTGGGTTCTTGCAGGAGGCCAGAGAGGTGGATAAACATTCTATAATGTAGAGGACAGTCCCCCAAAACAAAGAATTATCCACCCAAATATCAATGTTGCCAAGAATGAGAAACCCTGCCCTACGTGAAGCAACATCCCATAGACAACTGGGTGAAAGTGTTAAGTGAAACAGGAACAAAAGAAAAAGGGGGAAAATGAAGTAAATTGTCATACTAGGGTATGGTCATCTCCAGGTAATATTGGGGGAGGGATCTTTAGAAGACAGTATTTACAGTGGCAAAGGCAGTGGCTCTGGAATCAGCTCAATCTGGTTTTCAAAGCTTGCTGTCTCCACTGGCTGGCTGGGCTCATGGCAGTGAACAACTACTGAAACCCTTAGACCATGATTTCCCCCTGGTGAAAAAGGGATCATAATGGGTGTCTTGCAATATTATTTATATACTTTTTTATTTCTTTCAGAGAAGAAGGGAGAGAGAGAATCATTGATCAGCTGCTTTCGCACGCCCCCCCCCCTTCCCCCTCCGCGGATCAAGCCCACAACTCGGGCATGTGCCCTGACCGGGAACCAAACTTCAACCTCCTGGTTCATAGGTTGACACCCAACCAGTGGTGAGCCATGCTGGCTGGGCTTGCAATATTATTACAAGTACTAAATGTACATCGGTGCTCAAAAATTGGTATGTCTCTGCAGGAAGCAAGTAAGCCTAGGCTAAGATGATTCTCAATTTTTTAGGCCATACAAAATTACCCTAGATGTTATGCAATGAGATTCAAGGATGGGTTCATGAATGTGCATTTCAAAAGCCACCCTGGATGTTTCTGTAAAGCTCATAGACCACAGAATGAGGAGCTTGGATAGGTGGAATAGACAAGTGGGTCACACAGATATTGGGTTGAATCTGGAGGCAACAGTTACAGATGTGCCCCGGTCCAGAGGCAATAACTACTATATTTTTGTGCATTCTTATTCCTAAGAGCAAGCAAAATTTATGCCAAAAGCTCCCCAGGATATCTTCCCCTAGTGTTATTGCACAGGATTTGGTCATGTTCCACTGCTAAGATACTCCTTTGCAAAGCAAAGCAAATTCCAGTTACGAATGAGACTATCAGGATTTGCCTCCAAAGATGGAGAGGAACATCTTCCCTGAAGAGTGAGAAACTAAATACAACTGAGGTATGGTCAGCAGAGAAGAATGGGGGAACCCAACCATGTGGCTCAGTTGGTTGAACGTCATCCCATGCACCAAGAGGTCACTGGTGAGAGTCCCAGTCCGGGCACATGCCTGGATTACAGGCTCGATCCCGCATAGGGGATATGCAGGAGACAGCCGATAGATAATGTTTCTCTCTCTCTCTCCTTTTCCCTCCCCCTCTCTCTCAAATCAATAAAAATGTATTTTTAAAATATATCCTCTGGCCGAAACCGGTTTGGCTCAGTGGATAGAGCGTCTACCTGCGGACCGAGGGGTCCCGGGTTCGATTCCGGTCAAGGGCACGTACATGGGTTGCGGGCACATCCCCAGTGGGGGGCGTGCAGGAGGTGGCTGATCGATGTTTCTCTCTCATCGATGTTTCTAGTTCTCTATCCCTCTCCCTTCCTCTCTGTAAAAAATCAATAATAATATATATATATATATATATATATATATATATCCTCTGGTGAGGATTAAGAATAAGTTTTTTTAATGAAGAAATGGGTATCGGGTGGAAATTCAGCAATGAATGTCACAGTGGTATAGTAGAGGAAGGACTCAGATCTAGCTGGATTCAAGTCCTACCTCTACCACTTACTACCTAACTGACCTTCTAGGTCTCATAATTGCTCTGAATATCAATTTATTCTTATGAAAACTAGATATAATGACCATAATAGAGTTGTGTGTAAGTCAACTGGATATACTACCGTGTGTAAGTCAATTGGATATACTAGTGTAAGTCAACTGGATATACTAGTGTGTGTGTATATACATATATATATACATATATATATATATATGTATATATAGATATGTGTGTGTGTGTATATATATATATACATATATATACATATATATATAGCATTGCCATTTAATAGAATGCATGGTTTCTAGTAAGAACCCCACAAATATTAACTAAATCTATTATTCTAATATTATCTATGCCACAGATACTAAAGCTATACCATGAGTGAAAATTTCTTGTATCTCAAACAGAGAGCTCCATGGTAAACAGGGACAATGGAAAACAGAAGGGCTGAATTTACTAACCTCTTCTAGCACAGACTGCTCAGAATGTCATGTTACAATATATGACCAGTAACTGTTCAAGATTACCTTCAGCCATAAACTCAAACCACACCCTAAACTTTAAAGACTAATCCATCAATAGGTCAAGGATTCTCACGGGGGAGGAACAGGAGCTGGGAGTCGGTGAGAACCTGGGGCTGGCAGAGGCGGCAGAGCCTGCCAGCATCTAGGCATTGAGTCATGGGAGGAAGGGTTGTGACCATACTCACTCTGAGTCTACTGCTCCCTCACTGTGCCCACCATACCTCCCATCGATTTTCTGTTGTTTATACACCCTCAGCTCAGGATTCCACTGATGGACAGGAGCCTTGTAACACTCTTGGCTAAGTAATCAGCCTAATAGGTGGAATGTATGTTAATAACTATGGGAATATGGAGAAGTGTCTTTTCCCAAAGGAACAGCCAAGAGTCTGTCCAATTTTAGTGACTAGCCACAAAGTTCAGGGGAGTGGGTCTGGAGAGGAAGCTCTAGTGGAAGTTGTTGGCCTGAACAGAAATGCTGCAGTACGGTGCACCGCTGACACATTCCCATTGTTGAAATGTTTCAGGTGTGGGCAGGATGGAACCTGGCTACACTGCTCCGCAGATCTTCTTATTTGTGGCGCATGGGATCACCTGTGTCCTCGGCATCGTGGGAAATGGGCTTGTGATCTGGGTGGCTGGATTCCGGATGGCACGCACAGTCACCACCTTGTGTTACCTGAACCTGGCCTTAGCCGACTTCCTCTTCAGCGCCACTCTGCCATTCTTCATTGTTGTAAGTTCTATGCAGGCACGATGGCCTTATGGCCAGTTCCTATGCAAGTTATTTAACATTATGATAGACACAAACCTGTTTGCCAGTGTCTTCCTCATTGCTTTCATTGCTCTGGACCGCTGTATTTGTGTCCTGCATCCGGTCTGGGCCCAGAACCACCGCACTCTAAGTCTGGCTAAAAAAGTGATCATTGTACCCTGGATTCTTTCTCTACTCCTTAACTTGCCAGCTGTCATCTTCATCAATACAGTAACGGATGATAACGGGGATATATACTGTGGTTTCGACTTGGACTTCTGGGGTGACATCAGTGAAGAAGAGAAGTTGCAGAGGTTGTTTACCACATTAGCAATCATAGGGATCAACCGGTTTGTCATTGGCTTCACTCTACCGATGTCCATCATCGCCATCTGCTATGGGCTCATTGCAGCCAAGATCCGAAACAAGGGCGTGACAAAGTCCAGCCGTCCCTTACGGGTCCTCGCAGTTGTTGGAGCTTCCTTTTTCATTTGCTGCTTCCCCTTTCAACTGTGTCTTCTTCTGAACACACTCTATATCAGAGCAATACTGAAAGGAAAGTACAATATCATTCTTCTCCTGCTATCTCTAACAAGCACCCTGGCCTTTTTCAATAGTTGCCTCAACCCAATGCTCTATGTCTTCCTGGGGAGAGACTTCCGAAAGAGACTGATCCACTCCCTGCCTGCCAGTCTGGAGAGGGCCCTGACTGAGGACTGTGCCCCAACCAGTCACACAACAACCAAATCTTCTTCACTTCCTACTGAGGCCGAACTACAGGAGATGTGAGGTGACTGGGATCATTTATGAGCTTTGCCTGCTGCTGTCCAGCTCCCTCTTCCAGCTTCATCTTACCTGAGGTCATACTGAGTGTTAGGTAAAATTTCCCTGCCCAAGAGACTGTAGAAAGAGACTGAGGGCCCCATTATTACACTCAGAGTTTATTAAGGGAACATACATACAAGGCTCAGCTTGGGAGGTAGCAAGATGACACGGATGTCCTCCCTGCCACATGGCAGGTGATAAGGAGTTTATAGGACAGTGCAGATGGATGGAGGTACTGGAGAATAACCCACTTCAGACAAGGAGAAAATGCCTTATATACTTTCCCAAAACACAGTGAGGGGCCGTCCAAGGAACCAGTAGGCTGGGGGTGTTGGGAGGGGTTGGACTGTCTTTGAGGGAATTTCTGGAAAGCGATCTCTGCTCTGGCCTGAACCTAGCTGGAACTGGCCAGACAGTCTGGCAGCGATAACATCAGTGAATAGCCTCTTCTTCACGCTGAACCACACTCATCAGGAAAAGTACTTTGGTGACCCCTGATCTGGGGGAAGAAATGGGCATCAGGGTATATTGCTTTTATTTTTGGTTCTACCCTGGGGATAGGTGATCATGGGAAAGAATACAGGGACAGGAAGAGGAAGATGGATGGGGAATCTGTAAAGCTTAGATGAGAGAGTATATTAAGGCAAAAACTAGTATTTCATCATGAAATAAGATGTTTCCTGTAGATTCGTTTTTATCTATTTTTTAAATCTGAAAACAAGTTTCTTATTCCTACTTTACTAATGGTTTGCTTCTTTTTTAAAATCATGAATAAGTGCTGGACTATATCAAATGCATATTCAGCAGCTATTAAGATGATATTATTTTTACCATTTTACTTACACCATCATAAACTGTATTTATTTTTGAATGTCAAATTTCCTTTGTATTCATAGAATAACCACAGTTGGTCATGATATATTTTGTATATTTCTAATTAATCTCACTAAATGGGTTTGGAATTTCTGCATTTATGATTATGTAAAGATGGGTTTAGTCTTTTACTTTCCTATTATATCTATGTCAGGTTTTACATCAAAAGAAAAAGAGCTGGGAAGTGATTCCTCCTATTCTCTGGTGTTATATTTTTTATTAACGTTTAGAGAAATTCACCAGTCTTGAGCTTTCTTTTTGAGAAGACTTCTTTTTTTTTAAAATATATTTTATTGATTTTTTACAGAGAGGAAGGGAGAGGGATAGAGAGTCAGAAACATCAATGAGAGAGAAACATCAATCAGCTGCCTCCTGCACGCCCCCTACCGGGGATGTGCCCACAACCAAGGTACATGCCCTTGACCGGAATCGAACCCGGGACCCTCAGTCCGCAGGCCAACACTCTATCCACTGAGCCAAACAGGCCAGGGCTTGAGAAGACTTCTTAACAGACTCAATTCCTTTAATAACTTCAGACTATTCAGACCTTCTATTACCTCTCTGTTTTGGTAATCTGTGACATTCAAGGAATTTAGCCATATTTTCCAAATAGTCAAATTTATTGGTATGAAAGAGTATGACAACTGTGTTACAGTACTTGGTAGGGGTATTTTTACATGATAAGAATGTAATCTATCTGAGGGCAGGGTTTGACCTTTATTGTTCATGAATGAATCCCAAAACCATATGTGTAAAATAGTGCCTGACATGTGATAGACACCC
Organism: Eptesicus fuscus; assembly: GCF_027574615.1. Classification (NCBI taxonomy): domain Eukaryota; kingdom Metazoa; phylum Chordata; class Mammalia; order Chiroptera; family Vespertilionidae; genus Eptesicus; species Eptesicus fuscus. The sequence goes on from NC_072493.1 coordinate 44,866,319, forward strand.
AAGAAGGAGTTATATAACTAATGACTCAATAAATAATAGCATCATCCTGGTATCAACTGAAAACCTTTAATGTAAAATTAAATGAACTCTGAATTCATCATGAATGGGGGCCTGTTTACTGAACTCTTGCTGCCATTTCCAAAATTTTTACAAATCCTCAAGTGGCTTATCTTTTTATGAACACCTCAGATTTTGACTTTCTGTTTCAAATAAAGTATTCTGGCTAACTGTTGACTGGTGACTTTGCTTTGAAATAAATCAATCTACAGTAGTTCTCAGCCTTTTTTCTTGGTTTCCGCAAATAATCACTCACACATTGTCATCTAATGTGTAACAGAACATCCTGATGCATTGGCAAAGGTGAACTCAAAATAAATATTCAAATGCAAAAAAATATGTTGGTGTTAGTCCATGGTTCTTACAACTGGCATCTAAACACTTGCAATTTCCTAAATGATAAAGGTGTCTTTTATCAATTTTTTTTTAAAGTTTCCTGCATGCTTATGTTAATTTTGTTGATTTATTTTTGTTAATCCTCACCTGAAGGTTTTTAGAGAGTGGAAGGGAGAGAGAGAGAGAGAGAGAGAGAGAGAGAGAGAGAGAGAGAGAGCTCGATTGGTTACCTGCCACATCCACTCCAACCAAGGCCAGGGATAGAGCCTGCAACTGAGGTATAGGCCCTTGGCCAAAATGGAACCCGGGACCCTTTATTCCAAGAGCCAATGCTCTATCCATTGAGCCAACCCATCTAGGGCTAGAACTGTCTTTTTATCACGATGAGTCCCTTTGGAGCACACAAAATTTATGCTAATGAGGTATGTTAGGATGGACCCCTAGGTAGCCTCAGTAGTAACAAGTGATTAAATTTCAGCTCAACACACTAACTTCTGGAAACAATAGCTGGGAAGGCGCAGGATATTAAGCTCCATAAAAACTCTTGAACCACAGGACTTGATGATTTTCCAGGTAGCTGAACACATCAAGGTATTGGGAGGATAATGCCCCAGAGAGAACTTGGAAACTATGTGCACACACATCCCCCATACCTTGCCCAATGCATCTCTTCGATTTGACTGTTCTGAGTTGTATTCTTAATAATGAATTGCTAAACATGTACCAGTAGATTCCTTCTTGAGTTCTGTGAGTCATCCTAGCAAATCATTGTACCTAAGGAGGGGGACTATGGGGACCCCTGATTTACAGCTGGTCAGTCTTGAGTACAATTGGCAACCTGGGACTCCCAAGTGGCACCTGAAGTGGGGTAGCCTTGTAGCCCTGAGCCCTGTACCTTGTAGGATCTGATCCTAATTCCAGACAGTGTCAGACGGAATTAGACTGTAGAACACCCAGGTCAGGTCCACAGAGAACTGGAGAATGTTTCAGTACAGAACAAACCCACACCTCTGATGTCTGAAGTGTTGTTTGAGTGCAGAAACAAGGTTTTTTTAACCATTAAATGTTTTTTACTGCTTGCCTCAAAATCCTCTCACATCAGTAATTGTTTCTTTCATTTCCCTGAATCTTTAAAAGAGAAAGGACCCGGACACAAAACATCCTTGACCCTTGATATTTAGAGCACTGAACTCCAGTCTCCCACTGGGTAGGAGGTGAGGGAAATATTCAGACACTAAGGTTCTAAAAAGGGTACCCTGCCCTAGTGTACTCTTTTGCTCAGTGGATAGAGCATCAGCATACAGACTGAAGGGTCCCCGGTTCAATTCCGGTCAAGGGCACATGCCTGGGTTGCGGGCTCGATCCCCAGTAAGGGGCATGCAGGAGGCAGCTGATCATGAATCACATCGTTGATGCTTTTATCTCTCTCTCCATCTCCCTTCCTCTCTGAAATTAATAAATACATATTTTTAAATAAATAAATAAAGTACCCTGACAACATATCCAGAGTGTTTTATGGAAATTGCAAGATCTCGGCATCTGTCACCTGACTGGTTGAGCCCCATTGTCCCTCCCCCTTGTCCTTCAATAAAGCATCTGCTGAAGCCCTCCTGCCACAGCAAGCCAGGAACTGGCCACAGGAACAGGTCGCAGCTGGTGGTAAGTTCCAAGCCTGAGAATTTAAAAATTGTTATGAGAGCTTCTATTATGTGGCAGATACCTCCTGAGCTCTAGAGCTGGACTGTCCAATAACAATCCACTTGCCACATATGACTATTAAGTTTTTGCTAATCTGACCTGAATTGAGCTGCAGTCAAAAATGAATTCTGATATTCAAAGACTTAGTATGAAAAAGAGAAAATGTCTCATTGAAAATTCTCAGATTGGTTAGGCTCAAATGATAGTCTCTATGTGTTGAGTTAAATAAAATAAATTATTAAAATTTATTTCTTTTACTTTAAAAATATATTACATACGAGACTCACTGCATGGCTATAGAGATATAGCACTGAATGAACCATGTAGTCTTCTGTTGCATGTGTATGAATGTAGAGAGTATTTAGAAAAACAGAAAATAAATGAATGGACAAATAAACAAGGACAGTCCCTGGTGATGCAGCTGTTCTTGGGGAAGCTGCTTTACACTGTTAGTCAGCAAGGACCCCTCTGAGAATATAATATCTAAGCTGAGATAGCAATATTCAGAGAGTGCCAGATGTGGGAAGCTTAAAAGGAGGGGCATAGTAGGCAAAAGGAACAGAGGCTGAAAAAGCCCCGAGATGGCAATGAGCTTGGCACATTCAAGAAATCAAAGGGATTCTGTGTGGATTCACCACAGGGTGTCAGATGACAGTGGATCTATGAGTTCTGAAGGGTGCACAGTGCAGACCCACGAGTGCTTGGGGAACTTGAGTTAGGAGTTTGGAAGCCATTGGAGGCTGTTGAGCAGAATAATGTCATGGTATGATCTGTGTTTCTAAGAGATCATTTGGCTTATGTCCAGAGAACGGATTTGGGTGGGGACAGCATCAGAAGCAAGAACAAGCGATTTGGAAGGTTAGTGCAGATCTGCAGCCAGATAAGGGATACAGACAAGGGTTATGGTGAGGGAAACCATTCCACGTGTGGACTCAGTTATTTTGTAGAGAGCCTTGGTTGACTTGGATGGGATGGTCATGGAAAGGGAGTGCAAGGATGTGTTCGATTTAGAGATTTAACAATTGAGTACTTAAATTACAAACAGGCACGGAATATTGAGAGAGAGGGAGATTTGGGGGGAGTCAAGAGTTTGGTGTATCCGAGGCAGCCTTCGGACTGGGAGGAGAAAAGGCTAGTAAATACGACTGAGGTGAAGTGGCCTATTGAGCTATAAACACAACCAAGATTGCGTTGCGTGGACATTTTATCATCAACTGGCATGAGGAGGAGAAAGTGGTTTATGGGTCCCATCTAACTGAGATATCAGGATAGGCACCGAGAAGGCACTACTGGAGGAGTGACACGGAGGCCGTGGGCATTCTTAAGGGGAGCACAGTCTGTGGAGTGTTCAGGACCAAGTCAATTCGCAGTGAATTTAGGAGTCAAGCCGAGGTGACAAGTGGAGACAACTCTGCCTTCTAGTGTTTGGCCGTGAATATGCTTCACCAAGAGAATTCTCTTGAGAGAGCACAGGGCTGAAGCTGAAAAGGAGCATGGGCCACGGGCGGTTGCTTTGTGAAGGGAGGGCATATGGTCCTGTTGGTGTGACAGAATGATACAGCAGAAGGAAAATCTTGAGGATGTTTTGGCTGAAAAGAAAAGGGACACTGCAGGAGGGGCATTGTTGGGAAGGTGAGAGGGGGAAATGCAGAGCAAACGTGAAAGGGGAAGAACAAGAACTCCATTCACTATACAGGTACAGCTATACAGGGGGGTTTGCTGGAGAGAAGGCAAAAAGGTTCACAACCATTATTACCGTTTACTCATTAAAATATGAGGCAAGGGCATCTGCTTAGAGCAGGAATGGGGAGGAGTTCAAGAAGTTTAAAGAGAGGCAGGCCAGGGTGGTTCAGTGGTTGAGCGTTGACCCATGAACCAAGAGGTCACCGGGTTTTGGCCTAGATCCCCAGTTCAGGGCATGCAGGAGGCAGCTGATTGATGTTTGTCTTTCATCCATGTTTCTCTCTATCTCTCTTCCTTACCCTCTCTCTAAAATCAATAAAAACATATTTTAAAAAAATTATTTTGAGAAAAAAGAAGTACTGAAACGATTATTTCCAAACCATGGAAATGCAAACATGATGACAGAGTAAAATAACAAGGGACTGCTGAGTTTCCACGTATAATCTGTGCTCATCAATTCAGTGGGGCCCCTTTAACAATTTTAACATTGGGAGGTCACTTCCTCCCATCATCCCGTGGTTGATGGTACCAACCCAAAAGCAAGGATGTTGTCATTGGAGCTGATACACTGTAGTATAAATGACACCTTTAATGAGACACCAAATAGCAGCCATCATAATCCACCTGAGTCCCATCTGGACCACAGGTTCTCCCCCACCCTGCACTGAGAGAGTGGGCCCATAATTTCACAACTTTCCCTCCTGGGCTTTTTCCCACCTGTCATTGCACAATCATCCTTCCTTGTTGTATCAGCATTTATATATGATCCCCACTTAATATAATGCATGGTTTCTAATAAGAGCCCACAAATATGAACTGAACCTATTAGTCTCATATTCCCTATGCCAAAGCTATACCATGAGTGAAAATCCCTTGTATCTCAAACAGAGAAGAGCTCCATATCAGACAGACAGTGGCACACAGAGGGTTGAAGGTAAAGAAGGGCCCCTCACTGACCTCCACCACCACAGACTCCACAGGATGTAACATGTTACAATATATTACTAGTAATTGTTCAAGCGATAGACTCAAACCGCATTCTAAAACTTTAAAGCCTAATCCATCAATAGGTCAAGGATTCTCACGGGGGAGGAACAGGAGCTGGGAGTCGGTGAGAACCTGGGGCTGGCAGAGGCGGCAGAGCCTGCCAGCATCTAGGCATTGAGTCATGGGAGGAAGGGTTGTGACCATACTCACTCTGAGTCTAGTGCTCCCTCACTGTGCCCACCATACCTCCCATCGATTTTCTGTTGTTTATACACCCTCAGCTCAGGATTCCGCTGATGGACAGGAGCCTTGTAACACTCTTGGTTGAATAATCAGCCTAATTGGTAGAATGTATGTTAATAACTATGGGAATATGGAGAAGTGTCCTTTCCCAAAGGAACAGCCAAGAGTCTGTCCAATTTTAGTGACTAGCCACAAGGTTCAGGGGAGTGGGTCTGGAGAGGAAGCTCTAGTGGAAGTTGTTGGCCTGAACAGAAATGCTGCAGTACGGTGCACCGCTGACACATTCCCATTGTTGAAATGTTTCAGGTGTGGGCAGGATGGAACCTGGCTGCATTGCTCCGCAGATCTTCACATTGGTGATGCAAGGGATCACCTGTGTCCTCGGCATCGTGGGCAATGGGCTTGTGATCTGGGTGGCTGGATTCCGGATGGCACGCACAGTCACCACCTTGTGTTACCTGAACCTGGCCTTAGCCGACTTCCTCTTCAGCGCCACTCTGCCAATCATCATGGTTTCAAATACCATGAGAGGACAATGGCCGTTTGGCTGGTTCCTATGCAAGTTAGTTTTTCTTATGGTAGACACAAATCTGTATGCCAGTGTCTTCCTCATTGCTTTCATTGCTCTGGACCGCTGTATTTGTGTCCTGCATCCGGTCTGGGCCCAGAACCACCGCACTCTAAGTCTAGCTAAAAAAGTGATCATTGTACCCTGGATTCTTTCTCTACTCCTTAACTTGCCAGTTCTCATCTTCTTGACTACAGTAACGGATGATAACGGGGATATATACTGTGATTTCAACATTGACTTCTGGGGTGACATCAGTGAAGAAGAGAAGTTGCAGAGGTTGTTTACCACATTAGCAATCATAGGGATCAACCGGTTTGTCATTGGCTTCACTCTACCGATGTCCATCATCGCCATCTGCTATGGGCTCATTGCAGCCAAGATCCACAAAAAGGGCACAATTAAGCTCGGCCGTCCCTTACGGGTCCTCACTGCTGTGGTGGCTTCCTTCTTTATTTGTTGGTTCCCCTTTCAACTATGCCTTCTTCTACACACAGTTTGGATCAGAGAGGTGGTGTTTGAAGGAATGTACATCTTTGGTCTCCTGATGTACCTAACAAGCACCCTGGCCTTCTTCAACAGCTGCCTCAACCCAATGCTCTATGTCTTCCTGGGGAGAGACTTCCGAAAGAGACTGATCCACTCCCTGCCTGCCAGTCTGGAGAGGGCCCTGACTGAGGACTCAGCCCCAACCAGTCACACAACAACCAAATCTTCTTCACTTCCTACTGAGGCCGAATTACAGGAGATGTGAGGTGACTGGGATCATTTATGAGCTTTGCCTGCTGCTGTCCAGCTCCCTCTTCCAGCTTCATCTTACCTGAGGTCATACTGAGTGTTAGGTAAAATTTCCCTGCCCAAGAGACTGTAGAAAGAGACTGAGGGCCCCATTATTACACTGAGAGTTTATTAAGGGAACATACATACAAGGCTCAGCTTGGGAGGCAGCAAGATGACACGGATGTCCTCCCTGCCACATGGCAGGTGAAAAGGAGTTTATAGGACAGTGCAGATGGATGGGGCTACTGGAGAATGACCCACCTCAGATAAGGAAAAACTGCCTTACATACTTGCCTAGGGCACTCTCAGGGCCAGTCCCAGGAACCAGCAGGCTGGGGTGTTGGGAGGGGTTGGACTGTCTCTGAGGGGATTTCTGGGAAGCAATTTCTGTTCTGGCCTGAATGTAGCTAGACAATCTGGCAGCGGTGACATGAATGAATAGCCTCTTCTCCACACTGAAACATTCATCATGAAAAACACTTTGGTGCCCCCTGATTTGGAGATAAGAAATGGGCATCCGGTTATTATCGCTCTCATTTTTTATTTTGGCACCTCAGCCTATACCCAGTGGAGGTGGGAAACAGGAGAGGGCTGAGAAGAGGAAGGAGGAAAGCTTAGATGAGAAAGTATATTAAAGGGAAAACTTTGGTATTTCACCATGAAGTAAAATGTTTCCTGTAGATTATTTTTATCTAGTTTTTATCTGACCACAGAAGTTTCCTATTCCTAATTTACTAACAGTTTTCTTTTCTTAATCATAAATTACTACTGGATTGTATCAAATGCATGTTCTGCAGCTATTAAGGTGATCATATTATTTTTATCATTTTACTTACACCATCATAAACTATATTCATTTTTTAGTGTTAAACTACCTTTGTATTCATAGAATAACCACACTTGATCATTATACACTATATGTATACTGTATATATATAAAACATATATATACTTCATATATATACTATATATATGTACATATATATACTTTATGTATACATTATATACTTTATGTATTTCCAAACCACTCTAGACTGGTTTGGAATGTCTGCATTTATATTTACATGTAAAGATGCATATGTTCTTTCACTTTCCACTTATAGCCGCATCAGGTTTTACATCCCACGATGTAAAAAGAGCTGGGAAGTGATTCATCCAATACTATTCTCTGGTGTTGCATATTTTATAAATGTTTAGAGAAATTCACCAGTGAACCCAAGTGGATATTGAGTTTTCTTTACAAGAAGACTTCTAACAGGTTCAATTTCTTTAATAATTATGGGATTATTCAGACTTTCTATTTCCTCTTCTGTCTGTTTTGGTTACCTATGACATTCAAGAAATTTAGTCATTTTTTTCCAAATGGTCAAATTTATTGGTATGAAACAGTATGAAAACTGTTTTACAGTACATGGTAGGGGTATCTTCACATAATAAGAATGTAATCTATCTGAGGGCATGGTTTGGCCTTTATTGTTCATGAATCGACACAATACCATATGTGTAAAATAGTGCCTGACATGTGATAAAGAGTTATAACCCAAAGAGTTACATAATTTATGATACAATGAATAATAGCATCATCCAGGTATCAACTGAGGACCTTTAATGTCTAATTAAAATAAATTCTGAATTAATCATGAATGGGGGACAAACTCTCACTGCCATTCCCAAAATTTTTACAAATCCTCAAGTGGCTTATCTTTTATGAACACCTCAGATTTTGATTTTCTGTTTCTAATAAAGTACTCTGGCTAACTGTTGAGTAGTGTCTTTGCTTTGAAATAAATCAATCTACATTAGTTCTCAGTCTTTTTTCTTGGTTTTTGCAACCAATCACTCACACATTATCATCTAACATGTAACAGAACATCCTGATGCATTGGTAAAAGATAAACTCGAAATACAGATTCTAATGCAAAAAAAACATTTGGTCTTTGTCCCTGGTCCTTGCCATCGGGCATCTAAACACTTGCAATTTCCTGAATGACATGTGTCTTTTTATCATGAGGAGTTCCTGTAGATCACATCAAATTTATGTTAATGAGGTGAGTGAGGGTCACCCCTAGGTAGCCTCAGTGGGACCAAGCCATTAAAGCTTCCAAAATTTCAGATCAACACACTGACATCTGGAAACAGTAGCTGGGAAGGCAGAGGATATTAAGCTCCATAAAACTCTTGAACAATAAGAGTTGATGAGCTTCTAGGTTGCTGCACACATCAAGGTATTGGGAGGGTGATGCCCCTAAGAGAACATGAAAACTCTGTGCACACACATCCCCCATACCTTGCCCAATGCATCTCTTTGTTTGGCTGTTCTGGAGTTGTAGTCTTAATAATGAATACAACATAATGTTGTATTTATTATTTTTGTTTGTTTGTTGTATATTTACTTATGCTAAACATAAGTAAATTCCTTCCTGAGTTCTGTGAGCCATTCTATCAAATAATCAAGGAGGGGCACTATGGGGACCCCTGATTTACAGCTGGTCGGTCTTAAGTACAATTGGCAACCTGGGACTCCCAAGTGGCACCTGAAGTGGGGTAGCCTTGTAGCACTGAGCCCTGTACGTTGTAGGATCTGACCCTAATTCCAGACAGTGTCAGACTGAATTAGACTGTAGAACACCCAGGTCAGGTCCACAGAGAACTGAATGTTTCAGTACAGAACAAACCCACACCTCTGATGTCTGAAGTGTTGTTTGAGTGCAGAAATGAGGTTTTTTTTAAAACCAATAACTGTGTTTTATTGCTTGCCTCCAAGTCCTCTCACATCAGCAATCATTTCTTTCATTTCCTTGAATCTCTGAAAGAGAAAGGGCCCACACACAAAACATCCTTGGCCCTTGATATTTAGAGCACTGAACTCCTGTCTTCCATAGCAGGTGGGACGAGAGGGCAATATTCAGACACTAAGGTTCTGAAAAGAATAAGCTGACAACACATCCAGAGTGTTTTATGGAAATTGCAAGAAGCTCTGAGTTCCTGTCACCTGACTGGTTGAGCCCCATTGTCCCTCCCCCTTGTCCTTCAATAAAGCAGCTGCTGAAGCCCTCCTGCCCAAGTTACTCCACAAGAAGACAGGAACTGGCCACAGGAACCGGTCGCAGCTGGTGGTAAGTTCCAAGCCTGAGAGTTTTAAAATTGTTACGAGAGCATCTATTATGTAGCAGATACCTCCTGAGCTCTAGAGCTGGACTGTCCAATAAGAATTCACTTGCCACAAAGGACTATTGAGTTCTTGCTAGTCTGACCTGAGCTGAGCTGCAATCAAAAATGAATTTCATATACTCAAAGACTTAGTATGAAAAAGGAAGAGAAAATGTCTCATGGAAAATTCTCAGATTGGTTATGCTCAAATGATAGTCTCTATGTGTTGAGTTAAATAAAATATATTATTAAAATTTATTTTGTTTACTTTAACAAAATTCTAAGTCACAGATGAGGCTCACAACTCTGGTTCTATTGGACAACATAAATATAGGGATATGGCACTGAGTAAAATATGTAGTCTTCTGCAGCATATGTACTAACGTGCAGGGTATTTTGAATAAAAAACAAATGAATGGACAAATAAACAAGGACAGTCCCTGGTGATATAGGCTGTTCCTGAGATAGCTGCTTTGCACTGTGCATCAGGCGGGACCTCTCTGAGAAGAGAATATCTAAGCTGAGATAGCAATATTCAGAAAGAGCCAGATGCGAGAAGCTTGAATGGAAGGGCAAAGTAGGCAGAAGGAAGAGAGGATGCAAAAGCCCTGATATGGCAATAAGCGTGGCATATTCAAGAAATCAAAGGAATTCAGTGGGGATCCATAACACTATATGAGAGGATAGTAGGTGTGTGAGGTCTGAGGTTACACAGCCCAGATCCAGGAGAACTTGATAAGCTTGAGTTAGGAGTTTGGAAGCCATTGGAGGGTGTTGAGCAGAATAATGTCATGGTATGATTTGTGTTTATAAAAGATCATTTGGCTTATATGTAAAAAGAGAATGGTTTGGGGGAGGGGGAGGAGGCAGCATCAGAAGCAAGAATAAGTTATTTGGAAGGTTAGTGCAAATATGCAACCAGATAAGGTCTAGGGACAAAGTTAATGGTGATAAAAATTGTTCCAGTTACTTTGTAGATAGAACTGATTGACTTAGATGGGATGGTCATGGAAAGGGGATCAAGGATGTGTCAGATTTATAGGTAGAGATTTAACAACTGAGTGCTTAAGTTCCAAATAAACATAGAATATTGAGAGGGACAGATTTGGGAGGATGGGAGAATTAAGAGTTCGATCTAGGCAATGTGAGGGTTGGAAGGAAAAAAAGCTAATAAATTGGCCCTAGCTGGTTTGGCTCAGTGGATAGAGCATCGGCCTGCAGACTGAAGGGGTCCCGGGTTCGATTCCAGTCAAGGACACATGCCTGGGTTGTGGGCTCGATCCCCAGTAGGGGGTGTGCAGGAGGAAGCCGATCAATGATTCTCTCTCATCATTGATGTTTCTATCTCTCTCTCCCCTCTCCCTTTCTCTCTGAAATCAATAAAAAATATTTAAAAAATAATAAAGCTAGTAAATTGGTCTGAAATGAGGCGGTCTATTGAGCTATAAAGACAACCAAGAGTGTGTTGTAGGTACATTTTATCATCTAAAGGCATATGGAAATGTGGTTTAAGGAGGAAAGGATTTATGGCATCCTACATCACTGAGATATCAGGATAAGAACTGAGAAGGCACCACTGGAGCGGTGACATGGAGGCCATAGGCCTTCTTACAGAAATCACAGTCTGTGGAGTACTCAGTACCTAAGTCAGTTTTCAGAAGTTTAGGAGAAAAGCTGAGATGACAAATTTCACTGAAAGAATTTTCTTGAGAGCACAGGGCTGAAGCTGGAAAGAACACGGGCCAAAGGCGGTTGCTTTGTGAAGGAAGGGGATATGATCATGTTTGTGTCATACGATGATTTAGTAGAAAGAAAATCTGGGGCTATTTTGGCAGAAAAGAACAGTGATATTGTTGGAGGGTAATTTTTAGAAAGGTGAAACAGAGAGAGGGATCCAGAGCAAACTTGAAGAGGGAATGAACAAGAACTCTTGATTTACCCACTGTATGAGCTGGAATGAATAAGAACTCTATTCACTAAAACAGATGCGGGTAGATTACAGGGTTTGCTTGAGAGAAGGCTAAAAGTTCATAAATAATTACTAGCATAGTCTCATTAAAATATAAGGCAAGGGCATCGGGTGAGAGCGGGAATCGAAACGTTAAGAAGTTCTAGGAGGAAGCAGAACTGAAACAATTATTTCAAAGTATGAAAACGGGAACGTAATGAAGAAATAGAGTAAACTAATAGGAAACTTAAGAAATCTGTGGTCATAAATCCAGTTACCCTTAATAATTTAGACACTGGGAAGGCCACTTCCTCGGCCAGGACCACGGATGATGATATTTATCAAAAGCAAGGATGGCTTCACAGGAGCTGATAAACTGTACTGTGAATGACACCTTTTATGAGTCACCAAACAGCAGCCATCATAATCCATCCGTGCACCATCTGTGGATCACGGGCTCGCCTCCACCCTTATTGAGTGGGCTCATAATTTCACAACTTGACCTCAATGACCTTTCCCCACCTGCCACTGCACAATCATCCTTCCCTGTTGTGCCAGCATATTTTAAACCAACGTTTTAGACATAATTAAGCACATTATAGCTCCTGAATGAGGCGCTGAGTGGGTGGGTAGAAAGAAACTGACCCTGTTTAAGGAATATGAGGTGGGAGCAAGTTCAGAGCACATTCCTGGGGGAAGCCATCTGCCTGAGCTCAAATGCAGGCTCTACTTCTTTCTAAATGGAGGTTTCAAACAATTAATGTAACCAGTTTAAGCCTTCACTTCCTCATCTGTACAATGGTTATACCAATTATAACCACTATGGTTCCATATTTACAAAGTCGCAAAATATTCTTGGTGCTTTGAACATATTCATGCATGTAATCCTCAAAAGCCATGAGAGTTGCAGTGAGAATTAAGAGAGGAGCTCTTGGCACATGAAAATGTCATAAGTAGTCATTACGGTTATTATGAGCATTGTTTTTGACCTGAATTTGAGCTTCCACAATGAATAAACCAGGACTGAATCTCAGGACACAGGACAGAGACTGGTGAGTACCAGCGGTTCCCCTATGTTAAATTAAAGACAGTCGGTTCAGCCTAAAGTATTTCCATGTCTATTCTCATCTAATCCTCACCTACAAACCACACTAACCACAAAGTCACACCATTCCGTAAAGGAGGAAACTGACCTTCAAAGCAGGTGTCAGAGAGGAGATTAGAATACAGATTGACTTAAGTCCTGAGCCCAGCACTACACTATAACACTGACTCTCAACTGAGTGACTCTCCCCCAGGGGACATGTCACCGTGTCTGCGGAGACTTTTGGTTGTCACAACAGAAGGATGCTGCTAATTGCATCTATTCGATTATACGTTGTAATATCTAGAGGCCAGGGATGCTGCTACACATCCTACAACAGTCCCCCACAACAAAGAATTACCCAGCCCCAAAAGTTAGGGTGCCAAGGTTGAGAAAACCTGCACTACATTCATCAATATCCCATAGAAGATTCGGTAAAAGCGATGAGTGAAGACAAAAGAAGGAAAGAAGAATGAAAAGGGAAGGAATGAGGCAAATTCTCATGCTAGGTTATGGTCATCTCCAGGCAATCTTGGGAAGATCCTTAAAAGGCGGTATTTACAGAGGACAAGGCCGTGGCTCTGGAATTGGTTCAATCTGGTTTTCAAAGCTTGTTGTCTATACTGACTGGTTGGGCTCATGATGGTGAACAAACCGCTGAAACCCTTGGACCACAGTTTCCCCTTGGTGAAGAGGGCTCAAAATGGACGTCGTGCAATATTATTACAAGTATTAAATGGACATAGGCACCCCCAAAACTGAGAGACATCTTCCCTGAAAAGTTTTCAAAATTGGGTTTGGTTAGCAAAGAAAATTGGGGGAACAGATGTTGGAACAGAATGCAGCAATGTCTGTCACAGTTGTGTAGTGAAGGAAGGACTGGAAGACAGATCAAGCTGGATTCAAGTCCTTCCTCTACCACTTACCTGCTAAGTGACTTCCAACAGGTCTTCTAATTGCTCAGCATATCAATTTATTCTTATGAAAACTAGAAACAATGGACATTATAGAGTTGTATGAAGGTCAAACTAGATCCCTACATGGGTAACTAGATCACCACTAAAGATAATGCCTGGTCTCTAATAAAACCCCCACAAATATTAACCAAATCTATTAATCTCATATTGTTTATGTCACAGACACTAAAGCTATACAGTGGGTGAAAATTCTTTGCATCCCAAATGGAGAAGAGCAGCATATCAAAGAGAGACAATGAAAAACAGAGGGTTGAATGTAGATAAGATCCCCCTTCTCTGATCTCTTCTAGCACAGAATCCACAGGATGTAACTAACATATTACTACACTAGGGGCCCGGTGCACGAAATTCGTGCATTGGGGGTGGGGGGGTCCCTCAGCCCAACCTGCCCCCTCTCACATACTGGAAGCCCTCAGGGGATGTCCTACTGACAGCTTAGGCCCGCTCCCCAGAGGGAGCGGGCCTAAGCCGCAGTCTGGCCTCCCTTTGTGGGAGGCAACTGGGCTGGTCAGGGGAAGGCACCAGCCCCATCACCCCGCTGCTGCAGCCACTGCCATTCACCACAGCCACCAAGGTGTTTTCATCACCACGGACTCCAGTCCCTTCACCATGAAAAAATGACAACTTTCTTTAGGCATTTCAAGATGTGTCTTTCATAGGCTATGACATTTATTTCTTTATTATTTTTTTTATCCTCACCTGAGGATATGTTTCCATTGACTTTTAGAGAATGTGGAAGAGAAAGGGAAAGACAGAGAGAAACATCAAAGTGAGAGGAACACTTTGATTGGTTGCCTCCTGCATGAGCCCTGACCTGGGCCCCGGCCAGTGAGAAGCCTGCAACCTAGGTATATGCCCTTGATCAGAATTAACCCAGAGCCTGCAGTCGGCAGGCCGAGGCATCATCCTCTGAGCCAAACTGGCTAGGGCAGGATATGACATTTCTTAGCCCTCCAGCAGTGGACCTTTGTTTTTTTCTCCAGAAGTGTGGTTGAAAAGCCCTAGATCACCTTTTTGGATTCTTATTACCCAAGTTACTCAGAATATTACCAGTGGCATACAGGAAGCTTAGCCCATGTGCAGTCAGAAAAGGTGTTTCCTCTGTAGTTCACACCAATCTGGCCCTGCCCAGGCCTGCCCAGGCTGAAAGCCTCTGGCCCAGGCTTTCAGCCTGGGAAGGGGACCCCAGCTCCCTCCAATCGCCGGCTCCACCCCTGCCCAGGCCTAAACCCTCTGGCCAAGGCTTTAGGCCTGGGCAGGGGACCCCCAGCTCCCTCCGATCTCTGTCTCCGCCCCTGCCCCCTCAATTCTGATCACAGGCTTGGCCCTGCCCAGGAGCCCCCTGGCTCAGGCCCTTTCCAGGCTGCTCAGGGCCCACACGGGGCTTACCTCAGAGTGTCCTGGTGCCAGGATGTTCCCGGGACCCAGGCGCTGGGTGCCTATGTATGCAAATTAACCACCATCTTTGTTGGGTTAATTTGCATACTCACTCTGATTGGCTATGGGCATAGTGGAGGTACAGTCAATTTACATGTTTGTCTATTATTAGGTAAGATATTACCAGTAACTATTCAAGATCCTCTTTGACTATAAACTCAAACCACACTCTAAGACTAACACCATATTCACCAATGCAATCCTCAAGAGCCATGTGAGGGGAGTTGTGGTGAGACCAACGCCACAGTAGGTCAAGGTTTCTCACAGGAAGAGGAAGAGGAACTGGGAGTCTGGGAGTAACAGGGGCTGGAAGAGGTTGCTGAGCCTGCCAGCATCTATACATTGAGTCATGGGAGGGAGGGTTGTGACCATACTCACTCTGAATCTAGTGCTCCCTCACTGTGCTAAAGATGCCTCCCATCAATTTTCTGTTGTTTATACACCCTCAGCTCAGGATTCTGCTGAGGGACATGAGCCTTATAACACTCTTAGTTAAGTAATCAGCCTAATTGGTAGAATGCATACTAGTAATTATGGGAATATGGAGAACTGACTTTCCCAAAGGAACAGCCAAGAGTCTGTCAAATTTATAGTGACTAGCCACAAGGTTCAGTAGAGCGGGTATCCTGTTTGGAGAGGAAGCTCTAGTGAAAGTTGATGTTGGCCTGATGTTTTCACAGCTGATAAATTCCCATTGTTGAAATGTTTCAGGTGTGGGCAAGATGGAAGCCAACTTCTCCATCTCTCTGAATATATCTGACGAGATGCTCCATGAGTCTACTGGCTACACTGTTCTGCAGATTGTCTCATGGGTGATTCAAGGGATCACCTTTGTTCTCGGCATCCTGGGCAATGGGCTTGTGATCTGGGTGGCTGGATTCCGGATGGCACGCACAGTCACTACCTTGTGTTACCTGAACCTGGCTGTAGCTGATTTCTCTTTCCTGGCCACTCTACCATTCCTCATGGTGTCAAGTATCATGAAAGAACAATGGCCTTTTGGCTGGTTCCTATGCAAGTTAATTCACATTGTAGTGGACATTAACTTGTTTGGAAGTGTCTTCCTCATTGCTTTCATTGCTCTGGATCGCTGTATTTGTGTCTTGCACCCAGTCTGGGCCCACAACCACCGCACTGTAACTCTGGCTACAAAACTGATCATTGTGCCCTGGATTCTTGCACTAGTCCTTACCCTGCAAATTTTCATCTTCTTGACTACAGTAAATGATAAAAGTGGGAATGTGTACTGTACTTTCAACTTTACACCGTGGGCTGACACCCCTCAAAAGTGGCTGAAGGCGGCCTTCACCATGCTGACAGCTAGAGGGGTCATCCGGTTTGTCATTGGCTTCACTATGCCAATGTCCATCGTCGCTATCTGCTACGGGCTCATTGCTGTCAAGCTCTCTAAAAAAGGCATGATTCATTCCAGCCGTTCCTCTCGGGTCCTCACTGCTGTTGTGGTTTCCTTCTTTGTTTGTTGGTTCCCCTTTCAACTGGTTGCCCTTCTGAACACAGTTTGGCTCAGAGACATATTGCTCGGGACTGAGTTCAAAGTCCTTGATAACCTGAGTAACCTACTGGAAGCCTTGGCCTTCTTCAACAGCTGCCTCAACCCAATGCTCTATGTCTTCATTGGCCAAGACTTCCGAAAGACACTGATCCACTCTCTGCCTGCCAGCCTGGAGAGGGCCATGACCGAGGACTCAGCCCCAGCCAGTGATACAACAACCAAATCTGCTTCACTTCCTATAGAGGCTGAGTTACAGGCAATGTGAGGGGGCAGGAGGACATTTTCAAGCTCTGCCTGTTCCTACCCTGATCCTGGTTCCAGCTTCATATTACCTTGGGTCACAATGAGCCACTCATCATGAAAACTACTTTGGTGCCCTCAGAATCATGGGAAGAAATGGACTTACGGGTATTATTTCTGTTATTTTTGGCTTTGGCACCACAGCATATACCCTGGGGTTAGTGGAGGTGGGAAAGAGTGATGGGGAATCTATAAAGCTTAGATGAGAGAATATATTAAGGGGACAACTTTGGTATTTCACCATTTAGTAAGATGTTTGCTATGGCTGTTTTGTAAGCTTTTCTTATCAGACTACAGAATTCTTTTTCTAGACCCAGCTTATAAGAGTTTCTTCCATTTTAAATCATGAATCGCTACTGCATTGTATCAAATGCATTTCTGAATATGTTAAGGTGATCATATTATATTTTCCTTTCATTTACATCAAAAATTATATTCATTTTTTTGCCGAGGCCGGTTTGGCTCAGTGGATAGAGCGTCGGCCTGCGGACTGGAAGGTCCCAGGTTCGATTCCGGTCAAGGGCATGTACATTGGTTGCGGGCACATCCCCGGTGGGGGGTGTGCAGGAGGCAGCTGGTCGATGTATCTCTCTCATCGATGTTTCTAGCTCTCTATCCCTCTCCCTTTCTCTCTGTGAAAAATCAATAAAATATATTTAAAAAATTATATTCATTTTTTAATTATATTCTTATTGATTTCAGAGAGGAAGGGAGAGAGAGGTAGAAACATCAATGATGTGAGAGAATCATTGACTGGGGATTGAGCCCACAACCCAGGCATGTGCCCTGACTGGGAATCAAACCATAACCTCCTGTCTCATAGGTCGACGCTCAACCACTGAGCTACGCTGGCTCAGCGATTATATTCACTTTAGAATGTTAAAGTTCCCTTGTGTTCCTAGAATAAGCCAGACTTGCTCATGATGTATTTTATATATTTCTAATAAATCTTACTTGACTGGTTTGGAATTCTGCATTTATGTTTATGTGAAGATTGGTCTGTTCTTCTGCTTCCCTCTAATGTCTGTGTCAGGTTTTACATCAACTTTTAATGGCCTCCTGGGAAGAGCTGGGAAGTGATTCCCTGATTCTTTTCTCTGGTGTTATCCTATATAATGAGAGGAATATGCTAATTATCCGTTACGCCATGAAGCATAACAGCCGACAGTGTAACGACCAGATCATGGATCTGCAGGAAGGTGGGCAGCGAACTACAAGCGGGCGGTGGAGAGCTACAGGAGAGGGCAGGGCAGCAAGCTATGGGGGGGGGGGGGGCTGGGGGAGAGCTACAGGAGGGTGGCAGCGACCTACTGGCGCACGGATTCGTGCACAGGGCTACTAGTATCTTTATAAATGTTTAGAGAAATTTACCAGTGAAGCCAGTTGGGTTTTGGGTTTTCTTTATGAGAAGGCTTTTAACAGGACCTATTACTTGAATAGTGGTTAGAATCGCCAGATTTTTCTATTCCTGTCAGTTTTAATCAACTGTAACTTTCAAGAAATTTAGCATTTCATACAAACTATCAAATGTATTGGCATGCAACAGTATAACTATTTACAGTACTTGGTATGGCCTCCTTTACGTAATGAAAATATAAGCTCTCTGAGGGCAGAAATCTGGTCTGTACTGTTCTCTAATGAATCATAATGCCCAACATGTAAAATAGTGCCTGATATGTGATAGATACTTAATATGTAGTTATTGAATTAATGAAACAATAAACAGTACCATGCAGGTGTCAAGTGAGAATCTTTGATGTCATGAATTTAGCCATGTCCAGTGAACTCTTATCCCCATGCCCACATTTTTTACAAATCCTCATTCTGTTTACATTTTTATGACCACCTCAGATTTTGACTTTCTATTTCAAATAAAGTACTCTGGCTGTTGACTGATAACTGTGTTTTGAAATAAATCAATCCATAATGGTACTCAGCCTCTTTTCTTGCTTTCTTCAAATAATAACTCACAAACTGCCCTTTTTTAAAATATTTTCCTGACTTATTGGGGAAAAAAAGTATTCAAAATTCATGTTAGGTAGTCTTTTTTTAAAATATATATATATTTTATTGATTTTTTTACAGAGAGGAAGGGAGAGGGATAGAGAGCTAGACACATTGATGAGAGAGAAACATCGACCAGCTGCCTCCTGCACACCCCCCACCGGGGATGTGCCTGCAACCAAGGTACATGCCCTTGACCGGAATCGAACCTGGGACCCTTCAGTCCGCCAGCCAACGCTCTATCCACTGAGCCAAACCGGTTTCGGCTAGGTAGTCTTCTTATAAAAATCCTTCACCCAGGAGATTACACTTTGGGTGGGGGACACACAATGAAATACACAGAGGATGTGCTATAGAGCTGTGTACCTGAAATTTATGTTATTACCCTGCTACCCCAATCAATTTAATTTTTAAATATCCTTCACTCATCCACTGCTTTACTCAGTCACTCTCTTCCTTTCCTTTATGTCACCCCTAACGTTTTTGCATTTCCAATGCAGAGCAGTTTACCTGTTTCACTAGCATTCTTGACTCCTCCTGGAAATGCTTTTTACTTCCAAAGAAATGTATACACTCCAATGCCCATCTAAGGTGTGGTCACAGAAAATAAGAAACAAGAAATCCAAGAGGGCAAAGCCAACAGCCATAAAGGATGGTGTACATCCTCTGGCTCGGAGAACCAGTGCTTCCAAAGCAGGTAGTTAAGAACCCTCCACGGCCAGGGCAGGGAATTCTTATTATTTCTGCCTCCTGGCCCTGGTTAACTAAAGCAATTGTGCCTGCTACATCCTCTCCACTTTTCTGTGCTTCATTGGAAGTTTCTATTGTGGACACTTCATTGT
The DNA here is from genome assembly GCF_027574615.1 of Eptesicus fuscus. NCBI lineage: Eukaryota > Metazoa > Chordata > Mammalia > Chiroptera > Vespertilionidae > Eptesicus > Eptesicus fuscus. The sequence goes on from NC_072493.1 coordinate 44,885,926, forward strand.
TCCACTGTATAGCGGAAGTTTGGAAGCTGAGGATTCTTTTAAGTTTATGGAACATTTACTACAAAGAAACACTTCTAGACCTGACAGAGTCTGAAACTCCAAAATAGGGTGTGGCAGAGACTCAAAACTTCTTACTGTGTTTTTCACCCCCTCCTTCCTTGCCAATGTCTGTGGAAATCCATACACTAAACCAATACTTTCTTCAGCCATCCTTTCAGCTAAGATGTGAGTAAATTTGAAGCAATGTGACACAATGGTTACATCACATCAGTACATAAAGAGTCCTCGTTCTTTATAATGCTTGCATTGTATTCCATTGATGTGACAAAATGTATTTAACCAGTCACATATGAATGAGCATTTAAATTGTTTCCAATTGCTTCTCTGGCCTTTTGGCTAACATCCATTGTAAACTATTTCTAGTCCTTTGCTGTTACCAACAATGCTTCTATAAATAACTGCATACATATGGGTTTATCTGTGGGAAAAATTAAAAGATAACACATAATTCAGTTGATTCGCTTGCACGTATCTATAGCTAGGGCTATAGAGCCATTGCTACATCTCTTTTAGAAAGACAACATTTCTTGGTATATATATATAAAAGCCTGAACAGAAAAAATTGCCCTGGCTGGCATGGCTCAGTTGATTGAGCAGGCACTGAAAGGTCACTGACTCGATTCCAGGTCAGGGCACATGCCCAGATTGCAGGCTCGATCCCCAGTAGGGGATGTGTAGGAGGCAGCTGATCGATGTTTCCCTCTCTCTCTCCCTCTCCCTTCCTCTCTCTCTCTCTAAAATCAATAAAAACATATTTTTTTTAAAAAAGAAAACAATCCAATTTCAAAACTATTTAGTTCCATTGGGTGATAGTTGTAACATGGCTATTTAATAATTCTCGTTTTTTACTTTTTAATTATTTTTTTTAAATATGTTTTTATTGCTCTGACCCGTTTGGCTCAGTTGATAGAGCATCGGCCTGTGGACTGAAGGGTCCCAGGGTTGATTCCGGTCAAGGGCATGTACCTTGGTTGCGGGCACATCCCCAGTAGGGGGTGTGCAGGAGGCAGCTGGTCAATGTTTCTCTCTCATCGATGTTTCTAACTCTCTATCCCTCTCCCTTCCCCTCTGTAAAAAATCAATAAAATATACTTTTTAAAAATATATGTTTTTATTGATTTTTAGAGAGGAAGGGAGAGGGATAGAGAGATAGAAACATTGATCGGCGGCCTCCTGCGTGCCTCCTACTGGGGATCGAGCTTACAATCTGGGCATGTGCCCTGACTGGGAATCCAACCAGTGACCTCTTGGTTCCTGGGTCGATGCTCAACTACCAAGCCACACCAGCAGGGCCATATGGCTATTACTTTTGAAGTTCTTATCTGTTTAGAGGTACAGATTGTAGTAATAAGTGACAAAATGTTTAATATTTGCTTTAAAACATTCCAGAGTAGGAAAAAGGGAAGAAAAATAAAATTGGCAAAATGTTTATAACTAATGAAGCAGGAGATTCATTATAGTATTTTCTTTACTTTGTGTATACTTGACGTTTCTATTAATACTTTTTTCTAAAGACTCTGTTATACCCACATACTCTCAATTATATGTATTCCTGTTCAGTACTGTATGTGTTCACAAATGTTCATTGCAGAACTTTCTGGAGAGCTTCATGGCTTCTGGATTCAGGCTGCTTGAAGCAGGGCAACCCATTATTATCGACACGGCAGTTCTCTACATTTGCATTTAGTAGGACAGGGAGCTGACCGGTCAAAGGCAGCGATAGCAAACAGTCCCGGCTGACTGGCTTCGGTGTGTCCAGGGCTGATGAAAACAAACTCATCAGAAACCGAGCTCCACCTTGTGGCTAAAACGCAAAGCAGGGACATGGAAGTCTTGCCTCAGCTTCATGACCTCAGTGGGAGCGAACCTCTAGGAATGCTTGATTCATTTCCCTGTGAGCCACCCCAGAGTGATTTCTCTGTGCCTCTGAATAGAAACTGTACTTTTTAAATCCAGGAAGTCCCCTTCAGCTGAGAACATACAAGAAGAATCTGGAGATCTCTCCTGTTATCTCATCCCACCCTAGGAGTTACCACTGCTACTAGATAGAGAAAATCCAAGTCAAGTGTAAATATTCCCTAATTTGGGGACGCTGAGGATTGGCCAACAGTATTTTTTCCTCACATTCCCATCGCAGGCCTCACCCAGCTCCACACACCATCTAGGTACCTGTTTCCCACATGCCGATCTACAACCAATACTCCAGCAGGATTGCTTGGGAGTATTTTTAAAATGTGGGTTAGGCTCGCCGATGATACATCTGATAAGGGGTTAATATCCCAAAAAATAAGAAGAACTTACAAGACTCAACACCAAAAAACATACAAACAATCCAATTAAAAAATGGGCAAAGGATCTAAATAGACACTTCTCCAAAGAGGACGTGCTGATGGCCAATAGACATATGAAAATATGCTCAACTTCACTAATCATCAGAGAAATATAAATTAAAACTATAATGAGGTATCACCTCACACCTGTCAGAATAGCTATTATCAATTAATCAACAAACAAGTGCTGGCGAGGATGTGGAGAAAAGGGAACCCTGTGCACTGCTGGTGGGAATGCAGACTGGGGCAGCCACTGTGGAGAACAGTATGGAGTTTCCTCAAAAAGTTAAAAATGGAACTTCCTTTTGACCCAGCAATTCCACTTCTGGGTATATATCCTAAGAATCTCGAAACACCAATCAGAAAGTATGAAATATTTTGTGGAAGGTATATAAACCAAAAAAATCACATGAATTTCTTTGTTGAATAATTGTATACAAAATTATACAAAACTTTCAGCATAGTTTTGATTTATTTATTTTTTTTAAATATATTTTACTGATTTTTTATAGAGAGGAAGAGAGAGGGATAGAGAGTTAGAAACATCGATGAGTGAGAAACATCGATCAGCTGCCTCCTGCACACCCCACACTGGGGATGCGCCCACAACCAAGGTACATGCCCTTGACCGGAATCGAACCCGGGACCCTTGAGTCCGCAGGCCGACGCTCTATCCACTGAGCCAAACCGGTTTCGGCTCAGCATAGTTTTGACATGTGGAGCCATGCTAATGTTTTGCATACAAAAAATAAATATAAACAAGCATGGGTAGAAAATTTCTAAAATAGAATATAAATAGAAAATAACTAATTTAACTATATATTATTCATAACCACACTAGAGTGACTTTGGAAAATGTCCAAAGTAACTTTTTAACACTGTCAACTTTTCAACATTTGGGACAAAAAATAACTATAAATGAAAATTAACTCTAGTGAGTAAGTTTTCCACAAAGTATGGGTTAACTACTCTAAAATTCCTTTCTGTGTATTCTAGGGGTTGAGAAAATAAGTAAATATTTTTAGAATAATGGGAGAAAGATCTTGACACTGTTGGAGAATCGAGTAACAAACATGGAGAGGGGGAAGACTAGAATGAGTCCAAGGTGTTGGATGTAAATGGGAATTATCAGTGTGATTCATGGTTATATACATACACAGAGATATACACGAGTGTGAGTCCTAGTTCTGTCCACTGAGCCTAAGAAGCAATGACCTCAGTAGCAATGGGGATACCTAGCACCATGATCGTTGTTTCTAAATACAATTCTGCATCTTAAAAACCTAGGACACCTTGGAGAAATCACCGATTCCAGCACTGGGGCAAGGAAAATAAAGGCGCCTGAGGCAAAATAAAGTACTCACAAAATGGTTGGAACATGTCAAAAATACATCGAAGTTGTCCTGGCCAGTATGCTCAATGGTCAGAGCGTCCGGGTAGGTGCGGGAGGCAACCAATTGATGTTTCTCTCTCTTTCCTCTCTCCCCTCCCTTCCACTCTCTAAAAATCAATGGAAAAATATCTTCAGGTGAGGATTAAAAAAATACACAAAAGCCAAGTTGACAGGACTTGCATTGGCCAAATATGAGGAAATATGAGCTCAAAACAATGACAGCAAAGATGATAAAGCAGTGAATAAAATAACTCTTGAATCCATAGTGACATTAAAAAATAAAAAAATAAGCAAATAAATGGAGGAAAGAGAAAAGCCCTTCTTTACAGAATACCAAATATTAAATATATATAGAATAGTTAGAAAAATCACTATTTGGTAGTCATCATGGTAATAATGAACCAGGTAAGAATAACCAGTGGTTGATAAAACTAACAAAGGTCTGATGAGGAGCGTGGCATTTACACAGTCTCAAATTATCTCTGCAATTTAATAATTTCTAAGGGGAAACAGTAGCTTTAGAGTGGAGAAACCAGGCAGGGCCAACAACTGATCACAATTCATACCATCAGTAATAAGACAAACCAGCCCTAGCTGGTTTGGCTCAGTGGATAGAGCATTGGCCTTCAGACTGAAGGGTCCCACATAATATAGCATTCCTCTGATGTAAAGTGGGTTCTGACTTCCAGTTGAAAGCTTTTGGACACTGCATAGGGTTTTTCTCCCGTGAGTTCTCTGATGCTCAATGAGCTGTGACCTGCGGATACATGCTTTCTGACACTGTATTTATGGGGCTTTTCTCCTGGATGTGTTTCCTGATGGAAAGTGAGACTAAACCAAGTTCTTCCACCTTTCCTACACCCATGGGGTTTCTCACCTGTGTGAATTCTGTGATTTCAAATAAAAGCTGCATTCATACCTTTTCGCTCCTGAATGAATCCTCTGATGCATGGCGAGTTGTGATTTCTGTGAGAAAAATTTTCTGCATTCACTGCATCCATGGGGTTTCTCTCCTGTGTGAGTTTGCTGCTGTAAAATGAGGTCCTTCTTTCATGCAAAAGCTTTCTCATAGTCATTGCATCCATATAAAGAACTAATCAATTTTTAAATGGGCAGAGAGCGCAATAAAAATTGGGCAAAATATTTAAAGAGGCATTTAATAAAAAAGAAATCCAATGTTCAGAAAGCATATTAAAGGGGCTCAGCCCTATTGATAATCAGGGAAATGTAAATTAAAACTACAATAAGATACTAATTAAAGTCCCATTAAATGGATCAAAAGCAAAAGATCTGACAATACTGAGGGTTGGCAAGGATTGCAAGCAAAGACAGCTTCTACATACTGCTTAGAGGGATGCAAATTAGAACATCTTGTGTAGGAAAACCATGGCATTGGTTAGTAACGTTGATTGTTATGACCTAGCAACATGACTGTTAAATAAATATCCTAGAAAAACTCCGAGACATTTGTAAACCAGGATATGTACACAAGAATGTTCACAGCAGCAGTTTATAATAGACAAAAATGAGGAACAATTCCAATGTCCATCCACAGTAAAATGCAGAGAATACTAGAAGTATTTTTTAAGAAAGTATTTTCAACAGAGTCATTAAGATGGGTCATGTATAGATGACTACCCCAAGTGATATGATATTATTCAATTAATAACTTTGTAAAAGCATAAAAAGCCTAAAATAAGAAACATACGCAACTTTTAACTATTGTTGTCTTTAGGTGGTATATTTTGGGGCAACTGGCTTATTTCTCATTGCTTATGCAATAACCAGAAAAAGAAGAAAATACTCAGGTGAAATATACAAAAACCTCAAGGACAACAGGCAGAAGCCCCAACTTTCATAGCACAAATTATTGCAGATTATCTAATCACTTTTGAAAGGGGGTTCCCCAGACCCGATTCCAACATGTGTGGAGGCTTCCCCATACCAACAGCAATTTCTTGGCCACCATCAAGGTACCTGAGAATTCAACCCAATTCTAACACTCTCTGCCCAGAGACAAAATCAGATTCCACAGGTAAAGGGCTCAGTCCCATACGCTGCTAAGGTCCTTCAACTGGACTTCTGACCAACTGGATATAAAGAGGCTCCAACAGACCCCTCCTCGGGTTCCATTTATTTGCTAGAACAGCTCACAGAACTCAAGTAACCCCATTTACTCACTAAATTGATTTAGTACAAAGCATATTAAAAAACATGAATCAGCCAAAACCGGTTTGGCTCAGTGGATAGAGCGTCGGCCTGCGGACTCAAGGGTCCCGGGTTCGATTCCGGTCAAGGACATGTACCTTGGTTGCGGGCACATCCCCAGTAGGGGGTGTGCAGGAGGCAGCTGGTCGATGTTTCTCTCTCATCGATATTTCTAACTCTATATCCCTCTCTCTTCCTCTCTGTAAAAAATCAATAAAATATATATTTTTTTAAAAATGAATCAGCCGAAACCGGTTTGGCTCAGTGGATAGAGCGTCGGTCTGCGGACTGAAAGGTCCCAGGTTCGATTCCGGTCAAGGGCATGTACCTTGGTTGCGGGCACATCCCCAGTAGGAGGTGTGCAGGAGGCAGCTGATCGATGTTTCTAGCTCTCTATCCCTCTCCCTTCCTCTCTGTAAAAAATCAATAAAATATATTTTTTTTTAAAAATGAATCAAAAGCCAGAAGAAGAGACACAGAGGTGGCGTTCTTGAACACAGGAGCTCTGTCCACCTGGAGCTTGAGGCCCAGCATTCCCGCTACATGGAAGTGGAAGTGTTCTGATTGCCCAATGTGGAATCATATATATATATGTAATTTTTTAATTGATTTCAGAGAGGAAGAGAGAGAAACATCAATAATGAGAGAGGATCATTGATCGGCTGCCTCCTGCACCCCCCCTACTGGGGATCGAGCCCCCAACCCAGGCATGTGCCCTGAACAGGAATCCAACCATGACCTCCTGGTTCATAGGTCGATGCTCAACCACTGAGCCACGCAGGCCGGCAACCTGGAAGTTTTCTGAAAGAAAGGGGCCACCAGCTGCCCACTTGGTTTTTTATGGGGGCTCAGTAGCCATGATTGATTAATTCCCTGGACACTGGTGAGGAATTCAGTCTCAATCCCTTCTCCCCGCCCCAGAGGTAGAGGTGGGGGTGGGAGGGGGGAAGGTTCAACCTTCAAATCACGCGGTTGGTTCTCCTGGCAACAGCCTCCATCCTAGTGTGGGGCACAAGGGTCACCTCGATGACCTAACACTTTATCCCTCTTCACACTTAAACGCCAAAGGTGTGGGGAGCTCCGAGCCAGGAACTGTGAAGACCAAATGTCTTAGAAAAAAACCCCACAAAATCGCAACTTCAAAGTCTTTTCATTTTTCATAGAGAGAGTAAGACAAGAACCCTAGCCTGTTTGGCTCGGTGGGTAGAGCGTAGGCCTGTGGACTGAAAGGTCCCGGGTTCGATTCCAGTCAAGGGCACTTGCCTGGGTTGTGGGCTCGATCCCCGGTGTGGGGCCTGCAGGGCGAGGCCACTAGATGATTCTCTCTCATCAATGAGGTTTCTCTCTCTCTCTCTCCCTCGCCCTTCCTCTCTGAAATCAATAAAAAATACATTTTAAAAAAAGAGGAAGACAAGAGCATGACTTGGGGTCCAAGGAGAGTTGAAAATGGGCTTTGAGGAGAAGATTGGCTAGGACAGGCTAAATTCTGTCAACGGTGAGAACTACGGCGCCAAATAAACCTGTTCCCATGATCGGAACCTGTGGACTCAAACGACAGAACCTCCCGGCCCATCACCCTGAAATGGTCACCGCCCCACACAGCCACCGGACACAGCGAAAGTTCCCGAAGCCACCTCAGGCTCACGCCGCAAACTGACCCTCAAAATGACCCACTCCCTGGACATCGCCACTCACAGCCAAGCGCCCCTCCGGTGACTCATCACCACCAGGCACCCCCACCCCACCCCAGCCAACCGCCGAACGCCCCCAGGCAGTTTGTAACGGGCCTCACCGGTATCCCAGCAACCACAGACTCCTCAGCGCGACCCGGGAGGTTTAAAAGAATTCCCAACCTCCTTCCGCTTCCGGTCACACACAGTGTCGGGCCCCCCTTCTTGTTCAGCAGTGGCCGTTGGATGAAAAGGGGGGCTTCCTTCCAAAGCACGGGATTCTTTCCCGCCGGCACTTGGTGGGTAAGATGGCCGCCCCCACGTCTGACTTCACAAAGGGAGCGGCCATCTTGGAAGAGGTGCCCGAAGGCCACGCCCCCCCGCAGCCAGCCAGTGGCCCTGCGCATGCTCAGTAGCATACCAACCCCCGCCTATACCCACCCAGGACCGGGGCTGCGCCCGCCCTTTAGAAACGGCCGCACCTGTTGTGACGCTTTGGAACGGAAGGTGAGCACTCCCCTCAGGGAGAGCGACCAGCTTAGAGCCGGCGTGGTAGTCCCGACAGCGGAGAACGCGTTCTCTAGCCCAGGGGAGGGAAGACTTGATAAAAGACACCGCGCTCTGGGAGGGACAAGGTGGGTAGGTGCATTGAAAAGTAATTCTAGCCCTGGCTGGTTTGGCCCAGTGGATAGAGCATCGTCCTGCAGACGGAAGGGTTCCGGGTGCGATTCTGGTCACAGGCAGATGCCGGGTTGCGGGTTTGATCCACACTGGGGGCGTGCAGGAGGCAACTAATCAATGATTCTCTCTCATCATAGATGTTTCTATCTCTCTCTCCCTCTCCCTTCCTCTCTGAAATCAATAAAAAAATATATTAAAAAAAGGAAAAGAAAAGGCCTTGGTCGGGTAACTCAGTTGGTCCCCATACGCCAAGATTGCAGATTATTCCCAGTCAGGGTTCTCCCTCCCTTCCCCCTCCCTCCTTCCTCTTTCTGAAATCAGTTGTAAAAACAACATCTCCTCGGGTGAGGATTTTTTTTTTAAAGAAAAAAAAAATTCTAAGATTTTTGGAAGTAGAGGTCATGGAAGCGCAAAAAGGCGAGGAATTACTGGGTCCAGTAAGAGGCAGCGGCCATCACAAAGGACAGGCTTTTTTCTCGATATGGGAAGAGGGGTCCGGTGGAGCTCAGATGCGATGGGCTCTGGACTTTGGCCAAGAAACTGGGCCAATTCTAGGACCAGGAGCCACTATCGGGAATGTGGCTTCTCATCTCTGGCCTAGGAACTACCGAGAAGCCTGAACTCTCCTGGTGGGCTCTGCAACCAACCAGCCAGTCCTACTCCGGACGTTGGCCTGTTAACCTCCTGGAAAATCAGAGATCTAGTGACTTCATCTGAATGCTCCACCCACCTGTTTGGTGATTGACATTAAGTACGTGATTTAAATTCCTCTTCAAATTGCAGAAGGGAATTTTGTGATTCCCCAAAGACAACGTGGAGACTCAGGCTCAAATACGATTTGTCATGTTAATGTGACCTGCTTATTGCCGGCCTACAGCAAAACCTCCTGGTGTATATAGGATGTCCCAAAAAATGTATACACACACTCTGAATAACTATAAATGCTGTGTTTATTAAAACACATCCCAGCCCTTGCTAGTTTAGCTCAGTGGATAGAGCATCCTCCTGGGGACCGAATGGTCCCAAGTTCCAGTCGGGTCAGGGGCACCTACCTTGGTTGGATTGTAGGCTCCTCCCCGGCTCCAAGTCCCATGAAAGAGGCAACCAATCAATGTATTTCAAGCACATTGATATCTCTTTCTGTCTTTCCCTCTCCTACACTCTCTAAAAATCAATGGGAAAATATCCTCAGGTGAAGATTTAAAGAAAGAAAGAAGGAAAGGAAAAGAAAAAAGGAAAATCTACACTTCATTTTCAAAATTGAGCTGTCAGCTTATAAGTGTGTATACATTTTTGGGGACACCCTGTATATGGAAAACCCAGATTCCTGAGCCTACCACAGGGCCTCTCTGAGTCTGGACTCTGGGATTTATGTCACAGAATTAGAGGATTACCCTTCTTCAGCTTTGTTCTTTCCATATTTCCGCCGCCCCCCCCCCCCCCCCCCAGAGTTCCTGGTCCCCTGGGACCTCCTTTACTAGTACTTGCTAGTACTCTGGCTAGAAGGATGGAGTTCTTTCATTGTTTTAGTCTCCCATGATGTCAGGCAGTTTTGCTCTAGGCCCACCCAACGGCAAAGCAGTGATATAAAAGATAAAGGAAAAAAAAGGATTTCCTCCAGGCTTTTTGCAAAAAAAAAAAAAAAGAGTGCTTTTCCAAGTGTTGCTATTCATAGAGATGAATTTTTCTCTCAGGGTTTTAGGTGTCCATACGATTGCATTCTGAGTTGGAGGGGGTCATTGAAACCTCCAGTTTATAGTCATTGGCCAGAAGCATGGGTAAGAGCCTGGGCCTATTGCTGCCATCTGAAGGGAGGAGCAGTCTTGTGGAGCAGAACTCTTAACCTGTGAAATAGATACTGTCTCCAGGTAGATAGTGTCAGAAAAGAGCTGAATTCTTGGGCACCCCTGCTGGTGTCCGAGAATTGTTTGTTGGTGTGGAAAACTGCCCTCACCCCCCAAAAAACACACACTGAAACCCTCACCCCCCAAAAAAATACACAGAACCAATATATCTTCCCTCCAAAAGAAGTATGTTTAAGTCCTAACCTCCAGTACCTTACAGTGTGACTGCATCCTATCTAATAAAGATGGAATATGCAAATTGACTGTAACTCCACAACAAAGATGGCAACACCCACAGCCAATAAGGAGGGAATATGCAAGGGCCTCTAGTTTGGAAATAAAGTAGTTGCACATGTAATTAGTTATGATGAAGTCATAATGGACTAGGGTGGGTCCCAAATCCAATGACTGGTGTTTTTATAAGATGGCCAAATGAAGACACAGAGGCATATGGGCAAAAGGCCATGTGATGACGAAGCCAGAGATTAGATTTATGCAGCTGCAAGCTAAAGAATGTCAAAAATTTCCAGCAAGTCACCAGAAGCTGGGATACAAGAAAGGATTCTACAAAAGGTTTAAGAGGAAGCATGATCCCAATGACCCCTTCATTTTGGACTTCTAGCCTCCAGAACTTTCTGTTGTTTTAAGCCACTCTGCTTATAGTACTTATAGCAGCCCTAGGAAACTAATAAACTGGGTTTTATGGACCTAAACCACATTCCTCATATGAGAAATACCACCAAAAAAGATGACATTTTAATCTTTTTTTTCTTTAAAAATAACTGCTTCCAGTTTTTCAGGACAGTTCAGGAAAGAAAATTTGTGATAACTCATCACTCTTAAATCTCAATTACTTTTAATGGGTGTTTTTCCCTGTGTGAAAACCAAATGACAATTTGTTCTAAAAAATTTATTCCAAAGGGCTGAAATACCAGTTCCATTTACATATACCAGTAAACAGTATACATGGTGCTTGTGTGTATAGCATTATGTTACAGTCTTCTTCAATCTTAAGCCTAATTACTTGCCTTGCAATTTATATGATATTCAAAAATTTACAATGTTGGCATTTTTTTGGTGGATACTACACATACAAACTGTAACAATTTTGTGGTACACAACTTTATCTTGTGAAATCTGGAAATGAGTATATACATGTTGTACAAAAATACTCATAAATAAAGCAAATACATACATCCAGGAACTTTCTTAATTTAGTGCTTTGACTATCCAATATATCCAAACATAAAGTGTTATTCTGCATGCTGAAGTTATCTGCTCTTCATAACATCACAACTACTTTGTAGTACATTTTCTATACAGGATCAGAGCTATTATAAAGTTGCTTACATAAACAACCTTTCCAACCATAATTATACTATATTAACACTCAATAAATATTATCTGACGCACAAGTTTGGATTAAATGCCAGAGGCATCTCTTATCACAAGTCTTCAGTCATCTGCATTCTTTGGTATGAAAATTCATTTGTTTGGAAGGTATTCCAGGATTTACAACATTGATTTTTCCTGTAAAAACTGAAAATTGTATGATGACATATCAACACCTTTTGTGCACTCAAAACTTTTCATTTCTGTGTGGTGTATAATGGGATTTTTCTTAAGAAATTATTTTAGCCCTAGCCAGTTTGGCTCAGTGGATAGAGCATCAGCCTGTGGACCAAAGGGTCCCAGGTTCAGTTCCAGTTAAGAGCACATACCTTGGCTTCAGGCTCCTCCCCGGCCAAGTCCCTGGTCAGGGTTCGTGCAGGGGGCAACAAATCGATGTTTCTGTCTTTCCCTCTCTTCCATTTTCCATTGGGAAAGCCCTAACCGGTGTGGCTCAAAGATAGAGTGTCGGCCTGCGGACTGAAAGGTTCCGGGTTCAATTCCAGTCAAGGGCATGTGCCTTGGTTGCGGGCACATCCCCAGTGTGGGGTGTGCAGGAGGCAGCTAATCCATGTTTCTAACTCTCTATCCCTCTCTCTTCCTCTCTATAAAAAAATCAATAAAATACATTTTTTTTAAAAAATCAATGGAAAAGTTGAAAAGTCAAAATAATTTTTTTGGAGTTAATCCTGAAATCCACATTCACTGCATTCATAGGGTTTCTTCATGTGAAGTGAGAAAGAACTTGACAGAGAAAGTAACCCCACACTTATTACATTGATAAGGTTTTTGTCCTGCATGACTTCTCTAATGGACACTGCTGTATGATTTCACAAAAAAAGGCTTTCTCACACTGAGTACATAGATATGGTTTCTCTCCTGTGTGACATCTCTGATGCCTAATGAATTGTAACTTCTAGCTGAAAATCTGACTAGATAGAATGCATTCATAGGATTTCTCACCAGTATGGCATCGTTGATGGATAATAAGATGGCTTTTTTGGCGGAAAGCTTTTCCACATTCACTGCATCCATGGGGTCTCTCTCCTGTATGAATCAGCTGATGTGTACTGAGCATTGCCATACTGCTAAAGGCTTTTTGGCACTCAAGACAGACAAAGGGTTTCTCCCTTGTATGTGTTCTCTGATGTACAGTGAGCACTGCCTTTCGTACAAAAGCTTTTCCACATTGACTGCATTCATAGGGTTTCTCTCCTGTATGCGTTCTCTGATGGACAATGAGATGTGACTTGTATATAAAAGCTTTTCTACATTCAGTGCATTCATAAGGCCTTTCTCCTGTATGAATTCTCTGATGTGCTATGAAGGATGACTTATAACTAAAGGCTTTTCTACATTCCCTGCACACAAAAGGCTTCTCTCCTGTATGAGTTCTTTGATGAACAATGAGCTGTGAGTTGTCTATAAAAGCTTTTCCACATTCACTGCATTCATAGGGTTTCTCTCCTGTATGAGTTCTCTGATGGACAATGAGATGTGACTTGTCTATAAAAGCTTTTTTACATTCAGTGCATTCATAAGGCTTATCTCCTGTATGAATTCTTTGATGGGTTATGAGGGATGACTTTTTATTAAAGGCTTTCCCACATTCCTTGCATTCATAAGGCTTCTCACCTGTATGAGTTCTTTGATGAACAATAAGATGTGAGTTGTCTATAAAAGCTTTTCCACATTCACTGCATTCATATGGCTTCTCTCCTGTATGGATTCTCTGATGTCTTATGAGGTGTGATTTTTTGTTAAAAGATTTCCCACATTCTTTACATTCATAAGGTTTTCTTCCGGTATGATTTCTCTCATGTACAATGAGCTGTGATGCATATACAAAAGCTTTTCCACATTCACAGCATGCATAACGTTTCTCTCCTATGTGAGTTCTCTGATGTGTTAGGAGGTGTGTATTTTTAGTGAAGGCTTTTCCACATTTCCTGCATTCATAGGATTTTTCTGTATGAATTCGCTGGTGAACAACAAGCTGAGACTTACTACAGAAGGCCTTTCCACATTCTCTACACCCATAGGGCTTATCTCCTGTATGAGTTCGTTGATGGATAATCAGGTTTGACTTCTGCATAAAACCTTTCCCACAATCACTACACTTAAAAGGTTTCTCTCCTGTGTGCGTTTTGCAATGTAACCTGAGCTTAGTCTTCTCACTGTAAGCCTTTCCACATTCCTTGCATTCATAGGGTTTCTCTCCTGTGTGAGTTCTCTGGTGTATTAAGAGCTTTGACTTATACCTGAAAGATTTTGGACATTCGCTACATTCATGTTTCCCCTCTGTGTGAATTCTGCGATGTCTTTTAGGATTTGTCACCAGACTGAAAACCTTCACATGTAAATTTGGTTCATAGTACTGGGGATGAATGTGAGAGGCTTCATGTAGAGTATGGAAAAATGATTTCCCAGAACCATTTAACTTATCAGAGTTCATGACTGCATAGTTTTTACTCTGAAAATTTGAATCTGAATTTTGTTCCAAAGTGATTTCTCTTGAGATACATTTATAGGATTTTTCTTTAAATGGAACCAAGTTTTTGCTAAGAGAAAGTATTTTGCCCAATGCATAATTTTCATGATCTGTCTCCACAGGTTCATCCTTCTCAATGTCTTCCTGATACCAATCATAAACTTGCCACATTACTTCTAGGGGAGAAAAAACAACAACAATGAATTCTACCATTATCATAACATGGAGGGTGATGAAATCTCAAGTCAATAGTCAAAGAGAATGAAGAAGTATATATAGCAGGTGCACAATATAAGTCTGAGGCATTCAATAAAAGAACCAGTAATACATAATGCACTGAAAAACATGGGTGTCATCAAACTTGGCAACAATCTAGGAATATTTGAAAGTGTAATATATGAGTTATATGAATATAGATAAGAGGTGGAGGAGGCTGGTTGTGCCTACTAAGCTTCAGGAGAACAACAACTAAGCAAACAAGGGAAGACCAGATGAAATAGGCAAACCAGAGTAGATAAAAAAGAGGTACACCTCCTAGGTGGCTAGAAAAACAGAGTCCTATATGGAAGTGTGGTAAAAGAAGCAGGAAAAATTCATATAACATACCTTTTTTTACTCACTCTAACCTCTAAAGGTTCAGAGACTCTGAGAAGAAAATATTAAAATAACAAGGGTCCTGCCCTGACTGGTTTGGCTCAGGGGATAGAGCGTCGGCCTGGGGACTGAAGAGTCCCAGGTTTAATTCCAGTCAAGGGCATGTACTTGGTTGAGGGCACATCCCCAGTAAGAGGTATGCAGGGGGCAGCTGATCAGTGTTTCTCTCTCATCGATGTTTCTAAATCTCTATCCTCCCTTCCTCTCTGTAAAAATCAGTAAAATATATATTTAAAATAAAATTTTTTAAAAAATAACAAGGGTCCCACACCAATAACCAACTATTACTTTGCTTCCACTAACTCCCACTGCTTTGGTTTCACTCACCTGGACTGAAATGACTTGGAAATTCCCTCTCTACTATTCCTTGTTCTTCTTTTTCCCAGTAGACCATTGCTTCTGGCTTGGTAGCTTGATAACCTATCAAGTAATCACAGAGAGCTGAGGAAAAGCCCTGTTTCAGAGAATGTATAGTTTCAATCTCATCAATATAGAAACTTTTCATTTGGAAATAAAATTAAGTACTGTCACTCTCTGGTCATAAAGAAAATGAGATCTAATTTAAAATAAGTCCTACATAAGTCCAAGTACAAAATCACTGAGAATATGAGTACCCATAAATTGTAGCAATAGAAAAAAGACAGGCAATTCATGGCTTTTGCTGAAATATTTAGGAAAGTTGTCTTTACCCAACGACATTAGGTTGCTATGATTTTCCAACATCACATCCCGGTAGAGATTCTTCTGAGCAGTGTCTAGTAGCTGCCACTCTTCCCAGGTGAAATATACAGCCACATCACTGAATGACAATATGCCCTGTTATAACACAATCCTTTTTAGTTTGGAGTTAATATAAAATATATATATATAAAATAACTATAGGATATTCTGATTATTTATACTATGCAAACTCATAAATATTTCTAATTTTGATTTATACTTTTGAGCTGAATTAATTAAAAACTGTTCTCCCTTTGTGCATTCTTCATTCACTTCATTCATTCATTCACCCAACATAAAAGTTAAAACTTTGAATTACATAAAAATCATCTGCAACCACATCAGGAGCATTGAAAGTTACCTACTATATGTTTTACAATAAAAACTGGAAATAAAGCAAGGCCCTGTCATACAGCTTCTAATCTATTTGGATTCAAGGAACTCCAAATAGGTCAGTGAAACAGGAGAAGAAGCTGATGAGAACAGACGGCTACGTAACTAGCAGAAACTGGTCTTGCAGCAAGTGTACATATTTCCTAAAGACAGTGGTAGTCACTGCAGTGATGTTCATATACAAAAGTATGCTATGCTCAGAACTGCCTATTAGAAATTGATTGTGCTACATATTAAATCATACTTACAAGCAAAGATAGAGTTCTTACTATGTGCTGTGCATCATTCTAAACATTTTATAAATATTAACACAACAATCTGTATAACAGCCCTTACGTAAGTATAAGTTCTGTTATTATCTATGTTTTATAGGTAAGAGACTTTTAGTTTTCTAGCTGTGCCTTTTATAACTCCCACATTTCCTTAGTTAGATGACTGTTCACAGGGTCCACATTCTAGACAAGAAAAATGGAAGAGGAAGACCCATCAAAGACATTTCTTCACACTTAATGCCAGGAAATATTTACTGATCTCAAGGAATACATGTGCTTCCTCCATACCTACAAAGTAAATCTTGCAACATGTTTTTATTCTCTTGTGATGGTTTCCAGTATTACCACAGGAAAGTTTGCAACTCAGTTCTGGATCCTGCTGCTTATGTGGCAATGTTCTAATTATTAGCACTTTGCAAGATACACACATATATTTCCCTTCCTGATGGCTACTCTGAATCATTCTGTCTCCAAATCCAAGCACATGTCTCCCAGCCACAATGTGCCTATATATGTTGTTCTCTTTGATTGTACACATTTTTATAAACTTCCAGAAACCTAGATAACAAAGAGGGAAATAACAAGCTCACCTGGGACTTAGTCATTTCAGCAGCTTTCAGGACGTGGCCACCACTTTTAGGACCTTTCCTGGAATCCTGATACTGCTGTCTCCTCAAGGGTAGCCTCTGCAGGGAATAATTTATGGACTTGAGATCTACCTTTTTTCATTTACAGAAGCTGCCTCATTCTAGGAAGCCATCGTCTATGGAGTCAAGGAAAGATTTGTTTGGCATGAAAATGGTAATAAAAGCAAGTTCCTAAACAAGCAAGGAACTGTTTTATGGATGTTTTCTCACTTAACCCTCACAACAACCCTGTAGGATACAGACTATAATTATTCCACGTCAGAGAAAACCAAGAAAGAAAAGGTC
Organism: Eptesicus fuscus; assembly: GCF_027574615.1. Lineage (NCBI taxonomy): Eukaryota > Metazoa > Chordata > Mammalia > Chiroptera > Vespertilionidae > Eptesicus > Eptesicus fuscus. Next base: position 44,902,963 of record NC_072493.1, read on the forward strand.
AAGCACCTAGCTAAAAGCCACACAACTAGTAACTCATGGAGCAAGGATAAAACACAAACCCTCATTATCAATAAATCCTCTGGTTCCAGGGTGAATTACAAGAATCATCCTTGATCGTAACCAACTTTTTAAAACTGGGGAAAATATCTAGAACAACTATTTTTAGACACAGAAATCAGAGGAGAAACAAACCCTCTGTGTATGCTGCAGCTCGCTGCCTGGAGAGACTTTCCAGGCCATAACGCAGGGAGAAGGAACCCAAAAAAACTCTGGCAGTCTTGCTGAGTTAATGACACAGAATTCAAAGTCTGAGGAAGCAAAGATGGTAAGTTTGCAGATAGAACATCAGGGTAAAGGGAGAGAGAGGGAGGGAGAGAGAAAAAAAGGAGAACCCATACCCACTGATACATAGAAAGCATTATACAATACATAGCTGACTTCATTTCAGGAATGTAAGGATAGTGTAATAAGAACCATCTCAGCCCTAACTGGTTTGGCTCAGTGGATAGAGCGTCGGCCTGCAGACTCAAGGGTCCCAGGTTCGATTCCGGTCAAGGGCATGTACCTTGGTTGCAGGTACATCCCCAGGAGGGGGTGTGCAGGAGGCAGCTGATCAATGTTTCTCTCATCGATGTTTCAAACTCTATCCCTCTCCCTTCCTCTCTGTAAGAAAATAAAAAAAAAATAAAATAAACCATCTCAGTAGATGGAGGAAGGGGGAGGGAGAGAGAAAACTGAAAACTCATTCTTTAGATGTGCAGATGGTTCCCCTGTGTCTCTGGCTAACTACTAATGAACTGTGAAGAAACTACCAAGGCCCTAGCCAGTTTTGCTCGGTGGATAAAGCATTGGCCTGCAGACCACAGGGTCCTGGGTTCAATTCTTGTCAAGGGCACGTAGCTCGGTTGCAGGCTCCTCCCCAGCCCGGGCCCTGGTCGGAGCTTGTGCATGAGGCAACCAATCGATGTGTTTCTCTCACATCGATATTTCTCTCTGTCTTGCCCTCTCTCTTCCACTCTTCCTAAAAATCAATGGAAAAATATCCTTGGGTGAGGATTAACAAAACAAAACAAAAAAAACAACCAAAAAAAAGAAACTACCAAGACCATTGAAAGGAGAAAGCATAACAACTCCTAGAGCTCACACAAGATCAGAAATAGTCTGTGTTCTCACTAGCCAGAGTGAAAAGACCTTCTAATACATACACGAGGGGGGAGGAGGGGAGGGGATTTGCCTCAGTAGCAGGGGCAAAGTAACCCTACACAAAAGACTATTTTGGCCCCACCTAACAAAGCTAAAAGAACACCTCCAAAGAATCCAACTGAGCTGCAATATTCTCAGGAGCATTGATCTTACTTCCTACGTCTATCATCAGTATGGCTGAAAGAAACTCATAAAAATTCAAAAAAGAAAGAATCAAACTGTTCCAAAGTAACTTAACTATGACCCAGAACAAACATCAAAAGTAGTTAAAAGAATAAGAGAAAATCCCACAAACAACAATGTAAAACTGACAATATCTGACATCCAATAAAAAATTACCAGACATGCCTGGCCCTGGCCAGATAGCTCAGTTGGTTGGAGCATCCTCCCAATACACCTGGGTTGCGAGTTCGATCTCCAGTCAGGACACATACAAGAAGCAACCTATGAATGCATAAGAAAGTGGAACAACAGCCCTAGCCGGTTTGGCTCAGTGGATAGAGCGTTGGCCTGCGGACTCAACGGTCCCAGGTTCGGTTCCAGTCAAGGGCATGTACCTTGGTTGCGGGCACATCCCCGGTGGGAGGTGTGCAGGAGGCAGCTGATTGATGTTTCTCTCTCATCGGTGTTTCTAACTCTCCCTCTCCCTCCCTCTCTGTAAAAAAAATCAATGAAATATATATATTATTTTTTTTTAAATAGAACAACAAATCTGCCTCTTGTCTCCTTTCCTTAGTTTCTCTCTCTCAAAATATCAATTAAAAAATTTTTTTTAAATTACTGGACATGCAAAGAAGCAAAAGAACTTAAGAGAATAGACCTAAATTTAAGGACAATATGAGAGAAATTTATAGGCCAATCTCATTTATGAACTTAGCTATAAAAATCCGAAATGAAATATTAGGAAACCATATCCACTGATATATAGAAAGCATTATACAATACACAGCTGACTTCATTTCAGGAATTTAAGGATAGTGTAATAAGAACCATCTCAGTAAATGAAGAAAAGACAGGTAATAAAATAGCATACCCACTCACAATTTTTAAAAATATTACTTAACTAGAAATAGACAAGAACTTTGTTAATTTGATAGAGTATCTACAAAAAAATCCATACCATTTCTTTAAGCTTAGGGACATGACAATGATAACCACTCTGAAAATCTTTACCCAAAAATGTACCACAAATCAAACCCTTACCAGTAAAAAGAAAAATTAATTGAAGGAATGAAAACTGCAAAAGAACAAACAATACTGCCACTATGCAATTGCTTTAAGATCAATACAAATATTCATTGAAATATCATGTTCAAACAACAAAAATATTTTTAAAAAAAAACCACTATTTACAATAACCAAAAAACCTATTAGGTACCTGAAGGAAAAATGTACAAAATGACAGTTTTCTTATAGCAAATGGATACAGATCATAACCACTCTAATTGACACAAACAGAGTGAGGTTTGAAAGGATCTCAAACCAGAAGCTTCCCCTGTCCTTCCCCATTGGAGTCAGGTCACATAACTCACCCAGCATATCTGTGTGGAACAATATGCAGGCTATTACCAACCAAAGAAGCTCACCTTTGAAATGTCTATGGTTTTTATTAGTTTCATTAAATAAACGTGACTAAATAATCACTGCCATGTGACTCATCCTCCAGCCATCCTACTCTCCTGGAGGTTGGACTGATACTACCTGACTCAAAACCCCAAATCTCTAATCACCGTGCATAAGCAGCCCCATCCTGAGCCATCTCACTACCGTAAACTATGCACCCACCGGGTGTCACCTCATTAGCACAAACTATCAGGGTCCACCATGAATAACATAGACACTCCTATCACTCAGGACATTCCAACAATTTAGAGGCTACCTCCCAAGAACTGGGGACAAAGGCTAGTCAACTGTTTAATACAAAATAAGTAACAAAAGACTACTACTCCAGGCCCGGGCCAGGTAGCTCAGTGGGTTGGAGCATCGTCCCAATATGCCAAGATTTCGGGTTCAATCCTTGGTAAGGGCACAGACAAGAATCAACCAGTGAATGCATAAATAAGTGGAACAACAAGTCGATGTTTCTCTCTCAAAAAACAAAAAAGTTTAATACTATTCCAAATATGTTACTATTTCTATAAATCAGTAAAGACCACAATAAGGTGCCTTTTATATCCAAAAGATGGTCAACAAGCCAAAATGGGGCTATCATCTTAGAAAATAAACAGAAGGATGGTATACCCGCTGTCACAAACATCCAGAAAAACCTGGTGTACTGTATGTGGAAGCATTATATATTAGAACGTTATTGGGTAAGCTTGGTAAAACTAAATCAGAAGCCTTTGAAATATGCATTTAATCTGACCTACTTTTATAAATTATTTTAAAAATATCCATCTCTCTGGCCAGTGTGGCTCAGTTGTTTGGAGCTTCATCCCCTGCAACAAAAGGTTGCCAGTTCAATTCCTGGTCAGGGCATATACCTACATTTCAGCGATCCACGTGCAGGAGGCAACTAATTGATATATCTCTCTGACATCGATGTTTCTCTCTCCCTCCCTCCCTTTCTAAAACCAATTTTTAAAAATCCATAATATATAATTCAGTTTGAAAATACATTTCAAAACATTAGTAAATTGAAGGTGATTTTTCTCCTCTGCTTTTTATTGATAACAAGCATCTAATGATAGTGTGATAAAAAGGAGCGATCTCCATTTAATTTCAAACATAAACTCATGTAGAGAATATGTATAATACGTATTATAAAAAGTTAGAATTGTTTTAAGTAGAAAAATGCCCACTTAAAAGGTATATACTTGAATAGCTACTTTTTGTCAAGTACCTACCTGTATTAATAGACTTACTATTGTGCGCCACAAATTCGTATGTTGCAGCACTAATCCTCAATTTGATGTTATTTGGAAATGGGGCCTTTGTGAGGTCATTAGGGGTAGCCGAGGTCGTGGAGGCAGGGCTCCTGAGGACCTGTAAAGTAGATACGATTTAAATGGAAAAACTGCCGAAACCGGTTTGGCTCAGTGGATAGAGTGTCGGCCTGCGGACTGAAGGGTCCCAGGTTCGATTCCAGTCAAGGGCATGTACCTTGGTTGCGGGCACATCCCCAGTGGGGGGTGTGCAAGAGGCAGCTGATCGATGTTTCTCTCTCATCGATGTTTCTAGCTCTCTATCCCTCTCCCTTCCTCTCTGTGAAAAATCAATAAAATATATTTTAAAAAAAAATAAAATAAATGGAAAAACTAAGCCTTAGACGTTACTCAGTCACACACACAAGTAGCAGAATTGGCATAAAACGCGAGAACGAACGTGCTTTCCACATGTGAGCACTGGCTGACACGCACCCCGCCCTGGGCGACGCGCCCATTCACAGCTCCCCAGGCACCCACTCCCACGGGGACCGCGGCCCCCCGGGTGCTGCAACTCAGACCACGAGAATCCCAGACGACTGACCCTCCAGTCCCTGTCCTCATCCACCACACCCCACGGTCCGGGGCCATCCCAACCGCCCTCTCCACCACCCGCGGCAGACCTGTCCCTGTCCCCGTCCCTCGTTTCTTCCTCAACCCGCTCCCCTGAACACTGACGCCGGGCAAGCCACCCACCTCGAGAGTTAGGAAGCCGCCCGACAGACACATCCCTCTCCCCTCGGCCCCCCAACAACCGCCACAAAGCACGTCTCACGTCACGGAATCCCCACGGCGCGGAACCGGGAAAGACGCCTGCAGAAACCGAACGTGACCTCGAGTGAGGATTGGGAGCTCACCTGTGGAAGCGGAGCTTCGACGCGCCACTTCCGCTTCCCCTCGCGGTTGGCTGGTACTGGCCTCGGGCTAATACGCTGACTCAGTAACACCCAGGAGGCGAGCGATCCACCTACAGACGCCGGTTCAGGTCCCGGTGGAAAATACACTCTGGGCAATATGGCCGCGCACAGTCCCGTCCCACCGTGTTGAGAGTGGCCATCTTCGACTGGGCGCCGCCATTTTGGATGGAGCTCCGTACGGAGAGGGAGATGGCCATTCCAGGTGACCGGATTCCGCCGGAAAAGGGCAGGCTCTACCGACCCGTTCTCTAACTTCCAAGACGGCCCCCCTTCGCTTCTTCTGCTTCCGCAGCGGCTGTTAGCATCGGCGCGCGTGCTTGGTAGCATTTCACTAGTCGCCGAAGTCTTCCGACCAGACCCGAGAGCTAAGCCAATCACCGCTCGGGCCTCAGCAGGAAATGGCCGCGCCCACGTCGCCTCGCAGCCACTTTGGAAAACGCCGGACGGGCGCGGCCATATTGGGGACGTTCGGGTCCGTACAATAACGAACTGGCGTGGAGCGAAGAATTGGGGGACGTTTACGGAAAAGAGACCGGTAACGCGTTGGGGGAAAAAAAAATGGGGATGAGGAGACTGGAACTGGATGTGGAGCAGAGGAGGTCGGAGGAGAGCGTCTGGACGTGCGCTCTGTGATGAGGGACAGTGAGGGTTTAAGGACCGGGGCAGAAATAATGGCCACCACAGTGCTCGACGAGGAAAATATCACTTGCGTCTTGTGTTGCAGGATAAACTGAGATACATAAAAAAAAAAAAAGGATTCTGTGAATAGTCACAACCAAGTCAGCAAAAGTCATTCTCAGAGGATTACAGGGAAAAGAAGGTCAGGAAGTTAGAACCCAGTGTGACAGAACTAGTCCTGGATTTGCTCCAATATTCCCAAATCTGACAGGGACTCTTAGGCCCTCAGAACGCCCCTTCCTCCCCTAACGGGTCTGGCTCAGTGGATAGAGCGTCGACCTGCGGACTGAAGGGTCCCAGGTTCAATTCTGGTCAAAGGCATGTACCTTGGTTGCAGGCACATCCCCAGGAGGAGGTGTGCAGGAGGCAGCTGATCGATGTGTCTGTCTATTCCTCTCTGTAAACTATCAATAAAATATATAAAAGAACTCATCTTCCTGAGAACAAATATTTACTTTTCTGGGGAGGGGACTCTACACCTGTGAGCTTAAAAGTTCTACTCAGAATCGTCATCCAGTCACGTTTCTCTTTATGCTCATACAGCCGTGCAAAATGGTTCACTGGTTACACTATTTCCCAAATCCTTTGGTGTGCACATTCAGGACATAGTCTCCAATCTACCCCTCACTGGTTTGGCTCAGTGGGTAGAGCGTCGGCCTGCGGACTGAAGGGTCCCCGTGTTAGATTCTGGTCAAGGGCATGTACCTTGGTTGCGGGCACATCCCCAGGTGGGGGAAGGGGGTGCAGAAGGCAGCTGATCGATGTTTCTAACTCTCTATCCCTCTCCCTTCCTCTCTGTAAAAAATATCAATAAAATAAAAAAATTAAACCATATGCCAGATCATGTTGTCAATCCTCAGGTTTGTGATGACATAGGAAAAATAGAAGACCAGATATATATATATATTTCTGGAAATATATATATATATTTCTGGAAATATATATATATATATATATATATATATATATATATATATTCCTGGAAAAAAATATATATATATATTTCTGGTCTATATATATAAATTTTTATTGATTTCAGAGAGGAAGGGAGAGGGAGAGAGAGAGAAAACATCAATGATGAGAGAGAATCATGGATTGGCTGCCTTCTGCACACCTCCTACTGGGGATGGAGCCCAAAACCCGGGCATGTGCCCTGACCGGAAATCGAACCCGGGACCTCCTGGTTCCTAGGCCAATGCTCAATCACAGAGCCATGCTGGCCGGGCCAGAAATATTTTTGGTAGAAATTTCTGTGCAGTCTTTATCTCAAATCTTTTCACATATAGTTTCTAGTGAAGAAATTATTAAGATCGGAATTGTTAAGCAAATGAGTGAAATATTCCAGATTGTTGTCCAAAAATGTTGTAGTCATGAATACACTTTACCAACTGCTATCCTTCCTCCCTCAAGAACTCCTATTTAAAGCGAATGGCTAATTTTTATTTAGTATATACATATTTTTTGAACAGAGAACTATTTTATTAAACACAGATATTTACATTACGATTCGTAGGAGTAGCAAAATTACAGTTATGAAGTAGCAATGAAAATAATTTTATGGCTGGGGGTCATCACGACATGAGGAACTGTATTAAAGGGTTGCGGCATTAGGAAGGTTGAGAACCACTGATAGAGAGCGTCCCCCCAAAAATGTATACACACTTTGAGTAGTTATTAATTCCAATGGGTTAAATCTGAAAAGAAAGAAACATCAACTGAGCTATCAGAAAAATAGTGTGAATACATTTTTGGGGACACCCTGTACTGTGATCACTTTTCCATTCTTGCATAACTTTTTATTCTCTGTGGAGTTATTTATGCCTTCTAGAAATCCTGGCCTTTAGTTCTCAAAAAGACCCACTCTGGCCCTAACCAGTTTGGCTCAGTGGATAGAGCGTCGGTCTGTGGACTGAATGGTCCCAGGTTCGATTCCGGTCAAGGGCATGTACCTTGGTTGCGGGCACATCCCCAGTGGGGGGTGTGCAGGAGGCAGCTGATTGATGTTTCTCTCTCATCGATGTTTCTAACTCTCTATCCCTCTCCCTTCCTCTCTGTAAAAAATCAATAAAATATATTTAAAAAAAAAAAAAAAAGACCCACTCTGGGATTGGCATCACTGGGAGCTGTTTCTTCCAGTCCTGGGGTGGGGCTGGGGTGTGTGTGTGTTTACTTCCTTTGATGGCTTTATAGCTGTTTCCCAGTGAGTGATTCTGAAGACCCTTTTCTGTCCCCCAAACCTTTACACCAAAAGCATTTTCGGGGTATTTGCCTTCCAGCATGTACCTTTGCTCTTTTAACTGCGCGGAAAAGTCCTTTTCTTTTGTACGGACACCTAACTTCCAAGATGGCTGCGCCCACGGTGTCATTTGGGACTCGTGCTTCGTGCAAAGCGGACACTTTCCTCCCTAGATTGCCGAGGTGGACGTAGCCCGCCCCACGCCTGCCTGGCGCCAGTTCGAGCCTCTGAAAGTGAATGCAGATCGTTGACAGGGTCTTAAAGGGCCGAGCAATGAGGTCGTTCGGCGGCTTTTCACCGTCCCAAGCCTTCCCTGGCGCCTCGGGTCAAAACGGCCCTTTTGCCTCTTCCCCAGTCAAGTGCTAGGCCTCGGCCTGGGACACATTTCCTGCCCGGAAACGTCAGAAATCCGGGTGTCCGCGCTCCGGGGGGTGGTTTCGGAGACTTTTCACCGTTCGGGGCCCTTCCCTGGCTACTCCTGCCAAAACGGCTATTTCGCTTTTTGTACGTCAAGTGTTGAAAGATGGCCGCTCCCTGGATACGACGAGGAAGTGGGCGCAGACATGTTCTCCTTGGAAACCGGAAATCCAGGTGTTCGGTGCTCCGCGGAAACGCCTCCGACTCCGTTCGGTCGCCGCTGGCCGGCGCCTAGGCTGGGCGGGGACGCAGGCGGAGAAGAGTTCACGGAAGTGCGGCTCGTGGAAGGTCGCGGTGGGGTCACGAGAAAACCCAGTCTGTGTGTGTGGAGCCCTCGGAGGTACAGGATGAAAGGGTCGAGGTGTCTTTGAGTGTTGGGGTGGGAGAGCAGTGGGGTCTGTGGTTGCGGTGCCTGTGGGGTCAGCCCTGAGGGAAGCTTGTGGTCAGGAGTGAGAGGCCGGCCGAGGTGCTGGTCGTCCGGGGCCAGGGTTCGGTGTCTGTGTGACTGCGGACTGCGGAGGGGACTGGGTTTTGATCGGGAAGGCAGTGTCTGTTCGCTTTGGGGATTTAAGATGCGGCTCAATGACAGGAGCCAGGGTCACGGTCAGCATCCCGGGGTCTGGTCTCGCCATTATGCTGATGGGCAGTGACCAGCGTGTGGGAAGGTCCAGATGTTTCCGTCGTTGAGGGGGTTTGTGGGAGCCGAGGCTGGAGGTGGGGGGGGGGGGGTGAGTTGCAAACGTACCTTCTTTGGCTTCCCACATCCCCCCTCCATCTTGACCTGAAAGCTTGTAGGAGATGGACGGTTCAAAGGGCATCTGAAAAGGTCAGGCTCCCACTGAAATGAGGGTTTTGCCCTTCCTGCAAATTTGTGCGTCACACACACACACACACACACACACACACACACACACACACTGGTAAGTATTTCCTTTTAGCATCATTGTAGCACAAGTAAAATAGCACTCAGTTCCCCCAATTCAGTTCCCCAATGGTAACCATTGTTAAAATGTTCATATATGTTTCTTTTAGTCTTCACTTTTCTATGCTTGATTTGCACAATTCCAATGATAATTTGCCTCATCACTTAATTTTATAACATAAACATTCATATGACAAACAAAACTTTGCCTTTAAATATATATATAGTTTTTAAATTTCTGTTAACAGTATAACAAGAGGCAAATCCATGCCATTATGACTGGAATCACTCAATGTGTACGTTCATTTAGATGGAATTTAAATACTTAAATATTCAGTTGTCACTTTTTTTAAAATTACTTTATTGATTAAGGTATCACATATTTTGCCGAAACCGGTTTGGCTCAGTGGATAGAGCGTCGGCCTGCGGACTCAAGGGTCCCAGGTTCGATTCCGGTCAAGGGCATGTACCTTGGTTGCGGGCACATCCCCCGTAGGGGGTGTGCAGGAGGCAGCTGATCAATGTTTCTAACTCTCTATCCCTCTCTCTTCCTCTCTGTAAAAAATCAGTAAAATATATATATATATAAAAAAAAAAGGTATCACATATTTGTCCTCAAAACCACCCTCCCCCCCATTCCCATCCCAAACCCCTCCACACGCATGCCCCCACCCCTCTGTTGTCCGTGATCACTGGTTAGGCTCATCAGTTGTCACTTTTAAGAACAGGTTATGATTCTGCGTTTACTAAGGATGTGGCTCCCTGTCCCTCATCTCCACCTTGACTTTTAAATTTTTTTGTCATTGTGAATGGTGTCTTTTTTTACTTTTGACCTTTTTTGTTCTTTTCTTTAAATTTACTGTTACATAGAAGAGCAATTATATTACATTTATTTTGTTTCTGCTCACCTCACTGAACCCTTACTATAATGAGCATCCCTGTTCCCCATGATTTTATTATGAAAATTTTCAAATATATAGCAAAGTTTGATGAATTGTACAATTGAACCCTACCAATGTGGCTCAGCGGTTGAGCATCGACCTGTGAACCAGGAGGTCACAGTTCGATTCCCTGCTAGGGAATATGCCCAGGTTGTGGTTCGATCCCCAGTGTGGTGTGTGCAGGAGGCAGCTGATCAGTGACTCTCTCATCATTGATGTTTCTATCTTTCTCTCCCTCTGCCTTCCTCTCTGAAATCAATAAAATATATTTTTTTAAAAGAATTGTACATTTGAATACCTATATGCGTAGGCTTTTTTCACGATTCTATTGTGTTTACTACATATCTTTTCATATATCACAATTCTGCTTGTCATTAACCCATCTTTTTACATTTAAAAAAAATGTATTTCAAAGTAAGTTGCAAACATTTATACATTTCCCCCTGAATCTTCCAGTAAGCATATGATGAGAGTTCTACTCAGAGCTTTCTAAAAATAACAGTTTTATTAGTCATATACCACACAACTTACCCATTTAAAGTGTACAGTTCAGTGGTTTTTAGTATAGTCATAGTCATATTCAACCATCAGCACAATTTCAGAACGTTTCACCACCTCAAAAAGAAACCACGTGCCTTCTAGTTACCACCTCTGTCCTTCCATCCTCCCCCCCCCCCCCATTTGTAAGCAGCCACTTTCTTTGTGGTCTCTATTGATTTGCCTATTTTGGACATTTCATATAAATGCAGTCATATGATGTGGTCTTTTGTGACTGGCTTCTTTCACTTGGCATCATGTTTTGGAGGTTTATCTGTGTGGTAGCATGGATTCCATTTTATACCTCAACTAGCGTTCCCGTTGCAGGAAAAATCCTGCAATAGGGTTTCCTGCTACACTCTACCCCACCCCGCCTCTGCTCCTCCCTTGTCCCCCAGCCCGCCTTCTCCGCCAGCCTGCCTGCTTTTCCCTTCTCCCCCAGCCCCGCCTCCACCCCCCGCCCCCCCCGCTTGCTTGCTTCTCCGCTCCCTTCTGCAGCTCTTGGCTTCTTTCTACGCTGTCTTGATATGCAAATTAGCCGCCATCTTTGTTGGGGCAATTTGCATGCTCATCCTGATTGGCTGGTGGGCGTGGCGTGGCTGGTAGGCGTGGCTTGGGCGTAGCGAAGGTGCGGTCAATTTGCATATTTGTCTATTATTAGGTAGGATACTGTGCCATTGTGTGGTGACAGCACATTCTTTGTATCCCTTCATCGGCTGGAGGATAGGTTTCCACATTTGGGCTATTATAAATAATGCTGCTATAACATCTGCCTACAAGCTTTTGTGTGGGCATGTTTGTTTGTTTTAATATATTTTTATTGATTTCAAAGAGAAAGCGAGGAGAGAGATAGAAACATCAATGATGAGAGCGAATCATTGATTGGCTGCCTCCTGCACGCCCCCTTCTGGGGATCCAGCCCACAACTCAGGCATGTACCCTTGACCAGAATTGAACCCGGGACCCTTCAGTCCACAGGCCGACACTCTATTCACTGAGCCAAACTGGCTAGGCTGTGTGGACATGTTTTTACTTCTCTGATATAATCCTGGAGTGAAATTCTGGATCATATGGTAAATGAGCACAGAAATATTTCCGCCATCTTAAAGATTAAAGATAGATTACTGATGAGTAGAGGAGTGACATATAGATAGATATATTATAAAGGAAACAAAGGCATGATAAAATCTATGTGATAGGCATACAGGTATTCAAATGTAAAATTCTTTAAACTGTGCTATATATTTGAAATTTTTCATAATAAAATCATAGGGAGCAGAGTAGCTCATCAGAGTTCAGTGAGGTGGCCTGGCGGGCTTGGCTCAGTGGTTGAGCATCGACCTGTGAACCAGGAGGTCACGGTTTGATTCCTGGTTGAGGCACATGCCCGGGTTGCAGGCTTGATCTCCAGTGTGGGGCGTGCAGGAGGCAGCCGATCAGTGATTTTCTCTCATCATTGATGTTTCCATCTCTCTCTCCCTCTCCCTTCCTCTCTGAAATCAATAGAATATATATATATATATAAAAAGAGTTCAGTGAGGTGAGCGCTGAATATGTTTAATTGCTGAGAAACGACCAGACGTTTCCGAAGTGGCTGTGCCATTTTACATTCCCACCAGAAGTGCTTGAGGGTTCCAGTTCCCCCACATCCTCACCAACACTTGCTCTTTCCCTGGTTTTGTTATAGCCATTCCAGGGGCTGTGAAGTGGTATCTCAATGGTGATTTTGATTTGCAGTCTCTGAAGATTAATGATGTTCAACATGTTTTCATGTGCTTATGCTGTACATAACTTTGAGGTGCATGTCTCTTTACTAAATATAGATTGTTAGCATTTTTAATAACTGCATAGTATTTCATTAGATGTGTGTACCTTTACTCATTCAATAACTCCTCTACTAATAGGCCTAAATAATACTTTTACATCTGCTTTGCATGTGTTTGCCATTATTTCCTTTGCAAATATTTCTAGAAGTGGATTTTGGATTCTAGTAATATCTCTATTGAAAGTATTCAATGCAGAGTATTAAACTATTCCCGCAAAATATTCACAGTCATGTAACACTGTTATAAAAAGTGTGTGTTTTGGAATGTTGTCAATTTTTAGATACAAATTTTGTAATCATCTGACTAAAATTTTAAAACAATTTTTAATTGATTGAGAGAGAGAGAGAGAGAGAGAGAGAGAGAGAGAGAGAAACATCGATTTGTTGTTCCACTTATTTATTCATTCATTGGTTGCTTCTTATATGTGCCTAACCAGAGATTGAACCCACAACCTTGGTGTTGGGATGACGCTGTAACCAACTGAGCTACCCAGCCAGGGCTAAAACTTATTTTATTTTTTAATTAATATATTTTTATTGATTTCAGAGAGGAAGGGAGAAGGTGAGAGAGATAGAGACATCAATGATGTGAGAGAATCACTGATCAGCTGCCTCCTGCACGACCCACACTGTGGACTGAACCTGCAATCTGGGCCATGACCTCCTGGTTTATAGGTTGAAGCTCAACCACTGAGCCATGCTGATTGGGCTAAAACTTATTTTTTATATATGTTTACTCAAATCTCTGAAACTCTGACTCTTGATTAATCATGTTAGGGGACATCTTATATAATTTGCTCCTCTTCTCTATTTTTGATTATTCTTACTTGGTTCTTTATCCAGTTAGTGGGGTCTCATTTCCAGAATGGTAATAGATAATAGTGCTTATACAGCTCATCCTTGCCTTGCTCTTGACTTTAGAGAAAATATGTATATTGTTTCATTGGACATATGTAGGATGTATTAGGTTTTTCTCACTTGATGTTTTGACGCTGTTGCTGGATGGGTTTTTGGAGCTGCCTCCTCTGCCATTTCCATTCAAAGGGATTTCCCATCGTAAGTCCTCTCTCTCTCTCTCTCTCTCTCTCTCTCTCTCTCTCTCTCTCTCTCATATTGTCGTTGGTACTTTTTAAAGAGATAAACTGATGCAAATGCAATTTAAGTGATATCCTTTCATTGCTCCTCTTTTTTCCTCCCCAGAGATACCCACGGTCTTGAACTTAATTTATATAACGCATGTTTCATACTGTTACACAGTGTGTATACATCCACATAGAGTAGTCTTGCTCTGTATGCTTTAATTTTTTTTCTATTTGTTTTCCTTAGTATCACATAATGATTAGTAAAATGCTTGGCTTAATACATTTGTCTTTACACTGAAGTGTGTTTACAATGAGTTGTACAGAGATTTCTGAACAGATGCATGAACACATACAATATTAAAGAAATAGGTGCCCGGATCCTCGCCTTTTATACGTCTCTGTCCAATAACACGTGTGTGAGACGTCCCCTGCTGTGGGGCATCGCATTGTGCTGGTTCTCCTTTGCCCTCTCACCCCACTTTGACTTCCCCGAAGGAGCACATACTGCCCACACCTTCAGAATCTTAGGGTTTGTTGCTCCAGAGGGTAATAGCCGCCAGAGCTCCAGATAAAGGGACAGATGGCCTAGAAATCAGCTGAGTGTCAGCAGCAGGGACAGCATCTGGACCCCAAAGAAAAGTACACTCACAGCGAATTTGCTTCTCAGCCCGCAGGTCCTGGCTCGAGGACCAAGCTCTCCCAGGTGGCCTGAGGAGGAGGTCTCCGGACCTGGATGGCGTCACTTGTGGGGACACCACTGAGCAGAGTCTAAGATTTCCACCCAGACATTTAGAGCCGCTCAAGAAGAGACCAAAGGCACGGCGTCCACCTTCCTGGCCATTCCCCAGTAACAGAAGAAAATGATTAAGGACCAGGTGACTTCGGGTTGTTTTATTCTTTCCTTCATTCTGTGATTGATTTCTGGGGGACTTGAAAACACGATTGAATTACATGGAAGAGTCCGATTTGTGCAGAAATAAATTTAGCCTCTAACTTCAACATTAAGGCAAAATAGGATGAGGAATGTATTGTTTCCGGAGCCTCAGTAAATGACTAACGTTGGAACATAGTGTGACTGGAGCATCGTACGGGTTACATGAGCTGTCACCTTCTGTCCAGTATCTCCGACAGCCCTCACCGCCGGAGAACCGCGATGAACGCAGGCTAGTCACTGACAGGGGACAGCAGGCCCTTCCTCAGAGGGTGTCACTCTGTTTCCTGACACTTAGGTGTTAGGACATTTAAAAATGTATATTTTTTATTAATTTCAGAGAGGAAGGGAGAGAGAGATAGAAACATCAATGATGAGAGAGCATCATTGATCGGCTATCTCCTGCACGCCCTACACTGGGGATTGAGTCCGCAACCCGGGCATATGTCCTTGATCAGAATCGAACCTGGGACCTTTCAGTCCGCAGGCCGACGCTCTGTCCACTGAGCCAAACCAGTTAGGGCCTGCCTCATCTTTTATTACCTTTCAACCACACATCGTTCTATATGTGGTCTAAAGTTGACCAAAACGTTATGTAGCACGTGACTATATTTGTGTTTTTTGAAGGCTGCTGTTTACTTTCTTAGTCTGCTTAATGACTTGAATAGTCTCCTGTTCTTTGGACATGTTTTGGAAAAATGCTTTATTCCTCCTAATGTATAAAATATATTTGTTTAGCCGAAGCCGGTTTGGCTCAGTGGATAGAGCATCGGCCTGTGGACTCAGGGGTCCCAGGTTCGATTCCGGTCGGGGGCATGTACCTGGGTTGCGGGCACATCCCCAGTGGGGGGTGTGCAAGAGGCAGCTGATTGATATTTCTCTCTCATCGATGTTTCTAACTCTCTGTCCCTCTCTGTAAAAAGTCAATAAAATATATTTAAAAAAAAAAAAAAAATATATATATATATATATATATATATATATATATATATTTGTTTAATAGGTAGTGTCTTGTAATTATACTGTCTACATTTTTTTTTTCTGGTTGATGCTGATGATAGCTATCAAGATTGTAGGAATGGAATATGTTTTAGGTATCTTGATATTAGTAGTATATGTTTAGTGCCTGGCAAATATGTGCCTTTAAAAAATATATATACATATATATTAAATGCAAATATTTCTGGTTTTAGCAAGAGGATTTAATGACTACTTATTACATAAATACTTGATTTGTAGAATGATGGTTGACTGCACGATTATAGAATAGTTTATTAGAGACTGATGTTGAATATGGGTAGATTTTGCTTCTATAACAATATAGTTTTTTTTAAAAAAATCAAAACAGCCCTAGCTGGTTTGGTTCAGTGGACAGAGTGTCAGCCTGCAGACTGAAGGGTCCCGGGTTCCATTCTGGCCAAGGGCACATGCCCGTGTGGCAGGCTCGATCCCCAGTGTTGGGGCAGTGAGAAGGCAGCTAATCAATGATTGTCTCTCATCATTGATGTTTCTATCTCTCCCTCTCCCTCCCTTTCTCTCTGAAATCAATAAAAATAGATTTTTAAAAAATCAAAACACTTAATATACATGTAGCCTCTATGGTAAAAGTGAGCAGAACAACTTTCTTCACATTCCTTCTCTTTCAATAACAAGAGACACACTCCTAGTAAACAGGACTGTGTTGTTATAGGAACCACTCACACTGGAGGATGTGGCCGTGGACTTCACCTGGGAGGAGTGGCAGCTCCTGGGCCCCGAGCAGAAGGACCTGTACAGGGACGTGATGATGGAGAACTACCGCCACCTGGTGTCAGTGGGTGAGGACAGCTCCCCTGGGTCACTCAGAGGGTGGCCTTTGATGGCTTCTGAAAGGTCTAGAGTGTCTGTGATGCTCTGAAGCAGTAGATGAGTCTCAGTCCCCTCTCTGGTCCCAGTTTAGAGGGTGTATTGTGTCCTAGTACAGAGAAAAGCCTTTACTTTGCTGACCTGCAGGCTGCGTAGTTCCTAAGGCAGTGGTCGGCAAACTCATTAGTCAACAGAGCCAAATATCAACAGTACAACGACTGAAATTTCTTTTGAGAGCCAAATTTTTTAAACTTAAACTATATAGGTAGGTACACTGTTATTAACTTAATTAGGGTACTCCTAAGCTGGCCTTTGCTAAAAACTCAAGGGGCCAAAGAGCCGCATGTGGCTCGCGAGCCGCATTTTGCCGACCACTGTCCTAACAAATTCTTGTGTGTTAGCACACCAAAGCCCGTGTCCAAGAGCCTGCCGGCATCTCTTCTGTCACTTCCCATGAACAGGGTATCCCGCCAGCAAGCCAGACACACTGTCCAGATGGGAACGAGGGGAGCCATGGACAAGAGAAGATGGACTCCACAGTGGGATCTGCTCGGGTGAGTGAGCGAGAGCCAGCAAGGCAGGCGGCCGAGGAAGTCCTGTTGTAGTCATTCAGAGGCGTCACAGGCATGAGGTGTCTGAGGTCATGTACTCAGAGCCTCCACGAACCGCCCATAAAGCAGCTCTTTTTCTTCAGGTGTTAGAGGAACATGTCTCTTCTTGGACTTGATCCCTGTTTGTTTCATCGAGATCTCGATTTCTCCACCACCACCCCTTGCCCCTCTATGTTTCTGCTTACAATTCTCAATCTCACCATCTTTCTTTCCCCAGGAACAGTACCCGTTCCTTCATTTTCTTTCTCAGAAATTCCACCCTCCATTGCCTCTGTTCAAGGAGAGATGTGTGATGTTAGCACTGTCTTCTGACTACAGCACCTTCTTGCCCCGTTGGATAAGGTTGATTTCCCTTCCTAACACCCGCCCCCATCTTTGATGGGGGGTTAGGATTTTATTTATTTACTTACTTACTTACTTTTTGTTAATCCTCGCCCAAGGATATTTTTTCCATTGACTTTTAGAGAGAGTGGAAGGGAGGGAGGGAGAGAGAAACCTTGATGTGAGAGAGACACATCAATTGGTTGCCTACTGCTTGTGCCCCAACCTGGGCCGGGGATGGAATCTGCAAACCTTGATCGGAATTGAACCTGAGACCCTTCAGTGCACAGGCCGACACTCTAACCACTGAGCAGCAACAACCAGGGCTGGATTCATTTCTTAAAGGTTTCCTTTTCCTTATGATAGTTTGATGACATTACATCCCAATTAATCATATTCATGCCAGTCATATAAGATGGACATTTGTCTTTGGTCAATGACCTCCATTATATGGTGTGACCTTGCTTATACAATTTGCTCTCCCCTCCCCCGCTAAACTCAGGTCAACTATATTTAAAGGCGCCTCCACAGTATTTTCCATACATGAGAATCTTTTCTTGGTCCATTGTTTTAAATACTTTTTGATTGCGCTAAATGTCGTTGGATAACCTGTTACACACTGGCGCCGACAGCCAGGAACGCGACCTCCAAGATAATGCTTGGCAATTTTATTCTAAAAGAAGAAGACATAAAATCCATCAAAATAAGTCTATACAAATAAGATGTCTTGAGGTGAAAACTGCTGAGAAGATCAATCAAACAGCAAAAGGGAATAGTGTGTGAGGGGGCTGGGAGCTGCTGTTAGCAGCCAGGAATCTATTAGGCCCTTCGATCTTCAGTCATCTAGGACGGGAATGCCTCTTTGGTAAAATGACTTTGGCAGCCATATGAGGATGTGAGTAGGTCCGTTGGGTGAATTGTGCTCCAAAGTAGACAAAATAGCAGATTCAAAGGCCCAGGAAGAATTTCAAGGAAGCCTGTGTGAATACAGTGAGGGGGATAGTGATGGAGGTAATATGGAGATAAGGGCAATGTGGTGGTAGCTAGATTATGGAGTGAACAGGTCATGTAGGACATTTCAGCAACTTGATTTTTAAAAATATTGAGGTGTCCTGGTTGGCATGGCTCACTAATGATTCCCACGTTGCTATCTCCAGTTAAGACCTTTCTCAAGATTTCTATATCCAGTTGAGTTCTTGTCTGTATTGGATATCTGAAAGCCACCCGAAGGTTGATGTGCTTTGCAAGTACACACTTGAATTCCCCACATTGTGAACTTCAATAATATTCCCTTCCTCACGAAAAGGCACTAACCGCTGCCCTGGCTGATGTGGTTTGGTTGGTTGGAGTGTCGGCCACACACCAAAGGGTGTCAGGTTCGATTCCCAGTCAGAGTGCATGCCTGGGTTGCGGGTTCAATCCCCAGTCGGGGTGTGTGGGGGAGGCAGCCAATCAATGTTTCTCTCTCCTCCCCCCCTCTCTCTCTCTTTAAAATCAACTAAAAAATTTTTAATGAAAAGGCACTATCCACCTAATTATTTATTCAAATAATTAGGAATATTACCTGATTCCTCATATTTATTAATCACCCTACATTGCAACCATGAGCCTTATCTTTTTCCTCTCTTCAGATTATATCCTGATTTCTTCCACTGTGCTTTCCATTGCTCCCCCAAACCACTTTCCACAGTTTGTACCTGCCTTCTTTATCATTGCTTGCTGGTTCACTTTTCCCTACCCAGAATGCTCAGTGAATATAAGGACTGTTTCTATACGCTCATGACCAGCACAAGGCTTGGTACATAGTCATCATTTAATAAGGATATATGGATGTCTGAATATGTCCCACATCATTTTAAAACAAATATCTATCTTCTGTGCTAATAGTAATTTGATTTGATTTTACTATCCCAGCATGCTTTATGAGGTCATTTAGAAAGCAAACAAATTTATATTTACTCATTTAAAAATAAAAAAATATATATATATATGTATACATATATATATATAGTATTGATTTCAGAGAGGAAGAGAGAGGGAGGGAGAGATAGAAACATAAATGATGAGAGAATCATTGATTGGCTGCTTCCTGCACTTACCTCACTGGGGATCGAGCGGGCATGTGCCCTTTTTTTTCTAATCCTCACCGGAGGATGTTTTTCCATAGCTTTTTTTTAGGGAGAGTGGAAGAGAGAGGGAAAGACAGAGAGAAATATCAATGTGAGAGAAACATCGATTGGTTGCCTCCTGTATGAGCCTGGACTAGGGCCCAGGCTGGGGAGGAGCCCGCAACCAAGGTACATGCCCTTTGACCGGAATCGAACCCGAGACCCTTTGGTCTGCAGGCCAACGCTCTATTCACTGAGCCAAACTGGCTAGGGCTGTATTTACTCATTTGGAATGAATTATATCTTATTTATACAATGACTGTTTTTACCTTTAATTTTTTTTGCTTATATTATTGTATTTTAACCTTGTCTAAATGATAAAAAACATATTTGCTCGGCGTTTCTTCAAACTTGAGATCAACATTATCAACAAAGCATCAGTCTTCACAGAGCTGTTAGTGAAATAGTATTATTCTATACCAAGCTAATGGAAAGGTTTACCGTATTCTTCTCTTTTCTAGAAACCAAGAAAAATGATCGTCACCTACAGAGGCACTTGCAAAATCAAAGATGTCTAAAGAGAACAGAACAGTGCCATGAGCATAATGCATTTGGAAACATCGTTCATTGGAGTAAAAGTAATTTTCCTTTAAGGCAAAATCATGATACATTTGACTTGCATGGGAAAGCATTGGAATCAAATATAAGTTTGGTCAACCAGAATAGAAGCTGTGAAGTAAAGAACCCAGGTGAGGTTAATGGACATGCGAAATCTTTCCTCCATGCAAAGCATGAGCAACATCATACTGAAATAAAATTTCCTGAATGTGTTAATTCTGTAAATACAAACTCCCAATCCCTTAAGGCTCAAAGGACTCAGAAGATAAATAAACCCCATGTATGCAGTGAATGTGGGAAAGACTTCATCAAGAAGTCTCGCCTTACAGATCACCAGAGAGTTCATACGGGAGAGAAACCTCATGGGTGCAGCATATGTGGGAAGGCCTTCTCCAGGAAGTCCAGGCTCACTGAACATCAGAAAACTCATATAGGAGAGAGACGGTATGAGTGCACCGAATGTGACAAAGCCTTCCCCAAGAAATCACGGCTACTCACTCATCAGAAAACTCACACAGGAGAGAAACCCTACATTTGCGATGAATGTGGAAAAGGCTTCATCAAGAAGTCTCGGCTCGTTAATCATCAGAGAGTTCACACAGGAGAGAAGCCTCATGGATGCAGTCTGTGTAACAAAGCCTTCTCCAGAAAGTCCAGACTTATTGAACATCAGAGAACTCACACGGGAGAAAAACCTTACGAATGCACGGAATGTGACAAAACCTTTCGCTGGAAATCACAGCTCAATTCCCATCAGAAAACTCACACAGGAGAGAAATCGTTTATATGCAGTGACTGTGGGAAAGGCTTCATCCAGAAGGGCAATCTCATTGTACATCAGCGAACTCACACGGGAGAGAAACCTTATATATGCAACGAATGTGGCAAAGGCTTCATCCAGAAGGGCAATCTCCTTATACATCAACGGACTCACACTGGAGAGAAACCCTATGTATGCACTGAGTGTGGAAAAGGCTTCAGCCAGAAAACTTGCCTTATATCCCATCAGAGATTTCACACCGGAAAGACTCCCTTTGTGTGTACCGAATGTGGAAAATCTTGTTCCCACAAGTCAGGTCTCATTAACCATCGGAGAATTCACACAGGGGAGAAGCCCTATACGTGCAGTGACTGTGGAAAAGCTTTTAGGGATAAGTCGTGCCTCAATAGACATCGAAGAACTCATACAGGAGAGAGACCCTACGGGTGCTCTGACTGTGGGAAATCCTTCGCCCACCTGTCATGCCTGGTGTACCATAAGGGAATGTTGCACACCAGGGAGAGATGCGTAGGTTCCGTCAAGTTGGAAAACTCTTTTTCAAAGAGTCACAGCTCAGCTCATTCGAGTGACAGAGTACAGGAGAAAACCCCTGTTGATACGGTGACTGTTCAGATGCCTTCAGTGGCAGGTCAGATTTCATTACACATCAGTGGGTTCCTAGCGGATCAGAACGTGGCCACTGTGGGACCGCCAGATGCCAGAGGCGCAGCCTCAGCAGAGAAACCTTATGAATGCAGAGAATGTGGTAGTACCTTCAGTGACCAGTTATGTCATATTGTGTGTCTCAAAAA
The DNA here is from genome assembly GCF_027574615.1 of Eptesicus fuscus. Lineage (NCBI taxonomy): Eukaryota > Metazoa > Chordata > Mammalia > Chiroptera > Vespertilionidae > Eptesicus > Eptesicus fuscus. Next base: position 44,924,651 of record NC_072493.1, read on the forward strand.
ACACACAGGAGTAAACTGTGATACAATCAAGGCGGAAGACCTTTAAATTAAACATTCTAGCTCATTATATGGCTTACAAATGTCTGCTGAGACAAGTGTGCATCCAGACTGGGAGAGCCTTTCGTGGCACCATACACCTTATCTGTGCTGCTTCATGTGCCACATGTCATGAGTGAGCTCCTGGTTGGTAGAAATATAATGACCATGGGAAATCCTTTTCCGGAAATAAGACTTCAGTAGATGGTAGAGAGTTTACACAGGAGAGAAATTGTTGGAACTTTGAAGGCAGTGATTATGGCAGGGTGTCTACCTCATCCACTGGCAGAGGAAACCCAAGAAATAAAACTCTGGGCACACTTAACTGTGGAACATCTTCAGCAAAATATCGGAAAATGCATGAAGCAAATAAGGCCTGTGAGAATGAAGAAGACTTTAGGGATTTGTGTCACAATTCTAACATAGTTATGCATCAGATCATAGACACAGTGTACATTGTAGGACAATATACCTTGAATCAAACTCCTAGTTGATAAGTCTATGAGGACTCCTTAATTTAATGCTTCTTTTTTAAAAAATTATTTTTATTGATTTCAGAGAGGAAGGGAGAGGGAGAGACAGAAACATCAATGATGAGAGAGAATCATGGATCAGCTGCCTCCTGCACACCCCCTACTAGGGATCGAGCTCGCAACCCTGGCATGTGCCCTCCACCAGAATCCAACCCTGGACCCTTCAGTCTGCAGACTTTCGCTCTATCCACTGAGCCAAACCAGCGAGGGCAGGACTCCTTCATTTAAAGGAAGTTGTCTGTGTTGCACCCTCCCCCTGTTGGGAGCATGAATTCATTTCCCCACGTAGGAACATTATATGGTTAGCTTTTGCATTTCTTCGGTTCTAAATTTATTCCGTTTGTATTTTAGATGACTGAAGTCCTTCAAAAGGAAACAATACATTTAATTCTACAGTATAACAGCTTGTTTGGATGTGCTAACTTTATAAACATTACCCTGGAACAGAGCTCAAAACTCACAAATAACCTGTCAGCCAAGCTTTTGCCCAAAAGATAGTTTCCCATCCTGTGGGTGCACCACTCAGGAAAACATTAAAACCCATTTCCTTTACCTGGTACTGTTCTAGGACCTATAGATGATGATGGTGATGAACTAAACAAAAGGTTATTGCTATCTTTGATCTAGCAATTTTTTTCTTTTTTCTCTTTTTCCCTTCTCTCTCCTCTGGCTTCCTAACTCTGGCTGCTAGCAATTTTTTGAAAGGTAGATTTTATGCATTAGTTTTACCATTCAGCAAGTATAATCAGAGGATGTATACCCTTATGTTAGTTGAAAAGGATATATAGTAAAAGGAACTAAGTATCCTGGTAATTTCTTGTTCAAGGTGAATATTGTTATTTGGAGGAGGGAGGGATTCATTTCATTTTACTGGTACACACATAAAATAGAGTATGGATACTTTTTACAAAATGTTCATGTCTTCTACCCAGATGATAAATTCCTTGATATAGTTTATAGATGATGGTATATTTCCCAGAACATAGCAAAAAAGAAATGAATTATGTGTAGAATTGAAAGATGAATGAATGAGCTATTGGACTAATCAAGATTATTTTTGTCACTGAAAGAATGGAGCTGCTGGAAAGAAAGTCTAATGATCAGTATTTTTTTTTTTGTCTCTCTTATTTTTTAAATAGTTATTTTTTTTCCATTTTTTATTTTTGTTTAAAATAAGGATCAGTATTCTAAGAAACTTTTTTTAAAAAATCCTGAAAAGAGGCTCCTGTCAGAATATAAAAGGGAGCAGATCAGAGAAGGAATAGGATCTGGAGAATAAACCCAATTAATGGAAGAAAATAATTTCACTAAAAATGGAGGCCAGAAGGTGAAATCCTTAGGATGTCTTAGAGACATACCCTTCCATTTGTCCACAGGTCTGTCATCTTTTAAGAGTTGCTACCATTTCACAGATCCCAGTTCCTCTGATGTGATGAATTGAAACAAGTTATATCACTCCTCACTCTCCTGGGAATGGGGTCCTTGTCCTCTCTTCTGTACTCAGGATTGTTTCTCTTGATCCAGTAAAGATGCCCAGCTTAAAAAACAGGGAGTCCTGCTTATAAGGAAAAACAGTAGGAATTTGCCATGAAGTGGCTGTCTCACAATTGAATTCTCAACTCTAGGTCTTCGAGTAATTCACTGCCACATGTTTATTTGAGTGTTTGCACTGTGCCAGGCACTGTTGTAGACACAGGATACCCTGGAGAACAACATATGCAAAGTAATGGCCTCTAAGAGAATGCATTCAGGTGCTCGTCAGCAAAGAATCAGAAGTGGATTCTTCAACTCGGACTTCAGATCCTTTTCTTGTCTTGCAAATCTTCACATCCTATCATGGCAGTCATAGTGTCTTTCTCACTGAAATTGTCAGTCAGGGTCCTGGAATGGACTTCCCTGAGCCCTGAGGACCAGGTGCGGAACTCACCTTTCAGAGGTTGGCATTGCAGGTAAATAAATGTTCATGGTATAGACAATTTCAGATTAACCTCTTTAAGAAGAGCATACCAATTTATATCATCTACTGCTTTACCCCTCATTTTATTATTATTATTATTATTATTATTTTAAATATATATTTTTTTATTTCAGAGAGAAAAGGGGAGTGAAAGAGAGAGAAACATCAATGATGAGAGAGAATTGATTGGCTGCCTCCTAAATGCCTCCCACTGGAGATTGAGCCAGCAACTCAGGCATATGCCTTTGACCAGAATTGAACCAGGATCCTTCAGTCCACAGGTTGACGTTCCATCCACTGAGTTAAACCAGCCAGGGCTTTTTTTCTTTTTCTTTTTTAATATATTTGTATTGATTTCAGAGAGGGAGAGAGATAGAAACATCAGTGATGAGAGAGAACCATTGATCAGCTGCTTCCTGCACATCCCCTACTGGGGATTGAGCCGCAACCTGGGCATGTGCCCTTGACCGGAATCAAACCTAGAACCATTCCGTCTGCAGGCTGATGCTCTATCCACTAAGCTAAACCGCCAAGGGCTCATAAAAAGTATAGCTGTTAAGTGTGCTGCTTGTCAGACATTAACTGTATATTATTTAGTTCTCAAATGCTCTATTTCCATCTTCATATATTATAGGGAAACATTTGTACAGTGGGTCCTCGAATAATGTTTTGTTCAGGGTCCTTTTTTTAAAAAAAATATTATTTTATTGATTTTTTACAGAGAGGAAGGAAGAGGGATAGAGAGCTAGAAACATCGATGAGAGAGAAACATCGACCAGCTGCCTCCTGCACACCCCCTACTGGGGATGTGCCTGCAACCAATGTACATGCCCTTGACCGGAATCGAACCTGGGACCTTTCAGTCCGCAGACCGACGCTCTATCCACTGAGCCAAACCGGTTTTGGCAGGGTCCTTTTTAAAAAATATATATTTTTTTATTGATTTCAGAGAAGAAAGGAGAGGGAGAGAGAGGTAGAAACATCAATGCTGAGAGAGAATCATTGTTTGGCTGCCTCCTGCACGCCCCCAACTGGGGAGCAAGCCCACAACCTGAGCATGTGCCCTTGACCGGAATCGAACCTGGGACCCTTCAGTCTGCAGGCCGATGCTCTGTCCACAGAGCCAAACCACCTAGGGCCAGGGTCCTTTTCTTATAACATTGAGATGCCATAGAAACTTAACTCTTGTTTATTTATATCAACCTGTGGTAAAGAAAATCGGTTTCAATATATATTGTTTGGCTTAAAGTCACAGCCTATGGATGATGTTAAGTGAGGACTTATTGTCTACATGTCATCCTCATTCTTTTCTCCTTAGTACCTGTAGCCAGATACTGTATACAGTTGTATGTGGCCAAAACTGAGAGTACTGAGATCAGGGTTCAGGGTCTTACTGGGGGTCACTCTGCCTTGTATGGCTCAGTGATGAAAAACTAGAGTTGGGGGTGGTTGTATTAGTGGGCTAGGGCTGTCATAACAAAGTACTACAGACTGGATGACTTAAACAAAAGAAATTTATTCCTCACAGCTCTGAAGGCTGGACGTTCAAGATCAAAGGTGTCATCAAGGTTGGTTTCTTCTGAGGCCTCTCTCCGTGGCTTGCAGATGGCCATCTTCTTCCTGTCTTCGCATGGTTGTCCCTTTATGTGTGTCTGTGTCCTAGTCTCATGAGGACACCAGATTGGATCAGGTCCCATCCCAATGACCTCATTTTAACTTAGTGACCCCTTTAAAGACCCTAGCTCCTAACACAGTCACCTTCTAAGGTACTGGAAGTTATGACTTGCACATACGGATTTTGGGGAACACTATTCAGCCCGTATTTGTCCGTGCTATTTGTCAGTAAATGCCATTCAAGTTTGGAAATTTATATCGGGCTGTCTACTGGAGCTCACACGTCATCAGTAAACAGTGGTGTCTTTTCCAGGTTTGACTATAGGGGGATCTGGTCAGTATCTGGGGAGGCCCATGTGTGTCTGTGGTTGAGAGGCTGAAGCTGTGGAGGCCCAGGACCCCTGTGCTGCTGGGACAGACCTGATGAATGTTACTTTCCCTTCAGTCTTTCAAGTAAGTCTAAGTTCTTCATTCATATGTATATGTATGTGTGTGTGTATATATAATTTTATTTCAATATATTTATATATCTGCATATATAGTACTATACAAGTATAGTTTTACTTCCTGAATGATGGGGGTAATAGAGTTTCTTTTGTTCTAATAAGGTGACTCCTTGGTGGGGGCTAATTACAAGAAAGACCAAGCCATAATTAGAAGCTTTGAACTTTTATTTGTGTTAATATATTTGTATTGATTTCAGAGAGGAAGGGAAAGGGAGAGAGAGAGAGAAATATCAATGATGGGAGAGAATAATTTATGGGCTGCCTCCTGCACGCCCCACACTGGGGACTGAACCTGAAATCCGGGCATGGGCTGGGATTGGAATTGAACCGTGACCTTCCAGTTCATAGGTCAACACTGAACCACTGAGCCCTGCCAGCCAGGCAGAAGCTTGGAACCTTCATCCTCATCCCCTATACTCTGGGGGAGGAAGAGGGCCAAGAGAATTAGTTAATAATCAGTTATTCATTTAAATATATGTATATATGTAATCATTTGAATCTTACCATATATATATGAGATATATAAAATAATAATCATTGGAATTTTATCTTTAAAATGTATCCATGAATCAAGTAGGTTATTTTTTAAAAAGTAAAGGCAACATATATGCATATACTTAATATTTATACATTATGTATATATTAGCAAACAAGGACTTTCCCTACTGTATTGCAGGTTCCCTCAGGGTTGATAATATGTAAGGAGGACTCTCAGCAAACTTGCTATCCCCAAGGTTACATTTATTATAGAAAGAGATTAAAATCAAAGGATAAAGGTAAAAGCTACACCCACAATGTGATTTAAGGTGGGAGCTATGGATCACATGGTATCACATGGAAATCTGGAGGGGCTGGGGACTAAGGCACAATGGTGTCCTACTAGGATCACATGATTGAGTCCCGGTAAAGGCTGGGCATCAGTTTCAGGTGGGCTTCCCTGGTTGGCAGAACTCCTCACCTACTGCCGCAGGCTTGTACCGCCTGAGGAACAAGGCCTGTGACTCCCTGGGGAGGACAGCTGGACCCTGCCCTTTATACCTCTTCTCTGGGCTGATGCTAATCTCTATCTTTGAACTAGTAATGAACCCCAACTATTTTGGATAATTTCTAGTTCACTGATTATCCCCTTCAGTGCCTCTAATGTGCTTTTTAAAAATATCTATTTTTTTATTGATTTCAGAAAAGAAGGGAGAGAGGGAGAAGGAGATAGAAACATCATTGATGAGAAAGAATCATTGATCAGCTGCCTCCTGCATGTCCCCCACCGAGGATCGAGCCCACAACCTGGGCATGTGCCCTGACTGGGCATTGAACTGTGACCTCCAGGTTTATAGGTTGACGCTCAATCGCTGAGCCATGCCAGCCAGGCTAATGTTCTTTTAACATGGATGAGTATGCGCCTGATTGTCTCTTTAGTTTTCTTTTCTTTAGACATACTAAAATATTTTATTCCTTACAACATTTTAAGCCCACTTATTAAACATGTCGTATTTGAATAATTGTTGTCTCTGCCACCATTCTGATCCACCAAGCCTCGGAAGGCCCTTAGTTAATTATAATACTGTGTTTTATTAATCTTTATATCACCCACATATGTATCCTGTTTGGCCAATTGGTGCACATATACATATATATGATTCTTGGTTAGCTAGAGGATTTAATGGCTGTGCATTATAGAAATATCTAATTTGTTGAAGATTGAATTATAATAGCAGAATATTTTAATAGTACTTGCCTTCTACTACAGTTTTTTTTTTACTTTTTAAAGTTTGTACTGATGCAGCCTGTATGCTGAAAATAAGCAGAATGACTTCCTGTTCATTCCTTCTGTATGTCAATAAAAGAGAAACACTTCCAATTAAACAGGACCGTGTTAATACAGAAATTGAAGATGTGGCTTCGGACTTCACCTGGGAGGAATGGCAGCTTCTGGACCTGATTAGGACCTGTACAGGGACGTGATGTTGAGAACTACAGCCACCTGGTGTCAGTGGGTGAGGACAGCTCCCCTGTGTCACTCAGAGGGTCCCCGGTCAGTGGCCTTTCCTCTGAGCTGCGTCAGAGTCTCTGTAGTGCGCTCAAGTGATAGTTTCTCAGACCCCTCTCTGGCTCCAGACAAGAATATATCATGTTCCCTCTTCTGAGAGAAAAGACTCCGCTTTGCAGATGTGAAACTGTAGAATCCTTAAAATGTAGCGTTTTCCCATCTTGACATCCTAGCCCAGTGGTCGGCAAACTCATTAGTCACCAGAGCCAAATATCAACAGTACGACGACTGAAATTTCTTTTGAGAGCCAAATTTTTTTAAACTTAAACTAATAGGTAGGTACATTGTTATTAACTTAATTAGGGTACTCCTAAGCTGGCCTTTGCTAAAAACTCAAGGGGCCAAAGTGCCGCATGTGGCTCGCGAGCCACGGTTTGCTGACCATTGTCCTAGCCCAATGTCATGTGTCGGTCTTCTGTCATTTCCTATGAACAGGGTCTCAAGCCAGCAAACCGAATACATTCTTCAAGCTGGAATGAGGGGAAGAACCCTGGACAATAGAAGACAAAACCCGCAGTGGAACCTGTCCAGGTGAGTGGGTGAGAACCAGCAAGGTGGGCGGCCAGGGAAGGCATATTCTAGGCAGTCAGAGAAGGTGCCACAGTGTGAGAGTGAGGAAAGCTAAACAGCAGCTCCTCGTATCCTTCTTGCCATCTGAGACCTTTCTCTTTGGAGTTTAGAGGGAAATACACCCTTTTCTTCTGCGAGCTGATCCTATCTGATCCCTGTTTATGTACATCTTGGGTGTTTATTGTTGTTTGACAAGTACTTTTTTTTCTCGGTCAACTCATCCCTTTTGTTCATTGCCACCGTGCCTCTTCCTATTTCTCCCTCCTCCATTGCTATGAAAGTCCACCTTCCAGGCCTCATTCCAAACAGAAATTTTTGAGTTGAGCATAGTCTTTAACTAGAGCATCTCCCTGCTGCATTGGGAAATAGTGATTCCCCTTCCTAACATTCACCCCATGTGGGATGCTAAGCCCACACCATAACCTGATCTCTGTGTTTATATGGTTTCTTAGCATCTTGCTTTAGACTAAATGTTTGCGTCCCCTGAAAAAGTATTTGTTAAAATCCTAACCTCAAGGTGATGGTTTTAGGAGATGGGGCCTTTGAGAGGTGACTAGGTTATGAAGACCCTCACCAGACACTGAATCTGCTGGTGCCTTGATCTTGGACGTCTCAGCCTCCAGAAATGTGAAAAATAAATTTCTGTTGTTTTGTGTTATAGTAGCCTAAATGAAGAGATTTGTCTTTTGCCCCTCTCTGAAATCGTCCAAAGTTCTGTTTTCCATTTCTTGCTCTGTTCTCATAATTCTGAAATCTTTCCTCCATTCTAATAAGTTAAGCTATTATTCTCTATAAAGACTCCTAAATTCACATCTCCTGATTTGCACATTTGTCCTATATATTTTACTGTCTCCACAGACACTCGTGAATGAATTCAGACTTTTTGTTCGAGGAATGAAAATTATCTTCCCTACAAGAAAATTTCTTCCACCTTCTTTTTCTTTTCTTTTTTAAGTTTATGATCTTCTAACAATTTAGAAAGATGAATATTTAATAAATAAAGTATTTTAAAAATGAGCAGTTGTGCCTGGCTGGTGCGGCTCAGTGGTTGAGCGTCGACCTAGGAATCAGGAGGTCCTTGTTTGATTTCTGGTTAGGATACATGCCCAGGTTGCAGGCTCTATCCCCAGAAGGGGGCATGCAGGAGGCAGCTAATCAATGGTTCTCTCTCATCAGTGATGTTTCTGTCTCTTTCCCTCTCCCTTCCTCTCTGAAATCAATAAAAGTATTAAAAAAAAATAAAAAGAACAGTTATGAAGTAGGGAGTTAACAAAGAGATGGTGAGATTGGAAGATCCAAGAGAGTCTGACTCACCAGAAGTAGAACAAGAATGTCTTTCAAGAAAGATATAGCTGTTAAACATAAACGTTATCTGCAGTTGCCATTTCATGAAGTAAGATATGAACTGAGGTATATGGACAGGTATATGATAGTGTTTTCTTCCTATCCAGAGTGTGTTTGTTGAGAAACTCAATGTCTGTCTGAATATAAAAGTACTAGGATTCTCAGGATAAGTAAAAGTATGATCACCTTGGTTCAAATGGAGGAAAGTGTGGGAAATAAAGGAGGTAAAATCCCCTTGGGATATATGTAGAAGAACCTTATTTGTATTTATTTGTTCACAGGCTTATCATTTTTAAGAGTTGCCATCACTTCAAAGATCCCATCTTCTCTGTGATGTGCTTCATTGGACGTGATTTTCCTCTCTTCTTTTCATTCCTTCTTACTCTTCTGAGTGGGGCTCTTGTTCTCTTTCCTCTACCCAGTCATTCCCTTGATCCAATAAAGATGTCCTGCTAAAACACCTTGAGTCCTGCTTAGAGAACAAGAAATAGGAAAATTCAGTCGCTGTCTTATATTTACATCACAAGCCCAGGATTATTGGGTAAATTCACTCAAATATTTTAATCACCTAAATTTAGTCATCTCAATACTTATTTTATTCTGGGATGCAATCATTAGATAACTGAGAACAGGCAAATTTCGTGGCTGATTTGTGTTTTACAAGAATCACCACCTTGTAAAGGTGACGGAGGATAGGCCAAGGGCATAAGCAAGGACAATTCTAGCATCTCACTTCAGAAACTGGGCCAACATAGTACTGTTGATGGAGGAGTCAGAAGATGCAGCTGACTTCCTGCTTTGGCCTGTGGCTACATTACTTTATCAGGTCCATTTTGAGAATTATAAGGGCCTATGGGGTTGAACATAATGTGAGCAAGTAGATGAACCTGATGTCTGTGCACTGCTTGCCTTCTCAGGATCTCTGGTGCCTCCTGGTGAGTGAGTATTCTAGCTCAGAGTGAAGCCACTACAAATGGGAGCTGAAGCAGGGCTAGCAATGGGTAGCAGGCCTGCAAATGGCTGGCAGAGACCTCTTGGTGAGGTGATACAGGTGCATACGACTGTGGGAAATTCAATTCTTTTAGGTTATTTTAATTTTTTAAATGTTCCTAGAAGTTCCATTTGCAATATCCAAAAAAGAAAACAACCTGGAAGTAACCTAAAAGTCCCACTGATCAACGATTAAACACATTTTGGACTACCCGTACCGTGGAATACTGAGCAATGAAAGGAACAAACTTACTGATATTTCAAAACAATTATGTTGCCCTAACGGTTTTGGCTCAGTGGATGGAGCGGACTGAAGGGTCCGGGGTTGGATTCCAGTCAAGGGCATGTACCTTTGTTCAGGGCACATCCCCCGTAGGGGGTGTGCAGGAGGCAGCTGATCGATGTTTCTGACTCTCTATCCCTCTCCTTTCCTCTCTGTAAAAATTAAAACAACAACAAATAATTATGTTGTGTGAAAGAAGGCAGATAAAAGGTTTCATACAGCAAGAGTCTATTCACACAATACAGGCTAATCTATGGTGACAAGGCAGCTCAGTGCCTGCTTAGGATGCACGTAGCATGTTTTGTGCTCGGGCTGGTTAGAATGAGGCTGCAAAGAGCCTCGCAACGTCCTTCGTTTCTGCTCACGTTGTGATCGCCGTCCCCCAGACCGCCTCACTTTTCCAAACCTGGTTGCCTACTGCCACCTGCCGGGTGCGCGCTGAGCTCCCGGAGACCATTAGTTCTGTACGGACACCGCACTCCCCCCAAGATGGCCGCGCCCACCGCTCCTGCCGAACGGCGCTAACCCTACAGTTTTATCGCCCCGCCTGCTTTTTTGTCAAACGTGCTTGCGTTTTTATACGGCCCCTAAATCTCTTCGCAATTAGACTAGTGACTGAGGTGTCCGGAACTTATTTTACTTTTCCACCGAGCTGAGGCGTCCCGGCCGTAACGGCCGCTCAGAACGTACGCCGGGCCCTTTTGGTCCTGATGGCTCCGGCCTTTGAAACGTAGGCTTCGTTCACTGTCCCCGACAACACATGAGTTTCCCCGCACGTCACGGGCCTTCTGGGACCTCAAACCTCTGAAAGCCTCTCCATATTCCTACCCGTGCTGACGGGCCAGAAGCTGGAGAGTTTCGCCTTTTCTCGGCGTCGCCTCGGCCGGCCGCTGACGCAAAAGCCTTCTGTACGTCAGGTGTGCAAAGATGGCGGCCCCCGGGGTGCCGGGGCGACGGCGGCGCGGATTCATTACGTCATAAGGAAGAAGCCAGGAACCCGTATTCCGTTCTCCATAGAAACGCGGCAGAAACCCCCAGTGCCTTTGTCGGACCTTCTCCGGAGCGGAGGCCAGAAGGGAGAAGTTTAGGGAAGTAAGTTGGGCTGCAGAGGTCGCTGCAGGCCCCAGAGGGGGCCCGGCCCGTGCGGGGGCGTGTCCGTCGGCTGCTCGGGGGGTGGCAGCTCCTGTGAGGGGGTAAAGGTAGCGCCGGGCGGGGAGCACGGAGGAATCTCGAACGGGGTGTCTTGCGGGGGGGGGGGGGTGTCGTCGCAGGTGGCCGGTGATTAACGGTCTGAACTGATCCACCACGGAGAGTCGGGGGGGTCAGGGGTCAGGGTCCTCGCGGGTCTCTGCCTTTGGCGGCTGACAGCTGGGGTTTGTCCGCGACACGGCGCCCCCCCGGGTCAGGCTCCGCGGTAACTTGGAGCCGGCGATGGAGGGATCGTTAAGGGCGGTCGGTGTGCGCGGGCATCCGGCCTGGTTTTGGTGTTAACCCCGCGGGGGGTCGGGGGGGGGGGGGGCCGTCTTTTGTGCTGAGAAGTGTGACAGCGAAAGGCTTGGGGGCTCGGGCCCTGGTGCTTCCGCCTTGAGCTCAGGCTCCTGGACCAAGTCTCTCCGCCACATCATCCCGATCCTTCCCACCCACAGAAATAAAAGTCCTGGGGGCAGGTGAACCATTCAGCATATTTAAAATTAATGAGATTTTTATTTAAGATTCTGTTTTCATCCTCCTCCTCCAAGTTTACTGTATATTTGCTTTCAGGTTCTGTGCACGAATATACGACGGCGATTTTCTCAGTACTTACATTTTTTAACTGTTTTTAAAAAATTGTATTTATAGCTTCTATAGCTTCTCCTTTTTCCCTGTGTTCATTGTTCCTCAATGACGTGTGTATATAAACAGGGTAGATAAAGACTTTTTGAAAGTTTTTATGTTTTTAAGATGTATTTTTAGATATACTTTTATTGATTTCAGAGAGGAAGGGAGAGGGAGAGATAGAAACAGCTATGATGAGAGAGAATTACTGATTGGCTGCCTCCTGCACCCCCCACAAGGGATCAAGCCCCCAACCCCAGGCATGTGCTCTGACCAGGAATGGAACCGTGACCTCCTGATTCATAGGTTGACACTCAACCACTGAGCCACGCCGGCTGGGCTGTAGTTTAAAGGAAAGAGTCACAGTTCCTCACTGCCTGTATGACCTCATTTCTATGATTGTTCTGAAATTCACCTGCCACCTAGGCACAGCCCTGTGCTGTTCCCCTTTGCCACTTTCTCTTTCACATTCAAGCTCCTTATATCTCCAGGGTCTGCTGTTCCATGACCTCAGGTGTGATCTCCAGGGAACTAACTGAAGAACCAAAATACTGGGGACCATGTGTTAAGAAATGTAACCCTGAACGTAATCTTGCTCTTCGTCCCCTAGGTTTGGACAAGAGATAAAAGAATGAAGAAAGCGGAGGTTCCAGGACCTAGATGTTGTCCTTTCTGGGAACCCTTTCAGCTGGAGAGCGAGATTTTTAACTAGAAATTTAGGACATTTCAAGAGAAGACAAAGACGAGTATACCGGCTGCTGGCCCTTTCCCCCAACTGAAGGAGATGACCCAGGCCCAGGTGACGCTGGTTTTATTCTCTCCTTTATTCCCTAATGGATTGTAGTGGCCGGTAAAAATCAGTCCAGTATCCAGAGTGAAATAAACTTTGAATCTACTCCAACATCAGGGCAAATTAGGATCAAGAATATAGTATTCATGCCCTAGCCTGTTTGGCTCAGTGGATAGAGCGTCCGCCTGCGGATCAAAGGGTCCCCAGGTTGATTCCGGTCAAGGGCACATACTTTGGTTGTCGGCTCCTCCCCAGGAGGCAGCCAATCGATGTGTTTCTCTCACATCTATGTCTCTCTCTCTGTCTTTCCCTCTCTCCTCCACTCTTCCCTAAAAATCAGTGGAAAAATATCCTAGGGTGAGGATTAACAAAACAAAAAGAAAGAAAATAAAAATAGAATATAGTGCCCTAGCCGGTTTGGCTCAGTGGATAGAGCGTCAGCCTACGGACTGAAGGGTCCCAGGTTTGATTCTGGTCAAGGGCACATGCCTGAGTTGTGGGCTTGGTCCCCAGTGGAGGCATGCAGGAGGCAGTCGATCAATGATTATCTCTCATCGTTGATGTTTCTTTCTCTCCCTCTTCCTTTCTCTCTGAAATCAATAAAAAATATATATATTTAAAAAAATTATAGTATTCATATGATTCTGAGTAAATGACTAATACTAGCATGTAACATATAATTGAAGGATCCTCTGGATTACATTAGCTGTCAGCTTGTGTCTACTGTCTATGGCAGCCGGCACAACAAGAGAATCATGCTACGTTATATGATACTAGTACGTATCATATATTGTGAGGAGACAGCAGAAGGTTCCTTAGGAGTGTCAATATTTCATGGCACTGAGGTCTCAGGAAAAATGTTATATTCTTCCTAGAGGTGATGGGTGGACAGTGTTTTGAACTTCTGATAAAGGCAGAGGCAGATTTCGTACCGCTGTTTATTCAGGGTTCCTCACAGGCCCATTGGTCAAGAGCGCAAACTCAGTGAACACAGTTTTATCAGGGACCAAGGAAAGTCACTCAGAGGACTCAGCCTGTGTCTGGGTTTATCCGGTAATAAAACCTGAGCGGCCTAGGAAAATGGGAGGATTGCATGGCTTTCTTTTTTTTAATTTTTTTATTTATTGATTTATTTTAGAGAGAGAGAGGGAGAGAGAGACATTAATTTGCTCATTTACACATTCATTGGTTGTGCCCTGACTGGGATTGAACCTGAAACATTAATGTATCGGACAATGCTCCAACCCACTGAGCTACCCAGCCAGGGCTGCATGGCTTTCACATGTTCTTCCATCAACACGTAGCTGAACTGTTAAAGTTCATATTTGGCTTTAGGTACTTGCAAGAAATGTTGTCTGGTAAGAGCTTGAGTTATTATTGTGTTCCAGGGTGTTTGCTTTATAACTCCACGTCATCTTGGAAAATACAGAATCCGTCACCATTTTCAAATCCAATTCTGACCTTTCTTTGCTTTTCTATATTATGCAAATTACTCACAGATACCTGTTTTTAAAAATATGATTTTATTGATTTGAGAGAGAGAGAGAAACATGGATCAGCTGCCGCCTGCCGAGCCCTGCACCTGGGACCGAGCCTGAAACCTGGGCATGTGCCCTGACCGGAATTGATCTGGTGATCTTTTGGTCACACTGGATGATGCGCAACTAACTGAGCCACACTGGCTAGAGTTCACAGATATATTTTATTTATTTATTTTTATTTTTTTAATTTCTTTATTGATTAAGGTATCACATATTTGTCCTCGTCCCCCCATTTCCATCCCACCCCCCCACAGATATATTTTAAAGAAAAAATATTCAATGATGAGTGCCCCTGGGCAAAAAAGTAAGTTTCCTCTTTATAACGTCCTTCCTCATCGTCCCCTCATACTGCTTTAACAAGTGTTTGCTAGTGTGTGTTGCTGTCACTAAACCTATGTGTGCATCTATATATATGCACCTGTTTACCAATGTATGTGGATTTGTGTACCTATCTGAGTACATTAACACATCTACTGTGACATTTATCTATCAATGGACTCATACTTCAAAGAACATGACCTGTTGGCCTATCGTAGTGTAATTTAAGCATCTAAAGGAATAATGACAGCAATTGCTTGGTGAATATTAACTACATATAAAATTCCATTTGTCCACAGTCATACTAAAAAAAATGAATTGCACTATGTAAAGCATTTAGATGAGTGTGTGATATGTGGGATCATCCATGCCTTACATCTTTGCCAGTACTTAATAATAGGATATTATAAAATTGCATAATTTTCAGCAATCTGAATGGCCCAATATTCTTTAGCCTTATTTTTCATTTTCCTCAGCACAGGTGAGATTGAAATCCTTGTGTATTTTGTGGTCAGTTGGATTTTTTTCTCTCGTGAAATGCCTGTCCTTATCATTTTTACATTAAAAAAAACTATATTTTCTTACTGATTAATAAGTATGATTTATATCCAGTATCTATTGATCATTTTGTTTATTAAAAACATTTTCCTAGCTTGTTAGTTTTCTTTTAGCTTTGTCCATGATATCTTTGTAATGCAGGTGCTTTAAATTTTCCTCTCACAAAACTTTTTTTCTTTCTTTTTCTTGGTTTTATTAATCCTCACCTGAGGATATTTTTTCCATTGATTTTCAGAGAGAGTGAAAGAGAAGGAGGGAGGGGGAGAGAGAGAGAGAAACATCAATGTGAGACACATTAATTGGTTACCTCTTGCATGCGCCTGACTGGGCTGGGGATGGAACCTGCAACCCAAGCACATGCCCTTGACCAGAAATCGAACCCTAGACCCTTCAGTGCTCGGGTCAGTGCTCTAACCACTGAACAACATCAGCCATGGCTTGTTATTGATTTTCTGTGATTTTATTTTATTTTTTTGTCTTGTGATGTGAACAAACTTCATATTTTCCTCTCTCTATTCCTTTCATAGATTACCTTATTTTATGGTTAGCACTTTAAACAGGCAAAGAGTATTCGAAACTAAGATTTCATTTTTCCAAATGAATCTGCATCTCACATGAAATAATCCAAAATGTGGTCAGATCAGCGGTGTTAAGAATTTTTAGCCCCCTACCACGTCTGCTCTCTTTTTTATGTAGCAGTGTCTGCAATAACATGGGAAGGATTAGCCCATAGTTTTCCCCTCTCTGGCTGTTCAGTTGACAAGCAGGTCTCAATTTATGTTCTGGTGACATTTGAGCTTAGGCTGCAGGGCACAGGATCAGGACAGTGAAGATATTCCACACCTCTGGGCTGTTTTTATTCATAGCACTCTGACACCAAATATGTGGGCATTTTCCCCACATCTACCCATTCTACAACTCTCGGGACACCAGCTGGGGGTCCTGCAATTCACCTCAATTCTGACACTGACTACCTGGAGGTAGCGTCAGATCCCGCAGGTCAGGTGGTAAGTCCCACAGGCCTGACCCCACTTTAGGTGCCAGTCGGAAGCCCCAGGTTGTCACCTTCACTTCTGATGACCAGCTCTAAATCTGGGGGTCCCACAACCTCCTTCTCAGGATTGGTAATTTGCTGGAATGACAGACAGAACCTGGGAAAGCACTTCGCTAGTTTATGATGAGGGCCACACTCAGGAATAGCCACCGGGGAGAGAATCAAAGGACAAGGCCTGGGGAAGGGTGCCGAGGGCCTCTCGGGAGCACCAGCGGCCAGCATCTCAGTGTGTTTACCACCCGAAGCTCTCCAGACCTGTAGTTTAGGGGGTTTATGATGTAGGTGTGGTTGATTAAATCACTGGCCATTGGTGATTGAACTCAACCTCCACTCCCTCTTCCGTTCCTGGAGGTTGGGGTCTTTCTGAAGACCAGACCCCATCCTGAAGCCATCTAGGACCCCCCAGTCACTAATCATCTCATTAGCAGACAGAAGACCCTCATTACTCTAGAGAATCCAAGAATTTTAGAAACTGTGCCATGCCCTAGCCGGTTCGGTTCAGTGGATAGAGCTTCAGCCTGCAGACTGAAGGGTCCCTGGTTCAATTCCAGTCAAGGGCACATGCCTAGGTTGAGGGCTCGATCCCCAGTAGAGAGGATGCTGATCAATGATTCTCTCTCATCATTGATGTTTCTATCTCTCCCTCCCTCTCTGAAATCAATAAAAATCTATTTTTAAAAAAGAAAGAAAGAAACTGCCAGGACCAGGGACAAAGACCAAATATGTTTATCGCAACATTTCTTGCTGGCTTCTGTTGCCTTTATTTCAGTAACTGGTGTCTTTCTTTTGATAGTAATTCATCTTTTCTTTCTGGTTGTTTTCATAATCTGATTTTTGGAAGCTGTGTGCTATAGTTTCAGCCGGAAGTGTCTACATGCAGATTTCCAGCCTGGCTTTGCTGGGTTACTGAGTCTGAGTTATAGGAAGCTTAATCAGTTCTGACATTTCCTCATTCTGGAGATCTTCGTATCACTTCTCTGTTTCTGAATAATCTCTTCCAAAAACTGCATACAGGCCTATGTTAGACATTGCTCTATCCATATTTATTAAACTCTCCTTTAAATTTTCCACCTCTTTCTGGGGCTTCTTCATTTTGGGTTATTTTTTAAAATGCATATTCCACTTTACTAATTATCTCCCCAGTGTATCTAATATGTTAAACTTTTGTGAAATAATAAATATATACATTGGGCCCTGTCCAGCTAGCTCAGTTGGTTAGAGCGTCATCCCAATATGCCAAGGTTGTGGGTTTGATCCCCTGTAAGGGAACATAGAAGAAGCAACCAATAAATGCATAAATAAGTGGAACAACAAATTGATCTTGATCTCTCTCCCTCTCTCCTTCTTTCTCTCTCTCTCTCTTCTCCTCCTCCTCCTCCTTCTCTCTCTCTCTCTCTAATATAAATTTTTTAAAAAAATTTTAAACCACACATTATAATTGGTGTCAAACGTATAATTAATATGAACAGGACAACTTCCTTTAGATTATTTATGGCCAGTAAAAGAAAAACGCTCCCTAGTAAACAGGACCGTGTTGTTACAGGAACCGCTGACACTGGAGGATGTGGCCGTGGACTTCACCTGGGAGGAGTGGCAGCTCCTGGGCCCTGCTCAGAAGATCCTGTTCAGGGACGTGATGTTGGAGACCTACAGCCACCTGGTGTCAGTGGGTGAGGACAGCTCCCCTGTGTCACTCAGGGGGCGCCCAGTCAGTGGCCTTTCCTCTCCCAGCTGCTTATACTTGGGAGTCACTGCAGTGCTCCGAAGGGCAGTTCTCAGTGCCGCCTCTGGCTCCGCACAAAAGCATATAACACACTGTGAGCTCTGCCAACACAACTGACACCAGCTGTGTGGGGGTTTCCTACACCGGCAGTAATCCACCTCTCCAAGTACCAGCTGGGTGTCCTGCAGCTCATTCGATTCTGTTTTTGACACTAACACCCAGAGGCAGCATCAGACTCCACAGGTTTAAGGGCTCATACCACAGGACCACCCTCACTTCAGATGCCAGTCGCAAGTATTATGTACCCAGGGTACATCTTGGCTATAAATCTGTCCAATTTGGCTGTAACTTTGGTGTTCCAACAATGTCCCGTGCCAACTCGGGTTTAATAGTTCACTAGAATGGCTCCTAGGACTCAGGAAGGCACTTATTATCATTATCGGTTTATTATAAAGTTAAAAAACAAACAAACTTAGGAACAGCCAAATGGAAGAGATATTTAGGGCAAAGTGTGGATTAAGGGGTGTGGACCTTCCATGCCATCTCCAGGCACGCCACCCTCCCAGAATCTCAGTGTGGTCATCAAGCTGGTAGCTCTCCCACCCAGTTACTTAGGGATTTTTAGGGAAAGTCCATGACGTAAGCATGCTTGTTTAAATTCTTGGCCATTGGTGATTCATTCTCTCCAGCCCTCTCCCTCTCCACAGTGAGGGGAAGGGTTGGAGTTGAAGGTTCCAGCCCTCGAGTCACATCTTTGCCTTCACGGATCAGTCCCACCCTGAAGCTATCTACTGCCTCCACCAGTCACCTCCTTAGCACACAGAAGGCACTCATCACTCCGAAGAGCCCAGGGTGGTTAGCAGTTCTAGTGGTAGGGACGGGAACTTACACTATTGGAAAAGATGCCCCTATTATGCCGTTCACTTAGGACAGTGGTCGGCAAACTCATTAGTCAACAGAGCCAAATATCAACAGTACAATGATTGAAATTTCTTTTGAGAGCCGAAAACCGACTTCTGCGCATGGGCCACGAAGTTTCAATCGCACTGTACGTGCGTGCCCGCACATGGCATTGTGGAAGAGCCACATTCAAGAGGCCAAAGAGCCGCATGTGGCTCACGAGCCGCAGTTTGCCGACCACTGACTTAGGAAATTACAAGGGCTTTAGGAGCTCTGTGCCAGAAGCTGAACAAAGACCAGACATACAGTATATCACAGTGTCACATACGCCCTCTCCTGAGAGTAAAGTCTGACATGTGCGACCTGTCTAGTCCCTTAAACATAACATTCTCCTAACCCAAGTCTTCTGTCGTTTCCTGTGAACAGGGTATCAAGTCAGCAAACCAGATGCTCTCTCCAAGTTGGAACAAGGGGAAGAACCGTGGACCATAGAGGATGAACTCGATAGAGGTGAGTAGGTGTGAACCAACAAGGCAGGTGTGGGGGAGGAAAATCATTTTCCTTTTACCCTTCTAAGTTCTTCTGGCCAGGCTAATAATCAAAGTGACATGAAACAGATTAAAAGGAGGCAATAACCAAATTTGTTATGTATGTACATACAGGGGCTCTATTAGAATATGGGGCCCAAGGACTAATCAGGCAACTGAGGTGGGATAATGAGGTGGGCAGGGTTGTGATTTAACTCCAGGATAATGAGGTGGGCAGGGTTGTGATTTGGGGCTTCATAGGAGAGGAAGTCAATCCACATGGAGATGACAAAGCCGATATTTGGTAAATAAATGTTTGCTGGACCATCTTCAACAATGGGACCCCGAGAGGAGTTGGATTAAACGGGCCTTACCAAAAATAGATCCAGAGACAAGTCGGGGTGGGGATTAGAGAGCAACCAAAGAACTTGTATGCATGCATATTAGCATAACCAATGGACACAGACACTGGGGCAATGGGGGCTTGCCCGGGGTGAGAATGACTGAGAGGGGGGGTGTCAATCAGGGAAAAAGGAGACATATGTAAAACTTTAGACAATTAAAAAAAGGGGGGGGGCCGCCGAAACCGGTTTGGCTCAGTGGATAGAGCGTCGGCCTGCGGACTCAAGGGTCCCAGGTTCGATTCCGGTCAAGGGCATGTACCTTGGTTGCGGGCACATCCCCAGTAGGAGGTGTGCAAGAGGCAGCTGATCGATGTTTCTCTCTCATCGATGTTTCTAACTCTCTATCCCTCTCTCTTCCTCTCTGTAAAGAAATCAATAAAATATATTTTAAAAAAAAGGGGGGGGGCCTTGCTAGGTTCCTCCCTGTCTATCACCTAGCTCATATTAAACTGTAGTTGTCTATGATGGTATCTCCCTTCCTGGAGCCAACACTCTATCTAAATTCTTACAGGCAGTGAGGACCAATGTCAAAGCTTTTTCTTGTGTCTTTCTTTTCTTAAAAACTAGAGGCCCAGTGCACGACATTCGTGCACTTGGGGGTAGGGGGGGAGGTCCCTTAGCCCAGCCCCCAGGACCTCTCGGGGGATGTCTACCTGCCGGCTTAGGCCCCCTCCCCGCAGTCAGACATCCCCCGAGGGGTCCTTAGTGTTGCTGCAAAGGTGGGAGAGGCTCCTGCCACTGCCCTGTGCTCGCCAGCTTCTGGCTGAGCAGCACTTCCCTTGTGGGAGTCCACTGACCACCAGGGGGAAGCTCCTGCATTGAGCGTCTGCCCCCTGGTGGTCAGTGTGCATCATAGTGATCGGTCATTCTGCTGTTCAGTCGATTTGCATATGAGGGTTTTATTATATAGGATAGCCAGCTTAAAATAATCAATATTTAGATGGCAAAATCTGCTTCCCCTCATAGGTTACTACAGAAGTCATATTCTAGTCAGAGAAGGCTGGGGGTGGGGGCGGTTTGAGGATACAGAAACAGTGCCCCCATATCCCTCCCCTTAGCAGAACTTTTCTTTAGGTCTTCAAAGGGACATAAACCTTTTTTCCCTCTTTTCTCTGAGAACTGATCCTCGCTTATTTTATCTAACATCTTGATTTTTGTTTGTCTAGATTTCTCCTTCCTTGGATTCTATGAACTACTCCTTCTTTGTACCCTGTCACTGTGTCTCTCCTTGTTCTACCTCCCTGATTATGAAATTCCCACTTCATTTCTCACTGTTTCTTGTTTTCTACCTCCATTTTTGTATTTCCTATCTCTTTGCTGAAGTTTTCAATAAGTTCCTCTACTCTTCCTGTAAGTTCATTGAGCATCCTTATAACCAGTGTTTTGAACTCTGCACCTGGTAGATTGCCTATCTCCATTTTGTTTAGTTCTTTTTCTAGAATTTTGTTCTGTTCTTTCATTTAGGACCTGTTTCTTGGTCTCCTCATTTTGGCAGCCTCGCTATGTTTGTTTCTGTGTATTCATAGAACTGCTGCATCTCCTGTCTTGGTCGAGTGGCCTTATGTAGTAGGTGCCCTGTAGGACCCAGTGGTGCAGCCTCCCCAGTCACATTAGCTGGTCACTTCAAGTTTGCCCCCTATGTGGGCTGTGTGAACTCTCCTGTTATAGTTGAGCCTTGATTGTTGTTGGCACATCAACGGGAGAGATTTACTCCCAGGCCAATTGGCTACAAGGACTGGCTGCTATCACCATGGAGAACTCACATCAGCAGTGCTCAGGTATCTGCCAAGTTCACCCTATGCACAAGGTATGTCTACATTTTTAATTAGTAAGATGATGCTATGAATTAGTTATAAAGGCATGAAACACGTGAGGAAACATGGTAGGCCATGGGGTTGACTATCAAAAGAGTGGCCTAAAGTTGGGCAAATGAAAGCCACTGTTAGAAGCTCTCTGCAGGGAAAAGAGTGGAGTGGAAACCTGGATAAATGGAGTTTTCATGTAGATGTACACTTATTGCCAGGATGGCCCAGCCGGTTTGGCTCAGTGGATAGAGTGTGGATAGAATGCTGGCCTGTGAACTGAATGGTCCCAGGTTCGATTCCAGTCAAGGGCACATGCCCGGGTTGTGGGTTCGATCCCCAGTGGGTCGGGGCTTGCAGGGAGCAGCCAGGATGACTGACTGGATTTCATTAGTTGAAGTAGCATGGTGGAGAGTTGGTTGGTTTTGTATTTTTGTAACTCTATATTGTCTTTCCTTTTACCTGATTTTAGTAGTATAGCAATAATAAGGAACAAGCAGGTGTTCTAAGAAATATTGAAGATAAAACTAACACAACCTAGATCTTCAAGGAAGAAGTTGGTCCTTTAGTGCAACCTGTTGCCAATGAGACATAAATATAGAATTACTGAAGTAGATGCTGGTGGCAAGTGAGGGAACAAATATATCAGGGACATTAAAATGGGAAAATTTTGGATATGACTTTTGTACTGAATGCTGAATGTGATTGAAAAAAGGTGGCAGTTGCCATATCCATGTAGCACTGTAGCTTCTAAAGATGACTGTGAGGTACACTGGCCAGCTGCAGAATTTCCTATCAATCATTGTCCTATTTTGTTATCAGTGGGACATACGATAACATGACCCAGCTAGGCTAAAGGCTGGAGTGGTGATTATATGAGTTCCACTCAAGGTTTCTTGGTGGTGGTTCTTGCTTGGTGGTCTAGAGAAGGACAGATTTAGGAACAGGATTATGATGTAAGAGTCTGTCTCAGTTCACTTTAGTCCCAATTCTGAAGACCTTATAGTCTTTTTTTTTTCTGCTTTTACTTTTATTTAGATTTATTTTATGCTGAATTTATTCCCGGGCCATAAGTTTTTGTTTCTTCAGTTTCTTCTGAGATATCTTTTTCTTCTGTGCCACCTCCTCTTCTGGTTTGGGAACAATCTGCTGCTTTTCAGTGAGGATCACCTCAATGTGGCAGGGAGAGCTCACGTGTGGGTTAATCCGCCCATGGGCTCTGTAGGTTCTACGCCGCATCTTGGGGGCTTTGTTCACCTGAATGTGCTCAATGACCAGAGAGTCTACATCTAAACCCTTAAGCTCAGCATTGCTCTTGGCATTTTTCAGCATGTGCAGCAAAAACTCAGCGCTCTTTTTGGGCCACCGACCCTGAAGACCTTATAGTCTTACTTGCTAGGTAATAAATATATTTATTCTTTACACCCCTGTATGTATTTTCTCTGACTCCATAGTCAGAATTTGGTGCCTCTAAGTGGACTTTAAAGAATCCAAAAACCCTAAATGTTGGAATGTCTAAATTGTACCTTTATCATCTTTCATATTACATCTGAGGCCAACATATGAGCCAGTTTTCTCGTCTTGAATATCACTATATGTTGATTATCTCCACATTTTTAAAAATATATATTTATTGATCTCAGAGAGGAAGAGAGAAGGAAAGAGAGAGAGAAACATTAATGATGAGAGACCACTGGGGATCAAGCCTGCAACCCCGGGCATGTGCCCCAACCGGGAATCGAACTGTGGCCTCCTGGTTCACAGGTCAATGCTCAACCACTGAGCCACGCCAGCCGGGCTCTCCACATTTTTTTAAAATATTTTTTTATTGATTTCAGAAAGAAGGGAGAGGGAGAGGGAGAAATAGAAACATCAATGATGAGAGAGAATCATAGATTGGCTTTCTCCTCCATTGGGAATCAAGCCCACAACCTGGGCATGTGCCCTTGATTGGAGTTGAAACCAGGACCCTTTAGTCCACAGGCCGATGCTCTATCCACTGAGCAAAACCAGCTAGGGCTATCTCCACATTTTTAACTCCACTTATATCTCCAACCAGATCTTGATGACTATAATCATCTGATAGTTTATAGTCACATGTAATCATTTGATATGTTATGTTCCATAATGCATACTTTTTTTCTGCACATTCTGGATTTTAGTAATAGTCCTCATTTTGATTTGAGATGTTTCTACACACCTAGTGACTCAAGTCAAGTTAGCAGAGTAATATTGGATTCTTCACTTTCATTAACCACTCTCCCATGGAACCCATCATTCAGCTGTCATTTCTCTATGCCAGTGGTTCTCAACCTTCCTAATGCCGCGACCCTTTAATACAGTTCCTCATGTTGTGGTGGCCCCCAATCATAAAATTATTTTCGTTGCTACTTCATAATTGTAATTTTGCTACTGTTATGAATGTAATGTAAATATCTGTATTTTCCGATGGTCTTAGGTGACCCCTGTGAAAGGGTCATTCGACCCCCAAAGGGGTCACAACCCACAGGTTGAGAACCGCTGCTCTATGCAAATATATCCTGATTTCCTCCAATTTCCACGATCTCCATTGCTCCTTTAATCCATGTTTAATAATCTCCAACTCCTTCCTTTTTTTTTTCTTTTCTTTTTGGTTTTCCCTAACTAGATTTAAGATCAGTGAAAGTATGGCCTATTTTATATATATTCCAAACACCAACATAGTACCTGGTACAGGAGGCCATTCAATAAGTAATTTTGGTCTGAACAAATGCAACCTTCATCACCTGGATTAGTTTTCTCTTCCACCTCTGGAATCTGTGTCTTCCTAAGTTCTGTGGAAAGTTATTCCTCCAAACCTTGTCCTTTGCTGCGAAAAAATTACTTGTTTGTATTTTCCTCTCTCTACATGTTTTGAAAGGTCCAAAGCAGCTAAATCTACATAAATTGTCAACTACCTTAGTGGTATACTGCTTTTTTTGTTTGTATTATTGTGTTTTTACCGATGTGTAAAACATAAGGAACATTTACACATGGTGTATTTTTACAGTGTTATCACAGGGTTGTCACTAAAGTGCCATTAAAAAAAAAAAACAAGGAAAATAAAATAAAAGTTTAAAAATAAAAAGTTTAATTCCAAACAAGATTATAAAAAGATTCATTGTTTTCTTTCCTAGACACTGGCAAAATTGATAATTATCTCCAGGGTCACTGGGAAAATCAAAGAATGTTGAAAGGTATGGAACAAAAGCACAGACAAGATACATTTGGAAATATTGTTCCTCAAAGCAAAAGGCATTTTCCTTTCAGGCAAAATCTTGATGTGTATGACTTCTACATGAAAACTCTGAAATCAAATTTAAGTTTAGTCAAACAGAGTAAAAGCTATGAAACTAAGAACTCTGCTAAGTTGAATGGAGATGGAAAATCATTTCAGCATAGCAAACATGATTTTCATCTTGCAGTTAAATTCCCTGTCAGTGCAAAACCCATTAGCAATAAGTCCCAGGTCATTAAGCATCAGAGAACTCAGGAGGTAGAGAAAGCCCACGTGTGCAGTGAATGTGGAAAAAGCTTTGGTAAGAAGTCTCAGCTCACTGATCACGAGAGAATTCACACAGGAGAGAAACCTTATAGATGTAGTTTGTGTGCAAAAGTATTCTCCAGAAAGTCCAGGCTCAATGAACATCAGAAAATTCATGAAAGAGAGAAATCCTTCATATGCAGTGACTGTGGCAAAGTCTTCACCATGAAGTGCCGTCTGATTGAACACCAGCGAACTCACACTGGAGAGAAACCCTATGTATGCAATGAATGTGGAAAAGCTTTCCCAGGGAAGCGTAATCTCATTGTACATCAACAAAATCACACTGGAGAGAAAGGCTACGTCTGTGGTGAATGTGGGAAAGGCTTCACTGGGAAAAGCAAGCTCATCATCCATCAGCGAACTCATACCGGAGAGAAACCCTACACCTGCAGTGACTGTGGGAAAGCTTTCACCACGAAGCACTATGTCCTCATACATCAACGAAATCATACAGGAGAGAAACCATTCTTATGCAATGAGTGTGGGAAAGGATTCACCATGAAGAACCGTCTGATTGAACACCAGCGAACTCACACTGGAGAGAAACCCTATGTGTGCAGTGAATGTGGAAAAGGCTTTACCAGGAAGAGTAACCTCATTGTGCATCAGAGAAATCATACAGTAGAGAAATCCTATGTATGTGACGAATGTGGAAAAGGCTTCACTGTGAAGAGCATGCTTATCATACATCAGCGAACGCATACTGGAGAGAAACCCTACTCCTGCAGTGAGTGTGGGAAAGGCTTCCCCTTGAAGAGTCGGCTGGTCGTACATCAGCGAACACATACTGGAGAGAAACCGTACAGATGCAGTGAATGTGGGAAAGGATTCATCGTGAATAGTGGGCTGATGTTACACCAGCGAACTCATACTGGAGAGAAACCCTATATATGCAATAAATGTGGAAAAGGTTTTGCCTTTAAGAGCAACCTTACGGTACACCAGCGGACTCATACTGGGGAGAAACCCTTTCCGTGCAGTGAATGTGGAAAAGGCTTCACCATGAAACGCTATCTCGTCATACATCAGCAAATTCATACAGGAGAGAAATCCTATAGGTGTGGTGAATGTGGAAAAGGCTTTGCCATGGAAACTGAGCTCGTTTTACATCAGCAAATCCATGCTGGAGAGAAACCTTATGAATGCAATGAATGCGGGAAAGGCTTTCCTGTGAAAAGTCGTCTAATCGTCCATCAACGAACTCACACAGGAGAGAAACCTTTCGTGTGCAGTGAATGTGGGAAGGGCTTCTCTTCAAAGAGAAATCTCCTTGTACATCATAGAACTCATAATGGGAACAAACCCTAACAATGCAATGAATATGGGCACACCTTCAGGAAAAAAAATATGCCTTTTACAATGTCAGAGACTTCACACAAGAGAGACTTCTTTTATATGTACTGACTGCAGAAAATACTATTCATACAGTCTTGATCTCATGACCCACCAGGTAAGTGACACAGTAAACAAAGTGTATATATGCAATTAGTCTGAGATAGCCTTCAACATGAATTCAGGTAATGGGGGAATAAGGACACTGGATATGAAAGAACTTATAAATATAGACAGACTCTATGGAGTCAATGATTGGAGTAACCTTTCATTTGTCAAGCCTTATTAATACACACACAAAATGTGTAGTCAAGGTACATAATCCTTTGCAGAGTCTGAATTCATTACTTACAAGTAAACTCGTGCAAGGGACAAAGTCAAACCATGGTAGTTCAGTGCAGTGTGCTCCTAGTATACTTGAATATAGTCAGTGTACTTCAGCCTGTTGCTAGACTTTCACTCATGGGAAATTGTGGAATTTGCATAGGAGTGAAATTTAATGAATGCAAAGAATGTGCTAGTGCCTTAGGTGATAAATTACCACAGGCTGTATGTCAAAATTAATATGTAAGAAAAATGCAGAGTCTGGAGGAAACATTTCTAGGTAATGATATGTCTGACAAGTATATGCTAATATAAATCGTATGAATAGGAACACTAGGAAAGCCTTCTGTGGGAATAAAGACTCTCTCATTAGTGATCACAATAGATCATCAGTGAGCTCGTACATAGTAGTAACATGATAGTCATGGGAAAGCCTCTGACTAGAATTAAACCTCAGTAGTTGCCTGATATTCATACTGGAGAATAATTTTAGATGGCTAAGAATATGGCAGAATTATTTCTCATGAATTCATACAGCAATAAAACTGCTCAAAACACAATGTACAGTGACTTCAGCAAAGTATCAGAGAATTCATGAAGAAAGCTTTGTGAAAATGATGTATACTTGAGTTTTCTAAGCTAAGCCTAAATTTATTATATTCCTGATGTCCATTCTGGGACAGGATACCTTTAACCATATACTCAATGGTTCCATAAATTTAAAGTAGGCAGTTCTCAACACTGATTAAATTCTAATGTTCTATACAAGCAGGAGTGTTCTGTGTCCACTTCGTATCCTTTTATGATTAGCTCTTCATTTCTTGGGCTCTAAATTCATCTCTTTCAAGGTACTATGTACTTCAGAAGTAAAAGAAATATTCTCATAAATATAATTCCAAGTTTATAAGTTTTGAAAACATCTTAAATATGATCTTTCTGAAATTTGTTTTGGAATGATTTTAGACTCACAAGGAATTACAAACCATGCAAAGTTCCTGAGTACCGTTACTCAGCCTCTTCAGTAATAGGACCATCATACATCATCAAAACCAATAAAATGACATCAAAACCAAAAAATGCTGTTAAGTAGACTACAGACCTTATCTGGATTTTACTAGTTTTTTTATGTTTTCATTTGAGTGAGTTTTGTTTTGTTTTGTTTTTTGGTGTTGAGGTCTAAGAAATTTTATCACATGTATAGATATCTGTAAATCCCGCCACAATCAGGATGCAGAATTGTGCCAACACAAAGATCCATCTACCTGCTACCCCTTTATACACACACTGTCCCCCAACCCTGACCTATGGCCACCACTGATCAGTACTCCATAGCTCTAATTTTCTCATTTCTAAATGCTCTTAAAATGGAATGTATGTAACCTTTGAGATGGGCTGTTTTCCCTCCACTCAGCAAATTCTCTTAAGATCCATCCACTTTGTTGGGTGTATACAAGGTAAACAGTTTTCCCTTTTTGGTACTGAGTAGTACTTTTCTCTATGGGTGTATAGTTTGTTTATCTGTTCACTGTTGATCGATGTTTGGGTTGTTTCCAGCATTTCATTGTTATGAATAAAGATGTTATAAACATTTATGTACCAAATTTTGTTTTTCTGGGATAAGCACCAAGGAGTCTTATGCTAAGTTAGTGTTTAACTTTATAAGAAATGCCAAACTTTCCCATAGTGGCGGCACTAATTTACTACATCCCCACCAGCAATGTCTGCTAGAGTCCAGGACTCTGGGCTTGCAAAATGAGCCTTCTGATGTATGTTTAAATTTTAACATCTCTGCCTTAAATCCTGGATTAGTGATTCCATCACCACCCCCACACTGTGTCAGGATGGATTTGGAGCAGATAGTCTACAGCAGAGGTCCTCAAACTATGGCCCGCGGGCCACATGCGGCCCGCCGAGGACATTTATCCGGCCTGCCGCTGCCTGTCCTGCTTAGCAGCCGACTTAGCAGTGTGCATAGGAATTTGTTCATAGTTTTTTTTTTTTTAAACTATAGTCCGGCCCTCCAACGGTCTGAGACAGTGAACTGGCCCCCTGTTTAAAAAGTTTGAGGACCCCTGGTCTACAGCAAAGAATCAGACATGAATGCTCCATCACTCAAACCCTCCTCCTTTCCACTTCAGGTCCTGGGAACCTACACATGCTGCCATGGCAACATCACATCAACTCATTCCTGAAACTGTTCAATCAGGGTCTCAGAATGGGCTGCTTCTGCTGCCCTGAGCACTTTAGGGTGAGATGCTGAACAACTCGCCTTTCAGAGCTTGATACACCAGGTGAATAGGACTGAATTATACTCTTACTATTAAGAAATTATGAAAAAATAATAATTTATATAAATTAAAAAACATATAAGCAAACAAATTTTAAATCACCCATAATTGTACCTAAGAGCCAAGCATTGTTAACAATATATTCTTCCAAATTTTTAAATGCATGAAAGTATATATATATATATTTTTTAAAATATATTTTATTGATTTTTTACAGAGAGGAAGAGAGAGGGATAGAGAGTTAGAAACATCGATGAGAGAGAAACATTGATCAGCTGCCTCTTGCACACCCCCTACTGGGGATGTGCCCGCAACCAAGGTACATGCCCTTGACCGGAATCAAACCTGGGACCCTTGAGTCCGCAGGCCGACGCTCTATCCACTGAGCCAAACCAGTTTCGGCTGAAAGTATATTTTTATGAAAAATTATACTACTTTATTTTGACCATATTATGAACACCAACATCATCAAATGTCCTAAAACTTTTCTAAAATCAACATCTTTTTACAATACTAAAATTACATGTAATTATTATAAAGATACTAGAAGCCCGGTGCATGAAATTCGTGCATGGAGGGGGGGTTGTCCCTCAGCCCAGCCTGTACCCTCTCCAATCTGGGACCCCTGGAGGGATGTCCGACTGCCCGGATCGGGCCTAAACGGGCAGTCGGACATCCCTCTCACAATCCAGGACTGCTGGCTCCCAACTGCTTGCCTGCCTGCCTTCCTGATTTTCCCTAACCGCTTCTGCCTGCCAGCCTGATCACCCCCTAACCACTCCGCTACCACCCTGGTTGATGCTTAACTGCTCCCCTGCCAGCCTGTTTGCCCCCAACTTCCCTCCTCTGCTGGCCTGGTTACCCCTAACTGCCCTCTCCTGCAGGGTTGATCACCTCCGACTGCCCTCCCTTGCAGGCCTGGTCCCTCTCAACTGCCCTCCCTTGCAGGCCTGGTGCCTCCCAACTGCCCTATCCTGCTGGCCATGTTGTGGTGGCCATCTTGTGTCCACATGGGGGCAGGATCTTTGACCACATGGGGGCAGCCATATTGTGTGTTGGAGTGATGGTCAATCTGCATACTACTCTTTTATTAGATAGGATGTTTACAATGAAGGATCACAAAAATTGGGATGTGAAAACTCATATTTTCTACCCATGAGTACAAAATCCTAAACTAATCTAAAGTAAATGCTTTATTTAACCAATCAATTTTCAAAAAGACAAGCATTTATGACTTGTCATAACAGGTCGTAGTAATATACACTAAAGGCCCAGTACACAAAATTCATGCACTGGGGGCAGGGGGTCCCTCAGCTCGGCCTATGCCCTCTTGCAGTCCGGGCCCCCTCGCTGTTCCTTACTGCTTGGTTCACTGCCCCTTAGTGCTGCCACGGAGGCAGGACAGGCTCCCGCCACAACTGCTGCGCTTGCCAGCCATGAGCCTGGCTTCTGGCTGAGCTGCGCTTCCCCTGTGGGAACACACTGACCACCAGGGGGCAGCTCCTGTGTGAGCGTCTGCCCCCTAGTGGTCAGTGTGCATCATAGCGACCAGTCGTCCTGGTAGTTCTGCCTTAAAGGTTGCTTAGGCTTTTATTAGATACTGTCTTACAGATCTGTTTTTTTGTCCTCTGAAATCATATATACTGACAACTGTATATTGGTGGTGGTGTTTTTTTGGTTAATCCTCACACAATATTTTCCCATTGATTTTATAGAGAGTGGAAGGAAGGGAGAGAGAGAAACCATGTGATAGAGACACTGATTGGTTGCCTCCCCCTTGTGCCCCCAAGCCTGCAACTGACCAGAATCGAACCCAGGACCTTTCAGTCCACAGACCAGTGCTCTATCCAATGATCCAAACTGGTTAGGGCTGTAGTATATTGTTGGGTGTTTTGGGGGGTTTTTTTTGTATATTGTTTTTAATTGCTATACACAGTTATGCTAACTGGATATTTCATAATTTACCAAGATACTCATTTATCATTTTATTTTTAAGTTTTTATATTTTTTAAATTACAAAAGCAGCTGTGGCTAATTAAAAAAAAAAAGTTGTTTTGTTTTGTTTTTTTACCAAATAACCTGCTGTAATTAGAATCGCTGGGTCAAAGAAAATGAAAAATTTTAAGTGGATCCAGGTTGCCTTCTGAAAAGGTTCTACTTAAATCCTCTAATTATAGACCCCCTCGCTCCTGCGTAAAAATAACGTTTTATAATGTGCCCTTTTTTAGTTGGAAACTATGCAAGGTATGATCATTGTGTCATCGCATAATTTCATATTCCCAAATGCCCCACCATCATCATTTATTTTTGGAGGGAAACGTCCACAATTTGCCCCTTCACTTCGTCCCTTTCTGCACTAGAGGAAGCTGTGTCCGCTCCCACGAGGGTCTCATCATTTTGATGGAGCGCCGCCCTTTACGGGCGTCTTACTTCCCTCTAAACCACAGATGCCTTATCCACCCCACACACAACCGCCCAGTCCGCGGGCCCGCCTTTAAACGGCCGCTCCTTTGTCAACTCTGTGCCCACTACCTCTCCGGGGAAGTCTCGGCTTCTACCAGCACCCGAGACCTCAGCCAACTCTGCCGTACGGACACCGGCCTTCGTCTACGATGGCCGCGCCCCTTGTGCCCAGATACACAGTGCGCACAGGGCGCCGCCATCTTTCCTTGTTCCCCAGCGGGCGGAGCGCGCCGCCTCGGCCTCGGAAAGGCACCGCCTCTAAACTCTTACAGGTAACACGGCAATGCTGACCGTCCCTCCAACCAGGAGGTAACAGCGTCGAAGTGGCCAGGAATGATCGCGATTTCTTCCCACAGCCATTACGGCCGCCCGGGTCACAAACGCCGGGGTGGGCGTGGCCACGTACGTCATAGAGCGGGGCCCACAGTTGGAACTAGGAAGTCCGGCTTCGCTGGACGGTCCCCGCGGGACTCCCCGGTGTCTGCGGGTGAGCGTCCTTAGGAACCGCGAATAGGAAGTGGCTTCGGACCTGGGCTCTGCCCGCGGGGTCCGGAGGCGCTCGGGATCAGGTGAGTCGGGGCTCGGGATCAGGGGAGTCGGGGCTCGGGATCAGGGGAGTCGGGGGCTCGGGATCAGGGGAGTCGGGGCTCGGGATCAGGGGAGTCGGGGGCTCGGGATCTGGGGAGTCGGGGGCTCGGGATCAGGGGAGTCGGGGGCTCGGGATCAGGGGAGTCGGGGCTCGGGATCTGGGGAGTCGGGGCTCGGGATCAGGGGAGTCGGGGCTCGGGATCTGGGGAGTCGGGGGCTCGGGATCTGGGGAGTCGGGGCTCGGGATCAGGGGAGTCGGGGGCTCGGGATCTGGGGAGTCGGGGCTCGGGATCAGGGGAGTCGGGCTCTGGGCGCGGATTCCCGGTTTGCGGGGCTCGTGACTCGTGAGCGTGTGGGCCGTTGCGGTTGGGGATTTTTTCGGATTCCGTCACGAAGGGATCCGGCCGTTGGTGACGGGGCCTCGGGCAGGCAGGCGGGGACTAAGAGGGTGAAGAAATCACCCACCGGGAACCCGACTCTCCGGGTTTGAGGTCCGTGTGGGTCGCTCCGCTTGTGGGACTCGGCGGGTGAGAGCTGGGGCGGAAAGTCTGTCAGCGGACGCAGTGCTCAGCGGCAGAGAAGCCCGGGTTTGGGGGTTTCTGGGGCATGTTTGGGGGTTAATGTGGCATTCAGTAGAGGACAAGTCGTAGAGACGCCTGGTGGGTGGGGTTGTCTCCGTGGAGAGGTCAGGGCCCCCCAGAATCCTTAGGTTCTGGCTCAAACCTGGATTCCCGGAAACAGACCGGAAGGATGCCCGCCCCCAGTTAACCCACAGCCAGGTCACTCCTTCCGGTGCGAGTCCGTCCGGAAAACTTGTGGGTCCCGCTGATGCCTGAGGGGCGAGTCCCTAGTCAGGACTGGAACCAAAAAGGGTTCTTGGCTTCTGGCAGGAAAGAATTCAAGAGGAAACCTGGGGTGAAGTGGAAGAGCAGGGGTTTTGTTTTTGTTGGGAGAAAGCTTTGTTAAAGCTGGAGACAGCGAACCAAGGAAGGGCTTAGGATAGAAGAAGCAACCGGAGAGAGCCTAAGTGGGGCTGCTTTGGCTCACTGGGAAGTCAGAGAAAAGGGGGCCTTGGAGACAGGTTCAGGGGGTATCATCCCTCCCCGCGCCCCCTCCCCCTGCCCCACCAGACGCTGCCACTGCCCATTGCTCTCCCCTCCAGCCCTTGCCAGTCTCTA
Organism: Eptesicus fuscus; assembly: GCF_027574615.1. Lineage (NCBI taxonomy): Eukaryota > Metazoa > Chordata > Mammalia > Chiroptera > Vespertilionidae > Eptesicus > Eptesicus fuscus. Next base: position 44,957,701 of record NC_072493.1, read on the forward strand.
GGGACCCTTAGGCTCTAGTAGAAGCAGTGAGGGGAGGAAGAACGTACCTGGAAAAGCAGGTTGTTGTTGCTTTTTAATATATTTTATTGATTTTTTTACAGAGAGGAAGGGAGAGGGATAGAGTCAGAAACATCGATGAGAGAAAACATCGATCAGCTGCCTCCTGCACACCCCCCACTGGGGATGTGCCTGCAACCAAGGCACATGCCCTTGACCGGAATCGAACCTGGGACCCTTCAGTCTTCAGGCCAACCCTCTATCCACTGAGCCAAACCAGTCAGGGCGAAAAGCAGGTTTTATTGAGCAAAGAGGACAAGCAAGAAAAGCCACTCCACAGACAGAGTAGGGAGGGCTCTCCTCACAAGAGAAAGGAGACCCCCAACTGTCCCCAGAGGTTGAGGTTATATCTGTTTGTAGTTTCTGTGGGAAATTGCTGGTATGGGAAAATAGAGAATGGGGTGGGGGGAGTTGGGTTTCATGTTAACTATGTTTTGTGGTCTGGTTTTGTTAATGGTATAAGTAAATGCTTGTGGTATGAGCAAGCTGTTGACGGTAATCTTATTTTCCTTTTCTTTATTGATTAAGGTATTACATATGTGTCCTTATCTCCCATTCCCCACCACCTCCCCGCTCATGCCCTCACCCCCCTGTTGTCTGTGACCATTGGTTAGGCTTATAAGCATGCATACAAGTCCTTTGGTTGATCTCTCCCCCTTAGCCCCACCCTCCCTGCCTTCCCTCTAAAAGGTTTGATGGTCTGATCGATGCTTCTCTGTCTCTGGATCTGTTTTTGTTCATCAGTTTATGTTGTTCATTATCCACAAATGAGTGAGACCATGTGATATTTATCTTTCTCTGCCTGGCTTATTTCGCTTAGCATAATGCTCTCCAGGTCCATCCATGTTGTTGCAAATGATAGGAGTTCCTTTCTTTTTACAGCAGCGTAGTATTCCATTGTGTAGATGTACCTCAGTTTTCTAATCCACTCATCTGCTGATGGGCACTTAGGTTGTTTCCAAATCTTAGCTGTGGTGAATTGTGCTGCTATGAACATAGGGGTGCATATATCCTTTCTGATCGGTGTTTCTAGTTTCTTGGGATAGAGTCCTGGAAGTGGGATCACTGGATCATATGGGAGTTCCATTTTTAGTTTTTTGAGGAAACTCCATACTGTTTTCCACAGTGGCTGCACCAGTCTGCATTCCCACCAGCCATGCACGAGGGTTCCTTTTTCTCCGAATTCTCACCAGCACTTGTTGTTTGTTGATTTGTTGATGGTAGCCATTGTGACAGGTGTGAGATGGTACCTCATTGTTGTTCTGATTTGCATATCTCGGATGATTAGTGACTTTGAGCATGTTTTCATATGTCCCTTGGCCTTCTATAGGTCCTCTTTCGAAAAGTGTCTATTTAGGTCCGTTGCCCATTTTTTGATTGGGTTGTTTATCTTCCTTTTGTTAAGTTGTATGAGTTCCCTGTAAGTGTTGGAGATTAATCTAGGCTATCACAAAAGGTAAGATTTCCTTCTTTTTTTATGGGCAAGTAGTATTCCATTGTGTGAATGTACCACAGCTTTCTTATCCACGAATTTACTAATGGGCACTTGGGCTGTTTTCAGATTTTGGCTATTGTAAATAATGCTGCAGTGAGCATAGGGGTGCATATATTCATTCCCAGGAGTGGAATTGCTGGGTCAAAAGACAGTTTCAGGGACTTTTCCCCCTCCCCACGTGGGAGTCCATTCTGTGGGACTCTTCCCTTTCCCCATGTGGGAGTCTGTACTTGTTCTTCAATAAATCACCACCTTTGCTATACAAAAAAAAAAAAAAAAAGACAGTTTCATTTTTAAAATTTTGAAGAAACTCTGTACTGTTTCCCACATTAGCTGCACCAGTCTTCATTCCCAGCAACAGTGCATGAGGGTTCCCTTTTCTTTACATCCTCACCAACACTTACTGTTTGATTTATTGATGATAGCTATTGATATGACCTTGTGATTTTTATCCTTCATTATGTTTATGTAATGTATCACTTTTATTGATTTGCTAATATTGTACTAACCTTGCATCCCTAGAATAAATCCCACTTGATCATGGTGTATGATCTTTTTAATGTATTGCTGGATCCAGTTTGCTAATATTTTGTTGATGTTTTAGCATGAGAGATATTGGCCTATAATTTTCTTTCTTTGTAGTGTCTTTTCCTGGTTTTGTTATTAGGATAAGACTGGCCTAATAGAATGAGCTTGGAAGTGTTCTCTCCCCTTGAATTTTTTTTTTTTCCAGGGGGATGGGGGCCAGGTCTGCAGAGTCAGGGCGGACCCGGGTGCTGGGTGGGGGCGGGGCCTGGGTCTCAGGCTGGGGTCTTAGATCTCAGGGACTCTGGGGTGAGGGCTGGGCCTCGATGGGTCTCAGAACTGGGAGCTGGAGTTTGAGGTGCAGGCTGTTTGGGCTGAGGCCGAGGGGTCTTACGGTCTTAGGTCTGTGGCTTTGGGAGACCCTAGGGTCTGGGTTCTCAAGGGCTCACAGCCAGGGTCTGAAGTCCTGGTGACTCGGGGCTCAAGGCCTGGGGTCTTTTTTTTTATATATATATTTTATTGATTTTTTACAGAGAGGAAGAGAGAGAGATAGTCAGAAACATCTATGAGAGAGAAACATCGATCAGCTGCCTCCTGCACACCCCCCACTGGGGATGTGCCCGCAACCAAGGTACATGCCCTTGACGGGAATCGAAACTGGGACCCTTCAGTCCGAAGACTGACGCTCTATCCACTGAGCCAAACCGACCCTTGAATTTTTTTAATAGTTTGAGAAGGATAGGTGTTATTCTTCTTTAAATATTTGGTTAAATTCACCTGTGAAGCCATCTGGTCCAGGACTTTGATTTCTGGGAGGTATTTTTTAATTACTGCTTTGATTTCATTAGTTGTAATTGGTCTATTCAGATTTTCTGATTCTTCCTGATTCAGTTTTGGAAGATTGTATATTTCTAGGAATTTATCCATTTCGCCCACGTTTTCCAACTTGTTGCAATGTAATTGTTCATAATATTTTCTTAGAATCCTGTATATCTCTGTGATGTCAGTTGTTACTTGTCTTTCATTTCTGATTTTATTTATTTGAATCCTCTCTCTTTGTTTTGGGATGAATCTGGCTACAGGCTCATCAATCTTGTTTATGTTTTCAAAGAGCCAGCTCTGCTTGTTTTTTTATTACTTGATAGCTAATTTCCTTTGATTGCTGAGTAATATTTGATTGTCTGAAGATGCTATAAACACCTATAATCAGATTTCTGAGTAGACATAAATTTTCACATCATTTTGGTAAATACCAAGGAATGTGCTTTTGGGATCTTATAAGAGTATGTTTAGTTTTGAAAGAAACTGCCAAAGTGACATATGTCTAACTACAGACATTGTCTGAGAGGGTAAAAGCCTCTGGGACACTGGAATATTGGGGTCCTGCCCTAACCGGTTTGGCTCAGTGGATAGAGCGTTGGCCTACGGACTGAAGGGTCCCAGGTTCTATTCGGGTCAAAGGCATGTACCTTGGTTGCAGGCACATCCCCAGTAGGGAGTGTGCAGGAAGCAGGTGATCGATGTTTCTCTCTCATTGATGTTTCTAATTCTCTATCCCTCTCCCTTCCTCTCTGTAAAAAATCAATAAAATATGTTTGTTTGTTTTTAAAGAATATTGGGGTCCTTTCTTTAAGCGAAGTGTATGGTAACAGTGACAACATCTGGGCCCAGAAGGAATGTCCACTCAAAGTCAATTTGCTCCTCAGCCCACAGATCCTGGCTCCCCAATAGTAAGAGGCATCAAGTAAAGGAATGAAGGAAGAAAAAGGAGGCTCTTCAGCTTGGATACCATAATTTCTGGGGACAACTTTAACTGGAAACCTAGATTTCTAACTCTAAGAACTTTATGGTAGATGCAGAGGACACAACATACATAGAATCCATGGAACTCAGTATTTCCTGAGCACAGAAGAAAATGATGGGAGCCCAGGTAATTTTTTTTTTTTAATTTCTTTTACCTTCCCTTGGTTTTCTTACAGGTTTGTGGTGACATTAAAGAAAGTCAACTAGCCCTTTTGGCTCAGTGGATAGAGCGCCGGCCTGTGGACTGAAGGGTTCGATTCCGGTCAAGGGCATGTACCTTGGTTGTGGGCACATTCCCAGTAGGAGGTGTGCAGGAGGCAGCTGATCAATGTTTCTCTCTCATCGATGTTTCTAACTCTCTATCCCTCTCCCCCTCTGTAAAAAAATAAATAATATATATATATATTTTTAAAAGAAGGCCATCATAAAAAATAAATAAATAAAATCAAATAAATAAAGGATAAATTGGGATAATTGGGTTCTGGATAAATTAACTTAGACTCAAATTCGAAATTAGGACAAAGTGAGATCAGGAAAACACTCTTTCTAGGGGTCATTCTAAATGACTAATATTGGAACATAACGTGTGGTGTGGTGGATTCTATGGGTCACATCAGCTGTCACTTTGCCTCTAATATCTCTGAGTTCTGTGCGCTGTGCTAGCAAATGACGGGACGCAAGAAGAAGGTTATGGGAACCTCACATTTGTAGTCAGTCAGACAGTGGGTTTCCTGGAGACCCACTACTTCAGATTGGTGTCTGCAGTGGGGACAATCCTGTGGAAATGAGCCCTTAACCTGTGGCGTCTGCACTACAGGCAGTTAGCGCCAGAATTTCTTGGTGTGGAAAACCCACACATCTGGTCCCAGAAGTGCTCTGTATTGGCGTGTAAAGGAAAACAGAAGCAAGTTTTTCCCAGACAGGTACCTAACAAAGTACTCCAAAACGTAGCAACTTCAAACACATGTTTTTTATCTCACACGTTCTGTGTGTCAGTAATATTGGCATGGCTTAGCTGCTTCCTGCTGTTTTTACCCACAACACTTCTCACACCAAATGGGAACGTTTTTTTCCTCCTGATGCCAAATATCTGCTCTCCAGTTCTCTGACATTGATGTTGTGGTTGCAGGCACGTCAGGACCCCAATATTCTTTTTTTTTAATATATATATTTTATTGATTTTTTTACAGAGAGGAAGGGAGAAGGATAGAGAGTTAGAAGCATCGATGAGAGAGAAACATCGATCAGCTGCCTCCTGCACACCCCCTACTGGGGACATGCCTGCAACCATAACATTACACAGATTTAAGGGTTCAGACCTGCAAGAATGCCCCCCATTTCAGATGCCAATCCCAAGTCCTGGGCCTCTTGTACTTCCAAATGACCTGCTATAAACCAGGGTTTTCCACAAGCCTTTCCTCAGGTTTGGTAATTTCCTAGAATAACTCACAGAATTCAAGAAAGCATTTTACTTAACGTGTATAGGATTGTTGTAAAGGATACAACTCAGGAATGGTGACATGGAAGAGATGCAGAGGGCCAGGTATTGAGGTGTGCTGCTCTTTCATTACCTCAATGTGTTCACCAACTTGGAAGCTTGCCAAACCTATGGTTTGGGGGTTTTATGGAGGTCTCATTTGCTGGGCTTCATTGATAAAATCATTGGCCATTAATTAGGCTTGAACTCAATATCCAGCCCCTCTCTCCTCAGTGTAGGTTTTAGGGGTGGGGCTGAAAATTCCAATCCTTTAATCAATGTTTTGTTCCTCTGGCAACCAGTCCCTATCCCAAAGCTAACTAAACCCTTCTGCCCCCTTCAGTCATTAGCATACAAAAAATACTTATCAGTCCTAGCTGGTCTGGCTCAGTGTATAGAGCGTCAGCCTGCGGACTGAAGGGTCCCGAGTTCGATTCTGGTCAAGAGCACATGCCAGGGTTGTGGACTGGATCCACAGTGTGGGGCGTGCAGAAGGCAGCCGATCAATGATTCTTTTTCATCATTGATGTTTCTCTCTCTTCCTTTCCCTCTCTGAAATCAATAAAAATCTATTTTTAAAAAATCAATGAAAACATATTTCTTTAATATATTTTATTGATTTTTACAGAGAGGAAGGGAGAGGGATAGAGAGTTAGAAGCATCGATGTGAGAGAAACATTGATCAGCTGCCTCACTGGGGATGTGCCCATAACCAAGGTACATGCCCTTGACCGGAATGGAACCTGGGACCCTTCAGTCCGCAGGCCGACGCTCTATCCACTGACCCAAACTGGTTAGGGCTCAATGAAAACATATTTTAAAAAATACTTATATCTCTAGAGAGTCTAAGCATTTAGGACCTATGTGTCCCAGAAACCAGGGACAAAGATCAACTTTTTTTTTTTTTTAAGCATATCATTGCTGTATACTTTGCTCTAGTCTCTCATGAGGCCATAAGCCAGAGTAAAGTGTGATCTGAAGACTCAAGTGGGGAAGAATGCACTTCTAAGTTCATTTGCTTGGTTGTTGGCAGAATTCATTTCCAGGAAGGCTGATCAAACGAGATCCTCAGTTCATTCCTGTCTGCTGAGGTAGACCACTCTTAACTTCTTCCCACGTGAGCCTCCCCGAATGCCACCTTGTTTCATCAAACTCATCAAAGAACGGATTCCCATAGCAAGATGGATGTATATGTAGCCTAATTGTAAGAGTGCCATGTCATCACTTTTGCTGTATACTTTTCTTAGAAACAAATTTACTAGCCAGCCCATGCTTAAGGGAAGGGTACTGCACAGGGGTGTGAGAAGCTAGTGTGTATTAGGAATTGGCCTGACTTTTGTCTCTGATTCCTGGGAAGTTATGTCTAAATCTTTGGAATTACTTGTATGGTGGGAGTTATTCATTCTGGGGCACGGGGACCACACTTTATAGTTTATGCTAATGAGCTGACCCAGGATAGAGGTTGTCAAAGCCAGAAACCAACCATGTGATTAGAGGGTTGTAGCTTTGAGCAATTTGACATCAGTGTGACTTGTAGGAAGGGGAAGGACCTGGAGATTGAGTCCAGCCACGAGGTCAGTAATTCAATAAATCATGCATTTATCATGACGCCTCATTAACAACCCTGGATGCCGGAAGTGTAGGCGAGCTTTCTGATTGGCAATACTCTTGAGCACTGTCACATGGTGACTGGGAGGAGCTAATACTCCATGAAAGAGTCACGTGTTCAATACCAAATGGCCTTTGTGTCTGGCCTTATGGATACAAAAATCAGAACTTTGAAGATAATATTCCATTCTTTGATTTCTATTGTTTCTGTTTTAGGTAAACTGTCTTTTGTCTCTGGATACTTTTAAGAGTTTTCCTTTGCCTTTTTTGTAGTATAGTTTCAGTCTTATGTGTCTAGGTATAGACATTTTGTTCGGAATTTCTTAGGATATCTGAACCTGAGGTTAGCAGTGTCTAATCAGTACTGAAAACTTTCAGCTTTTAGGTCTTTGAATACTGCTTCTACATTACTCTTTTCTCCTTTAGAAACTATAAGTAGGCATACGTTAGATTTGTTGATGCTATACTCTTTTGCTAAATTTATTTCAGAGAGAGGGAGAGGGGGAGAGTGAGAGAAACATCAATAATGAGAGAGAATCATTGATCGGCTGCCTCCTGCACACCCCCTACTGGGGATCCAGCCTGCAACCCGGGCATGTGCCCTGACCAGGAATCGAACTGTGACCTCCTAGTTCATTGATCGACACTCACCCATCGGCCAGGCTATGCTCATATTTAATAACCTCTTCCTTATGTTTTTATTCTCTTCTCCCTCTGCTGCATTTTCTGCTATTTCTTCAGTTATATATTCTGGGTCACTAGAGTGTACTGAATATACTATTCATCTATCCATTAATATATGTATGTATGTATGTTTTTTTATTATAAGTTTTTTCCCCCTAAAATCATCCTAATCAACTTTAATGGTCTATTTGGATTTAAACATACCTTGTATAATTTCTGTTATCTTATTTATTATTTTTTAAAATATATTTTTATTGATTTCAGAGAGGAAGGGAGAAGGAGAGAGAGATAGAAACATCAATGATGAGAGAGAATCATTGATTGGCTGCCTTCTGCATGCCCCCCACTGGAGTTTGAGCCTACAACCCAGGCATGTGCCCTTGACCAGAATCAAACCTGGGACCCTTCCGTCCGCAGGCTGATGCTCTATCCACTGAGCCAAACCGGCTAGAGCTCTGTTATTTTTTTATACTTATTTAAAACATTTGTCTTGTAAATTCTGGATGTGGAGTTTTGTTGTAATATAGGAATATTTTATTTGTCCCAATGTTATTTGTACATTAGTATTTGGAAATATGTGCTAACCTATATATATAAAGAGAAAGATAGGATTTTGTTTTTACTAAAATATATTTGAGGGAAGTATATACATGCAGGCTATGTGGTAAAAACTAGAACAACTGTCCTCATGCATTTTCCATGTTAGTAAAGGGAGTTGATATCGCAGTAAACAGGACTGTGTTATTACAGGAATTGCTGACACTGGAGGATGTGGCTGTGGAGTTCAGCTGGGAGGAGTGGCAGCTCCTGGACCCTGCTCAGAAAGACCTGTATCGGGATGTGATGTTGGAGACCTACAACAATCTGGTTTCACTGGGTGAGGACAGCTCCCTGTGTCACGGAGAGGTGCCCTGTCACTGGCCTTTGCTCTAGTACTTGATGAAAGCTTTGTAGCCACTGTGGTCATCTGAAGAGTCAGCAGATTTTCAGTCTCCCCTCTGGCCCCAATCAGAGGGGGTATATTCTCCTCTATCCGGAAAGAGAACTTTTACTTTGCATGTGAGAAATTGTACTATTTCCCATCTTCACATACTATACCGTATCCAAGTCACTGTATCTGTGTCTTGTGTCATTTCTCCTGATCAGGGTATCACACTGCCAAGCCCGATGTTCTGTCCAAGTTGGAACGTGGAGAAGAACCACGAAGAGAGGATGAAATCGATACAGGAAGCTGTCCAGGTGAGTGAGTGAGAGCCAGCAAGGGAGTGGCCCTGGAAGTCATATTCTAGTCATTAAGAGAAGGGCTCGCCCCGCTTGCATGGATCAGTGGTTGAGCGTTGACCTATGAACAAGGAGGTCACGGTTCGATTCCCTATCAGGGCACTTGCCCAGGTTGTGGGCTTGATCCTCTGTGTAGGGCGTGTAGGAGGTAGCCAATCAATGATTATCATCATTGATGTTTCTATCTCTCTCCCTCTCCCTTTCTCTGTGAAATCAATAAAAATATTTTTTTTAAGAGAAAAAAAAAACACAAAGAAGGGCTCACAGCTCTGAGGGTGTCTGAGGATAGCTAAACGGCTCCTCCACATATGGATCTCCCGAGAGAAGAACTCTTTCTCTTTGTAGTTGTTTTACTTTAAACATACTCCTTTTTTCTTCTTGGATCTGATACTTTTTCACCTTGCATCTTTATGGGATGGGATGATCGACAATGAAGAGCCAGTCCCCACCACACCATCTTTTAAGCACTTTTATTGTTTTGTTTGTTTTTGTTAATGCTCACCCGAGGATATTTTTTTCCATGATTTATAGAGAGTGGAGAAAGGGAAGGAGAGAGAGAGAGAGAGAGAGAGACATTGATGTGGGAGAGACACATAGATTGGTTGCCTCCCACATGCACCCCGACTGGGGCTGGGGATTAAACCTGCAACCCAGGTACCAGCCCTTGACTGGGAAGCGAACCTGCAACCCTTCAGTGCACAGGCTGATGCTCTAACCACTGAGAAACACTGGCCAGGACTAAGCACTTTTATTCTAAGAAATTTGTTATTCTCTCTTTACTAGGAATCAGGAACGTTGACAGCTGTCTGCAGGAGCACTCTCACAACCAAATAGTTCTGAAGAGCATACAACAATGCAATGAAAGGAATGCACTTAGAAATGCTTTTCATCTGAGCAGAACCAATACAGCCATAATGCGTAATCGTATGTTGGAATTATGTAGGGAAGCTTTGAAATCAAGTTTAACTAACCAGAAGCAAAGATATGAAGTAAAGAACCCCATTGAGTTTAATGGAGATGAGAAATCCTTTCTACCTGGTAATCATGAACAGTTGTACACTGGAACGGAAACCCCTAAAAGTGAAAAACACATCAGCACTGAATTACAAGTCTTGAAGCATCAGGAGACTCATAAAATAGAGAAATCCCAAGCATGCATCCAAGGCGAGAAAGCCTGCATCAGCACATCTCAGCTCATTAACCCTGGGGGCATTCACACAGGGGAGAAAAGCCATGGGTGTGATTCATGGAAATCCTCCAGAAACGTCATTCTCACTCAACATCAGAAAACTCAAACTCAGGACAAACTCTGTATAACCAATGAATACAGAAAAGGCTCTCCTGTGAACACTGGTCTCACCAGACATCAGCAAACCCGTTCCGGAGATAAGTCCTATATATGCAACGACTGTGGGAAAGGGTTTACCGTGAAGCGCTACCTGATTGCACATCAGCGAACACATAGCGGAGAGAAGCCTTATGTTTGCAACGAATGTGGGAAAAGCTTCACTGTGAAGAGCAACCTAATTGTGCATCAGCGAACTCACACGGGGGAGAAACCCTACGTGTGCCGTGAGTGTGGGAAAGGCTTCACCATGCAGCACTATCTTGTTGTGCATCAGCGAACACACACGGGAGAGAAACCCTACGTATGTGATGAATGTGGAAGAGACTTCACTGTGAAGAGTAATCTCATTGTTCATCAAAGATCTCATACAGGGGAAAAATCTTACATATGCAGCGAGTGTGGCAAAGGCTTCACCGTGAAGCGCAAGCTCACTCTACACCAGCGAACTCACACAGGAGACAAACTGTACATATGTGAGGAGTGTGGGAAAGGCTTCACCACTAAGTGCACTCTCATTATACATCAGCGAACTCACACAGGAGAGAAACCCTATGCATGCAACGCGTGTGGGAAGGCCTTCAGCCAGAAGATTAGCCTCCGACAACATGAGCGATGTCATACAGGGAAGACACCCTTTGTATGTAGTGAGTGTGGAAAACAGTATTCTCACAGATACGGTCTCATGACCCACCAGAGAAGTCACACGGGAGAGAAGCCTTATGAGTGCAAGGCCTGTGGGAAAGCCTTCGCCACCAAGTCAGTCCTCAATGTCCACCAAAGAACTCACACAGGAGAGAGACCCTACAAGTGCAGCCTTTGTGAGAGAGCCTTCTCCCAGTTGTCACACCTTGTGAAACATCAGAAAACGCACACAAAAGCATCCGAAAACGCACACGAGAGAAATGGGTAGATTCATTCAAGTTGGAAGTTCCTTTCATGGAGAGTCACAGGTCATCACCTGTGAGTGAAGTCATGCAGAACAACACACCTATTAATGCAGTTTCCGTGGAATGCCTTCTGGGACATGCATTAAACATCAGTGTTTCTAGCAGATCAGAATGCAAACACGGTAATGCCTGTTGTCACACGTGTGCCCTGAGGGGATGAAGGAATTTACCCAGGAGATTAACTTGGTGAATTACAGTGACTATGGTAATGCCTTGAGTGATCCTTACCTCACATTTTCTGTCAGTGAAAACATGTTGGAAAAACTCTGATACGTCCAATGTGAAGATGCCCTTCCAGCTTCATTATATGTCTCAGCAAAACGTTCTAGCTACAATATATGTATGAAAAGTGTATATTGAGACAAATTCTGTGAATACACAGATGAGGAAAGCCTTCAGTGGGAAGACAGACTTTATTATCAGGGATTGTCATCAACCATCAGTGTGTTCACCAGTTTGTAGAAATATGAAAAACAGACAAAACAATAAAAAAAAAACAAAGAAATGGGGTAACCATGGGGAAGCCTCTACCCAGAAAGAAGACTTCAGTGAGAGTCAGAGTTCACACTGGAAACAAACCTTAAGAGAACTGCATATATTTGACAATTTCATTGATGCATTCTATCCCATTGTTTGAAAATCATATAGCAGTTAAGGCTTTATGAACATGCTAAATTTAGAGCACTTTTAGTCAAATGTCAGAGAACTTACAAAGGAAAGAAGTTCTATGAAAAGGGATATGTTTGAGTGGGGTTTTTTGTGTGTTTTTTTTAAAATATATTTTATTGATTTTTTACAGAGAGGAAGGGAGAGGGATAGAGAGTTAGAAACATCGATGAGAGAGAAACATCGATCAGCTGCCTCCTGCACACCCCCCACTGGGGACGTGCCCGCAACAAGGTACATGCCCTTGACCGGAATCGAACCTGGGACCTTTCAGTCTGCAGGCCGACGCTCTATCCACTGAGCCAAACCGGTTTCGGCTTTGTTTGTTTTTTAAAGACCATATTCATATTGCTACACCACTGGTGGTGGTGGTTTTTATTTTGAATCTGTACCAATGGTTCTCAAACTTCAGCATGCTCCGTTTCTTTTAACTATATTTTTCATTGATTTCAGAGAGGAAGGGACAGGGAGAGAGAGATAGAAACATCAGTGGTGAGAGAGAATCATTGATTGGCTGCCTCCTGCACGCCCCCTACTGGGGATCGAGCCCACAACCTGGGCATGTGCCCTTGGCCAGAATCGAACCTGGGACCCTTCAGACTGCAGGCGGACACTCTATCCACTGAGCCAAACCAGCCTAAGGCTGGCCAAATATTTTATAAAACCACCTTCAAAGTTATTTTTATAAAATGTTTAATTGGAAATTATTTTAACTTACAAGAAATTGCAAAATAGTTCATAGACTTTCCTAGTATTCTTTATCCAGCTACTCCCAGTAAAAACAGCTGATAAAACCATTTTTTATTGAATCCAGAAAAATGACATTGGTAGTATACTGTTAATGAAACTCTTAACCTTATTTGGGTTCTATTAGATTTTACATGTATTTTTTTAAAGTTTGTACTTCTAAGCTTTGTTACCTTATATAGATCCACATAACCACAACCACAATGGAAAACTGCCTCATCCACAGACTCCCCTGTGCTAACGTTTTTTAGGCTCATATCCTCTGTCTAACCTACCTCTGGCAAACACTCGACCTGTTTTCCATCAGTTTAATTTTGTCACTTCATGAATGTTATAGAAATCATTTTTATAATTGGATTTTATACATTTTATATAAATCAATTGTATTTATTTATACAAATTTATGTTTTACTAATAGGGACCATGTAAGCATTTCGTGTTTTTTGTCACTTGGCAAATTGCTCTTAATTATTTGAGTTGAGAATAGTTTTATTAGTGAGTACGTACATACCAGTTTGGATATACCAGTTGGTTTAACCATTCAAACTCGTGAAAGAGATTTGTATTGTTTCCTGGTTTCAGCTGTTATAAATCATAATGATGCTATGAAATCTGCGTACAGGGCTTTGTGTGAATATAAATGTCTGTTCCTGTATAAAACATCTGCAGGTAATGATCATTGGGATATTTGGTAAGTTATATTTAGCTTTATAAGAAATTACCAAACTCTTCCAGAATGGCTGTACTATTTTACATTCTTCCCAGCAATGTGTGAAGTCCAAGTTGCTCAACATCCTCTCCGGCACTCACCGGGGGCCGTGGCCAGCCTGAAAATGGCCTTCAGCCCCTCACCCAGCAAGCAACCCAGCAGGAACCCCCACCCTGAAGAGGGTGTGGCCAGCCTGCAAACAGCCATCAGCCCCTCACCCAGGCTGCCCCACGCCCCAAGGGAACCCCCACCCTGATCCAGGACACTCTTCAGGGCAAACCAGCCGGCCCCCACCCGTGCACCAGGCCTCTATGCTAATAAAAGGGTAATATGCTAATTAGACAGACCTTCTGGACCTCCTTCTGGACAAAGCCATGGTGGTGGGGCTGAGGTAGAGGTGGTTAGAGGCCAAGAAGGGAGGGCAGTTGTGGGTGATCAGGCCTGTGAGGGGGGCCATTGGGGATGTTCAGGCTGGCGGGAGGTGGGGGCAGTTGGGGGTGGGCAGACCAGCAGATGGGCCAGTTGGGGGAGAGCAGGCCATCAGTGGGGGTCAGTTGGGGGTGATCAGGACAGCGGGGGGGGGGCAGTTGGAGGCAAGCAAGCCAGCAAGGGAGCCAGTTGGGGGCAAGCAGGCCGTCAGTGGGGGGTGATCAGGACAGTGGGGTGGGGGAAGTTTGGGGGTGAGCAGCCAGCAGGGGGGCAGTTGGGGACAAGCAGGCCAGCAGGGGGGGCAGTGGGGATGAGCACACTGGCATGGGGGGCAGTTGGAGGCGATCAGGCTGGCGGGGGTGTGCATTTGGGGGCAAGCAGGCCGGCAGCGGGGTGCAGTTGGGGACGAGCAGGCCTGCAGGCAGAGTGGTTAGGGGCAATCAGGCAGGCAGACAGGAGAGCAGTTAGGAGCCAGTAGTCCCAGATTGTGAGAGGGATGTTCGACTGCCGGTTTAGGCCCAATCCCTGTAAACTGGCAGTAGGACATCCTTCGAGGGGTCCCAGATTGGAGAGGGTGCAGGCTGGGCTGAGGGACACATACACCCCCCATGCACGAATTTCATGCACCAGGTCACTAGTCCTATATAATAAAAGCATAATATGCAAATCGACTGAACAGCCCAACAGCGGGACGACCATCCGGATGACCATCTGGAACCACGCTATGACACCCACTGACTGGTGCCAGGCCAGCCAAGGCGAGTGTGATGCAATTGGTCAGGGGCCCAGCTGTCACCCCATGATTGCCCCACAGAGGGAGGCCCAGGCCACCGACCAATGGGCTGCAGCAGGTGGGCAGGCCGGGTCCTGGGTCCCAGTCTCGGGTCGTGAGTTCCGGGTGCTGGCAGCTGGGGGAAGGAAGGCCTACTTTTGCACAAATTTCGTGCATCAGGTCTCTAGTGTATATAGAACATATTATATACATAACACATCTTTGTCCGTTAGTCCATCGATTAACAGGTTGTTTCCCTGTCTTGTCTATTGTAAATAGTTCTGTAATGAACACGGAGATGCAGATATCTTTTCGAGATATTTTCTTTTCTTTAGATAAATACCATAAGTGGAATTGCTGGGCTGTATGGTAGATCTCTTTTTTAATTTTTAAGGATTTTGTACTCTTTCCCAGAGTTGCTGCATAAATTTTACAATCTCATTTTTTTATGTTTACATACTGTCAGGAAGAGACATCGCATGAATTATTTAACAAATTACCTGGTATACGTTCATATCTGTATTAGTTACTTTTGATTGCATCATAAACCTATATCTCCCTAAAACTTAATGTCTAAGGGCAACAAACATTGATTAATTCTCTTTTTGTGGGCTGAGGGTTGAGTGCCTGGTATGGGCTGTCTCAACTGGGGTTGCATGGTCTAGACCAGTGGTCGGCAAACTCATTAGTCAACAGAGCCAAATACCAACAGGACAACGATTGAAATTTCTTTTGAGAGCCAAATTTTTTAAACTTAAAACTTCTTCTAATGCCACTTCTTCAAAATGGACTCGCCCAGGCCGTGGTATTTTGTGGAAGAGCCACACTCAAGGGGCCAAAGAGCCGCATGTGGCTCGCGAGCCGCAGTTTGCTGACCACGGGTCTAGATGTTTGTGTGTGTATTTTTCCCCACATATTTTAGCCTCCACAAAACGGGTGGCTCTCATTCTGCAAGAGGCTTTCCTGGTTCCTATGACAATGGGTTAGAAGAGCTCCAAGGCACAAACAGAACATGTTCCGTGAGCAAGTCTGCTGTCCTGTGTCGCTCTTGCTATAGTCCCATTGGACGCATTGGTCAGAGTACTGTGGGGGATGCTCTCTGAAGGTGTGAATACAGAGATGTAAGAATGCTTTACGTTGCAATCACAAGGTTATTTGCTAAAATTCATGCCATAAATATCCAAGTACCTGTTTCTTTTAAAAAAGATGAGTCCTACCGAATCAATTATTTATTTATTTTTTTATTATTTTTTTAAAAATATATTTTATTGATTTTTCACAGAGAGGAAGGAAGAGGGATAGAGAGCCAGAAACATCGATGAGAGAGAGACATCGACCAGCCACCTCCTGCACACCCCCCACTGGGGGATGTGCCCACAACCAATGTACATGCCCCCGACCGGAACCGAACCTGGGACCCTCCAGTCCGCAGACCAATGCTCCATCCACTGAGCCAAACCGGCCTCGGCCCGAATCAATTATTTAAATTGATGGGTGGCTCTAAGGGAATGAAGTTTAAATTGGGTCATTTCTGACCCTACCCCCAAAACATTTTACTAATTTATATATTCTAGACTCAGTCTTGCCCTTGTAAAAACACACCAATTTAATGCCTAATATTTATTAAGTGTAGTGTGCTTTTTTTTTGAAATTCAAAAAAGCATGGTAATAACATCTCCCTCCATTCAAAGTGGTGTGGTGGACAACACTATGCTGATGAGAAAAGAAATGACTTAAGAAGCTTAGCATTGTAGAATGCCATTATCCCATTACCTGCCACTCTGAATATTATTCATCATTAAATCTTTTTTAATCTTAAGGGTTAAATTTTTGTTTAATATTTACTTTAATATTAGTGAGACTGAGATTTAAAATTGTTTATGAATATTTGTGACTTTAAGAAATAAGTGGACTGTTGCCCTGGCCAGAGTCAAACGGTTGGAGCATCATCCCATACACTGAAAGGCCGAGAGTTTGATTCCTGGTTACAGCTCATACCCAGATTGTGGGTTCCATCCCCGGTCAGGGTGCATATGGGAGGCAACCGATCCATGTTTCTCTTTCACATCAATGTTTCTCCCTCTCCTTTCTTCCTCTCTCTCAAATCAATAAAAATATATGTCCAGGTGAGAATTTTAAAAATATAAAAACAAGTGGACTGTTTATTAATGTCTTAGCTATTTAGAATTTTAGGTTGGTCTATTCTTGGTCCTTTTATGATCTCTTTCATAAATGCTAGTGAGGATGCAGAGAAAGTGAATCACACACACACACACACACACACACACACACACACACACCGCCCCGTGCATGAAATTCGTGCACAAGTGGGGGGGTGTCCCTCAGCCCGGCCTGCACCCTCTGCAATCTGGGACCCCTCGGGGGATGTCCGACTGCCTGTTTAGGCCCGATCCTGTGGTGGATTCAGGTCTAAACTGGCAGTCGGACATCCCTCTCACAATCTGGGACCGCTGGCTCCTAACCACTTGCCTGCCTGCCAGCCTGATCGCCCCCCTAACCACTCATTTACCAGATGGATGATATGGAAATTTTTTCTCCCAACCTCTGGCTCCATTCTTTACTTGCTTAAACGTTGTGCTTAGAAATACAAACGTTTTAGCCCTGGCTGGTTTGGCTCAGTGAATAGAATAGAGCGTCGGCCTGGGGACTGAGGGGTCCCGGGTTTGATTCCGATCAAGGGCATGTACCTAGGTTGCCAGCACATCCCCAGTGGGGGGTTTGCAGGGTTTGCAGGAGGCAGCTGATTGATGTTTCTCTCTCATCGATGTTTCTAGCTCTCTATCCCTCTCCCTTCCTCTCTGTAAAAATCAATAAAATACATTAAAAAAAAATACAAACGTTTTAAATTTTAATTAAGTCCATGTCTTACTTTTTTATTTCATGGCTCATCTTTTACTGTCTTCTCTCAGAATTCTTTTGCTAACTCGGGTCAGGAAGACTGTCTCCCGTTTGCTTTTCTAAGTGTTATAGTTTCAACTGTTATGCTTAATCTATGATCCATTTTGAGTTCATTTTTCTTTATGGTTGGAGTTGGGGTCTCAGTTTTCTATTCCAAAAATAGATGCACAATTATCCCAGTGTCTTTTGTTGAAAAGACCTCCCTTTGGCTTACCTTGGGACCCTGGCAAAAAACAACAGACATTGTTTTTGGATTCTCAGTTCCGGTTGTGCCTCTATTGGCTCCAGGCCTTTCTTTGAGGCCCCATCTCAAGGACAACTTCAGCGGCTCCCAGCAGCTTTCTCCCTGGGTGCTGACGGCCAGCCTCCCACTGTGCCAGTTTCTCTAAACCTATTTCTGTTCTTAAAAACCACTTCCTGCAAGAAAATTTCCCCCAGAAGCTTCCTGTTGGTGTCTATTTACTAGACGTATGACCTTTTCTCTTTGCAGAATTTTATTCTCTGCTGCTATAGCAACAACTGAGCTCAAGACGGCAGGGAAACGTGTGTGTGTCTTTTTAATGTTGTCGGGGATGGCCAGGGAGAGGTCATTGGGGGACTCACGTAATACTTTAAACAATAAAGAATTTAAATTTTAAAAAAATGTTGTACAAACTGTAAAATAAAAGCTGCATTTATGCCCTGACTGGTGTGGCTCAGTTGGTTGGAGCACCATCCAGTGCACAGGGCAGGTCGTGGGTTCGATTCCTGGTGAGGGCACCTAAGCAGGTTTCAGGTTTGACCCCCTGTCCAGAGGTGCAGGAGCAAACGCGTCCATGGATCTCTCTCTCATCAGTGTTTCTGTCCCCTCCCTTCCCCGCCCCTGCCCTCCCCTCTTCTCTTCTGTCTCTCTCTCACTCTCCCTCCTCCTCCCTCCTTCTCTCTCTGAAAAAAAAAAAAAAAAAGCTGCTGTCATGACTTCTTTGCTCAGACCGCCCAACACAATTCAACTCGCTTCTTACTTGCCTCCCGAAGCTTGAGACTCTGAAAATATTACTCACTTTAAACAAGAGTCCAAGAGCTCGGGAACTAGATTAAATTCGTGAGCTTTTCTCCTGCCAGCCATCCCTGGCTGCTGGTTCCGAAGTCCCAGCTTTGCCTTCTGTACGGCGGTCAGGTCTCCCAACATGGCGGCCCCCAGGCGGCGGCGGCGCGGCCAAAGGGCGCCGCCATATTGCCGGGGAGGGGAATGCGGAAGTCGCTCGCGGTTCAGCAAAGGCCTCAGGTCCTCGCCCGCCGCCACGGGCTGACGACATATCTGAGCGCCGCTGGCAGCAGCCGAATCCGTTCGCGGAAGAGTGACGGTGAGGCGCTCCCGGTGGGCTGGAGACAGCAGGTCAGTGCGCTCTCGTCCTTTGCGTTCGGGCGGATCCGATGACTGAATGGATGCCTCCCCGGGGAACCGGCCTTCAGGCCGCGTCACGACGGACACTCCCTTTCGCTGAGACCACATCCCCCTGGCCGCGACCGTTACCTCTCCCCGCCGACCCGCCCACGGAATTCTCCGCCCAGGAAGCCCCGCCTCTCAGACTCCGCGTCTTTGGCGCCATTTTTGGGCTCAGCCCGTCTGGTTATCCTGGTGACGTAATAATTCCTCATCCCTGACCACTTTGGCCTCGGGCGGTCCTCCTCCTGTCACCCTAGCACTTTGAAGTTGATGAATGTAAAAATCTGCTTAGTTATTTTGGGGGAATATATATACTTTCCATTGATTTTTATAGAGAGAGTGGAAGGGAAGGGGAGGAGGAAGAGGGGGCGGGGGGGGGAGAGGAACATCACTGTGGGAGGGTCCCATGGATGGGGTGCTCCCCGCAGGCCCCGGGAGCAGGGATGGGATCGAGCCTGCAACCTGGGTACCTGCCCTGGATCGGGAATCGAACCCAGGACCTTGCGGGCGCAGGCCAGCCACTGAGCAACACCGGCCAGGGCCATTTTCTCTTTAAAAAAAAAATATTTTATTGATTTTTTACAGAGAGGAAAGGAGAGGGATAGAGAGTTAGAAACATCCATCAGCTGCCTCCTGCACACCCCCTACTGGGGATGTGTCCGCAACCAAGGTACACGCCCTTGACCGGAATCGAACCTGGGACCCTTGAGTCCGCAGGCCGACACTCTATCCACTGAGCCAAACCGGTTAGGACATGGTTCTTTTATTTTTTAAAAAATTTTTTTTTATTGATTTCAGAGAGCAAGGGAGAGGGAGAGAAAGAGAGAAACATGAATGATGAGAGAGAATCGGCTGCCTCCTGCACACCCCCTACTGGGGATCGAGCCCACAACCTGGGCATGTGCCCTTGAATGGAATCGAACCCGGGACCCTTCAGTCCCCAGGCCAACGCTCTGTCCACTGAGCCAAACCAGCTAGGGCTATTGGTTCTTTTAAAGGACAAGCTTTTGATATTGTTGAGCTCTTCCATGGAATTGTTACCTTAAAATCTACAGCTTAATCAGTATGAAAGCAGTGTTTACATACATGTACATATGTCCTGCTCACAGATGTAAGAAACAACCCTCCAGCACCCTGTGGTGTCCTGTGAGCCCCACCCCAATTATATTACATCCTCTCACCCACAGGCAATTACCATCTGCTCTCCCTACCAAGCACTTGAAGGCTTTTCTTTATATTCTATCATATCATTAATCACTCCCGATCTTTATAGTTTATTCAGTTTGCCTGTTTTTAACTGTATCAATCATCTTACATTATGCATTTTTTAATGTCAGGCTTCTTTTGCTCAGTACATAGGTGTATACTGTTTTGCTCTGTAATGAGGGTCAGGTAACCCTATTCTATAATGATCACACAGTACTCATTTTAGGAGTTGCAAGCCACAGAATGCCTCTCATATACGCTTCACAAAGGGGTGCTTTTGTTTTACCATTTTTAAAAAACGGCCTTGCCAGCTGACTCAATGGTTGAGCGTCGACCTATAACCCAGGAGGTCCTGGTTCAATTCAACAGTCAGGACACATACCTGGGTTGCAGGTTCAATCCCCAGTGTGGGTGTGTGGGAGGCCGCCGATCAGTCATTCTCTCTCATGATTGATATTTCTGTCTCTTTATCTCTTTCCCTCTCCCTTCCTCTCTGAAATAAAATATATCAGCATTTCCGTGATGCCCCCGACTGCAGGAAGGTTTCTGTACAGAAATACAGAGCAGACCCCAACACACCAAGGCAGGGCCTCGCCCTTGCCAGCTCTTTTCAGAGAACAGAAGGAAATGCTCCAGGCTCAGATGATTGCGTTTGTTTTATCCTTTCCTTTCCCCCTACTTTTTTTTTATTTTTATTGATTTTTTACAGAGAGGAAGGGAGAGAGATAGAGAGTTAGAAACATCGATGAGAGAGAAACATCGATCAGCTGCCTCTTGCACACCCCCTACTGGGGATGTGCCCACAACCAAGGTACATGCCCTTGACCGGAATCGAACCTGGGACCTTTCAGTCCTCAGGCTGATGCTCTATCCACTGAGCCAAACCGGTTTCGGCCTTTCCCCCTACTTTTAAAAAAATATATATTTTTTTATTGATTTCAGACAGGAAGGGGGAGAGAGAGAGAGAGAGAAACATCAATGATGAGAGAGAATCATTGATCGGCTGCCTCCTGCACGCCCCCCACTGGGGATCGAGCCCACAACCCGGGCATGTGCTCTTGACTGGAATTGAACCTGGGACCCTTCAGTACGCAGGCCGACACTATCCACTGAGCCAAACCAGCCAGGGTTATCCTTTCCTTTATTCATTGAAGAATTTGTAGAGGCCTATAAAAACCACATCCGTTAATCTGAAAAGTATACATATATATGTATATACCTTTTGTCTCTCAAGTATGTGACTGTGGCCCTGGCCGGTGTGGCTCAGTTGGTTGCGCGGCGTTCCTTGCGGATTCCATTCACAGTCAGGGCACATGCCCAGGTTTCAGGCTGGATCCCCAGAAGGGGGTGTGCAGGAGGCAGAGGATCTATGTATGGCTCTCACATCAATGTTTCTCTCGTCCTTCTCCCTTTCTCTCTGTCTAAAAGTTAATATTTTAAAAAAAATACGTTAATGTCATGTTTTAGGATCAGAAGAATATTTTGTCACATTATAAACTTGTAACTGGTTGAATGCATGAATGTCTGATGCACAATTACAAAATACAGGATGGGGCAACCTTAGGTTTACAGTTGTGCGTGCAGAAAACACAGTTTATTCCTGTATTATTATTTACTGATATGTTATTTTTCATGTGAACAACTGTAAACCTAACTTTGCCCACCCTGTGTTTTAGTAGGCATGTGATTATCCAACTGTATATAAAATAAAACCCCACTTGCTGAATAGATGCAACTTATAGAGTGAAAATGAGCGGAAAAATTAACATTTCATCCATTTCATCTAAAGCAGGGGTGGGGAACCCTTTTCTGCCAAGGGCCTTTTGGATATTTATCACGTCATTCCAGGGCCATACAAAATTGATTGTAAATAGAAAGGTAGAGGGAGAGAGAGAAACATCAATGATGAGAGAGAATCATTAATGGGCTGCCTCCTGCATGCTCCTCCCTGGGGACCAAGCCCCAAATGGGAATTAAATCCTGACCTCTTGGTTCATAGGTCGAGGTTCAATCACTGAGCCACACCGGCCAGGCCCCACCCCTGCTTTAGATTTTAAAGGACATCACCCCATTACACAGCATGGAGATGTTACAGGAACGCCTGACATTTCACGACGTCGCCGTGGACTTCACCTGGGAGGAGTGGCAGCTCCTGGGCCCCGAGCAGAAGGACCTGTACAGGGACGTGATGATGGAGACCTACAGCCACCTGATGTCAGTGGGTGAGGACAGCTCCCCTGTTTTACTCAGCGGGTGCCCTGTTTTTCCTTTCTCAGCTGCTTAACTTTAGAATAACTCCAGTTCTCTGAGATGGTGGGATCTCAGAGCCTTCTCTTGGGCCAGACAGGAGGGTATAATGTGCCTTTTCCTGAGAGAAAAATATTTGTGTTATAGATGAGGACCCATAATGTTACATTCTCCCTTCTTTTTTCTCTTTTTAGTTAATCCTTATGTGAGGGTTTTTTAAAAATATTTTTTATTGATTTTTTTTTTTATTTTTTTTAGAGTGAGAGGAAAGGAGAGGAACAGAGAGGTAGAAACATCAATGATTAGAGAGAAACATCATCGATTGGCTGCTTCCTGCACATCCCTACTGGGGATCAAGCCCTCAACCCGGGCATGGGCCCTGACTGGGAATCAAACCATGACTGCCTGGTTCATAGGTCAACAATCAACCACTGGGCCACATCAGGTTGGTGCGAGGATATTTTTTAGAGAGAGAGGAAGGGAGGGGGAGAGAGAGAAACATCGATGTGAGACAGACACATTGATTGGTTTCCTCTCTCACGCACCTAAGGGACTAGGATGGAGCCTGTAACCCAGGTATGTGCCCTTGACTGGAATCCAACTCGAGTCCCTCCAGTCTGCAGGTCGACACACTATCCATCGAGCTAAAACCAGCCAGGGCTCATTCTCCCTTCTTGACAGACGCCAGCCCAATATAATATGTCTGAGTCTTCTGTCATTGTTCCCAAGCAGGGTATCAAGCCAGCAAACCCGACGCACTCTCCAAGCTGGAACGAGGGGAAGAACTGTGGACTGTACAGCGTGGACGCCACTGTCTAGTCTCTCCAGGTGAGGGGGTGAGAGCCAGCAAGGGGGGTGGCTGGGGAGTCACATTCTAGTCAGAGGCGGCGTCAGAGCTGTGACAGTGAATGAGGAAACTCAAACCACCCTCCACGAATGAGAACCCTTTTTCTTTGTAGAAGTTTCGAGGAAAACATACCCCTTTTGTCTCTCCTGAGCTCGGACCCCTGTTGATTTTATCTTCTGCTTGTTTTTATGTATTTTCTTCCTCCTGGGATTCTCAGATCTTCCTCCTTTTTGTCTCGGTCACAGTGTCTCTGCCTGTGTTAGCATCTCTCTTGCTATGAAATCCCACTTTCCAGGCCTCTCTGGAAAGACAGAACTTGGAATTCAGTGCTTTTTTTCTTGCTCCTGGGCCTTCGTGCCCTGTTTCCCTCCGTAACATCCAACCCAGCTTAGATGCTGGGTCCCCATGATAACCTGCTTTTCACGGCGCATTCATGTCATTCTTTCCTCCTCTCCCTCCAAGGTTCTTCATACTCAGTTCTCCTCACTCATAAAATTTCCTCTGTTCTCATGAGGTGACCTCTTTCTGTTCTGTGACATGGACTCCCAAATCGACTTCTCCCTCAGTATTGTCTAATGTACACTTTCTTTTTTTTTTTTAAATATATTTTATTGATTTTTTACAGAGAGGAAGAGAGAGGGATAGAGAGTTTGAAACATCGATGAGAGAGAAACATCGATCAGCTGCCTCTTGCACACCCCCTACTGGGGATGTGCCCGCAACCAAGGTACATGCCCTTCACCGGAATCGAACCTGGGACCCTTCAGTCCGCAGGCCAACGCTCTATCCACTGAGCCAAACCGGTTAGGGCTAATGTACACTTTCTTTTTAAGTATTTTACTCAGTGCCATGGCAGCTGGTCTCTGATTTCCCATTTTGTGCGAGAGCAGGAATCATCTTCCCTTTACTCCTGTTTAAATCTAGTTTCTCTTTCAGCACTAGACATTTTTCCAGTAATTCTGTCCATCCTGGCAGCACCTGGGATGTTCCCTACAGGCTGAGCTCCCTTCTTAAAGGTCTCGACTCCTTCATTTGATGAACAAAAAAAGATCTTAACATCCTATGTGAGTTACAGCCCAAACTAGGTCATAACTTATGTCTGCTGCAAGTGACTTCCATTTTAGTTTTCCTAATTTAGATTTTCCTTTATTCTTAGATGTTATCACTGCATTAACCTTCCTAAAACTTTTGCTTTTATATCGTATTTTAATGGCTTTACTTAGATTTAATTTATATACGATACAATATACCCATTTAAAGTATACAGTCAGCCCTGGCTGGGTTGCTCAGTTAGTTAGAGCATCACCTTGTGCACCAGAAAAGGTTGAGGGTTAGATCCCTGGTTGGGGCACAAAATGGGAAGCAACCGATCAATGTTTCTCTCACATTGATATTTTTTCTCTCTCTCTTAAATCAATAAAAACATTCTCAGGTGAGAATTAGAAAAATATATATATAATATATACATATAATTGACTAGATTTTAGTATATTTATATAGTTGGTGATGGTTACCACCATAATCAATTTTGGAACACTTTATATGTATATATTCTAATCGTGGCCTTGATTCCTACAGCTTTGTAGTAATTTTGGAAATTGCAAAGAGTGAATTCTCCAACTCTGTTCTTTCAAGACAGTTTTAACATCTGGATCCCTTAATTTCCATCGGAATATTAGAATCAGCTTGTAAATTTCTGCAAGAAAAACAAGCTAGTATTTTGATAGGGATTACATTAAATCTGTATCTGAGTTGGGTAATAATTTTATCTTAAACATATTCTGCATCCTAATCAAGGTAACTGGTTGTTTTTCTATCTAATTTGGTCTTTAATTTCTTCCAACAACATTTTGTAAGTTTCAGAATAAAGTTTGACACTTGCCTTTCTTAAATTTGTTCCTATGTACGATATTTTTTATTATGTAGTAAATGGAATTGGTGGTTTTTTAAAAAATATATTTTATTGATTTTTTACAGAGAGGAAGGGAGAGAGATAGAGAGTTAGAAACATCGATGAGAGAGAAACATCGATCAGCTGCCTCCTGCACACCCCCTACTGGGGATGTGCCTGCAACCAACGTACATACCCTTGACCGGAATTGAACCTGGGACCCTTCAGTCCGCAGGCCGACACTCTATCCACTGAGCCAAACCTGTTTCGGCTGGAATTGGTTTTTTGATTGCTTTTTCCAATCATTTCCAGGATGTGAAAATAAAAGTGATTGCTTTCCCATCATATTCTGACGACTCTCAGTTGCAGATAACCAACATTGCTATCATATGAAATTGCAGTTTCTCTTTTAGTGCTCTCTGAGATGTGCTATCATCTTGATTAGAAAGTTTCTGTCCTTTTTCTAAATGCTCTTTAATGTGTTCCATACCTGTGATTGTGTCCTGCAATTGATGTGATTGCTATCTATAATAATAAAAGGGTAATATGCGAATTAGACTGGATATCCTTTCAGGCCATTTATCCTTCTGGATAAATTCTGGGCTGGAGGAAAGTACAGGTCCCAGGTGCCTGCGGGTGGAGGGAAGGAGGAAGCCCGGGTCCCAGGTGCTGGAGGGAAGCTGGTGCAGTAGCCGGGGGTGGAGGGGTTGGGGGGGTGGAGGACTACTCTTGCATGAATTTTGTGCATCGGGCCTCCAGTATTTCTTTAAAGCTTGCATTCTGATAGCCAAATGTTTTTAAGCTAAGAGCACTAAAGGAAAAGATAGCAATAAACAGACCTTGTCCCTACTCTCCCCTTTGCTTTTGTTCTCAGTAGAATACTATATAATCAGTAATTAACATATATCTTTGGTAAAATTGCTCTAAGGAAAACTAACACACTCGTTGACACAGCGGGTGTTCATCCTGGAACTGAGCTGTTAGCAGTGGGAATGGCTCTTTGGTAAGGTGCCTTTAAGCACGTAGATGAGGGATATGAGTCAGGTCTATGGTTGAGACGGTGGGAAGTTCAGAGTTGAATCTGGAATGTGTTTGTGGAACTTCTAGGAAATTTGTCTGCATAGCCTGTAATGAGCAAGAGGGAAAATGACTGGGAGTAAGGAAATGGGGCGGCAGCTGGAAGTTCCAGGATATTGGTCACACGTTGCCTGGGGAGGCCATTGAAGACCTTGCTTTTATTCCAAATGAGTTGAGAGGAAAGGAGAGGGATAGAGAGCTAGAAACAGTGAGAGAGAAACATCGATTGCCTCCTGCACGCCCCCCACCGGGGATGTGCCCGCAACCAAGGTACATGCCCTTGACCGGAATGAACCTGGGACCTTTCAGTCCGCAGGCCAACGCTCTTCCACTGAGCCAAACCGGTTTCGGCATAATTTAACTAATTCTTAAAGTGGACCGCTTTGCCTGTGGTGTAGAAGGGAGGCATTCTCAGGGAGAGGAGTGTACTGTTATACTTATGGTTACAATTTCTTTTTTTTTCTTTTTTTTTAGTTTTTTTGTAAATAAATAAATATTTTAAAATATATTTTTATTGATTTCATAGAAGAAGGGAGAGGGAGAAAGAGGTAGAAGCATTAATGATGAGAGAGAACCATGGATTGGCTGCCTCCTGCATACCCCTCACTGGGGATCGAGCCCACAACCCAGGCATTTGCCCTTGACCCGAATCGAAACTGGGACCTTCAGTCCACAGACCAGTGCTTTAGCCACTGAGCAAAACCAGCTAGGGCTGATTACAATGTGTGTGTGTGTTTTGGTGAGCTTTTCTTCCTTCTTCATTTTATTTTATTGCTTAAAGTATTATAAAGAGTAGTTTATATATCTCCTTTTTTTCTCCAGTGACCTTCCCCCGGTCTCCCCCTACCCCCTAGTATCTTGCATCCATTGGTTATGCTTATATGCATGCATACAAGTCCTTCAGTTGATCTCTTACCTCCCCCCAACCCCCATTACAATTTTTGATAGTAAAACAATACAGGTTAAGATGATCCAAGATACAAGGTAATAGGGAATGCAAAAACCGGTTTGGCTCAGTGGATAGAGCGTCGGCCTACGGACTGAAGGGTCCCAGGTTCGATTCCGGTCAAGGGCATGTACCTTGGTTGTGGGCACGTCCCCAGTGGGGGGTGTGCAGGAGGCAGCTGATTGATGTTTCTCTCTCATCGATGTTTCTGGCTCTCTATCCCTCTCCCTTCCTCTCTGTAAAAAATCAATAAAATATATTTTAAAAAAAAAAGGTGATAGGGAAGAATCCAGGAGTCCCACGAGAAGGGCTGAGTTGCCTGATCTAGTCAGGTGAGACGTTTAGAAGGTCTGAAGTTAATAGAACAGAAGCAGAAATGGCAGAGGTGCTCTCCTATTAGCGTTAAAGCAGACTGCCATGTTGTGGAAGCAGCATGCAGACTCAGGCAGCTGATATGCTCAGGGAGAGAAGTGTACTGTTAAACCCATAGGTATGATTTATTATATATATATATAATATATTGATTTTTTTACAGAGAGGAAGAGGGAGGGATAGAGAGTTAGAAACATCGATCAGCTGCCTCCTGCACACCTCCCACTGGGGATGTGTCCGAAACCAAGGTACATGCTCTTGACCTGAATGGAACCTGGGACCCCTCAGTCCTCTATCCACTGAGCCAAACCGGTTAGGGCTGGTTACAATTTTTGAAAGTAAAACTATACAGACGCAGAAATAGCAGAATATGTAGAATTTGTATATATTGATGGGATCCACACTGCTATTTTCAGATAAGACTTTTAAAAATGTATACATGCAACCAATATTTTTGTTTGTACTTGGATTTGTAATAATCACCTTAACCTTTGTTTCACAATGCACTCTAGCTTCCCCCCTCATTCTGGACTTCCTTGTTTTATTGGAGACATTCCATCTACCTCATCAATCAAGCCACATAATCCCAGAGTCATCCTTGAGTCCTCACTTTTATTAACTCTTCCTGCCTCTATCATTGAGCCAATCAATGAACCTTATCGTCTCTTTAAGTACAAGGTGGGCAAAAGTAGGTGTACAATGGTGACTAAGTGAAACAGTGTCTATTCTTATATTATTATTTATAGAATATTGTTTCATTTTACATATGAACAACTGTAAACCTACTTTTGCTCAAGCCTGTAAATCATGATTTTGTCCACTTCTCCCATCTCCATTGTTCCTTTCGCCATGTTACACAGACTGGGGTTGCCTTTGTTACTTTGCTTCATGTGTCTATACCTAGAATTATTCAACCTGGGTTTCCTACAAATTTAACTTAATTCTGACACTCTCTACCTAGAAATAGGGTCAGACGCTACAAGTTACAAAATTCAGTGCCATAAGACAAGTCCCACTTCAGATGTCAGTGGCAAGTCCATTCTGTCACCTGTGCTTCTGACCATCTGGCTATAAATTGGAGGTTGTCATGAGTCTCCTCCTTGGATTCAATTATTTTGCTAGAGCAGCTCACAGAACTCTGAGAAACACTTAATGTTTAGTGTGTTTGTTTTTTAAATAAAAGATACAGATGAATAGGTACATGGGACAAGGCCTGAAGGATTTCAGAATACAGGAGCATCTGTCTTTATTGATCTAATTCGAACCGCCCAGTAGGCACAAGGATGTATTCACTAACCCAGAAACTGATCAGATCTACTTAGAGATTGCATAGAGCCTGAATCTCTAGGGCTTTTCTCCTTTCCCCGAGGTCAATTAGGGGGGCTGAAAGTCTGACCATTAAATCATTTGGTCTTACTAGTGATTAACTCTATCCTGAGAGTATGTGGGACTCTGTGCTGTCCTCTCATTAGCATAAACTCCGGTGTTCGTTTTTTTTTGGTAGTTTTTTTAAAAATATGTTTTTGTTTCTTTCAGAGAGGATGGGCAAAGGAGATAGAAACATCACTGATGAGAGAGAATCATTGATCAGCTGCCTCCTGCCACCCAACACTGGGAATCGAGCCTGCAACCCAGGCATAAGCCCTGACCGGAAATCGAACTGTGACCATTTGGTTCATAGGTTGACACTGAACCATTGAGCCACACCAGCCAGGCTCAGCTGTTTTTAATGTAGAACAAAAGATACTTCTGTCACTCAGGATATTGCAGTGGTTTCACAATCTCAATGTCAAGAACTATGCATGAAGACCAAATATATTTCTTACTTTACATCATATAGGATTGTCACTAAATAGTTACTTCACATGACGGCTTTTTACAAAACAGTTTTATTTCAAACAAGGATTGTGAGAGATTACAGAGTGATTCCCTGTTCTCTTCTGTTCTAGAACTCAGGAAGGTTGATGATCTTCTGCAGCATCACCTGCAAATCCGAAACCTTCAGAAGAGGGTGGTCCGAGGCTGTGAACATGGTATATTAGCAGATGTTGTTAATCAGAGTGGAGGTCATTCTCTATTCAAGCAAAATTGCGATATGTTTGAGATAAGTGAAAAACCTTTAAAATCAAATTTAAATTTTGAAAACCAAAACAGAAGTTGTAACTTAAAGAAGTCTGTGGAGTTGAAGGGAGATGGAATATCCATTCTTCATGCTAACCATGAACAATTTAATACTGAAATCATTTTGCCTGTCAGTGCCAAACCCATTAATAATCAATCCCAGGTCATTCAGCCACAGAAATCTCACAATGTAGAGAAAGCCCGTGTATGTGTTGGAAGTGAGAAAGCCTTTATGAAGATGTCTCAGCTCACTGATCATCAGAGAGTTCATACTAGACAGAAATTTTATGGGTGCAGTCTGTGTGGGAAAGCCTTTACCAGAAAATCCAGGCTCACTAAACATCAGAAAATACATACGGCACTCAAACAGAATGAATGCACTGAATGTGACAAAACCTTTGTTAAGAAATCACAGTTCAATAATCATCAGAAAAGTCACATGAAAGAGAAACCTTATACGTGTAATGAATGTGGGAAAGCGTTCATCAAAAAGTCTCTTCTCATTTATCATCAACGAACTCATACTGGAGAGAAGCCTTATGTATGCAGTGAATGTGGAAGAGGTTTTACTAAGAAATGTCATCTTATTGAGCATCACCGAACTCACACAGGAGAGAGACCTTATACATGCAGCGAATGTGGGAAAGGCTTTATCAACAAGAGTAATCTTATTGAGCATCACCGAACTCATACAGGAGAGAAACCTTATACATGCAGTGAATGTGGGAAAGGATTCTCAGTGAAGCACCGCCTCATAGGACATCAGCGAACTCATACAGGAGAGAAACCCTATGGATGCAAACTATGTGGCAAAACCTTCTCTATAAAGTTTAATCTCACTAAACATCAGAGAACTCACACAGGAGAAAAACCTTTTTTATGCAGTGAATGTGGGAAACGCTTCTCAATGAAGCAGTGCCTTATTGGACATCAGCGAATTCATACTGGAGAGAAACCCTATATATGTAGTGTGTGTGAAAAAGGCTTCCCCAGGAGGGGTGACCTCACTATACATCAGCGAAGTCATACATCAGAGAAACCATACATGTGCAATGAATGTGGAAAGGGCTTCACCGTGAAGAGTCGTCTGATTGTACATCAGCGAATGCACACGGGAGAAAAGCCTTTTTTATGCAGTGAATGTGGGAAAGGCTTCTCATTGAAGCAGGGCCTTGTTGGACATCAGCGAACGCATACTGGAGAGAAACCCTATGTATGTGTTGTGTGTGAAAAAGGTTTCACCATGAAGCGTGATCTCACTGTACATCAGCGAAGTCATACTTCAGATAAACCATATACGTGCAATGAATGTGGAAAGGGCTTCACTGTGAAGAGTTGTCTGATTGTACATCAGCGAATGCACACAGGAGAGAAACCCTATGTATGCAGTGAATGTGGGAAAGGCTTCCCAGTGAAAATGTACCTGACTGTACATCAACGCACTCATACGGGAGAGAAACCTTATGTATGCAGTGTATGCTGGCAAGGTTTCACAGCAAAGCAAAATCTCATTAGACATCAGCTGAAACATACAGGAGAGAAGCCCTATATATGTAATTTGTGTGGAAAAGGCTTCACTATGAAGACTGACCTCACTTTACATCAGCAAACTCATACTTAAGAGAAACTGTATGTGCAATGAATATGCAAAAGGCTTCATTATGAAGAGTATACTAGATATACATCACCAAAATTCATGATGCAGAGAAGCCCTACACACAAGAATTGTGAAGAAGGCTTTAGGAAGAAGATATGCCTTGTAAACATCAGAGATTTCACTCAGGAAACACTTGCTTTGCGTGTACTGAATGTGGAAAATTCTCATTCAGCAAAAATGATCTCATTACCCATCAGAGAAATCACATGGGAGAGAAACCCTATTCATGTAATGAATGTGGGAAAGCCTTCACTACAAACTAAGACTTTTATATTCATCAAAGAGCACATACAGGGGGGAGGCCCTAAGAATGCAGCAATTGTGGAAAAGCTTCTGACCACTTGTCAGTTGTTAAACATAGAGATTTCATAGGTATTTGCTTTGGGGAAAGCCTGTTGCCAACTTTAGGCTCTCAAGATAATAGTATGCAATGAAGAATAGCTTAATGCAAAGGAGAGATGGGGGGAAAAGAATTAAGTTACTGTAAGGAATGTGGTACTGTCTTTCTTGGTCAATTACCTCATATTTTATATAAAAAATTGCTAAACAACTCAAATACAATCAGCCTTGATTAAAATGTTTTAGGACATTATATGTCTAAAAATTTTATCCTGATGTAAATCCTATGAATGCGACAGAGTAGGAAATTCTTTAGTGGGAAGTGTGATCAGAGGTCATGAATGAATGAATGAATATTTCTAATTGTTTGAAAGCATCTGCCCCAAAAGTAAGACTTCAATAGATGTCAGTTTACACTAGAGAAATACTTTAAAAATATATTTTTTATTGATTTTTTTACAGAGAGGAAGGGAGAGGGATAGAGAGCCAGAAACATCGATGAGAGAGAAACATCGATCAGCCGCCTCCTGCACACCCCCTACAGGGGATGTGCCAGCAACCAAGGTACATACCCTTGACAGGAATCGAACCTGGAACCCTTCAGTCCGCAGGCAGACACTCTATCCACTGAGCCAAACTGGTTAGGGCAACACTAGAGAAATACTTTTCTCTGGCAGGAATGTGGCATAGTTTTCAGTAATTCATGTTGCCTTATCATTTGCCATCAATCCATGAACAACTCATGAACACATTCAGTTTGGTGGACTTTAGCAAAACTTCTGATAACTTAATGAAGAAGAGAGGCCTTGACCAAAAAGCATTCTGTCACAAGTCTGAACAGAAAATATACCTCACAAGCTATTGTGGACAGGATACCTTCAGCAATATTTCTAATCACCTTGCCTTTGATTTTATAAGTTTTAAATAGTGACAATTACCAACATTGTGAATTAAATTTTAATAAGTACAGCATAGGAGTGGTCTATGCCTGTTTAATTCTGTCATTAAATATTGCACGTCTTTCTATTTTTTAGTTATTTCAGAATACTTGAAGTACATGTAAATGAATATACTCATTTATAAGGATAACACTTTAATGTGTTTGACTAAGTTTATAAGTAGCATCAAGTGGTTTATAAAATTAATATAAATATGATAGTTTTTATAACTTAATTTTGAAAAAAAAAACACCTTAATTTTGAAATATACTTAGAATCACAAAAACTGAAATTTTCTTGAGATTTCCAAATGCCCTTCATCTATCTGTTTACTCCCAAAGGTAAAAAACCTTACATAGTCACAGTTCATTCTCAAGTAGAGGAAAGTGAAATTGTTACAGGGCTCTTAACTATAGGATTTATTTGTATCTCCAGTTTTAGCAAACACTCATTTTAGTTTATTATATACTAGAAGCCCGATGCATGAAGATTCGTGCTAGAATGAGCCTTCCCTTCCCTGGCTGCTGGCACCACCTTTCCACTCCAGCCCAGCCCCAGAGCCGCCTCTTTCTGCTCCAGCCCTGTCTTCCCATGCTGCCCAGATGCCCTGAGTGACCTGGGTTGGGCTCAGTGCCTGTGTATGCAAATTAATTGCCATCTTTGTTGGGTTAATTTGCATACCACTCCTGATTGGCTGGTGGGTGTAGCGGAGGTATGGTCAATTTACATGTTTGTCTATTATTAGGTAAGATAGTTTAAGGAAACTGTGTGTGTGTGTGTGTGTGTCTGTGTGTGTGTTTTTAATATATTTTTACTTATTTCAGAGAGGAAGGGAGAGGGAGAGATAGAAACATCAATGATGAGAGAGAATCATTGATTGGCTGCCTCCTGCATACCCCCTACTGGAGATTGAGCCTGCAACGCAGGCATGTGCCCTTGACTGGAATCGAACCCAGGACCCTTCAATCTGCAGGCCGAAGCTCTAGCCAGTGAGCCAAACCAGCTATGGCCTGAAGGAGTTTCTATAAAGGGGCTATTTGGGAGTCAACAGAGTTAGCCCAGTTGGAGGAAGGCTGTAGGTTGAGAGTCAGGTTGCATAAGTGTTAATCAAGATGTCCTGAAACCTTTCCTGTAGGGAGTGTTCTGTTGATGCAAAGAGACGTCTGATATGCTAGGACAGTATTGGTTGTGACCGGTCCTAAGATGGGACCTTGTTGGATGAGTAGTTATGTTGTTTAAATATGACTCAAGTAACTGAATGGCTCTGTCTGTCCCTTTTGTCATTTCTGTGATTCAGAACTCATAACGCTCATTGAGGTGCATTAGTTGGAATGGAGACCCTCCATGTACTTTATAGTGGAAAGATAGACTGGAGTTGGCCCATGCGTGTAAGGAGGTGGGGGCTGTGGTGTAGCTAGTTGATGAGAGGGGAAGTCGGAGCCAGAAGTCCCACAGAGAGTGGGTTTGGTGGTGGTAAGAAGGTGATGTTGTTAGGTTGGGGTTTGAGAGAATGAGGACTTAGAAGAGGTTTCAGGGGTATGGTGTAGACCTGTGTACACAGCAAGAGGAGGAGAATGCCGGGGAGTGTCATTGTAACAGTCCCAGGGTTGACTTCAGGGTCCCAATGGGGACAAAAAGAGATCCCCCCCAGGTATTAGCCTAGGATTACGGTGACACTCATAAAAGGATAAGATAGGATTTACTAAGAAAATAATTACCCAGAGATGCCAGAACATTACTTACCCGATGGCCTGCAGTCTCTCCTGGGTTTTTCTTGAAGAGGAATCTCAGACC
The DNA here is from genome assembly GCF_027574615.1 of Eptesicus fuscus. Lineage (NCBI taxonomy): Eukaryota > Metazoa > Chordata > Mammalia > Chiroptera > Vespertilionidae > Eptesicus > Eptesicus fuscus. The sequence goes on from NC_072493.1 coordinate 44,992,029, forward strand.
ATCTCACAGGAGTAGGAGTCCTGTTCATCGGGGTGACGTCATAGTTTCGTTTTCTTCCTGGACAGGGGTCCAGGGCTTCACTCAGGACAGGAGACACCGTTGACCTTCATTGCTGTGGTGGTGGATGAAATTCTAGAATAGGGACCCTCCCATTGTGGTCCCAGGGTAGCAGAGAGGGTAGGTAGGGCCTTGATGAGCACTAGATCCCCTGGAGTTAGAGGTAGAATCTGGGGGTCTCTACGCCTTGCCTCAGAAGGTTGTAAGGTCTGCTGAAATTTGGCTGATGCTGTAATACCTTGTACTGGTGCCACAGTTTCCCTGTCTAGGAGGAAGTCATTTGTGAGGAAAGGTGGCCATAAAGCATTTCATATGGGCTAAGCCCCACGTCTCGGCGGGGGGAGGGGGGGCGGCGGTATTTCTGACCCTCATAGAGCCATGGGAAAGACGAAGGGCCAGGAGAGATGAGTCTCCTGAATGCGAATATCATTGGCCTTTTATAACCCCCTCCCCTGCCCCCAGGATTGTGGCCTCCAGGCACAATGGGGGTGGCACTGTATTCCTAGTGCTCTGGATACCCACCGAGCGACTTGGGCCTTGAACGAAGGGCCCTTGTCACTTTGGAGGGATCGCGGTAGTCCAGAGTGGGGGATCGTTTCTGAAGTGAGGGTCTGGACCGCCTCCCGTGCCTTCTCAGTTCTACAGGGGAAGGCTTCTACCCAATCTGTACAGGTGTCTACCCACTCAGGGAGGTGGTGAAAGCCTTTGGCTTTAGGCACTGGGTAAAGCCTATTTGCCAGTCTTCTCCTGGGTATTCTGCTGATCCCTGGAGGCCTGGCAATGCTAATTTTTAAAAATATATTTTATTGATTTTTTTACAGAGAAGGGAGGGAGAGGGATACAGAGTTAGAAACATCGATGAGAGAGAAACATCGATCAGCTGCCTCCTGCACACCTCCTACTGGGGATGTGCCCGCAACCAAGGTACATGCCCTTGACCGGAATCGAACCTGGGACCTTGCAGTCAGAAGGCCGACGCTCTATCCACTGAGCCAAACCGGTCAGGGCAGGGCCTGGTATCTTAACAGGCAGTTATTGGAAAGCCACAGGCCACCCTTGTCGTCGTTCAGGAGGGAGGCTACACGATGGGGATTATACACAGCGAAGTCCTGGCCTAAGGTCAGTTTGGTGGCTTCAGGGACTAAAAGGGCAACTGCAGGCACCCCTCTCAGGCAGGAGGGCCAGGCCTGTGCTGTGACATCACTTTCCTGGCGAAGGCAGCCTACCGGGTGCTGAGCAGGTCCCCTGGGCTGAGGGAAGACTCCCAGGGCCGTTCCTCCTCCCTCCATCGCATCTAGATTCACTTCTCGTCCTGTTCCAAGGCTTAGCGCAGGGGCTTTTAAGAGGGCTTCCTTCAGTCCCAGCCGGTTTGGCTCAGTGGAAAGAGCATCGGCCTGCGGACTGAAGGGTCCAGGGTTTGATTCTGATCAAGGGCACATGCCTGGGTTGTGGGATCAACCCCCAGTAGGAGGCAACCAATCAATGATTCACTCTCATCATTGATGTTTCTATCTCTTTCTCCCTCTCCCTTCCTCTGTGAAAAAAATAAATAATATATATATATTAAAAAAATAGCCCTAGCCGGTTTGGCTCAGTGGATAGAGTGTCAGACTGCAGACGGAAGGGTCCAGAGTTCAATTCCGGTCAAGGCACATGCCTGGGGTTGCTGGCTTGGTCCCCAGTGGGAGGCGTGCAGGAGGCAGCCAATTAGTGATTCAGTCTCATCGTTGATGTTTCTATCTCTCTCTTCCTCTCCCTTCCTCTCTGAAATCAATAAAAATACATTTTATAAATAAATAAATAAGAGGCCCCTGGACACAGACAGTAGGGGGGTGAGGGCATGTGCTGGGGGGTGGGAACAGCTGGGGAGAGGTCAATGGGGGGAAAAGGAGACATAGGTAATACTTTAAACCAGGCGTCCTCAAACTACGGCCCGCGGGCCACAGGCGGGTGTTTTTGCCGTTTTGGTTTTTTTTACTTCGAAATAAGATATGTGCAGTGTGCATAGGAATGTGTTCCTAGTTTTTTTTAAACTATAGTCCGGCCCTCCGACGGTCTGAGGGACAGTGAACTGGCCCCCTGTTTGAAAGTTTGAGGACCCCTGCCTGAAACAATAAAGAATTTAAACAAACAAACAAAAAAAAGAGGGTTTCCTTGAGCGGCTGAAAGGCCCGCTGGGCCTCAGGTTCCCCCGCTGGAATGGAGAGGCTGTTCCTTAGGGTCTCCTTGGGTGGTTGGTAAAGAGGACGAGCCATCTCCCCCCCGCCGGGCCCGCAGCCTGCAGTATCCTGCCATGCCTACGAAGCCCCTCGGTTGTGGGAGGGTCCGTGGCAAGAGAAGGTGGAGATAGGTTTTATTCTTTCCTCTCCTAAGGCCCGGATTCCTTCAGACAAGGTCAGGCCGAAATCTCTGACGACACGCAGGCACCACTGAGCCTTGGCTTTGGAGACCGTGTGTCCCCGTGCAGCTAGGAAGTTCAACAAGCCTTAGCCCCGCCCTGTGATATGTCCTCCGAAGGAGCACACAGCAGGATGTCCCCTACATACTGGAGGGTTTTTTGGGGGGGTCCTCAAACGGACTAAGGTCTCCGGAGGAGGCCTGGCCCAATCAAGGAGGGCCATCTCGAAAGCCCTAGGGCAGAACTGCCCAGGGTAGGTGGAGGCCTGGTTGCTAGGGCCCTCAGAGGCGCTTGGAAACCGGGAATCTGGATGGAGAGGTACAGTATACAGAAGACAGCGTCCTGAAGGTCCAGGGCTGTAACCCACTCGGGGTCCTCAGGGACCTGGGCCAGGAAAGTATAAGGATGAGGAACTGCCGGGTGTAAGGGTACGACTGCCTCATTTATTCATCTCAAACCCTGTACTAGCCTCCATCCCCCGCTGGGCTTCTGTACCCCTAATGTGAGGGTATTACAGGGGCTACTGCATGGCTTCAACAGGCCCTGCACCTTTATTTATTTATTTAGCTTCTTTACATATTTATATTATTTTTTTAAAATATATTTTTATTGATTTCAGAGAGGAAGGAAGAGGGAGAGAGAGAGAGAAACATCCATGAAGACAGAGAATCATGAATCGGCTGCCTCCTGCAAGCCCCCCACTGGGGATGGAGCCCACAACCCAGGCATGTGCCCTTGACCAGAATCGAACCTGGGATCTTTCAGTTCCCAGGCCAACTCTCTATCCACTGAGCCAAACCAGCTAGGGCTACATATTATTGATTTCAGAGAGGAAGGGAGAGGGAGAGAGAGAGAGAGAGAGAGAGAGAGAGAGAGAGAGAAACCTCGATGATGAGAGAATCATTGACTGGCTGCCTCCTGCACGCCCCCTACTGGGGATTAAGCCCGCAACCCTGGCATGTGCCCTTGACCAAAATCGAACCCTGGACCCTTTAGTCCGAAGGCCGACGCTCTATCCACTGAGCCAAACCAGCTAAGGCTATATTATACATTTTTTTATGTATACCTATTTGTAATTAATATGAAGTGGCTATAATAACATCCTGCACGAACTAGAAGGATGGTAACTAGAGTCACATAAAGGTTATGCATTAATGGAATCTTGAAATATGTTTCGGGTCTTAAAAACCACTTCCTGCAAGAAATTTCCCACCACAAGCTCCCTGTTGGTCTGCATTTATCGGGTGTATAACCTTTCCTCTTGGCAGGATTTTATTATCTGCCGTTTGGAAACTTGTTTTTTTGCGTGGGTTTTTAAATCCTCACCCGAGGATATTTTGTGTTTTTTAAATCCTCACCCAATGATTTCTAGAGAGAAGGGGAGGGGGAAGGGGGAGAAACGTCCAGGTAAGAGACACAGCCATGGACTGCCTCCCACATGCCCCCCTTACCAGGGCTGGGAACCTGCCACCCAGGGACCTGCCCTTGACCAGGAATGGGACCCCCACCCTTGGGTCTGCAGGCCCACGCTCTAACCACCGGCCAGGGCAACTTGTGTTTTTTTAGAAATATGTTGTACAAACTGTGAAATAAAACCTGCAGCCATGACCTGGATAGTGGCTCCGATGGCTGGCGCGCTGTCGAGAGCACCGGGAAAGTTGCAGTTTCGATTCTGGCCCTGTTTCGGGTTCGATCCCGGTGGGGGCGTACAGGAGGCAACCCATCCATGGATCTCTCTCACAGCCATGTTTCTCTCTCAAAAAAAAAACAAAACACAAAACAAATAAATAAAAAGCTGCTGTCTTAAGAGTTCTTTGACCAGACCGCCCAACACAATTTAGCTCGTTTCGAATTTACCTGCCCAAGCTTGAGTCTCTGAAAATATTACTTATTTTTTCTTTCTTTTTTTAAATATTACTTACTTTACACAAGAGTTAAAGTGCTCGGAAACGAGATAAAATTCAGGAGCTTCTTACCTGCCAGCCATCCCTGGCTACTGGGTCCTAAGTCCCGGCTTTGCCTTCTGTACGGCAGTCAGGCCTCCCAACATGGCGGCACCCATGCGGCGGCTGCGCGGCAACGGGGCGCCGCCATATTTCCGGGAAGGGGAATGCGGAAGTCGCTCGGGGTTCTGCACAGGCCTCAGGTCCTCGCCCGCCGCTGCCACGGGCTGACGACATATCTGAGCGCCGTTTGCAGCAGCCGAATCTGTTTGCGGAAGTGTAACCGTTAGGCGCTCCCGGTGGGCTGGAGAAAGCAGGTCAGTGCGCTCTGGTCCTTTCAAGTTTATAAAAAATGTTTTGCGTCCTGTGAGGTTCGCCTAGAAGGGGTGTGGCTGGACCCATGGGAGGAGCGCCAAGGTGTTTGGGAGGAAGCAGGTGTGACGCTCCTGCCTGCGGTTGGGACACCTTTGGAGTCATCGGCGACTCGGGGTCGGTAGAGATCAACGACCGTCAGGGCCTTTGCGGGTCTCTGTGAGGGACGCGGGTGGCATTTCGGATGATCGCGGAGTCGGGTTCCGGTTCGGGGTTTCCCGTGGGGCTCAGTGAAGTGGGGGCCGGCGTGGATGCCGTCGCGTGAGGGCGTCGGGTCCAGGATTCGGAATGATAACGGGCGTGTGGTCAGGGTCTCGTGGGGCGGAGGTTTGGTCGCCCGGGACCCGGGGCTGGTGTTGGGCTGAGGTTCCGACCTGGGCCGTCGGGAGGGGCGGCCTCCCGGCTGGAGTGTGAGGCAGGGTCCCTGCCGTGACTGAGCGGGTGATGGACGAGCTGCTGAGAACATTCCTGCACGTGAGTTCCGGTGCCGATGTGCCCTCATGTTGGGGGGGGGGGGGGTAGCTTAGATGTCAACTCAGAGAAGGCGGCGGAGCCCAGGCAGGTGGGGAGGAAAGCCCTGCTTTTGGGCTCCTTACCCAGGGGCTGGCTCCCCGCCGCGGAGAGACTCACCCAGCCTCGCCCGTGGGTCCCTCGTCCTTTTGAGCTCCAAGCGCAGAACCGGGTCCCGGACACCCGGACCCGCGGCCCTGGAGCCCGGACACCCGGACGGTCCCGGACACCCGGACCCGCGGCCCTGGAGCCGGGATACCTGTGCCCGCTGCTCCCCAGCCCGGCCTCCTCCTGGTGCTCACCTGCCGGCCGCACACCCACACCTTCCCCTTTGGGGACAGAACCTCACTGTGTGGGGCGCCCTCCCGCTGGCCCGCTGACCCGCATCCCGGCGGCCCAGTGAGTCTCGGTCTGTCCCAGCCCCGCGGTGGCTCCAGCTCCCTCGCTAGTGCCTGAGCGACTGTGAAATGGACTGGGGCACCGGGTGGCGTAGGTCTAGCCAATGTAAGTGAAAGTGTGCCTGGTGGTTTCTGGGGACGTTTTCTCCTAAATAAGTAATTCCTAGAATCTCTTTTTCCATGTGGATGAAATACTGTCTGACTATAACCTTAATTTTCTGTCCTCCTTTCTACTCTGTATAATTTATTCTGATATCAGTGCATTGGCTCAACTCTCCAATACAAAATAGGAAGTTGGGGTTGCAGCGGGAATTTGTGTCCTGTTGCTTACCCAGAAAGTTCACCTGCCGCAGTGGGTGGAGTTAACAGTTCCTAAGATGGGGGATCATAAAATTATGATTCATCCATGATTTCAAATTGATTGACATATATGTTGACAGTATTCTTTTAAGACTAAAAAAGCTTCTTTAATGTGATTTATATCTTCCATTGATTTTTTTTTTTAAATACTATGCTTGCACAAGTTTTCTCTAATACGTCTCACTCCAAATGCATGTATTTCATTGGTTCTTTTAAAGGACAAGCTTTTGATATTGTTGAGCTCTTCCATGGAATTGTTAACTTAAAATCTACAGCTTAATCAGTATGAAAGCAGTGTTTACATACATGTACATATGTCCTGCTCACAGATGTAAGAAACAACCCTCCAGCACCTTGTGGTGTCCTGTGAGCCCCACCCAATTACATTACATCCTCTCACCCACAGGCAATTACCATTTCTCTCCCTACCAAGCACTTGAAGGCTTTTCTTTATATTCTATCATATCATTAATCACTCCTGATCTTTATAGTTTATTCAGTTTGCCTGTTTTTAACTGTATCAATCATCTTACATTATGCATTTTTTAATGTCAGGCTTCTTTTGCTCAGTACATAGGTGTATATTGTTTTGCTCTGTAATGAGGGTCAGGTAACCCTATTCTATAATGTTTACACAGTAATTATTTTAGGAGTTCCAAGCCACAGAATGTCTCTCCCATATGCTTCACAAAAATGTGTTTTTGTTTTACCATTTAAAAATATTTTTTATTGATTTCAGAAAGGAAGGGAGTGGGAGAGCAAGTGATTGAAATATCAGTGATGAGAGAGAATCATTGATCGGCCACCTCCTGCACGCCCCACACTGTGGACTGAGCCCGCAACCGGGCATGCGCCCTCCTGGTTCAAAGGTCGACACTCAACCACTGAGCCACACAGGGCTATTTTACCATTTTTTCAAACCACTAGGTGCTCTCTCTCTCTCTGGGGAGCACCCCTGGGCCTTCCCCTCCCCCACTCCTTCCTCCGGGAGAGCTCCCTTTGCCTTTCTCTCCCCTAAGCCCAGGAGCCCCTTCTTTGGCCTCTGTGACTTGTTTCTGAGCCCACGCAGCTCAGCTGGCTCAGTGTTCCTACCTGTGACTTCCTAAATAAACTCTCCTAATACTAGTAATATCAAAAACATATAACAACAACAAAAAAAATACAACATAAAAACTGAAAACACTGAAAGCATTCTTAGCTTGCAAAGCTGGACCATCGTTGTATGTTCCCCTGAGCCTGCTGTAGTCTGAGTGTGTGGCAGCTTTTCTTCCTGTTCATTAAACTCGCGTCATTTGCAGTCTGCATTGTTAGGAATACTGCTGCCTTGAAAACCCTTGTACATGGCTCCGGTTTAAAGATTCCCTTATTTTGTTCTGAGGAGTGGGGTGGGAGGGAAAAATACCTTTTTTAAAAAATATATACTTTATTGATTTTTTTACAGAGAGGAAGAGAGAGGGATAGAGAGTTAGAAAAATCGATGAGAGTGAAAAACCGTTCAGCTGCCTCCTGCCCACCTCCTATTTGAGATGTGCCCGCAACCAAGGTACATGCCCTTGACCGGAATCGAACCTGGGACCTTTCAGTCCACAGACCGACGCTCTATCCACTGAGCCAAACCTGTTAGGGCGGAAATAAATATCTTTTGTTTTATATATATATATTTTTTATTGATTTTTTTTACAGAGAGGAAGGGAGAGTGATAGAAAGTTAGAAACATCGATGAGAGAGAAACATCGATCAGCTGCCTCCTGCACACCCCCTACCGGGGATGTGCCCACAACCAAGGTACATGCCCTTGACCAGAATCGAACCTGGGACCTTTCAGTCCGCAGGCCGATGCTCTATCCACTGAGCCAAACCGGTCATGGCGGAAATAAATATCTTAAATGTATACCTCAGGGTGAAAATGCTAGGGTGTGTGTAACTTCACTCTAAATAGATGATGCATAATATTTGTACGCTCAAAAAAGTTTGTTCCCCTTACAATTCCTCCAGGAGGCTATAATTAGCTTTATAGCGTGTTTACATGGCCTGTTTAAAATATCTTCCCATTACTTAACACATTGAGAAATTTTCCTGTATCTTCACATTGTATTGATGTGCCTCTCCCATTGAGATTGAGAGTTGTCTACAAAGTGATTTGTGTGTGTGTTCTGAGGTGGGGTTCAGTCTTCTCCCCATTCCCCACTGCCAGCGTGGATATCTGATTGTCCCCCAGCCGTTTTTTAAAGACATCCTTACCCTCCTCTCTGCAGCGCTTCCTGTGTCATCACGTCTCTGTCTGTCTGTGAGTCTGTCTGTTCACAGGCATTCCATTCTGTTCTTTGGCTGACTTGTCTGTTGTGCTAACATTGGTGCTGTCGTAATTAAGTGACTCGAAGCCCTCATAACTGATAGGGCACATCTTTCACCTGTTTTCAAAGGTGTGTGTAGCTGTCAGGGATTTTGATTGGAATTTCATTGGGTCTTTACATACATTGGGGAGACATGGTGTCTTTAAACTGTTTGCTTTTTGGAGTCATCTTCACAGTCAACTATTAAAATTTACCTCAACATTTCTTGCTACCTATGAAATATTTCTGATGTTCTTCCAAGTAACAGGTTACACATGTTATTGTGTTTGTTGATGGCCTGTTTGTCTGGCAGTTACTGTGGGAGGGATGTTGAAATCTTGTACTGTTAGTCTGAATTTGTTTATTACTTCTGTTTGTTGGTCCATTTTTACTGTATACATGTCAAGCCTTTATTACTAGGTGCATAGGGAGTGCAAACTTAGTTACACCAGATTATTTGTGGTGACACTTTTCGTGACTATCTTTTTCTAACCTTTTCTTTTAAGCTTTCCATATGATTATGTTTCGGATGTGTCACCTATAATGGCATGTTATTCCGTTGTAGATTTTAATTGAGTATGACAGGTTTTTTAAAATATATTTTATTGATTTTTTACAGAGAGGAAGGGAGAAGGATAGAGAATTAGAAACATCGATGAGAGAGAAACATCAGTCAGCTGCCTTCTGCACACCTCCCACTGGGGATGTGCCCGCAAACCAAGGTACATGCCCTTGACCGGAACCAAACCTGGGACCCTTGAGTCCGCAGGCCGATGCTCTATCCACTGAGCCAAACCGGTTAGGGTGAGTATGACAGTTTTGAGGAATTTGTATTTAATGTAATTAACGGGAATTTTTGTTTTGCATATACTTAATATAATTTTAGCATGTTTTGTTTTATTTATTTTAAAAACAAATATATATTTTTAATTTTTTAAAATTGATTTGAAAGACAGCGGGAAACACTTATTTATGCATTCACTGGTTGATGCTTGTATGTGCTCTGACCCGGAATCAAACCTAAACAGTCTTGGCGTATTGGGATGATGCTCTAACCCAGTGGTCGGCAAACTCATTAGTCAACAGAACCAAATATCAAGAGTACAACAATTGAAATTTCTTTTGAGAGCCAAATTTTTTAAACTTAAACTTCTTCTAACGCCACTTCTTCAAAATAGACTCGCCCAGGCCGTGGTATTTTGTGGAAGAGCCACACTCAAGGGACCCAAGAGCCGCATGTGGCTCACGAGCCGCAGTTTGCCGACCACGGCTCTAACCAACTGAACTAGTTTTGAAACAGTCCCCTAAGTGTGCTGTACTTGTTTTCATTATTCTCTTTTCCGTATTTTATTTCTGTCTCTTTCTCACTCTCTCTGTTTTTGCAATGTTTTGGACAATTTTAAAAATATGTTTTTATTGATTGTAGAGAGAGAGGAAGGGAGAGAGAAAAACAATTTCAATCGGTTTCCCCCCCATACACACATGACCAGGAATCAAACCTGTAACCTGGGTATGTGCCCTGACCAGGATTCGAACCGGCGACCTTATATGGGATAATGCTCAAATAACTGAGCCACACTGGCCAGGGCTCAGGTGTTGTTTTAAAATCATATTTTCCCCATCCATTAGCACGCAAATGATATACTTTGAGAAAACTGTTAGTTTTTTAAAATATATATATTTTATTGATTTTTTACAGAGAGGAAGGGAGAGGGAGAGAGAGTTAGAAACATCGATGAGAGAGAAACATCAATCAGCTGCCCCCTGCACACCCTTTACTGGGAATGTGTCCGAAACCAAGGTACATGCCCTTGACCGGAATCGAACCTGGGACCCTTCAGTCTGCAGGCCGACGCTCTATCCACTGAGCCAAACCGGTCAGGGCAAAACTGTTATTTTTTATTCTGACACTAGAGACTGCATACAACCTGGAACTTTGTTAAATTCTTGTCTTAAATAGTACTTTATACTCTTCTTTGACAATACAGGGATCTTAAAAAACTTCAGGCCCTAACCAGTTTTGCTCACTGGATAAGGCATCAGCCTGGGGACTGAAGGGCCCCAGGTTCGATTCCGGTCTAGGGCATGTACCTTGGTTGCGGGCACATCCCTAGTGGGGGGTGTGCAGCAGGCAGCTGATCAATGCTTCTGTCTCATCGATGTTTCTAACTCTCTATCCATCTCCCTTACTCTCTGTAAAAAAAATCAATAAAATAGCCCTGGCCGGTTTGGCTCAGTGGATGTAGCATCAGCCTGCCGACTAAAGGGTCCTGGGTTCGATTCCGGTCAAGGGCATGTACCTTGGTTGCAGGCACATCCCCAGTGGGGGATGTGCGGGAGGCAGCTGATGGATGTTTCTGTCTCATCGATGTTTCTAACTCTCTATCCCTCTCCCTTCCTCTCTGTAAAAAAAATAAAATATATATTTTTAAAAATCAATAAAATATATTAAAGAAAAAAAAGAACTTCAAATTCATTTACCACCTTCCCGTTCATTTACCATCTTGGGTACTTTCGTATGTATTCAAGACCCCTAAGATAGCACTTTTGCTTGTGAGACACAGCTGAGGGCTTGCCCAGGGCACTGGTTTTCCGCCTGAAATGTGAGCAGAAACGTTTGAAGAGGCACCTGAGCACACAGCTTTCAAGGGAAACAGTGCCCAGCCCCTCTCCTTCCCCAGGCTCTGCTGTGTTAGGGATTCTCCTGACGCTCACCTGCTCCTGAGGCCTGGGGCGGGCATGGATGTCACTCCCCAGGTCTCCTGTGACACTCACCCCATTTAACCCCCACAGGAGAAAGGGGTGCCTCCTCACAGGTGGAGCCTAAGGCTCTCTTGGCCAGAGAATACACACTTCCGGACACCATTTGAAGGGACACTAGCGATCCAGTGGCCATGTGTGAGGTGAGTGCTCAGAGCAGTGTAGCGTCGGGGCCCAGAGGAAATGCCCCACCCGTGGGGTTCTCTCCTCCGTCCACAGGCCTGACTCCCCACGAGCAATAGAACCTCGTGAAGCAGGAGGACGCTGCGGGGTTGGTATCAGCATTTCCGTGACGCCCCTGAGCGCAGGCGGGTTTCTGTACAGAAATACAGAGCAGACCCAACACCCCGAGTCCGGGCCTCGCCCTCGCAGCTCTTCTCAGAGAACAGAAGGAAATGCTCCAGGCTCAGGGGATTGCGTTTGTTTCATCCTTTCTTGTCTTCATTAATGGATGTCTAGAGGCCTATAAAAACCTTGAAAAATGTGAAAAATTTTGTTAATGTGAAAACTGTACATATACTATATGTATATCTTTTGTTTCTCAAATACGAAGTGGTGTTTTGTAGGTTAAGAACATTATTTTACATATTATAGAAACTTCTAATTGGATGAATGCATGAATGTCTGAATGCATAATTACAAAATACAAGATGGGGCAAAGTTTGTGAGCATACAAACCACAGTTTATTCTTGTATTATTATTTATTATTGAATCAGATTTTTAAACTATATTTTCATTGATCAGAGAGAGAGAGAAATAGGGAGTGAGAGAGAGAGAGAGAGAGAGAGAAACATCCATGAGCGAGAAACATCTATCAGTTGCCTCCTGCATGCCCCTACTGGGGATCAGGCCCGCAACCGATCGTGTGCCTTGGCCAGGAATTGAACCTGTGGCCTCTCCTTGCATGGACAATGAAGCTATCAAACTACTGGCCAAGGCAATTATTGTATTATTTTTCACATGAGCAATAGTAAACCTACTTTGCCCTTGTGTTTTACTAGGCATGTAATTATTCAACTGCATATAAAATAACACCCAGTTGCTACATAGATGCAGCTTCTAGAGTGAACCTGAGCAGAAAAACTAACATTTCTTCCATGTCATCTAAAGGACGTCACGCCATTGCACAGCATGGAGTTGTCACAGGAACCCCTGACGTTTCACGATGTGGCCGTGGACTTCACCTGGGAGGAGTGGCAGCTCCTGGGCCCCGAGCAGAAGGACCTGTACAGGGACGTGATGATGGAGACCTACCGCCACCTGGTGTCAGTGGGTGAGGACAGCTCCCCCGTGTCACTCAGCGGGTGCCCTGTTTTTCCTTTCTCAACTGCTTAACTTCAGAAGAACTCCAGTTCTCTGAGATGGTGGGACCTCAGGTCCTTCTCTTGGGCCAGACAGGAGGGTATAATGTCCCCTCTCCTGAGAGAAAAGTCTTTGTGTTACAGATGGGAAACCTCTTTCCTAGAGATGTTACATTCTCCCTTCTTGACAGACGCCAGCCCAATATAATATGTCTAAGTCTCTGTCATTGTTCCCAAGCAGGGTATCAAGGCAGCAAACCCGACACACTCTCCAAGCTGGAACGCGGGGAAGAACCGTGGACTGTACAGCGTGGACGCCACTGTCTAGTCTCTCCAGGTGAGGGGGTGAGAGCCAGCAAGGTGGGCGGCTGGGGAGTCACATTCTAGTCAGAGGCGGCGTCAGAGCTGTGACAGTGAATGAGGAAACTCAAACCACCCTCCACGAATGAGAACCCTTTTTCTTTGTAGAAGTTGTTGTATCTGGAATTGTGTGAGGAGCTTCTAGAAAAGGTGTTGTATCTGGAATTGTGTGAGGAGCTTCTAGAAAAGGTGTTGTATCTGGCATTGTGTGAGGAGCTTCTAGAAAACTTGTCTGCATAGCCAGTAATGAGCAAGAGGGAAAATGACTGGAGGTAACGACAGTGGGGCGGCAGCTGGAGGTTCTGAGATGTTGGTCACACATTGCCTGGGGAGGCCATTTAAGACCTTGCTTTCATTCCAAATGAGTTGAGACACCCGTGGGGACTTTTCAGTAGAGGAATATTATTATTTAACTAACTTTTAAATTTTGTTATTTTTTAAAAATATATTTTTTATTGGTTTTAGATAGAAAGGGAGGGGGAGAGAGAGAGAGAGAGAGAGAAAGGAACATCGATGTGAGAGAGAAACATTATGTGGTTGCCTCCTATGTGCACTGGGGATCAAACCCACAACCTGTGTATGTGCCCTGACTGGGAATTGAACCAGTGACCATTTGGTGTAAAGGACGATGTTCAACCAACTGGGCCACACTGGTCAGGTCACTGATTTTTTTTTTTTTTAATTATAAAGGCAGTGTTTATTAAAATACATTTCACTTTAAAAATTCATCCATCAGCTGTTAGTGTATATAATTTTTTTTTTGACAACCCGTATTTCTGTTGCGTTCTGGGTAATTTTATTTTACCTTTCTTGCAGTTACTAAACTTTTTCAAATGTGCTATTTAATTCATTCACAGAGATTTTAATTTCAATGACTGCAATTTTCATTTATTTTTTTTAAATACTTTTTTTTCTGCTGTTAAAGCCAAGATTCTTTTTTTTTTAATTTTTAATAAATCTTTATTGTTCAGATTATTACATTTATTCCTCTTCCCCCCCTCCCCCCATAACTCCCCTCTACCCGGTTCCCACCCCACCCTCTGCCCTTACTGCCACCCCACTGTCCTCATCCATAGGTGTACCGATTTTTGTCCAGTCTCTTCCCGCACCCCCCATACCCGTTTTTCCCCAAGAATTGTCAGTCCACTCCCTTTCTATGCCCCTGATTCTATTATATTCACCAGTTTATTCTGTTCATCAGATTTTTTATTCACTTGGTTTTTAGATTCACTTTTTGATAGATAAGTATTTGTTGTTCATAATTTTTATCTTTACCTTTTTCTTTTTCTCCCTCTTCTTAAATAATACTTTTCATATAATACTGGTTTGGTTGTGATTAACTCCTTTAGATTTTTCTTATCTGTGAAGCTCTTTATCTGCCCTTCAATTCTGAATGATAGCTTTCTTTGCTGGGTAGAGTAATCTTGGTTGTAGGTTCTTGCTATTCATCACTTTGAATATTTATTGCCACTCCCATCTGGCCTGCATAGTTTCTGTTGAGAAATCAGCTGACAATCATATGGGTGCTCCCTTGTAGGTAACTAACTGTTTTTCTCTTGCTGCTTTTAATATTCTCTCTTTGTCTTTTGCTCTTGGCATTTTAATTATGATGTGCCTTGGTGTGGTCCTCTTTGGATTCCTTTTGTTTGGGGTTCTCTGTGTTTTTTGGACTTGTAAGTCTATTTCTTTCACCAGGTGGGGCAAGTTTTCTGTCATTATTTCTTTAAATAGGTTTTCAATATATTGCTCTCTCTTCTGGCACCCCCATAATTTGGATGTTGGTACGCTTGAAGTTGTCCCAGAGGCTCCTTACACTATCTTCATATTTTTGGATTCTTTTTTCTTTTCCGGTTGGGTGTTTTTTGCTTCTTCGTATTTCAAATCTTTGACTTGATTCTTGCAATCCTCTAGTCTGTTGTTGGATCTCTGTATATTATTCTTTATTTCAGTCAGTGTATGCTTAATTTCTAGACGGTCCTTTTTCATATCCTCGAGGGTCTCACTAAATTTATCGGCCTTTTCTAGAAAATTCTTGAAAAACTTTATAACCGTGGTTTTGAACTCTATATCCAGTCATTTGCTTTCCTCCATTTCTGTCATTTGTGACCTGTTTCTTTATCTCCGCATTTTCGCTGCTTCCCTGAGTTGATAGAGTGGGTTTGTGTGCTAGGTGTCCATAGGGCCCAGTGGCTCAGCCTCCCCAGTTACCTGAGGTGGACCCTCTTGGTTCACCCCTTTGTGGACTGTGTGCACAGTCTTGTCGTAGGTAAGCCTTGATTGTTGTTGGTATCACTGGGAGGAATTGACCTCCAGGCCAATTGGCTGTGAGAATCAGCTGTGTCTACGATGGGAGAACTTCTGTGCTGGAGACACCCTTATGGGGCAAGACCTGCTTCAGTGGGGCTTTGGTGCTCCCTGAGTCTGCCCCCTGAGTGTGTCCCTTATGGATCTGAGGAGTTGTAATCTGGATGGTCCCACTCTGACCCCTGGGTACACTGGCTCTTGGATCCCTAAGGAGGTGCTAATTTAGCCTCTGCCTGAGGCCACCTAGCAGAAGCTATGGAGAGATCTTCAGATTCCTCTTCTTTGTTTGGGGTTTGGAGGTGCCCAGATGAGGCCCAGCTGTGAAGCAGTGCAAGCTGCTGTGGGGCCTTGGGTCTTCTTTTGGATGTTCTGGGGCTCTCTGACCCAGCTGCAGTTTGTTAGGTAATTTTAGATTGCAAAGGGCCAGGCCATTCATATGCAAAAGCCTCTACGCACAGCTTGGGTGGGGTGAGGTCTCAGGGTATCAACAGGGCGAAGCAAACAGCTATGGCTGATCATCAGCCCTGCCTTAAGAGGCCCCCAGGGTCTCAGTGTAATCACTGAAAGCACCTCTGAGAGAAAGCCGCCCTCTAGTTCCGCCCAATGCCAGACAGTCCAGTTTCTCCCCATATGAGTCTGGGTCCCCAGAGTCTCACCTGGAACTGGAGTTCAGAGCAGTCGGGAGCTTGTGTCTCCCTCCTGATTGAAAAAGACAACCACGTATTCATTTGCCAGCCCTCTCTGCACGCGCGCCTCTGTACCTCTGCCTTCTGCAGCTCCTTTGACTCTCAGTGTGCTTTTCTCTTCCCTTCTAGTCATAGAATTTCCACTCAGCCAGCCTTCTTGTGATTCTGGATGATGTCCGTTTTGTCTTTTAGTTGTAGTTTTGAAGTGGTTATGGGAGGCAGCAATTTCAGGTGTTTACCTATGCCGCCATCTTGGTTTCTCTCCAGGTCACTGATTTTTTAAATGGACAAGCTTGCCTACAGTACAGAAGGTAGAAATTATCAGGGAGGAGCGTGTACTGTTATACTCATGGTTACAATTTGTGACAGTAAAACAGTACATATTAATATTATAAAAAATGTGCACAGGAAAGAATCCAGGAGTCTCATGGAAAATGTTAAATCAGCTCTGGCCAGTAGAGCTCAGTGATTACAGCATTGGTCCTTGCACTGCAGGGTCACAGTGGATTCCCAAGGGACATATACCTGGGTTGCAGATTTAATCCCCTGCCCCAGTTAGGGTGTGTGCAGGACCCACCAATCGATGTGTTTCTGTCACATTGATATTTCTCTCTGTCTCTCTCTATCTCCCCCCCTCTTCCATCCACACTCTCTCAAAATCAATGGAAAAAATACCCTTCGATGAGGATTAACAACACCAGAAACATGCAAAATCACCTGACCTAATCTGTGATCTTTTTAAGTGTCTAAAGTTAAGAGATGAGAAGCAGAAGTAGCAGAGGTGGTTTTCCATTAGCCTTAAAGCGCAGAGGAAATGGCATGTTGACTCTGGGAGCTGAGGGCCTCAGTCCTACAACCACAGGAACTGAATTCTGCCAAGAACCAATGAGCTCAGAAGAGGTCCTACCCCTGCATGAGATCACAGCTCTGGTTGACATCGTCATGCCCGGTTTTCTTTCAGCGAGAGTGAGAGACATAGATAAGGAAAAGTGAAACCTCAATTTGTTGTTCCACCCACCTATGCATTCATTGGTTGCTTCCTGTATGAACCCTGACTGTGGATTGAATCCACAACCTTGGCATATTGGGGTGACCCTCTAACCAACTGAGCTTCCCAGCCAGGGCTTCACCCTGTCGGGAGTCCCTGAGATAAGGCCCCGGTTAGGCTATGCTTAGATCCCTGTCCCATGGAAACAGATAACAAATGTTTATTGTGTTTAAAAAAAATTGCTGAGTTCTCCCAGCAATGATGTGAAGGATTGCCAGGCAGGGAAGTTGACCCAGCTCGTATCTCTACACCCCTAAACTCAAGAGGTTACATTGTTGTCCAAAGCCTCGGGCACACAAAAACATATCCTCCATAAATCCCATTGTTTGCATATACAATCTGGTATTCCCTAAAACCTCAGGCATAAAAAAGACATATGCAGCAGGCTATTACAGGGAATCGGACATTATCTTAAATTACTCAGTGAGGGATAGTCCTTTCTTTGGAATGTGTAGGGACGGTGTGACCCATGCCTGCTAACACTTTACTGCATGTCATCCGTCCCTCTGTATATAGGAACACAGGACAGTGTGTTCCAGCCAGACCATTAGTTGGGGTTTTGATTATAGAAGCTTTTGTCTAAGTTGGAGATTCTTGCTCTAGGAGAGGTAAGTTGTGTGCAGAATGAAGAAGAATGGCAAGTTTCTGGACGATGATAGCTCTCAATAGTCTGTTATGCTTATCTGGAAATCAGATTCTGGGGATCCACATCCTTACTCACCGTGTATTTGTCTGTACACCTGGGTCTGCAGGTATGCACCTGATCACATAGCCAATGTTTGTTTGCTTCTCTTCCGAGGGCTCACTGAATTCCAAAACACTACCTGTGCTTCCACCTTTTATTCTACATGTTTTGAAACACAGTTTCATTTAGGACTCTTTTTTTGAAGAATTTGTATATGTTGATGGGATCCACACTACTATTTTCAGATAAGACCTTTTTTTTTTTTTTAAATATATTTTATTGATTTTTCACAGAGAGGAAGGGAGAGAGACAGTTAGAAACATCGATCAGCTGCCTCCTACACACCCCCCACTGGGGATGTGCCCGCAACCAAGGTACATGCCCCTGACCGGAATCGAACCTGGGACCTTTCAGTCTGCAGGCCGATGCTCTATCCACTGAGCCAAACCTGTTTTGGCAAGATAAGACCTTTTTTAAAAATATATTTTTTAATTGATTTCAGAGAGGGAGGGAGAGAGAGAGTTAGAAACATCAATGAAGAAAGAGAATCAGTGATTGGTTACCGCCTGCATGCCCTCAGTGGGTATGGAGCCTACAACCTGGGCATGTGCCCTGACCAGGAATCAAATGGTGACCTCCTGGCTCATAGGTGGATGCTCAAGCACTGAGCCATGCTGGTTGGGCTAGATAAGAACTTCTTTAACATTTTCGTATTAAACCAGTATCTTCATGTTTGTGCTTGGGTATGTAATCATCATCTTAAACTTTGTTTCACCATGCACTCTAGATTTGCCCCTCATTCGGCACTTCAGTAATATTTCTCATTTCATTAAGAGGCATTCCATCTTCCCAGTAGCTCAGGCCACATAATACCTGGAGGTATTCCTTTAAAAATATTTTTATTAATTTTTTTTTTTTTGAGGTGGAGAGGGAGAGAAACATCTATGTGAGAGTGAAACACTGATTGGCTGCCTCCTGCATGCCCCTACTGGGGATGGAACCCACAACTCAGGCATATGCCCAGATTAGGAAATGAACCTGCAACCCACCCAAGTGAGCTACCCAGCCAGGGCTAGAGTCATTTTTGAGTCCTGATTTTTCATAAATGTCTTCCTGCTTCTCCCATTGAGTCCATCAGTGAACCTTGTCTTCTCTTTAAATACAAGGTGGGGCAAAAGTGGGTTTATAATGGTAAACTTGTATTATTATTTATTAATTATTGTTTCATTTTTCAGTATGACCAACTGAAAACCTGCTTTTTTGCTGCAGCCTGCTAATCCTGGTTTCATTCACCACTTATATCTCCATTATTCCTTTCACCATTTTTTGACAGGCTGTGGTTGCCTTTATTTCTTTGCTTTAGATTTCTATACATTCAATTATTGCACCTTTGTTTCCTACAAATTTAACTCAATTCTGACACTATCCATCAAGAGATAGTGTCAGATCCTACAAGAGTTCAGTCTCATAAGACTGTCTCCACTTCAGATGTCACCTGTGCTACTGACCAAATGACTATAAATTGGAGGTTCTCATGAGCCCTCCTTGGATTCAGTTAATTTGTTAGAGTGGCTCACAGAACTCTGAGAAATACTTACTTATATTTACTAGTTTATTATCAAGGATACAGATGAATAGGAACATGGGCAAGGTCTGAAGGATTCCTTAATACAGGAGTTTCTGTCCCCATTGAGCTAATGGGAACCACCCACTGGGCACATGGGTATGTCACTACCCCAAAGCTTATCAGATTTGGTTAAGAGTTTTTATATTGCTTTGATCTCTAGGCTCTTTCTTTTATTCCAGATGTCAGTAGTGGGAGCTGAAAGTCCAGCCATCTAATCAATTGGTCTTTTTAGTGATTAGCTCCATGCTGAGAGTATGTAGGGACTCTGCTGTCACCTCATCAACATAAACTCAGATGTTTTTGTGTGTTTTTTTTTTTTTAAATATACATTTTATTGATTTTTTACAGAGAGGAAGGGAGAGGGACAGAGAGCCAGAAACATCGATGAGAGAGAATCATCGACCAGCCGCCTCCTGCATACCCCCTACCAGGGATGCACCCGCAGCCAATAGTACATGCCCTTGACCGGAATCGAACCTGGGACCCTTCAGTCCGCAGACCGACGCTCTATCCATTGAGCCAAACCGGTTTCGGCTAAACTCAGATGTTTTTTTTTTTTGTTTTGTTTTTTTTTAAAATATATTTTATTGATTTTTCACAGAGAGGAAGGGAGAGGGATAGAGAGCCAGAAACATCAATGAGAGAGAGACATCGACCAGCCGCCTCCTGCACACCCCCCACTGGGGATGTGCCCGCAACCAAGGTACATGCCCTTGACCGGAATCGAACCCGGGACCCTTCAGTCCGCAGGCCGACGCTCTATCCATTGAGCCAAACCGGTTTCGGCTAAACTCAGATGTTTTTAATGGAGAACAAAAGATACCTCTATCACTTAGGAAATTACAAGGGTTTTACAACCTCAGTGTGAAGAACTATGAGTGAAGACAAGTATATTTCTTATTTTATATCACATGAGATTGTCACTACATAGTTACTTCACATGAAGGCTTTTTATTTTTTTTAATTTCTTTATTGATTAAGGTATTACATATGTGTCCTCCATTAATCCCCCAAACCCCCCCCCCTTTTTTTTAATTACATGAAGGCTTTTTAAAACAGTTTTATTTCAAACTAGGATTATGAGAGATAACAGAATGATTCACTTCTGTTCTGTCCTAGAATTCAGGAAGGTCCATGATCCTCTGCCACATCACCTGCGGTGTCAAAGCATTCAGAAGAATGTGGAACGATGCTGTGAATGTAATATGTTTGCAAATACAATTAATCAGAGCAGAGGTCATTACCTATTAAAGCAAAATCATGGTATGTCTGAGATAAGCGAAAAACTTATAGAATCAAATTTAAGTTTTGAAAACCAGAACAAAAGCTGTAACTTAAAGAATTCTGTTGAGTTGAATGGAGATAAGACATCCATTGTGCATGCTAACCATGAACAATTTTACACTGAAATCATGTTGCCTGTCAGTACCAAAGTGATTAATAATAAGTCCCAGATCAATGTAGAGAAAGCACATGTATGCATTGAATGTGGGAAGGCCTTTGTGAAGATGTCTCAGCTCATTGATCACCACAGAGTTCACACGAGAGAGAAACCTTATGGGTGTAGTCTGTGTGGAAAAGCCTTTAGCAGAAAATCCAGGCTCACTGAACATCAGAGAATTCATACAGGACTCAAACAGTATGAATGCACTGAATGTGACAAAACCTTCCTCAAGAAATCACAGTTCAATAGACATCAGAAAATTCATATGGGAGAAAAACCTTATACGTGTAGTGAATGTGGGAAAGCATTCATCAAAAAGTTTTGGCTCATTTGTCATCAGAGAACTCATACAGGGGAGAAACCCTATGGGTGCAGTCTATGTGAGAAGACCTTCTGTACAAAGTCTAATCTAAATAAACATCAAAAAACGCATACTGGAGAAAAACCTTACACATGCAATGAATGTGGAAAAGCCTTTGTTGAGAGAAATCATCTTATTGCCCATCATCGAACTCATACAGGAGAGAAACCCCATGAATGCCATCTATGTGGGAAGACCTTCCGTATAAAATCTAATCTGAATAAACATAAAAAGACCCATACAGGAGAAAAACCTTATAAATGTAGCGTATGTGGAAAAGGCTTTATCGAGAAGAGACGACTTATTGTACATCATCGAATTCATACTGGAGAGAAACCCCATGGATGCAATCTATGTGGGAAGACCTTCTCTACAAAGTTTAGTCTCACTGTACATGAGAGAATTCATACGGGAGAGAAACCTTATACATGCAGTGAATGTGAAAAAGGCTTTATCAAGAAGAGTCATCTTATTGAACATCACCGAACTCACACAGGAGAGAAACCTTTTACATGCAGTGAATGTGGGAAAGGATTCTCATTGAAGCAGTACCTTATAGGACATCAGCGAACTCATACTGGACAGAAGCCTTATGTATGTAGTGTGTGTGGTAAAGGCTTCACCATGAAGCGTGATCTCACTGTACATCAGCGAAATCATACTTCAGATAAACCATATATGTGCAATGAATGTGGAAAAGGCTTTATTGTGAAGCGTGGTCTCATTATACATCAGAGAACACACACAGGAGAGAAACCCTATGTGTGCAGCGAATGTGGAAAAGGCTTCTCGGTGAAAATGCAGCTGATTGTACATCAGCGAACTCATACAGGAGAGAAACCCTTTTTATGTAGTGAATGTGGGAAAGGCTTCTCAACGAAGCACTGCCTTATAGGACATCTGCGAACTCATACTGGAGAGAAGCCCTATGTATGTAGTGTGTGTGGAAAATGCTTCACCATGAAGCGTGACCTCACTATCCATCAGCAAAGTCATACTTCAGAGAAACCATATATGTGTAGTGAATGTGGAAAGGGCTTCATCGTGAAGAGTCGACTGATTGTACATCAGCGAATACACACAGGAGAGAAACCCTACGTATGCAGTGAATGTGGGAAAGGCTTCCCACAGAAAAGGCAACTGCTTGTACATCAATGGACTCATACAGGACAGAAACCTTATATATGTAGTGAATGTGGGAAAGATTTCACAGCAAAACGTAATCTCATCAGACATCACCTAAAACATACAAGAGACAAGCCCCAGGAATGTAGTGGAAAAGGCTTCATCATGGAAACTGATCTTACTTTACATTAGCAAAGTTATACTTAGGAGAAACTGTGTACATACAATAAACTGGGGAAAAGCTTTTCCCTGAAGACTCATGTCAATGTACATTAGCACACTCAGATGGGAGATAAAGTTTCTATGTGCAGGCAATATGTCAAAGGCTTAATTGGGAAAAATATGCTCACTGCACATCTGTGAATTCATTTGGAGAGAAACTATATATATGCAATGAATGTGGAAAGAGAATACTGTGGGTATTCTTCAGCAAACTCATCCTGTAGAGAAGCCATACAAATGTAATAAAAGTGGTTAAGGCTTTAGGAAGAAGACATGTCTCATGCAACATCAGAGATTTTACTCAGGAAGGACTTCCTTTGCATGTACTGAATGTGGAAAATTTGCATTCAGCAAAACGATCTTATTACCCATCAGATAATTCACATGGAAGAGAAACCCTATGAATGCATTGAATGTGGGAAAGCCTTCACTACAAATTCAGGACTATGTTTGTCAAAGAAAACATACAGGAGGGAGGCCCTAAGAGTGTATCAATTATGGAAAAGCTTCTGACCGCTTGTCAATTGTTAAATGTAAGAGATTTCACAGGTAGTTGCTTTGAGGTAAGCCTGTATGCAGTAAAGAATAACTTAATACAACAGGAAAGATAGAGGGGAAATGAATAACTTACTGCAAAGAATCTGGTAATATCTTTGTCATTTACCAGATTTTATATTAAAAAAAATTACAAAACAACTTGGATACAATCAGCCTTCAGAAAATATTTTAGGACAGTTATGTCTAAAAATTTATCCTGATATAAATCCTACGAATGTGACAGAATAGGAAATTCTTTAGTGGAAAGTAGAACTTACGATATGTGATAATCAGAAATCATGAATGAATATTTCTAATTATGGAAAAGCATCTGCTCAAAAGTAAGACCTCAATAGATGTCATTTTACACTAGACAAATAATTTTCTCTGGCAGGGATATGGCGTGGTTTGCAGTAACTCATGTTGCCTTATCATTTGCCAGAAATTCATGCAGAAATCACTCATGAACACATTCAATTTGGTGGACTTTAGCAAAACTTCCAGTAACTTAATGAAGAAAAGAATTCCTGAGTGAAAAAGCATTCTGTCACAAGTCTAAACCTCACAATCAGTTGGGGACAGGATACCTTCAGCTATAATTTCTAAAAATATATATATATATATCAAAGAGAAAGAGAGAGATAGAAACATCAGTGATGAGAGAGAAGCATTGATCAGGTGCTCCCCACACATCCCCTACTAAGAGTTGAGCCCACATTTCAGGCATGTGCCCTAACCAGGAGCTCCTGATCCATAGGTCAACAATCAACCACTGAGCCACACTGCCTGGGCCATTCAGCCATAATTTTAGTTGCCTTGCCATTGACTTTATAATTTTTAAACAGTTACAATTATCCTCATCATGAATAAAATTTTAATGTATACAACAGAGGAGTGGTCTATGCCTGTTTAATTATGTAATTAAATTGTGCACTTCTTTAGTTCTATTGGTTATTTCAAAATACATGAAGTACCTAAAAATGAAACTGATATTCCTTTTTAAGGATACCATTTTAATGCATTTGACCAAGTATATAAGTAATATCAAGAAACTTATAAAATTAATATAAACATGATGTTATTAATAACTTTTAATTTTGAATTAAATTTAGAATCACGAAAACGGCAATTTTCTTTTTTGTTTGTTTCTAAAACCATAATATTATATGTTTTAGAATTTCATATAAATGGAATCATACATCTGTCCCCTTTTTCCCTTCATTAATCCCCTCCAGCTTGCCCTCACCCCCCCATCCCAGGCTTTCACCACCTAGTTGTCCGTGTCCTTGAGTTATGCATGTATAAATACAAGGTCTTTGTTTGATTGCCTCCCACTCACTCACCCTCCCCCACCTTCCCTCTGAGATTCTGCACTCTGTTCTCTGTTTTCATGTCTCTGGATCCTCTGTTCATCAGTTTATTTTGTTACTTAGGTTGCACATATGAGGGAGATCATGTGATACTTATCTTTCTCTGACTAGCTTATTTCACTTAGCATGATGCTCTCCAGGTCCCTTCATGCTGTCTCAAAGGGTAAGAGATTATTCTTTTTTATTTCTGCATACTATTCCATGGTGTAAATGTACCATGGAATTTTTTTATCCACTCATCCTCTGATGGGCATTTGGGCTGTTTCTATATCTTAGCTATTGTAAATTGTGCTGGTATGAACTTAGGGGTACATATTTTCTTTCTGATTGGTGTTTCGGGTTTCTTGGGATATATTCCTAGATGTCAATAACTGGATCAAATGGCAGTTCCATACTTAATTTTTTTAAAAAACTTCAAACTGTTTCCATATGTCTGTACCAGTTCAAATTCCCACCAGCAGTATACTAGGGTTCCCTTTTCTCCACATTCTAGCCAGCACTTGTGATTTGTTGATGGTAGCCATTCTGGCAGGTATGAGGTGATACTTCATTGTCATTTTAATTTGTATCTCTCTGATGATCAATGACTTTGAGCATTTTTTCATGTCTCTGGCCACCTATATGTCCACTTTGGAGAAGTATCTATGTAGGTCCTTTGTCCATTTTTAAATTGGATTGTTTGTCTTTCTTTTGTTAAGTTGTATGAGTTGCTTATATATTTTGAATATTAACCCTTTATCAGATGTATCATTGCTAAATATTTTTTCCCATACAGTGGGCTCCCTTTTTGTTTTGTTGATGTTTTCTTTTGCTGTGCAGAAGCTTTTTATTTTAATGTAGTCCCATTTGAAAAATTGCAATTTTCTAGAGATTGTCTAAACTCCCTTCATGTACCTATCTATTCCCATAGTCACAGTTCATTATCAAGTAAAGTAAAAATGTTACAGTGCTGTTAACTACAGGATTTATTTGTATCTCCACTTTAAACCTGTACTCATTTCTGTTTGTTTTATATATAGTTTTTTTGTTTTGTTAGAAATTTTATTATTTTCTGTTGTTAATCCTTACCCAAGGATATTTTCCCATTGATTTTTAGGGAGTGGAAGGCAGAGGGAGAGACAGAAAGAGAGAAACATCAATGTGAGGGAGACATGCATGGGCTCCAACGAGGGCCAGGGATCCAGCCTGGAACCAGGATACATACCCTTGACTGGAATTGAACCCAGGACCCTTAAACCTGGGGGCTGATGCTCTATCCAATGAGCCAAACTGGCTAGGGGTATATATAGATTTGAGAAATTTTATCACATACTAGAGGCCCAATGCATGAAATTCGTGCACAGGTAGGGTCCTTAGGCCTGGCCGGCGATCAGGGCCAATCGGGGCCTTCCAGCTGCCGGCCGGGGCCTCCCCTCCCCGGCTGCTGGCTACCAGCTGGGGTCTTCCTTCGTTCCGCGCCACCCCCTGGTCGTCACTGCACATAGTAGCAAGCGATCGAACTCCCAGTCTCCCAGTTGAACTCCCAAGGGGACACTGCATATTAGCCTTTTATATATATAGATTAGAAAAATGGAGACATTTAGCAGTACCCTTTTGAGATTGGCTATTTGACCTTGTCTGATATAGAAAATACATACATACGTGTTCCTGGCATGGAGCTCCTGAAACCCTTGTAATTCACAAGTGATAATAGACTAGGAGCATCTTTTGTTTTATTGAGGCTACTCTGGTTGGAAATTTCATCTCCACCCCACACATCCAGAGAGGGGTGAGCGTCTGGAAACGGAGTTAATGATCAATCATGCCTACTTAAGAAAGCCTCCATGACAATCCCAATAGGATGGGGTTTGGAAAACTTCCAGGTGTGTGAAGACATCCAAGTATGAAGAGTGTGATGCACCCTAACTTCATGGGACAGAGCTCCTGTGCTTCAGACCCTTTCAGACCTCACACTATATATCTCTTCATCTGGTTGTTCATCTGTAACTTAAAGATATTCTCTTTTTTATTATTATTAAATATGTTCTCTATTGATTTCAGAGGGGGAGAAGGAGAGAGAGAAACATCAATGATGAGAGAGAGTCACTGATCAGCTGCCTTCTGCATGCCCCACACTGGGGATCGAGCCCAAAACCCGGACATGTGCCCTGACCATGAATTGAACCCGGGACCTTTCAGTCCGCAGGCCGACACTATCCCCTGAGCCAAAACAGCCAGGGCTTAAAGATATTCTTTAGTAAAGTTGTAAATGTAAGTACATTTTCCCCTGAGAGTTTGTGGGAACCTTCATTTGAAGCCAAGTCAGAAGTTGTAGATAACCTGGAGAGCTACTACATATGATTAGCATGCATGTGAAATGGCGAGGGAGCAGTTTGTGGTACTGAGCCCTTAACCTATGGCACCTGACACTATTGTGTCCGAATTGAGCTAATATGTTGGATATCGGTTGGTGTGGAGAATTCCTGGTTCAGGGAACTCCCCGCTTTAATGCACACACTCTCCTGGTGACCAGGCGTGTGTGACAGTAGCAGTAGTGAGAGAATAGGAGAGGCACAAGATGGAACTGCAGGTTTTTCTAAGAAACTTCAAGTGAATTCAACCTAAGATCCAGCCCCAAGCCCTCTAGGGAAAGCATGTCAAACTCGCGGCCTGCAGGCCACATGTGGTCCACAAGGAATATTTTTGCAGTCCAGCCAATATAACTATGTAAGAAACATTTTAATAAACATTTCGTAAATTAATTTTTACAATATCCTGTTATATATAATTATTAATAAACTACAACGTTCGCTAATGACTGATTACTATAATCTTGTTGCATTCACTTCCCTTACACACATTATGCACAGGTGCACCATTTCTCTCCACTAATACTAGCAGTGAATATTTTAGCAGCTGATGGCCACCTCATTAGTCTTGGACTGACTTGTTTGGTGTGCACAACAGGAATTACTTTGGTTTTGGAGAACAAGAAAAATAGGTTTATTTGCATTACACTTATTCATTTGTGCAGTTATTCAGTGTCTGGTAAGTTAATGTTCAAGAAAAACTAATTTTTATTAAAATGTTCTATTATTTTATGTTAATAATTACTCATTTATTTCAGCCCTTTGTATTCAGCATGTCTCTATGGAAATAAACATACGTTTCTATGAAAATTGACGCTTTTGTTTTTTTGCGGCCACATAAACTTTGTGTTCTGTGGAAACTGATGAATACAGTGCCTCCCATGCCTAGTTGGCCTTCAATAGGTTCCAGCCTCTAAAAACTTAAGTAGTAGCTCTGCACTTGAGACCATGTCTTGCAGAGAGGAAGGCACTGGCGTGGTCATAAGACATCTCTCTTTCCTCCCACCAGGCAGAGGCATACCAACAGTTATGGCCACTCCCATCAGAAACTTCAGATTTTGCTGAATGAGGACCTAGAACCTGTGGGAGGTCAGAACTCAGACTTCCAGAAATGACCCCGAGACCTGGACACCCACATCTCCTGGCCCTTTGGTATCCCTAGTGACAGCCAAAGTACTTGGGGTGAGAGCACCAAATTGGAAATAGTTTAGTGCCTGGGTTCAGCCTCTAGCAGCTACGGGTGGAGTTTCCAGAGGCTTAAGGTCCGGTGAGCCTGAGTCTATGTGAATCCCGAGTGAGGGGCCTGAGGTCAGTGGAGCAGGAATGCGTGTGAATGTTGGTGTTCGGGAGCTTTAATCCAGTCACTGAAGAATCTGAGCATCAGTGTGGGGTTTTTTGGTTCAATCTTAGTCTGAAGATATTGACAACTGAAGGTCTGATACTCAGGGCTTAAGGTCTCCCTGTCAACCCTGCTGGGCTTGGGGAAGGAAAACTGGCAAGTGTCAACCAATGAGCCATTCTTGTCATCTAGGTTAGCTATTTAATCTAAATCCAAATTAATCCAAGCAGGGAGGAATATCATTGGACAGCTGTCTGGGGAGAATTTCTGATTGCGAGGTTGCTGTTTGGGGAGTACAGAGTGTCTCCGGGTTTGAGAACAAAGGAGTCTGGAAGTTATGAGACCCACCGTCCCAGGCTAGTGGGTGTTTTGAAGCTCAGCGTTTGGATGTTGGAAACATCGGCAGTTGTTCAAGTCCAAGTCCCTTATCAAGGTTCCTATTAAAATGCTGTCTACTAGACCATTTGGGATCTTGCTGTATGGCATACCTTGTCGGTTTGGATTAAGTAAACTCCTATAAAAATTTTTTTTTGTCTTGTCCTGGCTGGGTATCTCAAATAGAGTATTGTCCCAATATGCCAAGGTTGAGGGTTCAATTCCTGGTCAGGGCACATATCAAAATCAACCAATAAATGGAACAAACTGAAGGCTCCCTTCCTCTTTACCTTTTTCTCAAAAAAATATATATTTTTTGTCTCCTGCTCTTCTCAATGTTCTCACAAATCAGAGTAGCTCACCTTGATCCAGTGTTATGTCTATGAGTAAAGAAGGCATTTTTTTTAAAAACCTTACCACAAAGTTTACTGTTGGAGATTTGCTTTCCTGTTTATTGGACACAAGTAAACACAACGATTGCTTAAAGTTCTCATTAGTCAGTCCATTTCATTTAAAACAATTTAGGCTGCCTTTCCAAAAATTTAAATCTTGTATGAACATACATTCCAAAGTCTGCCTATCTTCTAACATGGCTGTACCTTTTTGCATTGTCTCTGACAAATAAAAGTCCCAGTTTCTTTACCGTATCACCAGCATTTCATATTTTCTGTTTTTTAATTTTAGCCATTCGAATATCTGGGTACTTATATCACTTTGCAGTGCTAAACTGTAATTTCCTAATAACTAATTATGTTGACCATCTTTTCTTATGCTTAATTCCCATCTGCTTTTTAAAAAATACATATTTTTATTGATCTTAGTGAGGAAGGGAGATAAAGATACAGAAACATCAGTGATGGGAATCATTGATCAGCTGCCTCCTATAAGCCCCCTATTTGGGATTGAGACTGAAACCCAGGCATGTACCCTGACTGGGAATCGAACTGTGACGTCCTGGTTCATAGGTGGATGCTCAACCACTGAGCTACACCGGCCAGGCTCCCCTCTGCTTTTAAAAATATATTTTTTTATTGATTTCAGAGAAGGGAGAGTTAGAAACATCAGTGATGACAGAATCATTGATAGGCTGCCTCCTGTACAACCCACAATGGGGACCCAGACCGCAAACTGGGCAGGTGCCCTGACCAGGAATTGAACTGTGACCTCCTGATTCATAGGTCAATGCTCAACGACTGAACCACGCAGGCCGAGTCCCATCTGCTTATTAAAATGTGTGTGTGTGTGTGTGTGTGTGTGTGTGACACACACAATTGATTTTTTATAGAGAAGAATAGAGAGTTAGAAACATCAATGAGAGAGAAACATCCATCAGCTGCCTCCTGCACACTCCCTACTGGGGATGTGCCCGCAACCAAGGTACATGCCCTTGACCGGAATCGAACCTGGGACCCTTCAGTCCCAAGGCTGACGCTTTATCCACTGAACGGAACTGGTTAGGGCCAGACCTTTTCTCTTTACAGGATTTTATTCTCTGCCGTTTGGAAACTTTTTTTTTTTTTTTTTTGCGTGTTTTAAAATCCTCACCCAAGCCCTAACCGGTTTGGCTCAGTGGATAGAGTGTTGGCCTGCGGACTGAAGGGTCCCAGGTTCAATTCCAGTCAAGGGCAGGTACCTTGGTTGCAGGCACATCCCCAGTAGGGGGTGTGCAGGAGGCAGCTGATTGATGTTTCTCTCTCATCAGTGTTTCTAAGTATCCATCTCCCTCCCTCTCTGTAAAAAACTCAATAAAATATATATTTTTAAAAATAAAATCCTCACCCAATGATTTCTTGAGAGAGTGGGAGGAAGGGAGGAGGGAGAGAGAAACGTCCACGTGAGAGAGACATCCATTGGTTGCCTCACACTCGCCCCTGGCTTGGAACCTGCCACCCAGGTGCGCCCTTGACCAGGAATAGAGCCCCGTCGCCCTTTGGTCTGCAGGAAAACCGGCAACGGCTACTTGTGCGGTTTATTTATTTATTTATTTATTTATTTAAGAAAAATGTTGTACAAACTGTAAAATAAAACCTGCAGTCATGACCGGGATGGGGTTGCTCGGTTGGAGCAGTGTCCAGAGCACCAGGAAAGTTGCGGTTTGGAGGTTTGGATTCCTGTGAGGGCAATCCTGGTGGGGGCATAAAGGAGGCAACCCATCTTTGGACCTCTCCCTTGTCAATGCTTTTCTTTCTTTGTCTCTCACTCCCTCAAAAAAAAAAAAAAGGAGAGAGAGAGAAGAAAGCTGCAGTGGTATCACTTCTTTGCCCAGACCTCCCAACGCAATTTGCCTCCCGAAGCTTGAGTGTCTGAAAATACACTCACTTTACACAAGAAACAAAGTACCAGGAAACGAGATAAAATTCGTGAGCTTCTCACCTGCCAGCCATCCCTGGCTACTCCTTGCGAAGTCCCGGCTTTGCCTTCCGTACGGCAGTCAGGCCTCCCAACATGGCGGCCCCCATGCGGCGGCGGCGGGACAACAGGGAGCCGCCATATTGCCGGGGAGGGGAATGCGGAAGTCGCTTGGGGTTCTGCACAGGCCTCAGGTCCTCGCCCGCCGCCGCCACGGGCTGACGACATATCTGAGCGCCGTTTCCAGCAGTCGAATCCTTTGGCGGGAGTGTAACAGTTGGACACCCGGTGGGCTGGAGAAAGCAGGTCAGTGCGCTCTTGCCCTTTGAAGTTTGTAAAGAAAGTTTCGTCTCCTGCGAGGTTTGTTTCTCACCGAGCACGTGACGTCACAGGGTGGAAGGGGTGCGGCTGGACCCGTGGGATTCGCGGCGGGGGTCGCGTGGGGGTCGCGGCAAGGTGTTTGGGAGGAAGCAGGTGTGACGCTCCTGCCTGCGGTTGGGGTACCTTTGGGGTCCTCGGCGACTCGGGGTCGGTAGAAATCAACGACAGGGTCCCGACCGTCAGGGCCTTTGCGGGTCTCTGTGAGGGACGCGGGTGATCGCGGAGTCAGGTTCCGGTTCGGGGTTTCCCGTGGGGCTCAGTGAAGTGGGGGCCGGCGTGGATGCCGTCGCGTGAGGGCGTCGGGTCCAGGATTCGGAATGAGAACGGGCGTGTGGTCAGGGTCTCGTGAGGCGGAGGTTTGGTTGCCCGGGACCCCGGGCTGGTGTTGGGCTGAGGTTCCGACCTGAGCCGTCGGGAGGGGCGGCCTCCCGGCTGGAGTGTGAGGCAGGGTCCCTGCCGTGACTGAGCGGGTGATGGACGAGCTGCTGAGAACATTCCTGCACGTGAGTTCCGGTGCCGATGTGCCCTCATGTTGGGGGGGGGGGGGGTAGCTTAGATGTCAACTCAGAGAAGGCGGCGGAGCCCAGGCAGGTGGGGAGGAAAGCCCTGCTTTTGGCTCCTTACCCCGGGGCTGGCTCCCCGCCGTGGAGAGACTCACCCAGCCTCACCCGTGGGTCCCTCGTCCTTTTGAGCTCCAAGCGCAGAACCGGGTCCCGGACACCCGGACGGTCCCGGACACCCGGACCCGCGGCCCTGGAGCCGGGTCCCGGACACCCGGACGGTCCTGGACACCCGGACCCGCGGCCCTGGAGCCGGGATACCTGTCCGTCCCTGTGCCCGCTGCTCCCCAGCCCGGCTTCCTCCTGGTGCTCACCTGCCGGCCGCACACCCTGAAAGGGCAGTTCATTCCAGCGTCCTCCATTTTAGGTGACTATGTCCCTAGCAGGACACAGTAACATGTCGGTTACCCAACCCACCGTTAGGTAAGCCAACAAAAATGTGCTGGGAAATAACCTAATAAGGCAAAACCACTTCTTCCTGCTGTTAGACCGCATCTTGCTTCCGCATCCTGCACCCGCATAAGCAGGCCCCGGCCTGCACCCATCCAATCAGGATAGGCCAACTCTGTAACTTGAGCAACACTCCATCCCCCGATCCCCTGCCTATAAAGCTACTGTGTAACCAAGGCTCGGGACTCGCAGCCACTGCTCTGTGTTCAGAGTACGCTGCGAGTCCCAGCATGCTGGTCTGAATAAACCCTTTGTTCTTGCATGAGATCGTCTCTTGGTGCTCCGTGAGTGCGGCTAGCGTTCCGGGCTTAACATTTGGAGGTTCCACCGAGATAACTGCGGCCGCCTTCGGGCTCCAACAGACGCTTCTCGGGGTAAGTGACGGCGCCTTTTTGAATAAGAAATTGTTTAGAAGAACAAAAGGGCCTCTTGTCAAGGCTGGCGAATCTGTTCGGTCTGGTGGCTGTCGGGGAGGGACGTGAGTCTCCCCCGACTGCGGCTGACAGACGTGTCGGGAGGTCGCAGGCCACATCCCCGGGGGACGCCCTGGTGGAATCTGGAGAGGGCCGGGGATGCCTGGATTCCTCTCATCTGCTTAATATTGACTCTGAAAGTCTGTTGCCAGCTAGGTCAATTGGCTCTGTGAGGCCTTCTTCTTGGATCCTTTGATTTTTGTCTCAACGCTTTGTGTCTGTCCTTGTCTTTTGTTCTTTGTTCTTTGTGGTGTGTGTGTGTGTGTTCACAGTCATGGGGTAGAGTACTTCTACTCCTTTGTCCCTGACCCTGGACCATTGGTCAGAAGTCAAGGGGCGAGCTCAAAACCTTTCCCTTGTCATCAGAAAGGGCAAGTGGCAGACCTTCTGCTCGTCCGAGTGGCCCACCCTTAATGTCGGATGGCCTCCGGAGGGGTCTTTCCATTTGCCTCTCATAAGGGAAGTGAGGAATCTTGTTTTCCAGCCTGGCCGACATGGACACCCGGATCAGGAGCCTTACATTTTGGTTTGGCAAGACTTATGTGAACATCCCCCGGCGTGGGTCAAGCCCTTTTTACCCCCTGATTCTCTCCCTAGGTCGTCGGTCTCTGTTCCCGAATCTACTATTCTTCCTGTAAAGCCAGCTCTGCCTTCCCCTCCACCCTCTGCTCCCCCGGTTCTTCCAGACTCACAACCTGATCTTATCCTTCTTGATCTCTCGCCACCCCCTTATGCTTCGGCCGGAGCATCGCGATGCGACCAAGGGCCTCCTCCGGCACCTGGCCCAGTTCCTCCGCCCGTGTCCCCGGCGGCGGCCTTCCCAGATTCTACCATCGAGGGCCCCCTGCCACCACCAGGCAGCGGACCAGCACAGCGGACTCGGAGCCGATTCCAACCGGATGAAGGGCCTGTAGCCACTACTCTGCCGTTGCGCCCATACGGGCCAATGGTAGATAATGGGGAAGGGGGGGAAATGCCGGCCCTCCAATATTGGCCCTTTTCCTCCTCAGACCTGTATAACTGGAAAAATAATAATCCTCCTTTTTCTGAAGACCCCACCCGACTGACAGGTCTCGTGGAGTCTCTCATGTTTTCTCATCAGCCCACCTGGGATGACTGCCAACAGCTATTGGGGACTCTCTTTACCACTGAAGAGAGAGACCGCATACTTCTAGAAGCGCGAAAGAACGTCCCGGGACAAGACGGGCGTCCGACGCAGTTGCCGAACATCATTGATGACATCTTCCCGCTGACGCGCCCTAGTTGGGATCCGAATTCTCCGGAAGGTAGGGAGCATCTGTCCTCCTATCGCCAGGCTCTTGTGGCAGGTCTCCGGGCAGCCTCCAGGCGGCCCACTAATTTGGCCAAGGTAAGAGAGGTCGTTCAGGGTCCCACTGAATCTCCCGCGGTCTTTTTAGAAAGGCTAATGGAAGCCTATCGGAGGTTCACTCCCTTCGACCCACAGTCAGAGGACCAAAGGGCTTCAGTGGCCATGGCCTTCATTGGCCAATCCGCTGCCGATATACGGCGTAAGCTACAACGCCTGGAAGGATTGCAAGACCTCACCCTTAGAGATTTAGTCAAAGAAGCAGATAAAGTTTTTCACAAAAGGGAGACAGAAGAAGAAAAGGAAGAACGAAAGGAAAGGGAGAGAGAGGATGCTAGAGACAAGAAGAGAAATAAGGAATTAACTAAAATCCTGGCCACAGTGGTAGATAGCGGAAAGAAACAGAAAAAAAAGGGAGGCAGTACCGGGCCACGACCGAGCTTAGACCCGAACCAGTGTGCCTACTGTAAGGAACACAGGCACTGGAAGAAAGACTGTCCTAAGAGACCCAAAAAGGGCCTGCAGGCTAAGCAGCCTGCCCTGTTAGCCCTGGATGAAGACTAGGGAAGACGGGGCTCGAATCCCCTCCCCGAGCTCAGGGTAAAATTTGATGTGGAAGGGACCCCCATTAACTTTGAGGTGGACACCGGAGCTGTTTACTCGGCGCTACAGGCCCCTCTGGGGCCTCTGTCAACTAAAAGGTCCCTGGTGAGGGGTGCCAACGGCAGCCGATACCGAGCCTGGACCACCAAAAGAACTTTGGATTTGGGAAGGGGAAAGGTCCACCATTCCTTTCTGGTCATACCTGACTGCCCGGCTCCTCTTATGGGAAGAGACCTGCTCACCAAATTAAAGGCCCGCATCACCTTCAACCCAGGAGGGCCAAAAGTGGAGTTCCTAAGCCCCCTAGTTCAGGAACCGGTGGTTACTGCCCTGACGATGTCTATAGAAGACGAATATCGCCTATATGGCTCCCCGATAAAGGAGCAGGATATGACAAAATGGCTTAAAGAATATCCCGATGCCTGGGCAGAGAAGGCCGGACTGGGACTAGCCAGGGATCAACCCCCAGTAGTGGTTGCCCTAAAGACCTCAGCAATTCCAGTCCGGGTAAGGCAGTATCCTATGAGTAAGGAAGCCAGGGAGGGGATCAGGCCACACATTTTGAAGCTACTGCAAGGAGGTGTCTTGAAGCCCTGCCAGTCAGCCTGGAATACACCACTCCTTCCCGTTAAGAAACCGGGGACTGGGGACTATCGACCAGTGCAAGATCTGCGAGAAGTTAATAGTAGAGTACAGGACATTCACCCCACTGTCCCAAACCATTACAATCTTCTGAGTTCTCTTCCGCCTGACAGGAGTTGGTACACTGTATTGGACTTAAAAGATGCCTTTTTCTGCCTGCGGCTCTACGAGGGCAGCCAACCACTGTTCGCCTTCGAATGGACCGACCCGGAGGCTGGTATTGCTGGACAGTTAACTTGGACCAGGCTACCCCAAGGGTTTAAAAACTCCCCCACGATCTTTGATGAAGCTCTCCATCAGGATCTGAGAGCCTTCAGAACCCAGCACTCGGAGGTAACCCTGCTTCAGTATGTAGACGACCTACTGCTGGCGGCATCGTCACAGGAAGAATGTGAGTACGGGACTCGCTCCTTATTACAGGAGCTCGCTCGGCTTGGGTATAGGGCATCAGCTAAGAAGGCCCAAATATGCAGACAGGAAGTCACTTTCCTGGGGTATACTCTCCGGGGAGGAAAGCGCTGGCTGACTGAGGCGCGAAAAAAGACTGTGGTGCAGATCCCTGCACCAACTTCCAGGAAGCAACTCCGAGAGTTTCTGGGGACGGCTGGGTTCTGTAGGCTGTGGATTCCGGGATTTGCCTCCCTAGCCGCCCCTTTGTACCCGCTCCTGAAGGGGGATGCAGAATTCTCTTGGGGGCCTGAACAATAGCAAGCCTTTGATGAGATAAAGAAGGCCCTGCTATCAGCCCCGGCATTAGCACTTCCTGATGTTGAAAAGCCCTTCACCCTTTATATAGAGGAGCGAGGGGGAGTGGCCAGAGGGGTCCTAACTCAGGCGTTAGGGCCCTGGAAGAGACCTGTAGCCTATCTGTCCAAACGCTTGGACTCGGTAGCTGAGGGCTGGCCCCGCTGCTTGAAAGCTATAGCTGCAGCCGCCCTGCTAGCCAAAGATGCAGATAAACTAACCCTGGAGCAAAGACTTACTATTGTGGCCCCCCACATGCTGGAAAGTATTGTCAGGCAGCCCCCCGACCGATGGCTCTCGAATGCCCGCATCACACACTATCAGAGCATTCTACTGGACAGAGATCGAGTAACCTTTGGACCTCCAGTTGTTTTAAACCCTGCCACCCTACTCCCGGATGAGGCTGCAGACCCGGTCCTGCACTCCTGCCAGGATATCCTGGCCGAAGAAGCAGGAATCCGTCGTGACCTGAAGGACCTCCCATTGCCAGACTCGGAGGTGACTTGGTTCACCGACGGTAGCAGCTTCCTACGGCACGGTAAGAGACGCGCGGGGGCGGCAGTAGTCAACAAGGACAAGGTCATATGGTCCGCAGGGCTGCCAGAAGGGACTTCTGCTCAGAAGGCCGAGCTGATCGCCCTCACAAAGGCCTTAGAACTGGCGGAGGGAAAGAAGGCTACAATCTACACCGACAGCCGTTATGCCTTCGCTACTGCCCATGTACATGGGGCCATATATCAGCAGAGGGGGCTCTTGACCTCAGCAGGAAAAGACATAAAACACAAGGCTGAAATCCTCCAACTACTTGCAGCTGTCCTATTGCCCTCCAAATTAGCTATTGTCCATTGCCCCGGCCATCAAAAGGGGTCGGACCCTGTAGCTACAGGGACTCGGCGAGCGGACGAAGAAGCTAAGGCGGCGGCTCTTAGAGGAGCAGAGGCTCTAGCACTAGTGGCCAAAACTCCCGAGGCGCCCGCACCCACAGAAAGCCAGGGGCAACAAGCAACTTCCTACTTGCAGCATGTGCACCGGCTCACTCATCTAGGGGCTAGGAAGATGCAGGAACTGCTGAGAGAGCAGCCTTTCTCCCTGACTGCGTCGGAAAACAAAAGATTGACGGAACAAGTAGCTAAGAATTGTCAGGCCTGCCAGGTTGTAAATGCACATCCATCCCAAACCTCAGATGGAAAGAGACTTAAGGGAAATAGGCCTGGCCAGTTCTGGGAAGTAGACTTCACTGAGATCAAACCAGCTAAATATGGGTTAAAGTTTCTTTTAGTTTTTGTAGATACCTTCTCAGGATGGGTGGAAGCCTACCCCACCCGCAGAGAAACCGCGCAAGTGGTGGCTAAGAAAATTATGGAAGAACTCTTTCCTCGATTTGGACTACCACAGGTAATCGGGTCTGACAATGGACCTGCTTTCGTGGCCCAGGTAAGTCAGGGCGTGGCCAAGGTATTGGGGATCAATTGGAAATTGCATTGTGCTTATCGTCCCCAAAGTTCAGGGCAGGTAGAAAGAATGAATAGAACAATTAAGGAGACCTTAACTAAATTGACCATAGAGACTGGCAATCAGGATTGGACCATGCTCCTACCTTACGCCCTGTTCCGTGCTCGGAACACACCCTCTCCCTCCATGTATAACCTCACCCCTTTTGAGATTCTGTATGGAACCCCACCTCCAATCTCAAAAATGACGCCTGCCACAGATCCGAACTTATTATCCCATGCTCCTCTACTTGCCAGGTTAAAAGCTCAAGAGGGAATCCAGCGATTTGTCTGGAAGCCCCTGGCCTCTGCTTACCAGCCAGGAGACCTCAAGGTGCCCCACTCCTTCTGCGTTGGAGACTCAGTGTTCATGAGGAGGCACCAGACCCACAGCTTAGAGCCCCGGTGGAAAGGACCCTACATAGTGCTGCTGACCACTCCGACTGCGGTGAAAGTAGATGGCATCGCATCGTGGATCCATGCTTCTCATCTCAAGCCTGCCCCACAGCCAGGACCTGAATGGACAATGGAAAGGACTGACAATCCTCTTAAGCTTCGCTTTCGCCGTAAGCCCTTGCCTGCCCAGTCTGATGGCAGGTAACCCCCATGCCCCCGTGACCTTAGCCTGGGAAGTCGTCAACCCAACAGGACAAGTGGTCTGGTCGATCGAGGGCACCCACAACCCAGGTACCTGGTGGCCCACATTACACCCCGATATCTGCCAACTGGCCGTTGGCCTGGACACCTGGGACATAGATGACTATGAGGACCCTAATAACATCCCAAAAGACAACCCCTACAGTAGCTTAGGATACGAGATAACATCTAGCGAGAACAACCTCCCAGGGTGTCGTACCCCACACAAACGCTACCTCCTCAAGGCCCTCACCTTCTATGTTTGCCCAAAAGATGACCGGAGCCGACAGATGATGCGGCAATGCGGTGGGCCTGAATCCCTCTATTGTGCAGCGTGGGGGTGTGAGACCACGGGGACAGCTTATTGGGTCACTGGATCAAAATCAGATTGGCTTACTGTTCACTGGAACAGCACTAGGAGGGAATGTGCTGCAAGTGCTTTGTGCAATGGGCTGAACATCTCCTTTACGGAAATAGGTAGAATGAGCAACAAACTTAACCGCTGGTATAAGGGGAGGACATGGGGACTTAGGTTCTATGCCTCTGGACATGACTTTGGCCTCTGGTTTACTGTCAGGCTACAGAAAAGGACCACACCAGTCCTTGTGGGGCCCAATCTGGCAATTCGACCGGTCCAGCCATCTCGCAGTCACCAGTCAGTAAGAATGAGGGCAACTCCTCCCCCGGTTACTGCCACCCCAGAAAGCACCTCGCAAGCCCAGAATAGCAAGGCCCCTGCCCTAACAGGACCAAGTGGTAGGTTCCCTCTGTTCAACCTCATAAGCGGGGCCTACGCTGCTCTTAATGCAACCCAGGACGGATTAACTCAGTCCTGCTGGCTCTGCCTCTCGGCGGCACCCCCTTACTATGAAGGAATTGCTGTAAATGGGACCTACAACCTAACGAGCAACTCCTCTGCTTGCAATTGGGGGAATAATCACCAGCTAACCCTCCCTGAGGTTTCTGGCAGAGGACTCTGCATAGGAAACCCCCCTTCAAGTTACCAGCAGCTATGTGCCAGAGCTGTCCCTATAAACTCCACTAATGAGTACCTGGCTTCAGAGGCCGGGACCTGGTGGGCCTGCGACACTGGCCTAACCCCCTGTGTGTCCGCTGCTATTTTCCATAACAGTCACCATTTCTGTGTTATGGTTCGTTTGTTTCCCCGGGTATTATACCATGGGGCAGACTCGTTCGAAGAAAAAGCAGAAGGGCAGGTCACCCGCTTCAGGAGGGAGCCCCTGTCACTCACTTTGGCCATTCTCCTGGGGGCTAGAACAGCAGTAGGAATAGGAGTTGGAACCACAGCTCTTATCCAAGGGCCTAGCCAGTTACAACAGCTCCAAGCTGCCATAGACCAAGACTTAAAAGAATTAGAAACTTCTGTAACAGCCCTTAAAAACTCCCTCACCTCACTCTCAGAGGTAGTTCTGCAAAATAGACGGGGCCTGGATCTCCTATTTATGCAGGAAGGTGGACTTTGTGTAGCCCTCCGAGAAGAGTGCTGTTTCTATGCTGATCATACAGGGGTAGTTGAAGAATCCTTGACCAAACTCCGACAGCGGCTGGCCGAGCGGCAGAAGGAGAGGGAGGCACAGAGAGGTTGGTTTGAATCTTGGTTTACACAGTCACCCTGGTTAACAACCCTCGTGTCAGCAGTGACTGGACCACTCATAGTCCTGCTGTTAATCTTCACCATAGGACCCTGTGTCCTAAATAAACTCATAAAATTCATACAGCAGAGGATAGGAGATATTAAGCTCCTAATCATCAGGCAGCAATATGCAGCCTTGCCTGAGTCAGATGGTCTCTAGGATTAGAAACTGCCCACAAGAAAAAGGGGGGAATGAAAGGGCAGTTCATTCCAGCGTCCTCCATTTTAGGTGACTATGTCCCTAGCAGGACACAGTAACATGTCGGTTACCCAACCCACCGTTAGGTAAGCCAACAAAAATGTGCTGGGAAATAACCTAATAAGGCAAAACCACTTCTTCCTGCTGTTAGACCGCATCTTGCTTCCGCATCCTGCACCCGCATAAGCAGGCCCCGGCCTGCACCCATCCAATCAGGATAGGCCAACTCTGTAACTTGAGCAACACTCCATCCCCTGATCCCCTGCCTATAAAGCTACTGTGTAACAAAGGCTCGGGACTCACAGCCACTGCTCTGTGTTCAGAGTACGCTGCGAGTCCCAGCATGCTGGTCTGAATAAACCCTTTGTTCTTGCATGAGATCGTCTCTTGGTGCTCCGTGAGTGCGGCTAGCGTTCCGGGCTTAACAACCCACACCTTCCCCTTTGGGGACAGAACTTCACTGTGTGGGGCGCCCTCCCGCTGGCCCGCTGACCCGCATCCCGGCGGCCCAGTGAGTCTCGGTCTGTCTCAGCCCCGCGGTGGCTCCAGCTCCCTCGCTAGTGCCCGAGCGACTGTGAAATGGACTGGGGCGCGGGGTGGCGTAGGTCTAGCCAATGTAAGTGAAAGTGTGCCTGGTGGTTTCTCGGGACATTTTCTCTTTTATTTATTTATTTACTAGTGGCTTGGTGCACGAAATTCATGAGGGGGGGTGCCTGCACCCTCTCCAATCTGGGACCCCTGGGGGGGATGTCCGACTACCAGCAGGAGGACATCCCTCTCCAAATCTGGAACCGCTGGCTCCCAACTGCTCACCTGCCTGCCTGCCTGCCTGATCGCCCCTAACCACTCAGTCTGCCCATAGCCACTAACCACTCAACCTGCTGGCCTGATCAACCCCAACTGCCTCCCCTCTTCCAGCCTGAGCACCCCTAATTGCCCGCCCCTGCTGGCCTGATAGCCCCCAACTGCCCTCCCTTGTCTGCCTAATTGCCCCTATCTGCTTCTTTCTCGCCCCACCACCATGGCTTTGTCCAGAAGGATGTCTGGAAGGTCTAATTAGCATATTACTCTTTTATTCGTATAGATTTATTTATTTATATATTTTTTTTATTTCAGAGAGGGAGGGAGAGGAAGAGAGAAACATTAGGAGAGATTCATTGATTGGCTGCCTCCTGCACACCCCCACTGGGGATCGAGCCTGCAACCCTGGGCATGTGCCCTTGACCAGAATCGAACCCAGGACCCTTCAGTCTGCAGGCCGACACTCTAGCCACTGAGCCAAACCAGCTAGGGCCATTTTCTCTTTTAAATTAAGAAATACCTTGAATATCTTTTTCCGTGTTGTTGAAATATCGTCTGAAGATTAATTTTCTGTCCTTTCTAATGTTTACAATTTATTTTTATCCCAATCCATTGGTTCAACTTTCCAATACAAAACAGGAAATTGGGGTTGTAGTGAGTAACGGAGTCCTGTTGCTTACCCAGAAAACTCACCTGCCACAGTGTCTGGAGTTAACACTTTCTAGGAGGGTAGGATCATGAAATTGTGATTCATCCAGGATTTCAAATTTAATGACATCAGTGTATTTATATTCTTCTTTAAGACTCAAGAAGCTCCCTAACGGTTTGGCTCAATGGATAGAGAGTTGGCCTGCGGACTCAAGGGTCCCAGGTTTGATTCCGGTCAAGGGCATGTACCTTGGTTGCGGGCACATCCCCAGTGGGGAATGTGCAAGAGGCAGCTGGTCAATGTTTCTCTCTCATCGATGTTTCTAACTCTATCCCTCTCCCTTCCTCCCTGTAAAAAAATCAATAAAATATATATATTTTTAAAAAGACTCAAGAAGCTTCTTTAATGTGCTTTATGTCTCCCATAAGTTGTTAGCACCAGTTTTCTTTCCACCCTTCTCACTACAAACTGCTGTATGGCAGTTTTTCTTATTGTTCATTACACTGTGTCATTGGTAGTCTAGATTGTTTGTTCTTTTAAGGACAAGATTTTGGTATTATTGAGTTCTTCCATTGAATTGTTAACTTAAAAAAATCTGCAACTTAAGAAGTTTAAAAGCAGTATTTACATATATGTGTATGTGTACTGCTCGCATATGTAAGAAGCAACACTCCAACACCCTAGTGGTGTTCTGTGAGCTCCCCCCCCCCCCAATTATATTACATCCTCTCACCCACAGGTAATTACCATCTACTCTCCATACCAAGCACTTTAAGCTTTTCTTTATAGTTTTTTAAAAAATATATTTTATTGATTTATTACAGTGAGGAAGAGAGAGGGAATAGAGAGTTAGAAACATCGATGAGAGATGTTTCTATCCACTGAGCCTAACCGGTTTCGGCTTTTCTTTATAGTTTTATCATGTAATTAATCTTCCTGATCTTTATAGTTTATTTAGTTTACCCATTTTATTGATTTTT
Source organism: Eptesicus fuscus (assembly GCF_027574615.1). Lineage (NCBI taxonomy): Eukaryota > Metazoa > Chordata > Mammalia > Chiroptera > Vespertilionidae > Eptesicus > Eptesicus fuscus. The sequence goes on from NC_072493.1 coordinate 45,034,231, forward strand.
TACAGAGAGGAAGGGAGAGGGATAGAGTTAGAAACATCTATGAGAGAGAAATATCAATCAGCTGCCTCCTGCACACCCCCTACTGGGGATGTGCCCGCAACCAAGGTACATGCCCTTGACCGGAATCGAACCTGGGACCCTTCAATCTGCAGACTGACACTCTATCCACTGAGCCAAACCAGTCAGGGCCTACAAAGTGATTTTTGTGTGTGTTCCCAAATGGGGTTCAATCTCCCCCGACTGCCAGCGTGGATATCTGATTGTCCCTGAGCCGTTTTTTAAAAAGACATCCTTACCCTCCTCTCTGCAGCGCTTCCTGTGTCATCACGTCTCTGTCTATACATGAGTCTGTCTGTTCACAGGCATTCCATTCTGTTCTTTGGCTGACTTGTCTGTTGTGCTAACATGGTGCTGTCGTAATTAAAGTAACTTGAAGCCCTCATAACTGACGGAGCAACTCTTTCACCTGTTTTTAAAAAATATTTTTTTATTGATTTCAGAGAGGGAGAGTTAGAGAGAAACATCAATGATGAGAGAGAATCATTGATCGGCTGCCTCCTGCACGTTCCATACTGGGGGTGGAGCCCACAACCTGGGCATGTGCCCTTGACCAGAATTGAACCTGGGACCCTTCAGTCCGCAGGCCAGTGCTCTAGGCACTGAGCCAAACCAGCTAGCATTAGGACTCATCTGTTTTCAAAGGTGTGTATAGTTGTCAGGGATTTTGATTGGGATTTCAATGGGTCTTTATATACATTTGGGAGACATGGCATCTTTAAACTGTTTGGTTTTCTGAGCCATCTTCACAGTCCATCTTTCCATTTATTTAAATAAGACTATTCAAGTTTTTTTCTCAATATTTCTTTTTTCAAGGGAAACAGTGCCCAGCCCCTCTCCTTCCCCAGGCTCTGCTGTGTTAGTGATTTTCCTGACGCTCACCTGCTCCTGAGGCCTGGGGCGGGCATGGATGTCACTCCCCAGGTCTCCTGTGACACTCACCCCAATTAACCTCCAGGATTGATTCAGGTCAAGGACATGTACCTCGGTTGCAGGCTCCTCCCTGGCCCGGGCCCTGGTCAGGGCTCGTGCAGGAGGCAACAAATGATGTGTTTCTCTCACATTGATGTTTCTCTCTGTCTTTCCCTCTCTTCCACTCTCCCTAAAAATCAATGGGAAAATATCCACAGGCGAGGATAAATACATAAATAAAGGGACACTAGCAATCTGTGGCCTCGTGTGAGGTGAGTGCTCGGAGCAGTGTAGCATCGGGGCCCAGAGGAAATGCCCCACCCGTGGGGTTCTCTCCTCCGTCCTCAGGCCTGACTCCCCACGAGCAATAGAACCTCGTGAAGCAGGAGGACGCTGCGGGGTTGGTAGCAGCATTTCCGTGACGCCCCTGACCGCAGGCTGATTTCTGTACAGAAATACAGAGCAGACCCAACACACCGAGTCCGGGCCTCGCCCTCGCAGCTCTTCTCAGAGAACAGAAGGAAATGCTCCAGGCGCAGGGGATTGCGTTTGTTTCATCCTTCCCTTTCTTCATTGAAGAATTTGTAGAGGCCTATAAAAACCACCTCTGTTAATCTGAAAAGTATACATATATATGTATATGTTTTGTCTCTCAAAGATGTGACTGTGGCCCTGGCCGGTGTGGCTCGGTTGGGCGACATCCTGTGCACAGAAAGGTTGCCAGTTCGATTCACAGTCAGGGCACATGCCCAGGTTTCAGTCTGGATCCTCAGAAGGATCCAGGGGGTGCAGGAGCCAGTGGATCTATGTATCGGCCTCACATCGATGTTTCTCTCTCTCTTGGTCTAAAAATCAATAAAAAAAATTAAAAATATGTGAATGTGGTGTTTCTAGGTTCACAAGAATATTTTATCACATTATAGAAACTTGTAATTGGTTGAATGCACGAATGTCTGAATGCACAATTACAAAAGACAGGATGCGGCAAAGTTAGGTTTACAGTTGTGAGTGCAGAAAACAGCTTATTCTTATATATATTTTTAATATATTTTATTGATTTTAGAAAGGAAGGGAGAGGGAGAGAGAAACATCAATGATGAGAGAAAATCATTGATCGGCTGCCTCCTGCACACCCCCCTACTGGGGATGGAGCCCACAACCCAGGCATGTGCCCTTGGCCAGAATCGAACCTGGGACCCTTGAGTCCGCAGGCTGACGCTCTATCCACTGAGCCAAAATGGTTAGGGCTATTCTTATATATATATATATTTTTTATTCTTATATTTTTATTCATTAATTATTGTATTATTTTTTATGTGAACAACTGTTAACCTAACTTTGCCCACCCTGTATTTTACTAGGCATGTGATTATCCAACTGTATGTAAAATAAAACCTCACTTACTGAATAAGTTCAGCTTATAGAGTGAAAATAGCAAGAAAACTATCATTCCATCCATGTCTTCTAAGTCAGGGGTGGGGAACTTTTTTTTTTTTTTTTTGCTGAGGGCCTTTGAATATTTATAACATCATTCGGGGGCCATACAAAATTGTGAACTTAAAAATTAGCCTGCTATATTTGGTCACACATTAACTTAACTCACCCCTAATGCCTTGCAAGGCCAGACTAAATGATTTCTTGAGCCTTCTATGGCTGGAGGGCCGGCCAGTCTCCACCCCTGCTTTAGATTTTAAAGGACATCACCCTTTAAACAGCATGGAGTTGTCACAGGAACCCCTGACATTTAACAATGTGGCCATGGACTTCACCTGGGAGGAGTGGCAGCTCCTGGGCCACAGCAGAAGGACCTGTACAGGGACATGATGGTGGAGAACTCCCGCCACCTGGTGTCAGTGGGTGAGGACAGCTCCCCCGTGTCACTCAGCGGGTGCCCTGTTTTTCCTTCTCAGCTGCTTAACTTCAGAAGAACTCCAGTTCTCTGAGATGGTGGGATCTCAGGTCCTTCTCTTGCCACAAACAGGAGGGCATAATGTCCCCTCTCCTGAGAGAAAAGTCCTTGTGTTACAGATGGGAAACCTGCTCATTCCCTGAAACGTACCATTCTCCCTTATCTATTCTTTTTTGTTAACCCTAACCCGATGATATTTTTTAGAGAGAGTGGCAAGGAGGGGAAAAGACACAGGGAGAGAGAAACATCGATGTGAAAGAAACATCGATTGGTTGCCTCCTGCACATGCCCTGATTGGACCAGGTATGGAGCTTACAACCCAGGGACATGCCCTTGACTAGAATTGAACCTGAGACCCTTCTAGCCACTGAGACAAACCAGCCAGGGCTCATTCTCCCTTCTTGACAGACGCCAGCCCAATATAATATGTCTAAGTCTCTGTCATTGTTCCCAAGCAAGGTATCAAGCCAGCAAACCCGACGCACTCTCCAAGCTGGAACGCGGGGAAGAACCGTGGACTGTACAGCGTGGACGCCACTGTCTAGTCTCTCCAGGTGAGGGGGGGTGAGAGCCAGCAAGGCGGGCGGCTTGGGAGTCACATTCTAGTCAGAGGCGGCGTCAGAGCTGTGACAGTGAATGAGGAAACTCAAACCACCCTCCACGAATGAGAACCCTTTTTCCTTGTAGAAGTTTCAGGGAAAACATACCCTTTTTTTATCTGATAAAAAAGCTTATTTTATCCACCTCGTGTTTTTGTTTGCATAGTTTTCTTCCTCCTGGGATTCTCAGATCTTCCTCCTTTTTTTAAAAAAAAAAATATTTCTTTATTGATTTCAGAGAGGAAGGGAGAAGGAGAGAGAGATATAGAAACATCAATGATGAGAGAGAATCATCCATCAGCTGCCTCCTGCACGCCCCCTACTGGGGACCGAGCCCGCAACCCAGGCATGTGCCCTTGGCCGGAATCGAACCTGGGACCCTTCAGTCCGCAGGCTGACGCTCTATCCACTGAGCCATGCCGGCTAGGGCATCTTCCTCCTTTTTAACCACAGTCACAGTGTCTGCCTGTGTTAGCACCTCTCTTGCTATGAAATCCCACTTTCCAGGCCTCTCCGGAAAGATGGAACTTTGAATTCATTGTTTTTTTCTTGCTACTGGGCCTTCATGGCCGGGATGGAAATAGTGATTTCCCTCCGTAACATCCAATCCACCTTGGACGCTGTGTCCCCGTGGTAACCTGCTTTTTCACGACACATTCATGTCCTTCTTCACTCCTCTGCCTCCAAGGTTCTTAATTTTCAGTTCTCCTCACTCTTAAAATTTCCTCTGTTCTCATGAGTTAACCTCTTTCTGTTCTGTGACGTGGACTCCCAAATCGACTTCTCCCTCATTATTGTCTAATGTACACTTTCTTTTTAAGTATTTTACTCATCATCATGGAGGCTGGTCTCTGATTTCCCATTTTGTGAGAGACCAGGAATCATCTTCCCTTTATTCGCTTTTTTCTTTTATAATTTTTTTTATTGTTGTTGTTAATCCTCACCTGAGGATATTTTTCCATTCGTTTTTAGAGAGAGAGGAAGGGAGGCGGAGAAAGAGAGAGAAACATCGATGTCAGAGAGACACATCAATTGGTTGATGGGAAGTTCAAAGAGTTGAATCTGGAATGTGTTTGTGGAACTTCTAGGAAATTTGTCTGCATAGCCTGTAATGAGCAAGAGGGAAAATGACTGGGAGTAAGGAAATGGGGCGGCAGCTGGAAGTTCCAGGATATTGGTCACACGTTGCCTGGGGAGGCCATTGAAGACCTTGCTTTCATTCCTAATGAGTTGAGAAACCAGTGGGGACTTTTGGTAGACGAGTGGCATAATTTAACTAATTCTTAAAGTGGACCGCTTTGCCTGTGGTGTAGAAGGGAGGCATTCTCAGGGAGAGGAGTGTACTGTTATACTTATGGTTACAATTTCTGATGGTAAAGCAATAGAGATCAAAATGACCAAAGATAAAAGGTGCATAGGAAATAATTCAGGAGTCACATGAAAAGTGCTAAATTGCCTGACCTAATCAGGTGAGCCTTTAAAAGTGTCTAGAGTTAAGAGACAAGAAGCAGAAATAGCAGAGGTGCTGTCCTATTAGCTTTAAAACAAACTGTCATGTTGTGGAGAGGGTCAGCTATCAGGAAACAGCAAGCAGACTTAGGCAGCTAAGGGCCTCAGTCCTACAACCACAGGAACTGAATTCCGCCAACAGCCAGTGAGCATGGAAGAGGTCCCCAGGTCCAGGTGAGATCACTGCCCTGGCTGACATCTTCATGCACTTTTTTTTTTTTTTAAACAAGAGAGAGAAATGAAGCATCAACTTGTTGTCCCACCCACTTATGTATTCATTGGTTGCTTCTTGTGTGTGTTTTGACCAGGGATCACATCCACAAACTTGTAATCAAGAGGACACTCTAACCAACTGTGCTGCCTGTCCAGGCCTTTACCCAGCCTTGTGTCCCTGAGAAATGGCTCCAGATAGGCTATGCTTGGACCCCTGTCCCATGGAAACAGATAATAATTGTATATTGTGTTTTTAACAATTGTTGAATTCTGCCAGCAATGATGTTTGGCAACAAGTGTGAAGGATTGTCAACCAGGGAAGCTGACCCAGCTGAAGTCAAGGGGATTACATGTTGTCCAAAGACTCAGACACACAAAAATATGCACTCCCCATAAATCACATTGCTCACAGGAACTATCTGGAATGGCCTAAGACCTCTGTCATAAAAAGATACTTATATCAGGCAGGATATTCCAGGGAATCTGAGGTTATCTTCCAGTAATCAGTCAGGGACAGTCCTTCCTTTGGAATGTGCAAGGATGGTGTGACTCAGGCCTGCTGAGTTAACACTTTACTGCATGTCATCCATCCCTCTGTATGGAGGAACATAGGACAGTATGTCCCAGCCAGACCATTAGTTGGGGTTTTAATTATAGAAGTTTTTGTCTAAGTTGGAGATTCTTGCTGTGGGAGAGTTAAGTTGTGTGCAGAATGAAGAAGAATGGCAAGTTTCTGGACGATGATAACTCTCAATAGTCTGTTATGCTTATCCAGAAACCAGATTCTTGGGATCCACATCCTTACTCACCGTGTATTTGTCTGTACACCTGGGTCTGCAGATATGCACCTGATCACATAGCCAATGTTTGTTTGCTTCTCTTCCGAGGGCTCACTGAATTCCAAAACATTACCTGTGCTTCCACCTTTTATTCTACATGTTTTTTAAAACACAGTTTCATTTAGGACTCTTTCTTTGAAGAATTTGTATATGTTGATGGGATCCACATTGCTATTTTCAGATAAGACCTTTTTAAAAACATATATGCAGCCCTGGCTGGTTTGGCTCAGTGGATAGAGCGTTGGCCTGCGGACTGAAGGGTCCCAGGTTCAATTCCGGTCAAGGGCATGTACCTTGGTTGCGGGCACATCTCCAGTAAGGGGTGTTGCAGGAGGCAGCTAATCAATGTTTCCCTCTCATTGATGTTTCTAACTCTCTATCCATCTCCCTTCCTCTCCGTAAAAAAATCAATAAAATATAAATTTTAATTGAAAAAAATATATGCAACCATTGTCTTCATGCTTGTACTTGGAATTGTAATAATCACCTTAAACTTTGTTTCACAACAAAATCTAGCTTTTCCCCTCATTCTGGACTTTAAAAATATTCCTTGTGGAATACTATGCTGCCATAAAAAAGAAGGAATTCCTACCATTTGCAGCAACCTGGATGGGATTGGAGAACATCATGGTAAGTGAAATAAGCCAGTCCATGAAAGAAAAATACCACATGATCTCACTCATCTATGGATAATAAAGAAAATTATAAGCTGTTGAACAAAAAGATAGATACAGAGACAGTAAAGCATCAAACAGAAGGTCAAATTACAGCGGGAAGGTTAGGGAGAGGTGGGGGAGATAAGAGATCAACCGAAGGAGGATTACATGTTGTCCAAAGACTCAGACACACAAAAATATGCACTCCCCATAAATCACATTGCTCACAGGAACTATCTGGAATGGCCTAAGACCTCTGCCATAAAAAGATACTTATATCAGGCAGGATATTCCAGGGAATCTGAGGTTATCTTCCAGTAATCAGTCAGGGACAGTCCTCATTTTGTGTGTCTGAGTCTTTGGACAACATGTAATCCCCTTATGCATGCATATAAGCATAACCAATGGACACAAAACTCTGGGGGGGTGAGGGCATGTATGGGAGTGGGGTATGTGGGGGGGAGGCAATGGTAAGATATGTACACATATAATACCTTAATAAAAAAATGAAAAAAAAATATTCCTTGTTTCTTTGGGAGGCATTCCACCTACCTAGTCAATCAAGCCACATGATTCCTGGAGGAATGTTTTAAGTCCTCACTTTCTTTTTTTTTTAAAATATATTTTATTGTTTTTTTACAGAGAGGAAGGGAGAAGGATAGAGAGCCAGAAACATCGATGAGAGAGAAACATTAATCAGCTGCCTCCCGCACACCCCCTACTGGGGATGTGCCCGCAACCGAGGTACATGCCCTTGACTGGAATCGAACCTGGGACCTTTCAGTCCGCAGACCGATGCTCTATCCACTGAGCCAAACCGGTTAGGGTAAGTCCTCACTTTCTTTACCTCTTCTTCCTTCTCCCATTGAACCAATCGGTGAACCTTGTTTTTTATTTGTTTGTTTGTTTATTATTTTTAAAAATATATTTTTATTGATTTCAGAGAAGAAGGGAGAGGAAAAGAGATAGAGAAACATCAATGATGAGAGAGAATCATGGATCAATTGCCTCCTGCATGTCCCTTACTGGGGATGAGCCCTTGACTGGAATCAAACCCGGGACCCTTCAGTCTACAGGCCAATGCTCTATCCACTGAGCTAATCCAGCTAAGGTATTGTCTTCTCTTTAAATACACAGTAGGCAAAAGTAGGTATACAGTGGTGACTAAGCGAAACACAGTGTTTATTCTTATTATTTATAGACTATTGTTTCATTTCACATATGAACAGCTGTAAACCTTCTTTTGCTGCACCCTGTAAATCCTGATTTTGTCCACATCTCCCATCTCCATTGTTCCTTTCAGCATGTCACACAGGCTGTGGTTGCCTTTGTTACTTTGCTTCATGTGTCTATACATAGAATTATTCAACCTGGGTTTCCTACAAAGTTAACTCAATTCTGACACTCTCTACCTAGAAATAGGGTCAGACGCTACAAGTTACAAATTCAGTGCCATAAGACAAGTCCCACTTCAGTGTCAGTGGCAAGTCCATCTGGCTATAAATTGGAGGTTGTCATGAGTCCCCTCCTTGGATTAAGGTAATTTGCTAGAGCAGCTCACAGAACTCTGAGAAATACTTATGTTTAGTGGTTTTGTTTTGTTTTTATAAAAGATACAGATGAATAGGTACATGGGACAAGGTCTGAAGTATTTCTAAATACTGGAGGTTCTGTCTTTATTGAACTAAGGTAAACCAACCACCCAGTGGGCACAAGGATGTATTCACTAACCCAGAAACTCATCAGAACTAGTTAAGAGTTTTCATAGTCTGACCGGTTTGGCTCAGTGGATAGAGCGTCGGCCTGCGGACTCAAGGGTCCCAGGTTCGATTCCGGTCAAGGGCATGTACCTTAGTTGCGGGCACATCCCCAGTAGGGGGTGTGCAGGATGCGGCTGATCGATGATGTTTCTCTCTCATCGATGTTTCTAGCTCTCTATCCCTCTCCCTTCCTCTCTGAAAAATCAATAAAACATAAAAAAAAAAAAAAAGAGTTTTCATAGAGCCTTAATCTCTAGGCCTTTTCTCCTTTCTAAGAGGTCAGTTAGTGGGGCTGAAAGTCCGACCATTAAATCATTTGGGCTTTCTAGTGACTAACTCTATCCTGAGAGTATATAGGAGCCCTGTGCTCTCATCTCATTAGCATAAACTCAGCTGTTTTTTATGCAGAACAAAACATACTTCTGTCACTCAGGAAACTGCAGTGGTTTCACAACCTCAGTGTCAACAACTATGCATGAAGACCAAATATATTTCTTATTTGACATCATATAGGATTGTCACTAAATAGTTACTTTTCATGACGGCTTTTTACAAAACAGTTTTATTTCAAGCAAGGATTGTGAGAGATTACAGAGTGATTGCCTGTTCTCTTCTGTCCTAGAACTCAGGAAGGTTGATGATCTGCAGCATCACTTGCAAATCTTCAGAAGAGAGTGGACCGAGGGAAGAGAGTGGACCGAGGCTTGAACATGGTATATTAGCAGATGTTGTTAATCAGTGTGGAGATCATGCTCTATTCAAGCAAAATCACAATGGTATGTTTGAGATAAGTGAAAAACCTTTAAAATCAAATGAAAAATTTGAAAACCAAAACAGAAGCTGTAACTTAAAGAAGTCTGTGGAGTTTAGGGAGATGGAATATGTATTCTTCATGCTAACCGTGAACAATTTTACACTGAAATCATGCTGCCTGTTAGTACCAAACTCATTAATAATCAATCCCAGGTCATTCAGCCACAGAAAACTCACAATGTAGAGAAAGCCCAGGAGTGCGTTGGAAGTGGGAAAGCCTTTATGAAGATGTCTCAGCTCACTGATCATCAGAGAGTTCATACTAGACAGAAATTTTATGGGTGCAATCTCTGTGGGAAAGCCTTCACCAGAAAATCCAGGCTCACTAAACATCAGAGAATACACACGGGACTCAAACAGTATGAATGCACTGAATGCGACAAAACCTTCCTCAGGACATCCCGGTTCAACAGTCATCAGCAAATGCACATAAAGAGAAACCTTTTATGTGTAGTGAATGTGGAAAAGCATTCATCCAAAGTCTCGGCTCATTTATCATCACCGGACTCACACGGGAGAGAAACCCCATGGATGCAGCCTACGTGGGAAGACCTTCTCTACAAAGTTTAGTCTCACTACCCTACCCATCAGAAAACTCATTCAGGAGAGAAACCTTATACATGTCCTGACTGTGGAAAAGGCTTTATTGAGAAGAGTCGTCTTATTGCACATCAGCGAGCTCATATAGGAGAGAAACCCTATGTTTGCAATCTATGTGGCAAAACCTTCTCTACAAAGCTTAATCTCACTACGCATCAGATGACTCACACAGGAGAAAAGCCTTTCTTATGCAGTGAATGTGGGAAACGCTTCTCAACGAAGCACTGTCTTATTGGACTTCAGCGAACGCATACTGGAGGGAAACCTGTGTATGTGTTGTGTGTGAAAAAGGCTTCCCCATGAAGCGTGATCTCACTGTACATCAGCGAACTCATACTTCAGATAAACCATATATGTGCAATGAATGTGGCAAGGGCTTTATTGTGAAGAGTCGTCTGATTGTACATCAGCGAATGCACACGGGAGAGAAACCCTACGTATGCAGTGAATGTGGGAAAGGATTCCCAGTGAAAATGCAGCTGATTGTACATCAACGAACTGATACGGGAGAGAGACCTTATGTGTGTAGCGTATGCTGGAAAGGTTTCACAGCGAAGTGTAATCTCATTAGACATCAGCTGAAACTACAGGAGAGAAGCCCTATGTATGTAATTTGTGTGGAAAAGGCTTCACCATGAAGACTGACCTCACTTTACATCAGCAAACTCATACTTAAGAGAAGCTATGTGCAATGAATGTATGAAAGGCTGCATTATGAAAAAATATTCATGTATATATGAGCAAAACTCACGCTACAGAGAATCCTTACACATGCAATAATTGTGGTGAAGGCTTCAGGAGGAAGACATGCCTTGTACAACATCAGAGGTTTCACTGAGGAAACACTTCCTTTGCATGTACTGAATGTGGAAAATTCTCCTTTAGCAGCAATGATCTCATCCATCAGAGAATTCACATGGGAGAGAAATCCTATGAATGTAACGAATGTGGTAAAACTTTCACTACAAACTCAGGATTCTATGTTCATCAAAGAAAACAGACAGTCGGGAGGCCCTAAGAGTGTAGCAATTGTGGGACAGCTTTTTAAAAATATATATTTTATTGATTTTTACAGAGAGGAAGGGAGAGGGATAGAGAGTTAGAAACATCAATGAGAGAGAAACCTCGATCAGCTGCCTCCTGCACCACCCGCCCCCCCGCCCCCGGCATTGGGGAGGTGCCCACAACCAAGATACATGCCCTTGACCGGAATGGAACCTGGGACCCTTCAGTCTGCAGGTCGATGCTCTATCCACTGGGCCAAACCAGTTAGGGCTACCTTTTCTTTTAAATATGTTTTTATTGATTACAGAGAGAGGAAGAGGGAGATAGAAACACCAATGGTTAGAGAGAATCATTGATTGGCTGCCTCCTGCACACCCCATACTGAGGATCCAGCCTGAAACCTGGGCATATGCCCTGACCGGAAATCGAATTGTGACCTGGTTCATGGATTGAAGCTCAACCACTGTGCCACACAGGCCCTTTTCATAGTCACATCCTTGCCCTAATCCTAGTTTTTGGCATCACAGTTCTCTTTGTACCTATAATTTTTATCATTTGTGGAATATTAGAAAAATTGAGTCATTCAGCATGTATCCTTTTGAGATAGGCTATTTGACCATGTGAGATACAGACAATACAGACTGATCTCTGTCTCCGGTTCTTGGTACAAAGCACCTGGTACTCTTGTAAATTTCTAAGTGATAACAGGTAATACGGTTTAGAAATAGAGTTCGTGATCAATAATGCCTATTGAGGAAGGATCCTTAACCCTTCCATTAGGAGGATATGTAGAGATCTTCTAGGTGGGTGAACACATCCGAGTATGGGGAGGGTGCTGCACCCCAACTTCATGGGAACAGATGCTCCTGTGCCTGGGCCTCTCCCAGACCTTACACAAAGCATATCTATTTGCCTGTCCATCTGTAACCTCATGATGAACGTTTAGATGTGCATTTGTTACCACTGTATCTTTGGTGAAATGTCTGCCTAAGCCCTGACCAGTTTGGCTCAGTGGATAGAGAGTCGGCCTGCGGACTGAAAGGTCCCAGGTTCGATTCCAGTCAAGGGCATGTACCTTGGTTGCGGGCACATCCCCAGTAGGAGGTGTGCAGGAGGCAGCTGATCTGTGTTTCCCTCTCATCGATGTTTCTAACTCTCTATCCTTCTCCCTTCCTCTCTGTAAAAAATCAATAAAATATACTTAAAAAAAAAAATGTCTGCCTAATCTATGGATGCTAGCGTTTTTTTTTATCAAAGGGACAGGGAAACAACAAAGATGTATGTTGGAATTTCATTCATTTTGTGCCTTTTTTTCTTCCCTTTATGCAATAAATTTTCTTTATATTGGGATAGTTAGTTCTAATATTTTTTCAATTTTTCATGCTCTGCCCAATGTAATGAACACTTTCTTTTTTTTTTTTTGTAATCCTCAGCCTATGATTATTTTTTCTGAACAGCTTTTATTATACACACGGGGTGGGGCTCAGTCCTTCTTAGCTGCTGCCTTTCTCGTGGCTGCAAGGACATTGCTCAGCTCCTCTCCCTTCCTCTTGGCACGGATGTGTGTCCCCACACTTTTCTTGATGCATTTCAGGGCCCTCTTGTCCTTAGAGACCTTGACACTCCTGTGGCATGACACTCCTAGGGGGAGAGCCACACACTTCTTGGATCATGTCCCGTATGAACTTGGTGTCCAGGTGAGGTGCCCAGTGAGGCGGCTGTGCCTTCGCTTGCTCGTGTTCTTGGTGACCTTGTGGCCCTTGTGGAGACACAAGGCCATGGGGTAGCATAAAGCCATGGCTGTTGCTCCTCAATGGCTGCCGTGGCAGGAGGCAGCCAATGATTTTTTTCCCATTGATTTTTTAAAGTATATTTTTATTGATTTTAGAGAGGAAGGGAGGGAGAGAGAGAGATAGAAACATCGATGATGAGAGAGTCATTGACCAGCTCCTCCTACATGCCTCACACTGGGATTGAGCCCGCAACCTGGGCATGTGCTCTGACCTGGAAACGAACCGTGACCTCCTGGTTCATAGGTCGATGCTCAGCCATACCAGTTGGGCTTCCATTGATTTTTTTTTTTTGAAAGACTGGAAGGGAGAGAGGGAGGGAAAGAGAGAGAGATGTGAGAATGATACATCGATCGGTTGCCTCCCAAAGGCATTCTGAATGGGGATGGAAATCCAATCTGCAAGCTGGGTATGTGCTCTTGACCAGGAATCAAACCCACCACCTTTTTAAAATATATATATTTTTTTTATTGATTTTTTTTTTTTTTTTTTTTTTTTACAGAGAGGAAGGGAGAGGGGTAGAGAGCTAGAAATGTCAATGAAAGAGAAACATCGATCAGCTGCCTCCCTGCACACCCCCTACTGGGGATGTACCTGCAACCAAGGTACATGCCCCTGACCGGAATCAAACCCAGGACCCTTCAGTCCGCAGGCCAACGCTCTATTCACTGAGCCAAACCAGTTAGGGCAAACCCACCACCTTTTGCTGCACAAGTTAATGCTCTAACCTCTGAGGCGTAACAGCCAGGGCTGTAATGCACACTTTTAATTTTTACCCGATTAACATGCCCCATAGTTGTCAGAAGTACAGTCATTTAGTCATATAACAAGCCCTTGCTTTGTAGTGTTCTCCCATTTTCCTGGTCTCCTATATTAGTGGTTCTTAGTTTGGCACAGGATTCTCAGCAGGGGCAGATGGCACGCAGATGAGCAGGGCTTTGAGCCCCAAAGCCCAGGGCACAAGGAAATAGGAGGGCAGTGATCAGACTCCCCACGCCCTGGGTCAGACACCCTGGATTTGAATCCCAGATTTCTGAACTTCATTGGGACTCACAGATCAATAACCCTTCCCTCAAATCCGGGCCTCACTTTCTTCCTCTGCAACACGGGGTAAGGTATGTCTTTATCCCTGAGCTGTCGGAAGAGGTCAAGACTTAAGGTGTCCATTCCCAGTGCGACATCTATGCCTGCCGCCTGCCCGGACTGAACAACTCCAGCACCTGCCCGCAGAGACATTTAGGTACTTTTATTCCCCTAAATCCCAACAAGGCCCTGTGTTTTGGGGTGCCTTTGAGAAAGGAGTGAGGATGTTGAGAACCCGCCGACCCATCACTACAGCCCCCTGAATCCTGAATCTCAGTGGGCGGAATGTGACATGTAGGTGATAATGGTTCTTTTTTTTTCTTTCATTTTTTTTTCATTTTATTAGTCTATTTCTTGCATTCTGATTATTACCAGGGTCAAAACCTAGGCCGCCTGGCTTCTCTCTCAGACCAATTCTCTCAGGAACCCACCCCTGGAGGAGGAAACCAGTGGCTTCAGTCCAGAAGCTTCCTTGAGTCCGCAGGGGCAGCGTCCCCAGCCCTTCCCAGGTCGCTTGCCCACCACCCTGGGAGTTTTGTTTCTGGGTTGTTCTGGCCACAGGGGCTAAGCCCTTGGACCCTTCGTTGTTTTCTCCTACCCCCGTGGTCGGCAAACTGCGGCTCTCGAGCCACATGCGGCTCTCTGGCCCCTTGAGTGTGGCTCTTCCACAAAATACCACAGGCCTGGGCGAGTCTATTTTGAAGAAGTGGCATTAAAAGTTTCAGTTTAAAAAATTTGGCTCTCAAAAGAAATTTCAATCGTTGTACTGTTGATATTTTGCTCTGTTCACTAATGAGTTTGCCAACCACTGTCCTATTCCATCCAGCTTGCTGATTATTCTTTATTTTTTAAAATATATTTCATTGATTTTTTTTACAGAGAGGAAGGGAGAGGGATAGAGAGTTAGAAACATCGATGAGAGAGAAACATCGATCAGCTGCCTCCTGCACACCCCCCACTGGGGATGTGCCAGCAACCAAGGTACATGCCCTTGACCGGAATCGAACCTGGGACCCTTCAGTCCGCAGGCCGACGCTCTATCCACTGAGCCAAACCCGTTAGGGCTTGCTGATTATTCTTAACCACTCTAATCCCAGTAACCCCCCCAACCCCCACTTCCCCACCAGGGGCCTTGGCAAGAGTTGTGAGGCTTCCTGTCTTCACCCCTTCTCCCCTCTCCCGGATCCCCAACCCAAGCTCCAGGCCACTAGGCCTCAGGTGGATCCTCCTTAGACGGTGCCTCTTCTGGAGGGGCCTCCCCGGGTGCTGGCCTGTGGGCAGCCCCTCCCTGCAGCCAGGCTGTTTTCAGCCTGTGTCTCAGCCCCCAAACCCCCAGCCCCCGCCCGGGGAAAGAGATAGCCCTGGGTCTCCCCTTCCCCATCGATGACTCCTCCAAGCCCCTCCAGTGCCGTCTGCAGGACCACAGGCCCAGGAGCACGGGAGTCTGCAGCAGGAAGGTGACAGCCAGCACGCTGCCCCGTGTGCTCGCCAACCCCTGCAGATGCCCCAGCAGCACCCCGTGGCATTCTTGAGCCCAGAGGTTTAGGCTGGGCTGACTGGGATCGAAGAGGGGGTGAGCGTGGGGGTCTGAGAGCTGGGGGTTGCAGCAGGAAAAGGGACTCCGTCAATCAGATATAGGCCTTCCACGTTGCTCTGGATCCGGCTGCTCACTGCTCCTATCAGGGCGCGGAGAAATTCCTCTTCATCCCCCTCAGAGTGGCTTGAACAGAAACTCTCCCCGTGATAATGGTTCTTATTTAGGACTCTGAGGATCAATAAAAGTAACATAGTACTGCCCTGGCTGGTTTGGCTCAACGGATAGAGCATCAGCCTGTGGACTAAAGGGTCCCAGGTTTGATTCCGGCCAAGGGCACATGCCTGGGTTTCGGGCTTGATCCCCAGTAGGGGGCATGCGGGAGGCAGCCAAGCGTCGATCCTCTCTCATCACTTATGTTTCTATCTCTCCCTCCCTCTCCCTTCCTTTCTAAAATCAATAATATATATATATATATATATATATATATATATATATATATATATATATATATATACATATATATATATATATATATATATATATATATTTTAAAAGTAACAGTACTTTTCTGTGCCAGGATTCCAGGGTTAGCTTTTTGAGCATTTCCTCTTAATTATCAGAACAACCTTGGCAGTGGAAACCAATATAGAATTGCTGGGAAAGTTTAGTACTTGAGAAATGATATAGGTTCTCAGAGTTTATTCAATAGACAAGTTTCACATCCGAGCCAGTCTACTCAGTGGATAGAGCATCAGCCTGAGGACCAAAGGGTCCTGGGTTCGATTCCAGTCAAGGGTAGGTACCTCAGTTGCAGGTTCCTCCCTGGCCTGGGCCCTGGTCAGGGCGCATGCAGGAGGCAACCAATCGATGTGTTTCTCTCACATTGATATTTCTGTCTTTCCCTCTCTTTTCCACTCTAAAATCAATGGAAAAATATCCTTGGGAGAGAATAAAAAAACAAACAAGCAAAAATACAAAAACAACAATAACAACAAATCCCCAGACAACTCTCAGATATAAGAGACTGGATTCCAGCCCAGGATTCTGGCTCCAGAGCCAAAGACAATGTCCCCAGGCCAATGCTCTATCCATTGAGCCAAACCAGCTAGGGTTTCACCTACATTTTGAATGACAGGCAGTGATCCCATCCACTGAGGTGAGCTTGATACCTCAGTCTAACTAAGGATGTGGTTTTTTTAAAATAGATTTTTATTGACTTGAGAGGGAGAGGAAGGGAGAAGCATAGACAGATAGAAACATCAATGAGAGAGACATATCCATTGGCTACCTCCGGCACGCCCCTACTGGGGGAATGAGCCACAACACAGGCATGTATCCTGACTGTCCTGATCAGGAATTGAACCAGTTACCCATTGGTTCATGGATGGACACTGAGCCATACCAGCGGGCTCTTATTGTTGGTACATGGCTCTGACAGTAGGATGTGAATTTTGGAACCTCATATGCAGAAGTGATCCTGGAGACCTTCAGGATCCTGGTCTCACTGGCGAGGGCTCACCTCTCCTCCATGCACAGGCCCCACTACTAATGTTATTCTCTCCACTACGTGCAGAGTGGTTGTATGAGACCACTGTGCTCACCATGTCTTCCCTGCAGCCCAGACCATATTCTGAACACACGTCATCCTTTTCAGTTCCTTTTTGTCTGCGTGAGGGATCTTTGTGTTACAACATAGCTTGTTGTGTGTTTTTGCATACAAACCCTTACCCTATTGCCCAGCACACTTTGGCCACAACTGAGACCCTTACTCCAGATTCCAGTTAACCAAGAGATACAAATACACTTTTTAGGATACAAGCTATATTTAAAAAAATTAAATGTAGGTCATTTTAAAGAGAATAATAATGATGGTCACAGCTAAAGTCTCCTAAGCATGGACCTGGTATTAAGTCAGTTTCAGGCACAGTTCAAACTTCATTTGACCTCTATTATTTCAATTTTTTTAGCTTTGAGTTTTTTTAAAATATATTTTTATTGGTTTCAGAGAGAAAGGGAGAGGGATAAAGAGGTAGAAATATCAATGATGAGAGAGAATCATTGATTGGCTGCCTCCTGCACGCCCCCTACTGAGGATCGAGCCTGCAACCCAGGCATGTGCCCTTGATTGGAATCGAACCTGGGACCCTTCAGTTTGCAGGCCGAGGTTCTATCCACTGAGCAAAACCTGTTAGGGCAGCTTTGAGATTTTTTTCTTATTATGCTTTTTGTATTTTACAATATTTTATAGTTGCCTGAAGGAAACGATGTCAATGGAATGAGAAAATGCCAACCGAGCTACACCAGCCAGAGCCAAAATTTATCATAATTGAAGTTCAAATTATAACTAAATTATAGAATTCCAATTGAAGTTTATATTATACATCTCAGTTGAAAGGCTGGTCCTACATTCTTGTGTTACATTTGTCACATACATATTTGATGATGTAAGTAGGTTATTTATGTGATAAATTATTCCAGACTCTGCAATGCAGGCATACCTCTTTTACTGTGAGCGGCTGAACTGGGCACACAGATAATGTGTTTTCACTCACCACGAAAAAAATGATAACTTTCTTTAGGCATTTTCAAGATGTCTCTTTCATAGGATATATTTCTTTTTTTAAATCCTCACCTGAGGATATTTTTCCATTGAATTTTTCCCCCCACTCTATTCCCCATTCAATCTTGGCTGCCACAATCAGACAGACAGAAAGCGCGAGGACCCTTTTCTCTTGCATCTGCACTGGACCCATTGATTTTTAGAGATCGTGGAAGAGAGAAAGACAGAGAGAAACACCAGTATGAGAGGGACACGGATTGGTTGCCTCCTGTATGAGCGCCGGGCCAGGGAAGAGCCTGCAACCTAGGTAACTGCCCTTAACCTGAATGGAAATGGGACCCTGCAGTCCACTAAGTCAAACCAGCTAGGGCAGGATATGAAGTTTCTTAGCCCCTCCAGTAGCGGACCTCCACTTTTTCTTCCTGGAGTGAGGTGGAAAAACTCTTTTTCTTAATATATTTTATTGATTTTTTAAAGAGAGGTAGAGAAACGGATAGTGAGGTAGAAACACCGATCCGCTGCACCCCCCACTGGGGATGTGCCCGCAACCAAGGTACATGCCCTTGACCGGAATGGAACCTGCGACCCCTGAGTCCGGAGGCCGATGCTCTATCCACTGAGCCAAACCCGTCAGGGACCAGCCGAAATTCTTATTAGGCAAGTTACCAAGAACGCCCCGAGTGGCAAGGAGCTTAGCCAATGAGCGGTCAGAAAAGGCGTTTCCTGTGCAGCTCAGGCTAGGAGGCGGGACTTCCTGCATCTTCCTCACTGAGGCGTATTTTCTTCACCGAGAGTCAGGCTCCAGCGTGCTGAGTCCTGGTGGAGATACCTCAGCGGAGAAGGCGGGAGAGTCGTGGTTCTCCGAGCAAATACAAGGATTTTAAACTCCGCGTCGCAACCCTGGGGACCTGCGCCAGGGCCGGGACAGGAACCGCCCTTCCCGCGGCGGCCTCTTCTCCCGCAGCTCCCGCCCCGTTCCGCCCACAGAGTGTCATGGCGGCGCCGGCGCTGAGACGCGGGGCTGAGGTGAGTGCGCGTCCCCCGGGCCCCCACCGCCTTCTCACACCGAAAAGAACAGCCCGGGTGCAGGCGCCTGCCACGTCCTGCAGCTCAGCTCTGCGTAGAGGACCGTGAGGAAGGCGGAGGGGAGAGAGGACAGGGCTGACTGGCATCTGAAGTTCCCTTGCGGATGTGGGTGGTGACTATTGACGGAGAAATCAGAGGCAGGCCGGGAGGACGTCTCAGCCTCAGTCCGGGCTTTCCCGGCTGTGGGGTCCATCAGGGGCCTGGGGTGGTCCGGGACCCGGCTGGAATACAAGGACTCTCGGATGCCATATACCAGGTTCATAGGTGAATCCAGTGAGGTCCAGTGGCATTGGAGCAGGAAGGGGGCAGAGCTGAGGGAGTCAACCTGGGTCTGAAGATGGGAAGGGGTTAAAGGTTACCCAGTGGTGTGCACATCTGGAGGAAGTGTGAGCTGATGGTCCCCGGGACCTGGTGTGGGGACGTAAAGGCGAAGCATAAACCCACGCTTGGCCGTGTCTGGGAGGCATGGTCTAAGACGCGGCGATGGTATTGCTTGGCAGGAAGGCTGGGGCCCTGCAGTGATTGCCCAGAGCTTAAATGGCATTGCTGTCTACCCTCCCGTCTCCCAATCCTTCCCACCCATCCCAGCTGTTCTTGCTGAGGGCAGAAATAGTGATTGATGGGACTTGAAGGGAGATGAGCCAGCCTTAGAATTAGGCCCTGGAGGAGGTTGAAGTTGGGGAAGATGTGCAAGTAGAATTACTGGTTCTCAGAGCGGCAGCTCTGGTTTCAATTGTCTCCATTCTGACAGGTTGGCGTGACCTTTGAGGACATTGCCCTGTACTTCTCCAGGGAGGAATGGAGCCTCCTTGATGAGGGTCAGAGACAGCTGTACCTGAATGTGATGCTGGAGAACTTTGAACTTGTATCCTCACAGGGTAAGACCCTCAATCTCACCTGAACTTGGCTTTGCTATTTCTCTTGTCCCATCTCCCAGGGTGTGCTGTGTCCTCTCTTGTAGACTGTGGTTCTGCTTGATTTTTCCAGTTTCCTGGGTAGTTGCTGTCCTGGGGAGGGTGGGTCTGTTTCCCCTGCTCCCTTCTATTCCTGAAGTCCCAGTTCTCCCCGCTGTACTACGTTCACAGGAAGGACTTGTGGTTGGTAGTGTTGCAGGAAACCTAAGGGATTCCACCCTAATTAGTGAGGAAAGCATTTTCTATATTTCTGTTGGTCACTTGTACATATTTTTTGAAGAATTGTCTCTACCTCCTTATCCTGTTTATTAACTGTAGTTTGTGGTTCAGAGTCTTTTGATTACCTTGTATATTTTATATATTAATTGCTTATTACAGACAGGAACACATATTTTAGCATGTGCTTAATTGTGCTTTACAGATATTGCCCACCCCCCCTTCTCTTTTTTACAAATTCCATGTTATTGGCAAACCTGCATTCACCAGGTCTAGTGCCACCATTTTTCTAATAAGCTCAAATGCTGGTTGCCAGTGTTTAGCAATCAAGTATATTTTAAGTTATATATAGTTGGGTTTTTTTTGAGACATTCATTGCATTGTTACTAACCTGTAGTATATAGTGTTAAACATACCTTTATTATTCACTGGGAACTCCGACTACTTGTGTGAATTTCTAACTGTATCGCAGTATTTGCTTTATTGTGCTGATCCGAACTGAATCCACAATATCTCCAAGTGATTCCTTCATAGGATTTGGGAGTACTTTCTCCCATCCTCTAGATTGCCTTTCATTTCATTTTGTTTATTGCTGCTGTGCTGTGAAGAAGCTTTTTTTTTTTTTTTTTTTTTTTAATTTGTTGCAATCTGGACTGTTTATTTTTTCTATTTTACCTGGTGGTTGGTGTCACATTCAGAAAATCCTGTCCAAAACAAACCTCCAAAATTTTTTCTCTAGGTTGTCCTGAGGAGTTTTAAGTTTTAGTGCTGACCTTTAATTCTGTCCTGCAGGTTGAGTTAAATTTTATCAGTGGTGTCAAGTTTTGTTGTTGTACATGTGATTATCCATTTACATGTGATTATCCATTCATTGAAGAAACTATCTTTCCTTTCTTCTATGTCTTGCAGCTTTGACAAAGATTACTGGGTTTATTTCTGTGTTTTCTGTTCTGTTCTGTTGATGTATGTGTCTGTGTTTCTCTAGCAACGCACCGTTTGCTTGCTTTCTCTTTGTAATAAATTGAAGTCAGAAAGTGTGATGCCACCAGCTTTGTTCTCGCTCAAGATTGCTTTTGCTATTCGAGATCTTTTGGTTTTATATATTTCAACATTCTCTTTTCATTTCTTTATAAAATACCATTGGAGTTATCAGGATTGCATTTAATCTGTAGATTGCTTTGCATATTGTAGAAATCTTCATGATACTTCATTTTCTTTCTTTTTTAAAAATATTTTTATTGATTTCAGAGAGGAAGGGAGAGGGAGAGAGATAGAAACATCAATGATGAGAGAGAATCATTGGTCGACTGCCTCCTACCCACTCCCCACTGGGGATCAAATTGACAACCCAGGCATGTGCCCTTGCCTGGAATCAAACCCAGAACCCTTCAGTCCACAGGCTCTATCCACTGAGCCAAACCAGTTAGGGCTGAATTTAATTATTTTTTTAATTCTCACTGGAATAGTGAAAATATTTTTACCATTTATAGATAGATAGATGATTGATAGATAGATAGATAGATAGATAGATAGATAGATAGATAGATACATATACATATTTACCATTGAGATATATATATATTTTTTAGAGAGACTGAAAGGAAGAGGAGGTGGGGGATAAAAAGGAGGGGGGGACATTGATGTGACAAGGCACATGGATTGGTTGCTTCCCACAGGTGCCTTTATTGGGAGCGAGGATCCAACCTGCTATCCAGGTACCTGCCCTTGACTGGAAATTGAACCTAGGACTCTCCAGTGCGCAGGCAGATTCTCTCACCATTGAGCCACAATGGCCAGAGCTATTTATTTAATCTTTAAAACTTTTCCTTATTTATTTATTTAACTTATTTTAAAAATATATTTTAATTGATTTTAGAGTGGAAGAGAGGGAAAGAGAGAGAGAAACATCAGTCAAGAGAGAGAATAATTGATTGGCTGCCTCCTGCCTACCTGTGGTGACCAAGCCCACAACTTATGCATGTGTCCTGATGAGAAATCCAACAGTGCCCTCCTAGTTTATAGGGTTGATGCTCAATCACCAAGCCATACTGGCTGGGCTTTATTTATTTATTTATTTATTTATTTATTTATTTATTTACAGGATGGGTTTTTTTTAAATTTCAAGAAAAATGATCTTACATATAATACTATATGCAATAAACATTTCAAGAATAAAAGAATTTTAAGTATAATATTACCAAAACTGTACTAACATAGTATGATATCACAAAAGTTGTAGGAAATATTAAAAATCTGCAAATAACAGGATTACTTCTATTATAGTCTAGTCTATTTTCCCTCCCTCTGGTTCTATTTTTGTTCATCAGTTTATGTTGTTCATTATATTCCACAAATGAGTGAGATCATATGATATTTATCTTTCTCCGACTGGGTTATTTTGCTCAGCATGGTGCTTTTATTGGATATGAGTATTGCTACTCTAGCTTTTTTTTTTTTTTTTTTTTTTCCATTTGCATGGAGAATTTTTTTCTATCCCTTCACTTCTATCCTGTGTGTGTCTTTTGTTTTGAGGTGGGTCTTTTGCAGACAGCATATGGTTGGGTCATGTTTTTGTATCTGTTCAGCTACCCTACACCTTTTGATTGGAGCATTTATTCCATTTATATTTAGAGTTATTATTGAAAGGTACTTTATAGCCATTTTAATTCTGTATGGCTAGGTTTCTCTCTCTGTTTCTTCTTCTCAGTAATCTCTTACAGCAATCCCTTTAGCATTTCTTGTAATGCTGGCTTGGTGGTATTGAACTCCTTGAGCCTTTTTTTGTCTGGAAGCTCTTTATTCGACCATCTATTTTGAATGATAGCCTTGCTGAATATAGTAATCTTGGTCTCAGATCCTTGCTTTCCATTACCTTGAGTACTTCATGCCATTCCCTTCTGGCCTGTAGAGTTTCTGATGAGAAATCAGGTGTCAGCCTTATGGGAACTCCTTTGTACGTAACAATTTTCTTTTCTCTTGCTGCCTTTAAGATTCTCTCTTTGTCTTTAATTTTTGGCATTTTAATTATGATGTGTCTGGGCGTGGGTTTGTTTTGGTTCTTCTTGCTTGGGGTTCTTTCTGCCTCCTGAACTTGTGTGACATTTTCCTTTACCAGGTTACGGAAGTTTTCTACCATTATTTCTTCAAACACCTTCTCTATTCCTTTCTGCCTCTTCTGGCACACCTACTATTCTAATATAGTGTTATGTTTCACATTGTCCCACAGCTCCCTTAAGCTGTCCTCCTGTTGTTTCATTGTTTTTTCTTTTTGGTTCTCTAATTGAGTGATATTTTCAACTCTGTCTTCTAATTCACTGATTTGATCCTCAGCTTCCCCTAACCTGCTGTGTATTCCTTCCAGTGTGTTCTTTATTTGTGTTATGTCGTTCTTTATTTCAAACTGTTCTTTTTTCATAGTTACTATATCTTTTTTCATACTTTTGAGCATTTTTAACATCATTACTCTGAATTCTGTTTCAGATAAATTTTTTATCTCTGCTTCATTTATCTCTTCTGAAGAGTTCGCTAGTTCTTTCATTTGGGGGTTGTTTCTTTGTTTCCTCATTTTGGTTGTTTGGGTTTGTGACTGTTTTAGGTAG
This sequence comes from Eptesicus fuscus, assembly GCF_027574615.1. Lineage (NCBI taxonomy): Eukaryota > Metazoa > Chordata > Mammalia > Chiroptera > Vespertilionidae > Eptesicus > Eptesicus fuscus. The sequence goes on from NC_072493.1 coordinate 45,057,888, forward strand.
ATCCTCTATACCAGTGGTTCTCAACCTTTCTAATGCTGTGACCCTTTAATACAGTTCCTCATGTTGTGGTGACCCCCAACCATAAAATTATTTTCGTTGCTACTTCATAACTGTAATTTTGCTATTGTTATGAATCGTAATGTGAATATCTGGTATGCAGGATGTCTTAGGCGACCCCTGTGAAAGGGTCATTCGACCCCCAAAGGGGTCGTGACCCACAGGTTGAGAACCACTGCTCTAAACCTTTCAGTCTCTAGTGCAGGACAGTGTTAAAGGCTGTTTCTGACTAATTGGATCAGGCAAAGACTCAAAGTCTCCAGACTGATAGGATTCTGACTTGAATTGCCCCCAGGCAATTGTCCTTCAGGTGTGGTGAGAGTTGTGTTTTTTTTTTAGCAGGGTGGGGCAGTTGCTTCTGCCTGCAGGCTGTCACTTCTTTTTTATTTTTTTATTTTTATTCATTTCAGAGAGGGAGGGAGAGGGAGATAAAAAGAGAGAGAAGCATCCATGATAGAATCATGGATGGGTTGCCTCCTGCATTCCCCCTATTGGGGGTCGAACCCAAAACCCGGGCATGTGCCCTTGACCGGGAATCATATAGGGTTAGGGTCAGGGTCAGGGTCAGGGTTAGGGTTAGCAGGCCAACAGTCTGTTCACTGAGCCAAACTGGCTAGGGCTAACTGTTACTTTTAATCTCTTAAGTGGCCTCAGAGCATGATGTTTTCCAATAGGGTGTGGACTGTCTTCCCCCCAGGCAAGGCAAATGTCTCTGGGAAAGATGTCCTCCACTGAGTGAGGGTGTGACTCAGCCCAGGGAACTTGGGGTGTCTGCCTTCTGAGCTCCATCCTCTGAGTCCCCAGGCCTGGCTTCTGCTCTCACAGCTCCAATCCCCTGTACCCTCCTCTGCCAGAGCACTAGGTGGGTGGCTCCACAGGGAATTTTTGTGTGTTGGCCCTTTAATAGGATGCCTGAGTTTTCAGCTGTCACTCCCTGGCAGACAGCACCCCATTGCTTTTCACAGCTAGATGTTATATGGGTACCCTCCTCAGTTTTGGTGCTCTTTGCTGGGGAGCCCAGCTTCGGGATTAGATCCCAGAGTTCTCAGTGGCATCCCCCCACAGCTGAGGTATCTCTCTGGGACTTCGGTTGCAGTCTGTGGGTGCCCAGCCAGCACTTTTGTGCCTCTGCCCCTCCTACCAGTCTCTGCGTTCTCCACCTTTGGTCCTTGGGCAGCAGGGTTCTCACCTGCGAGTTTTCCATTGTTTATTCAGGAAGCCTTTCTGTATTTCAGTTGTAATTCCAGCTTGTTCCTGGGAGCATGTCCGTGCAGCATCCTCCTACTTTGCCGCCATTCTTAATCTCTGGGCTTTATTTATTAATTTCAGACATAGGAAGGGAGACAGAGAGAAAGAGGGAAACATTGATCTGCTGTTCTACCCTTCTATTCATTCACTGGCTGTTCCCTGCATGTGCCCTGATGGGGTATTGAATCCACAACCTTGGTGCATTGGGAACATACTCTCACCAACTGAGCCACCTTGCCGAGGCTCTGTATTTGTTTATGAATTTCAGAATTTTATAGTAGGATCTTGATAATTTTCTCTATGTAAGGTCATGTCATTGGCCAGCATCTCTTATGAGGTGTTGTGGTTCATAGTGTCAGATGTAATGTAATTGGCTATCCTGAAATTCCTATTTATTTATTATTGATTTCTGGTAGAGTGGAATAGAGATAGGGAGAGATATAGAGAGAGAAACATCAGTGTGAGGAGATGTTTGGCTGCCTTCCTCACATACCCAAACTAGAAATGGAACCCATATCCTGATATGTGCCCGGACCAGGAATTGAATCCCTGACCCTTCTGTACATAAGACAGTACTACAACCAACTAAGTGACACCGGCCAGGGCTTGGTGTGTGTGTGTGTGTGTGTGTGTGTGTGTGTGTTTTAAAGTATATTTTTATTGCCTTCAGAGAGGAAGGCAGAGGGCGAGTGAGTGAGAAACATCAATGATGAGAGAGGGGCATGCCCCCTACTGGGAATCAAGCCCGCAACCTGGGCATGTGCCCTTGACCTGAATCGAACCTGGGACTGTTCAGTTTGCAGGCTGATGCTCTATCCACCGAGCCAAACTGGCTAGGGCCTTTTCTGTGGTTTTTAAAACAAAAAATTTCCAGTATTTTTCAAAGAATAGGCCACTAGTGTCAATTATAGCATAAACACAGTAGCTGATAGATTTAACTCTGACCTAGTTTTTGACCATAGGTATCTTCAAATATGTTTGTTCACCCAGTCTTTCCAGTCATACTTTCTATTTAGTTCTCCTTTATTTGTGTTCTGCATTACTTTTTTTTTTTTAATATATTTTATTGATTTTTTTACAGAGAGGAAGGGAGAGGAATAGAGAGTTAGAAACATCGATGAGAGAGAAACATCGATCAGCTGCCTCCTGCACACCTCCTACTGGGGATGTGCCCACAACCAAGGTACATGCCCTTGACCGGAATCGAACCTGGGACTCTTCAGTCCGCAGGCTGACGCTCTATCCACTGAGCCAAACTGGTGAGGGCCTGCAATACTTTTTGTACAGTATTCATTGTACTATTATTCCCATTTCCTGTGGGGTTTTTGTTCATGGATAGCTGTCTATTTACTCTGGGATGGGGAACGATTCTCATATCTCTGATTCTGTCATCTTGTTGATGTCAGTCACATAGGTCTTTTTGCTGTGGTCTATTTTGTGCTTTGTTGTTCTACCACAGTGTTGACCATCCTTTTCAGTTTTTCTTTTAAGATTTCTATCGTCTTTATCCATGTAATGGCTCAACTGGGATTTAAGAGCAAGAATCATTTGTGCATCACAGAAGAAACATGACTTTAAGAAGGTCAGGTTGGCCGAAACCGGTTTGGTTCAGTGGATAGAGCGTTGGCCTGCAGACTGAAAGGTCCCAGGTTCGATTCCGTTCAAGGGCATGTACCTTGGTTGCGGGCACATCCCCAGTGGGGGGTGTGCAGGAGGCAGCTGATCGATGTTTCTCTCTCATTGATGTTTCTAACTCTATCCCTCTCTCCTCCTCTCTGTGAAAAATCAATAAAATATATTTTTTTAAAAAAAGAATGTCAGGTTGGACTCAGAGGCAGGTTTTTCCTTGATGAAGGGCTATTAGAAAGGGTTTGATGGCAGAGTTTATTAAGGTCATAACTAGGGACCCATTTTGTTCAACAGTATTTTGTTGCAACTGCCCATTCCTCACTCCATTCTACATGTTCTTGCTTATTGTTGACACTACTCAGTTCTAATAGTGATCATTTCTACTTGGATTCCCAGCCCATGGATTATCTTAACCACTCTACACTGCACTGCTACTACCTCTTTCACAGGTCTCTCTTTTCTGCAAACTAACATTGCTCCATGCCTGCAGAGCTTTGGAGTGCACACATATTATTATATTCTTGAGTATCATGTGCTCTGGTAAAATTGACTTTTATGGTTTGAGCACATTCAAATTATTCTACATAAACTCAGGTCCCCAGCACGAAAAGTCCTAAACAATGAGTACAGCCTTCCTCTCATTTGTTTCCCATCCTATGATCACAAAATCTCATCCTTGGTGAGATTTTCACCATTGACTGACTTTTGGAGCCAAGTAATGTATACCAGCCATTTCTTCAGCGTCTCACTCACTTTTCTTGAAAATCATTCTATGGAATCATGCCTAGTCATGACAGATAAACATTTGTGGTGAAGATATTCTTTTTTTCTAAGGTCAACATGTACCTCACCAGCGTTTCCTTTTGTTCAGGTTGCTGCTGTGGAGCAGAGAATGTGGAGACACTGACTGAACAGAAGGTCTCTGTAAGAGTGTCACAGGCAAGGAATCCCAAGTTAGCCTTGTCTTCCCAGAAGAGCCATCCCTGTGAGAGTTGTGAACTAGTCTTGAGGAACATTTTCCACTTGATTGAGCTGCAGGAAACTCAGCAGATCCGTGTACTATTGAGGTGTGGGGCATGTGCAAAACGATTTTCTTTCAGTGCAACATTTCACCAGCACCAGGAGAAGCACTTTAGAGAGAAGCCTTCTATTAGAGGTGTGGACAGGATCTCACTTGCAAAGAGCTGCAATTTCAACGTGTCCCAGAAGCATTTAACCTGTGTGCAACTTGGGCAAGGCATCCTTACTGGGTCAGGACATCTCCCCCCAAAGGCTACTCAGACCAGGGACAGGCCAGATGAAATTTCACCATGTGTGGGGACCCTTCAGAGCACTAAAAATTATTACACTAGAAAAGAATATAAGAAAGCCGTTGGCTGCAACCGCGTGTTTGTTCAGGATAAGAATGTTCGTACCGGAAGAGTGGGTTTTGTGTGCCGTGAATGTGGAAAATATTTTACCAGGATTTCTAGTTTTTGTTATCATCAGAGATTTCACAGTAGAGAAAGGCCTTATGAGTGCAGTGAATGTGAGAAATCTTTTACCAGTAGCACTGGCCTCCATTATCATCAGAGATTTCACACTGGAGAAAAGCCTTATGAGTGCAGTGAATGTGGGAAATGTTTTACCAGTAGCACTGGACTCCGTTATCATCAGATATTTCACACAGGAGAAAGGCCTTATAAGTGCAATGAATGTGGGAAATCTTTTAACAGGATATATTACCTTCGTTGTCATCAGAGAATTCACACTGGAGAAAAGCCTTATAAGTGCCATGAATGTGAAAAATCTTTTACCACTAGCAATGGCCTCCGTTATCATCAGAGATTTCATACAGGAGAAAGGCCTTTTGAGTGCAATAAATGTAGGAAGTTTTTTATCGGGGTCACTGGCCTTCATTATCATCAGAGAGTTCATAATGGAGAAAGGCCTTATGAATGCAGTGAATGTGGAAAAACTTTTATGAGTAGCACTGGCCTCCGTTATCATCATTTATTTCACACAGGAGAAAGGCCTTATGTGTGCAGTGAATGTGGAAAATCTTTTACCAGGATCTACTACCTCCGTTATCACCAGAGAGTTCACACTGGAGAAAGGCCTTATGAGTGCCATGAATGTGGTAAATCTTTTACCAGTAGCAATGGCCTCCGTTATCATCAGAGATTTCACACAGGAGAAAGGCCTTATGAATGCAGTAAATGTGGAAAAGTTTTTACTGGGATCACTGGTCTTCATCATCATCAGAGAGTTCACACTGGAGAAAGGCCTTATGAATGCAGCGAATGTGGTAAAGCTTTTACCAGTGGCACTGGCCTCCGTTATCATCGGAGATTTCACACGGGAGAAAAGCCTTATGAGTGCAGTGAATGTGGGAAATCTTTTACCAGTAGCACTGGCCTCCGTTATCATCTGAGATTTCACACAGGAGAAAGGCCTTATGAGTGCAGTGAATGTGGGAAATCTTTTGCCAGGATCTATACCCTTCGTTGTCATCAGAGAATTCACACCGGGGAAAAGCCTTATGAATGCAGCGAATGTGGAAAATCTTTTGCTAGTAGAAATGGCCTCCGTTATCATCAGAAAGTTCACAATGGAGAAAGGCTTTATGAGTCCAGTTAATATGGGAAATCTTTTACCCAGATCCATGGCTTTGGTGATCGTCAGAGTTCAACTGGAGAAAGGCCTTATGAGTGCAGTGAATGTGTGAAATCATTTAGCCAAAATTCTAATCTTTCTCTGCACTAAAGAGTTCAATGGAAGGGAGGTCTTAGATGTGTAGGAAATGTACAGATTTTTAGTTCAGTCTTAACAATTTTATAGGAAAGCCTTATTTTTCTCATACTGTCACCATAGGGAGATTCACTATGAATTTTGCTTATGTGAAAAACGTGAGTCCAGGTTGCATTTTGTAATTTAGCCAGATGTCTTGCCAGATGTTATGTCACTGCATATTTCTGTTGCTGAAGCGATTTCACAAGTATCCACGGGTTCCATGAGTCGTCATCTTAGTGTATTCGGGGTGGTAACTTCTTTGATTTGAGAAAATTAGGAGCTGCCTGAGCTTTTACGGGGGCTCATTCATCTTTTTTTTTTTTTTAATCCTCACCTGAGGCTATTTTGCCATTGATTTTTTTGTTTGTTTTTTTTAGAGAGAAAGGAAGAGGTTTAGAGAGCTAGAAACAACAATAAGACAGGAACATCATCAATTGGCTGCTTCCTGCACACCCCCGCTCTGGGGATTGAGGGCGCAACCCGGCATGTCTATTACTAGGAATCATAAGGGGGACTTCTTGGTTCCTGGGTTGACACTCAACTGCTGAGCCATACCATCTGGGGCATGCCTTTCACTCTGACTAGTTGGCATATGAACCTGACTCACTGTTGTCCCCAGACAACATCACCTGAGTTCAGCTAGCAAATACTGCCTTTCCCAAGAATGTGCTTTTTCCATTTAACAGTGATGAACTTTTTGAGTATCCAAGTCACCCATGAAAAAACTGCCAGGCTAATGTTCATTTGGTTAGTAAAATATTGAAGGCCACACCTAGTCAGTGTGGATCAGTGATTGAGCATTGACCTGTGAACCAGGAGGTCAGGGTTTGATTCCTGTCAGGGCACATGCCTGGGTTGCGGACTCCGTCCCCATTGTGGGGTGTGCAGAAGCAGCCAATCGGTGATCCTCTCTCATCGATGTTTCTATCTCTTTTCCTCTCTGAAATATATACATATATAAATACATACATACACACACACACACGTATCTTATTATTGATTTCAGAGAGGAAGGGAGAGACAGAAACATAAATGATGAGAGAGAATCACCTGCACGCCCCCCTACTTGGGATTGAGCCTGCAACTCAGGCATGTGCCCTTGACCGGAATCAAACCTGGGACCCTCAGTCTGCAGGCTGACGCTCTATCCACTGAGCCAAGTTGGCTAGGATTCAATAAAAATATTTTTTAAAAAATATTGAAGGCCTTTTTTCTAAGTCTTCTTTAATCTTGCGTGTTCTCTTTATTCTGTCAGCTAGTTTATAAGCATATTGGGCTCTACAAGCATACGAGGTGAACAGCTTTTATGGGGTATTTCTAATTTTCCCTATGAACAATATGGTGCAGAAATTAGCTCAGCAATTTTTGCCCACTTTGCATTGCTGCTCATATTTTCCTAGGAAAGACTGTGGACTCTCTAGTCCTCATGTGACATCTGGATTCTGTAAGTCTGAACAGCCAAAAATCACTCCCAAGAGGGGTAGGTGTGACTACTTCAAGTACACCTGGAAGCAGCATTATTTTTTTCTTGTTTTTTCAGAGGCTGCCAATACTTTCGATGGGACTTTCTTGTCCAGGTCTTGTAAAGGGTTTTTTGCCCTAATATCTACAATTCTGTGGGTGATGGTCACTGGTTGGAGGACCATAGGGGTTAGGGGAGCCATGATTGCTACAGAACCACTGGCCTACACTGTGTTGGAAAAGAGTGCTGTCAACTAGATAGAATGTGCCTCTTGTAAACATGCATCCAGAAATGTTCTAAGGAAAAGACTGCAGGGTGGCATGTACACAGACCTGAGGATCTCCACGCATGTTTACCTTCTGTGGATGCAGCCATTGTCATTAAATATAATCCAACGTTTCTGTAGCTTCTCAGACATTCATGTCAGAGCCATTGGTACCCTGGCAGAAACGATAAATAGTCCCAGGGATATGGTTTTGTGTTCCAGCCAGTATTTGCGTTGGTTTGGGCCAAAGACCTTTATTGTTTGCTATATTTGCTTTACTTAGGCAAGACTCTTTCACAGGGCATGAGAAAATAGAGTGAATATCAAGTTGGCAAACCTGTTTTTTCAGAAAATGTTGGACATACAATTTAACAACTCTTGCACCAATTTTAAGAAGGTTTAATTAGTAAATGCAATGTCAACTGTAATATTTGATGAGTCTTTACATGCATGCAACTGAAACCATCACCATAGTCACAGTACCAACCATATCTGTCACTGTGAATTTACTTCATGTTCTTTATGAATCTCTCTGCCCTTCACAGCTTTCCAAGTAACCACTGATTTATACTCCATTTTAATAGATAACTTTACAATTTCTAAGTTTTATATGACGGGAATCAGCATTTTTTCCAGTATTTATGTTGCATAATTGTTTGGAGATTTATTAATGATATATTAGTAGCTTATCTTTTTTGCAGTGAAAAGTTTTTTTTTATCTTGACATATTATTATTTTTTTTATCTTCGACATATTATTATTATTTTTACAGAAATGGAAATTTAATGCAGGGAATTTGTTACAAGGATAACAGGTGGAATGCCAAGCACAGACAGTGAAGATATCTGCAGGAGAAAGTCACTTGTACAACACTTGGAGTCACACTGAGGAGATGACTTTGGTACCCCAACACTAGGGGTCACAGGGAGGACATGGTGTTACCAGAGCCCAAGGGCTGAGGCCGCCTGTCAGGAAGGAAATCACAGGAGGACTGCTGGGTAGGAGCCAAAGGACACAGCAATCCCTTGAAGTCATGAGCAAAGTGAGGAAATGCTCTTGCTCCCTCTTTTCCTTTTTTTTTTAAATTCAATTTTATTTCGATATATTAGTTAATTAAATATGGTTACTTCTGAATTTTTATTATTTGTAATAAAGCTGCTACACACATTTCTGAGAAAGGAATGGAGAGGGAGAAAGAGAAACAGGGAATCAAACCCGTGACCTGGTGCATGGGTCAACACACAAACACAGCCACACCGACTCACCTACAGTTGACACTTTTGCTTTTAATCACATTCTTTCAGAAGTCCAGTCTCTTGATACTATAATAAGCTGTTGCTTTATAGAATCCTCCCTTTTCCCTGGTCTCCTGTCACGGGGCTTCTTGCATTGGAACAGGTCTCAGGAGGACCAGGTGGCATCAGGATGGGCAGGGTATTTTGGGAGTCCCAAAGCCAGTGCAGAAGTAAATGGGGGGGCAGTGATCAGACTCCCCATGCCCTGGGTCAGGCATTTTGGATTTGAATCCCAGATTCCCGAGTATCATTGGGACAAACGAGGGAATGTCCTCTTCTCTGTGGGCTTCAGTTTTCTCCTCTGTAAAGTGGGGATAAGGTCTGTGACCTCCTCGTGAGCTGTTGGAGGCGGTTAGCTGCGAGGGTGCCCATTCACATTATGACCTCTGCCTGCAGCCTGCCTGGGCTCTGGCAACTTCAGCCTCTTGCGGCAAAGACAAATACATTTCAGGCTGGGCATCACTCACGCCTCCAGTACTGACGAGCGCCTTTACTTTTGGGGTGTGTTTGAGAAAGAAATGGAGCTCATGAGAACCGGCTGACCCACCAGCAGAGAGGCAGGTGCTGTAGGCCCTGAGGTCCTCTCCAGGTGCCTCCCTAGCGCTCCCTGACTCAGTTTACTAAATTTGACATGAAGGTGATAGCACTTACCTTGGCCTTTGAGAGTCGGATTTATCATTTTTCTTAAAATTCTTTACTAGTTGGGTTACATGTCTGATTCTTTGCCCAACATGAGATCATGAGAAATATCTTCAGTACTTGTTTTCTGCAAAATTGTATATGTATGTGTGTGTAGTCAACTATAGGTATGACTGTATTTTTTAGAGCAATTTTAGATTTACCAGCAACATTGAGTGCAAAGTATTTAGAGATCCCCAGGCCACCAATTTTTTTCTTTCAATGTTTTTGTCTCTCCCTCTCCATTCCTCTCTCAGGAATGTTTGCAGCAGCTTTATGGTAAATAATCCAAAATTAGAAATAAAAGTGACAAAGTGAGTACTTGATATCAGGATTCGAGGGTTAGCTTTTGGAGCATTTTCTCTTGATTCTCACAACAACCTTGTAAGTGGAAACTAAATCGAGTTGCTGGGAAATCCAGCGTTAGAGAATGAAGTAGGTTCTCCGAAGTTTATTCCACAGACGAGTGTCAGAAATAGAGGCTGGATTCCAATCTGGGATCCTGGCTCCAGAACCAGGGACAAGTTCTACCACGGGGGCAGGTGCACTGTTAGGGCGAGGCAGGCTCAACTGAAGCTGCTATTGCCATTGTTGCAATTATTATTCTCCCAAAATGTCAGTGCACCTCAGTCTTTCAATGGAGCAACATCATCTCTCAGCTCCAGTGGTTTCTCCAGCGGAACCTTCTTTCAGAGTGAGCTGCAGTTTGCCTCGCCTTTGATCCCAGCACAGAGTTTGACCCACAGGAGACCTCGATAATTTGGGTTTAGTCTGGACTTTCACCCACTTTGGGTGTCAGGCTCTGATCCCGTCCACTGTGATGAATTTCATGCCTTTAACTCTTCAAGTGATGCTTGTAGCTGGACTGACACCTTACAAATGAGGGGACACACCTGGACATGAATTCTGGGACATAATATTCGAAAGTGATAAGACCTACAGGATCCTGGTCTCATTGGCAAGTGCTCACCTCTTCCAAGCTAAGGACCCACTGCCCATGTGATTCTGTCCTCTGTGTCTGCACTTCTCTTTGAGACAGTGGTGCTCACCATGTTTTCCCTGCAGCTCGGACCATGTTCTGGACCCACATCCTTCCCAGTCTCCTGTGTCTGCATAGGATAATTTCTTCATGTGCTTATAGACATTCATTTGTTTTCTTTAATGTGTATTCAAGTCTATCCTCGTTTTCTAAATAGGTTGGTTGTTTTCTTAAATTATTTTTGGAGTTATTTATATATTCTGTATAGAACTCCTGTATCAGATTATGCCTTGCAAATATATTCTCTTCACCCGTAGCTGAGTTGTTGTTTTTTTGTTGTTGTTTATAATATCTTTTGATGTGCAAAGTTTAATACAAGTCTAATTTATCATTTTACTTTAATTCTTTCCTGGTTTGGTTACAAGTCTAAGAATTCTTTACCTAACCCAAGGTTACAAGAAATGTCTCCAATGATTGTTTTCTGCTAAATTGTGTGTAACTAGAGATTTGACTGTATTTTAGAGCAATTTTAGATTTACAGCAACATTGAGTGCAAAGTATTTAGAGATCCCCTAAGCCGCCTATTTGTCCTTTTCATGCAAAACTCCCCCATGTCCACCTCCCGCACCAGAATGGTGCATTTGTTACAATGAGTTAACATGTTTGAGCATTAGCACCCAAAGTGCGTAATTGGATTATTACTGTGTTCACTGTTAGTGTTGTACATTCTGTGGGTTTTGACAAACGTATAATGACATAGCCACCATTTAGAATCACACAGACTAGTTTGGCTGCTCTAAAAGGCCTCTTGGTTCTGATACATCTGTCCCTTCCCCACAACTCCTGGCAACCAGTGATTATTATTTTTCAACATATTTTTATTGATTTCAGAAAGGAAGGGAGAGGAAACATAGAGTCATTGATCATCTGCCTCCTGCACGCCCCACTCTTTGGGTCAAGCTCGCAACCTGGGCATGTGCCCCAACTGAGAATCAAACCTTGACCTCCAGGTTCATAGGTCAACGCTCAACCACTGAGCCATGCCAGTCACGCATACTGTATTCTTAGTTTTGCTTTTCTAGAATGTCATATAGTTGGAATCATGCATCTGTAGCCTTTTGATACTGGGTTTTTTTTTCAATTAATAATAAGCATTTATGATTTCTCCTTTACATTGCTTGATAGGTCATTTCTTTTGAGTGCTGAATAATATTCCATTGTCTGTGGCTGCTATAAACATCTATAATCAGATTTCTGAATGCACTTACATTTTCAACTCATTTGGTAAATACCAAAGAATGTGATTGTTGGATTTTATACAAGTATGTTTTGTTTTGTAAGAAACTGCCAAACTGACATATGTCAAACTACGGACATTGCCCTAGAGGGCAAAAGCCTCCGGGGCACAAAATTAAAACAATTTTTGGGCGCTGGCCAGTTTGCTCAGCTCATAGAAACAAAGAGTAGAATGGGGGTCACCAGGGGCTGAGGGTGGGGGAAATGGCAAGAAGTTGGTCAAAGGATACCAACTTCCCCTTAGTCCTGAGGATTTAATGAACAGCATAGTAATTATAATTAACAATATGTTATGTATTTGGAGGTTGATAAAAGAGTAGATAGGAAATGTGCCTGCCACCAAAAAATGGTAATTAGGTGATGGCAGTGTAGCTAACATTACAGTGGCAATCATATTGCAATGTATAAGTGTATGAAAGCAACACATTGTACACCTTAAACTTACCCAATGAAAAAACGAAAGAATAACAACAGCCAAAACCGGTTTGGCTCAATGGATAGAACGTCGGTCTGCGGACTGAAAGGTCCCAGGTTCGATTCCGGTCAAGGGCATGTACATTGGCTGCGGGCACATCCCTGGTGGGGGCTGTGCAGGAGGCAGCTGGTCGATGATTCTCTCTCATTGATGTTTCTAGCTCTCTATCCCTCTCCCTTCCTCTCTGTAAAAAATCAATAAAATATATTTTAAAAAAAAAAGAATAACAAAAAAAAAATTTAAAAAATATCTTACAGAATGTAATGTATCAATTATATCCAGTTAATAAAAGTAAATTAAAAAAGGAATGAGGTGCTGCCCTACCCAGTGTGTGCAGTGATTAGAGCATCAGCTGAGACCCTGTGTCATGGGTTCTATTTTCAGTCAAGGGCATGTACTTAGGTTGCGGGTTCGATGCCCGGCCCCAGTTGGGGCATGGGTGGTAAGCAACAAATTGATGTGTTTCTCTCGGGTTGATGTCTCTCTTCCCCCTTCCACTTTGAAACAGTGGAAAAAAGATCCTCAGGTGAGGATTAAGAAACACACAAATCTATATTATTAAATATGTTTTTATTTATTGGGAGAGGGAAAGAGAAAAAAAACATCACTCAGCTCCCTCCTGCATGTGCCCTGACTAGGAGTCCAACTGGTGACCTTTTGGAGCATGGGACAATGCCCAACCAACTGAACCACACCAGCGAGGGCATTTGTTTGTAAGATTTTTAGTCCTCACCTGAGGATATGTTTTTTTTTAATTGATTTTTTTTAGAGAGAGAAAAATTGATGTGAGAGAGAACGTTGGATCCCATAGGCACCCTGTCCAGGGTTAGAGCCCACAACTTGGGTGTGTGTCCTAACTGGGAATTGAACCTGTGACCTTTCGGTGTACTGGATGGTGCTCCGACCAACCTAGTCACACCTGCCAGGGCTGAATCTCCAGGTTTTTTGTTTGTTTTCTTTCACAAATCACTTTTATTGAATCTTCATAATTCTGTCAAGTAGATAATTCCATTGGAGGTGGTCCTAGAGCTTCACTCCACTCTCATATACAGCAGAACCTGATGTCCTATTCATTTCTTTTTGCTTCTATTTCAACCCATAGTAAAATCTCACCCTTTTTCTTTTTTTTTTTTGGAAAATATATTTTTATTGACTTAAGAGAGGAAGGAATGGGGAGAGAGAAACATCAATGAGGAGAAAGAATTGTTGATCAGCTGTCTCCTTCATGCCCCCTACTGGGAATCAAGCCCACAACCCGGACATGTGCCCTTGGCTGGAATCGAACCTGGGACCTTTCCATCTGCAGGCAAAGGTTCTATCCATTGAGCCAAACCAGCTAGGGCAAATCTCACTTTTAATTGAATTTTTATAGCCCTAGTAATTACGTTGGCAAAGATAAAATTTTATATTGAATTGGATAGTTCTAGTAGGCTTCATATATATAGAGTTTAGAAATTCAAATTCAATTCAGATAACACTATTCTGCTTTTATTCCTTAACTAGAGGCCTGGTGCATGAAATTCGTGTGTGTGTGTCCCTCAGCCTGGCTTGAGCCCTCTCGAAATCCAGTACCCGCCCCCCCACACACACACACCTGGGTAGGATCCCTAGGCCTGGCCAACAATCAGGGCCTATCCGGGCTTTCCTTCCCCTGCTGCCAGCAGCTGGCCCCGCCCTTGCCACTGCTTGGGTGGCACTGCCCCCCCTCCCCTGTCACTGTGCAGCACTGCCCCCCCTCCCCTGCCACTGGTCGCCTCCCACTGTGAGTGACAGGCGTGGGATGCGATTGCTAGGCTGGTCTGGGCCTCCCTCTGTGGTGCGAACACTGGCCGGGCCCACACACCCACCACAGCGTCACTGGCGGGTGGCCTGGGCCTCCCTCTTTGGGGCGATTGTGGAGTTTCATACCCCCAATTGATTGCCCCGCTGACCTGTGGCCTGGGCCTCCCTCTTTGAAGTGGTAGATCGTGGGACCCCCCCCATCGACCCCCTGCAGGCCTGGTTGCTCCCAACTGCCCTCCCCTGCTGGCCTGTTCGCCCCCAACTGCCCTCCCCTGCTGGCCTGTTCGCCCCCAACTGCCCTCCCCTGCCGACCATCTTGTGGTGGCCATCTTGTGACGATGCGAGGGCGGCCATCTTGTGGCGGCCATCTTATGATGTCACGTGGGGGCGTAACGCCACCTAGGCTTTTATTATATAGGGTAATTACCACAATATATCCCCCTTTTGTTATTCTTAAAGATTCCCATATGCCTTTTGAAAAAATTAATTATAAATCTTTATTGTTGAAAGTGCTGACACGCGTGTCATAGGTTCGCCATCACTGCCCTAGGAGATGTATTGGTAAACATATTGCTACAAGAGAAGTCTGAGATTTTGCTGCCAATTGTTTATTTAGGATTTTTATGGTTTTATACCTTACATTTAAGTCTTTTATCCATATTGAGTTTATTTTTGTGTATGGTGTAAGTTGGTGGTCTAATTTCATTTTTTTATGTATCCAATTTTCCTAAACAACATTTATTGAAAGACTGTCTTGCCGAAACCGGTTTGGCTCAGTGGATAGAGCGTCGGCCTGCGGACTCAAGGGTCCCGGGTTCGATTCCGGTCAAGGGCATGTACCTTGGTTGCGGGCACATCCCCAGTAGGGGGTGTGCAGGAGGCAGCTGATCGATGTTTCTCTCTCATCGATGTTTCTAGCTCTCTATCCCTCTCTCTTCCTCTCTGTAAAAAATCAATAAAATATATTAAAAAAAAAAAAAGAAAGAAAGACTGTCTTGACTCCATTGTATGCTCTTGCCTCCTTTGTCAAATAGTTTTTTTAAATTTCTTTATTGATTAAGGTATCACATATTTGTCCTCATCCCCCCATTCCCATCCCACACCCCTCCCCACGCATGCCCCCACCCCGCTGTTGTCCTTAACCACTGGTTAGGCTTATATGCATGCACACAAGTCCTTGGGTTGATCTCTCCCCTATATCCCCACCCTCCCCTATCCTTTATCAAATATTAATTGAGCATAATGGCTTGGGTCAATTTCTGGGTTCTCTGTTCCATTGGTCTACTGGCCAATACCAGGCAATTTTGAGAACAGTGGCTTTGTAATATAGCTTAGTATCTGGTATTGTGATCCCTCTATCTTTGTTCTTCTTTCTCAGGATTGCTGCAGCTATTCGGGGTCTTTTTTTTTATTCCATATGAATTTTTGGAGAGTTCTTTCTAGGTCTGTGAAGGATGCTGTTGGTATCTTAATCTTAATGGGGATTACATTGAATCTATAGATTGCTTTGGGTAGTATGGACATTTTAATGATGTTGATTCTACCAATCCATGAACATGGTATATTCTTCCATTTGTTTATGTCTTCTTCTATGTCTTTTTTCAACGTCCTGTAGTTTTCCGAATAGAGAGGTCTCTTACCTCTATGTCTTAGATCCAACTGCTCTGCCACCCAGGTTTCTGTGGGGGTGGGCCTATGTGGTCGGTGATTTGTGGGACCCAGGGGTGCAGTCTCTCAGATCTCCTGAACTGCGTGTTCTAGTGGAGACCCCCTACTTGCGTTATTGGATTCTCCTGATGTAGTTAGGTCTTGAATGTTAGTTTCTTGTTCGTGGATGAAGTCTCCTCACAGGTTGTCTGACAATGTGACTCACGCCTGGCCCCGTTGTGGATGTGCTCGTGGTTCCGGCTCTTGTGGCAAGGGTTGCCCGAGGTCTCACTGGCGTGCAGCTCACTGTGGGGTCCCAGAGCCCATGGCAGGGTGGCGTGCACTCTGCGGCTCCCTGTGGTGGTCCCAGAGTTCGCGGCCTGGGTGACTGGGGTCCTGGGGCCCGTGACTGGCATAGTGCGACTCTGGCCAGTGTGGCATGACTCTTTCTGGGGTGACATCACTCTGTGCATCACTGCAGGGGTTCCGGAACCCGTAGCCAGGGAGACAGGTGTCCCAGCGTCTACTGGTGAGGCAGCGGGACTCTGGCTTGGGTGGTTTCACTCGGAGCATCACAACGGGGTCCAGGAGCCAGCCGCCGGGGATGCGGGAGTCGTGGGAATCGGTGGTTGAAGCAGCGCGACCTTGGTCAGGTAGGCATGCACTCAGCAACTCACTGAGGGGCCCAGGAGCTGGGGAGGTGGGAGTCCTGGGGTCTGTGGGTCTGTAGGTGAGGCAGCACGACTTTGGCCGGACTGGCTGCCGGGTGGCCAAGGCCAGTCTGGTTGGTGGTGGGGCTGGGCTCCTAGTTGCAACGCTTCCCCCTTCAAGATGGTGTGGTTTCTGAGCCAGAGCTGCACAGCCCGCGAGTGCCAGTGGCGATAGCGGGTCCTCCTTGTCTAGGAGAGCGTGGTCTGCCAGCCCCTGAGACTCCCAACGAGATCTAGTAACTGTCACACACACACACACTCACACTCTCTCACACACACACAGTGACAAACACACTCACACACAGGCACACACACACACACACACACACACTGACACACATACACTCACACACACACCACACACACTCACACACACACACACACACACACTCACACACACACACACACACACACACACACACACACACACCCCACAGGTCCACACACACTCCTTTTTTTTTTTTTTTTCACACACTCCCCTTTTCCTCCCTTACTCACACTCCCTCACTCCTGTCCTGCTAAGCCTTCATCTTTATCTCTGAATCTCCAGTTTTATCATTTATGTTTTGTTTTTACATAGTTTTAATAAATTTTATCACCTATGTAGGTTCTTGTAACGAATACCACAGTAGAAATTAAACATTTTTAGTTATGCCTGGCCAGTGTTGCTTAGTGGTTGAACTTCAACCTATGAACCAACCAGGAGGTCACAGTTAGATTCACAGTCTGGGCACATGTCTGGGTTGTGGGTTTGATCCCCAGTAGGGGGCGTGCAGGAGGCAGTCAATCAATGCTTCTCATCATTGATGTTTTTGCCTTCCCTCTCCCTTCTTGTCTGAAATCAATAAAAATATGTATTTTTTTTGTTTTTTTTTGTTTGTTTTTTTATCACAAAGTGCTACCCCTTCGTAGTCACATTTTCCTGAACCCTAGCACTTGGCATCACAGTTGTCTTTGTATCTATAATTTTGTCACGTATAGAATATTAGAAACATGGAGTCATTTAGCATGCACCCTTTTAAGATGGGCTATTTGACCTTGTGAAATATTGAAAATCCATACACTGGCCTGCCTCTGGTTCCTGGTACAGAGCTCCTGAGTCCCTTGTAAATAACTGAGTGATGACAGAACTAGGAGCATGTTTTATTCTATCGAGATGACTCTGGTTGGAAATTTCAACTCCACCTCACATATCTAAAGAGAGTCGAAGGGCTGGAAATATAGTTAATGGTGAATCGTACTTGAGAAAGACCCCACAGAAATCCCAATAGGAGGGGGTTTGGAGAGCCCCCAGGGTGGTGAACACATTCAAGTATGGGCAGGGAGACCCACCCTAACTTCATGGGGGTAGAAGCTGCCGGGCTTGGAAATCACCCAGACCTCGGAGTATGCCTCGCTTCATCTGGTTGTACATCTGTAAACTTTATGATAGCCTTTTAAAGAAGAAAATATATATATATATTTTATAGTTGATTTAGAGAAGAAGGGAGAGGGAGAAAGAGAAACATCAGGATGAGAGAGAATTATTGACTGGCAGCCTCCTGCATGCCTCCTACTGGGGATCGAGCCCGCAACCTGGGCATGTGCTCTTGACTGGAATAGAACCCAGGGCCCTTGGGGATGCAGGACGACGCTGAGCCAAAGCAGCTAGGGCTATGATAGCCTTTAGTAACATGGTAAACGCAAGTATGTGTTTCCTTAAGCTCTGTGATGTGAGCCAGCATCTGATCTGAACCGGAAGAGGCACTGTGGGAACCTCCATTTGAAACCAACCGGAGGTCACAGAAGTCGGAAGTTGGAAGAAGCCGGGAACCCTGCAACATTTGATTAGCATCTGAAGTGGGATAGAAATCGTTTTTCTTACTGAGCTCTTAACCTGTGGGATCTGACACAATTGTATCTGAACTGAACTGAACTAAACTTTAGGACACACACACAGCTTGTGTGCAGAATTTTTGGTGTGGGGCTCTCCACAACTCCATAAACACATTTTTTTTTCAATAAATTTTTAATTGATTTTTACAGAGAGGAAGGGAGAGGGATAGAGAGAATCATCGATGAGAGAGAAACATGGATCAGCTGCCTCCTGCACACTCCCTACTGGGGATGTGCCCGCAACCAAGGTACATGCCCTTGACTGGAATCGAACCTGGGGCCCTTCAGTCTGCAGGCTGACACTCTGTCCACTGAGCCAAACCATTTAGGGCTAATAAACACATTTTTGATGACCTGGCATGTGAGTGTGGCAGTAGTGAGAGTAAAGGAGAAATAGGAGGAAGACTGAACTACAGGTTTTTCCAAAACAGACTTCAAAGGAATTCCACCTAAGACCAGCCCCAAGCTCTCTGGGGTTTTCTCTGCCAGGTGGATGTCCGACCTCATTGGAAACTGGCTGCACCCTAGGTGTCCCTGTCTAAGAACTCAAGTGCAATGTCAGCTTTCTGTCTTGCCTAAACTGATGGATACAATGTCTGTCATGCCAATTTGACCTCTGATAGGTTCCAGCCTCTAAAAACTGAAGGAGTTGCCGAAACCGGTTTGGCTCAGTGGATAGAGTGTCGGCCTGCGGACTGAAAGGTCCCAGGTTCGATTCCGGTCAAGGGCATGTACCTTGGTTGCGGGCACATCCCCAGTGGGGGGTGTGCAAGAGGCAGCTGATCGATGTTTCTCTCTCATCGATGTTTCTAACTCTCTATCCCTCTCTCTTCCTCTCTGTGAAAAATCAATAAAAATGTATTTAAAAAAAATAAATAAATAAATAAAAACTGAAGGAGTAGCTCCGCACTTCTTACCGTCTCTTCCAAAGAGAGAAAGGCACTGTGATGCTCATGACACATTTCTACTTTGTCCTACCCCGCACTCATAGCAACCGTTAGGGCCACTCCCTGTAGAAACTCCAGAATAAGCTTTATGAGGTCATATAATTTGTGTAAGGCCAGACTCGGACTTCCAAAAATGAACCCCACCTGCCTTTTGGCTCTTGGGTATCCCTAGCGACAGCCAAGGAGGGACCTGGGGGGAGAGAGCACCACGTTGGAAGCAGTTTATTACTCGGGTTCAGCCATTGGCAGCTGCCAGAGGAGTCTTCTGAGGCTCAAGGTCTGGTGAGCCTGATTCTCTGTGGATCCCGAGTGAGGGGCCTGTAAGATCAGTAAAGCAGGAATGCGTGTGTCTATCCATGTTTAGGGGTTTTATTTTTATTTAATCACTGAAAGATTGGTCATTAGTGTGGGCCTTTGGTTAGGTGTTAGTCTGAAGAGATTAATGACCGATGGTCTGGGCCAGTGGTCGGCAAACTGCGGCTCGAGAGCCACATGCAGCTCTTTGGCCCCTTGAGTGTGGCTCGTCCACAAAATACCACGGCCCGGGCAAGTCTATTTTGAAGAAGTGGCGTTAGAAGAAGTTTAAGTTTAAAAATTTGGCTCTCAAAAGAAATGTCAATCGTTGTACTGTTGATATTTGGCTCTGTTGACTAATGAGTTTGCCGACCACTGGTCTGGGCTTAATGTCTATGCCAGCTCCATAAGCTTGGCGATAAAAAACTGTGAAGGTGTGTATTCATGAACCCTGCTTGTCATCTTGAAGGAGAATATAGGGGACAACCTGGGGGCAGCGGGGGTGGTGGTGGTAGCAATCTGAATCGGTGCCAGTAACCAGTATCCTAATGTACATTCTTGTTAGCCTATAATTAAGTCACTGTCCCTTCCTTAGGCAATAATCTGTTGTTTTTTTAATACTCCCAGTTTCACGGGCCACAATCCAAGAACGTAACAGCTTAGCCAGAGGGGAGGTCACTGGCACCACCCAGGCCAGGCCTTTAGCTGTAATCTTACTTCCCCATTCTAACTAACTTAGGGAGGACTGCAAAGGCCCGCCACTAAAGCCCGGAAGTTAGGAAACAAAGAATTTTAGGAATATATACACTGAGTGGCCAGATTATTATGATCTCTGAACGCATAATAATAATCTGGCCACTCTGTGTGTGTGTGTGTGTGTGTGTGTGTGTGTGTGTGTGTATTAGAGGCCTGGTGCATGAATTCGTGCATGGGTGGGGTCCGGCCAGCCTGGCCAGGGGAGGGGACATGGGCAGTTGGCCGGCCTGCCTGCTGGTCGAACTCCTGGTCTAGGAGACAATTTCCATATTAGCCTTTTATTATATAGGATATACACCGAGTGGCCAGATTATTGTGCGTTCAGAGATCATAATAATCTGGCCACCCAGTGTATAGGGAGTAATCTCATTGTATACGGTGTTCAGGATTTGGATCTTTGAATATCCTGAGCCAGCAGCATTGGTTTGAATAAAGGTTTCTTTTTCCCCCTGAATCTCTGAGTACTCGTTGTGTATTTTCCGGTCTCCTGGTAAATTCTTCAGCAATTGAGGTTAGTGATTTAATCTAAATCAGAAGGCGTGTCAGTGGTCAAGTTTCCATGCTAAATTTTATTATTTTTTTATTATTTTTTTAAAAATATATTTTATTGATTTTTTACAGAGAGGAAGAGAGAGGGATAGAGAGTTAGAAACATCGATGAGAGAGAAACATCAATCAGCTGCCTCCTGCACACCTCCCACTGGGGATGTGCCCACAACCAAGGTACATGCCCCTGACCGGAATCGAACCTGGGACCCGGATTCGATTCCAGCCAAGGGCACATGCCTTGGTTGCAGGCTCTATCCCCAGTAGGCGGCATGTAGGAGGTGGCCGATCAATGATTCTCTCTCATCATTGATGTTTCTATCTCTCCCTCTCCCTTACTCTCTGAAATCAATAGAAATATATTTTTTTAAAAACTTGTTTGATGTATCTGTTGAGATTCCATTTATTTGTTTATGCTTATGGACCAGTACGTGTTGCAGCATCATTTGTTGGAAAGTGTATTTTTCCTTCTTTAAATAGCCTTTGTACCTTTGTCAAAAAGTTGAATGTGTTTGATTTGTGTGGGTCTTTTTGGGGGACATTTATTCTGTTCCATTTATTTTATATTGATCCTTTCAGAAATACTATCAGTGCCAGTACTACATGTAAGTCTTGAAATCTGTTGATATGAGCCCTGTATGATGGTACCTTTTGATCAGAATCATTTTTGCTATTTTCAGTGTAGAAACCTGGAAAGTAATACCTTTACCGGAAGATCAACATTGTCATTTTGGTATTTTCTACTCCAGAGTATGGTGTGATGAGAAAGAGACTTGAAATCTTTGTTGTCTTTTTCAAAATGTATAACCCCTGTTAAATGACCAACCCAAAAGATGGATTAATATACCAATTACCTGTTTAGTACTTTTAGGGGCAAAAATAGAATATTGGGTACTAGCTGTGTTTATGGGGAATATTAATCATGCTCTGTTAACCATGATGGTTGTGTTCTGGTTAAAGAATGGACATTCTAACCTGGGAGTTGTATGCCCCCCGGACCTGGTAGTCAACCTTGCACCTGGGAGTCAACCTTGGAATACCGTCCATTCTCATTCAAGAACTGCCTATTATTGCCCTGGCTGGTTTGTCTCAGTGGGTAGAGCGTCAGCCTGTGGACTGAAGGGTCTCTGGTTCGATTCCATTCAAGGGCACCTGCCCAGGTTGCAGGCTCCACCCTTAGTGGGGGGCATGCAGTAGGCAACCGATGGGTAATTCTCTCTTATCATTGATGTTTCTGTCTCTTCCTCTCCCTTCCTTTCTGAAATCAATAAAAATATATATATATATTTTAAAAAAAAAGAACTGCCTATTATCAAGGAAAGATGAACAAACTTATTGCCCAAACAATGGAGTCCCACCCCCAGCCCCCCATTGCCTTCTTCCCCTTTCCTGTAACCCTTATTTCCCATGTAATCTTTGTCCTACCCTTTATAAGCAGCTGGCTTATGGGGGCCTGCAGAGCAGATTTTTGTGGATGACCTGCTGCTCTCCCATGCTGCCGGCAATATTGGAATAAACGCTCATTTATGACTCAACCCTGTTTCTGCTGAATTGGCTCAAGTAGTGACAGCCTGGACCCATTGGTTGTCTGGTTTCAGTACTTCTCAAAATAATTGAGGACATAAATGGGAAAAAGACCGAGAAATGATCACGAAGAGAGAAAATCAGGGAAACATGATGTCTCAATGCAATATAATGAGTTAACGTAAAAACCATTCAAACCTGTAAAGAATTCTGTGAGTTTATTTGAGCCAATCTGTTGACAATTGCCGGGAAGCAGAATGTCAAGGGACTGGGATAATGCTCCAGAGAATGGGGAGTTCATACCTGGTTTTTATAAATTACCATCAAAAGGAAAATATGTAAGTGGGTTACAAGAAATTCATTGGTGATAGATTAGGGAGGTGGGAGAAAGCAAAGCGGGGAAACCTCTGGGATAGGATAAAAAGTGAAATGATGGACATATGCTTCTTTTACACAGATGAATGCAGGGTAGTTAACACAGTTAACAGTTGATGATTAACATGATAACAATAACAATGAGGGAGTGCCCTGGTGCCCTTTGTTGTGCCCTGAGGGGTCTGGAAAAAGGGAAGTTACCCAGACATTTCACAGGTATGTTATTTTAGATCCAAAAAGACAATAAGCCCAGTAAAGATCAAGTTGATTTTTTTTTTTAAGATAAGATTTCCTTTTTGAAATATATATTTCATTACTGATTTCAGAGAGAAGGGAGAGGGAGAGAGAGAGACAAAAGCATCAATGATGATGAGAGAATCATTGATCTGCTGCCTTCTGCATGCCCCCTACTGGGGATGAGCCTGAAACCCTGGCATGTGCCCTTGGCCAGAATCGAACCTGAGACCCTTCAGTATACAGGTTGACGCTCTATCCCCTGAGCCAAACCGGCCAGGGCCGAAGTTGATCTTTGTCAGGGAAAATACTAGTCTAGAACATGACTACACACTATAACCTGCTTGTAGTTAAATATTTAATTTTCAGACCATCCTTTGTGATTATTTTAGGTCTTTGAGTTTGCAAAACCACCATGCAGGCCTTCCCTGAACTAGTCAGGTTAGCATATGGCCCCTTTGATCCACAATGTTTATATCCTGGGACAGAAAAAGGATGATAGTGGAAAAACTTGTGAAATGTGAGGAAAATCTGTAATTTGGTTGAGTATTATACCAATGTTAACTTCTCCATTTGTCAAATGTACTATGGTTACATAACTCCCAGCCAGGTTAGAATGTGATTTCTTTTTTTTTTTTTATAATTTTTTATTGATTTCAGAGATGAAGGGAGAGGGAGAGAGATAGAAACATCAATGATGAGAGAGAATCATTGATCGGCTGCCTCCTGCACATCCACCACTGGGGATTGAGCCCACAACCCGGGCACGTGCCCCGACTGGGAATCGAACCGTGACCTCCTGGTTCATAGGTCAGCGCTCAACCACTGAGCCACGCCAGCCTGGCTAGAATGTGATTTCTTTAATCAGACCGAAACAATCATGGTTCACAGAGCATGATTAGTATTTCTTATTTTATTTCTTGTAAAAAATAGTTAGTCCCCACTATTCTATTTCTGCCCCAACACAAACTCTTTGTAGTATTACTTGTGGTATTTGTGTAATTATTAAATTTTCCCCAAATAAAATTTTATTAACAATAGGCCTAATCTATGACAATTATATTTAAACTAGTAGCCCTGCACACAAATTCGTGTGCCAGTAGCTCTCTGCACGGCCTGGCTGCTCTACACCCGCTGCCCAGAGGCTCTCCGTGGCCTGGAGGCCCATCCGCGGCCGGGTGTTGGAATGCTTGCCTCATCGCTGGGGCGACGCCGCAAGCGTTCCCCCTCCTCCATGCCCGCTGCCCAGAGGCCTTCCATGGCTGGGGTGGAATGCTTGCCTCGTCGCCGTGGCGATGAAGGAAGCATTCCGCCAGGCCTCTCACACAGCCTGCTCTCAGTGGCTGTCCTGCCCCCCCCCCCCCCCCCGCCCCCGGGAATGTGGGACTTTGGTGGGGCTGATTGAACTGGGCACCACCATCTTTTTTTTTTTTAATATATTTTATTGATTTTTTACAGAGAGGAAGAGAGAGGGATAGAGAGTCAGAAACATCGATGAGAGAGAAACATCGATCAGCTGCCTCTTGCACACCCCCTACTGGGGATGTGCCCGCAACCAAGGTACATGCCCTTGACCGGAATCGAACCTGGGACCCTTGAGTCCGCAGACCGACGCTCTATCCACTGAGCCAAACCAGTTTTGGCGGCACCACCATCTTGTGGCTATTTGCACTGCCATCGTGTTGGAGTGATAGTTAATTTGCATATTACCCTTTTATTAGATAGGCTGAATATAATCTAATTTATTAGATAGCAGATATAATCTAATTTTATTTTAATTAGTCATAAACATATAAATATCTATGTATATCTATATAATTAATGTTAAGTGACTATAATAATATCATGGGTGCACTAGTTAAGCAAACTTAAATAAAATATATGCATTAAAGTGGAATAACTTAAAAAATTAAAATTCAATTATATTCTGTTTATATTATGATCAACTAATGTAAGTTCTTACTTTCTTTTTTAAAAAAATATATGATTGATTTCAGAGAGGAAGGGGAGAGAGAGAGAGAACATCAATGATGAGAGAGAATCATCTACCTTCTGCCTCCTGCAAGCTCCTTACTGGGGATCAAGCCCGAAACCTGGGCATGTGCCCTTGAAGGGGAATCGAACCCAGGACCCTTCAGTCTGCAGGCCGATGCTCTGTCCACTGAGTCAAGCCAGCTAGGGCTTTCATGTGATTTTAAGGTTTTTGAGCTATATATACATAGATAACCTTTCATGATGAATATGTCTTTCATTTACTCTAAGTATAATTTGTGAATATTTGTGTAATCTTATCACATTGAGAATACCTCATATCAACTCAGCTTACATCTTTAATATGTCTATAAGGGAAAATTATCTTTCACTATGATAATTACAGTGGCATTTTCACATTAAGAAAAAAACCCCCGCCGAGCCGAAACCGGTTTGGCTCAGTGGATAGAGCATCGGCCTGCGGACTCAAGGGTCCCAGGTTCAATTCCGGTCAAGGGCATGTACATTGGTTGGGGGCACATCCCCAATGGGGGGTGTGCAGGAGGCAGCTGATGGATGTTTCTCTCTCATCGATGTTTCTAGCTCTCTATCCCTCTCCTTCCTTCTCTGTAAAAATCAATAAAATATATTTTTTTTTAAAAAAAGAAAAAACCCCAATAACTTTGTGAGAATTCATTTCTCCCACTATTTCAAAAGTTAATTGATGTTCAAGTAAACATTAAACAGTAGTTTTATTCAAAGTTTATATTGTGCATGGTCTTTTTTTATTTCAAAGATAGGTCCTACATTCTTTTTTCCCCTTTGTTTCTTTAGAGAGAATAGAAGAGTGAGAGACACAGAGAGAGAAACATTGAAATGAGATAGATTGGTAGCCTCCAGCACTCACCAAGACCACATCCTGACAGAGCCGGCAACGGAGGTGCAATCACTGGCGGAAATCGAGCCCAGGACCCTTCAGTCTGCAGGTCCACGCTCTAAACACTGAGTTAAAGTGAATAGGGCTGTTCTACATTCTTTTCTTTTTTTTTTTAATTGATTTCAGAGAGGAAGGGAGAGGGAGAGATAGAGACATCAATGAGAGAGAATCATTGATCGGCTGCCTCCTACACACCCTCCACTGGTGGGCTGGACCCCACAACTCAGGCATGTGCCCTTGACCGGAATTGAACCTGGGACCCTTCAGTCTGCAGGCTGACACACTATCCCCTGAGCCAAACCGGCTAGGGCTGCCCTACATTGTTGTGTTATATTTGTCACGAACGTTTATGATGGTGTAAGAAGGTGATTTGTGTGATAAAACTTCCCAGGCTCTGTAATGCAGGCATATGTCTTTATCATGACGCGCTGTATCGGGCTCACAGATAGTGTGTTTTCATAAACAAGGACTCCAGTCCCTTCACCAGGAAAAAATGAACAACTTCCTAAATCCATAAGACGGTCATTTCCCAGTCTCCCTACCAGCCCGTGTGCACATTTTCCCTTGGCGTGATGTGGAAAAACCCTGGATCACCATCTGGGACTCTGGAACCCATGTTACCCAGAAGGCCTTGTGAGGAATACCACCAGCTTAGCCAATGAAGGGTCAGAAAAGGCGTTTCCCTTGCGTCACAATGCGCAGGGGCGGGACTTCCGGTGCTCTCTAGGCGGCTATTGGTCTTCACCCAGAATCTACTCCGGTACTTGGTTGGGGGCTCCAGGCTGGCGTGTGCGGTTGCCAATACTTGGGGGGGGGGAGGAGGCCGGAGTTCTCGGAGCACGCACGTGGGGGTGAAACTCGCTGACGCCATCCGGGTTACCCATGTTCGTGACGGAACAGGGACCCCTTATCCCCCCTTCCACTGCCCCTGCTTCTTATCCGCTTCTTCGGTCTCTGCTGCCTGGGTCCTGGCACAGCGCTTAACGGCAATGGCCCTGTTCAATTGTTCAGCTGAGGTGAGTTCGCCTCTCCCCCTCACACCTGCCCTCACCGCCTCATTACTCTGAGCCCACAGCCTGGGTGCGGGCTCCTGTCACGTCCTGCAGCCCAGGCCCGCGTGGAGGACCCTGAGGAAGGTGGAGGGGAGAGGAGTGTGGTGAGATCTGAGGACACAGGAAGTGCAGGGCAGAGAGGACAGGGGTGACCTGTATCTGAAATTCCCCTGCGGATGTGGGTGGTGAGTATTGAATCCAAGGTCAGAGACGGGCAGGGAGGATTTCAGAGCCGCCTGCCCTGCTCTCCCCAGGCTGTGGGGTCCATCAGGAATCAGGTTGTGCCAGATCCTTCTGAAACCTCTCAAGCACTCTCTGGATGCCATAGGCCAAGGTCATGGGTGAGTCCAGAGAGGTCCTGTTTTGTGGAGCAGGAAGGTGTCAGCTTGAGGCAGTGAACCTGGGGTCTGAAGATGGGAAGGAGGTAGACATTACACTTGGGTTTGCACATCTGGAGGAAGTGTGAGCTGATGGTCCCGGAGACCTGGTATCGGGACTTTTTAAAAAATATATTTTTATTGATTTCAGAGAGGGAGGGGAAGGAGATAGAAACATCAATGATGAGAGAGAATCATCCACCCGCTGCCTCCTGCATGCCCCCACGGCGTCTGCTACCCGGGCTTGTGCCCTCCATAAGAATCGAACCCTGGGTCCTTCTGTCTACAGGCCAGCGCTCTATCCACGGAGCCAAACCACCTAGGGCTGGTGTGGGGATAATGGGTGAAGCATAAGCCCAGGTTTGACTTTGTCTTCGTGGCAGTGATATTGCTTGGCAGGAACGCTGGGGCCCTGCAGCAAGGACCAGAGCTTAATAAGTGGTTCTCAACCTTCCTAATGCCATGACCCTTTAATACAATTCCTCATGTTGTGGTGACCCCCAACCATAAAATTACTTTCGTTGCTACTTCATAACTGTAATTTTGCTACTGTTATGAATCGTAATATAAATATCTGTTGTTTTCCGATGGTCTTAGGCGACCCCTGTGAAAGGGTCCTTCGACCCCCAAAGGGGTCGCGACCCACAGGTTGAGAACCGCTTAGATGGTGTTTCATTTGTTTTAGTCTGGACTGTTGATTTTCCCTTTTTACCTGATGTTTGGTGTCACAACGCAATCCATCTGTTGTGCTGAGGGCAATCACAGCGACTAATGGGACTGTGATGAGAGAGCAGCCGGCACAGCATTAGGGCCTGGTGTCCAGACTAACCGGGTGCCCTAGAGCAGGTTGAGGGTGGGAAGGTGTGTAAGGAGTAGGAGTGGGGGTTCTCAGAGAGACAGCTCTGGTTTCAATTGTCTCCATTCTGACAGGTTGGCGTGACCTTTGAGGACATTGCCCTGTACTTCTCCAGGGAGGAATGGAGCCTCCTTGATGAGGGTCAGAGACAGCTGTACCTGAATGTGATGCTGGAGAACTTTGAACTAATATCTTCCCTGGATAAGACCCTCACTCTGGCTGGTTCCGGGGACTTGGCTTTGCATTTCCCCATGTCCCCTCACCTCTAGGGGGTGCTCTGCCCTCACCTGTGGACTGTATACATTGCATGATTTTTCCAGTTTTCTGGGTTCTTGCTGTGGCTGGCAGGGTTTGTTGTTTGCTCTGCTCCCTTCTATACCTTTAGTCACAACACCTGCTGCACCGAGCTCAGGGAAGGGTTTGTGGTTGGTTGTGTGGCAGGGAGCCTAATGGATTCCAGTTGAGTCTTGAGCAAAAGCATATTCTTCCTGTTGGTCATTTTTAGGTATTTTTTTGAAAGAAGGCTCTACTTACTGTATTTAGTCCTATTTTTGGGGGTGGGCGTAAATATTTGTTTATTGATTTCAGAGAGGATGAGAGAGGGAGAGACAGAGTTAGAAACATCAATGATGAGAGAGGATTGTCCATGGGCTGTCTCCTGCATGCCCCCTACTGGGGATCCAGCCCACAACCCGGGCATGTACCCTGACCAGGAACCGAACCATGACCTCTTGGGTTCTTGGATGGATGCTCAGCCATTGAGCCAAATCAGCCAGGGCTGTAGGCCTATTTTTAACCATATTTATTGGCTAATGAGTGTTTTGAATATTTTTCTAGTTTATAATAAGATACATCTCCTTTTGCTTTGCTTAATTGTGCTTCCCAAATATTGCATTCTTGTTTTATGTACAAATTCCATGTTTTAGGCAATTCCGCATTCAGGAAGTCTAATGTGGCTATTTTTCCATCAGGCTCAGATCTGCTTACCAGTGTTTACCTATAAAGTATTTTTAATGAATTGATTTAGAATTTTTTTCAGCAACAATGTTGTTGTCTTTATAGCCTTCATTATAGTGTTACCATAACATGACTTTCTTTCTGTATCACAGTATTTGCTTTATTTGGCTGATCTGAACTGAATCCACAATATCTTCAATATGTTCATGTGATATGCAAGTATCCTCTCTTATCCTCCTTTCGATTGCCTTTTCATTTTATTTTGTTAACTGCTTATTGTGCTGGGGAATTGCTTTCATTTGTTTCAGTCTGGAACGTTGATTTTTCTCTTTTTTGCCTGGGGGTTGGTGTCGCATCCCGGAAATCATGTCCAAAACAGATCTCCCAAGCGTTTCCTCTGGCTTGTCTTGAAGGACTTTAAAGTTTTAACCTGGACGTTTAATTCTTTCATTCAATCTGAGTAAGTGTTTATCAGTGGTTTTCTTGCTTTCCATGTGAATATCTATATTTTCAATACCCCTCATTGAAGAAACTGTCCTTTCTTCACATTTCTTGTGGTTTTGTCAAAGATTACCTGAACCTTTGTGCCTGGGTTTATTTCTGTGTTTTCTGGGTTCTGTTTTTTGTTTCTGGGTCTGTGTTTCTGGGTGTATTTCAGTAATACACTGTTTGGTGGCTTTGGCTTTGTAATAGGTTGAAGGCAGGAAGTGTGATGCAACCAGATTTGTTCTGGCTGAAGATTACTTTTGCTCTTTGAGGTCTTTTGAGGTTTCAGACATTGGTATTATCATCGGATTGCATTTAACCTGGAGATTCCTTTGGGTAGTATAGACATTTTAAGGATATTCCATTTTCAAATCCAAGAACACTGAATGTCTTTCCACTTTTTTGGTCTCTTTTTCCATTTCTTTCACCACTCTGTTCTAGTGCTCAATACACAGATCTTTCACCTTTCTGGTTGAATTTATTCCTGTGTATTTTATTCTTTTCAATGCCATTGTAAACTTGACTACTTTCTTCATTCTTCTTTTTCTTTTTCTTAATGTAGTTTTGTTGATGTTTTTAGAAGAAGAGGAGTGAAGAGGGAGAGAGTGAAATATCCAGCTGAGAAACAGCGATCAGCTGCCTCCTGCACGCTCCCTATCTGGGATCTTGCCCACAACCCGGGCCTGTGCCCTGACCAGCAATAGAACTGGTGGCCTTTCAGTTCATTGGAAGATGCTCAATCAACGGAGCAACACAACGAGGGGCCTTTTTTCCTTTTCTTCTCAAAGAATTCATTGTTAGCGTTTAGAAATGGAACTGATGTTTGTATGTTCATATTTTATCCTATAACATTTCTGAATCTATTTTTTATTTAATATTCATTTATTGCTTTTAGAATGCGTGTGTGAGACATTGTTCAGCTCTTCCACTCATCTGTTTATTCATTGGCTGCCCCCTGCGTGTACCCCGATGGAAAATCAAACCCGCTACCTTGGCACATCAGATCCACACTCTCACAAACTGAGCCACCCAGCTAGGGCTCTGAATTTTTTAAATTAATTTTAGGAGTTTATAGTGAGTTCGTTACAATTTTCTCCATGTAAGTTCATGTCATTTGGCAAGATCTCTTATGCGTTGTGCTTCACTGTCAGGTGTAATGTCTTATCTTTCATTTCTTTTTTAAACTCATTTTAGTGTTGTTTCTTTTGTCTTAGTCTCAATAAAGATTTGCCAAATTGGTGTATGTTTTAAAAAGGAAATAGCTCTTAGGCCTGAAATGCATGGTGGTTAGAGTGTAGGCCCAAACACCAAAGGGTCATGGGTTCGATTCCTGATTAAGTGCATGAACCTGATTTGCAGTTTTGATCCTCATCCCCTGTTGGGGCCTGTGACGGAGACACCCAACCAATGTGTCTCTCTCACATCTATGTTTTTGTGTATTTTTCTCTCTTTCTCTCCCTTCCATTGTCTCTAAAAATGAATGAAAAATATATTCCCAGATGAAGATAAACAACAACAAAACTTAGCTCTTGGTTATGATATACTTTTGTCTCTAGTTTATTAATGGTTGTTCTAATTCTCATTGTTTATTTTCTTTGCTAGCTTTGGGTTTACTTTTCTTTTTTGGTTTCTTCTATATTTTTATTGATTTTTAGAGAAAGGAAGGGGGAGGGATAGAGAAACAGAAACATCAATGATGAGAGAGAATCACTGATTAGCCACCCTAAGCTTTTGTTCCTATTTTGGTGAGATTTTTACCATTGACTGACCTTTGAAGCCAGGTAATGTATAACAGCTATTTCCTTAGAGTTCAACTCACTTCTTTAAATCATTCAATGGACTCATGTCCAGTGATGACAGGGAAACATCTTTGGTGAAGATAATCTTTTTTTCTAAGGTCAACATGTACCTCACCAGCATTTCCTTTTGTTCAGGTTGTTGCTGTGGAGCAGAGAATGCGGAGGTACCGACTGAACAGAACGCTTCTGTAAGAGTGTCACAGGCCAGGAATCCCAAGTTAGCCTTGTCTTCCCAGAAGAGCCACCCCTGTGAGAGCTGTGGACTCGTCTTGAGAAGGATTTTCCACTTGACTGAGCTGCAGGGAACACAGCATGGACAGATACAGCTGAGGTGTGGGGCATGTGCAAAACAATTTTATTTCAGTGCAGAATTTCACCAGCAGCATGTGAGAGAGAACACTTTCATTGGGAGTGTGGAGAGGATGTCACTTGCAAAGATCTGCAATTTCAATGTGTCCCAGAATGATTTCACATGTGGGGAGGTTGGGCAGGGCACACTTTCCTGGTCAGGGCATCTCTACCTGAAGGCTGATCAGACCAGGGACAGGCCAAATGATATTTCCATGGGTAGTTTGATGTTTCAAAGGAGAAAAGATTTTCACACCAGAAAAGAATGTCAGGAAGATCCCAGCAGCAGTTATCTTCGTCCTCATCAGAGAGTTCGGACTGGAGAAAAGCCTTATAAATGCAGTAAATGTGGGAAATCTTTTACCAGTAGCAGTGGCCTCCATTATCATCAAAGTTTTCACACTGGAGAGAAGCCTTATAAATGCATTGAATGTGGAAAATCTTTTATCACTAGCAGTGACCTTCGTCGTCATCACAGATTTCACACTGGAGAAAAGCCATATAAATGCAGTGAATGTGGGAAATCTTTTACCTACTGGAGTAGCCTCCGTTATCATCAAAGTTCTCACACTGGAGAAAAGCCTCACAAATGCATTGAATGTGGGAAATATTTCACCAGTAACAGTGACCTCCATTGTCATCAGAGAGTTCACACTGAAGAAAAGTCTTATAAATGCAGTGAATGTGGGAAATCTTTTATCACCATCAGTGACCTTTGTCGTCATCAGAGAGTTCACACTGGAGAAAAACCTTATAAATGCAGTGAATGTCATAAATCTTTTACCAATTGGAGTAGCCTCCATTATCATCAAAGTTTTCACACTGGAGAAAAGCCTTATAAATGCAGTGAATGTGGGAAATCTTTCACCAGTAACAGTGACCTTCATTGTCATCAGAGAGTTCACACTGGAGAAAAGCCTTATAAATGCAATGAATGTGGGAAATCTTTTACCACTAGCAGTTACCTTCATCGTCATCACAGAGTTCACACTGGAGAAAAGCCCTATAAATGCAGTGAATGTGGGAAATCTTTTCTCACAACGTCTCACCTTCATCGTCATCAAAGAATTCACACTGGAGAAATCCCATATAAGTGCAATGAATGTGGGAAATCTTTTACCACTAGCAGTTACCTTCATTATCATCAGAGAGTTCACAATGGAGAAAAGCCTTATAACTGCAGTGAATGTACTAAGTCTTTTATCACGAGCTCTCTCCTTCATCGGCATCAGAGAGTTCACACTGGAGAAAAACCTCATAAATGCAGTGAATGTGGGAAATCTTTTACCAATAGCAGTAGCCTCCATTATCATCAAAGTTTTCACACTGGAGAAAAGCCTTATAAATGCAGTGAATGTGGGAAATGTTTTACCAGGAGCAGTGAACTCTCTTCTCATCAGAGAGTTCACACTGGTGAAAGGCCTTATGTGTGCAGTGAATGTGGGAAATCTTTTACCTGGAACACTGCCCTTCATCGTCATCGGAGAGTTCATAGTGGAGAAAAGCCTTATAAATGCAATGAATGCGGGAAATGTTTCAAAAGTAGCAATGGTCTCCAGTATCATCAGAGAGTTCACACTGGAGAAAGCCATTATGCTTACAAATAACATTAGAGATATCTCAGCCAAATTTCTAAATTTGCTCTGCACATATGAGTCCAAATGTGAGTAATTACTTAGGTGTGTAGGAATGTAGTTTCTTAGTTAGGTCTTAACAATAGTATAAGAAAATTTGTGAAGTCTCATTTGTCTGAATTGTATCTCATGCATTTAATCACCTACATTATGTAAAGTCCCCATAAGTTTTTGCTATTGTGTTGTTTTTTTTTATGCTAGCACCATATGTATCTATGTTGCCCTGTTCAACATACATAGAGAGACATGTTGCCACATCTATGTCTGCATATTTCTGTAGCTGAAGGTATTTCACCTGAACCATGTATAAGGCCCCTACAGATGGCATCAATCACCATCCTTATTTGCACAGTGAAGCTAACTCTGTTGTCTAATTTGTTGAAGAAAATTAGGAATACCTGAGCCCTTAGTTCTTACTTGTATCCCTGTCATGAGTTAACACAGGACTGATTACTGTTGGCGCCGGTAAACATGTTGCAGAGGGACTGCCATTTTCAGCGACACACATTCCCTTGTTGCCAGTGATGAATTTATTGAGTGCCTAAGTCATCAATAGAAGAACTGCCTGTCTCCAGTCTCTTTCTTTTCAAAATAATGAAGGCTTTTTTCTAAGACTTCTTTAATCTTGGGTGTTCTATTGACTCTATGGGTTAGTTTATATGGAGATCTGGACTCTCCTAGCATGATGAGGTGAAAAAGTTATGGGGCCTCAAACATTCTTTGACGTTGAAGAAATGATATGTTGTAGACATTTCCACAGCAGTTTTTGCCAAATTTACATTGCTGCCCTTAATTTCCCAGGAAACACTGTGAACTCTCTAGTCCTCATGTGAAGATGGATGCTTTGGGACACAGAGATCATTCCAAAACTGCGGTAGCTGTGTAAATTTTCTAGCAGCGCGAAAATTTTTCTTGTTTCTCAAGGGGTGCCCATACACTTGCCCAGGTCTTGCAGAGGGCCAGGTGCCCTAATGCCTACAATTCATAGCTAAAGGTCACTGACTGGAGTACTATAGCAGTTAGGGGAAACCATTTCACTACAGAAACATTGACCTAATGAGTTTGCAGGGGATTACAGCCCATTAGAAGGAATGTTCCTCATCTAAACTTGCATGCAAGAATGTTTCTGAGAAAAAGACTACAGGAGCGGGATGTACCCAGATGTGAGGATCTCCAGGCATGTTTATCTTCTGTGGACACAGTCATTGTCATTGAATATAATCAAGAGGTTTTGTGGCTTCCTGTATCCTCTCAGATGTTCACCTCAGAGCCATTGGTGCGCTGGCAGAAAAACAGAGACAAAGGCAAAGGGTGTCTGAAGTCCAGTGATGTGGCTTTTGTGATCCAGCCAGCATTCTTGTTGGTTTGTGTGAAAGTTCTTCATTGTTTATTACATTTTGTGTTCCCGTGGGCATAAGAAGTTGAATTGAATATAGATTTGCCAAACCTATTTTTCCAATATAGTTAAGGTGACCAGACGTCCCGCTTTTGGTGGGACAGTCCCGATTTTTAACAATTTGTCCCGCGTCCTGCGGCGTTTTAAAAAAGTCCCGACTTTTGGAAAGAATGCATGACAAGCTAGGGAACTGCGGGAGAACGGGAAGGGAATATACGGTTTTCGGCGGCCATGTGGCTATTTAGCCAGGATAAATAATACACTAAAAATTGTGGAATATGCGCTGTCCTTACCAGGAACTAATGCTGTAACTGAACATGTTTTTTCTACGGTAAAGTGTGGACATCAGAAAAATCACAATTAAGTGTTGAGACTTTGAAAGCCATTTTATGTGTGAAATATAATTTAACAAATTCTTATGAAAAATTTCATGACCTTTTAAACAACGACAGCAATCTACTAAAAAAAATTCACTCAAATGAGAAATATGCCAAAATAATACTATACATAATTTTTTTATTTATTATATTTGTAAATTGTACTTATGTTGAAATTTAAAAAGATATATTACCATACTATTTTTGTGTTCTATGAAAATTTTTGTTGCTCCATATAGACCAAATTTTTAATCAAGAACCCCCACCCCGGTCAATGGTGTCCCGCTTTACCAATGTTAAAATCTGGTCACCTTAAATATAGTTGAAAATACACATTTTTTAAATTTTGAATCATTTTTAAAAAGGTATAATGAGTAAAATACAGGTTAGGTCTTAACATGTATTTTACTGTTTCATAAATCATGATGTGTTCATGAAACTAAAACCGTCATTATAATCATAATATTGATCAGATCTGTCACTGTGAATTTGGTTCATGACTTTTTTAAATGTGTCCCTGTGGTTCACAGCTTAAGTAACCATTGACTTACATTCCAGTTTAATAGATCACTTTTCATTTTTCTAAGGATTTTTTTGCTTTAATTTATATTTCATAAATACTTGGAGATTTATTAAAGATATATTAGTATGTCATCTTTTTTCTGATAAATATTCTTACCTTTGAATATATCACCAATAGTTTATCCATTTTTATGAACATTTAATCATTTATTTTTTTAAATATATTTTATTGATTTAAAAAATATATATTTTATTGTTTTTTTACGGAGAGGAAGGGAGAGGGATAGAGAGAAATATCGACGAGAGAGAAACATCGATCAGCTGAATCCTGCATACTCCCCACTGGGGATGTGCCTGCAACCAAGGTACATGCCCTTGACCTGGAATTGAACCTGGGACCCTTCAGTCTGCAGGCCGTTGCTCTATCCACTGAGCCAAACCTGTTAGGGCACATTTGGTCATTTCTAATAAGCTGGTACAAACATTACTGTATAATTCTATATATGGATATAAGTTTCATTTACTGTATTTTCTGGCGTATAAGACGACCCCCAACTTTTCCAGTTAAAATATAGAGTTTGGGATATACCTGCCCTATCAGATGACACCCGGCATATAAGACAACCCCCGACTTTTGAGAAGATTTTCCTGGGTTAAAAAGTCAGTCGTGCCCTAACCAGTTTGGCTCAGTGGATAGAGTGTCGGCCTGCGGACTGAAGGGTCCCAGGTTCGATTCTGGTCAGG
Source organism: Eptesicus fuscus (assembly GCF_027574615.1). Classification (NCBI taxonomy): domain Eukaryota; kingdom Metazoa; phylum Chordata; class Mammalia; order Chiroptera; family Vespertilionidae; genus Eptesicus; species Eptesicus fuscus. The sequence continues at coordinate 45,094,190 of NC_072493.1, forward strand.
GGCATGTACCTTGATTGTAAGCACATCCCCAGTGGGGGGTGTGCAGGAGGCAGCTGATCGATGTTTCTCTCATCGTTGTTTCTAACTATCCTCTCCCTTCCTCTCTGTAAAAAAAAATCAATAAAATATATATATTTTTAAAAAAGTCATCTTATACGCCAGAAAATACGGTACCTTTACCAAAAATTCCGTGCCTAATCTGAGTGGGTTTGTATATAAATGTTTAAATTTACAAAGACTGACATTGTGTGATCTAAACTGAATATACCATCATGGATGCTGTAGCTTATGTGTTTAGGTGTGAAGCCAGGCACAGTACGGTTACTACTTGGACTATTGGGCTTGTGTCCGGATTGTGTGCGAGTTCCACAGAATGGCATGTGCAGTAGGCAGCCTTGTCGAGTTTGCACTCTCGCATAGTGTTTCTCTCCCTCTTTCTACAGATAATAAAAGTGCCCTTCTCACCTGGCTCATTCAGTGAGTTTTGTCCTATGAACCAGGTGGTCATGGGTCGATTCCAAGTCAGGGCACATTCCCAAGTTGCTGGCTCAAACCCCAGTGTGGGGTGTGCAGGAGGCAGCCAGTCTATGATTCTCTCTCATCACTCGTGCTTCTTTCCATCTCTCTCTAATAAGTCAATAAATATATATATTTTTAAAAATCAATAAACTATTCTTTAAAAATAAACTGATAACACCCTTTTGCGTTTTTCCACCAGTGTGTGAGGTGTTCACATTCTAGAAAGTATTTTGTTTGATCAAGCATTTTTATATAAACATATTCTGTAATTTTGTCATTCTAGGTCACTTTTTGTTGTATTTTTTCTAGGACTTTATGGTGAGCCTTTTCTCAGAAGTGTATTTGTTGAGTCTGTATCTTTGTTAAAACATCTTACCATATGTTCTGACTAGTGTGCTGAGAGTTTTGGCAATTTTCTTCAAATAAAACATTGAAACAATAGATATGGATGTTGGAATTTTACTTTTTTGTGCCTTTTTCACTTTATGAAGTAAACGTGTGTTTTTTTGTGTTGGACTAATATGTTTTAATATTTTTTATTTTTTAATAAACATTAATTTACTTAAACATTTTTATTGATTTCATGGAGCAAGGGAGAGGGAGAGAGAGTTAGAAACATGAATGTTGAGAGCACAGCAGCATGGCTCAGTGGTTCCATGTGGACTTATGAACCAGGAGGTCACAGTTCCATTCAGTCAGGAAAATGCCTGCACCCTGGGCTAGATACCCAGTGTAGGGCATGTAGGAGGCAGCTGATCAATGATTCTCTTTCATTATTGATGTTTCTCTCTTCCTCTCCTGGTACCTCAGCCTCTGCCTGCAGAGACATTCCCAGTCCAGGCACTTCTCACACCCCCGATGTCCACAATCACCATTGTCTTTGGGAGCATTTTAGTGAGAAACGGGACCTATAAGAAACCACTGACTCTGCTGCTGCAGGAGGCAGGTGCTGTGGGCACTCAGAATCACGGGAACTCTCTGAATCTCAGTTGGCTGAATGTGACATGCAGATGATTGATGGCGCTTACTTTGTTTCCAGGATTCCAGAGTTAGATTTTTGAACATTTTCTCTTATAATTCTCACAATAACTGGGCAAGAAGGGGAAAATTACATGGAGGATTATTGGCATTTCCAGGGACACATCAGACTGAAGACAGATTTATAAACACAATTTAGAGCAGACACAGAACAAGGCAAGCTAGAGCTTTCCCATTGCTGTCAGAGAACAGAAGAAAATGCTCAAGGCTTAGGTAACTTGGTTTTTATTGTATGTCTGTGTGTGCTTAATCCTGACCCCAGGATGTTTTTTCTTTTTATTTTACCCTCCCCCGCCTTCCCTTCTGACATTCCAAACTCCATTCCATGATTCCAAGTTTCTAAATTCATTCCATTTAGCAGTGTTTTTTTGTTATTGTTGTTATATTCCATATATGAGTGAGATGAAGTGACACTGTTGTTCTCTGATGAATTATTTCACTTAGCATGATGCTCTCCAGATCCCTCCATGCTGGGTGAAAGGGTAAAAGTTTATGCTTTTTTATTGCTGCATGGTATTCCATGGTATAAATTTACCATATTTTCTACCCACTCATCTATTGATGGGCACCTGGGCAGTTTCCAGATCTTTGCTCTTGTAAATTGGGCTTTTATGAACACAGGGTGCATACATTCAATCTGATTGTTTCAGGTTTCTGCAAATATATTCCTAGAAGTAGAATCCATGGGTCAAATGTCAGTTCCATATTAAATTTATTTTATGCAAGTTCGTACTGATTTGCATAATGGCTGCACCAGTTTGTGTGCCCAGTAGCAGTGTAAGAGAGTTCCCTTTTTTCCACATGCTCACCAGCACTTCTTCTTTATTGATTTGCTGATGGCAGCCATTCTGACAATGGTGGGGTTATATCTAATTGTTGCTTTAATTTGCATCTCTCTGATGGTCAGTCACTTTGAGCATTTTTAACTTGTTTCTTGTCCATCTTATCCACACTGCAGCCCAGGCAGAGCTGACACTTCGGATGGCATCAGAAGCAGATGCTCTTAAGTATGAGAGTCTGTTTTGTGATATTAACTTTGTACAATGGATTCACTGGAGGCAGGTTAGATCGAGTTCGAGACTTGAGCAACAAGCTAGAGTTGCCCTGAAGGAGACACATGCCAAAAGTCATGAACGAAGAAACAATGCCTGCCCTTCAGGAAGAGCAGGTCCTATAGAAAGATATGCAGAACCAGCCGCTAAAGGGAGCCAGGAAGGGTCACCGGAAACAAACTTGCCCCAGAAATCACCTCCCCTGAAGGCACTAGAGGACACTTAGTATACTTGGTGTGTTGTTGGGCTATCAGCCCTTAAATCCAGTCACTGAGAAATACAGGATCCTCGCCTTGGATTGGACAAACTACATTACCCAGAAGGCCAGGCATGGAGTGCCAGCAGGCTGAGCCAATGGGGGCTCAGAGAAGGCGTTTCCGTTTGGTTATTTCTGAGGGCGGGACCGGTAGCCTCCTGGCCGGATTTTCTGTTCTCTGATTTTTGTTTGAGGCGGTCAGGTTTTCCAAGGCTCCGCTCCTGTGGGGAAGGTGGAGAGTGGTGTTCCCCGCCTCACAGCCCGTGGACGGAGCCTGCAGTGGTTCTCACAGTTCACACTGGGGATTGAAGGTCGGAGTCGCCGCCCGGACCCACGCCAGGGCCGGGACAGGCACCGCCATTCCTGCAGCGGCTTCTACTCCGGCCGCTCCCGCCCCGCTCGGCCCACAGAGAGCAATGGCGGCGCCCGCGCTGAGCAGCTTCGCTGAGGTGAGTTCTAGTCCTCCGGACCCTCACCGCCTCCTCACACCGAACACCACAGCCCGGGTGGGGCATCTGTCAGGTCCTCCACTTCAGTTTTGCGTGGAGGACCGTGAGGAAGGCGGAGGGGAGAGAGGAGCGTTGTGGCTTCTGAGGCACAGCCAGTGCAGGGCGGAGAGGACAGGGCTGACCGGCATCTGAGGTTCCCTGAGGGTGTGGGCTGTGAGGATGGGCGGACAGATCAGAGGCTGCAGGGAGGACGTCACAGCCTCATCGGGGCTTTCCCGGCTGTGGGGTCCATCAGGGGCCGGGGGTGGTCCTGGATCCCCCTTTTAGACAAGCTCTCTGTGGACCCAATTGCCAAGTTCATGGGTGAGTCCAGCGAGATCCAGTGGCATTGGAGCAGGAAGGGGGCAGAGCTGAGGGAGTGAACCTGGGGACTGAAGATGGGAAGAGGTTAAAGGTTACCCAGTGGTGTGCACATCTGGAGGAAGTGTGAGCTGATGGTCCCCGGGACCTGGTGTGGGGACATAAAAGCGAAGCATAAACCCAGGCTTGGCTGTGTCTTGGAGGCATGATCTAGGAGACTGCGGTGGGATTGCTTGGCAGGAAGGCTGGGGCCCTGCAGGCATCGCCCAGACCTTAAATGGCATTGCTCTCCCCTCCCCTCCCCCAATCCTTCCCACCCAACCCAGCTGCTCTGCTGAGGGCAATCCCAGTGGGTAATGGGACTGTGATGAGAGAGCAGCCTGCACTGGCATTAGGGCCTGGTGTCCACACTAACCGGGTGCCCTGGAGGAGGTAGAGGGGGGGAAGGTGTGTAAGGAGTAGGAGTGGGGGTTCTCAGAGAGACAGCTCTGGTGTCAATTGTCTCCATTCTGACAGGTTGGCGTGACCTTTGAGGACATTGCCCTGTACTTCTCCAGGGAGGAATGGAGCCTCCTTGATGAGGGTCAGAGACAGCTGTACCTGAATGTGATGCTGGAGAACTTTGAACTTGTATCCTCGCTGGGTAAGACCCTCACTCTCCCCAGTGACCTGGACTTGGCTTTGGGATTTGCCAGGCCCCATCCCCCAGGGTGTGCTCTGTCCTCCCATGTAGACTGTGGTTCTGCTTGATTTTCCAGGTTCCTGGGCAGTTGCTGTCCTGGGGAGGGTGGGTCTGTTTCCGCTGCTCCCTTCTATTCCTGAAGTCCCAGTTCTCCCCGCTGTACTACGTTCACAGGGAAGGACTTGTGGTTGGTAGTGTTGCAGGAAGCCTGAGGGATTCCACCTTGATCAGTGAGGAAAGCATTTTCTATATTCCTGTTGGTCTTTTGTACATAGGTTTTTTTGTTTTGTTTTTAAATTACGCAACATTTTTAAATTATTTTTTATTTTTTTAATATATTTTATTGATTCTTTACAAAGAGGAAGGGATAGGGATAGAGAGTTAGAAACATCGATGAGAGAGAAACATCGATCAGCTGCCTCTTGCACACCCCCTACTAGGGATGTGCCCTCAACCAAGGTACATGCCCTTGACCGGAATCGAACCTGGGACCTTTCAGTCCACAGGCCGATGCTCTATCCACTGAGCCAAACCGGTCTCGGCTTGTACATAGTTTTTGAAGAATTATTTCTATATATTTATCCTGGTTAATAACTGTATTTTTTGTTAAACATTCTTTTGAAGACCGTGTATATTTTATTATTAATTGCTTATAACATACAGGAACACATATTTTGCATTTGCTTAATTGCGCTTCTCAGATATTGCTCCCCCACACCAGCTTTTCTACAAAGTCCATGATTTTGCCATCTTGGGTTCCGCTGGTCTAGTGGCAGCATGTTTCTAGCAGCTCAGATACTGGTTACTGGTGCTTAGAATAATGTGTCTGTAATGAAGTGATATCGAGTTTGCTTTTAAGACAGAGTCATTGCATTGTTATTAGCCTGCACTATGGTATTAACATATTTTTATTATTCCCTGGGAACTCCACCTATTTGTGTGAATTTCTTTCCATATTGCAATATTTGCTTTATTGTGCTAATCAGAACTGAATCCACAATCTCTCCAAGGGATTCTTTCATATGATTTGCAAGTATTTTCTTCTCTTCTTTAGATTTTCTTTCATTTCATTTTGGTTATTGCTGTTGTGCTGTGAAGAAGCTTTTTATTTGTTGCAATCTGGACTGTTTGTTGTTTTCTCTATTTTGAGTGGTGGTTGGTGTCACATTCAGAAAATCTTGTCTAAAACAAACCTCCAAAACTTTGTCTCTAGATTGTCCTGAGGAGTTTTCAGTTTTAGCGCTGACATTCAATTCTGTCATGCAGGTTGAGTTACATTTTATCAACAATGTCCAGTATTGTTGTGTTTACTTGTGAATATTGATTTCAACAGCACCATTCATTGAAGAAACTATCTTTCCCTTCTTCTGTGTCTTACAGCTTGGTCAGAGATTACTTGAAAGGATGTGCCTGGGTTTATTTCTGTGTTTTCTGTTCTGTTCAATTGATGTATGTGTCTGTGTTTCTCCGGGAATTCTTCTCAGATTTTATGGATTCCCATTATGTTTTTAAGTCCTTTATCCATTTTGAGTTTATTTTTGTGTATGGTATAAATTGGTGGTCTAGTTTCATTCTAAGCATGTATCCATCCAATTTTCCCAACACCATTTATTGAAGAGATGGTCTTGACTTCATTGTATGCTTTTGCCTCCTTTGTCAAATACTGAGCATAATGGCTTGAGTCGATTTCTGGGTTCTCTATTCTGTTGCATTGTTCTATGTGTCTGTTTTTGTGCCAGTACCAGGCCATTTTTGTAATACAGCTTGGTATCTGGTATTGTGATTCCTCCAACTCTGTTCTTCTTGAAAATATAATAATGTTCCATGCAATAAACAGCAATTATTCAAGTAAGATGCTCTTACATATCATATTACATGCAATAAAAGTTAACATTTCAAGGAAAAAAAGGATTTTGATATAATAATATTACCAAAACTGTACTAACAGAGTATGATATCATAAAAGTTATGGGAAATATTAAAAATCTGCAAATAATAGGATTACTTCTCATATTCTAAAATACTTTTCTGCCTCTGGCTCTACTTTTGTTCATCAGTTTCTGTTCATTATTCTCCACAAATGAGTGAGATCATGTGCTATTTATCTTTCTCCAACAGACTTATTTCGCTTAGCATAATGTTCTCCAGGTCCATCCATGCTGTTGCAAATGGTAAACGTTCCTTCTTTTTTATAGCAGCACTAGAGGCCCGTGGCATGAAGAGATTCGTGCAATAGGCCTTCCTTCCCTTGGCTTCTGGCACCGGTTTTCCTCTGGCACCCAGGACCCAGGCCTTCCCTCCAGCTGGAGTTTTCCTTCTTCATCTTCGCTGCACACCCCATCTGCAGACTCCAGAGTCTGCAGTCTTGTCTTCGCTGTGGCACTCCGCTCCTGTAGATCCCTTTGCCCTTTGTCTTCCCTCTCATAGTATAGGCCTCCTCCCCACCTGGCCACTCAGGGCCTTGAGCGCTGGGCAGCTGCCATCCTTGGCCTTTTAATTTGCATACTCACGCTGGTTGGCTGTTGGCATAGCGGAGGTACAGTCAATTTACATGTCTGTTATTAAGTAAGATAACATTCCATTGTGTAGATGTACCATAGTTTTCTAATTCACTCATCTACTAATGGGCCCGTAGGCTGTTTCCAAATTTAGCTATTGTAAATTATGCTGCTATGAACATAGGGGTGCATATATCATATATATATATATTTTATTGATTTTTTACAGAGAGGAAGGGAGAGGGATAGAGAGCTAGAAACATCGATGAGAGAGAATCATCGACCAGCTGCCTCCTGTACACCCCCTACCAGGGATGTGCCCGCAGCCAATGTACATGCCTGTGACCGGAATCGAACCTGGGACCTTTCAGTCCGCAGACCGACGCTCTATCCATTGAGCCAAACCGGTTTCGGCCATATATCCTTTCTGATTGTTGTTTCTGATTTCTTAGAATATATTCCTGAAAGTGGGATTACTGGGTGAAATGGGAGTTCCATTTTTAATTTTTTAAGGAAACTCCATTCTGTTTTCCACAGTGGCTGCACCAACCGGCATTCTCATCAGCAGTACCATTCTTCTCCACACACTTGTCGTTGGTGGATTTGTTGATGATAGCCATTCTGACATGTGTGAGAGGGTACCACCTTGTTGTTTTGATTTGCATCTCTCAGATGATTAGTGACTTTGCGCATGTTTTCATATACCTCTTGGCCTTCTTTATGTCCTCTTTTGAAAAGTGTGTATTTAGGTCCTTTGCCCATTTTTTTATTGGATTGTTAATCTTCCTTTTGTTAAGTAGTGTGAGTTCCCTATAAATTTTGGAGATTAAACCCTTATGGGAGATAACATTGGCAAATACGTTTTCCCATGCAATGAGCTTTCTTATTGTTTTGTTGATGGTTTCTTTTGCTGTGCATCAGGTTTTTATTTTGATGTAGTCACATTTGTTTATTTTCTGTTTAGTTTCCATTGCCCTAGGAGCTGTATTGGTAAAGATATTGGTTGAACATATGCCGGCAATTTTTTTTAATGTTATTTTAAAACATATATTTTTATTGATTTCAGAGAGGAAAGGAGAGAAAAAAGAGTGAGAGAAACATCAATGATGAGAATCATTGATCAACTGCCTCCTGCATGTCCCCTACTGGGCATCGAGCCTGCAACCTGGGTATGTGGCCTTGACCGAAATCAAACCTGGGACCCTTCAGTCAGCAGGCAGGTGTTCTACCCACTGAGCCAGACCAGCTAGGGCATATGTCTGCTGTTTTGCTGCCTATGGATTCTTCTAAGATTTTTATGGTTTCCCATCTTACTATAACATTTCTAGAGACAGTACAGTTTGCATTGAATCCATACAGGGACTTGTGAGAGTGCATGTTCTTGATAACATTTGTTTTATAAATTACAGAAGTTGGTTTCAGCTTATGTTTAAAAAATAAAATTTCTACCCTCTTCTTCTCCCCGCCCCCCCCCCCCCTTTTTTTTCTGTCTCTGTCTCGTTCCATGACCAACACTCTTACTGTTTCCTGGGATTCCCATAACGCAAATTATAGGTTAAATTTATGGTTTTACTTAATTTGCTGTATTCCTTAAATTTATTTTTCTTTTTCCCATCTGGATGATTTCTAGTAACTTGTCGTGGACAGCACATATTCTTTATGTCTGTTTTTGATACTCTTTATTGTGTTTTTCATTTTATTCATTGTAATTGTGCAACACCAACATTTCTGTTTCATTTGTTTTTATGATTTCTGTCTATCCAAAATTCTCCTTTTGTTCAGTGTTCATTTCTTTCTTCATTATGTTGGTTCTATATGAGTTCTCTTGTAGCGCGCAAACATTTTTAAAGGTAAATATTTTGGATTCTTTATCAGTCTGTATGTGCTCTCCATTTCTTTGGCATCGATTAGTAGATGGTATCCCTGTTTTTAGTCTGGTGTTGATGTCTACGCATTTGGTGAAGCAGTTACTCCTTTCAACTCTAGGACCAATTCTGGCTCAAGGAATACATTCATTGGCATATGGAATGACCGGGTGAGGTGTTGTTTCAGGTTTGAAAAAGTCCCAGTAGCCGAGTCTCCATGAGCTGAGCTGAGGTTAGAATAACAAAAAGTCAATGGGTCCACAGTGACTTTGGATGCAAATTATTATTATTTTTTTTTATGACAAGTGATGGTTTTAGAAGCTTTGGTGGCAAATACTTTGAGAACATATAGTTTTTTATTTTATTCCTGGAATAGGTTGTTGCCAAAGGGATTTCTTTTGGGATGCATGCTGATAAATATCATGGGGTCCGCTCATTAAGTAGATCTTGGAGAGTTCACAAATGTTCCACAGATTTCTGTGGTTTGTAAATACAGAAATGTCCAGGCTTTTTCATAGAGCAGGCCAATAGGGTCAACATTAGTACAGGAGCAGTGAGTGATGGAGGAAACTCTGACCCTTGTTTTGACTGAGAGCACAGGTCCTTCTCTGCCAGGAACTGGACAATTATGGATGCCGGGTATTAGATGGAGAAGATAGGGGAAGTGGTGGGCATATAAGGGAGTCCTTATTGCAGTCCACGTAGCCATTGCTACCAAGGAGCCACTAGAGAAAACAGTTCTTCAAAGTAAAGTCCTGCACAGTAGTCCATAAAATAGAGAGCTGCGTGCTGGCTGGTTAACACTGTGTCTTCCCTTCGAAGCAGCCCCAACGTAGGAGCCAGCCTAGGAGCCTTACTAAGTAGCCGCTGCTAACATGGCAGCCATTGCAAACACAGCAATCCAACCAAGCAGGTGCGTACTGCCTGGTCAGTAACATACTTTATACCGACTTAGACCAAAGAGGCCTCTTTCGAAATAGTGACATTAGTCTTTGGGTTATAGAAGCGCACGCCTGCACAGTGACTAATATAGCTTGCTGTGTCCTTGCTTTTGTGACTGTGTATAGCAAATTAGCCTTGAACACTCTGATTAGATTCCCAAGCTCAGATTGGCCCTGAACATTCCATGTCCTCTGGACAGGGCACCCACATTGACCCTAGCTAAATATGTTTGTTAACCCACTCTGGTCATCTCTTTGTAATTCAGCCCACCTTTTTTGGCTCTACTGAATTATTTTTGGTTTAATTGCACTCTGTTTTTTAAATCCTCACTTGTTTGTTTGGGTGTGTGTGTGTTTACCACCGTGCATTTCAGAGAGAGTGGAATAGAGGGAGCGTGGAGAGATTGGGGAACATTGATGTGAGAGAGACACATTGACTGGTTGACTCTCGCACCCACCAGGCGGGACAGGGAGCCAACCTCAGCCCAGGTGTGTAACCTTGACAAGGAATCAAACCCTCGACCCTTCAGTGTAGAGCCCGACTCTCCAACCATTGAGCAAAAGAGGCCAGGGTTTCATTGTACTCTTAACCCCTTGTAGTTGTTTTTGTTCATGGAGACCTGCCTTCTTGTACTGAGAGCGGACAAGCTTATCATATTTCTTACTCTGCCATCTTGCTGATGTCACATAGATTTTTTCCCGCATGATCTCTGTTGTGCTTTGTAGTTCTATAACAGTGCTCCCCATACATCTGTTTGTTGTTTTCTTATGGATTTGTATCATCTGAATCCCACGTTTGATCACTTGGGATTCATGGGGAGGAATCATTTGTGCATCACAGAATAAACATGACTTTATGAAGGACAAGGTGGACCCAGAGGCGGTCTTGCCTTGGTGAAGGCCTGTTGGGAAGGTTTTGACACCAGGGCTGTGTTAAAGTCATAACTAGGAACCCATTTTTTAAATATATATATATATATATATATATATATATATATTTTCTTTTTTATTGATTTTTTTTTTACAGAGAAGAAGGAAGAGGGATAGAGAGTTAGAAACATCCATGAGAGACAAACATTGATCAGCTGCCTCCTGCACACCCCCTACTGGAGATGTGCCTGCAACCAAGGTACATGCCCTTGATGGTAATTGAACCTGGGACATTGAGTCCGCAGGCCAACGCTCTTTCCACTGAGCCAAACCGGTTAGGGCTCTAGGAACCCATTTTGTTAAAAAGTATTTTGTTTCCATGACCCATTCCTCATCCAATTTTGCTTCTACTGTCTTATTGTTGACACTTTGCCTGCTCGTCAGGTGTAATAATGACCATTTCTACTCAGATTCCATGCCCACAGGTAACTTTAACCTCCCTAGACCTTGCCCCTCTACCTCTTTCACAGGTCCCTCTTTACTGCAAACCAACCGAGGTCCATGCCTGCAGAGCTTTGGAGTGCGCACATATTATTATATTGACCTTGAACATCCTGTGCTTCAATACCATTATGTTGTATGGCTTTCAGCACATGCAAATTACCCTACACTGACGCAGGTCCCCAGCACGAAAGGTCCTAAAAGAAGCCGTTGGTGGAGGAACAATGAGTAAAGCCTTCTTGTCTTCTTTGTTTCCCACCCTAAGCTTTTGTTCCTGTTTTGGTGAGATTTTACCATTGACTGACCTCTGAGGCCAGCTAATATATAACAGCTGTTTACATAGAGTTCAACTCACTTGTCTTGAAAATCATTCCATGGAATCATGCCTAGTCATGACGGGGAAACCATTTTCCCAAAAATAATCTGATTTCATAAGATCAACATGTACTTCACCAGCGTTTCCTTTTGTTCAGGTTGCTGCTGTGGAGCAGAGAATGCGGAGGTACCGACGGAACAGAACGCTTCTGTAAGAGTGTCACAGGCCAGGAATCGCAAGTTGGCCTTGACTTCCCAGAAGAGCCACCCCTGTGAGAGCTGTGGACTCGTCTTGAGAAGGATTTTCCACTTGACTGAGCTGCAGGGAACACAACATGGACAGATACAGCTGAGGTGTGGGGCATGTGCAGAACAATTTTATTTCAGTGCAAAATGTCACCAGCAGCATGTGAGAGAGAACACTTTCATTATTGGCGTCGAGAGGATGTCACTTGCAAAGATCTGCAATTTCAGTGTGTCCCAGAATGATTTCACCTGTGGGGAGGTTGGGCAGGGCACACTTTCCTGGTCAGGGCATCTCCACCTAAAGGCTGATCAGACCAGGGACAGGCCATATGATATTTCCATGGGTGGTTTGACAGTTCAAAGGAGAAAAGATTTTCACACCAGAATATGGTATGAGGAAGATACTAGCAGCAGTTATCTTCGTCGTCATCAGAGAGTTCGGACTGGAGAAAAGCCTTATAAATGTAGTGAATGTGGCAAATCTTTTAAGAGTAGCAGTGGCCTCCATTATCATCAAAGTTTGCACACTGGGAAGAAGCCTTATAAATGCAGGGAATGTGGAAAATCTTTTATCAATAGCAGTGACCTTCGTCGTCATCAGAGATTTCACACTGGAGAAAAGCCATATAAATGCAGTGAATGTGGGAAATCTTTTACGTATTTGAGTAGCCTACATTATCATCAAAATTCTCACACTGGAGAAAAGCCTAACAAATGCATTGAATGTGGGAAATATTTCACCAGTGACAGTGACCTCCATTGTCATCAGAGAGTTCACACTGAAGAAAAGTCTTATAAATGCAGTGACTGTGGGAAATCTTTTATCACCATCAGTGACCTTTGTCGTCATCAGAGAGTTCACACTGGAGAAAAACCTTATAAATGCAGTGAATGTGGAAAGTCTTTTACAAGTAGCAGTAGTCTCAAATATCATCAGAGAGTGCACTCTGGAGAAAGGCCCTATGAGTGCCATGAATGTGGAAAATCTTTTATCACTCAGTCTCAAGTTCATAGTCACCAGAGCCTTCATACAGGAGTAAAGCCTTATAAATGCAGTGACTGTGGGAAATCTTTTACACATAGGCCTTCCCTTCGTAAACATCAGAGACTTCACACAGGTGAAAAGCCTTATGAATGTAATGAATGTGGAAAATCTTTTACCCAGAGCACTTCCCTTCGTTGTCATCAGAGACTCCATACAGGAGAAAAGCCTTATGAATGCAGTGACTGTGGGAAATCTTTTACAAATAGGCCTGCCCTTCAGAAACATCAGAGACTTCATACAGGCGAAATTCCTTATAAATGTAGTGAATGTGGAAAATCTTTTACCACTAACAGCTACCTTCGTATTCATCAGAGAGTTCACACTGGAGAAAAGCCTTATAAATGTAGTGAATGTGGAAAGTCTTATACAAGTAGCACTAATCTTCTATATCATCAGAGAGGGCACACTGGAGAAAGGCCTTATGAGTGCAATGAATGTGCAAAATCTTTTAAAACTCTGTCTCAACTTCATGGTCATCAGAGAATTCATACAGGAGTAAAGCCTTATGAATGCAGTGAATGTGGCAAATCATTTACATATAGGCATACCCTTCGTAATCATCAGAGACTTCATACAGGTGAAAAGCCTTATAAATGCAATGAATGTGGGAAATCTTTTGCTGAGAGCACTAAGCTTCATTGTCATCAGAGAGTTCATTCAGGAGAAAAGCCTTATAAATGTAGTGAATGTGGAAAATCTTTTTCAAGGAGCAATGGTCTCCAATATCATCACAGAGTTCATACAGGAGAAACGCCTTATAAATGTAGTGACTGTGGGAAATCTTTTAAGGGTAGCAGTGGCCTCCATTATCATCAAAGTTTTCACACTGGAAAGAAGCCTTATAAATGCATTGAATGTGGGAAATCTTTTGTCACTAGGAGTGACCATCATTATCATCAGAAAGTTCATTCAGGAGAAAAGCCTTATAAATGTAGTGAATGTGGAAAATCTTTTTCAAGGATCGATGGTCTCCAATGTCATCAGAGAGTTCACACTGGAGAAAAGCCTTATAAATGTAGTGAATGTGGAAAGTCTTTTACAAGTAGCACTAATCTCCGATATCATCAGAGAGAGCACACTGGAGAAAGGCCTCATGAGTGCAATGAATGTGGAAAATCTTTTAACACTCAGTCTCTACTTCATAATCATCAGAGAGTTCATACTGGAGAAAAGCCTTATAAATGCAGTGAATGTGGGAAATGTTTTGCAAGGACCTATGATCTCCAATATCATCAGAGAGTGCACACAGGAGAAAAGCCATATAAATGCAGTGAATGTGGGAAATCTTTTAGATGGAGCAGTGGTCTCCAGTGTCATCAGAGAGTTCACACTGGAGAAGGCCATTATGAGTGTAATTAATGTTAGGTATCACTAAGGCATATTTTTAAATTTGCTCTCCACATAAAAGTCCAAATGTGAGAAATCTCTTAAATGTGTAGGAAATGAAGTTTCTTAGATAGGACTTAAGAATATTACAAGAAAATTTGTGAATCCTCATTTTTCTGAATTGTATCTCATACATGTATTCACCTATATTATGTAAAGTTCCCATAAGTGTCTTCGCTGTTGTGTGTGTTTGCTTTTATGTTGGAATACTGTGTAATTATGTTGCACTTTCTAACATACAGAGATGTCCTGCCAGATCTATGTCACTGCACATTTCTGTTGCTGAACGTATTTCACCTGAACCACCTATAAGGCCCCTTCAGATTGCATCAGTAACCATCCTTATTTGCACAGCGAAGCCAACTCTGTTGTCTCATTTGTTGAAGAAAATTAGGAATAACTGAGCCCTTAGTTCTTTCTTGTTTCCCTGTCATGAGTTGCCCGAGTAAAGATGATGTTGCAAAGTGACTGCCATTTTCAGAGACACACTTTCCCTAGATTCTAATGATGAATTTATTCAATGCCTAAGTCATCAATTGGAGAACTGCCAGTCTCAGGTCTCTTTCTTTGCAAAATAATGAAGGCATTTTCATAAGACTTCTTTAATCTTAGTGTCCTACTTACTGTCTGGGTTAGTTTATAAGGAGATCTGCGCTCTCCAAGCACGGTGATTTGAAAAAGTTTTATGTGGTCTCTAACATTTTTGTCATTGAGACAAGACTATAGTGCAGGAATTAGCTCAGCAGTTTTTGAGAAATTTACACTGTTTCCCATAATTTTCCTATTAACCCTTTGCACTCGCTTGCTTTTTTCTCGAGCTGCTACCGATGCTAACCGTGTCGAGTCACACTGGACATCCGAGTGCAAAAGGTTAAACTCTGTGGACTCTAATCCTCCTGTGAGGATGGATGCTTTGAGACACAGAGATCACTCCAAAGAGGGGATAGCTATGACAACCTCATGTATATCTGGGAGCAGCCTGAACTCTTCTTGTTTTTAGGGAATGGTAAGACATTTGAAGGGAACCTCCTGCTCCAGGCTTGCAGAGGGCAATGTGCCCTAATGCCTTCAATTCCATGAATGATGGTCACTGATTGGAGAACCATTGCAGTGAGAGGGACCCCTTTTACTGCAGAAACACTGACCTAATTGTTGAACCAGACTGCAGCCTATTAGATGGAATCATCTTCACCTAAATCTGCACTCAGAAAGTTCCTTTTGAGGAAAGGACTACAAGAGCGGTGTGTACGCAGATCTGAGGGACTCCAGGCATGGTTAACTTCTGTGGAGCGGTCATTGGCATTGATTATAATGAGGTTTTGTGGGTTCCTGTAGCTTCTCAGATGTTCCCCTCAGAGCCATTGGTGCTCTGGCAGGAGAACAAAATTGAAGACAAAGGCTGTCTTTTGCCCATGAATGTGGCTTTTGAGACCCAGGCAGCGTTCAAGTGGGTTTGGGTGAAACTTCTTCATTGTTTGTTACATTTTCTGTCACTGAGATGAGACTTGCTCAGAGAGCACAAGTATGTGAATTGAATATAGAGTTGCCAAACTATTCCAAAATAGGTGAACGGACATTTCTTTTATCGTGAACCATTCTTTTAACAGCTGCGACGAGTAATTTGCATGTGTTAAGTGTAGTGTTTCATAAATCTTTTTTTTTCTTTTTTTAAATTTCTTTATTGATTAAGGTGTCACATTGTTTCATAAATCTTGACATGTGCATGAAACTGAAACCATCACTACCCTCATAATACTGACCATATCAGTCATTGTGTATTTGTTTCATGACCTCATTTATTTTATTTTTTGATGACCTCATTTAATCTATCTGTTCTTTACAACTTTCCTAATACCCATGGATTTACATTCCATTTTATTAAAGAACTTTGCTTTTCTAAATATTTTTTGCTTTAATTTATATTTCATAAGTTCTTGGAGATTTATTAACTCATTTCGATTTTTGCCAGATATTCTTTTTGTTAATGTTAATCTTCACCTGAGGATGTTTTTCCATTGATTTTTAGGGAGAGTGGAAAAGACAGGGAAAGACAGAGAGAAACATTGATGTGAGAGAAACATTGATTGGTTGCCTCCTGCATCAGATATGACCAGGGCTCAGGCTGGGAAGGAGTCTTCAACCAAGGTACATGCCTTTGACCGGAATCAAACCTAGGACCCTTTGGTGTGCAGGCCTATGCTCTATCGAGAGCCCAACCAGCCAGGGTTCGGTAGATATTTTTATCTTTGAATATATCTCCATCATGTTTATTTTAATAAATATTTGGTTATTTCTAATAAAGCAGGTACAAACATTTCTGTATAATTCTTCTTTTTTTTTAAAAATATATTTTATTGATTTTTCACAGAGAGGAAGAGAGGGATAGAGAGCTAGAAACATCGATGAGAGAGAAACATCGACCAGCTGCCTCCTGCACCTACCAGGGATGTACCCGCAACCAATGTACATGCCCTGACCGGAATCGAACCTGGGACCCTTCAGTCCGCAGGCCGACGCTCTATCCACTGAGCCAAACCGGTTTTGGCCATTTCTGTATAATTCTTTATGTGGATATAAGTGTTATTTACTTTTGTCAGTTGGTCATCCCCTGAAGGCTTTAGGTGTGCAAGAGGGCACATGCCAGGCTGAGTGACCCCCCTGAGTGCATGAATTTCGTGCACCAGACGTCTAGCTTAAAAATACTCTATAATTTTGTCATTCTACCTCACTATTGTTCAATTGTATTTTTGCATGAATTTAAGGTGAGCCTTTTCCACACGTTTTAAATGCTTTTATTGTATTAAAATAATATGACTTTATATTTTTTCGTTTATAATAAATATTTTAATTTGTTTATAAAACATTTTCATTGATTTGATAGACCATGGGAGAGTGAGAGATAGGAACATGAATTTTCAGAGCACAGCTGGCATGACTCAGTGGTTCCTCTTGGACCTATGAACCAGGAGGTTACAGTTCCATTCACAGACATGGAGGATGCCTGGGCCCCGGTTAGATCCACAGTGTGGGGCATGCAGGAGGCACCTGATCAGTGATTATCAGCATTGATTTTTCTCTCTGTCCGGCAGTTCCATACTAAATTTCTTGAGGAAAGTCCGTACTGATTTCCACAACGGCTGCGCAGTTTGCATTCCCACCAGCAGTGTACTCGGGTTCCCTTTTTTCCACATCCTCCCCAGCACTGGTCCTTTGTTGATAGCAGCCATTCTAACTGTGGTGAGGTGATATGTAATTCTTGATTTAATTTACATCTCTTTGGTGATCAGTGACTTTGAGCATTTTTTCACATGTCTCTTGGCCATCTCATCCACACTGCAGCCCAGGCAGAGCTGACACTTCGGATGGAATCAGAAGCAGATGCTCTAAGTATGAGAGTCTGTTTTGTGACATTAACTTTGTGTAATGGATTCAATGGAGGCAGGTTAGAGACTTAAGCAACCTTCCCCACTACATAAGGCCTGAAGGAGAGACATGGAAATGTGAAGAAACAATGCCTGTTATTCAGAAAGCAGGTCCTAAAGAAAAGTATGCAAAACCAGCAGCTAAAGGAAGCCACGCAGGTGTGACAAACGAACTTGCCCTGGAAATCACCTCCCCTGAAGGCCCTGGAGGACCCTGAGTATACTTGGTGTGCTCTTGGTCTATTTGCCTCCAAATGCATTTCTGGAGTTCCCAGAGGAAATAAAAGGATCCTGCTCTTGGAGCCTAGGAACTACATTACCCAGAAGGCCGAGCATGGAATGCCACCAGGCTGAGCCAATGAAAGCTCAGAAAAGACGGTTTCCTTTGTCCATTTCTGGGGGCGGGACTAGTCCTCCGGGCGGGTTTTGTCTTCTGTCAGGTCTGTCAGGCGGTCGGGAGCTGCTGGTCGCAGGGTCCCGTGGAGAAGGCAGGAGAGGGGTGTGCCCCGCCTCACAGCCCATGGGGGGCGCCTGCAGGGCGCTCACAGCTCACACTTGGGGTTGAAGCTCCCAGTCGCTCCCTGGACCGCGCCGGGCCTCGGACCGGCACCGCCATTCCCTGGGCGGCTGCTGCTCCCGCCGCTCCCGCCCCGCTCGGCCCCCAGAGAGCAATGGCGGCGCCCGCGCTGAGGAGCTTCGCTGAGGTGAGTTCCTGTCCCCCAGGCCCTCACCGCCTCCTCACACCGAACAGGACCGCCCGGGTGCGGGCGCCTGTCACGTCCTGAGCTCAGTCCGCGTGGAGGACCGTGAGGAAGGCGGAGGGGAGGGAGGAGCATTGTGGCTTCTGAGGCACAGCCAGTGCAGGGCGGAGAGGACAGGGCTGACTGGCATCTGAGGTTCCCTGAGGGTGTGGGCTGTGAGGATTGGCGGACAGATCAGAGGCTGCAGGGAGGACGGCACAGCCTCATCGGGGCCTTTCGGGCTGTGGGGTCCCTCAGAGGCCGGGGGTGGTCCTGGACCCGGCTGGGAGACAAGCTTCTCTCCATGCCATGTGCCAAGTTCATGGGAGAGTCCAGCGAGGTCCAGTGTCATTGGAGCAGGAAGGGGGCAGAGCTGAGGGAGTGAACCTGGGGACTGAAGATGGGAAGAGGTTAAAGGTTACCCAGTGGTGTGCACATCTGGAGGAAGTGTGAGCTGATGGTCCCCGGGACCTGGTGTGGGGACATAAAAGCGAAGCATAAACCCAGGCTTGGCTGTGTCTTGGAGGCATGATCTAGGGGACTGCAGTGGGACTGCTTGGCGGGAAGGCTGGGGCCCTGCAGGCATCGCCCAGACCTTCAATGGCATTGCTCTCCCCTCCCCTCCCCCAATCCTTCCCACCCACCCCAGCTGCTCTGCTGAGGGCAATCCCAGTGAGTAATGGGACTGTGATGAGAGAGCAGCCTGCACTGGCATTAGGGCCTGGTGTCCACACTAACCGGGTGCCCTGGAGGAGGTTGAGGGGGGGAAGGTGTGTAAGGAGAAGGAGTGGGGGTTCTCAGAGAGACAGCTCTGGTGTCAATGGTCTCCATTCTGACAGGTTGGCGTCACCTTTGAGGACATTGCCCTGTACTTCTCCAGGGAGGAATGGAGCCTCCTTGATGAGGGTCAGAGACAGCTGTACCTGAATGTGATGCTGGAGAACTTTGAACTTGTATCCTCGCTGGGTAAGACCCTCACTGTCACCAGTGACCTGGACTTGGCTTTGGGATTTCCCAGGTCCCATCTCCCAGGGTGTGCTCTGTCCTCCCATGTAGACTGTGGTTCTACTTGATTTTCCAGTTTCCTGGATAGTTGCTGTCCTGGGGAGGTGGGTCTGTTTCCGCTGCTCCCTTCTATTCCTGAAGCCCCAGTTCTCCCCGCTGTACTACGTTCACAGGGAAGGACTTGGTAGTGTTGCATGAAGCTTACGGGATTCTACCTTGATTGGTGAGGAAAGCATGTATAGTAATAAAAGTGTAATGTGCTAATTAGACTGAACAGCCAAACGACCTTCTGGACGAATGACGTCCTTCCAGACAAAGCCACCAGGGCTGAGGCAGAGATTGTTAGGGGTGATCAGGCAGGCAGGCGAGCAGTTATCACGTTACGCACCCAGCCTGTTTTGTGGTCTAGACAGAAAGTATAGTGTCACTCACCAGTGACTGACATGGCATTTAATGTGTTAAGGGTGATCAACCAGGCAGGAAGAGTGGATAGGGATGATCAGGCAGTCAGGCACGCAGTTAGGAGCAATCAAGCAGGCAGGTGAGCGGTTAGGAGCCAGTGGTCCTGGATTGGGAGAGAGAGCAGGTGAGGCTGCGAGGCCTCTTCCCCCATTCATATTTCCGTGCACCAGACCTTTAGTTTTCTATATTTCTGTTAGTCATTTGTATCTATTTTTTGAAGAATTGTCTCTACATCCTTATCCTGTTCATTAACTGTATTTTTTTGGTGAAAGAGTCTTTTGACTTTCTTATATATTTTATATATTAATTCCTTACTACATGCAGGAGCACCTATTTTTGAAGATGCTTAATTGTGCTTCGAAGATATTGCTCCCCACATCCACTTTTCTACACAAAGTCCATGTTTTTGGCAACCCAGCATTCAGCAGGTCTAGTGCCACCATGTTTCTGGCAAGCTCAGATGCTTGTTACTAGTGCTCAGCAATAAAGTGATTTTACTGAAGTTATATAGAGTTTGCTTTTGAGACAGAGTCATTGCATTGTTATTAGCCTGCACTATAGTATTAACATATCTTTATTATTCCCTGGGAACTCCACCTATTTGTGTTATTTCCTTCCATATCGGCATTATGCGCTTTATTGTGCTGAGCAGAACCGAATCCACAATATCTCCAAGCTTTTTCTTCATACGATTTTCAAGTATTTTCTCCCATCCTCTAGATTGCCTTTCATTTAATTTTGCTTATTGTTGTGCTGTGAAGACGCTTTTTTTTTAATTTGTTGCAGTGTGGACTGTTTATTTCTTGTATTTTGCCTGTGGGTTGGTGTCACATCCAGAAGCTCCTGTCCAAAGCACATCTCCAAAACTTTTTCTCTAGGTTGTTCTAATTTTAACTTTTAGTGTTGACATTCAATTCTGTCATGCAGATTGAGTTAAATTTTATCAGTGGTGTCCAATTTTTGTTGTTTTACTTGTGACTATCGATTTTTATGAGCACCATTCAATTAAGAAACTGTCTTTCCTTTTTTTGTGTGTGTTTTGCAGCTTTGTCAGAGATTACTTGAAAGGATGTGCCTAGGTTCATTTCTGTGTTTTCTGTTCTGTTCTGTTAATCTTTGTGTCTATATTTCTCCAGCCACACACTGTTTGTTTGCTTTCTCTTTGGAATAAGTTGAAGTCAGGAAGTGTGATGCCACCAGCTTTGTTCTCACTCAAGATTGCTTTTGCTATTCGAGGTCTTTTGATTCCATACATTTCAAGATTCTCTTTTCATTTGTTTGTAAGGTACCTTTGGAGTTATTGCGATTTCATGTAATCTGTAGATAGCTCTGTGTACTATAGCTATCTCCACCATATTTCATTTTCAGATCCATGAACACAGGTTGTTTTCCGACTTACTTTCATTTTCTTCCATTCCTTTCATCACTGTTTTGTAGTGTTCAGTGTACACATGTTTTGCATTTAGGTTAAATTTATTCCTTAGTTAGTGTTTTTTGGTTTGTTTTTTATTCTATTGTAAATTTGACTATCTTCTTTATTTTTCTCTCAAATAATTTATTCTTAGTGTGTAGAAGTGTAACTAATGTTTGCAAGTTTATTTTCCATCCCGTAACTTTTATGGTTGTAATTCTCTTTTTTCTTTTATCTTCCCTGAATACTGAAAATACTTCTTTCCTTTTTTTTTTTTTTTTTTTTTAGAGAAAGAGAAAGGGAATGGGAGGAAGACAGAGAAAAGAAGAAAGATAAACATCAGTTGGTTACCACCCACATGTGCACCTAATGAGAGCAGGACCTGGGTTGCCTGTCCTTGACTGGGAATGGAACCCCTGGCCCTCCAGTGCACAACTCGTCACTCTCATCAGTGAGGCACACTGGCTAGGGCCATTGATTTATTCTTTAAATTATTAAAAAGGAATATATGTGTATGTATGTGTGTGTGTATATATATATATATATATATATATATATATTTATATTTATTTCAGGGAGGAAGAGAGGAAAGAGAGAGAGAAACATAAATGATGAGAGTCTTGGATAACCTGCCTCTTTCACGACCCCCAGTGGTGATTGAGCCTGCCACCACTGCAGGTAGCCTGACATGGAATTGAATTGTAATCTCCTAGTTCATGGATTGATGCTCAATCATTGAACCATGATAGGCATCCTTTATTTATTGATTTTAGAGGCAGGAAAGGAGACAGATAAAGAGAGGGAAACATTAATCTGCTGTTCTACACATCTATGCATTCACTGGCTCTCCCTTGCATGTGCTCTGATGGTGGATCGAACCTATAACCTTGTTGCATAGGGACCACACACTAATCAGCTGAGACACTTGGCCAGAGTTCTGAATTTTTTTTATTAATTTCAGAGGCTTATAATGGGATCTTGACAAGTTTCTCTGTGGATGGTCATGTCATCTGCTATCATCTCTTAGGATGCATTGGCTTCGTAGGGATAGGTGTAATATCTTTTCTTTTATTTCTTTTTGAACTTATTTGAGGCTTGGTTTTTGTTTGTTTGTTTGTTTTGGTTTTTTATTGCAGCTAAAGGATTGAAAAGTTTTGTATCTTTTAAAAAGATACGTTTTTGGTGTTCCTTTCTTTAGTCTTGCCTCCCTTTGATTAATGTTTGTTCTAATATTTATTGTTTCATTTCTTTTCAACTTTTGGGTTTACTTTACTGTTGTGTTTCTAGTTTCCTGAGGTGCCAGGTTATGTTCTTTGAGATCTTTTCTGATAATGTAGGCATTTGTCCCTATAAAATGTCCTCTTAGATTTACATATTCTGAATGTTATACCTAAGCTTTGGTAGGTTGTCTTTTTATTTACTTTGTCTCTAGACTTTTTTGAGTTCTGTTTTGTGTTTGGCTACCTTGAAATTATTAGGTATTTATTTATTACTAGAGGCCCAGTGCACGGATTTGTTCACTGGTTGAGGATGTTGCTTGCGGAGATTGGCTCACTGTTGGAGGACCGCTCATCCTGGTCAGCCGAGTGGCTGTGGACCTGCCCTCTGAGCTCCTGCTGAATGAGGAATTTAATCTGAGCTGATATTTTGGGATAATGTCAAGGGTAAAGGCATGTTCTGTGTCTTTGAGGAACCTGGCAGAGTGTTTGCACCCGAAAGCCACTCAGTTAATGCCCTTGATATGTGAGGCCAGGTTGATGATACCATCGGGGATGTTCAGAACAGCCTTGCTCCAGGATTAGCCACCAGACAGCCTCCCCAGGGGGTCCACAATTATGTCACCTATTGCCATCCGCCTATACCAGCTCCATGCATTCTTTCTAGAACACACCTTAGAGGGCCGGCATCAGCTGGTGGGGTCAGGTCAGAGTCTGGATTGTCTCAGCTATTTGATGGGTGCTGAGACTCGGCCTCACCTTGGGCCTGCTAGTGGCTGCTCCTGCTATGGGAGCACACTGACCACCAGGGCATAGCTATCGTTCTGGTCATGCCACCATTAGGTCACTGGGCTTTTATATATATAAATTCCTTTCACATAGGAAGAGAGATCGGGGGGAAGAGAGAGAGAGAGAGAGAGAAACATTTGTGTGAGGGAGTGCCAGGGCTAGCCTGACGGTTGAACCAGGCTGAGGTAGGGAGGTGGGAATTAAGAAAAGAAAGACAAGAAATCGGGATCAGGCGGACTACGAGTCATTGAGAGACTGCAGCAACTTTATTAACTATGTAATGCCTTTTATACACAAATACTGAATGGGAGGTCAACAAAGAGGCATGTACTCTCTGTTCCTCTTAATCTCTAAGATAAAGCAAGGAGCCAAATTCTCGGTAAATATTTACAGACTTCTGATAAGCTATGAAAGGTCGGTCTCATTCTCATTCTGCTGACAATAGGAAAGTGCCATCAAAACAAGTCAGGGAACATTCTGTGTGGGTAGGGGCTGAGCTTTGTCGGCCCCTTCGGGTCAAGGACCATGTCAGCTTACACCTGGTCTACAACAGATCCCCCTTCTTTATTTAATTTTAAGCTACTAATAATAAAAGTAAAATTTAAACATTAATAATAAAGCTCTAATATTAAGACAATTGTAAACAATACCAGTGCAAAACTAAACTACATACATGTTATCATTTTCAAAATTTGTCAAGAACAAAACTGGCTATTAAATAATAACAAAACAATAAGAGAGAAATCAAAACTATGGACATGTTAACATTTTTAGCTGCTAAATGAAAGAAAGTCTCTTGTGCTGGTGATGTATACTTACTCAGAGTCCTTGGATTTGGCTGTGCAAGACTTTGTAGAAGACTGGCAGCTAACAGATGCTAGCATGAGTAGGAATATGGTTGAAGAAGTAGCTTCAACTTCTTGCTTTTCTGCAACCTGCTGTACTTTAATCATTAACTTCTTCAGATGACTCTATGTTGGTACCTCAGTCCCTTGCGTAGCTTTCACTTTTCTTCTTCCTCCGCTTTGCTGTCATTATGGCAGTACTTAGTCCTTTTGAGTGAAGGGACACAGGAGGTTGTCTGAGTCCATTGTGGCAACACACATAACACTCCGGCACCTGAATTGGTTGTATTGCTCCTTCTGAAAAGATATAAAACACAACCTCTTCCCCACTTTATTACTGAATCTGATAAAACTCTTTTCTGGTTTATGCTTTCTTCCACCTAGCTGACTAGGTGGAGGCTATTGTACAGTAGGCCTGATGCCTTTCACCTGCTGTACGATCCTCTGCATCACAATTCAAAAAATGTTTAAAGTATAAAGAGCAGGACTGAGCTTCTCTTGAGATGACACATAACATCTATCTCCCCCTTTTTGTTTTAATAAATGATTTTAAGAGTACTATTGGCTCTTTCTACACCTGAGTGACATTTATTTTGCTAGATTTGATTAGGTTTAAGTCCTTGGGGATTTACCCCTAAACTTGGTACAGGAAGGTGGATAATATACTGAGGACATTGATTCCAAAAAGCCATGGAAATTGTCGTTCTCAAATAACATTTTATTTTATTTTTTAATATTTTATTGGTTTTTTACAGAGAGGAAGGGAGAGGGATAGAGAGCTAGAAACATCAATGAGAGAGAAACATCGACCAGCTGCCTCCTGCACACCCCCCACCGGGGATGTGCCCGCAACCAATGTACATGCCCTTGACCCCGAATCGAACCTGGGACCCTTCAGTCCACAGAACGACGCTCCATCCACTGAGCCAAACCAGTTTCAGCCTCAAATAACATTTTAAAGACTGAACATTAAATGAAAAGTTCCTCTGAATTAGTGTGCCCTATTGTAGCTGTTTCAACAATTTTTGCTATACTTACCACATAAGCACTATTAGTATAGGTTGATGGGCTCCGTAGTAAAATCTGTTAAGGTATAAATAAGAGCTTGTATTTCTACTGAAATATAAGGGGTTTGAAGGACCTTTGCTCCCCTGCTGCAGTACATTCAGCCTTTCTAGAACTGGATCTATCTGTAAAAATGGTTAATGCCTGAGGTTTAACTTTTTTTTTTTTAATGTAGAAGTTAATACCATACTCTGTGTTAAAAATAGAGCAAGCCCCTAAGCCAGGGGTCCCGGTAGAATACAAAATATTAAACATTTTAACTTTTATGTAGAAGGGTATGTACACATGATCTGGAAGTATGCATACCGACCTTCCTTGCCCTTGGTCCTGGGCAACCTATAGCAATATACAGCTGCTAACTGCTAGCTTGGCAAGGAGTCTTCACTATTTTTATTTCTGGACTATTTCTCCTCTCTTCTTGTGGGCCATTGCCTATTCTGTGGCTGGAACAGTTCTATCAGGTCCTCTCTGGGATCCGTTGTTGCAGGAATCCACATGGGCTTTTCTGGAAATATATAAACATATTCTCAACCAAAGGTTAATGAAGAAATCTTTTCTATAAATTAGACTTGGGATCCTTTTGATTTTTGTCTAAATGATTTCCTTTGGCTTATTTTGACACTAAGATTTTATGGGTGTCTTGCTGTTAGCATTACAAATGAAAATTAGTTTTCAAAGTAAAAATTTTTTCTAGATGTAATTTACTTACAGGATATTTTTCTTACATAATATTACTCCACTATCCCCCTTTTTTAAATTTAATTATTAGGAAGCTTTTGGAATAATTTTAATATAGTCTTGATAACTTTAAATTTTACTTTTCTGTACAAAAATATGACTGCTTTAGGTTCATTGCATGTTAAGCAATATTACTATGAGATGAACTATTCACTTATTTCAATTAGCCAATTTAAATTAATGTGAAAACAATACTCTAACAATAATCTTAGTTTACACTGTAAATATTAATGCAAAGGATTATTTTGCATCCTGAGAAAGCCCTGAGTATTCCTGGTGTTAGGTTGGATTTAGATATAGAGCAGCTGCTGTCAGCCAAGTCTCTTTCTGCTATCTGGGTCCCGATCTAAGCTGGGCCAAGTCTCTGTTGCCTGGGTCCCAATCTGAGCTGGGTGTGGGAAGCAAAGCAGCCATGGGGGCAGGAGACCTCCCTCAGACAGGGCTGGAGTTAAGGCCTCTGCAAGGTTGGGGGGTGAGGGTCTGTGCCCCACCTCTATTGACCCCCAAGTTCTCCCCTAATGGCCCCTCTGCGACTGTGTCTGTCTTAGGTTGTTCCTTCCCTGAGGAATCTAACCCATCTCTGGCTAACCAGCCATCCTCCGGAGCCAACCAGGGTGATGTGAGGTTCAGTTCTGTCTCCTTGGTAGCCTAAGCCCCCGTGGCCTCCACGGTCGGCACTGACCACATATCTTGGGGAACCCAAGTTTCTTCTTCAGGGAGGGCCCAGCTTACACCATTGGGCAAGAGACAGATCCATGGTTCCAGCCACCACAAGGCTTTAACCTCAGCATGAACAGAAAGTTCAGGCAACAACTGTGGGAGAGTCCCTCTTGGCAAAAAGGGCAAGAGAGGCCAGTGTAGAATGCTCAAGTGCCTTCCAGGTGTCTTAATTTCTTCCATGTCCATTTTAAAATTGCTGCTAAACATTCAAAGAATTAGTTTGAGATTAAACCTTTATCAGTGATAGCATTTGCAAATATGTTCTCCCATGATAGGAAAACAATTTTTGCAAAAATAATCTGATTTCATAAGATCAACATGTACTTCACCAGCGTTTCCTTTTGTTCAGGTTGCTGCTGTCGAGCAGAGCATGCAGAGGTACCGACGGAACACAACGCTTCTATAAGAGTGTCACAGGCCAGGAATCGCAAGTTAACCTTGACTTCCCAGAAGAGTCATCCCTGTGAGAGCTGTGGACTCGTCTTGAAAAGGATTTTCCACTTGACTGAGCTGCAGGGAACACAACATGGACAGATACAGCTGAGGTGCGGGGCATGTGCAGAACAATTTTATTTCAGTGCAAAATGTCACCAGCAGCATGTGAGAGAGAACACTTTCATTGGGAGTGTGGAGAGGATGTCACTTGCAAAGATCTGCAATTTCAATGTGTCCCAGAATGATTTCACCTGTGGGGAGGTTGGGCAGGGCACACTTTCCTGGTCAGGGCATCTCCACCTAAAAGCTGATCAGACCAGGGACAGGCCAAATGATATTTCCATGGATGGTTTGATGTTTCAAAGGAGAAAAGATTTTTACACCAGAAAAGAATGTGAGGAAAATCCTGGCAGCAGCAATCTTCGTCATCATCAGAGATTTCACACTGGAGAAAAGCCCTATAAATGCAGTGAATGTGGGAAAACTTTTACTTATTGGAGTAGCCTCCATTATCATCAAAGTTTTCACATTGGAAAGAAGCCTCACAAATGTATTGAATGTGGGAAATATTTCACCAGTGACATTGACCTCCATTGTCATCAGAGAGTTCACAGTGAAGAAAAATCTTACAAATGCAGTGAATGTGGAAAGTCTTTTACAAGTAGCACTAGTCTCCAATATCATCAGAGAGTGCACTCTGGAGAAAGGCCTTATGAGTGCGATGAATTTGGAAAATCTTTTATCACTCAGTCTCAACTTCATAATCATCAGAGAGTTCATACAGGAGAAAAGCCTTATGAATGCAGTGACTGTGGGAAATCTTTTACACGTAGGTCTTCCCTTCGTAAACATCAGAGACGTCACACAGGTGAAAAACCTTATAAATGTAGTGAATGTGGAAAATCTTTTACGACTAACAGCTACCTTCGTAGTCATCAGAGAGTTCACACTGGAGAAAAGCCTTATAAATGTAGTGAATGTGGAAAGTCTTTTACAAGTAGCACTAATCTCCAATATCATCAGAGAGGGCACACTGGAGAAAGGCCTTTTGAGTGCAATGAATGTGGAAAATCTTTTAAGTCTGTGTCTCAGCTTTATGATCATCAGAGAGTTCATACAGGAGAAAAGCCTTATGAATGCAGTGAATGTGGCAAATCATTTTCAAATAGGAAGAACCTTCGTAATCATCAGAGACTTCATACAGGTGAAAAGCCTTATAAATGCAGTGAATGTGGGAAATCTTTTGCTGAGAGCACTACCCTTCATTGTCATCAGAGAGTTCATTCAGGAGAAAAGCCTTATAAATGTAGTGAATGTGGAAAATCTTTTTCAAGCAGCAATGGTCTCCAATATCATCACAGAGTTCACACAGGAGAAACGCCTTATAAATGTAGTGAGTGTGGGAAATCTTTTAAGAGTAGCAGTGGCCTCCATTATCATCAAAGTTTTCACACTGGAAAGAAGCCTTATAAATGCAGTGAATGTGGGAAATCTTTTGTCACTAGCAGTGACCTTCATTATCATCAGAAAGTTCATTCAGGAGAAAAGCCTTATAAATGTAGTGAATGTGGAAAATCTTTTTCAAGGATCGATGGTCTCCAATGTCATCAGAGAGTTCACACTGGAGAAAAGCCTTATAAATGTAGTGAATGTGGGAAATCTTTTAGATGGAGCAGTGGTCTCCAAAATCATCAGAGAGTTCACACTGGAGAAAGCCATTATGATTGCAATGAATGTGGAAAATCTTTTAACACTCAGTCTCAACTTCATAATCATCACAGAGTTCATACAGGAGAAAAGCCTTATAAATGCAGTGAATGTGGGAAATGTTTTGCAAGGATCTATGATCTCCAATATCATCAGAGAGTACACACAGGAGAAAAGCCGTATAAATGCAGTGAATGTGGGAAATCTTTTAGATGGAACAGTGGTCTCCAATATCATCAGAGAGTTCACACTGGAGAAGGCCATTATGAGTGCAATTAATGTGAGGTATGACTCAGGCATATTTCTTAATTTGCTCTCCACATAAAAGTCCAAATGTGAGAAATCTCTTAGGAGTGTAGGAAATGAAGTTTCTTAGATAGGACTTAACTTGTGAATCCTCATTTTTCTGAATTGTATCTCATACATGTTCTCACCTATATTATGTAAAGTTCCCATAAGTGTTTTTGCTGTTGTGTGTGTTTGCTTTTATGTTGGAATACTGTGTAATTATGTTGCACTTTCTAACATACAGAGATGTCCTACCAGAGCTATGTCACTGCATATTTCTGTTGCTGAAGGTATTTCACCTGAATCACCTATAAGGCCCCTACAGAAGTCATCAGTAACCATTGCAGTGAGTGGGACCCCTTTCAATGCAGAAACACTGATCTAATTGTTGAACCAGACTGCAGCCTATTAGATGGAATCATCTTCATCTAAACCTGCACCCAGAAATTTTTTTGAGGAAAAAACTACAGGAGTGGTGTGTACACAGATCTGAGAGACTCCAAGCCTATTTATCTTCTGTGAAGCTGTCATTGGCATTGCTTATAATGAAGAGGTTTTGTGGATTCCTGTACCTTCTCACATTTTCCCATCAGAGCCATTGATGCTCTGGCAGGAGAACAAAAATGAAGCCAAAGGCTGTCTTTTTTCCAGGGATACGGCTTTTTAGACCCAGGCAGCATTCCAGTGGGTTTGGGTGAAAGTTCTTAATTGTTGTATTTTCTGTCACTGAGATGAGACTCTTGCCCAGAGAGCATAAGAATTTGGATTGACAGATGAGTTGCCAAATCTGTTGTTCCAAAATAGGTGAATGGACATTTGTTTTATCTTGAACCATTCTTTTAACAGCTGTAATGAGTAAATTGCATGTGTTAAGTATAGTGTTTCATAAATCTTGACATGTGCTTGAAACTGAAACCATCATTATACTCATAATACTGACCATATCAGTCATTGTGTATTTGTTTCATGACCTCATCTAATCTCTATCTGTTCTTCACAACTTTCCTAATACCCATGGATTTTTACATTCCATTTTTTTAAAGATCTTTGCTTTTTTAAAGTATTTTTCTGCTTTAATTTATATTTCACTAGATGCCTGGTACACAAAATTTGTGTACTCGGAGTGGGGTGTTCCTCAGCCCAGCATGCGCCCTCTCGCAGTCTGGGAGCCCTCAGGGCAGGAGAAGCTCCTGCCACCGCTGCTGCACTCGCAGCTGTGAGCCTGGCTTCTGGCTGAGCAGTACTCCCCCTGTGAGAGCTCACTGACCACCAGGGGACAGCTCCTGTGTCAAGCATCTGCCCCCTGGTGGTCAGTGTGCATCATAGCGACCGGTTGTTCCGCTGTTCAGTCAATTTGCATATTAGCCTTTTATTATATAGATAAAGTTCTTGGAGATTTATTAACTCATTTCGTTTTTTTGCTAGATATTCTTCTTGTTGATGTTGTTAATCCTCACCCGAGGATGTTTTTCCATTAATTTTGAGGGAGAGTGGAAAAGACCGGGAAAGACAGAAACATTGATGTGAGAGAAGCACATTGACTGGTTGCCTCCTGCATCAGCCATCACCAGGGCCCAGGCTGGGAAGGAATCTGCAACCAAGGTACATGCCTTTGACTGGAATCAAACCTAGGACCCTTTGTTGTGCAGGCCTATGCCCTATCCAGAGCCAAACCAGCCAGGGTTTAGTAGATATTCTTATCTTTGAATATATCACCATCATGTCTATTTTAATAAATATTTGGTTATTTCTAATAAAGCAGGTATAAACATTTCTGTATAATTCTTTATGTGGATATAAGTGTTATTTACTTTTGTCAGTCGGACATCCCCCGAAGGCTCGTGGAGGAGGGCACAGGCCGGGCTGAGTGATCCCCCCTGAGTGCATGAATTTCATATACCGGACGTCTAGCTTAAACATATTCTATAATTTTGTCATTCTACCCCACTGTTGTTCAATTGTATTTTTTGTAAGAATTTAAGGTGAGCCTTTTCCACATGTGTTAAACGCTTTTATTGTATTAAAATAATATGATTTTATATTTTTTTCTTTATAATAGATATTTTAATTTGTTTATAAACATTTTTATTGATTTCCTAGAGCATGGGAGAGACAGTGAGAGATAGGAACATGAATTTTCAGATTACAGCCGGCATGACTCAGTGGTTCCTCATGGACCTATGAACCAGGAGGTTACAGTTCCATTCACAGTCATGGAGGATGCCTGGGCCTCGGTTAGATCCGCAGTGTGGGGCATGCAGGAGGCACCTGATCAGTGATTCTCTCTCAGCATTGATTTTTCTCTCTGTCCGTCTGCTTTGAACTTAGGCTCCCTAAGCAGAGACATTCCCAAGACAGTTATTTCTCACTCCGAGATGCCATAAACATCTCTGTCTTCGGGAGCATTTTTATAAGAAATAGGATCTATAACAAGCACCCATATGATTGTCAGCTGATTTCTTAACAGAAACTATGCAGGACAGACAGGAGTGGCAAGAAATACTCTAAGTGATGAATAGCAAGAACCCACAACCAAGATTACCAGCAAAGCTATCATTCAGAATTGAAGGTCAGATAAGGAGCTTCACAGATAAGAAAAAGCTAAAGGAATTCATTACCACCAAACCAATATTATATGAAATGCTGAAATGCATTCTTTTTTTTCTTTCTTTTCTTTTTTTTAATATATTTTATTGATTTTTTTATAGAGAAGAAGGGAGAGGGATAGAGAGCTAGAAACATTGATGAGAGAGAAACATCGACCAGCTGCCTCCTGCACACCCCCTACCGGGGATGTGCCCACAACCAATGTACATGCCCTTGACCAGAATCGAACCTGGGACCCTTCAGTCCGCAGACCGATGCTCTATCCACTTAGCCAAACCGGTTTCGGCAAAATGAAATGCATTCTTGATGAAGAGGAAAAAGAAGAAAAAGGAAAAGATAAAAATTATGAACAACAAATACGTATCGATCAACAAGTGAATCTAAAAATCAAGTGAGCCCTGACCGGTTTTGGCTCATTGGATAGAGCGTAGGCCTGCGGACTGAAAGGTTCCAGGTTCGATTCCGGTCAAGGGCATGTACCTTGGTTGCGGGCACATCCCCAGTAGGGGGTGTGCAGGAGGCAGCTGATCGATGTTTCTCTCTCATCGATGTTTCTAACTCTCTATCCCTCTCCCTACCTCTCTGTAAAAAAAATATATATATATAAAAATCAATAAAAAAATAAAAATCAAGTGAATAAACTAGGGGAAATAATGAACAACATAGACTGATGAACAAGAACAGACCCAGAAACAAGGAGGCATGGATCAGATTGTCGGGCCTCGGGGGGAGGGTAGGGAAGGGTGAGGGTAAAGGGGGAGATCAACCAAAAGACTGTGTGCAGGCATATGAGCCTAACCGGCGGTTAAGGACAACAGGGGGGTGGGGGCATGTGTGGGGAGGTGGGTGGGATGGGAATGGGGGGACGAGGACAAATATGTGATATCTTAATCAATAAAGAAATTTAAAAAAAAATCAAGTGAATAAGAAATCTGAACAGAATAAACTGGTGAATTTAATAGAATCAGGGGCATAGAAAGGGAGTGGACTGACAATTCTCGGGGAGGGGGGAAGCAGTGTGGGGGGTACGGGAAGACACTGGACAAAAATCGTACATCTATGGATGAGCACTGGTGGGGGCGGGGGTGACAGAGGGTGGGGTGGGATCCAGGTGGAGGGGAGCTATGGGGGAAAAAAAGGAACAATTGTAATAATGTGAACAATAATGATTTATTAAATTTTTTTTAAAAATTGCAGAAAGCCACCCATTGTCTTCAGTATCAGAGAAGTGTAAACAAGGATCCCAGAATGCTGGTGAACCTTGAGCGCATGTCAAGGGACAGAGCTATGTACCAATTACTTAGTCCAGACAATGGGGGCTCAAGCTATTTCCTGACGAAATAGTCTCAGAGAAAATCTTTCTAATATTTACCTGCCTAAGAGCTAGATGTGTATCCAAAATTGAATAAAAGTTTGGTGAGGCCGAAACCAGTTTGGCTCAGTGGATAGAGCATCGGCCTTCGGACTGAAAGGTCCCAGGTTCGATTCCGGTCAAGGGCATGTACCTTGGTTGCGGGCACATCCCTAGTGGGGTGTGTGCAGGAGGCAGCTGATCGATGTTTCTCATCAATGTTTCTAACTCTCTCCCTCTCCCTTCCTCTCTGTAAAAAATCAATAAAGTATTTTTTTAAAAAAGGATTAATTATTTTAAAAAGTGAGAGAACAGAAGGAAATGCTCAAGGCTCAGGTGACTTTGTTTTGTGTGTCTGTGTGTGTGTGAGTGCATGTGTGTGTGTTTAATTCTCACCAGAGGCTGTTTTTTCTTCCTTTCTTTTCTTTTACCCCTCCATTTTCCCTCTGAGATTCTGCACTCTGTTTCATGCTTCCATGTCTCTGAATCCACTGCATTCAGCAATTTATTTTGTTAATTAGATTCCAAAAATGAGTGAGTGTGTATGACACACGTCCCATGTGATTCAGGGTTCAGGCTCTGAAGGAGGGACAGCTCCCAAATGAAAGAGCAACACAAGAAACAATAATTTGGAAATATTGGGGGACCAGGTGGGTGCTCACCTCCAGAGGAAGGACTTCTTGTGGGCTCCAGTCTTGCCACCCTTTTATTCAATTTTGGGATACACCTATAGCCCTTAGGCAGGCAATTTCCAGTAACAGGCAGATTAAACTAACAATAAACAACAAAGAAAAATAATAATCAATAGGTAAATATCCAATAATTTCCTTTTCAAACAGGTTGAGCCCTGACTGGTTTGGCTCAGTGGATAGAGCGTCGGCCTGCGGACTGAAGGGTCCCACGTTCGATTCCGGTCAAGAGCATGTACCTTGGTTGCAGGCACATCCCCAGTACTGGGTGTGCAGGAGGCAGCTGATCAATGTTTCTCTCCCATCGATGTTTCTAACTCTCTATCCCTCTCCCTTCCTCTATGTAAAAAGTCAATAAAATATATATTTTTAAAAACAAGTTGAATTTGCAATGATCGATTCTGGAGACGGGATGCTCGAGCCTTTCCCTGGACCACCACTTATAACACATTTTATTCCCCACTGTTACAGCGGCAGCGAGTGAATTTGCTGGAGAAGTGCCTGACCCCGCATTCTGACATGCTCGAATCACTTTTGTGATGGTACTATTTTTTCCCAGAGGCGTAAGGCATTTCTAACAATCAGCATTGGCATTTTCATCAGCTAATTGCTGAAATAAAATGTCTCCTGCTGCTGAGCTTTTTCAAGTTTTGACCCACTCTTTCTCAACATTCAAGATCTAATGTACCTTCTTCAGGAAACCAAGGGTTATGGCTATGTTCTCTAATAACTTCAAGCCAAAACTAAGAGAATACCTTCTGAAACTAATTAATTAAGCATGCAAACCAAAAGTCTACAATAAAATTTCTCACTTTTTAACCAAATTCTGCCCCATTAGCCTGGCTTTGAAAATATGTTCCCACCCTACTTACAGATCGCAATTTCTGCAGCTGATCGTGGCCTTTGCTTACAGTGAAATTCCCCACCCATATGGTGAAATCTTTTCCCGCACCTATCTGGTAAACTCTTCGGTTTTTGCTCTAGGTGAAGTCTTCTCCTCCAGACTTTTGTCATTGAGGCGCCAGATGTGAATTCCCACATCCCGTGTGTTTCAGGGTTCGGGCTTTGGAAGAGGGGCCACACGCAAATGAAAGAAGAGATGAGACAAGAAACAATAATTTGGAAATATTGGGGGAGCAGGCGGGAGCCCAGCTCAAGAGGAAGGACTCCGCTTGCGCTCTGGACTCGCCATCCTTTTATTCAATGTTGGGATACACCTATAGCCCTTAGGCAGGCAATTTCCAGTAACAGGCAGACCACCTTATAGGTCAGTAAATAGTGGAAAGATTTATTCAGACTATTTGGGCAGGAAATCGCTTCAGTCCCCATTGTCTGCACTAATCGGTCCATATCTCTGGCCCTTGCCAGGGATTCAAGGATCATCAGCGTTCCTGGATCCTTGTTTACACTTCTCTGATAGTGAGGACAATGGGTGGCTTCTTGCATCTCCCCTGTTTCTTTTCATTAGTAATTTTTTTCTTTTTTTTAATATATTTTACTGTTTTTTTACAGAGAGGAAGAGAGAGGGACAGAGAGTCAGAAACATCGGTCAGCTGCCTCCTGCAACCCCCCACTGGTGTGCCTGCAACCAAGGTACATGCCCTTGATCGAACCTGGGACCCTTGGTCCACAGGCCGACGCTCTATCCACTGAGTCCTTTTAATTTTTGAAAGGTAAATGCCATATGATGGGTTCAAGTCCTTTTAAGACTCTTCCTTCTGCATCTGAAGACTAGAATTAAACATTTGAGGACAAAAATTAGACAAGCAATAATGGTTATGCTGAGAGGCAAATGAATGAGTCTGTAGTAAGGTTCTTTCTGGGCCAACAGTATTTTGAGCCCCAATTTTAATATCCAACAGTTCCTTATGTGTACATGCTAGCAGTGATATGCTAGTTCTGGATGGTGTGTGTGCCCATCCAGACGTGGCAATGCAGGTCCGACCTTCTCTGACTTGGTCCTGGGCAACCTGCAGCGACGCACAGCTGCTGACTGTTAGTATGGTAAGGCATTTTCACCATCTTTCATCTCTGGACTGTTTCTACTCTTGTCTTTGTGGCTGGAGCAATGTGGTCAGTTCCTCTCTGGGATCTGTTGTTGCAGGAATCCTCACAGGCTTGGAAGAGTTTTCTGGAAATATAAAAGCATATTCTCGACCAAAAGTTTATAGAAATATTGGGCGACCAGGCTCAAGAGGAAGGACTTTTTTATAAACTAGATTTGGGATCGTTTCTTTTCATTGTGCCCAAACCATTTTCCTTTGCCTTATTTTGACACCATGTGTTTTTTCATGGTTGTCTAGTCTCCAGCTTTACAAGTGAAAAATAATTTTTAAAGTAGAAAATTTACTGATGTAATTCACTCACAGGGGATTGTTCCACTATCCTCCTCCTGTTTCTTAATTTACATAATATTAAAGAAGCTTTTGGAAATTTTGCAATACACTTTTATTTTCAGTACAGAAATATGACTACTTTGGATTCATTGCATGTTAAGCATTTTTTGAACTATGAGATAAACCACTACTAAAAACATAGTTAAGCCCTGACCTGTTTGGCTCAGTGGATAGAGCATCGGCCTGTGGAATGAAGGGTACCAGGTTTGATTCCGTTCAAGGGCATAAACCTTGGTTGCGGGCACATCCCCAGTGGGGTGTGTGCAGGAGGCAGCTGATCGATGTTTCTCTCCCATCAATGTTTCTAACTCTATCCCTCTTCATTCCTCTGTGTAAAAAATCAATAAAATATATGTTAAAAAAATAAAAATAAAAACGTAGTTAATGCTTCTGGAACAGTTTTTGCCCAGTACAACAAAGGTTTTATGAGTATTTATTTTAATTAACCAATTTAAATCAATCTGAAATAAGGTTTATTTATTAACTTTACTTGTCCTAGTTTACGGAACAGTTAATGACATTAATTAAATTTCTGTTATTACTCTTTGAGTAACTTTACATAAGCTTTGCCAGGGAGGCAAAAACAAATTGCTTACTTTAGTTTATGAGGCTTAATATATTGACTTTCAGTGACAATTCTCCAGCTGTTTGAAGAGAACCTCTATTTCTAATTTATAGGCCACACTTAGAGAATTTCATTTCTGTCATTAACTTGTATATGCCTTCTGTTATTAAAACTATACATGATTTAAACCTTAATTTTCCAATGATAATTAGATTAACATTTATCAACATACCTTTTGTAATTACTTTAAAAGAGATTAATTTACTTTAAACTGTTTTTTTTTTTAATTAAAAATTTTGTTCAATCCCAGACCGATTTGGCTCAGTGGATAGAGCATGAGCCTGTGGACTGAAGGGTCCCAGGTTTGATTGCAGTCTAGGGCATTTACCTTGGTTGCAGGCACATCCTCAGTGGGGAGTGTGCAGGAGGCAGCTGATCGATGTTTCTCACTCATGGATGTTTCTAAGTCTCTATCCCTCTCTCTTCCTCTCTGTAAAAAAATCAAAATATATTTAAAAAATGTGTTCAGAACATAGAATTAATCCTCTTTTTAATTAGACCATATTAAATATTATATCTTAGGTTGAAACTTTACCACACGGGCTACAATATTTTTTGAACTATTAATTTCTCCAGGGAAAATATATTTTTGTCAAAAATGAATTCCTAAACTTAATGTGTTTTGTTATCACAATTACATAATTTCTCTCAATTCAATTTAAATTCTTTTTTTTCCCCAAATATTTTATTGATTTTTTATAGAGAGGAAGGGAGAAGGACAGAGAGTTAGAAACATCGATGAGGGAGAAACATCGACCAGCTGCCTCCTGCACAACCCCTACAGGGGATGTGCCCACAACCAAGGGTACATGCCCTTGACCGGAATCAAACCTGGGACTCTTTCAGTCCGGCAGGCCGACGCTCTATCCACTGAGCCAAACCGGTTTTGACGTAAAGCTATCCCTTTTTAAAAAATATATTTTATTGATTTTTTTTTACAGGATCCTGGCGTTGGAGCGGAGAAACTACATTACCCAGAAGGCCACGCATGGAATGCCAGCAGGCTGAGCCAATGGGGGCTCAGAGAAGGCGTTTCCGTTTGGTTATTTCTGAGGGCGGGACCGGTAGCCCCCTGGCGGGATTTTCTGTTCTCAGACGCGTGTCTGAGGCGGTCAGGTTTTCCAAGGCTCCGCTCCTGTGGAGAAGGTGGAGAGGGGTGTTCCCCGCCTCACAACAACGGTGGGAGCCTCCAGTGGTGCTCACAGCTCACACGTGGGAATGAAACTTCGAGTCACTAACGGGACCCACGCCAGGGCCGGGACAGGCACCGCCATTCCTGCAGCGGCTTCTACTCCGGCCGCTCCCGCCCCGCTCGGCCCACAGAGAGCAATGGCGGCGCCCGCGCTGAGGAAACGTGCTGAGGTGAGTTCCACTCCCCCAGGCCTCACTTCCTCCTTCACAGACACCACAGCCTGAGGGGTATTTGTCACGTCCTGCAGCTCAGTCCGCGTGGAGGACCGTGAGGAAGGCGGAGGGGAGAGGAGCGTTGTGGCTTCTGAGGCACAGCCAGTGCAGGGCGGAGAGGACAGGGCTGACTGGCATCTGAGGTTCCCTGAGGGTGTGGGCTGTGAGGATTGGCGGACAGATCAGAGGCTGCAGGGAGGACGGCACAGCCTCATCGGGGCTTTCCCGGCTGTGGGGTCCATCAGAGGCCGGGGGTGGTCCTGGACCCGGCTGGGAGACAAGCTTCTCTCCATGCCATGTGCCAAGTTCATGGGTGAGTCCAGCGAGATCCAGTGGCATTGGAGCAGGAAGGGGGCAGAGCTGAGGGAGTGAACCTGGGGTCTGAAGATGGGAAGGGGTTAAAGGTTACCCAGTGGTGTGCACATCTGGAGGAAGTGTGAGCTGATGGTCCCCGGGACCTGGTGTGGGGACTTAAAGGTGAAGCATAAACCCAGGCTTGGCTGTGTCTTGGAGGCATGATGTAGGGGACTGCAGTGGAATTGCTTTGCGGGAAGGCTGGGGGCCTGCCGGCATCTCCCAGATCTTAAATGGCATTGCTCTCTCCCCCCCCCCCCCCCCCCAATCCTTCGCACCCAGCCCAGCTGCTCTGCTGAGGGCAATCCCAGTGAGTAATGGGACTGTGATGAGAGAGCAGCCTGCACTGGCGTTAGGGCCTGGTGTCCACACTAACCGGGTGCCCTGGAGGAGGTTGAGGGGGGGAAGGTGTGTAAGGAGTAGGAGTGGGGGTTCTCAGAGAGACAGCGCTGGTGTCAATTGTCTCCATTCTGACAGGTTGGCGTGACCTTTGAGGACATTGCCCTGTACTTCTCCAGGAAAGAATGGAGCCTCCTTGATGAGGGTCAGAGACAGCTGTTCCTGAATGTGATGCTGGAGAACTTTGAACTTGTATCCTCACTGGGTAAGACCCTCACTCTCACAGTGACTTGGACTTGGCTTTGGGACTTCCCAGGCCCCATCCCCCAGGGTGTGCTCTGTCCTCCCATGTAGACTGTGGTTCTGCTTGATTTTCCAGTTTCCTGGGTAGTTGCTGTCCTGGGGAGGGTGGGTCTGTTTCCGCTGCTCCCTTCTTTCCTGAAGTCCCAGTTCTCCCCGCTGTACTAAGTTCACAGGGAAGGACTTGTGGTTGGTAGTGTTGCAGGAAGCCTGAGGGATTCCACCTTGATCAGTGAGGAAAGAATTTTCTATATTCCTGTTGGTCACTTGTACCTATTTTTTGAAGAATTGTTTCTACATCCTTATCTTGGTTAATAACTGTATTTTTTGTTTAAACATTCTTTTGAAGACCTTGTATATTTTATATATTAATTGCTTATGACTTACAGGAACACATATTTTTGCATGTGCTCTCCCACACCTGCTTTTCTACAAAGTCCATGTTTTTGCAATCTTGGATGCTGCAGGTTTAGTACCACCATGTTCCTAGCAGCTCAGATGCTTGTTACTGGTGCTTAGAATAATGTATTTGGAATGAGAACAAAATATCGAGTTTGCTTTTAAGACAGAGTCATTGCATTGTTATTAACCTGCACTATGGTATTAACATACCTTCATTATTCCCTGGAAACTGTAAATATTTTCGTGAATTTCTTTCCATATTGCAATATTTGCTTTATTATGCTGATCAGAACTGAATACACAATCTCTCCAAGCGATTCCTTCTTATGATTTGCAAGTATTTTCTTCTTTTCTTTAGATTTCCTTTCATTTCATTGTGTTTATTGCTGTTGTGCTGAGAAGCTTTTTTTCTTTATTTGTTGCAATCTGGACTGTTTGTTTTCTCTATTTTGTGTGGTGATTGGTGTCACATTCAGAAAATCCTGTCCAATACAAACCTCCAAATCTTTGTCTCTAGATTGTCCTGAGGAGTTTTCAGTTTTAGCGCTGACATTCAATTCTGTCATGCAGGTTGAGTTACATTTTATCAGCAGTGTCCAGTATTGTTGTGTTTACATGTGAATGTTGATTTTCGGCAGCACCATTCATTGAAGAAACCATCTTTCCCTTCTTCTGTGTCTTGCAGCTTTGTCAGAGATTACTTGAAAGCATGTGCCTGGGTTTATTTCTGTGTTTTCTGTTCTGTTCTGTTGATGTATGTGTCTGTGTTTCTCCGGGAACACACGGTTTGCTTGCTTTCTCTTTGTACTAAAATGAAGTCAGGAAGTGTGATGCCACCAGCTTTGTTCTCATTCACGATTGTTTTTGCTGTTCTCATTTTTTGGTTCCATATATTTCAAGATTCTCTTTTCATTTCTTTGTAAAATACCATAGGAATTATCCTCAGGATTGCATTTAATTTGTAGATTGCGTTGTGTACTATGGATATTTTAAACATATTTTAAAAAATTCTTTATTGTTTAAAGTATTATATATGTATTACATATGTCTCCTCTTTCCTCCATTGACCTCAAATGAGTGAGATCATGTGATATTTGTCGAAAGGGAGAGGCGAGAGAGAGAGAGAGAGAGAGAGAGAGACATCAGTTGGTTAGCTCTCACATGTGCCCCCACTAAGAGGGGTGATTGAACCTGAAAACCGTGTACCTGCCCCTTATTGAGAATGGAACCCATGACCTTCCAGTGTACACATAGCCATTCTCGACACTGAGCGACATGGGCCAGGCCTCTTTATTTCTTCTTTAAATTATTTTATTTATTTATTTATTTATTTATTTATTTATTTATTTTGTAATATATTTTATTGAATTCAGAGAGGAAGAGAAGAAGAAAGAGATAGAAACATGTATAATAAGAGAGAGTCCAGCTGCTTTCTGCACCTCCTTCACTGGAGATTGGGCTTGCAACCTGTGCATGTCCCCTGACAAGGAATGGATATATGATCGGCTAGGTCATGGGTCGATGCTCAATCACTCAGTGGTACTGGGCAGCCTTTATTTATTGATTGTAAGAGACAGGAAGGGAGACAGAGAAAGAGAGAAACATTGATCTGCTGTTCTCTCCATCTATGCATTTATTGGTTGTCCCCTACATGTGCCCTGATGGGGGATCAAACCCACAACCGTGGTGCATCGGGACCACACACTCAACAACTGCTCTATCTGGCCAGGGCTCTGAATTTGTTTATTAATTTCAGAAGCTCATATGGGATCTTGACAAATTTTCCCTATGGAGGGTCATGTTGTCTCCTAACCTCAATATCTCTTTTGATGCTTTGTGGTTCATACTGTGAGGTGTATGAATTCCCTGTAAATCTTTTAGTGTAAACCCTTATCGGAGATAACATTGGAAAATATGTTCTGCCATGCAGCGAGCTTTCTTGTTTTGTCGTTGGTTTCTTTTGCTTTTTGTAGAAGCTTTTTATTTTGAGGTAGTGCCCTTTGTTATTTTTTTTCTTACTTTCCATTGCCTTAGGAGCTGTATTGGTAAAGATATTGCTAGGACATAGGTCTGATATTTTGCTGCCTCTGGATTCTTCTCAGATTTTTATGGATTCCCGTTATGCGTTTAAGTCCTTAATCCATTTTTTAAAAAATATATATTTTATTGATCTTTTACAGAGAGGAAGGGAGAGGGATGGAGAGTTAGAAACATCGATCAGCTGCCTCCTGCACACCTCCCACTGGGGATGTGCCCGAAACCAAGGCACATGCCCTTGACCAGAATCAAACCTGGGACCCCTCAGTCCCCAGGCCGATGCTCTATCCACTGAGCCATACTGGTCAGGGCCCTTTATCCATTTTGAGTTTATTTTTTGTGTACGGTATAAGTTGGTGATCTAGTTTCATCCTATGCTTGTATCCGTCCAATTTTCCCATCACCATTTATTGAAGAGACGGTCTTGACTTCATTGTATGCTGTTGCCTCCTTTGTCAAATACTGAGCATAATGGCTTGGGTCGATTTCTGGATTCTCTATTCTGCTGCATTGTTCTATGGGTCTGTTTTTGTGCCAGTACCAGGCATTTTTGTAATATAGCTTGGTATCTGGTATTGTGATTCCTCCAACTCTATTCTTCTTGAAAATATAATAATGTTTCATGCAATAAACACCAATTATTCAAGAAAAATGCTCTTACATATCATGATATTACATGCAATAAAAGTTAACATTTCAAGAAAAAAAGGATTTTAAGTATAATAATAGTACCAAAACTATACTAACAAATTACGATATCATAAAAGTTGTAGGAAATATTAAAAATCTGCAAATAATAGGATTACTTCTCTTATATTCTAAAATACTTTTCTTCCTGTGGCTCTATTTTTGTTTATCAGTTTATACTCCACAAATGAATGAGCTCATGTGCTATTTATCTTTCTCCGACTGACTTATTTCGCTTAGCATAATGTTCTCCAGTTCCATCCATGCTGTTGCAAATGGTAAACGTTCCTTCTTTTTTATAGCAGCACTAGAGGCCCGTGGCAAGAAGAGATTCATGCAATAGGCCTTCCTTCCCTTGGCTTCCAGCATCCCGGATCCAGGCCTTTTCCGGCTGGAGTCTGCCTTCTTCGCCTTCACTGCAGACCCTGGCTGCAGACTCTAGAGTCTTGCACTCCGCTCCTGTAGATCCCTTTGCTCCCACCCTCCCTATCATAGCAGGCATCCTGCCCCACATGGCCACTCTGCATCTGGAGCGCTGGGCAGCTGCCATCTTTGGCGTTTTAATTTGCATATTCACTCTGGCTGTGAGTATAGCGGAGGTACAGTCAATTTACATGTCTCTTATTAGGTAAGATAATATTCCATTGTGTAGATGTACCACAGTTTTCTAATCCACTCATCTGCTGATGGGCACGTAGGCTGTTTCCAAATTTAGCTATTGTAAATTGTGCTGCTATGAACATAGGGGTGCATATATCCTTTCTGATTGGTGTTTCTGATTTCTTAGAATATATTCCTGGAAGTGGGATTATTTTGTCAAATGGGAGTTCCATTTTTAATTTTTTGAGGAAACTTCATATTGTTTTCCACAGTGGTTGGACCAATCTACATTCTCACCAGCAGTGCCATTTATTTTAATGTAGTCACATTTGTTTGTTTTCTCTTTAGTTTCCATTGCCCTAGGAGCTATATCGATAAAGACATTGGTTTGACATATGCCTGCAATTTTTTTAATGTTATTTAAAATATATTTTTATTGATTTCAGAGAGGAAAGGAGAGAAAAAAAAAAGAGAGTGAGAGAAACATCAATGATGAGAATCATTGATCAACTGCCTGTTGCATGTCCCGTACTGGGCATCGAGCCTGCAACCTGGGCATGTGGCCTTGAGCAGAATCGAACCCGGGACCCTTCAGTCAGCAGGCGGGTGTTCTACCCACTGAGCCAGACCAGCTAGGGCATATGTCTGCTGTTTTGCTGCCTATGGATTCTTAAAATTTTTTTTTAATTTAAATCTTTATTGTTCAGATTATTACAATTGTTTCTCCTCCCCCCCCCCATTACTCCCCTCCACCCAGTTCCCAACCCCCCCCTGCCCTTACCTCCTCCCCACTGTTCTCATCCATAGGTGTTTGATTTTTGTCCAGTCTCTTCCCGTACCCCCCACACAGACACCCCTTTCCCCTTGAGAATTATCAATCCACTCCCATTCTATGCCCCTAATTCTATTATGTTCACCAGTTTATTCTGTTCCTCACGTTTTTAATTCACTTGACTTTTAGATTTCACTTGTTGATAGATACGTGTTTGTTGTTCATAATTTTTATCTTTACTTTTTTCTTCTTTTTCCTCTTTTTAAAGAATACCTTTCAGCATCCTACCTAATAAAAGGGTAAGGTGCAAATTGAGCATACCTCCACCACACCACACCACAAGCCACGCCCACCAGGCCAAGCCACGCCCACTAGCCAATCAGGGCGAGTATGCAAATAAACCCAACCAAGATGGCTACAGCCACAGAGAGCAAGGTTTCCCAGGTAACAGAAGAAGCCAAGCTTTCCGCATGCCCTTGCCAGGCCTAAGCCTCCACTCAAGCTACAAAGTTTCAATTATAAAAGGTAAACAAATTCAAACAGAATGGCGGCAGCCACGGAGCTGGAGAGAGCACGTCAGGGTTGCCCGCGGCAACG
Source organism: Eptesicus fuscus (assembly GCF_027574615.1). Lineage (NCBI taxonomy): Eukaryota > Metazoa > Chordata > Mammalia > Chiroptera > Vespertilionidae > Eptesicus > Eptesicus fuscus. The sequence continues at coordinate 45,138,217 of NC_072493.1, forward strand.
GAGAAAGCAAAGCTTTCCGCACACCCTGACCAGGCCCAGGCCTCCGCTTAAGGCTATAAAGTTTCAGTTATACAAGTGAATTAACCCTAACAGGAATGGCTGCTGGCTGTGGAGCATGCAGGAGGCTTGGCTCCGCTCCAGGCTATAAACTTTCAATTGTACAAGGTAAATAAATTCCAGATACCAGGGCCTCCGCTTGGATCGCCAGGGGGCGTGGCCGGCCTTCAATCCACCATAGGCCCCTTGCTCAGGCCGCCCCATGCCCCAAGGGAACCCCCACCCTGATCTGGGACACCCTTCAGGGCAAACCAGCTGGCCCCCACAACTGCACCAGGCCTCTATCCTATCTAATAAAAGAGTAATATGCAAATTGACCATCACTCCAACACACAAATGGCTTCTCCCATGTGGTCAAAGATCCTGCCCCCATGTGGACACAAGATGGCCAACAGGGGAGGGCAGTTGGGAGGCACCCGACCTGAAAGGGAGGGCAGTTGGAGGCGATCAACCCTGCAGGGGAGGGCAGTTAGGGGTGACCAGGCCGGCAGAGGAGGGAAGTTGGAGACAAACAGGCTGGCAGGGGAGCAGTTAGGCATCAATCAGGCTAGCAGCGGAGGGGTTAGGGGGTGATCAGGCTGGCAGGCAGAAGCGGTTAGGGGCAATCAGGAAGGCAGGCAGGCGAGCAGTTGGGAGCCAGCAGACCTGGATTGTGAAAGGGATGTCCGACTGCCCGTTTAGGCCCGATCCCACTGGGATCGTCGGACATCCCTCCAGGGGTCCCAGATTGGAGAGGGTACAGGCTGGGCTGAGGGACACCCCCCTCTCCATGCAACAATTTTGTGCACCGGGCCTCTAGTTTCATATAATACTGGTTTGGTGGTGATGAACTCCTTTAGATTTTTCTTATCTGTGAAGCTCTTTATCTGCCCTTCAATTCTAAATGATAACTTTGCTGGGGAGAGTAATCTTGGTTGTAGGTTCTTGCTATTCATCACTTTGAATATTTCTTGCCACTCCCGTCTGGCCTGCATAGTTTATATCGAGAAATCAGCTAATAATCGTATGGATGCTTTCTTGTGGGTAACTGTTTTTCTCTTGCTGCTTGTAAGATTCTCTCTTTGTCTTTTGCCCTTGGCATTTTAACCCTTTGCACTCGCTTGCCTTTTTCTCGATTCCTTTATTCTAATGCTAACCGTGTTGAGTCACACTCGACATCCGAGTGCAATAGGTTAATTATGATGTGCCTTGGTGTGGTCCTCTTTGGATTCCTTTTGTTTGGGGTTCTGTGCGCTTCTTGGACTTGTAAATCTATTTCTTTCTCCAGGTGGGGGAAGTTTTCTGTCATTATTTCTTCAAATAGGTTTTCAGCATCTTGCTCTCTCTCTTCTTTTGGCACCCTCATAATTCTGATGTTGGTACACTTCAAGTTGTCCCAGAGGCTTCTTACACTATCTACAACTTTCAGAATTCTCTTCTCTTCTTGCTTCTCTGGAGGAGTGTCCTTTGCCTCTTTGTATTCCAAATCTTTGAGTTGATTCTTGCGTTCCTCTAGTCTGCTGTTGAGTCTCTGTATAATATATTTTATTTCAGTCAGTGTATGTTTAATTTCTAGTTGGTCCTTTTTCATATCCTCGAGGGTCTCATTCAATTTATCAGCCTTTTCCAGGAAATTCTTGAAAAACCTTATAACCGTGGTTTTGAACTCTATGTCCAGTCATTTGTTCTCCTCCATTTCTTTTTTTGTGATCTGTTTCCTTGTCTACTCATTTTCGCTGCTTCCCTGAGTTGGTAGGGTAGCTTTGTGTACTAGGTGTCCTATTGGTTCAATGAGTCAGCCTCCCAGTTACCTGAGGTGGACACTCTTGGTGCACCCATTTGTGTACTGTGTGTACAGCTCTTTCCGCATGATCTCAGTTGTGCTTTGTAGTTCTATAACAGTGCTCACCATACATCTATTTGTTTTTTTCTTTTGGATTTATATCATCTGAATCCCATGTTCAACTCAGTTGGGATTCATGGGGAAGAATCATTTGTGCATCCCAGAAGAAACATGACTTTATGAAGGACAAGGTGGACCCAGAGGCGGTCTTGCCTTGGTGAAGGCCTGTTGGGAAGGTTTTGACACCAGGGCTGTGTTAAAGTCATAACTAGGAACCCATTTTGTTCAAAAGTATTTTGTTTCCCTGACCCATTCCTCATCCAGTTTTGCTTCTGCTGTCTTATTGTTGACACTTTGCCTGCTTGTCAGGTGTAATAATGACCATTTCTACTCAGATTCCATGCCCACAGGTAACTTTAACCTCTGTAGACCTTGCCCCTCTACCTCTTTCACAGGTCCCTCTTTACTGGAAACCAACCTTAGTCCATGCCTGCAGAGCTTTGGAGTGCAAACGTATTATTATATTGACCTTGTACATCCTGTGCTTCAATACCATTGTGTTGTATAGCTTTCAGCACATGCAAATTATCCTATACAGACGCAGGTCCCCAGCATGAAAGGTCCTAAAAGAACCCGTTCGTGGAGGAACAATGAGTAATGCCTTCTCTTTGTTTCCCACCCTAAGCTTTTGTTCCTGTTTTGGTGAGATTTTCACCATTGACTGACCTCTGAGCCCAGCTAATGTATAACAGCTGTTTCCTTAGAGTTCAACTCACTTGTCTTGAAAATCATGCTATGGAATCATGCTTAGTCATGACAGGGAAACAATTTTTCCAAAAATAATCTGATTTCATAAGATCAACATGTACTTCACCAGCGTTTCCTTTTGTTCAGGTTGCTGCTGTCGAGCAGAGAATGCAGAGGTACCGACTGAACAGAACGTTTCTGTAAGAGTGTTACAGGCCAGGAATCGCAAGTTAGCCTTGACTTCCCAGAAGAGCCACCCCTGTGAGAGTTGTGGACTCGTCTTGAGAAGGATTTTCCACTTGACTCAGCTGCAGGGAACACACCATGGACAGATACAGCTGAGGTGTGGGGCATGTGCAAAACAATTTTTTTTCAGTGCAAAATGTCACCAGCAGCATGTGAGAGAGAACACTTTCATTAGGGGTGTGGAGAGGATGTCACTTGCAAAGATCTGCAATTTCAATGTGTCCCAGGATGATTTCACCTGTGGGGAGGTTGGGCAGGGCACACTTTCCTGGTCAGGGCATCTCCACCTAAAAGCTGATCAGAACAGGGACAGGCCAAATGATATTTCCATGGGTGGTTTGATGTTTCAAAGGAGAAAAGATTTTTACACCAGAAAAGAATGTGAGGAAGATCCTGGCAGCAGTAATATTCGTCATCATCAGAGAGTTCGGACTGGAGAAAAGCCTTATAAATGTAGTGAATGTGGGAAAACTTTTATCAGTAGCAAAGGCTTCCGTTATCATCAAAGACTTCACAGAGGAGAGAAGCCTTATAAGTGCACTGAATGTGGGAAATCTTTTATCACTAACAAGCTACTTTGTAGTCATCAGAGAGTTCACACTGGAGAAAAGCCTTATAAATGTAGTGAATGTGAAAAGTCTTTTACAAATAGCAGTAGTCTCCAATATCATCAGCGAGTGCACTCTGGAGAAAGACCTTATGAGTGCAATGAATGTGGAAAATCTTTTATAACTCAGCCTCAACTTCATAGTCATCAGAGAGTTCATACAGGAGAGAAGCCTTATGAATGCAGTGACTGTGGGAAATCTTTTTCACATAGGTATGTCCTTCGTAGACATCAGAGACTTCATACAGGTGAAAAGCCTTATAAATGCAATAAATGTGGGAAATCTTTTAAGGGTTGCAGTGGCCTCCATTATCATCAAAGTTTTCACACTGGAAAGAAGCCTTATAAATGCAGTGAATGTGGAAAATCTTTTAGCCTGAGAACGCTCCTTCATTGTCATCAGAGAGTTCACACTGGAGAAAAGCCTTATAAATGTTGTGAATGTGAAAAATCTTTTAAAAGTAGCAGTGGCCTCCGTTATCATCAAAGTTTTCACACTGGAAAGAAGCTATATAAATGCAGTGAATGTGAAAAATCTTTTAAAAGTAGCAGTGGTCTCCAATATCATCAGAGAGTGCACTCTAGAGAAAGGCCTTCTGAGTGCAATGAATGTGCAAAATCTTTTATCACTCAGTTTGAATTTCATAATCATCCGAGAGTTCATACAGGACAAAAGCCTTATGAATGTAGTGAATGTGGGAAATCTTTTTCACATAGGAATGTCCTTCGTAGACATCAGAGACTTCATACAGGTGAAAAGCCTTATAAATGCAGTGAATGTGGAAAGTCTTTTTCAAGGATGGATGGTCTCCAATGTCATCAGAGAGTTCACACTAGAGAAAAGCCTTATAAATGTAGTGAATGTGGAAAGTCTTTTACAAGTAGCAATAATCTCCAATATCATCAGAGAGTGCACACTGGAGAAAGGCCTTATGCATGCAATGAATGTGGAAAATCTTTTAACACTCATTTTTAACTTCATAATCATCAGAGCATTCATACAGGAGAAAAGCCTTATAAATGCAGTGAATGTGGAAAGTCTTTTTCAAGGATGGATGGTCTCCAATGTCATCAGAGAGTTCACACTAGAGAAAAGCCTTATAAATGTAGTGAATGTGGAAAGTCTTTTACAAGTAGCAATAATCTCCAATATCATCAGAGAGTGCACACTGGAGAAAGGCCTTATGCATGCAATGAATGTGGAAAATCTTTTAACACTCATTTTTAACTTCATAATCATCAGAGCATTCATACAGGAGAAAAGCCTTATAAATGCAGTGAATGTGGGAAATGTTTTGCAAGGATCTATGATATCTAATATCATCAGAGAGTGCACACAGGAGAAAAGCCGTATAAATTTAGTGAATGTGAAATGTCTTTTACAAGTGGCTCCGGTCTCCAATATTATCAGAGAGTGCACTCTGGAGAAAGTCCTTATGAGTGCAATGAATGTGGAAAATCTTTTAAAATTAAGCTTCAACTTTATCATAATCAGAGACTTCATGCAGGAGAAAAACCTTATAAATCATCGAATGTGGGGAATCTTTTACCTTGAGAGTTACCCTCTGTAGTCATCAGAGAGTTCACACTGGAGAAAATCCTTATAAAAGCAGTGACTGGGAAATCTTTTACCCAGAGCACTGCTCTTCATTGGCATCAGAGAGTTCATGCAAGAGAAAAGCGTTATAAATGCAGTGAATGTGGAAAATCTTTTGCAAGGTACAGTGCTCTCCAATATCATCAGACTGTGCACACTGGAGAAAAGCTTTATAAATGCAGTGAATGTGGAAAATCTTTTAAAAGTAGGAGTGGTTTCCATTATCATAAGAGAGTTCACACTGGAGAAAGCCATTATGTGTGCAATTAATGTGCGGATTGCCCCAGGCATATTTCTAAATTCGCTCTCCACATAAGAGTACAAATGTGAGAAATTTCTTAAATGTGTAGGAAATGTCGTTTCTTAGATAGGACTTAAGAATCATAAAATAAAATTTTTAATCCTCATTTTTCTTAATTGTATCTCACCTATATTATGTAAAGTTCCTGTAAGTGTTTTTGCTGTTGCAAGAGGGCACAGGCCAGGTGGAGCGATCCCCTCCTGAGTGCACGAATTTTGTACACTGGGTGTCTAGCTTAAATATATTCTATAATTTTGTCATTCTACCTCACTGTTGTTCAATTGTATTTTTTGTAAGAATATAAAGTGAGCCGAAACCGGTTTGGCTCAGTGGATACAGCGTCAGCCTGCGGACTGAAAAGTCCCGGGTTCAATTCCAGTCAAGGGCACGTACCTTCGTTATGGCCACATCCCCAGTGGGGGGCATGCAGGAGGCACCTGATCGATGTTTCTCTCTCATTGATGTTCCTAACTATCTCTCTCCCTTCCACTCTGTAAAAAATAAATAAAATATTTTTTAAAAAGAATATAAGGTGAGCCTTTTCCAGACATGTTAAACACTTTTATTGTATTAGAATATGTTTTAATATTTTTCCCTTTATACTAAATATTTTAATTTGTTTATAAAACATTTTCATTGATTTCATAGAGCAAGGGAGAGAGAGTGAGAGATTGGAACATAAATTTTCAGAGCACAGCCATCATAGTTCAGTGGTTCCTCATTGACCTATGAACTAGGAGGTCACGGTTCCATTCACAGACAGGGGGGATGCCTGTGCCCCGGCTAGATCCACAGTATGGGGCATGCAGGAGGCAGCTGATCAGTGATTCTCTCTCAGCATTGATTTTCTCTCTCTCTCTCTCTCTCTCTCGCTCTCGCTCTCTCTCTGCTTTGAACTTCGCCTCGCCCTGTAGAGACATTCCCAGGTCTGGCACTTCTAACTCCCAATGCCCACAAACATCTTTGTCTTCGGGAGCATTTTAGTAAGAAACGGGACCTATAAGAAGCCACTGACTGCTGCAGGGAGGCAGGTGTTGTGGTCACTCAGGTCTCATTGTGGTGCACCCAGCAGCCTCTGGAAGCTACAGTTGGCCTGAATGAAGAAACAATGCCTGCCATTCAGAAAGAGCAGGTCATGAGGAAAGATATGCAAAACCAGCAGCTAAAGGAAGCCAGCAGGTGCAGGAGAAACAAACTTGCCCCAGACATCACCTCCCCTGGAGGCGCTGGAGGGCCTCAGTATACTTGGTGTGTTCTTGGGCTATTTGTCCTCAAAACCAATCCTGGAGTCAGCTCTGAGGAAATGCAGAATTCCGGACTTGGAGCCTAGGAACTACATTACCCAGAAGGCCCTGTAAGGATTGCCACCAGGCTGAGCCAATGGAGTCTGAGAAAAGGCGGTTTCCTTTGTCCATTTCTGTGGGCGGGACTAGTCCTCCGGGCGGGTTCTGTCTTCTGTCAGGTCTGTCAGGCGGTCAGGAGCTCCTGGTCGCAGGGTCCCGTGGAGAAGGCAGGAGAGGGGTGTTCCCCGCCTCACAGCCCATGCGGGACGCCCGCATGGCGCTCACAGCTCACACTTGGGGGTGAAGCTCCCAGTCGCTCCCTGGACCGCGCCGGGCCTCGGACCGGCACCGCCATTCCCGGGGCGGCTGCTGCTCCCGCCGCTCCCGCCCCGCTCGGCCCCCAGACAGCAATGGCGGCGCCCGCGCTGAGGAGCTTCGCTGAAGTGAGTTCCTGTCCCCCGGGCCTCACCGCCTCCTCACACCGAACAGGACCGCCCGTCCTGCAGCTCAGTCCGCGTGGAGGACCGTGAGGGAGGCGGAGGGGAGAGAGGAGCGTTGTGGCTTCTGAGGCACAGCCAGTGCAGGGCGGAGAGGACAGGGCTGACTGGCATCTGAGGTTCCCTGAGGGTGTGGGCTGTGAGGATGGGCGGACAGATCAGAGGCTGCAGGGAGGACGGCACAGCCTCATCGGGGCTTTCCCGGCTGTGGGGTCCATCAGAGGCCTGGGTGGCCCTGGACCCGGCTGGACGACAAGCTTCTCTCCATGCCATGTGCCAAGTTCATGGGTGAGTCCAGCGAGATCCAGTGGCATTGGAGCAGGAAGGGGGCAGAGCTGAGGGAGTGAACCTGGGACTGAAGATGAGAAGAGGTTAGTGATTACCCAGTGGTGTGCACATCTGGAGGAAGTGTGAGCTGATGGTCCCCGGGACCTGGTGTGGGGACTTAAAGGCGAAGCATAAACCCAGGCTTGGCTGTGTCTTGGAGGCATGATCTAGGAGACTGCGGTGGAATTGCTTGGCGGGAAGGCTGGGGCCCTGCAGGCATCGCCCAGACCTTAAATGGCATTGCTCTCTCCCCTCCCCTCCCCCAATCCTTCCTACCCAACCCAGCTGCTCTGCTGAGGGCAACCCCAGTGGGTAATGGGACTGTGATGAGAGAGCAGCCAGCACTGGCATTAGGGCCTGGTGTCCACACTAACTGGGTGCCCTGGAGGAGGTTTGGGGGGGGAGGGGAGGTGGGTAAGGAGTAGGAGTTGGGGTTCTCAGAGAGACAGCTCTGGTTTCAATGGTCTCCATTCTGACAGGTTGGCGTGACCTTTGATGACATTGCCCTGTACTTCTCCAGGGAGGAATGGAGCCTCCTTGATGAGGGTCAGAGACAGCTGTACCTGAATGTGATGCTGGAGAACTTTGAACTTGTATCCTCGCTGGGTAAGACCCTCACTCTCACAGTGACCTGGACTTGGCTTTGCAATTTCCCAGGTCCCATCTTCCAGGCTGTGCTCTGTCCTCCCATGTAGACTGTGGTTCTGCTTGATTTTCCAGTTTCCTGGGTAGTTGCTGTCCTGGGGAGGGTGGGTCTGTTTCCGCTGCTCCCTTCTATTCCTGAAGTCCCAATTCTCCCCGCTGTACTACGTTCACAGGGAAGGACTTGGTAGTGTTGCATGAAGCCTGAGGGATTCTACCTTGATTGCTGAGGAAAGCATATATAGTAATAAAAGTGTAATGTGCTAATTAGACTGAACAGCCAAATGACCTTCTGGACGAATGACGTCCTTCCAGACAAAGCCACCAGGGCTGAGGCAGAGATTGTTAGGGGTGATCAGGCAGGCAGGCGAGCAGTTAACACGTTAAGCACCCAGCCTGTTTTGTGGTCTAGATAGAAAGTATAGTGTCACTCACCAGTGACTGACATGGCATTTAATGTGTTAAGGGTGATCAACCAGGCAGGAAGAGTGGATAGGGATGATCAGGCAGTCAGGCACGCAGTTAGGGGCAATCAAGCAGGCAGGTGAGCGGTTTGGAGCCAGTGGTCCTGGATTGGGAGAGAGAGCAGGTGATGCTGCGAGGCCCCTTCCCCCATTCATATTTCCGTGCACCAGACCTCTAGTTTTCTATATTTCTGTTAGTCATTTGTATCTATTTTTTGAAGAATTGTCTCTACATCCTTATCCTGTTTATTAACTGTATTTTTTGGGGAAAGAGTCTTTTGACTTTCTTGTATATTTTATATATTAATTTCTTACTACATGCAGGAGCACCTATTTTTGCATGTGCTTAATTGTGCTTCGAAGATATTGCTCCCGCACATCTACTTTTCTACAAAGTCCATGTTTTTGGCAACCCAGCATTCAGCAGGTCTAGTGCCACCATGTTTCTGGCAAGCTCAGATGCTTGTTACTAGTGCTTAGCAATAAAGTGATTTTACTGAAGTTATATAGAGTTTGCTTTTGAGACAGAGTCATTGCATTGTTATTAGCCTGCAGTATAGTATTCACATATCTTTATTATTTCCTGGGAACTCCAACTATTTGTGTGAATTTCCTTCCATATCGGCATTATGCGCTTTATTGTGCTGAGCAAAACTGAATCCACGATATCTCCAAGCTTTTTCTTCATACGACTTTCAAGTATTTTCTCCCATCCTCTAGATTGCCTTTCATTTAATTTTGCTTATTGTTGTGCTGTGAAGACGCTTTTTTTCTTTATTTGTTGCAGTGCGGACTGTTTATTTCTTGTATTTTGCCTGGGGGTTGGTGTCACATCCAGAAACTCCTGTCCAAAGCAAATCTCCAAAACTTTTTCTCTAGGTTGTTCTAATTTTAAGTTTTAGCATTGACATTCAATTCTGTCATGCAGATTGAGTTAAATTTTATCAGTGGTGTCCAATTTTTGCTGTTTTACTTGTGACTATCGATTTTTTTGAGCACCATTCAATTAAGAAACTATCTTTCCTTCTTCTGTGTCTTGCAGCTTTGTCAGAGATTACTTGAAAGGATGTGCCTGGGTTTATTTCTGTGTTTTCTGTTCTGTTCTGTTAATCTTTGTGTCTGTGTTTCTACAGAAGCACACTGTTTGCTTGCTTTCTCTTTGTACTAAAATGAAGTCAGGAAGTGTGATGCCACCAGCTTTGTTCTCGCTCACGATTGTTTTTGATATTCGAGGTCTTTTTTTTTTTTTTTCATTTTACCACTTTATTGTCTTTTCAGTACATAAAAAAGACAGTTGTCTTTATATGGTGCTTTTGATGTCATCAATGGGAGAGGCCACATGGACAGCCCGTCATGCTAAGGTTCTGGTTTTTTTAAATTTTTTTGTTAAGGTATTATATGTGTACATAACATACCAGTGTCCCCCCCACCCCACACCCATATATGCCCTCACCCCCCAGAGTTTTGCGTCCATTGGTTAAGCTTAAATGCATGCATACAAGTCCTTCGGTTGATCTCTTATCTCCCCCACCTCTCCCTAACCTTCCCCCTGTAATTTGGGTCCACTCATTAAGTAGATCTTGGAGAGTTCACAGATGTTCCACAGATTTCTGTGGTTTGTAAATACAGAAATGTCCAGAGTTTTTCACAGAGCAGGCCAATAGGGTCAACATTAGTACAGGAGCAGTGAGTGATGGAGGAAACTCTGACCCTTGTTTTGACTGTGAGAGCACAGGTCCTTCTCTGCCAGGAACTGGACAATTATGGGCGCCGGGTATTAGATGGAGAAGATAGGGGAAGCGGTGGGTAAATAAGGGAGTCCTTATTGCAGTCCACGTAACCATTGCTACAAGGAGCCACTAGAGAAAACAGTTCTTCAATGTAAAGTCCTGCACAGTAGTCCATAAAATAGAGAGCTGCGTGCTGGCTGGTTAACACTGTGTCTTCCCTTCGAAGCAGCCCCCAATGTAGGAGCCAGCCTAGGAGCCTTACTAAGTAGCCGCTGCTAACATGGCAGCCATTGCAAACACAGCAATCCAACCAAGCAGGTGCATACTGCCTGGTCAGTAACATACTTTATACCGACTTAGACCAAAGAGGCCTCTTTCGAAATAGGGACATTAGTCTTTGGGTTGTAGAAGCGCACGCCTGCACAGTGACTAGTATAGCTTGCTGTGTCCTTGCTTTTGTGACTGTGTATAGCAAATTAGCCTTGAACACTCTGATTAGATTCCCAAGCTCAGATTGGCCCTGAACATTCCATGTCCTCTGGACAGGGCACCCACATTGACCCTAGCTAAATATGTTTGTTAACCCACTCTGGTCATCTCTTTGTAATTCAGCTCCCTTTTTCTTTGCTTTTTTTCTCTACTTAATTCTTTTTGGTTTAATTGGACTCCTTTTTTTTAATCCTCACTTGTTTGTGAGGGTGTGTTTTTTGTTTTGTGTGTTTTTTTTTTTTATCATAGTGCATTTCAGAGAGAGTGGAAAGGAGGGAACGGGGAGAGAGTGGGGAACATTGAAGAGAGAGAAACACATTGACTGGTTGACTCTCGCACCCACCAGGCGTGGCAGGGAGCCAACCTCAGCCCAGGGGTGTAACCTCGACCAGGAATCAAAGCCTCGACCCTTCAGTGTGGAGCCCAACGCTCCAACCATTGAGCATAGAGGCCAGGGCTTCATTGTACTCTTAACCCCTTGTAGTTGTTTTTGTTCATGGAGAGCTGCCCACTTGTTCTGAGAGTGGACAGGGTTATCATATTTCTTACTCTGCCATCTTGCTGATGTCACTCACATAGGTTTTTCTCCACATGATCTCTGTTGTGCTCTGTAGTTCTATAACAGTGCTCACCATACATCTATTTGTTTTTTCTTTTGGATTTATATCATCTGAATCCCATGTTTGACCCAGTTGGGATTCATGGGGAAGAATCATTTGTGCATCACAGAAGAAACATGACTTTATGAAGGACAAGGTGGACCCAGAGGCGGTCTTGCCTTGGTGAAGGCCTGTTGGGAAGGTTTTGACACCAGGGCTGTGTTAAAGTCATTACTAGGAACCCATTTTGTTCAAAAGTATTTTGTTTCCATGACCCATTCCTCATCCAGTTTTGCTTCTACTGTCTTGTTGTTGACACTTTGCCTGCTCCTCAGGTGTAATAATGACCATTTCTACTCAGATTCCATGCCCACAGGTAACTTTAACCTCCCTAGACCTTGCCCCTCTACCTCTTTCACAGGTCCCTCTTTACTGCAAACCAACCGAGGTCCATGCTGCAGAGCTTTGGAGTGCAGACGTCTTATTATATTGACCGTGAACATCCTGTGCTTCAATACCATTGTGTTGTATGGCTTTCAGCACATGCAAATTACCCTACACTGACGCAGGTCCCCAGCACGAAAGGTCCTAAAAGAACCCGTTCATGGAGGAACAATGAGTAAAGCCTTCTTGTCTTCTTTGTTTCCCACCCTAAGCTTTTGTTCCTGTTTTGGTGAGATTTTCACCATTGACTGACCTCTGAGGCCAGCTAATGTATAACAGCTGTTTCCTTAGAGTTCAACTCACTTGTCTTGAAAATCATTCTATGGAATCATGCCTAGTCATGACAGGGAAACCATTTTCCCAAAAGTAATCTGATTTCATAAGATCAACGTGTACTTCACCAGCATTACCTTTTGTTCAGGTTGCTGCTGTGGAGCAGAGAATGCGGAGGCACCGACTGAACAGAACGCTCCTGTAAGAGTGTCACAGGCCAGGAATCGCAAGGTAGCCTTGTCTTCCCAGAAGAGCCACCCCTGTGAGAGTTGTGGACTAGTCTTGAGAAGGATTTTCCACTTGACTGAGCTGCAGGGAACACAGCATGGACAGATGCAGCTGAGGTGTGGGGCATGTGCAAAACAATTTTTTTTCAGTGCAAAATGTCACCAGCAGCATGTGAGAGAGAACACTTTCATTAGGGGTGTGGAGAGGATGTCACTTGCAAAGATCTGCAATTTCAATGTGTCCCAGGATGATTTCACCTGTGGGGAGGTTGGGCAGGGCACACTTTCTTGGTCAGGGCATCTCCACCTAAAAGCTGATCAGACCAGGGACAGGCCAAATGATATTTCCATGGGTGGTTTGATGTTTCAAAGGAGAAAAGATTTTTGCACCAGAAAAGAATGTGAGGAAGATCCTGGCAGCAGTAATCTTCGTCATCATCAGAGAGTTCGGACTGGAGGAAAGCCTTATAAATGCAGTGAATGTGGGAAATCTTTTACCACTAATTACCACCTTCGTAGACATCAGAGACTTCACACAGGAGAAAAGCCTTATAAATGCACTGAGTGTGAGAAATCTTTTACCACTAACACTGACCTTCGTTATCATCAGAGAATTCACACAGGAGAAAGGCCTTATAAATGCAGTGAATGTGGAAAGTCTTTTACAAGTAGCAGTAGTCTCCAATATCATCAGAGAGTGCATACTGGAGAAAGGCCTTATAAATGTAGTGAATGTGGAAAGTCTTTTACAAGTAGCAATAGTCTCCAGTATCATCAGAGAGTGCACTCTGGAGAAAGGCCTTATGAGTGCAATGAATGTGGAAAATCTTTTATCACTCAGCCTCAACTTCATAGTCATCAGACCCTTCATACAGGAGAAAAGCCTTATAAATGCAGTGAATGTGGGAAATCTTTTACCACTAATTACCACCTTCGTAGACATCAGAGACTTCACACAGGAGAAAAGCCTTATAAATGCACTGAGTGTGAGAAGTCTTTTACCACTAACACCGACCTTCGTTATCATCAGAGAATTCACGCAGGAGAAAAGCCTTATAAATGTATTGAATGTGGAAAGTCTTTTACAAGTAGCGTTGGTCTCCAATATCATCAGAGAGTGCACACTGGAGAAAGGCCTTATAAATGTAGTGAATGTGGAAAGTCTTTTATAAGTAGCGTTGGTCTCCAACATCATCAGAGAGTGCATACTGGAGAAAGACCTTATAAATGTAGTGAATGTGGAAAGTCTTTTATAAGTAGTGTTGGTCTGCAGTATCATCAGAGAGTTCATACTGGAGAAAGGCCTTATAAATGTAGTGAATGTGGGAAGTCTTTTATAAGTAGCTTTGGTCTCCAATATCATCAGAGAGTGCACACTGGAGAAAGGCCTTATGATTGCAATGAGTGTGGAAAATCTTTTAAGTCTGTGTCTCACCTTTATAATCATCAGAGAGTTCATACAGGAGAAAAGTCTTATCAATGCAGTGAGTGTGAGAAATCTTTTACCACTAGCACTGCCCTTCGTTATCATCAGAGAGTTCATACAGGAGAAAAGCCTTATCAATGCACCGAATGTGGGAAATCTTTTACATACCGGCGTACCCTTTGTAATCATCAGAGAGTTCATACTTGAGAAAAGCCTTAGAAATGCAGTGAATATGGGAAATCTTTTATATGGAGGCATCGTCTCCAATATCATGAGAGAGTTCACACTGGAGAAAGACATGATGAGTGTAATTAATGTGAGGTATCTCTCAGGTATATTTCTAAATTTGCTCTCCACATAAGAGTCCAAATGTGAGAAATTTATTAGATGTGTAGGAAATGAAGTTTCTTATATGGACTTAACAATAGTACAAGAAAATTTGTGAATCCTCATTTTTCTGAATTATATCTCATACATGTACTCACCTATATTATGTAAAGTTCCTGTAAGTGTTTTTGCTGCTGTGTGTGTTTGCTTATGTTGGAACACTATGTAATTATGTTTCACTTTGTAACATACAGAGATGTCCTGCCAGATCTATGTCACTGCATATTTCTGTTGCTGAAGGTATTTCACCTGAACCACCTATAAGGTCCCTACAGGTTGCATCAATCACCATCGTCATGTGCCCAGGGAAGCTAATTCTGTTGTCTAATTTGTTGAGGGAAATTAGGAATACCTGAGCCCTTAGTTCTTACTTGTTTCCCTGTCATGAGTTTGCCAGAAAGGACTGATTACTGTTGGCCCCAGTAAACATATTGTTGTAGAGGGACTGCCATTTTCAGGAACACACTTTCCCTAGATGCCAGTGATGAATTTATTGAGTACCTAAGTCTTCAACTGCCAGACCAGGTCTCTTTCTTTGCAAAATAATGAAGGCCTTTTCCTAACACTTGTTTAATTTTGGTGTTCTATTTACTGTGTGTGTTAGTTTGTTAGGAGATCTGGGCTCTCCATGTTTGGTGATGTGAAAAACTTTTATGTGGTCTCCAACATTTTTGACATCGAGGGAAGACTATGGTGCAGAAATTAGCTCAGCAGTTTTTGCCAGATTTACATTGTTTCCCATAATTTTCCTATTAAACACTGTGGACTCTAATCCTCATGTGAAGATGGATGCTTTGAGACACAAAGATCACTCCAAAGAGGGGTAGCTGTGACAACCTCAAGTATGTCTGGGAGTAGCGTGAATTTTTTCCTTGTTTTCAGGGAATGCTACGACATTTGAAGGGAACCTCCTGTCCAGGTCTTGCAGAGGGCAGTGTGCCCTAATGTCTTCAATTCCATGGGTGATGGGCACTGGTTGGAGGACCATCGCAGTGAGGGGAACCCCTTTACTGCAGAAACACTGACCTAATTCCATTAGAAAGAATGGTCTTCATCTAAATCTGCACCCAGAAATTTTTTTGAGGAAATGACTACAGAAGCCGAAACCAGTTTGGCTCAGTAGATAGAGCATCAGCCTGCAGACCGAAAGGTCCCAGGTTTGATTCCTGTCAAGGGCTTGTACCTTGGTTGTGGGCACATTACCAGTAGGGAGTGTGCAGGAGGCGGCTGATTTATGTTTCTCTCTCATCGATGTTTCTAGCTCTCTATCCCTCTCCCTTCATCTCTGTAAAAAAAAAATCAAAAAAATAAAAAAAAAAAAAAATATATATATATATATATATATATATATATATATTTTTAAAGGTCTTTATAGAGCAACATCCTGACTCCAGATCCAGCTGCCAAGGAGACCCTGTTATGCTGTGGGTACTGGCTGGGGCATGGCAGGTGGCTCTGGCTTTCCACCTTTCTGTTCTGAGATGGGGGTGGTGGGCAGTATCTCATCTTTGGGTTCAACAATGCTAAATTTGCATCTCTCTGGTGATCAGTCACTTTGAGCATTTTTCACATGTCTCTTGGCCATATTATCCACACTGCAGCCCAGGCAGAGCTGACACTTTGGATGGCATCAGAAGCAGATGCTGTAAGGATGAGAGTCTGTTCTGTGACATTAAAATTGTACAATGGATTCAGTGGAGACAGGTTAGATCTAGTTACACAGTTACACAATTGAGCAACCTCTGCAAGCTACATTTGGCCTGAAGGAGACATGTGCCAAAGGTCCTGAATGAAGAAAAAATGCCTGCCATTCAGGAAGAGCGGGCCTTTTTTTTTTTTTTTTAAAAGAAAGATATGCAAAACCTGCAGCTAAAGGAAGCCAGCAGGTGCAGGAGAAACAAACTTGCCCTGGAAATCACCTCCCATTAAGGCGCTAAGGACACTTAGTTTACTTGGTGTGTTCTGGGCTTTATTCCCTTTACTCCACTCTCATAATGGGATCTTGGCCTTGGAGCCGAGGAACTACATTACCCAGAAGGCCACGCTTGGAATGCCACGAGGATGAGCCAATGGGGCCTCAGAGAAGGCACTTCCGTTTGGCCGCTTCGTAGGGCGGGACCGGTAGTCCTGGAGACAAAATCCGTTCGCAGACGTTTGTCTGAGGCGGCCAGGTCTCCCTAGTTGCAGCGTCCCGTGGAGAAGGTGGGGAGTGGTGTTCCCCGCCTCACAGCCTCTGGTCGGAGCCTCCCGTGGTGCTCACAGCTCACACTGGGGATTGAAGCTCGGAGTCGCCGCCCGGACCCACGCCAGGGCCGGGACAGGCACCGCCATTCCTGCAGCGGCTTCGACTCCCGCCGCTCCCGCCCCGCTCGGCCCACAGAGTGCAATGGCGGCACCCGCGCTGGGGAGCTTCGCTGATGTGAGTTCCTGTCTCCGGGTTCCCTCACCGCCTCCTCACACCGAACACCACAGCCTGAGGGGCATCTGTCAGGTCCTGCAGCTCAGTCCGCGTGGAGGACCGTGAGGAAGGCGGAGGGGAGAGAGGAGTGTTGTTTCTTCTGCGGACACAGCCAGTGCAGGGCAGGGTGTGTGACTGAAAACTGGGGAAGAACCAAGAAACACAGAGAGATGGAGCTCCATTTATTACGCGCAGGCCCAGAGGAAAATGTGTTTCAAATTCTGGTCCCCAACAATGAGGAACTGTCCCTATTTATGTTTTTACCTTTATCTCCCAAATATGGGGTGTATCCGGCCCCCTTTGCAAGTTCTTAAGGAGCCCCTTTGTGCTGGGGACTTAAGAAATCAACCAAAGGCCTGGCCTGGGGCCAGCACTGATAACTTCGTCCTGGAAAAGTTTAATGGCCTCTCTGAAGTGTTAATAGTCTTATTTTCCTTATTATTTAAGCAAGCAAGCATTTCCAAAAGCCAAATAGCAGGGTTAAAATTTCCAACAGCAGTTTTTATATAAGATGGATGCCTCAAGTGGAGAGGGGTGACTGGCATCTGAGGTTCCCTGAGGGTGTGGGCTGTGAGGATTGGCGGACAGATCAGAGGCTGCAGGGAGGACGGCACAGCCTCATTGGGGCTTTCCCGGCTGTGGGGTCCATCAGAGGCCGGGGGTGGTCCTGGACCCGGCTGGAAGACAAGCTTCTGTACATGCCATGTGCCAAGTTCATGGGTGAGTCCAGCGAGATCCAGTGGCATTGGAGCAGGAAGGGGGCAGAGCTGAGGGAGTGAACCTGGGACTGAAGATGGGAAGAGGTTAAAGGTTACCCAGTGGTGTGCACATCTGGAGGAAGTGTGAGCTGATGGTCCCCGGGACCTGGTGTGGGGACTTAAAGGAGAAGCATAAACCCAGACTTGGCTGTGTCTTGGAGGCATGATCTAGATCAGTGGTCGGCAAACTCATTAGTCAACAGAGCCAAATATTAACAGTACAACGATTGAAATTTCTTTCGAGAGCCAAATTTTTTAAACTTAAACTATATATGTAGGTACATTGTTACTAACTTAATTAGTGTGCTCCTAAGCTGGCCTGTGCTAAAAACTCAAGGGCCCAAAGAGCCGCATTTGGTCGTCAACCACAGTTTGCTGACCACTGATCTAGGAGACTGCAGTGGAATTGCTTGGCAGGAAGGCTGGGGCCCTGCAGGCATCGCCCAGACCTTAAATGGCATTGCTCCCTCCCCTGCCCTCCCCCAATCCTTCCCACCCTACCCAGCTGCTCTGCTGAGGGCAATCCCAGTGAGTAGTGGGACTGTGATGAAAGAGCAGCCTGCACTGGCATTAGGGCCTGGTGTCCACACTAACCGGGTGCCCTGGAGGAGGTTGAGGGGGGGGAAGGTTTGTCTGGAGTAGGAGTGGGGGTTCTCAGAGAGACAGCTCTGGTTTCAATTGTCTCCATTCTGACAGGTTGGCGTGACCTTTGAGGACATTGCCCTGTACTTCTCCAGGGAGGAATGGAGCCTCCTTGATGAGGGTCAGAGACAGCTGTACCTGAATGTGATGCTGGAGAACTTTGAACTTGTATCCTCGCTGGGTAAGACCCTCACTCTCACCAGTGACCTGGACTTGGCTTTGCGATTTCCCAGGCCCCATCCCCCAGGGTGTGCTGTGTCCTCCCATGTAGACTGTGGTTCTGCTTGACTTTCCAGTTTCCTGGGTAGTTGCTGTCCTGGGGAGGGTGGGTCTGTTTCCGCTGCTCCCTTCTATTCCTGAAGCCCCAGTTCTCCCCGCTGTACTACGTTCACAGGGAAGGACTTGTGGTTGGTAGTGTTGCAGGAAGCCCGAGGGATTCCACCTTGATCAGTGGGGAAAGCATTTTCTGTATTCCTGTTGGTCATTTGTACATAGTTTTTGAATAATTGTCTCTAAATCCTTGTTGTGGTTAGTAACTATGTTTTGGTTAAAGATTCTTTGACACCTTGTATATTTTATATATTAATTGTTATGACATACAGGAACACATATTGTTGCATGTGCTTAATTGTCCTTTGCAGATACTGTTCCCCCGCACCCGCTTTTCTACAAAGTCCATGGATTTGGTAACCCTGCGTTCAGCGGGTCTAGTGCCACCGTGTTTCTAAGGAACTCAGATGGTTGTTACTAGTGCTTTGCAATGAAGTGTTTTTACTGAAATTCTATAGAGTTTGCTTTTCAGACTGTCATTGAATTGTTTATTGCATGCAATTGTGCTGGGTAGAAGCTGTTTTTCTTTATTTGTTGCAATCTGGACTGTTTGTTTTGTCTATTTTGTCTTGTGTTTGGTGTCACATTCAGAAAATCCTGTCTGAGCCCTAACCGGTTTGGCTCAGTGGATAGAGCGTCGGCCTGTGGACTCAAGGGTCCCAGGTTTGATTCTGGTCAAGGGCATGTACCTTGGTTGTGGGCACATCCCCAGTAGGGAGTGTGCAGGAGGCAGCTGATCGATGTTTCTCTCTCATTGATGTTTCTACCTCTCCCTCCTTCTCCCTTCCTCTCTGTAAAAAAATAAATTATATGTATATATATATATTTTTTTTTTTTCTTCAAAGAAAAAGAAAATTCTGTCCATAACAAATCTCCAAAACTTTTTCTCTAGTGTCCTGAGGAGTTTTCTGTTTTAGCGCTGACATTTAATGTAGATTGAGTTAAATTTTATCAGCGCTGTCCAGTATTCTTGTTGTACATGTGAGTATTGATTTCAGCAGCACCATTCATTGAAGAAACTATCTTTCCCTTCTTCTGGGTCTTGCAGCTTTGACAAAGATTACTTGAAAGCATGTGCCTGGGTTTATTTCTGTGTTTTCTGTTCTGTTCAGTTGATGTATGTGTCTGTGTTTCTCCAGCAACACATTCTGCTTGTTTTGTCTTTGCAATAAATTGAAGTCGGAAACTGTGATGCTATGCGCTTTGCTTCATTCAATATTTCGTTTGCTGTTCGAGGTTTTTAATTTCATACATTTGAAGTTTCTCTTTTCATTTTTTTTGTAAAATACCATAGGAATTATTCTTAGGATTGCATTTAATCTGTGGATTGCATTGTGTATTATGGATATTTTCACCATATTTCTTTTTTTAAAATATATTTTATTCATTTTTTTATTTTTACAGAGAGGAACGGAGAGGGATAGAGACGTACAAACATCGATGAGACAGAAACATCAGTAGTTGCCTCCTGCACACTCTCTACTGGGTATGTGCCTGCAACCAAGGTACATTCCCTTGGCCGGAATCGAACCTGGGACCCTTGAGTACGCAGGCCAATGCTCCAAACCAGTTAGGGCTAAACATATTTCGTTTTTAAAAATTCTTTATTTATTTATTTATTAAAAAAATATATATTATGGTTTTTTTACCATAGAGGAAGGGAGAGATATAGAGATTTAGAAACATCGATAAGAAGAAACATCGATCAGCTGCCTCCTGCACGTCCCCTACTGGGGATGTGCCTGCAAACAATGTACGTGCCCTTACCTGGAATCGAACCTGGGACCTTTCATTCTGCAGGCTGACGCTCTATCCATTGAGCCAAACCGGTTTCTGCAAAAATTCTTTATTTTTTAAAGTATTACATATTGTATTACATATATCTTCTTTTTCCCACATTGCCCACAAATGAATGAGATCCTGTGATATTTGTCTTTCTCCATGCTGTGGCAAATGGTAAGAGTTCCTTCTTTTTTAGAGTAGCATAGTCTTCCATTGTGTAGATCAGCGGTTCTCATCTTGTGGGTCGCCACCCCTTTGGGGGTCGAATGACCCTTACACCAGTGTGGCCTAAGACATCCTGCATATCAGATATTTACATTACGATTCATAACAGTAGCAAAATTACAGTTATGAAGTAACAACAAAAATAATTTTATGGTTGGGGGTCACCACAACATGAGGAACTGTATTAAAGGGATGCAGCATTAAGAAGGTTGAGTTTCACTGGTATAGATATACCACAGCTTTTTAGTCCACTCATTTGCTGATGGTCACTTAGGCTGTTTCCAAATCTTAGCTCTCATAAATTGTGCTGCTGTGAACATAGGGGTGTATATGTTTTTTGTGATTGGTGTTTCTGATATCTTCGGCTATATTCCTAGAAGTGGGATTACTGGGTCAAATTGGAGTTCATTTTTAATTTTTTGAGGAAACTCCATGCTATTTTCCACTGTGTCTGCACCAGTCTGCATTCCCACCTGCCATGCACAAGGGTCCCTTTTTCTCCACATCATCGCAAGCACTTGTTGTTTGTGGATTTGTTGATGCTAACCATCCTGACAGGTGTGAGATGGTATCTCATTGTCGTTTTGATTTACATGTCTCAGATGATTACTGACTTTTAGCATGTTTTCATTTGTCTCTTGGCCTTCTTTATGTCCTCTTTTAAAAGGTGTCTGTTTAAGTCCATTCCCCATTTTTTAAATGTACTAATGTATCTGCTTGTTTATTTATTTGTTTGTTTATTGTCTAAAGTTCAGCATATGTCCCATGTGTCCCTGGATCCGGGTGAGGCCTCGCGCACCTAGGTCCGGGTGAGGCCACGCGCACCTAGGTCCGGGTGAGGCCACGTGCCCCTTAGTCCGGGTGAAGCCGTGCCCCTGGGTCCGGCCGAGACCAAACCAGAGGGAGTCGGACCTCCGTTACCACCATTTGTCCACCATCCAGAACTGAGGGGTCAGTGCTGACATGTACACATAAGGAACTGGTGGACATTGAAATTGGGTCTCAAAAGAACTGTTGGTCCAGAAAGAAACTCACTACAGACTGATTCATTTGCCTGTCAGCATAACTATTATTGCTTGTCTCACATTCAGTTCTTATAAGTATATATCTAGTGACATATGATCTCGCTCATCTAGGGGAAATGATGAACAACATAGACTGAGGAACAAGAACAGAACCAGAAACAAGGAGGCATCGATCGGACTATCGGGCCTCGGAGGATAGGGGAGGGTGGGGGGAGGGGGAGAGTTCAACCAAAGGACTTGTGTGCATGCATATGAGCCTATCCAACGGTTAAGTTCAACAGGGGGTTTGGGCATGCGTGGGGAGGGGGGTGGGATGGGAATGGGGGGATGAGGACAAATATGTGACACCTTAATCAATAAAGAAATTTAAAAAAATAATAAAAAAATAAAGAAAAGAAAATAAAAAATAAATAAAGTTCAGCATATGTCAACTTTTTCTTTGCTTGATCCCCTCCCCCCTCCGCAGCCATTCCCACCCCAGGCAATCCCCCAACGCCCCATGTCTGTGTCCATTGGTTATGCTAATATGCATGCATACAAGTCCTTTCATCGCTCTCTAACCCCTCTTCTCCTGCCATTTGTCTCTGGATCTATTCTTATGCATTAAATTATGTTGATCATTATATTCCACCTATGAGTGAGATCATGTGATATTTACCTTTCTCTGACTGACTTATTTCACTTAGCAAAATGCTCTCCAGTTCCATCCATGTTGTTGCTAATGGTAAAAGTTCCTTCTTTTTTATAGCAGTGTAGTATTCCATTGTGTAGATGTACCACAGTTTTCTAATCCACTCATCTACTCATAGGAACTTATGCTATTTCCAAATCTTAGCTATTGTAAATTGTGCTACTATGAACAAAAGGGTGCATATCTCCTTTCTGATTGGTATTTTTGGTTTCTTGGGATGTAGTCCTAGTAGTGGGATTACTGGGTAATATGAGAGTTCCATTTTTAACTTTTTGAGGAAACTTCATACTGTCTTCCAAGTGGATACAGCAGTCTGCATCCCCACCAGCAGTGCACGAGGTTTCCTTTTTCTCAACATCCTTGCCAGCACTTGCCCTCTCTTGATTTGTTGATGATAGCCATTCTGAAAGGTGTGAGATGATACCGCATTGTTGTTTTTATTTGCATCTCTCGGATGATTAGTTACTTTGAGCATGTTTTCATATTTCTCTCAGCCATCTGTATGTCCTCTTTCGAAAAGTGTCTATTTAGGTCCTTTGTCCATTTTTTGATTGGATCATTTATCTTCCATTTGTTAAGGTATACGAGTTCTCTTTAAATTTTGGGGATTAAATCCTTATCTGAAATGTAATTGGAAAACATGTTCTCCCATGCAGTGGTCATTCTTGTTGTTTTGTTGATGTTTTCTTTTGCTGTGCAGAAGCTTTTTATTTTGATGTAGTACCATCTGTTTATTTTTTTTTATTTTTTAAAATATTTTATTGATTTTTTTCAGAGAGGAAGAGAGAGAGAGGGATAGAGAGTTAGAAACATCGATGAGAGAGAAACATCGATCAGCTGCCTCCTGCACACCCCCTACTGGGGATGTGCCCACAACCAAGGTACATGCCCTTGACCGGAATCGAACCTGGGACCCTTGAGTCCGCAGGCCGATGCTCTATCCACTGAGCCAAACCGGTTTCGGCCCATCTGTTTATTTTTTCCTTACTTTCTATTCCCCTCTGAGCTGTATCAATAAAGATGTTGCTAGCACATATGTCTAATGTTTTGCTGCCTGTGGATTCTTCTAAGATTTTTATGGTATCACGACTTACACTTAAGTCCTTTATCCATTTTGAGTTTATTTTTGTGTATGGTGTAAGTTGGTGATCTAGTTTCATTCTTTTGCATGTATCTGTCCAATTTTCCCAACACCATTTATTGAAGAGGCTGTCTTGACTCCATTGAATGCTGTTGCCTCCTCTGTCAAATATTGAACATAATGGCTTGGGCCGATTTCTGGGTTGTGTGTTCTGTTGTATTGTTCTATATGTCTGTTGTTGTGCCAGTTCCAGGCATTTTTGTACTGTTGGTTGATATCTGGTATTGTGATCCCTCCAACTTTGTTCTTTTTTCCCAAGATTGCTTCGGCTCTTCGTTTTTTTCTTCTTTTAATATCCCATATGAATTTTTGGCGAGTTTGTTCTAGGTCTGTGAAATAGGCCTTTTGTATTGGGATTAATTGGGATTGCATTGAATCTCTAGATTGCTTTGGTTAGTGTGGGCATTTTAATGATGTTGATTCTACCAATCCATGAAGATGGTATATTCTTCCATTTGTTTATGTCTTCTTCTATGTCTTTTTTCAACTTTCTGTAGTTTTCGTAGTACAGGTCTTGTACTTCCTTAGTTAAGTTTATCCCTAGGTATCCTAATTTTTTTGTTGCAGTGGTAGATAGGATTGTTTGTTTGTTTCTTTCTCTTTCTGTGAGTTGATTATTGGTGTATAAAAAGCCATAGAATTCTGGTTGTTAAATTTTTATCCTGCTACATTGCTGAATGTGTTTATTATATTTAGTAGTTTTTTTGATGGAGTCTTTATTGTTTTCTTTGTACCATATCATGTCATCTGTGAATAATGACAGTTTTACTTCTTCTTTTCCAATCTTGTTGCCTTTTATTTCTTCTTCTTGTCTGATCACTCTGACTAACACTTCCTGTACTATGTCGAACTGGAGTAGTGAAAGTGGGCATCCCTGTCTTGTTCCTGTTCTTAGGGAAAATGGTTTTAGTTTTTGCCCCTTGAGTATGATTTTGGCTGTAGGTTTGTCACATAAGGCTTTTATTATATTGTGGTATGATCCTTGTACTCCCACTTTGCAGAGAGTTTTTATCAAGAAATTGGCTGGAGTTTGTTAAATGCTTTTTCTGCATTTGTTGATATGACTATGATTTTTGTCTTTCAATTTGTTTATGTGATGTATCATGTTTATTGATTTTCAGATATTGTACCATCCTTTGATCTCCTAATTAATCCCACTTGATCACAGTGTATGATCTTTCTAATGTAATGCTGGAATGGATTTGCCAGAATTTTGTTGTGGATTTTAGCATCTCTCGGGGCCATTGCAACCTAGTGGGAGAGCTGCTGTGTAGGAGACACCTCCTTGGAGCAGGACTTGCTTCAGTGGGGCTTTGTTGCTCAGTGAGTCTGCCCCTTGACTGTGTCCCTTATGGATGTGAAGAGTTGTAAGGTGATGTGGTATGACACTGACCACTGGGTACACTGGCTCTTGGTTTCAGGCAGGTCTGCCTGGATCCATCTAGCATCATATCAGGGAGATATGCAGATTCTCCTCTTTGTATCAGGTTTGGAAGTGCCCCGATGAGGCCCTGTTGTAAAGAAGGGAAGGCTAGTGCTGGTGCCTCTTCTTGGTCCTTTTATTGATAGATTTGTGGCTCCCTGACCCAACTGCAACTTGTTTGACAGGTTTTAGCCTGAGCAAAGACAGGCCATTCATATATAAATGCTGTTGCACAGAGCTTGGGTGGGCTTTTAAATTGGATGGGGCCCTTGCCGAAACGGGTTTAGTTCAGTGAGCTTCGGCCTGTGGACTCAAGGATTCCAGGTTCGATTCCGGTCAAGGGCATGTACCTTGGTTGCAGGCACATCCCCAGTAGGGGGTGTACAGGAGGCAGCTGATCGATGTTTTTAACTATCTCTCTCCCTTCCTCTCTGTAAAAAATCAATAAAATATATTTTTTAAAAATTGGATGGGGCCCGAATTGGTTTGGCTCAATGGATAGAGCGTCGGCCTGTGGATTGAAGGGTCCCAGGTTCCATTCCGGCTAAGGGTACATGCCTGGGTTGCGGGCTCGATCCCCAGTGGGGGGCATGGAGGAGGCAGCCGATCAGTGATTCTCTCTCATCATTGATGTTTCTATCTCTCTCTCCCTCTCCCTTCCTCCCTAAAAATCAATAAAATATTTTTATTTTTTTTCCAATAAAATATATTTTAAAAAATAAACAATTAAATTGGATGGGTTGAGGTCTCAGGGAATCACTAGGGCGGAGGAAATAAAAAAGGCTGCCAGTCAGCACTGCAATCAGGAGGTCTCAGCATAGTAACCATGATCCCTGAGAGTACCTATGTCTGGAAGAAAGCCTCTTGAGTTCCTGCCCCAATGCTAGTCCATCCCGTTTTTCCTCTTATGTATATTGGTATCCCATTCAAGCCCCGCCCTCCTGAGCCTCCCCTGGTACTGGAGCTCAGAGGAAGGGGGATCTTGTCTGTTCAGTTGGTGGTGCTGGCACTGTAAGAGCAGCTTGATCTCCTGTAGCGTCTGTCACTCAGCCCCAGTCTGCACTGGTTTGTACAGTCTGAAGTTCTTATTGCCAGTAGGGACTTTTTTTCCCAATCTGGAACCCTGGGCTGGACATCTGGTGTTGTACAGGGACCTCTTGCTCCTCCACGTGACCTCTGCAGAGTCGACCTCCCTCCCAATTAAAGTGGCCCTCGTGGGTACAGGACCAGCACCTTCTGTGCCTCTGCACCTCCTACCAGTCTCAGTGTGCTGTCTTCTTTACTTCTCTAGTCATAAGACTTCGTTGTAGCTAGCTTTCCAGAGGTTCTGGCTGATGGTTGTTCAGTATTTTAGTTGTAATTTTGATGTGGTTGTGGGAAGCAGTGAGTATAAGCCTTTGCCCTACATCACCATCTTGGATGTCCTCTCCTGTCACTTTTCTTTCTTTTTTTATTTTATTTATTTTTATTTTTTTAAAATATATTTTATTGATTTTTTTACAGAGAGGAAGAGAGAGGGATAGAGAGTTAGAAACATCAATGAGAGAGAAACATTGATCAGCTGCCTCCTGCACATCCCCAACTGGGGATGTGCCCGCAACCAAGGTACATGCTCTTGACCGGAATCGAACCTGGGACCTTTCAGTCCGCAGGCCGACGCTCTATCCACTGAGCCAAACCGGTTTCAGCTCCTGTCACTTTTCTTAATTCAATACTTTATTCTTCTTTTATCTTCACCTGAATAGTGAAAATATTTTTTCCTTTGATTTTTTTTTTTTTTTCCCTTAGAGTAAGGGAAAGGGAGAGAGAGGAGAGGCAGAGAGAGAGAGAGAAAGAAACATCAATTGATTGCCTCCCAGATGTGCCTACTCTAAGAGTCGGGATCAGACCTGAAAGCCATGTACCCGCCCTTTACTGGGAATCGAAAGCATGACCTTCCTGTGTACAGACAGGCACTCTTAGCACTCAGTGACACGGGCCAGGGCTATTTATTTATTCTTTAAATTATTTACTCTGAAAATATATTTTATTGATTTTAGAGAGGAAGAGAAGGAGAGATAGAAACATGAATAATGAGTTAGAGAGAGAGAGACAGTGAGTGTGGGGGAGAGAGGGGGCGGGAGCGAGAGAAAAAAACATTGGTGTGAGGGTGAAACATTTAAAGGCTGCTTTCTGCACACAAGTCGACTGGAAATGGAACCCACATACTGATATGTGCCTTGACTGAGAATTGAATCCTCGACCCTTTGGTACACAGGACAGTGTTCCAACC
Organism: Eptesicus fuscus; assembly: GCF_027574615.1. Lineage (NCBI taxonomy): Eukaryota > Metazoa > Chordata > Mammalia > Chiroptera > Vespertilionidae > Eptesicus > Eptesicus fuscus. Next base: position 45,165,129 of record NC_072493.1, read on the forward strand.
AACTGCGCCATACTGGACAAGCCATTCTGTGGTCTTTAAACACAAAAATTTCCAATATTTTTTGAAGAACAGGCCTCTAGGGTCAATGACAGCAGAAGCAAGGTGGCTGCTGGAGGTAACTCTGACCCTTGTTTTTGACTACGTATTTTCAAATATGTCTATTCACCCAGTCTTTTCCAGTCATCCTTTCTGTAGAGTTCTCCTTTATTTGTGTTCTGTAATACTGTTTGTCTTCATGGTACCCTATTCCCATTTCTTATGCAGTTTTTTTCATGGCTAGCTGTCTACTTACACTGAGGTGGGGAAAGGTGCTCCTATCTCTGATCCTGCCATCTTGCTGGTGTCACACACAGAGGTCTTTTGTCTGTGATCTCATTTACACTTTGTTGTTCTACCACAGTGTTGACCATCCATCTTTTCTGTTTTTCTTTGAAGATTTGCATCTTTTATCCCATGCAATGGCTCTAATGGAATTTAAGTAGAAGAATCATTTGTGCACCAAAGAAGAAACACGACTTTATGAATGACACAGTGGACCCACAGGCGGTCTTGCCTTGGTCAACTGTCATTAGGGAGGAATCCTCGGCTGACCTTTGTTATATTCATAGATAGAAACACAGTGTTTGGTTACAGTTGCCCATTCCTCACCCAGTTATGCTTGTTTGTACTTACGTTGGTACTTTGCCTACTATTCAGTTCTAATAGTGATCATTTCTACTTGGTTGCCCACCTCACGTATAACTTTGACAACTCTGGACTTTGCACCTCTGCCCCTTCCGCAGGTCTCTCTTTACTGCACTCTAATGTTGGTCCGTGCCGTGCCTGCAGCACCTTGGAGTGCACATGTGTTATTATAATGACATTGAACATCATGTGCTCTAATACAATCAATTTTTAAAAATATATTTTATTTATTGATTTTTTACAGAGAGGAAGAGAGAGGGATAGAGAGTTAGAAACATCGATGAGAGAGAAACATTGATCAGCTGCCTCCTGCACATCCCCAGTACCGCAACCAAGGTACATGCCCTTGACCAGAATCGAACCTGAGACCTTTCAGTCCTCAGTCCTATCCACTGAGCCAAACCGGTTTCGGCTAATACAATCAATTTTTATGGCTTTGAGCAGCTTTAAATTATTCTACACAGACTCACGTGGCCAGCATGTACGGTATTGGAGGAAGCCGTTTTTCCCAAGAACAATGAGTAGAGCCTTCCTCTCTTCTTTGTGTCCCATCCTGTGCTTCTGTCCTTTCTTGGTGAGCTTTTCATCATCGACCGACTTTTGGCGTCACGTTATGTATTTCCTCAGAATATACCTCATTTGTCTTGAAAATTGTTCTATGCAATCAGGCCTAGTCATGACACATAAACATTTGTGGTGAAGATACTCTGTTTTCATAAGATCAACATGTACCTCAACAGCGTTTCCTTTTGTTCAGGTTGCTGCTGTGGAGCAGAGAATGTGGAGACAATGACTGAAGAGAACGCTCCTGTAAGAGTGTCACAGGCCAGGAATCCCAAGGTAGCCTTGTCTTCCCAGAAGAGCCACCCCTGTGAGAGCTGTGGGCTCGTCTTGGGAAACATTTTCCATTTGACTGAGCTGCAGGGAACACAACATGGACAGATACTGTTGAGGTGCGGGGCATGTGCAAAACAGTTTTACTTCAGTGTAAAAGTTCACCAACAGCATGTGAGAGAGAAGACTTTCAATACAGGTGTGAACAGGATCTCACGTGCAAACGGCTACAATTTCAATGTGTCCCAGAATCATTTCACATACGGGGATGTTGGGCAGGGTGTCCTTACTGGGTCCGGACCTCTCCACCTAAAGGCTATTATGTCCAGGGACAGTCCAAATGCTGTTTTGAAGTGTGAGATGATGTTTCAAAGGAGAAACAATTATTACACCAGAAAACAATGTAAGGAAGACATTAGTTGCAACCACAATTTTCTTCCGGAAAAGGATGTCCATGCAGGAAGTCAGTGTTTTGTGAGCTCTGATTGTGGAAAATATTTAACCAAATTTTCTAGCTTTCATGATCAACAGCAAGGTCACACTGGAGAAAGCCCTTATCAGTGGAATGAATATGGGAAAGCTTTTAGCAGTAGCAATAGCCTAGGTGATCCTGAAGCTTTGCACACTGCAGAACGGCCTTATGAGAGCAGTGAATGTGGAAAAACTTTTACCTGTAGCAGTGCCCTCCATTATGATCAGAGAGTTCACACAGTGGAAAGACCTTATGAGTACAATGAATGTGGGAAATCTTTTACCAGTAGCAGTAACCTTTATTGTCACGAGAGAGGTCACACTGGAGAAAAGCCTTACAAATGTAGAAAATGTGGAAAAGCTTACAGCAGTAGCACTAAAGATTCTTGTCATCAGAGAGTGCACACTGGAGAAAGGCCTTATCACTGCAGTGAATGTGGAAAGTCTTTTATCACTAGCACTGAACTTCATTGTCACCTGAGAGTTCACACTGGAGAAAGGCCCAATGAGTGCAGTGAATGTGGAATATCTTTTACAACTAACTCTCACCTACATAATCATCAGAGAGTTCATACAGGAGAAAAGCCTTATAAATGCAGTGACTATGGGAAATCTTTTACATTGGAGAATGCCCTTCATTGTCATCAAAGAGTTCATACAGGAGAAAATTCGTATAAATGTATTGAATGTGGAAAGTCTTTTACAACTAGCCATGGTCTTCAATTTCATCAGAGAATTCACACAGGAGAAAAGCCTTATAAATGCAGTGAATGTGGGAAAAGTTTTACCACTAGCAGTCACCTTCGTAGACATCAGAGAATTCACACAGGAGAAAAGCCTTATAAATGCATTGAGTGTGAGAAATCTTTTACGCGTAGCACTCAACTTCATAGTCATCGGAGAGTTCATACAGGAGAAAAACCTTATAAATGCAGTCAATGTGGGAAATCTTTTAGATGGATCACTGGTCTCCATTATCATCAGATCGTTCACATTGGATCGTTCACATTCTGAGTGCAATTAATGCGAGATATTTCTCAGGCATATTTCTAAATTAGCTCTCCACGTAAGAGTCCAAATGTGAGAAATTTCTTAGATGTGTAGGAAATGAAGTTTCTTAGATAGAACTTCACAATAGTACAAGAAAATTTGTGAATCCTCATTTTTCTGAATCTCATACATGTACTTACCTATATTATGTAAAGTTCCCATAAGTGTTTTTGCTGTTGTGTGTGTTTGCTTATGTTGGAACACTATGTAGTTATGTTGCACTTAGTAACATACAGAGATGTCCTGCCAGATCGAGGTCACTGCATATTTTCGTTTCTGAAGGTATTTCACCTGAACAACCTATAAGGTAACTAGAGATGGCATCAATCACCATCCTCATGTGCCCAGGGAAGCTACCTCTGTTGTCTAATTTGTTGAAGAAAATTTGGAATACCTGAGTCCTCAGTTCTTACTTGTTTACCTGTCATGAGTTACCACTAAGGAATGATTCCTGTTGGCCCCAGTAAACATAATGTTGTAGAGGGACTGCCATTTTCAGGAACACACATTCCCTAGATGCCAGTGAAGATGCCTTGATTGAGTGTCTAAGCCTTCAACTGCCAGTCTCAGGTCTCATTCTTTGCAAAATAATGAAGGCCTTTTCCTAACACTTGTTTAATTTTGGTGTTCTATTTACTGTGTGTGTTAGTTTATAAGGAGATCTGGGTACTCCAAGTTCAGTGATGTGGAAAACTTTTATGTGGTCTCCAACATTTTTGTCGTTGAGGGAAGACTATGGTGCAGAAATAACCTCAGCAGTTTTTGCCAAATTTACATTGTTTTCCATAATTTTCCTAGGAAACACTGTGGACTCTAGTCCTCATGTGAAGATGGATGATTTGAGACACAGAGATCATTTGAAAGAGGGGGTAGCTGTGAGAACCTCAAGTATGTCTGGGAGCGGTGTGAGTTTTTATTTTTGTTTCCAGGGGATGCTAAGACATTTGAAGGGAACCTCCTGCCCAGGTCTTGCAGAGGGCCATTTGCCCTAATGCCTTCAATTCCATGGGTGATGGTCACTGGTTGGAGGACCATTGCAGTGAGGGGAACCCTTTCACTGCAGAAACACTGACCTAATTGTTGTTTGACCAGAGTGCAGCCTATTAGATGGAATTGTCTTCATCTAAACCTGCACCCAGAAATTTTTTTGAGGAAAAGACTACAGGAGCGGTGTGTACACAGATCTCAGGGACTCCTGGCACGTTCATATTCTGTGCAGCAGTTATTGTCATTGATTATAATCAAGAGGTTTGTGGATTCTTGTAGCTTCTCAGATGTTCCCATCAGAGCCATTGGTGCTCTGGCAGAAAAACTAAGAGGAAAAGAAAGGGTGTCTTTAGGCCGGAAATGTGGCTTTTGTGACCCAATAAGCATTCCAGTGGGTTTGTGTGGAAGTTCTTCATTGTTTGTTACATTTCCTGTCACTGGTATTAGACTTGCCCACAGGGCATAAGTATGTAAGTATGTGAATTGAATATAGAGTTGCCAACCTATTCCAAAATAGGTGAAAGTATATTTCTTTTATCTTGAACCATTCTTTTAACAGCTGTAATGAGTAAATTGCATGTGTTAAGTGTAGTGTTTCATAAATCTTGACGTGTGCATGAAACTGAAACCATCATTGCACTCAATACTGATCATATCTGTGACTGTGTAGTTGTTTCATGACCTCGTTTAATCTGTTTGCTGTTCTTAATAAAGAACTTGGCTGTTTCTAAATATTTTTCAGATTTAATTATTATTTTATAAATTGTTGGAGATTTTTAAAAGATGTATTTGTTACTCATCTTTTTTTTTCGATAGATAATCTTTTTGTTGTTGTTAATCGTCAGTCGAGGATATTCTTTTGTTGAATTTTTTGGAGAGTGGAAGAGAGAGGGAAAGACAGAGAAATATTGATGTGAAGGAAACACATCGATTGGTTGCCTCCTGCATCAGCTGTGACCATGTCCTGGGGTGGGAAGGAGTCTTCAACCAAGATACGTGCCTTTGACGGGAATCGACCCCAGGAGCCTTTTGTCTGCAGGCCTATCCTCTAACCAGAGCCAAACCGGCTAGGACTCTGGTGGATATTCATATCTTTGAATATATCACCATTAGTTGGTTCCATGGTGTAATGGTTAGCACTCTGGACTCTGAATATATCACCATCATGTCCATTTCAAAAAATATTTGGTTATTGCTAATAAAGCTGGTACAAACATTTCTATATAGTTCTTTTTTATTTTATTTATTTTAAATATATATTTTATTGATTTTTTTACAGAGGAAGGGAGAGGGATAGAGAGTTACACACATCAATGAGAGAGAAACATGGATCAGCTACCTCCTGCACATCCCCCACTTGGGTTGTGCCCACAACCAAGGTACAAGCCCTTGAATGGAATTGATCTGGTACCCCTCAGTCCACAGGCAAATCCTCTATCCACTGAGCCAAACCAGTTAGGACTCTGTATAATTCTTTATATGGATATAAGTGTTATTTATCTATGTGAATTCAACATTCCCAGACTGCAAGAGGACACAGCCCAGGCTGAGGGATCCCCCTGAATGCAAGAATTTTGTTCACTAAGCCTCTAGTTTATACATGTAAACTAGGAAGTCACGATTCCATTCATAGTCAGGGAGGATGCCTGTACCTGGCTAGATTTGGAGTGTGGAGCATACAGGAGGCAACTGATAAATGATTCTCTCTCAGCATTGATTTTTTTTTCTCTCCCTCTCTCTCCATCTTTGATCTTCAGCTTCTCACTTCAGAGACATTCGCAGGCCGGACCCTTCTCACTTCCCGAAGCCCACAAGCACCATTGTCTTTGGGTGCATTTTAATAAGGAAATCCTACCTAATAAAAGAGTAATATGCAAATTGACCATACCTTCACTATGCCCACAGCCAATCAGGGGCTCTAAGCAAATTAACCCAGCAAAGATGGTGGGGGAAGAGGGCAGCGCCCGCTGTAGCCGTTCGGACCCAAGCCCCAATGGCGGATGGGGCAGGCTGCATATGTCAAGCCCCAATTGTTCCCAAAGCCGGGAAAGCCTCCACAGGAGGCTTTTCCGGCCTTGGGAACGAGCGTGGAGCCTGCGATGGATCGCAGGGAACTGGGCGTCCGCTCCTGCTATTTATCGCAGGGAGTGTGGGGTCCGGCCCAGCTCAAGGCCGGGAAAGCCTCGAGCAGAGGTTTTTCTGGCCCTGGGCATGAGCAGGGAGCATGCAATGTATTGCAGGCAACTGGGGGTCCGCTCCTGTGATGGATTGCAGGGAGCTTGGGGTCCAGTTGAGCCCAAGGCCCGGAAAGCCTCTGCCGGAGGCTTTTCCAGCCTTGGGCACAAGTGGTGGCCTGTGATGGATTGCGGGGAACTGGGGTCCACTCCTGCAAGGGGGTCTGCTCCTGTGGTGGATTGCAGGGAGCTGGGGTCCCCTGCCCAATGGGCAGTATCTGTGATCACAGAGAGCTGGAGGTCCCCTGCCCAGGCCTAAACCTTTGGCCAGAGGCTTTAGGCCTGGGCAGGGCACAGCCCGTGATTGGTGTGAACTACAGAGGAAACACCTTTTCTGACTGCACATTGGCTAAGCTTCCTGTATGCCACTGGTAATATTCTTAGTAACTTGGGTAATAAGAATCCAAAAAGGTGATCTAGGATTTTTCCATCACACTTCTGTAAAAAAAATCGAAGGTCCGCTGCTGGAGGGCTAAGAAAAGTCATATCCTGCCCTAGCCGGTTTGACTTAGTGGATAGAGCCTCAGCCTGCGACAGCAGGGTCTGGGTTGATTCTGATCGAGGGCATGTACCTAGGTTGCAGGCTCCTCCCTGGTTGGGGCCCAGATCAGGGCTCATGCAGGAGGCAACCAATCAAAGTGTTCCTCTCACTTCAATGTTTCTCTCTGTCTTTCCCTTTCTCTTCCACATTCTCTAAAAGTCAATGGAAACATATCCTTAGGCAAGGATAAAAAAAGAAAGAGAGAGAGAAAGAAAGAAAGAAATGCATATCCTATGAAAGATACATCTTGAAAATGCCTAAAGAAAGTTGTCATTTTTTCTGGGTGAAGGGACTGGAGTCCCTGTTGATGAAAACACCTTGGTGGCTGTGGTGACTGGCAGTGGCTGCAGCAGCACGGTGATGGGGGTGGTGCCTTCCCCTGATCAGCCCAGTTGCCTCCCACAAAGGGAGGCCAGACTGCGGCTTAGGCCTGCTTCCCGTGGGGATCGGGCCTAAGCCATCAGTAGGACATCCCCTGAGGGCCCCAGTATGTGAGAGGGGGCAGGTTGGGCTGAGGGACTCCCCACCCCCAGTGCACAAATTTTGTGCACCGGGTGCCTAGTCTATCTAATAAAAGAGAAACATTTAAATTGACCGTACCTCTGCTACATGCACCAGTCAATCAGAGCAAGTATGCAAATTAACTAAGATGTTGGCCTCCAGGGAGCTGGAGGGAACAGGAAACAGGAGGCTTGGGTTGCCCCCGGTGATGGAAGAAGCAAAGCTTTCCACCTGCCCTGGCTAGCCCTGGCCTCAGCTCAATGGTATAAAGTTCCAATTATATAAGATAAATAAATCCCAGATACCTGCTTCCAGCTGGCACTGGCCTCTGCTCAAGGAGGCACTGAAAAATAAAAAAGAAAAGGAGGGGCTGGGAGATTGGGTCGACGGGGTGTGATCAGGTCAGGATTGGATGCCAGTTTGTGGGTGATAAGGCTGGTGGTTGGTAGGGATTTGGGGGTAAAGCAGACCAGCAGGGGGGCCAGTTGGGCGCAAGTAGGCTGTCAGTAGGGGTCAGTTGTAGGTAATAAGGACAGTGAGGGGCGGGAAGTTTGAAGTGAGCAGGCCAGCAAGGGGCAGTTGTGGGCAGTCAGGACAGTGAAGAGGGAAGGTGGGAGCGAGCAGGCCAGAAGAGGGGGCAGTTGGGAATGAGCAGGATTGCACGGGGGGCAGATGCCGGTGACCAGTCTGGCGGTGGGAGGCATTTGGGGGCGAGCAGGCCAGGGATGGTGGGCAGTTGGGGGCGAGCAGTCTGGCAGGAAGAGTGGTTAGGGGCAATCAGGCAGGCATGAAGGCGGGTGAGCGGTTAGAACCAGCAGTCCCAGATTGTGAGACGAATGTCCAACTGCCAGTTTAGGCCCTATCCCTGTAAACCGGCAGTACGACATCCTTCAAGGGGTCCCAGATTGGACAGGGTGCAGGCTGGGCTGGTTCTGAGAGATACAGCTCTTGTCTCAAATCTGACAGGTTGGCGTGACCTTTGAGGACATTGCCCTGTACTTCTCCAGGGAGGAATGGAGCCTCCTTGATGAGGGTCAGAGACAGCTGTACCTGAATGTGATGCTGGAGAACTTTGAACTTGTATCCTCCCTGGGTAAGACTTTCACTCTCACCAGTGACTTGGCTTTGCAATTTCCCAGGCCCCATCTCCCAGGGTGTGCTCTGTCCTCCCATGTAGACTGTGGTTCTGCTTGATTTTCCAGTTTTCCTGGGTAGTTGGTGTCCTGGGGAGGGTGGGTCTGTTTCCGCTGCTCCCTTCTATTCCTGAAGTCCCAGTTCTCCCCGCTGTACTAAGTTCACAGGAAGGACTTGTGGTTGGTAGTGTTGCAGGAAGCCTGAGGGATTCCACCTTGATCAGTGAGGAAAGCATTTTCTATATTCCTATTAGTCATGTGTTTTTACCATTTGAAGATTTGTCTCTACATCCTATCTTGTTTATTAACTGTATTTTTTGGTTAGAGATTTTTTTGATTACCTTGTAGATTTCATATATTAATTGCTTATTACATACAGAACACATCTTTTTGCATGTGGTTAATTGTGCTTCTCAGATACTGCTCGCCCAGGCCGGCTTTTCTTTTTATTTTATTTTATTTTATTTTATTTTACTTTATTGATTAAGGTATCACATATTTGTCATCACCCCCCCATTCCCATCCCAAACCCCCCACACGCATGTCCCCATCCCCCTGTTGTCCGTGATCACTGGTTAGGCTCATATGCAAGCACACAAGTCCTTTGGTTGATCTATCTCCCTTGTCCCCACCCTCCCCTACCTTCCCTCTGAGGTGTGACAGTCTGATCAATGCTGTTCTTGTTCTTCAGTCTATGTTGTTCATCATTTCCCCTAGATGAGTGAGCTCATGTGATACTAGGAATACACTTATAGGAACCGAAAATGAGACAAGCAATAATGGTTATGCTGAGAGCCAAATGAATCAGTCTGTAGTGTTTCTTTCTGGGTAAACAGTTCTTTTGAGTCCCGATTTCTATGTCCAACAGTTGTTTATGTGTACATAACAGCAATGATATTTCAGTTCTGGATGGTGGACAAATGGTGGTAATGCAGGTCTGACCCTCTCTCATTACCCTCTGGGCAATCTGCAGTGACGCACATCTGCTGACTGCTAGTATGGCAAGGCATGGTCAGCGTCTTCCATCTCTGGACTGTTTCTCTTCTGTCTTCATGGCTGGTAGGCCGGCTTTTCTATGAAGTATGCCGGGGTTCTTTTCCCAGCCTTACAAAGGTTTCAGAATTCTGGAGAAAGGGTTGCGTGTAGATGATTAAAGAGTCCAAGGACAACCGATAATTTTTTTTAAATATATATTTTATTGATTTTTTACAGAAAGGAAGGGGGAGGGATAGAGTTAGAAACATCGATCAGCTGCCTCCTGCACACCCCCCACTGGGGATGTGCCCGCAACCAAGGTACATGCCCTTGAACTGAATCGAACCTGGGACCTTTCAGTCCGCAGGCCGACGCTCTAGCCACTGAGCCAAACCGGTTTCGGCGACAACCGGTAATTTTGAAAGGCATTGGGGGTCAGAGGATCTTCAGCTGATGGAGCTAAAGATTCTTACCTTGGCCAGGGCCAGTTTGGCTCAGTGGATAGAGCGTCGGCCTGCGGACTAAGGGGTCCCAGGTTCGATTCCTGGTCAAGGGCATGTGCCTTGGTTGTGTGCGCATCCCCAGTGGGGGGTGTGCGGGAGGCAGCTGATCGGTGTTTCTCTCTCATCGATGTTTCTAACTCTCTATCCCTCTCTCTTTCTCTGTAAAAAATCAATGAAATATATTTAAAAAAAAAAAAAGATTCTTACCTTGACCAAAGACCCATGCTTTTATTCAACACAGTTTGTCTTAAGGCACAGTGGTGCCTTAAAAGGGTAGGGTATCAGTGAGGAAAGCATTTTACTCAAAGGGTAGGGTATCAAAGGATATTGTCGGATTGGGTAATAGCCTACAGATGTTCAAGTGTTTGGCCAACAGGAGGCAATAAAATGCCCTGAGAGCTATCAGGCAGTTAACAATCCTATTCAGGTTTGGGGGAAGTGCCCTTTACTGTTTCAACAGGTAAAGTACATATGTGACTCACCCTTGTTGAGCCGCCCAAACTACACCAACCTTTTGGTGAAACTCTTGTAATTATTACATTCTGGAATTGGTTTCCAGCAGAAGTCCATGTTTTTGGCAACAGTGCAGTTAGCAGGTCTACTGCCACCATTATTCTAGCAAGCTCAGATGTTAGTTACTAGTGTTTAGTAATGAAGTATTTTTAATAGTTATATTTCCTTTGCTTTTGAGACAAAATCATTGCATTATTTACCTGCAGTATAGTATTTACAGGTCAGGGTACATTCCCGAGTTGCAGGTTCAAACCCAGTGTGCGGTGTGCAAGAGGCAACTAGTCAGTGATTCTCTTTCTTCATTGGTGCTTCTATCTCTCCCTTTCTGAAGTTAATAAATATATATTTTAAAAATCAAGACACTTTCCCTTCAAAATAAAAATCAGCTGATTGTAACTTTTGGCCTTTTTCCACCAGTGTGTAGGGTATTCACATGCTCCACATCCTAGAGCAACAATCGCCAACTGCTGGTGCATAGACCACTGGTTTTCCGTAAGATTCGAAAGGTTGGCGATCGCTATCCTAGATAATATTTTCTTTGGTCAATCATTGTTTATTTAAAAACTAGTGGCCCAGTGCCCAAATTTATTCCCATTGTAAGGAAATTAATTGGAAGCAATATTTTTATATTGCTGTTAGCCTTTTCTCTATAATAAAAGTGTCAGAGATAAAAGGAAATTAGTAAAGTATACATGAAAATAATATATAAATTGATTAATAAACAACAACATTATATAGCAACAAAAGATATCTAAAGAACAAAAACATATAAAAACTTAAACAAGATAGAAAGACAATATTGGCCGACACCGGTTTGGCTCAGTGTTGTTTGTATTTTATGGAGGAATTTATGGGGAGCTATTGCTCAAAAGTGCATTTTATTTGCCCCAAATATCACCTTCCCTAAAGGTGCTAGAGGACACTTAGTATCCTTGGTGTGTTCTTGGGCTATCGGCCCTTAAATCCAGTCCTAGGTTCAATTAAGAAATACAGAATCCTGGCGTTGCAGCGGAGAAACTACATTACCCAGAAGGCCACGCATGGAATGCTAGCAGGCTGAGCCAATGGGGGCTCAGAGAAGGCGTTTCCCTTTGGTTATTTCTGAGGGCGGGACCGGTAGCCCCCTGGCGGGATTTTCTGTTTTGTGCTTTTTGTCTGAGACAGTCAGGTTTTCCAAGGCTCCGCTCCTGTGGAGAAGGTGGAGAGTGGTGTTCCCCGCCTCACAGCCCATGGACGGAGCCTCCCGTGGCGCTCACAGCTCACACTGGGGATTGAAGCTCGGAGTCACCGCCCGGACCCACGCCAGGGCCGGGACAGGCACCGCCATTCCTGCAGCGGCTTCTACTCCGGCCGCTCCCGCCCCGCTCGGCCCACAGAGAGCAATGGCGGCGCCGGTGCTGAGGAAACGTGCTGAGGTGAGTTCCACTCCCCCAGGTCTCACTTCCTCCTTCACAGACACCACAGACTGAGGGGCATCGGTCACGTCCTGCAGCTCAGTCCGCGTGGAGGACCGTGAGGAAGGCGGAGGGGAGAGGAGCGTTGTGGCTTCTGAGGCACAGCCAGTGCAGGGCGGAGAGGACAGGGCTGACTGGCATCTGAGGTTCCCTGAGGGTGTGGGCTGTGAGGATGGGCGGACAGATCAGAGGCTGCAGGGAGGACGGCACAGCCTCATTGGGGCTTTCCCGGCTGTGGGGTCCCTCAGAGGCCGGGGGTGGTTCTGGACCCGGAAGACAAGCTCTCTGTGGATGCCATTTGCCAAGTTCATGGGAGAGTCCAGCGAGATCCAGTGGCATTGGAGCAGGAAGGGGGCAGAGCTGAGGGAGTCAACCTGGTACTGAAGATGGGAAGAGGTTAAAGGTTACCCAGTGGTGTGCACATCTGGAGGAAGTGTGAGCTGATGGTCCCCGGGACCTGGTGTGGGCACTTAAAGGCGAAGCATAAACCCAGGCTTGGCTGTGTCTTGGAGGCATGATCTAGGGGACTGCAGTGGGATTGCTTGGCAGTGAGGCTGGGGCCCTGCAGGCATCCCCAGACCTTAAATGGCATTGTCCTCTCTCCTCCCCTCCCCCAATCCTTCCCACCCAACCCAGCTGCTCTGCTGAGGGCAATCCCAGTGAGTAATGGGACTGTGATGAGAGAGCAGCCTGCACTGGCATTAGGGCCTGGTGTCCACACTAACCGGGTGCCCTGGAGGAGGTTGAGGGGGAAGGTGTGTAAGGAGTAGGAGTTGGGGTTCTCAGAGAGACAGCGCTGGTTTCATTGTCTCCATTCTGACAGGTTGGCGTGACCTTTGAGGACATTGCCCTGTACTTCTCCAGGGAGGAATGGAGCCTCCTTGATGAGGGTCAGAGACAGCTGTACCTGAATGTGATGCTGGAGAACTTTGAACTTGTATCCTCGCTGGGTAAGACCCTCACTCTCACCAGTGACGTGGACTTGGCTTTGGGATTTGCCAGGCCCCATCTCCCAGGGTGTGCTCTGTCCTCCCATGTAGACTGTGGTTCTGCTTGATTTTCCAGTTTCCTGGGTAGTTGCTGTCCTGGGGAGGGTGGGTCTGTTTCCATTGCTCCCTTCTTTCCTGAAGTCCCAGTTCTCCCCGCTGTACTACGTTCACAGGGAAGGACTTGTGGTTGGTAGTGTTGCAGGAAGCCCGAGGGATTCCACCTTGATCAGTGAGGAAAGCATTTTCTATATTCCTGTTGGTCATTTGTACCTATTTTTTGAAGAATTGTTTCTACATCCTTATCTTGGTTAATAACTGTATTTTTTGTTTAAACATTCTTTTGAAGAACTTGTATATTTTATATATTAATTGCTTATGACTTACAGGAACACATATTTTTGCATGTGCTCTCCCACACCTGCTTTTCTACAAAGTCCATGTTTTTGCAAACTTGGATGCTGCAGGTATAGTACCACCATGTTTCTAACCGCTGAGATGGTTGTACTGGTGCTTAGAATAATGTATTTGTAATGAAGTGATATCGAGTTTGCTTTAAAGACAGAGTCATTGCATTGTTCTTATCCTGCATTATGGTATTAACATACCTTCATTATTCCCTGGGAACTGTAAATATTTTCGTGAATTTCTTTCCATATTGCAAATATTTGCTTTATTATGCTGATCAGAACCGAATCCACAATCTCTCCAAGCGATTCCTTCGTATGATTTGCAAGTATTTTCTTCTTTTCTTTAGATTTCTTTTCATTTCATTGTGTTTATTCCTGTTGTGCTGAGAAGCTTTTTTTCTTTATGTTGCAATCTGGACTGTTTGTTTTCTCTATTTTGTGTGGTGATTAGTGTCACATTCAGAAAATCCTTTCCAATACAAACCTCCAAAACTTTTTCTCTAGATTGTCCTGAGGAGTTTTTCGTTTTAGGACTGACATTCATTTCTGTCATGCAGGTTGAGTTACATTTTATCAGCAATGTCCAGTATTGTTGTGTTTACATGTGAGTATTGATTTCAGCAGCACCATTCATTGAAGAAACTATCTTTCCCTTCTTCTGTGTCTTGCAGCTTTGTCAGAGATTACTTGAAAGGATGTGCCTGGGTTTATTTTTATGTTTTCTGGTCTGTTCAGTTGATGTATGTGCCTGTGTTTCTCCAGAAACACACTGCTTGCTTTCTCTTTGTACTAAAATGAAGTCAGGAAGTGGGATGCCACCAGCTTTGTTCTCACTCATGATTGTTTTTGCTATTCTCATTTTTTGGTTCCATATATTTCAAGATTCTCTTTTCATTTCTTTGTAAAATACCATAGGAATTATCCTCAGGATTGCATTTGTAGATTGTGTTGTGTACTATGGATATTTTAAACATATTTTTAAAAATTCTTTATTGTTTAAAGTATTATATATGTATTACAGTGGGATCAGGCCTAAACGGGCAGTCGGACATCCCTCGAGGGGTCCCAGATTGGAGAGGTACAGGCTGGGCTGAGGGACACCCCCCTCTCCATGCACCAATTTCGTGCACCGGGCCTCTAGTTTCATATAATACTGGTTTGGTGGTGATGAACTCCTTTAGCTTTTTCTTATCTGTGAAGCTCTTTATCTGCCCTTCAATTTTGAATGATAACTTTGCTGGGTAGAGTAATCTTGGTTGTAGATTCTTACTATTCATCACTTTGAATATTTCTTCCCACTCCCGTCTGGCCTGCATAGTTTCTGTTGAGAAATCAGCTGATAATCGTATGTGTGCTCCCTTGTGGTTAACTGTTTTTCTCTTGCTCCTTGTAAGATTCTGTCTTTTGCCCTTGGCATTTTTTTAAAAATATATTTTTATTAATTTTTTACAGAGAGGAAGGGAGAGGGATAGAACGTTGGAAACATCAATGAGAGAGAAACATTGATCAGTCGCCTTCTGCACACCCCCTACTGGGGATGTGCCCACAACCAAGGTACATGCCCTTGACCGGAATCTAACTTGGGACCTTTCAGTCTGCAGGCCGACGCTCTATCCATTGATCCAAACCAGTTAGGGCACCCCTTGGCATTTTAATTATGATGTGTCTTGGTGTGGTCCTCATTGGATTCCTTTTGTTTGGGGGTCTGTGCGCTTCTTGGACTTTTAAGTCTATTTCTTTCACCAGGTGGGGGAAGTTTTCTGTCATTGTTTCTTCAAATAGGTTTTCAGCGTCTTGCTCACCCCCATAATTCTGATGTTAGTATGCTTGAAGTTGTCCCAGAGGCTTCTTACACTATCTACAACTTTCAGAATTCTCTTCTCTTCATGCTTCTCTGGAGGAGTGTCCTTTGCCTCTTTGTATTCCAAATCTTTGAGTTGATTTTTGCGTTTCTCTAGTCTGCTGTTGAGTCTCTGTATAATATTTTTTATTTCAGTCAGTGTATGTTTAATTTCTAGTTGCTCCTTTTTCATATCCTCGAGGGTCTCATTCAATTTATCAGCCTTTTCCAGGAAATTCTTGAAAAACCTTATAACCGTGGTTTTGAACTCTGTCCAGTCATTTGTTCTCCTCCATTTCTGTTTTTGTGATCCGTTTGCTTGTCTCTTCATTTTCGCTGCTTCCCCGAGTTGGTAGGGTAGCTTTGTGTACTAGGTGTCCTATTGGTTCAATGAGTCAGCCTCCCAGTTACCTGAGGTGGACACTCTTGGTGCACCCCTTTGTGTATTGTGTGTACAGCTCTTTCCGCATGATCTCTGTTGTGCTTTGTAGTTCTATAACAGTGCTCACCATACATCTATTTGTTTTTTTCTTTTGGATTTATATCATCTGAATCCCATGTTTGACCCAGTTGGGATTCATGGGGAAGAATCATTTGTGCATCACAGAAGAAACATGACTTTATGAAGGACAAGGTGGACCCAGAGGCGGTCTTGCCTTGGTGAAGGCCTGTTGGGAAGGTTTTGACACCAGGGCTGTGTTAAAGTCATAACTAGGAACCCATTTTGTTCAAAAGTATTTTGTTTCCATGACCCATTCCTCATCCAGTTTTGCTTCTACTGTCTTATTGTTGACACTTTGCCTGCTTGTCAGGTGTAATAATGACCATTTCTACTCAGATTCCATGCCCACAAATAACTTTAACCTTCCTAGACCTTGCCCATCTACCTCTTTCACAGGTCCCTCTTTACTGCAAACCAACCGAGGTCCAGGCCTGCAGAGCTTTGGAGTGCAGACGTATTATTATATTGACCTTGAACATCCTGTGCTTCAATACAATTGTGTTGTATGGGTGTCAGCACATGCAAATTACCCTACACTGACGCAGGTCCCCAGCATGAAAGGTCCTAAAAGAAGCCGTTCGTGGAGGAACAATGAGTAAAGCCTTCTTGTCTTCTCTGTTTCCCACCCTAAGCTTTTGTTCCTGTTTTGGTGAGATTTTCACCATTGACTGACCTCTGAGTCCAGCTAATGTATAACAGCTGTTTCCTTAGAGTTCAACTCACTTGTCTTGAAAATCATCCCATGGAATCATGCCTAGTCATGACAGGGAAACAATTTTCCCAAAAATAATCTGATTTCATAAGATCAACATGTACTTCACCAGCGTTTCCTTTTGTTCAGGTTGCTGCTGTGGAGCAGAGAATGCGGAGGTACCGACTGAACAGAACGCTCCTGTAAGAGTGTCACAGGCCAGGAATCGCAAGGTAGCCTTGACTTCCCAGAAGAGCCACCCCTGTGAGAGTTGTGGACTCGTCTTGAGAAGGATTTTCCACTTGACTCAGCTGCAGGGAACACACCATGGACAGATGCAGCTGAGGTGTGGGGCATGTGCAAAACAATTTTATTTCAGTGCAGAATTTCACCAGCAGCATGTGAGAGAGAACACTTTCATTAGGGGTGTGGAGAGGATGTCACTTGCAAAGATCTGCAATTTCAATGTGTCCCAGGATGATTTCACCTGTGGGGAGGTTGGGCAGGGCACACTTTCCTGGTCAGGGCATCTCCACCTAAAAGCTGATCAAACTAGGGACAGGTCAAATGATATTTCCAAGGGTGGTTTGATGTTTCAAAGGAGAAAAGATTTTTACACCAGAATAGAATGTGAGGAAGATCCTGGCAGCAGTAATATTCGTCATCATCAGAGAGTTCGGACTGGAGAAAAGCCTTATAAATGTAGTGAATGTGGGAAAACTCTTATCAGTAGCAAAGGCTTCCGTTATCATCAAAGACTTCACAGAGGAGAGAAGCCTTATAAGTGCAGTGAATGTGGGAAATCTTTTATCACTAACAAGCTACTTTGTACTCATCAAAGAGTTCACACTGGAGAAAAGCCTTATAAATGTAGTGAATGTGAAAAGTCTTATACAAATAGCAGTAGTCTCCAATATCATCAGCGAGTGCACTCTGGAGAAAGACCTTATGAGTGCAATGAATGTGGAAAATCTTTTATCACTCAGCCTCAACTTCATAGTCATCAGAGAGTTCATACAGGAGAGAAGCCTTATAAATGCAGTGAATGTGGGAAATCTTTTATCATTAGCCTTTACCTTCGTCGTCATCAGATCGTGCACACAGGAGAAAAGCCTTATAAATGTAGTGAATGTGGAAAATCGTTTTCAAGGATGAATGGTCTCCAATGTCATCAGAGAGTTCACACTGGAGAAAAGCCTTATAAATGTAGTGAATGTGGAAAATCGTTTTCAAGGATGAATGGTCTCCAATGTCATCAGAGAGTTCACACTGGAGAAAAGCCTTATAAATGTAGTGAATGTGGAAAGTCTTTTACAAGTAGCAGTGGTCTCCAATACCATCAGAGAGTGCACACTGGAGAAAGACCTTATGAGTGCAATGAATGTGGAAAATCTTTTATCACTCAGTTTGAACTTCATAATCATCAGAGAGTTCATACTGTAGAAAAGCCTTATGAATGCAGTGACTGTGGGAAATGTTTTTCACATAGGATTTTCCTTTGTAGACATCAGGTAGTTCATACAGGAGAAAAGCCTTATAAATGCAATGAATGTGGGAAATGTTTTGCAAGTATATATCGTCTCCAATATCATCAGAGAGTGCACACTGGAGAAAAGCCTTATAAATGTAGTGAATGCGAAATGTCTTTTACAAGTCGCTCTGTTCTCCAATATCATCAGAGAGTGCACACTGGAGAAAGTCCTTATGAGTGCAATGAATGTGGAAAATCTTTTAAAACTAAACCTCAGCTTTATTATCATCAGAGACTTCATGCAGGAGAAAAGCCTTGTAAATGCAGTGAATGTGGGAAATCTTTTACACGTGGTCGTGGCCTTCGTAAGCATCAGAGACTTCATAGAGGTGAAACGCTTTAGAAATGCAGTGAATGTGGGAAATCTTTCATGGATCAGTGGTCTCCATTATCATCAGAGAGTTCACACAAGGAGAAAAGCCTTATCAATTCAGTGAATGTGGTAAGTCTTTTACAAGGAGCATTTCTCTTCAATATCATCAGAGAATTCACACAGGAGAAAAGCCTTATAAATGCAGTGACTGTGGGAAATCTTTTACCCAGAGCACTGCCCTTCATTGGCATCAGAGAGTTCATTCAAGAGAAAAGCGTTATAATTGCAGTGAATATGGAAAATCTTTTGCAAGGAATGATACTCTCCAATATCATCAGACAGTGCACACAGGAGAAAAGCCTTATAAATGCAGTGAATGTGGCTTCGTGCTTCCCATGCCCAGCCCAGATCAGGACTCAGGTGACCGACAGAGACTTGGTCGACAGCAGATGCCTTCACTCCAACAAGATTGTTTGAGTTGTACCCATGGTGTGGGGAAGTGGGTTTATGATAATCTAAATCCAGCCTACCACCAGGAATGCTCAGGACCTACTCAAGAAGGCAAAGAATCCTTTCCACTAATATTTACAGGGTAAGATTGTTGTTAGAGTAATAAATTTGACAGTAAAATAGTAGTCAAGTTTTCAGGCAAATTTAAAGTGGCTAGTTGAAACAAGTGAATATTCTAGAAAAATTAATTGTACTGGACCAAAAGGTGTTCCTAAAGTGTTAACTAAAATTTTTATTGGTACTTTTTCTCATGATAAAAATGCGTACCATGTAATGAACCTAAAACAGTAATATTGTAGTGCTAAAAATTAAAATTTAAAAGCCATCAAGACTACATTATAAAATTTTCAAAAGCATCCTAATATTTAAATCCAAAAGCGGGGGCGGGGGGTAGTAGAAGAATATCATGTAAGGAAAAATATCCTGTAAATAATTACATCTAGAAAATTAATACTTTAGAAAATTAATTGTAAGGCTAAAAGCAAGACCCCCCTGAAAAACACACAAGATGTCAAAAAAAGCCAGGGGAAAATCATCTGGGCAAAAAATGAAATAGGATCCCAAGTCAAATTTATAGAAAATATTCTTTTATTAACATTTGGGTCGAGAATATGTTTGCATATTTTCAGAAAACAACTCCGAGACCATGTGGATTCCAGCAACAGAGGAATCGACAGGACTACTCCAACCATCAAGACAGAAGAGAAGCAGTCCAGAGATGGAAGACGCTGACGTCGCCTTGCCATACTAGCCGTTAACAGCTGTGTGTCACTACAGGTTGCTCAGGACCAAACCAGAGAGGGTCAGACCAGCATTACCACCATTTGTCCAACATCCAGAACTGAAATGTCATGGCTGACATGTACACATAAGGAACTGTGTGACATTGAAATTGGGTCTCAAAAGAACTGTTGGCCCAGGAAGAAACTCACTACAGACTGAAAAAAAATAAAATAAATAAATGCAGTGAATGTGGAAAATCTTTTAAAAGTAGGAGTGGTTTCCATTATCATAAGAGAGTTCACACTGGAGAAAGCCATTATGTGTGCAATTAATGTGCGGATTGTCTCAGGCATAATTCTAAATTCGCTCTCCACATAAGAGTTCGAATGAGAGAAATTTCTCAGATGTGTAGGAAATGTTGTTTCTTAGATAGGACTTAATAATAGTAGAAGAAAATTTGTGAATCCTCATTTTTCTGAATTGTATCTCTCCTACATTATGTAAAGTTCCTGTAAGTGTTTTTGCTGTTGTATGTGTTTGCTTTTATGTTGGAACACTATGTAATTATGTTGACTTTTTAACATACAGAGATGTCTTGCCAGATCTATGTCACTGCATATTTCTGTTGCTGAAGGTATTTCACCTGAACCACCTATAAGGCCCCTGAATATGGCATCAATCACCATCCTCATGTGCCCAGGGAAGCTAACTCTGTTGTCTAATTTGTTGAAGAAAATTAGGGATACCTGAGCCCTTAGTTTTTGTTTCCCTGTTATGAGTTGCCAATGTAGGACTGATTACTATTCGCCCCAGTAAAGATAATGTTGCAGAGGGACTGCCATTTTCAGGAACACATTTTTCCTAGATGCTAGTGATAAATTTATTGAGTGCCTAAGTCATCAATGGGAGAGAACTGCCAGTCTCAGGTCTCTTTCTTTGCAAAATAATGAAGGCTTTTTCATAAGACTTCTTTAATCTTGGTGTTGTATTTACTGTGTGCGTTAGTTTATAAGGAGATCTCGGCTCTCCAAGCACGATGCTGTGAAAAAGTTTTATGTGGTCTCCAACATTTTTGTCATTGAGGCAAGACTATGGTGCAGAAATTAGCTCAGGAGTTTTTGCCAAATTTACATTGTTTCCAATAATTTTCCTACTAAACACTGTGGACTCTAGTCCTCATGTGAAGATGGATGCTTTGAGACACAGAGATCATTCCAAAGGGGGTAGCTGTGACAACCTCAAGTATGTCTGGGAGCAGTGTGAATTTTTATCTTGTTTTTAGAGGATGCTAAGGCATTTGAAAGGAATCTCCTGCTCCAGGCTTGCAGAGGGCCATGTGCCCTAATGCCTTCAATTCCATGAATGATGGTCACTGGTTGGAGGACCATTGCAGTGAGGGGAACCCCTTTACTGCAGAAACACTGACCTAATTGTTGTTGATCCACACTGCAGCCTAGTAGATGGAATGGGCTTCATCTAAACCTGCACCCAGAAAGTTTTTTTTGAGGAAAAGACTACAGGAGCGGTGTGTGCACACATCTGAGGGCCTCCTGGCATGTTGATCTTCGGTGGAGCGGTCATTGGCATTGATTATAATCAAGAGGTTTTGTGGGTTCCTGTAGCTTCTCAGATGTTCCCATCAGAGCCATTGGTGCTCTGGCAGCAGAACAAAGATGAAGACAAAGGGATGTGGCTTTTGAGACCAGGCAGCATTGCAGTGGGTTTCTGTGCAAGTTCTTCATTGTTGTATTTTCTGTCACTGAGATGATTCTCTGTCCCAGAGGGCAGAAGTATGTGGATTGAATATAGCGTTGCCAAATCTGTTGTTCCAAAACAGGTGAACATACATTTGTTTTATCTTGAACCATTCTTTTTTTTTTTTTTAAATATATTTTATTGATTTTTTTACAGAGAGGAAGAGAGAGGGACAGAGAGCCAGAAACATCGATGAGAGAGAAACATCGATCAGCTGCCTCCCGCACACCCCCCACCGGGGATGCGCCCGCAACCAAGGTACATGCCCCTGACCAGAATCGAACCTGGGACCCTTGAGTCCACAGGCCGACGCTCTATCCACTGAGCCAAACCGGTTTCGGCGAACCATTCTTTTTAACAGCTGTGATGAGTAATTTGCATGTGTTAAGTATAATGTTTCATAAATCTTTACATGTGCTTGAAGCTGAATCCATCATTACACTCATAATACTGACCATATCAGTTACTGTGTATTTCTTTCATGACCTCATTTAATCTGTATCTGTTCTTCACAACTTTCCTAGTACCCAGGAATTTACATTCCATTTTATTAAAGAACTTTGTTTTTCTAAATATTTTTCTGCTTTAATTTATATTTCATAAGTTCTTGGAGATTTATTAAAGGTATGTTAGTAACTTATTTCTTTTTTTACTAGATATTCTTTTTGTTGATGTTGTTAATCCTCACCCGAGGATGTTTTTCAATTGATTTTTAGGGAGAGTGGGAAAGACAGAGAGAAACATGGATGTGAGAGAAACACATTGATTGGTTGCCTCCTGCATCATTTGTCACCAGGGCCCAAGCTGGGAAGAATCTTCAACCAAGGTACATGCCTTTGACTGGAATCAAACCTAGGACCCTTTTATCTGCAGGCCTATGCTCTATCCAGAGCCAAACCAGCTAGGGCTGGGTAGATATTCTTATCTTTGAATATATCACCATCATGTCCATTTTAATAAATATTTAGTTATTTCTAATAAAGCTGGTACAAACATTTCTGTATAATTCTTCATGTGGATATAAGTGTTATATACTTTTTTTTTTTGTTTGTTTCTGTTTTTTTAATTTTTATTGATTTTTAGAGAGGAAGAGAGAGGGATAGAGAGATAGAAACATCAGTGATTTGAGAGAATCATTGATTGGCTGCCTCCTGCACACCCCCTACTGGGGATTGAGCCCACAACCCAGGCATGTGCCCTTGGCTGGAATCGAACCTGGGACCCTTCAGTCCGCAGGCCGACGCTCTATCCACTGAGCCAAACCAGCCAGGGCTAAGTGTTATATACTTTTGTCAGTCGGACATCCCCCAAGGGCTCGTGGAGTGTGAGGGCACAGGCCAGGCTGAGCGATCCCTGCTGAGTGCATGAATTTTGTGCACTGGGTGTCTAGCTTAAATATATTCTATAATTTTGTCATTCTACCTCACTGTTGTTCAATTGTATTTTTTGTAAGAATATAAGGTGAGTCGATACCGGTTTGGCTCAGTGGATAGAGCGTCAGCCTGCGGAATGAAAGGTCCCAGGTTCGATTCCGGTTAAGGGCACTTACCTTGGTTACGGCACATTCCCAGTGGGGGGCATGCTGGAGGCAGCTGATCGATGTTTCTCTCTCCTTGTTCCTAACTCTCTCCCTTCCACTCTTTAAAAAATAAATAAATAAAATTTTTTTAAAAAAAAGAATATAAGGTGAGCCTTTTCCAGATGTGTTAAACGCTTTTATTGTATTAGAATATGTTTTAATGTTTTTTCCTTTACAATAAATATTTTAATTTGTTTATGAAACATTTTCATTGATTTCATAGAGCAAGGGAGAGAGTGAGAGATTGGAACATGAATTTTCAGAGCACAGCCAGCATGGTTCAGTGGTTCCTCATTGACCTATGAACTAGGAGGTCACGGTTCCATTCACAGACAGGGGGGATGCCTGTGCCCTGGCTAGATCCACAGTATGGGGCATGCAGGAGGCAGGTGATCAGTGATTCTCTCTCAGCATTGATTTTTCTCTCTCTGTCTCTATCTCTATCTGCTTTGAACTTCACCTCCTCCTGCAGAGACATTCCCAGGTCAGGCACTTCTCATTTCCCGATGCCCACAAACATCTTTGTCTTCGGGAGCATTTTAGTAAGAAATGGGACCTACAAGAAGCCACTGACTCTGCTGCAGGGAGGCAGGTGCTGTGAGCACTCAGGTCTCATTGTGGTGCGCCCACCTGGGAATCTCCAGCAGAATCCCTGAACTCCCTGGATCTCAGTTGGCTGAATGTGACATGCAGATGACTGATGGCGCTTACTCTGGCCTCCCAAGATCAATAAAATAACAAGCTGAGTATCTGTTGCCAGGATTCCATTGTTAGGTTTTTTTGAGCATTTTGTTGTAATTCTCACAACAACCTGGACACGTGGAAACTCATCACATTGCTGAACAAATTCAGTGTCTAAGAAATGAAGTCAGCTCCCCAAGTTGACACCACAGACAAGTGTGAGATTCAAGGGGCTGGATTTTAACCATTATTTTCTCAGCGTCAGACACAGTCTCTACCACTGATGAGCAGCCCTCACTGGAGCAGGTACAGGGTGAGGACCAGGGTGGCTCAGCTGCAGCTCCTGTTTCCATGGTTGCAGTTATGCGTTTCCTCCCCTTCCCTTTACATCTCAGAGCACTTACCCTGGGCCTCCCTGTGTTCAGGGGAACGCCATCATTTCTCAGCTGCAGTGGTTTCTCCAGGGAAACCTTTCAGAGTGAGCTGCTGTTTGTCTGCCTCCCCTTTGATCCCAGCACAGAGTTTGACCTACATGAGACCTTGGTAATTAGGGGTTTGTCTGCACCTTTGCCCACACGTTCAGTGTCATATAGTAATCCCATCCACTGTGATGAATTTCTTGCTTCAGTTTGACCCTTCAAATGATGTTCCTATGGGGCACTGATATTCACCCTGCAGGAGTGAACATGAATTCTGGGACCTAATATTTGGAAGTGATGCTGGAGTCCTACATGATCCTGGTCTCATTGGATGGGTGCTCACCTCTTACTCATGGATAGCACCCACTGCTCATGTGTTTCTGTCTTGTGTATCCCTACTGGCTGAATGAGACAATGGCTCTCACCATGATTTCCCTGCAGCCCGGATCATGTTCTGGACCCCCGTCCTCCTTCCCACCCTCCTGTGTCTGCACCCTGGGTCTTTGGGTTGGAACAAATTCCTTTTCACTACAAGCCCTCACCACAGTGCACAGCACACTGGGCCACAACTGAGGTCCGTACTGTGCTTTCCCTGACTATGTACCCTAGCTGACTCGGCACACAACATTTTCTGTCTGTAGGTGAAGGTGGCTTTTCAGATGATGATGTTTGCCATTTTGGCCAGTCACTCTGTTTTTCTGAGATATTTCCATATATACAGCAGGTATACATGTCAATAACTTATTGTTTTCCCCTGTTAACCCGTATTGTGTCAGTTTAATTATGAGGCCAAGCAAAAACCTAGAAAAGAAGAAGTATTATATTGCCTTTACAATGTCATTGCCCTTATCTTTCACAGTCACTCCCATTAACTCCTTAGAAGAAAGGAATTGGGCCTGTGATGCTGGGTGTGAAAGATTTCACACCTACAGGAAGCCATGCAGAAAGGAAGTTGACTTCATTTTCAAAGAGGGGAAAGGGCCAAGTATAGCTAGTCACTACAGGGCAGGGAAGGAAATGTGGCTTTTCAGCAGTGGCTGCTGCCTAGGGACATGGAATGGAGGTGCCTTGGGCTGGTCTGAAGTTGTGTAGGTTTGAGGGGCTGTTGTTGAAAGTTAGTTTCTTTTCCAGGAGACAGTATTCCACATGCACTAGGGAGGTGTCTTTTCAGTATTTTCCCAAGCCTATAAAATATGTCTAAAACAAAAGCTATGAAGAGGTCAAAAGAAGCTTGTTAGAAAAGATAGAGGGAAGGACACTTTCTACTAACTAGAGACCCCTTGGTCCAAAATATCCCTGAGTGTAATCACAGAAGGAAGGAGGGGTATATAAGACTGGATTATTGAGAGTAGCTTTCCTTGTTCAGAAGTTTGAACAGAGGGTCTGGTTGAATAAGAGGAGCCAACAATCTTGGAGTTTAATTAATAGGCACTTCTGATAAATTGTGGAAGGCCACATCAATGAAAAAGAAAGACATTTTCCTTGTCCTTACAAATACCTCCACCCCATTTGGAACCTAAGGCTTTATTGACCTGAAGAGTGACTCCTTCTAGGAGACCCAGTAAAGGGACACCAGCAATACTGGGAGCATTGTGTTCAGGAGGACGTCAGCAATGGGTCCCGGAGTTAGTAAACCATTGGATTTCCTCCTCAACCCACATATTCTAACTCCCCAGTATGGACAATAAGCCTAGCAATCTCAGGGAGCCTGGCATGGCATAGCCAATCTTGCAAACTCATAGGCTAAAAATAACCATATAAGATGCTTTGAAATAAAAGTAGTTCCTGGTAGTTATGTTCTAGCCGTTGTGTGTGTTTCTTTTTTTGTTTGTTTGTTATTTTGCAAAGGGCAAATTTTACCATAATGAGTCTGTCTTGTCTTTTTGCATCTGGGATAACAGACCTTTGGATTTTCAGGGACATCTCTGTTTCACAGCCTACTGAGAACACAATCTCCCAACACAGGAGATCACAGAGCCCCAATTATTATTGTTATTGGGTTAAATATTATCTGTTAACTAATCAATAAACTTAAAAAGAAGTTTATGTTTATGTTTTTTCCTTTTTATCCAATCTCAGCGATTTATCTCCTTAGCTCTCCCCCCAATTTATCAGCAGTGAATGTCCTGTAACACCCTTAGGTTTTCTCCTTTGAGTCTAATGTATAAAAAAGAAGCAAAACTGCATTTCTCCCAAGCATTACTCAAACTGTTGTTATTTTCCTTCCTGGCAAATGTCGTAGACTTGGGTCAAATAAACTGAGAAAACTTCTCCCCAGGTTTGGACATTTCTTACAACATCACCAAAATCAATTGTTTCATGTGAAGCAGGAGAAAGTTACATGGAGGAGTATCAGCATTTCCAGGGACTCAACTGACCGAAGACAGATTTATAAGCACAAATTTAGAGCAGACCCAGAACCCAGCAAGTTAGTGCTTTCCCATTGCATTCAGAGAACAGAAGAAAATGCTCAATGCTCAGATGACTTTGTTTTGTGTGCGTGTGTGTGTGTGTGTGTGTGTGTGTGTGTGTGTGTGTTTTAATACTCACCTGAGGTTGTTTTTCCTTTTTTTTTTTTTAACCCTCTCATTTCTTCCCTTTGAGATTCTTCCCTGGGTTCCATCCTTCCATGTCTCTGAATCCACTCCATTCATAACTTTATTTTGTTAATTAGATTCCATATATGAGTGAGATCAAGTGATACTTGTCTTTCTCTGACTGACTTATTTCACTTGGAATGATGCTCTCTAGGTCCCTCCTTGCTGTCTGAAAGGGTAAAGATTCTTCTTTTTTACTGCTGCATAGTATTCCATGATATAAATGTTCCACTGGTTTTTTTTTAAAAAATAATAATTTTATATATATATATATATATATATATATATATATATATATATATTTCAGAGAAGAACGAAAGGGAGAGAGAGAGAGAGAGAAACATCAATGATGAGAGAGAATCATTGATTGGCTGCCTCCTGTGCAGTCCCTACTGGAAATCAAGCCTGCAACCTGGGCATGTGCTGTTGGCCTGAACCAAACCTGAGATCCTTCAGACTGCAGGGTGACGCTTTAGCCACTGAGCCAAACCGGCTAGGGCTGTGGCACAGCTTTTTAATCCACTCATCTACTGATGGACACTTGGGCTGTTTCCACATCTTTGCTATTGAAAATTGTGCTGCTATGAAAATAAAGGCATATACATTATATCTCATCGTTTGAGGTTTCTTAAGATATATTCCTAGAAGTGGAATCACTGGGTCAAATGTCAGTTCCATACTAAATTTTTTGAGGAAAGTCCAGGCTGATTTTCATAATGGCTGTAGCAGTTTGCATTTCGACCAGCAGTAAACTGGGGATCCTTTTTTCCCACATCTTCCCCAGCACTTGTCCTTTGTTGATGGCAGCCATTGTGACATCCGTGGGGTGTTACCTAATTGTTGCTTTAATTTGCATCTCTCTGGTGATCAGTCACTTTGAGCATTTTTCACATGTATGTTGGCCATCTTATCCACACTGCAGCCCAGGCAGAGCTGACACTTCGGATGGAATCAGAATCAGATGCTCTTAATTATGAGTATCTGTTTAGTGACATTAACTTTGTATAATGGATTCCATGGAGGCAGGTTAGATGGAGTTAGAGACTTGAGCAATCTCTGCAAGCTACAGTTGGCCTGAATGAAGAAACAATGCCTGCCATTCAGAAAGAGCAGGTCCTGAAGAAAGATATGCAAAACCAGCAGCTAAAGGAAGCCAGCAGGTGCAGGAGAAACAAACTTGCCCCAGACATCACCTCCCCTGGAGGCGCTGGAGGGCCTGAGTATACTTGGTGTGTTCTTGGGCTATTTGTCCTCAAAACCAATCCTGGAGTCAGCTCTGAGGAAATGCAGAATTCCGGACTTGGAGCCTAGGAACTACATTACCCAGAAGGCCCTGTAAGGAATGCCACCAGGCTGAGCCAATGGAGGCTGAGAAAAGGCAAGTTTCCTTTGTCCATTTCTGTGGGCGGGACTAGTCCTCCGGGCGGGTTTTGTCTTCTGTCAGGTCTGTCAGGCGGTCAGGAGCTCCTGGTCGCAGGGTCCCGTGGAGAAGGCAGGAGAGGGGTGTTCCCCGCCTCACAGCCCATGGGGGGCGCCTGCAGGACGATCACAGCTCACACTTGGGGTTGAAGCTCCCAGTCGCTCCCTGGACCGCGCCGGGCCTCGGACCGGCACCGCCATTCCCTGGGCGGCTGCTGCTCCCGCCGCTCCCGCCCTGCTCGGCCCCCAGAGAGCAATGGCGGCGCCCGCGCTGAGGAGCTTCGCTGAGGTGAGTTCCTGTCCCCCGGGCCTCACCGCCTCCTCACACCGAACAGGACCGCCCGGGTGCGGGCGCCTGTCACGTCCTGCAGCTCAGTCCGCGTGGAGGACCGTGAGGGAGGCGGAGGGGAGGGAGGAGCGTTGTGGCTTCTGAGGCACAGCCAGTGCAGGGCGGAGAGGACAGGGCTGACTGGCATCTGAGGTTCCCTGAGGGTGTGGGCTGTGAGGATGGGCGGACAGATCAGAGGCTGCAGGGAGGACGGCACAGCCTCATTGGGGCTTTCCCGGCTGTGGGGTCCCTCAGAGGCCGGGGGTGGTCCTGGACCCGGCTGGGAGACAAGCTTCTCTCCATGCCATGTGCCAAGTTCATGGGTGAGTCCAGCGAGATCCAGTGGCATTGGAGCAGGAAGGGGGCAGAGCTGAGGGAGTGAACCTGGGACTGAAGATGGGAAGGGGTTAAAGGTTACCCAGTGGTGTGCACATCTGGAGGAAGTGTGAGCTGATGGTCCCCGGGACCTGGTGTGGGGACTGAAAGGCGAAGCATAAACCCAGGCTTGGCTGTGTCTTGGAGGCATGATCTAGGAGACTGCGGTGGAATTGCTTGGCGGGAAGGCTGGGGCCCTGCAGGCATCGCCCAGACCTTCAATGGCATTGCTCTCCCCTCCCCTCCCCCAATCCTTCCCACCCAACCCAGCTGCTCTGCTGAGGGCAATCCCAGTGAGTAATGGGACTGTGATGAGAGAGCAGCCTGCACTGGCATTAGGGCCTGGTGTCCACACTAACCGGGTGCCCTGGAGGAGGTTGAGGGGGGGAAGGTGTGTAAGAAGTAGGAGTGGGGGTTCTCAGAGAGACAGCTCTGGTGTCAATTGTCTCCATTCTGACAGGTTGGCGTGACCTTTGAGGACATTGCCCTGTACTTCTCCAGGGAGGAATGGAGCCTCCTTGATGAGGGTCAGAGACAGCTGTACCTGAATGTGATGCTGGAGAACTTTGAACTTGTATCCTCGCTGGGTAAGACCCTCACTCTCACCAGTGACCTGGACTTGGCTTTGGGATTTCCCAGGCCCCATCCCCCAGGGTGTGCTGTGTCCTCCCATGTAGACTGTGGTTCTGCTTGACTTTCCAGTTTCCTTGGTAGTTGCTGTCCTGGGGAGGGTGGGTGTGTTTCCCCTGCTCCCTTCTATTCCTGAAGTCCCAGTTCTCCCCGCTGTACTACGTTCACAGGGAAGGACTTGTGGTTGGTAGTGTTGCAGGAAGCCTGAGGGATTCCACTTTTTTCTGTGAGGAAAGTATTTTTTTTGTATATTTTTTTATTTTGTACATAGTTTTGTAAGAATTATCTCTACATTTTTATCCTGTTCGTTAACTGTATTTTTTGGTTGAAGACTCTTTGGAATACCTTGTATATTTAATATATTAATTGGTTATGACTTATAGGAACACATATTGTTGCATGTGCTCAATTGTGCTTTGCAGATATTGCTCCCCTACACTGGCTTTTCTACAAAGTCCATGTTTTTGAGAACTCTGCGTTCAGCAGGTCTAGTGCCACCATTTTTCTAGGAAGCTGTGATGTTTGTTACCAGTGCTTAGGAATTAAATATCGTTAATGAAGTTATATCGACTTTGCTTTTGAGACAGAGTCATTGCATTGTTATTAGCCTGCAGTATAGTATGAACATACCTTTATTATTGCCGGGGAACTCCCAACTATTTGTGTGAATTCCTGTCCATATCGCAATATTCTCTTAATTGTGCTGATCAGAACCTAATCCACAGTAACTCGAAGCGATTCCTTCATATGATTTGGGATTATTTTCTCCAATCCTCTAGATTGCCTTTCATTTCATTTTGTTTATTGCTGTGCTCTGTGAAGAAGTTTGTTTTTTTATTGTTTCAATCTGGACTGTTTGTTTTTACTATTTTAAAAAAAGATATTTTACTGATTTTTTCCAGAGAGGAAGGGAGAGGGATAGAGAGTTAGAAACATCCATGAGAGAGAAACATCTATCAGCTGCCTCCTGCACACCCCCTACTGGGGATGTGCCTGCAACCCAGGTACATGCCCTTGACTGGAATTGAACCTGGGACCCTTCAGTCCACAGGCAGATGCTCTGTCAACTGAGCCAATCAGGTTAGGATGTTTTTTGTATTTTGTGTGGTGGTTGGTGTCACACCCAGAAACTCCTGTCCAAAACAAACCTCCAAAACTTTTTCTCTCATTTGTCCTGAGGAGGTTAAGTTTTAGCGCTAATATTTAATTATGTCATGCAGGTTAAGTTACATTTTATCATCCGAGTCCAGTGTTGTTGTGTTTACATGTATTGATTTTCAGCAGCAACATTCATTGAAGAAGCTATCTTTCCTTCCTTCTGTGTCTAGTAGCTTTGTGAAAGATTACTTGAAAGTATGTGCCTGGGTTTATTTCTGTGTTTTCTGTTCTGTTCTGTTGATGGATGTGTCTGTGTTTCCCCAGCAACACACTGTTTCTTGCTTTCTCGTTGTAATAAGTAGAAGTCAGGAAGTTTATGCCACCAGCTTTGTTTTCATTCAAGATTGCTTTTGCTGTTTGAGTTTTTTAATTCCATACATTTGAAGATTCTCTTTTCATTTTCTTTGTAAAATACCATAGGAATTATCCTCAGGATTGCATTTAATCGATAAATTGTGTTGTGTACATAGATATTTTCAATATATTTCTTTTTAAAAAATTCTTTATTGTTTAAAGTATTACATATTGTATTACATATGTCTCCTTTTTCCCCCATTGACCACAAATGACTGATATCATGTGATATTTATCTTTCTCTGGCTGGCTTATTTAGCTTAGTAAAATGTTCCCCGGTCCATCCATGCTGTTGGAAATAGTAAGAGGTCCTTCTCTTTTACTGCAGCATAGTATTCCATTGTGTAGATGTACCACAGTTTTTTAATCCACTGATCTGCTGATGAGCACTTAGGTTGTTTCCAAATCTTAGCTATGGTAAATTGTGCTGTTATGAACATAGGGGTGCATATGTCCATTCTGATTGCTGTTTCTGATTTCTTGAGATATTTTCCTAGATGTGGGATCACTGGGTCAAATGTGAGTTCCATTTTTACTTTTTTGGGGAAACTCCATATTGTTCTCCACAGTGGCTGCACCAGTCTGCATTCCCACCTGCAATGCACTAGGGTTCCTTTTTCTCCACATCCTAGCCAGCACTTGTCGTTTGTTGATTTGTTGATAATAGCCATTCTGACAGAATGAGATGGTACCGCATTGTGGTTTTGATTTGCATCTCTTGGATGATTAGTGACTTTGAGCATGTTTTCATATGCCTCTTGGCCTTCCTTCTATCTTCTCTCAAAAAGTATCTATTTAGGTCCTTTGCTTAATTTTTGATTGGGTTGTTTATCTTCCTTTTATTAAGTTGTATGAGTTCCCTTTAAACTTTGGAGATTAAACCCCTATCGGTGATAACATTAGCAAATATGTTCTCCCATGCAGAGGGCTTTCTTGATGTTTTTTTTTTTAAATTTATTTTATTGATTTTTTTACAGACAGAAAGGGAGAGGGATAGAGAGTTAGAAAACATCGATCAGCTGCCTCCTGCACACTCCCTACTGGGTATGTGCCCGCAACCAAGGTACATGCCCTTGACCGGCATCGAATCTACTGAGCCAAACTGGTTTTGGCTTTTTTTTTTTTGGTAGTACCATTTATCAAATATTAATTGAGCATATTGGTTTGGGTTGATATCTGGATTCTCTATTCTATTTCATTGATCTATATGTCTGTTCTTGTGCCAGTACCATGCTATTTTGAGAACTGTGGCTTTGTAATAAAGCTTGAAATCTGGTATTGAGATCCCTCCTACTTTATTCTTCTTTCTCAGGATTGCTGTGGCTATTCGGGGTCTTTTTTTATTCCAGATGAATTTTTGGAGAGTACTTTTTAGGTCTGTGAAATATGCCGTTGGTATTTTAGTTGGGAGTGCATTGAATCTATAGATTGCTTTGGGTAGTATGGACATTTTAATGATGTTGATTCTACCAATCCATGAACATGGTATGTTCTTCCATCTGTTTACGTCGTCCTCCTACCAGTTTCGGCATATAAGGCTTTTATTATGTTGAGGTATGATCCTTGTACACCCACTTTGCTGAGAGTTTTTATGAAGAAAGGGTGTTGGGCCGAAACCGTTTTTGGCTCAATGGATAGAACGTCGGCCTGTGGACTCAAAGGTCCCGGGTTTGATTCTGGTTAAGGGCACGATGTTTCTAACTCTCTCCTTTCCTCTCTGTAAAAAATCAATAAAATATATTTTAAAAAATAAAAGAAAAGGTATTGATTTTGTCAGATGTTTTTTCTGCATCAATTGATATGATTATGTGATTTTTGTGTTTCAGTTTGTTTATGTGATGTATCATGTTTATTGATTTGCGGATATTGTACCATCCTTGCATCCCCAGAATAAATTCCATTTGGTCATGGTGTATGACCTTTCTAATGTAATGCTGGAATTGATTTGCCAGAATTTTATTGAGGATTTTAGCATCTATCCGGGCCATTGTGACCTAGTAGGAGAGCTGCAGTGTAGGACTCTCTTTTGTGGAGCTTTGGTGCTCAGTGAGTCTGCCCCTTGAGTGTGTCGCTTTTGGATATGAAGTGTTGTAAGCTGCAATGGTATGACATTCGGCACTGGGTACACTGGCTCTAGGGTCTTTAGGGAGATATAAAGTCAGCCCCTGCCTGGAACCACCCAGAAGGATCCACAGAGCATTCTGCAGATTCTCCTCTCTGTATCGGGTTTGGATTGCCCCGATGAGGCCCAGCAGTGAAGCAAGGAAGGCTAGTGCTGGTGCCAGGTCTTGGGCCTTTTATTGATAGTTGGGGCTTCCTGACCCAACTGCAACTTGTTTGACAGGTTTTACCTGAGCAAGGACAGGCCATTCATATACAAAAGCTGCTGTACAAACCACAACCGTGGTGCATCAGGACTACACACTCAACAAGATAGTTACCTGGCCAGGGCTCCAAATTTGTTTCTTAATTTCAGAAGCTCATATGGGATCTTGACAAATTTCTCTATGGAGGGTGATGTCATCTCCTAACATCTACATCTCTTACGATGTTTTGTGGTTCATAGTGTCAGGTGTAATGTCTTATCTTTCATTTATTTTTTCATTTCTTTGAGGTTTGTTTGTGTTTGCTTGGTTGGTTTTGTGATTTTGCTTTAGCTGGCTCAAGATTTGCCAATTTTTTGTATTTTTTAGGAAAGTACCTGTTAGGTATTATTTTATTTAATCTTGTCTCACTTTTATTGATGCTTGTTCAAATATTTATTGTTTCATTCTTTTGCCACCTTTGGGTTTACTTTCTTGTTTTGTCTCTACATTTCTGAGATGGACGGTTAGGTTTTTTGAGATCTTTCTAATAGTGATCATATCTACTCGATTTCCCAGCCCACAGATAACCTTAACCTCTCTGGACTTTGTACCTCTGCCTCTTTCACAGGTCTCTCTTTACTGCACTCCAACGTTTGTACATACCTACAGCACCTTGGAGTGCACTCGTATTATTATATTGACGTTGAACTTCATGTGCTCTAATACAATTACTTTTTATGGCTTTGAGCAGCATTAAATTATTCCACACAGACTCACATGGTCAGCATGTAAGGTCCTAAAAGAAGCCGTTTGTGCATGAACAATGAGTAGAGCCTTCCTCTCTTTTTTGTGTCCCATCCTGGGCTTCTGTCTCTCTCTTGGTGAGATTTTCATCATCGACTGACCTTTGGTGACATGTAATGTATAGCATCCATTTCCTCAGAGTTTATTTCACTTGTCTTGAAAATCTTTGTATGGAATCAGGCCTAGTCAGGACAGATAAACATTTGTGGTGAAGATATTCTGTTTTTATAAAGTGAACATGTCCTTCACCAATGTTTTCTTTTGTTCAGGTTGCTTTTGTGAAACAGAGACAGCGGAGCCACCGATGGAAGAGAAGGTTTCTGTAAGAGTGTCACAGGCAAGGAATCCCAAGGTAGCCTTGTCTTCTCAGAAGAGGCACCCCTGTGAGAGTTGTGGCCCAGTCTTGGGTAACATTTTCCACTTGATGGAGGAGCAGGGAACCCAACATGGACAGATACTCTTGAGGTGTGGGGCATGTGCAAAATGGTCTTATTTCAGTCCAAAATTTCACCAGCAGCATGAGAAAGAGACCTTCATTAGAAGTGTAAAAAGAATCTCACTTGGAAACAGCTGTAGTCTCTATATGTCCCAGAATCATTTCATATGCAGGGAGGTTGGGCAGGGTGTCCTTACCGGGTCAGGACATCTCCACCTAAAGGCTACTCAGACCAGGGACAGTCCTAATGCTATTTCGACACGTGGGGTGACGTTTCAAAGGCAAAGAAATTGTTACACCAGAAAAGCATGTAGGAAAGACATTAGTTGCCTCCACACATTTATTCAGGAAAAGGATATTCGTGTCGGAAGTCAATGTTTTGTGTACTCTGGGTGTGGGAAATATGTTACCAAATTTTCTAGCTTTCATTATCAACAGCGACGTGACACTGGAGAAAGGCCATATCAGTGCAGTGAATGTGGGAAATCTTTTTGCAGTAGTAACAGCCTAGATGATCACCAAGCTTTGCACACTGGAAAAAGGCCTTATGAGCACAGTGAATGTGGAAAAGCTTTTACCAGTAGCTGTGCTCTCCATTATGATCAGAGAGTTCACACAGGAGAAAGGCCTTATGAGTACAATGAGTGTGGGAAATCTTTACCTGATGGCAGTAAGCTTCATTGTCATGAGAAGGTTCACTCTGGAGGGAAGCCTTATAAGTGTAGTGAGTGTGGGAAAAGTTACAGCAATAGCACTAAACTTTGTGGCCATCAGAGAGTGGACAATGGAGAAAGGCCAAGGCCTTATCACTTCAGTGACTGTGGGAAATTCTTTACTAGTAAGACCAACTTTCATAGTCTTCAGAGAGTTCAGACAGGAGAAAATCCTTATAAATGCAATGAATGTGGAAAGTCCTTTACAAGGAGCACTGGTCTCCAATATCATCAGAGAGTTCACACAGGAGAAAAGCCTTATCAATGCAGTGAATGCGGGAAAACTTTTACAGGTACAAGTGGTCTCCAATATCATCAGAGAGTTCACTCTGGAGAAAAGCCTTATCAATGCAGTGAATGTGGGAAATCCTTTATCACTAAGACCCACCTTTGTAGACATCAGAGAGTTCATACAGGAGAAAAGGCTTATAAATGCAGTGATTGTGGGAAATCTTTTACCACATTCACTGACCTTTGTCATCATCAGCGAGTTCACACTGGAGAAAAGCCTTATAAATGTAGTCACTGTGGGAAAGCTTACACCAGTAGCACTAAACTTTTTCGTCACCAGAGAGTGCACACTGGAGAAAGGCTTTACCACTGCAGTGAATGTGGGAAATCTTTTATCACTACCACTAAACTTTGTCATCATCAGAGAGTTCATACGGGAGAAAAGCCTTATAAATGCAGTGAATGCGGGAAATCTTTTACCACTAACACCAATCTTCGTAGTCATCAGAGAGTTCATACAGGAGAAAAGCCTTATAAATGCAGTGACTGTGGAACGTCTTTTACCTGGAGCAGTGATCTTCGTCGTCACCAGAGAGTTCATACAGGAGAAAATCCTTATAAATGCAGTGAATGTGGAAAGTCTTTTACAAGTAGCACTCGTCTCAAATATCATCAGAGAGTTCACACAGGAGAAAAGCCTTATCAATGCAGTGAATGTGGGAAATGTTTTACCTGTAGTACTAACCTTCATACTCATCAGAGAGTTCACACTGCAGAAAAGCCTTATAAATGCAGTGAATGTGGGAAATCTTTTACCTGGAGCGCTAACCTTCGTACTCATCAGAGAGTTCACACTGGAGAACAGCCTTATAAATGCAGTGAATGTGGGAAATCTTTTACAAGTAGCAACAGTCTTCAGTCTCACCAGAGAGCTCACAATGGAGAAAGCCGTTATGAGTGCAATTAATGTGCGATATCTCTTAGTCTAATTTGTAAATTACCTCTGCACAAGAGTCCGGATGGGAAAAAGTTATTAGATGTGTAGGAAATGTATTTTGTTAGCTAGGATTTAGCAATTGTATAAGATAATCAGTGAAGTCTCATTAGTTTGAATTATATCTCATACATTTAATCACCTACATTATGTAACGTCCCCGCAACTATTTTTGCTGTTCTGTTTGTTTCTTTTAATTTTGGAACACTATGTATCTATGTTGCACTTTCTAACATACAAAGATGTCCTGCCAGATCTATGTCACTGCATATTTCTGTCACTGAAGGTATTTCTCCTGGTCCACCTATAAGGTCCCTACGGATGGCATCAGTTACCATCCTCATGTGCCCAGGGAAGCTAACTCTGTTGTATAGTTTGTTGAAGAAAATTAGGAATACCTCAGCCCTTAGTTCTTCCTTGTTTCCCTGTCATGAGTTGCCACATAGGACTGATTACCGTTGGCCCCAGTAAACATAAGGTTGCAGAAGAACTGCCATTTTCAGGGACACACTTTCCCTGGATGCTAATGACGAGGTTATTTATTGAGTGCCTAAGTCATCAATGGGAGAACTGCCAGTCTCAGATCTCGTTTTTTGCAAAATAATGATGGCTTTTTCCCAAGACTTCTTTAATCTTGGGTTTTCTATTGACTCTATAGGTTAGTTTATAAGAAGATCTGAGCTCTCCAAGCATGATGAGGTGAAAAACATTTATGGGGGGTCTCAAAAATTTTTCCCTTTAGGGAAGACTATGGTGCAGAAATTAGCTCAGCAATTTTTGCCAAATTTATACTTTTCCCATAATTTTCTTGAAAACACTGTGGACTCTAGTCCTCATATGATGTCTGGATGCTTTGAGACAGAAAAGTCATTCCAAAGAGGGGGTAGCTGTGACAAACTCCAGTATGTCTTCTAGAAGCATGAATTTTTTTCTTGTTTTCAAGGGATGCTAAGACATTTGAAGGGAACCTCCTGCCCAGGTGTTGCAGAGGGCCATGTGCCCTAATGCCTACAATTCCATGGGTGATGGTCACTGGTTGGAGGACCATTACAGTGAGGGGAACCGCTTTCATTGCAGAAACACTGATGTAATTGTTGTAGGACCAGACTGCAGCCCATTAGATGGAAGGGTCTTCATCTAAACCTGCACCCAGAAATTTTTTTGACGAAAAGACTACAGGAGCCGTGTGTACACAGATCTGAGGGACTCCAGGCATGTTTATCTTCTGTGGAACGGTCATTGTCATTGAATATAATGAAGATGTTATGTGGCTCCTGTAGCTTCTCAGATGTTCCCATCAGAGCCATTGGTGCTCTGGCAGCAGAACAAAGATGAAGACAAAGGCTGTCTTCTGACCAGGGCTGTGGCTTTTGTGAGCCAGTCAGCATTCCAGTGGGTTTGGGCGAAAGTTCTTCATTGTTGCATTTTCTGTCACTGAGATGAGACTCTCGCCCAGAGGGCATAAGAATGTGGATTGAATATACAGTTGCCAAACCTGTTGTTCAGAAGTAGGTGAACGTACATTTCTTTTATCTTGAACCATTTTTAATAGCCGTAATCAGAAAATTTCATTTGTTCAGTATAGTGTTTCATAAATAATCTCATGGTAATTAAACTGAAACCATCATTATACTCACAGTACTGACCATATCTATCAATGTGTACTTATTTTATGACCGTTTAATCTGTTTCTGTTCTTCACAGCTTTCCTAGTAACCATAGATATACATTCCATTTTAATAGAGAACTTTGCTTTTTCTAGGTATTTTTCTGCTTAAATTGATATTTCATAAATTCTTGGAGATTTATTAAAGATATATTAGTAACTCATCTTTTTTTTTTAATAGATAATATTCTTTTTGTTGTTAATCCTCACTCGAGGATAACTTTCCATTTATTTGTTTATTTTGAGAGTGGAAGAGAGAGGGAAAGACCGACAGAAACATCGATGTGAGGGAAACACATGGATTGGTTGCCTCCTGCATGAGCCGTTATCAGGCCCCCGGCCAGGAAGGAGTCTTTAACCAAGGTATGTGCCTTTGACCGGAATCGAATCCGGAACCCTTTGGTCCGCAGTCCTATGCTCTATCCATAGCCAAACTGGCTAGATATTCTTATCTTTGAATACATCACCTTCATGTCCGTTTTAGTAAATATTTGGTTATTTCTAATAAAGCTGGTACAAACATTCCTGTATAATTCTTTATATGGATATAAATGTTATTTACCTTTGTCAAAATTTCAGGACATAATCTGAACTTTTGGATGGATGAATGTTTAAATTTACCGAGGTTAGCTGAAACCGGTTTGGCTCAGTGGATAGAGCGTCGGTCTGCAGACTGAAGGGTCCCAGGTTCAATTCCGGTCAAGGGCATGTACCTTGGTTGCGGGCACATCCCCAGTAGGGGGTGTGCAGGAGGCAGCTGGTCGATGTTTCTCTCTCATCGATATTTCTAGCTATCTATCCCTCTCCCTTCCTCTCTGTAAAAAAATCAATAAAATATATTTTTTTAAAAAATAATAAAATAAAATTTACCGAGATTAACAAATTGTGATCTAACTAGAATATACCAGCAGGGCCGGTGTGGCTCAGTGCTTGGGCATCATCTCGTACAGCACAGGTTGTGGATTTGATTGCTGGTGGGGATATGTGCCTGGCTTGTGGGCTAGATCCACAGATTTGGGTGTGCACTAGGTGGCTGGCTGTTATTCTACTCTTCCATCAATGTTTCCCTCTTCTCTCTCTGAAAATTAGTAAAGAATCCTTTAAAAATAAAATGTAAAGCTTAACTGATTGTACTTTT
Source organism: Eptesicus fuscus (assembly GCF_027574615.1). NCBI lineage: Eukaryota > Metazoa > Chordata > Mammalia > Chiroptera > Vespertilionidae > Eptesicus > Eptesicus fuscus. The sequence continues at coordinate 45,204,098 of NC_072493.1, forward strand.
CTTTTTGCATTTTTCCAGCAGTGTATGAAGGATTCACATTCTCCATATCCTAGAGAATATTTTATTTGGGTAATCATTATTTATTTAAAAATTTTTTTTGGTAAGTTTATCGTCCTACCTCACTGTTTGATTATATTTTTTCTAGAAATTTATGGTCAGTCGTTTCTCAGATGTGTATTTGCTGTGTCTGGATCTTTGTTAAAACGTCTGATCATATGTTCTGCGTAATGTGCTATGAGTTTTAGCAATTTTCTTTAACAGAAAAACAATGGAATAACAAATATGCATGTTAGAATTTCACTCATTTTGTGCCTTTTTTTGACTTAGAGAATAAATATATTTTTGAGATTGGAATAATGTGTTTTAATATTTTATATCTTAAAAATATGTATTTTTAGAGATTTCCAAAAGGAAAAAGATTTATGCAAACTGTAGAGAAACTAGAGTATGAGAAAATTTTAAAAATATTTTTTTATTAATTTCAGAGAGGAAGGGAGAGAGAGAGATAGAAACATCAATGAGAGAGAAGCATTGATAGGCTACCTCCTGCATGCTGCTACTGGGAATGGGTCCCTCAACCCAGGCGTGTGCCCTAATGAGAAATCGAATGGGGGACCTTTTTGTGCATGTGCTGATGCTTAACCACTGAGCCCACCAGCTGGGAATTTTGTAGTTTTTAAATGCTGTGCACAGTACAGTGAGCACTTTTAAATTTAACCCGCACCACTAACATTCTCCACCACCTTCAGAAGAGCAACCTTAGGAAACATTCTCAGGACAGGAACCCCTCACTGCCCCAGTGCCAACACGCACCTTTGTTTTTAAGGGCTTTTGAGAAAGAACTGGGGCCTTTCTGAACCTGCTGACCCACCTGCAGGGAGGCAGTGCTGTGGGCACTGAGGTCTCCGTGTTGGGCCTCCAACCTGGAGTCTCCAGAAGACTCACTACAGCTCCCTGCCCCTCAGTTGGCTACCTGTGACATGAAGGTGATCACGATACTTCCTAGGACTCTGAGGATCAATAAAAGTGTGAAACAGTACCTGCCTGTGGCAGCATTCCAAGGTTTCCTTTTTGAGCTTTTTATTTTCTAATTCCCACAAAACCCTGGGAAGTCTGAACTAATATCGAACTGTTGGGAACATCCTCGATTACAGAGATGAAGATGATTTTCCAAATTTACTTAACAAACAGTGCCGGGCAGAACTGCAGACCCTGAGCAATGGGGTGAGTGATGACTCTGACACACGTTTATGTGGAAGAGAGGGCTAAGGGTCTGCCTGGCCATAGGAGCCAAACAGCCCCGTTCGCCTGCCTCCTTAGGCTTTTACGTAACAACAGCTGAACTAAAATGAACTATTAGAGACTATCAGTCGGGTAAGCATCCTTGAGAAGACCCATGCGTCTGCAGTGTCCTTTAAGCAAGGACATCTCAAGACCAAGCATAAAGGTTTGGTAAACACCCGGGGGCTCTCACGTACACAGACTGCTTCCCCACACCTCCCCCTATTTTGTTTTGCTGGATGTAGAAGACGGAGGGAGGCGGCGAACTTTCTGCTTGGAATGTCAGGGTCCTCAGAGTGCTTTTCCTTCACAAGTTCTGACTTTGTAGACTATAAGAAAAACAAAAACAAAAAGAATTATAATGACACCAATGGGTAGTCCTATATAAGAAGACAGGTGCTTGCCAGCAATAAATCCTAGCAAGTGTAGGGAACAGGTTTATAACGGGGAAGAGGCTAGGGTGAGGAATGTAGCTACATGCAGACATGAGCTATTGTTAGTTACCAGGCAATGAGACGATGTTGATGAGATGATGTTTTGACTTCTGGTGGGTTGGTCTGACACTGCTTATTGGTTCTGCTTGAATCACCTCCCTAGTTACTTTGCACAGACCTTGAAAACTTTAAGAAAAAATTAACCCTCTACTCACATATGAAAAACTTAACCCTTTGCACTCGCTTGCTTTTTTCTCGATTCCTTTATTCTAATGCTAACCGTGTCGAGTCACACTCGACATCCGAGTGCAAAAGGTTAACTCTTTATTCACATAAGTATATGTATTCTAAGATTTAAAATAATATGATTAACCCTGTCCGGTTTGGCTCAGTGGATAGAGTGTCACCCTGTGAACTGAAAGGTCCCAGGTTTGATTCCGGTCAAGGGCACATACCCAGGTTGTGGGCTCATCCCCAGAGAGGGACTTGCAGGAGGCAGCCAATTCATGAATCTTTCCCATCGTGGATGTTTCCATCTCTTTCTCCATCTTCCTTCCTCTCTGAAATCAATAAAAATATATTTTAAAAATAAATAAATAAAATAATATGATTATTTTTTAGATTAATTCAAGTGACCTGTAAGATATATTATTCAGTATACTTGCAATTTTCTTTTAAGATTTCTTTTTATAACCCTTTTATGACTTTCACAAACATTCTTACAACTTCCTTTTTTAAAAAAAATATATTTTATTGATTTTTTATAGAGAGGAAGGGAGAGGGATAAAGAGTTAGAAACATCGATGAAAGAGAAAATTGGCCTACTGGGGATGTGCCTGCAACCAAGGTACATGCCCTTGACTGGAATTGAACCTGGGACCTTTCAGTCCGCAGGCCGATGCTCTATCCACTGAGCCAAACTGGTTACGGCCATTCTTACAACTTTCACAATTATTTTTAAGTATTCCTACTCCAATGAATTTTCTTCCTGTTATATTCCTTTCTTTATACCCCTTGTCACTATTTTTATTTCCTCAACTCTAAGCAATTGTCAGCAGGAAGCAGTTTCAGAAAACCTACTTTACAGATCCTCTGCTACTTACAAAAACACTTCGGTTTGTCAATTTACTTTGTTTTTCCTTTATCTCTCTACCCTCTATTATATCAAAACTATCTCTACCTTCTTTCTAATTAGTTAGAATTAAATGTCAGTTCTAGCCGAAACCAGTTTGGCTCAGTGGATAGAGCATCAGCCTGCGGACTGAAAGGTCCCAGGTTTGATTCTGGTCAAGGGCATGTACCTTGGTTGCGGGCACATCCCCAGTGGGGAGTGTGCTTGAGGCAGCTGATCGATGTTTCTAGCTCTCTCTCCCTCTCCCTTCCTCTCTGTAAAAAATCAATAAAATATATTTTTAAAAATGTCAGTTCTACACAGGTTCCTCCATTGCCAGCTTCAGAGCGGTTGGAGTGCTGAGAAGTACATCCCAGGGTCTGTCTCTCTTCCAGTTGGCCTGTCATCCTTGCTCTGCTCATGTCTGTCTAACTGCCTACTATATGCCCCTCAAAGACCTTGGCTCTGAATTCTTTTTAGGGAAAGGGGACACTGAGTTTTTTCTGAAACTGCTTCCTGCTGACAGTTGCTTGGAGCCAAGAGATCCTTGTTGTCTGTCAGAGGGACGATGAGGCTTGGCCATAGAAGGAGATGGCAGTGGTGCCTAGAGGTGGTATTCCCTGGGTGCAAGTGGGGCTTGTAACCTGGTGGAGACAGAGTGTGCTATAAAATTTAGTGTGATTGGGCAGAAGTTAGAATTGTAAGAATTATGACAAATGGTTTGATGGAAGGAAAAAATATTTTAGTTCTAATAATTTCCTGTTGAAACACAATTCCTTTCCCTAAAATTACCCTTATTCTTATTGAAGAGCCAAATTAAGACCAATTTATTTACTGAATTAAGTCTAGTTACCATTTGGTCTGATTGTATGAACACAACAAGAATAACAGTTGATCATATATGCTAATATACACTGAGAGGCCAGATTATTATGATCTCTGAACGCATAATAATCTGGCCACTCAGTGTATATCCTGTATAATAAAAGGCTAATATGGAAATTTTCCCCTCGACCAGGAGTTCGACCAGCAGGCAAGCCGGCCAACCACCCATGTCCCCTCCCCCTGGCCAGGCTGGCCAGATCCCACCCATGCACAAATTCATGCACTGGGCCTCTAAATATATATATATATACTGAGTGGCCAGATTATTATGCATTCAGAGATCATAATAATCTGACCACTCAATATATGTGTGTGTGTGTGTGTGTGTGTGTGTGTGTGTGTGTACACACACACTATATGTGCATTGCTTGAATTTCATGAGAAAGATTACTCCCAGGGGTGACGGAGAATGTTAGTAGTGCAGGTTAAATTTAAAAGTATTCACTGCATTGTGCACAGCATTTGAAAACTTAAAATTCTCTATGGCGGGCTCAGTGGTTAAGCATTGGCACATCCACAAAGAGGTCCCCCATTTGATTTCTGGTCATGGCACGTGCCTGGGTTGTGGGGTCCATTCCCAGTAGCAGCATGCAGGAGATAGCCCATCAGTGATTCTCTCATCATTGATGTTTCTCTCTCTCCCTCTCCCTTTTCTGAAATCAATAGAAATATTTTTCAAATGTCTAAAAATATTACTCCTCATGGACAGGGGAAGGTGGAGAAGCCCTGAGGGCGATTGGGCCCTGCTCTGGCACCAGCTGCAGTTGCGAGGAGGGCTAGCAGTAGCAGTGGGTGTGAGCAGCCGCTCTGGTGCTGGCAGGGAGTGCCACCTTCGCCAGCATCAGGTGTGAGATGGGGCTGCAGGGGGAGTTGGAGAAGTCCTGAGGGGTGATCTGGGCCAGCAGTTTATTTGCTTTCCTGGAGAGAGTCTGACAGATGCATAGAGAGGTGACTCATTAGTACTTTTCTGAAGCCTATCTACACTACTAAAAGAGAAACATGCAAATTGTTCGTCCCTCCGCTACGCCCACCAGCCAGTCAGGAGCGAGTATGCAAATTAACCAAACAAAAATGGCGATTAATTTGCATACACAGGCTCCCAGGGGACACTGAAGACAGCCTAGAAGGAAGCCAAGCACTGCAGGAGGGAGCGAGGCAGCGACGAAGGGAGGGAAGCCTGCCGAGGAAGCCCTATTCTTGCAGGAATCTTCCTGCAAAGGCCTCTAGTATAATATGAATAGAGAAAAAGTCATGAAGAGTTCAAAACAGGCTTGTTTGATTGGGAGAGGGAAGGAAACTGTCTACTAACTAGAGACTCCTTGGTGCGAATTATCTCTGAGCTGCGACAACAGCGGGAAGGAGGGGCAGGAAGAATGTAACCTTGAAAGTAACTAATCTTGTTCAGTGGAATTGAACAAGAGGAATTGGTCGAATTAGAGGAGCCAACAACCTTGGGGTTTAATTAGCAGGCGCTTCTCATAAATTGTGGAAGGCCACAGCAAAGAAAAAGACTTTTTCTTGTCCTTAAAAGTACCTCCACCACATTTAGAACCTAAGGCTTTAGTGGACTGACCAGTGAATATTCCAGGAAACCAAATAAAGGGACACGAATAATACGGGGGTATTCTGTTAAGGAAGATGTGAACAATGGGTCTGGCAGGATAAACCACTCATTGAATTTTCTCCTCAACCCACAGGTTCAAACTCCCCAGTATGGATAAAAGTGATGGCAGATACCAAACTTAGCAAGCTCAGGTGGCTTGGCATGGCATGGGGAATCTTACAAACTCAGAGGTGTAAAGTAACCATATAAGATAATTTGAAGTTAAAACTTTCTACGTAAAAGTGAGTCATAAGCTAGCTATATCCTAGCCTTGTTTTTGTATTTTTGTGGTTTTTTTGCAAAACTCAATTTTTACCTTATTGAGCCTGTTTATTGTCTTTTTGCATCTGGGATAACATAGCTTTGGATTTTCAGGGCAACTCCCGTTTTACAGACTCCTAAGGGCACAATCTGCCAGCACAGAAGACCACAGAGTCCCAATTATTATTGTTATTGTGTTAAACCTTAATTGTCAACTATTCTATAATATTTAAAAAGAAGTTTGTGTCTATTTTTTTTACTTCTTATCCAATCCCAGAGATGTCCTTCCTTAGCTCTACCCCCTTTGTTTATCAGCAGTGAATTTCATGTAACCCCCTTATGTCTTCTCCTTTGAGTGTAATGTATAATGTAGGTGCAAAACTGCGATTCTCCCAACTCAATTTGTTGTTATTTTGCTTCCTGGCAATGTCCCAGACTTCGGTCAAATAAACTTAGAAAACTTCTCCACAGGTTTGGACATTTCGTACAACATCACCAAAAGCAATTGTCTCATGTGAAGCAGGAGGACCTTACATGGAGGGGTATCAGCATTTCCAGGGACTTAACTGACAGAAGACAGATTTATAAACACAAACTTAGAGCAGACCCAGAACCCAGCAAGCTAGAGCTTCCCTGTTGTTCTCGGAGAACAGAAGGAAATGCGCAAGGCTCAGGTGACCTTGATTGTACTCTGTGTGTGTCCTTAATCCTCACCAAAGGATGTTGTTGTCGGGTTTTTTCCCCCTCCCACACCTTTTCTTCTGAGATTTTGCACTCTGAATTCCACACTCTGAATTCACTCCATTCTTCAGGGGTTTTTTGTTAATTAGATTACATATATGAGTGAGATGAAGTGATACTTCTCTTTCTCTGCTCTCCGGGTCCCTTCATGCTGTGTGAAAGGGTAAGAGAGTCTTCAACTCTACTGCTACATAGTATTCCATGGTATAAATGTACCACAGTTTTTTATCTACCCATATATTGTTGGGCACTTGGGAAGATCCTGATCTTTGTGCTGTGATGAACAGATAGTGCATACTATCTATGTGATTGTTTCAGGTTTCTTAGGATATATTCATAGAAGTAAAATCACTGGACCAAATGGCAGTTCCATACTAAATTTCTTGAGGAAAGGCCAAACTGATTTCCATAATGGCTGTAGCAGTTTGCATTCCCACCAGCAGTGAACTAGGGTTCCCTTTTTCCCACATCCTCCCCAGCACTTGTCCTTTGTTGATTTGCTGATGGCAGCCATTCTGACAGTGGTGGGGTAATACCTAATTGTTGCTTTAATTTGCATCTCTCTGATGATCAGTCACTTTGAGCATTTTTCACATGTCTCTGGGCCATCTTATCTACACTGCAGCCCAGGTGGAGCTGACACTTCAGATGGCATCAGAAGCAGATGCTCTTAAGTATGAGAGTCTGTTTAGTGACATTAACTTTGTATAATGGATTCAATGGAGGCAGGTTACATCGAGTTAGAGACTTGAGCAACCTCTGCAAGCTACATTTGGCCTGAAAGCACCACATGCCTAATGTCCTGAATGAAGAAACAATGCCTGCCCTTCAGAAAGAGCAGGTCCTGAAGAAAGATACGCAAAACCAGTCACGCAGGTGCAGGAGAAACAAACTTGCCCCAGACATCACCTCCCCTGAAGGCGCTAGAGGACCCTGAGTACACTTGGTGTGTTCTTGGGCTGTTTGACCCTGAATCCAGTCCTGGAGTCAACTGAGTAATACAGGTTCCTGGCCTTGGAGCGGAGAAACTACATTACCCAGAAGGCCACGCATGGAATGCCACCAGTCTTAGCCAATGGGGGCTCAGAGAAGGCATTTCAGGTTCGCCGCTTCGGTAGGGCGGGACCGGTAGTCCTTTGGCGGGATTTTGTTTTCTGATATTTTTCTCTCCGGCGGTCAGGCGTTCCTGGGCTCAGAGTCCAGCGAAGGCTGAAGAGTGGTGTTCCCCGCCTCACAGCCCATGGACGGAGCCTCCCGTGGCGCTCACAGCTCACACTGGGGATTGAAGGTCGGAGTCGCCGCCCGGACCCACGCCAGGGCCGGGACAGGCACCGCCATTCCTGCAGCGGCTTCTACTCCGGCCGCTCCCGCCCCGCTCGGCCCACAGAGAGCAATGGCGGCGCCCGCGCTGAGGAGCTTCGCTGAGGTGAGTTCCTGTCCCCCAGCCCCTCACCGCCTCCTCACACGGAACACCACAGCCTGGGGAGGGGCATCGGTCACGTCCTGCAGCTCAGTCCGCGTGGAGGACCGTGAGGAAGGCGGAGGGGAGAGAGGAGCGTTGTGGCTTCTGAGGCACAGCCAGTGCAGGGCGGAGAGGACAGGGCTGACTGGCATCTGAGGTTCCCTGAGGGTGTGGGCTGTGAGGATGGGCGGACAGATCAGAGGCTGCAGGGAGGACGGCACAGCCTCATCGGGGCTTTCCCGGCTGTGGGGTCCCTCAGAGGCCGGGGGTGGTCCTGGACCCGGCTGGGAGACAAGCTTCTCTCCATGCCATGTGCCAAGTTCATGGGTGAGTCCAGCGAGATCCAGTGGCATTGGAGCAGGAAGGGGGCAGAGCTGAGGGAGTGAACCTGGGACTGAAGATGGGAAGAGGTTAAAGGTTACCCAGTGGTGTGCACATCTGGAGGAAGTGTGAGCTGATGGTCCCCGGGACCTGGTGTGGGGACTTAAAGGAGAAGCATAAACCCAGGCTTGGCTGTGTCTTGGAGGCATGATCTAGGAGACTTGTTGGAGACCAGGTGTAAGGTGACATGGTCCTTGCACCTGAAGGGGCTAGCAAGGCTGGGACCCTTACCCACACAGCTTTCCCAGACTTGTTTGGATGGCGGTTATCTGTAGAATGAGAGCAATCTTTGTAGAATGAGAATAGCCTTTCATGGCTTATCAAGAAGTTTGTAACTATTTTACTGAGATTTGCTGTACCAAGAATTTGTCCTTCTGCTCTGTCCCTCCCTTAGTGATTAAGAGGAACAAAGACATTTCTCTTGACAGACCTCCTTTTCAGTGTTTTGTGTATAAAAGGCATCGCGTAGTTAATTAAACTTGCTACAGACTCTCCAAGAAGACATGTAGTCCTCCCGATTCCCGCTGTCCTGTCTTTCTTTCTTTTCTCAGTCCCACCTCCCTACCTCAGCCTGGTTCAACCCATCAGGCTGGCCCTGACAGAGACTGCAGTGGAATTGCTTGGCAGGAAGGTTGGGGCCCTGCAGGCATCGCCCAGATATGAAATGGCATTGCTCTCTCCCCTTCCCTCCCCCAGTCCTTCCCACCCAACCCAGCTGCTCTTTGAGGGCAATCCCAGTGAGTAATGGGATTGTGACGAGAGAGCAGCCTGCACTGGCATTAGGCCCTGGTGTCCACACTAACCGGGTGCCCTGGAGGAGGTTGAGGGGGGGAAGGTGTGTAAGGAGCAGGAGTGGGGGTTCTCAGAGAGACAACTCTGGTGTCAATTGTCTCCATTCTGACAGGTTGGCGTGACCTTTGAGGACATTGCCCTGTACTTCTCCAGGGAGGAATGGAGCCTCCTTGATGAGGGTCAGAGACAGCTGTACCTGAATGTGATGCTGGAGAACTTTGAACTTGTATCCTCGCTGGGTAAGACCCTCACTGTCATCAGTGACCTGGACTTGGCTTTGGGATTTCCCAGGCCCCATCCCCCAGGGTGTGCTGTGTCCTCCCACGTAGACTGTGGTTCTGCTTGATTTTTCAGTTTCCTGGGTAGTTGGTGTCCTGGGGAGGGTGGGTCTGTTTCCGCTGCTCCCTTCTTTCCTGAAGTCCCAGTTCTCCCCGCTGTACTACGTTCACAGGGAAGGACTTGTGGTTGGTAGTGTTGCAGGAAGCCTGAGGGATTCCACCTTGATCAGTGAGGAAAGCATTTCCTATATTCCTGTTGGTCACTTGTACATAGTTTTTGAAGAATTGACTCTTCTTCCTTCTCCTGCTTATTAACTCTATTTTTTGGTTAATGATTCTTTGACTACCTTATATATTATATATATTAATTGCTTATGACATACAGGAACACATATTGTTGCATGCGCTTAATAGTGCTTTGCAGATATTAGTCCCCCACACCTGCTTTTCTACAAAGTCCATGTTTTGGTAACCTTGCGTTCAGCAGGTCTAGTGCCACCATTTTTCTAAGAAGCTCAGATGCTTGTTATTAGTGCTTAGAAATAAAGTATTTTTAATAAAATTATATAGAGTTTGCTTTTCATTGTTATTAGCCTGCAGTATAGTATTAACATACCTTTATTATTCCCTGGGAACTCCAACTATTTAATGTGAATTTCTGTCTATATCGCAATATTCTCTTTATTGTGCTGATCAGAACGGAATCTACAGTATCTCCATGTATGTTGAGTTACATTTTATCAGTGGTGTCCAGGATTGTTGTTTCTACATTTCAGTATTGATTTTGAGCAGCACTATTCATTGAAGAAACTATCTTTCCTTTCTTCTGCGACTTGCAGCTTTTTTAGAGATTACTTGAAAGGATGTGCCTGGGTTTATATTTGTGTTTTCTGTTCTGTTCAATTGATGGATGTGTCTGTGTATCTTCAGCAACACACCGTTTGCTTGCTTTCTCTCTCTTTTTTTTTTAATGAATCTTTATTGTTCAGATTACAATTGTTTCTCCTTTTTCCCCACATATCTCCCCACCACCCAGTTCCTCCCCCCCCTCTGCCCTTACCTCCCCCCACCCCCGCTCTCCTTATCCATAGGTGTATGATTTTTGTCCAGTCTCTTCCCATACTCCCCACACAGACACCCCTTTCCCCCTGAGAATTATCAATCCACTCCCATTCTATGCCTGATTCTATTAAGTTCACCAGTTTATTCTGTTCCTCAGATTTTTAATTCACTTGACTTTTAGATTCACTTGTTGATAGATATGTATTTGTTGTTCATAATTTTTATCTTTCTTCTTCTTTTTCCTCTTTTTAAGAATACCTTTCAGCATTTCATATAATGCTGGTTTGGTGATGATGAACTCCTTTAGCTTTTTCTTGTCTGTGAAGCTCTTTATCTGCCCTTCAATTCTGAATGATAACTTTGCTGGGTAGAGTAGTCTTGGTTGTAGGTTCCTGCTATTCATCACTTTGAATATTTCTTGCCACTCCCGTCTGGCCTGCATGGTTTCTGTTGAGAAATTAGCTGATAATCGTATGGGAGCTCCCTTGTAGGTAACTAACTGTTTTTCTCTTGCTCCTTGTAAGATTCTCTCTTTGTCTTTTGCTCTTGGCATTTTAATTATGATGTGTCTTGGTGTGGTCCTCTTTGGATTCCTTTTGTTTGGGGTTCTGTGCGCTTCCTGGACTTGTAAGTCTATTTCTTTCATCAGGTGGGGGAAGTTTTCTGTCATTATTTCTTCAAATAGGTTTTCAGGATCTTGCTCTCTCTCTTCTTCTGGTACCCCCATAATTCTGATGTTGGTTAGCTTGAAGTTGTCCCAGAGGCTTCTTACACTATCTTCAACTTTCTGAATTCTCTTCTCTTCATGCTTCTCTGGAGGAGTGTCCTTGGCCTCTTTGTATTCCAAATCTTTGAGTTGATTCTTGCAATCCTCTAGTCTGCTTTTGGGTCTCTGTATAATATTTTTTATCTCAGTCAGTGTATGTTTAATTTCTAGTTGGTCCTCATTGAATTTATCGGCCTTTTCCAGGAAATTCTTGAAAAACCTTATAACCGTGGTTTTGAACTCTATGTCCAGTCGCTTGTTCTCCTCCATTCCTTTCGTTTGTGATCTGTTTCCTTGCCTCCTCATTTTCTCTGCTTCCCTGAATTGGTAGGGTAGCTTTGTGTACTAGTTGTCCTATTGGTTCAATGGGTCAGCCTCCCAGTTACTTGAGGTGGACACTCTTGGTTTACCCTTGTGTACTGTGTGTCCCCCAGCAGGAGCTACAGCAAGGGCTAGTTTTCTCCTCCTTTGCTTGGGCGGTTTTGGAGCAGTCTGACTGGAGCTGCAGTTAATTTGGTTGAGCTGCCCCAGAACAGGCCATTTATATGCAAAAGCCGCTGAGTGGAGCCTGGGCGGGTTTGTAGAATGTGCGGGGCGGGGTCTCAGGGCGGGGCGGGGTCTCAGGGCGTCACTAGGCTGGGGCGTGGCCAACGGCGATGGCTGCCGTCAGCCGTCTCTGCCTTTCCCGTTTCCAAGTCCCTGTGCCCCGCGCTCCAGCGCAGTAAAACAATGATTGCTGGGCGCACCTCTGCAAAAAAGTCACTCTCACTTTCCGACCCGATGGCCGAGAGTCCAGCTTCTCCCCGTAGGTGCCTGGGTCCCCCGAGTGTCCCCAGAAACTGGATTTCAGAGTGATTGGGAGCTTGTCTCCCTGCGGGTTGAAGAAAAGCCGCGCACCCAGCCGCCCGCCGCCGGCCCGATTCGCGTGCCTCCATACCTCAGCTTTTTAGCGATTGTGCTCCTTTCTCTTCTTAGTTGTAAATCTTCCACTCAGCCAGCTTTCCCGTGGTTCTGGGTGGTAGACGTTTTTGTCTTTTAGTTGTATTTTTGAAATTGTTGTGTGAGGCAGCAGATTAGTTGTTTAACTATGCCGCCATCTTGGTTCCTCCTCCTGCTTGCTTTCTCTTTGTACTAAATTGAAGTCAGGAAGTGTGAGGCCACCAGCTTTGTTCTCGCTCAAGATTTCTTTTGCTGTTCGAGTTTTTTAATGCCATGCATTTCACGATTCTCTTTTCATTTCTTCATAAAATACCATAGGAATTATCCTCAGAATTGCATTTAATGCGTAGATTGTGTTGTGTACTATGGATATTTTCAACATAATTCTTTTTTTAAAATTCTTTATTGTTTAATGAATTACATATTATATTACATATGTCTCCTTTTTCCCCATTGACCACAATTGGGTGAGATCATGTGACTGATTTATTTCTCCGACTGATTTATTTCGCTTAGCATAACGCTCTCCAGGTCCATCCAAGCTGTTGCAAATGGTAAGCATTCCTTCTTTTATCCAGCAGCATAGTATTCCATTGTGTAGATGTACCACAGTTTTTTTAATCCACTCATCTGCTGATGGGCACTTAGGTTGTTTCCAAATCTTAGCTATTGTAAATTGTGCTGCTATGAACATAGGGGTGCATATGTCCTTTCTGATTGGTGTTTTTGATTTCTTGGGATATATTCCTAGAAGTGGGAAACTGTGTCAAAAGGGAGTTCCATTTTTATTTTTTTAGGAAACTCCATGCTATTTTCCACTGTGTCTGCACCAGTCTGCATTCCCACCTGCCATGCACAAGGGTCCCTTTTTCTCCACATCATCGCCAGCACTTGTCGTTTGTCCATGATAGCCATCCTGACAGGTGTGAGATGGTATATCATTGTCATTTTGATTTGCATCCCTCTGATGATTAGTGACTTGGAGCATGTTTTCATTTGTCTCTTGGCCTTCTGCATGTACTCTTTCGAAAAGTGTCTAAGTCCTTTGCCAATTTTTTAATTTAATTGTTTATCTTCTTATTTATTTTTTTATTGTCTAAAGTTCTACATATGTCAACTTTTTCCCTGCTTCACACCCCACCCACCCACCCCCGCAGCCATTTCCACCCCAGGTAAGTCCCCTCCGCCCCAGTGTCTGTGTCCATTGGTTATCTAATAGCATGCATGCAAGTCCTTTTCTTGCTCTCAAACCCCTTCTCCCCCGCCTTTTGTCTCTGGATCTATTCTTGTGCATCAAATTATGTTGATCATTATATCCCATGTATGAGTGAGATCATGTGATATTTATCTTTCTCCGACTGATTTATTTTGCTTAGCATAATGTTCTCCAGTTCCATCAATGCAGTTGTTAATGGTAAAAGTTCCTTTTTTACAGTGGCCTAGTACTCCATTGTGTAGATGTACCACAGTTTTCTAATCCACTCATCTGCTGATGGGCACTTTAGGCTGTTTCCAAATCTTAGCTATTGTAAGTTTTGCTGCTATGAGCATAGGCATGCATGTATCCTTTCTGATTGGTGTTTCTGGTCTTGGGATCTAGTACTAGAAGTGGGATGATTGGGTCATATGGGAGTTTTATTTTTAACTTTTTGAGGAAACTTCTTACTGTCTGCCAAGTGGCTGCATTCCCACTAGCAATGCACGAGGGTTTCTTTTTCTCAACATCCTCATCAGCACTTGCCGTTTGTTGATTTGTTGATGATAGCCATTCTGGCAGATGTGAGATGGTACCGCATTGTCGTTTTGATTTGCATCTCTGAGATGATTACTGACTTTGAGCATGTTTTCCTATTTTTCTTGGCCTTCTGTATGTCCTCTTTCAAAAAGTGTCTATTTAGGTCCTTTGCCCATTTTTTGATTGGATTCTTTATCTTCCTTTTGTTAAGTTGTATGAGTTCTCTGTAAATTTTGGCAATCAAACCCTTACCTGTAATGTAATTGGCAAATATGTTCTCCCATGCAGTGGGCTTTCTTGTTGTTTGTTGATGGTTTATTTTGCTGTGCAGAAGCTTTTTATTTTGATGTAGTGCCATTTGTATATTTTTTCTTTCAATTCCCCTCAGAGCTGTATCAATAAAGATATTGCTAACACATATGTGTGATGTTTTGCTGCCTGTGGATTTTTCTAAGATTTTAATTGTTTCCCTTCTTACGTTTAAGTCCTTTATCTATTTTGAATTTATTTTTGTGTATGGTATAAGTTGGTGGTCTAGTTTCATTCTTTTGCATGTATCTGTCCAATTTTCACAACACCATTTATTGAAGAGACTGTCTTGACTGCATTGTATGCTCTTGCCTCCTTTGTCAAATATTGAGCATAATGGCTTGGGTCGATTTCTGGGTTCTCTGTTCTGTTGCATTGTTCTATATGTTTGTTGTTTTGCCAGTACCAGGGTAATATAGCTTGGTATCTGGTATTGTGTGATCCCTCCAACTTTGTTCTTCTTTCTCAAGATTGCTGCACTTTTCGATATTTTTTAAATTTTATTCCATATGAATTTTTGGAGAGTTTGTTCTAGGTTTGTAAAATATGCCCTTGATGTCTTCATTGGGATTGCACTAAATCTATAGATTGCTTTGGGTAATGTGGACATTTTAATGATGTTGATTCTACCAATCCATGTACACGGTATATTCTTAGATTTGTTTATATCTTCTTCTATCTCTTTTCTCAACTTCCTGTACTTTTTGGAGTACAGGTCTTTTACCTCCTTAGTTAAGATTATTCCTGGGTATCCTAAAATTTTGGTGCAGTTGTGGATAGGATTGTTTGTTTGTCTTTCTGTGAGTTCATTATTGGTGTATAAAAAAGCCATAGATTTTTGGGTGTTAATTTTGTATCCTGCTACATTGTTGAAAGCATTTATTATATTTACTAGTTTTTTTATGGAGTCTTTAGGGTTTTCTATGTATAATATCATGTCATCTGCGAATAAGGACATTTTTGCTTCTTCTTTTCCAATTTGATGCCTTTCATTTCTTCTTCTTGTCTGATTGCTATGGCTAGCACTTCCAGTCTTATATCAAACAGGAGTGGTGAAAGTGGGCATCCCTGTCTTGTTCCTGTTCTTAGGGAAAATGGTTTTCGTTTTTGCCCATTGAGTATGGTGTTGGCTGTAGGTTTGTCATATAAGGCTTTTTGTGTTTAGGTATGATCCCGGTACTCTCACTTTGCTGAGAATGTTTATCAAGAAAGGGTGTTGGGTTTTGTCAAATGCTTTTTCTGCATCAATTGATATGATTATGTGATTTTAAAAAATATATTTTTTATTGATTTCAGAAAGGAAGGGAGAGAGATACAGAGAAACATCAATGATGAGAGAGAATCATTGATTGGCTGCCTCCTGCACGTCTCCTACTGGGGGCAAATCGAGCCCGCACCCCAGGCATGTGCCCTTTGTGGGAATCAAACCTGGGACCCTTTAGTCCGCATGCCGATGATCTATCCACTGAGCCAAACCTACTAGGGCTGATTATGTGATTTTTGTCTTTCAGTTTGTTTATGTGATGTATCATGCTTCTTGATTTGCGGATATTGAACCATCCTTTCATCCCCAGATTAAATCTCACTTGGTCATGGTGTATGACCTTTCTAATGTAATACTGGATCCAATTTACCAGAATTTTGTTGAGCATTTTAGCATCTATCGGGGCCATTGCAACCTAGTGGGAGAGCTGCTGTGCAGGAGACACCCCTATGGAGCAGGACTTGCTTCCGTGGGGCTTTGTTGCTCAGTGAGTCTGCCCCTTGAGTGTGTCACTTATGGATGTGAAGAGTTGTAAGCTGATATGGTATGACACTGACCACTGGGTATACTGGCTCTTTGGTCTACAGGGAGGTGTAAAGTCAGCCTCTGCCTGGAGCCAGCCAGCAGGATGTACAGAGACATCTGCAGATTCTCCTCTTTGTATTGGGTTTGGAAGTGCCCCGATCATGCCCAGATGTGAAGCAAGGAAGAGTAGTGCTGGTGCCAGGTCTTGGGCCTTTTATTAATAGTTGTAATTTTTATGTGGTTGTGGGAAGCAGCGAGTACAGGCTTTTGCCTACACCGCCATATTGGATCCCCTCTCCCCTAACTGCAGAATTTAATTTTTTTTAATGTATTTTATTGATTTTTTTTTTTTTTTTTACAGAGAGGAAGGGAGAGAGGATAGAGAGTTAGAAACATCGATGAGAGAGAAACATTGATCAGCTGCCTCCTGCACACCCCCTACTGGGGATGTGCCCGCAGCCAAGGTACATGTCCTTGACCGGAATCGAACCTGGGACCCTTTAGTCCGCAGGCCAATGCTCAATCCGCTGAGCCAAACCGGTTATGGCCAGAATTTAATTTTTTATTCTTGTTTCATCTTCACCCTAATAGTGAGAATTTTTTCCCCACTGATTTATTTTTCTTGTTAGAGAGAGAGAGAGAGAAAGGGAGAGGGAAAGAGAGGAGAGAAAGGGAGGAGAGACAGATAGAGAGAGAAACATCAATTGTTTGCTCAAACAACATGTGCCCTCTCTAAGAGGGGGGATCAGACCTGCCCTTTACTGTGAATCGGCCCCATGCCTTCCTGTGTACAGACAGGCACTCTCAGCAATGAGCGACACGGGCCAGGGCTATTTATTTCTTCTTTATGTTATTTAATTTTAAAATATACTTTTATTGATTTCAGAGAGGAAAAGAAGGAGAGAGAGAGATAAAAACATGAATAATGAGCCAAAACCGGTTTGGCTCAGTGGATAGACAGTCGGCCTGTGGACTGAAAGGTCCCAGGTTCGATTCCGGTCAAGGGCATGTATCTTGATTGCAGGCACATCCCCAGTGGGGGGTGTGCCGGAGGCAGCTGATGGATGTTTCTCTCTCATCGATGTTTCTAACTATCTCTCTAACTCTCCCTTCCTCTCTGTAAAAAATCAATAAAATATATTAAAAAAAACCCAACATGAATAATGAGAGAGAGTCATTGACCAGCTGCTTCATGCACACCCCCCACTGGAGATTGGGCTGACAACCTGTGCATATCCCCTGACAAGGAATGGAATTGTGATCTGCTAGGTCATGGGTTGATGCACAATCACTGAGTCGTACTGGGCAGCCTTTATTTATTGATTTTAGAGACAGGAAAGCAGACAGGGAGAGAGAGGGAAACGTTGATTTTCTATTCTGCCCATCTAAGCATTTATTGGCTGTCCCCTACATGTGCCCTGATGGGGGATCACACCCACAACCGTGGTGCCTCGGGACCACACACTCAACAGCTGAGCTACCTGGCCAGCGCTCTGAATTTGTTAATTAATTTCAGAAGCTCAAATGGGATCTTGACAAATTTCTCTATGGAGGGTCATGTTGTCTCCTAACATCAACATCTCTTATGAACCTTTGTAATGTCTTACCTTTCATTTCCTTGAGGATTTTTTTTTTAATACATTTCATTGATTTTTCACAGACAGAAAGGGAGAAGAAAGAGAGCTAGAAACATCGATGAGAGAGATACATCGACCAGCTGCCTCCTGCACACCCCCCACCAGGGACGTGCCCGCAACCAGTGGACATGCCCCTGACCGGAATCGAACCTGGGACCTTTCAGTCCTCAGACTGACGCTCCATCCACTGAGCCAAACAGGTTTCAGCTGAGGATTGTTTTTGTTTGTTTGTTTGTTTTTATGTTTTGCTTTAGTCTAGCTCAAGGTTTGCCAATTTTTGTATTTTTTAGAAAAGTACCTGTTAGGTACTATTTTATTTTGTCTTGTCTCGCTTTTATTGATGCTTATTCAAATATTTATTGTTTTATCCCTTTGCCACTTTTGGGTTTACTTTCTTGTTTTGCTTCTAAATTCCTGCGATGGCAGGTTAGGTTTTTTTGTGATCTTTCATAATGTAGGCATTTATCCCTACAAAATTTCCTCTTAAAATTGCATTTTATTAATTTTATACATGATTTTTGATAGGTTGTCTTTTTATTTACTTTGTCTCGAGAGTTTTTTGAGTTCTCTTTTCTGTTTGGGTACTTTGAAATTCTTATTTATTTACTTATTATTGGTTTCAGATGCAGAGGAAGAGAGATGGAGAGAGAGAAAGGGAGAGAGAGAAACATCAGTGTAAGGGAGAAACAATCAGCTGCATTCTGCACACAAGCTAACTGGAAATGGAACCCACATACTGATATGTGCCTTGACTGGGAATTGGATCCTCAACCCTTTGGTACAGAGGGTGATGCTCCAGCCAACTGAGCTATAATGGCCAAGCCATTCTGTGGTTTAAACACAAAAAATTTCCAGTGTTATTTTGAAGAACAGGCCATGAGGGCCAATGATAGCAGGAGCACAGTGGCTACTGGAGGTTATCTCTGACCCTAGTTTTTGACTGGGGGTATGTTTGTTCACCCAGTCTTTCCAGTCATCCATCCTGTACAGTTCTCTGTTATTTCTGTTCTGTTATAGTGTTTGTCTTCATGGTACTCTTATTCCCATTTCCTGTGGAGCTTTTGTTCATGGCTAGCTGTCTACTTACATTGGTGTGGGGGAAGATGGTCATATCTCTGATCCTGCCATCTTGCTGATGTCACTCACATAGGTCTTTTGTCTGTGATCTCATTTGTCCTGTGTTGTTCTACCATAGTGTGGACCACCCATCTTTTCTGTTTTTCTCTGAAGATTTGCATCTTTTATCTTGAGCAATGGCTCAAATGGGCTTTAAGGGGAAGAATCATTTGTGCATCACAGAAGAAACACGACTTTATGAATGACACAGTGGACCCACAGGCGGTCTTGCCTTGGTGAAGGGTCGTTGGGGAGGAATTCACGTTAGGCCTTTGTTACATTCAAAGCTAGAAACCCAGTGTTTTGTTACAGTTGCCCATTCCTCACCCAATTATGCTTGTTTGTGCTTCTTGTTGATACTTTGCCAACTATTCAGTTCTAATAGTGATCATTTCTACTCAGCTTCCCAGCTCAAGGATAACCTTAACCTCTCTGGACTTTGCACCTCTGCCTCTTTCACAGGTCTCTCTTTACTGCAGACCAACGTTGGTCCATGCCTCCAGCGCCTGGGGGTGCACACTTGTTATTATATTCACATTGAACATCGTGTACTCTAACACAATGGATTTTTATGGCTTTGAGCAGCTTTAAATTATTCTACACAGACTCACATGGCCAGCATGTAAGGTCCGAAAGGAAGCCATTTGTGCAGGAACAAGGAGTAAAGGCTTCTTCTCTTTTGTGTGCCATCCTGTGTTTCTGTCCCTCTCTTGGTGAGATTTTCATCATTGACTGACTTTTGGGGCCACATTATGTATAACAGCAATTTCCTCAGAGTCTAACTGAGATATCTTGAAAATCTTTCTTTGCAATCAGGTCCAGTCATGACAGATAAACATCTGTGGTGAAGATATTCTGTTTTCATAAGCTCAACATGTATTTCACCAGCGTTTCCTTTTGTTCAGGTTGCTGCTGTGGAGCAGACAATGTGGAGGCACCCACTGAAGAGAACGCTTCTGTAAGAGTGTCACAGGCCAGGAATCCCAAGGCAGCCTTGTCTTCCCAGAAGAGCCACCCCTGTGAGAGCTGTGGGCTCGTCTTGGGAAACATTTTCCACTTGACTGAGCTGCAGGGAACACAACACGGACAGATACTGTTGAGGTGCGGGGCATGTGCAGAATGGTTTTACTTCAGTTTAAAATTTCACCAGCGGCATGTGAGAGAGAAGACTTTCATGAGAGATTTGGAAAGGATCTCACGTGCACACAGCTTCAATTTCAATGTGTCCCAGAATCATTTCACATGCGGGGAGGTTGGACAGGGTGTCCTGACCGAATCAGGGCATCTCCACCTAAAGGCTACTCAGACCAGGGACTATCCAGATGCTACTTCGACACGTGGGATGACGCTTCAAAGGAGAAAAAATTATTGCACCAGAAAAGAATGTAAGGAAGAAAGTTGCACCCACATGTTTATTCAGGAAAAGGGTGTCCATGTTGGAAGTCGGTGTTGTGTGTGCTCTCAATGTGGGAAATCTTTTACAACTACCTCTCGCCTTCATAACCATCAGAGACTTCATACTGCAGAAAAGCCTTATAAATGCAGTGAATGTGAAAAATCTTTTACAAGTAGCAATGGTCTCCAATATCATCAGAGAGTACACATTGGAGCAAGACCTTATCACTGCAGTGAATGTGGGAAGTCTTTTATCACTAGCACTGAACTTCATTGTCATCAGAGAGTTCACACTGGAGAAAGGCCTTATGAGTGCAGTGAATGTGGAAAAACGTTTACAACTAAAGCTCACCTTCATAATCATCACAGAATTCATACAGGAGAAAAACCTTATCAATGCAGTGAATGTGGGAAAACTTTTATACAATCCAGTGGTCTCCAATATCATCAGAGAATTCACACAGGGGAGAATCCTTATAAGTGCAGTGAATGTGGGAAATCTTTTACAAGTAGCAATGGTCTCCAATATCATCAGAGAGTGCACACTGGAGAAAGGCCTTATCACTGCAGTGAATGTGGGAAGTCTTTTATCACTAGCACTGCACTTCATTACCATCAGAGAGTTCACACTGGAGAAAGCCCTTATGAGTGCAGTGAATGTGGAAAGTCTTTTACAACTAAAGCTCACCTTCACAGTCATCACAGAATTCATACAGGAGAAAAGCCTTACCACTGCAGTGAATGTGGGAAAACTTTCACACAAGCCAGTGGTCTTCAATATCATCAGAGAGTTCACACTGGAGAAAAGCCTTACCAATGCAGTGACTGTGGGAAATCTTTTACCACTAACACCAACCTTCGTAGTCATCAGAGTGTTCACATTGATGAAAAGCCTTATCAATGCTGTGAATGTGGAAAGTCTTTTACAAGTGGCACTCGTCTCCAAATTCATCAGAGAGTTCACACTGGAGAAAAGCCTTATCAATGCAGTGAATGTGGGAAATCTTTTACTGGTAGCACTAGTCTCCAATATCATCAGAGAGTTCACACTGGAGAAAAGCCTTATCAATGCAGTGAATGTGGGAAATCTTTTACCACTAAGTCCTACCTTCATAGTCATCAGGGAGTTCATACAGGAGAAAAGGCTTATAAATGCAATGAATGTGGGAAATCTTTTACCTGGAGTACTTACCTTCGTAGTCATCAGAGAGTTCACACTGGAGAAAAGCCTTACAAATGCAGTGAATGTGGGAAATCTTTTACAAGTAACTCTAACCTACATAAACATCAGAGAATTCACACCGGAGAAAAGCCTCATAAATGCAGTGAATGTGGGAAATCTTTTACCACTAGCGCTCACCTTCAATATCATCAGAGAATTCACACTGGAGAAAAGCCTTATAAATGCAGTAAATGTGTGAAATATTTTACAAGTAGCAATGGTCTTCGATACCATCAGAGAGTTCACATTGGAGAAACCCGTTATGAGAGCGATTAATGTGAGATATCTCTCAACCAAATTTGTAAATTTGCTCTGCACCAAAGAGTCCAAATATGAAAAATTTCTTAAATGTGTAGGAAATTTTTTTCTTAGTTAGGACTTAACAATAGTATAAGAACATTTCTGAAGTGTCAGTTTGAATTATAATTTCATACATGTAATCACCTACATTATGTAACGTCACCCAACTGTTTTTTGTTGTTGTGTTTGTTAGTATGTATGTTGGGAACCATATGTATCTCGGTTGCACTATCCAACATACAGAGATGTCTTGCCATGTCTATATCACTGCATATTTCTGTCACTGAAGGTATTTCACCTGAACCACCCATAGGCCCCTACAGATGGCATCAATCACCATCCTCATGTGCACAGGGAAGCTAACTCTGTTGTCTAATTTGTTGAAGGAAATTAGGAATAACTGAGCCCTTAATTCCTCCGTGTTTCCCTGTTAGGAGTTGCCACATAGGACTGATGACTGTTGGCCCCGGTAAACATAATGTTGCTGAGGAACTGCCATTTGCAGAGACAATCTTTCCCTAGATGCCAGTCATGAATTTATTGTGTGCCTAAGTCACTAATGGAAGAACTGCCAGTCTTAGGTCTCTATCTTTGCAGAATAATAAAGGCTATTTCTAAGTCATTTTTAATGTTGGGTGTTCTATTGGCTCTATGGGTTTATTATAAGGAGATCCAGACTCTGCAAGCATGATGATGTGAAAACTTTTATGCAGTCTCTCATATTTTTGCCCTTGGGGGAAGACTGGTGCAGAAATTAGCTCAACAGTTTTTGCCAAATTTACGTTGCTGCCCGTAATTTCCCAGGAAACACTGTGGACTCTCTAGTCCTCATGTGAAGATGGATGCTTTGAGACAGAGATCACTCCAAAGAGGGGGTAGCTGTGACAACCTCAAATATATCTGGGAGCAGCGTGAACTTTTTTCTTATTTTCAGGGGATGCTAAGACATTTGAAGGGAACCTCCTGCCCAGGTCTTGCAGAGGACCATGTGCCCTGAAGCCTTCAATTCCACGGGGGCTGGTCACTGGTGGGAGGACCAGTTAGGGGAAACCCTTTCACTGCAGAAACACTGATCTACTTGTTGTCCGGCAGACTGCCGCCCATTAGATGAAAGGGTCTTCATCTAAACCAGCATGCAGAAACTTTTTTGAGAAAAAGACTACAGGAGCGATGTGTGCACAGATCTGAGGGACTCCAGGCATGTTTATCTTCTGTGGAACGGTCATTGTCATTGAATATAATGAAGAGGTTTTGTGGGTTCCTGTAGCTTCTCAGATGTTCCCATCAGAGCCATTGGTGCTCTGGCAGCAAAAAAAGATGAAGACAAAGGCTGTCTTTAGTCCAGGGCTGTGGCTTTTGTGACCCAGCCAGCATACCAGTGGGTTTGGGTGAAAGTTCTTCATTGTTGCATTTTCTTTACTGAGGTGAGACTCTCGCCCAGAGGGCATAAGTATGGGGATTGAATATAGAGTTGCCAAACCTGTTGTTCCGAAATAGGTGAACGTACATTTGTTTTATATTGAACCATTTTTTAAACTGCTGTGATGAGAAAATTGCATGTGTTAAGTGTATAGTGTTTAATAATGCTGACCATATCTGTCACGTGTAGTTGCTTCATGACCTCATTTAATCTGTCCTGTTTTTCACAGCTTTCCTAGTAACCATGGAGTTACTTTCCATTCTAATAAAGAACTTGGCTTTTTCTAACTATTTTTCAGCTTTAATTTATATTTCCTAAATTCTTGAAGACTAATCAAATATATATTAGTAACTCATCTCTTTTTTTCATAGATATTCTTGTTAATCTTCACCGGAGGGTATTTTTCTATTGATTTTTAGGGCCAGTGGAAAAGACAGGGAAAAACATGAGAGAAACATCGACGTGAGAGAAACACATCAGTTGGTTGCCTCCTGCATCAGCTGTGACCAGGACCTGGGCTGGGAAGGAGTCTTCAACCAAGGTTTGTGCCTTTGACCAAAATCGAACCTGAGACCCTTTGGTTTGCAGGCCTGAGGTCTATCCAAAGCCAAACCAGCTAGGGCTCTGTTAGATATTCTTATCCTTGAATATATGACCATCATTGTCCATTTTAATAAATATTTGGGTGTTTGTAATAAAGCTGGTACAAACATTTCTGTATAATTCTTTATGTGGCTATAAGCTTTATTTACCTTTGTCAGTTGGACATCTCCTGAGGGCTACTGGAGTGGGAGAGGGCAAAGGCCAGGCTGAGGGATCCCTTCTGAGTACTTGATTTTTGTGAACCAGGCCTCTAGTTTAAAGATATTCTGTAATTTTTTCATCCTGCCTCACTGTTGTTTGATTGTATTTTTTGTAAGAATTTATGGTGATCCTTTTCTTATAAGTCTTAAATGCTTTTTAAAAAATATATATATTTTATTGATTTTTTTACAGAGAGGAAGGGAAAGAGAGAGTTAGAAACAACGATGGGAGAGAAACATTGATCAGCTGCCTCCTGCACACCTCTTCCTGGGGATGTGCCTGCAACCAATGTACATGCCCTTGACCGGAATCGAACCTGGGACCTTTCAGTCTGCAGGCAGACTCTCTATCCACTGAGCCAAACCGGTTAGGGCTTAAATGCTTTTTTTGTATTAGAATACTATGTTTTAATATTTTTTTTCCTTTATAATAAATATTTTAATTTATTTTTTAAAACATTTTCATTGCCGAAACCGGTTTGGCTCAGTGGATAGAGCGTCGGCCTGTGGACTGGAAGGTCCCAGGTTCGATTCCAGTCAAGGGCATATACCTTGGTTGCGGGCACATCCCCAGTAGGGGGTGTGCAGGAGGCAGCTGGTCGATGTTTCTCTCTCATCGACATTTCTAGCTCTCTATCCCTCTCCCTTCCTCCCTGTAAAAATCAATAAAATATATTTAAAAAAAAAAACATTTTCATTGATTTCATAAATGATGGGAGAGGGAGCAAGAGATAGGTACATAATTGTTGAGAGCACAGCCCCCATGGCTCAGGGGTTCCATGTGGACGTATGAACCAGGAGGTCACTGTTCCATTCAGACTCAGGTAAGATACCTGCACCACGGCTAGATTCCTAGTGTGGGACATGCAGGAGGCAGCTGATCAATGATTCTCAGCATGAATTTTTTTTTTTTTTCTCTCTTTCTCATTTGAACTCCAGCCTCTCCCTGCAGAGACATTCCCAGGACAGGCAGTTTCTCACTCCCTCATATGCATAAGCATCTTAGTAAGAAATGGGACCTACAAGAAGCCACTGACTCTGCTGCAGGGAGGCAGGTGCTGTGGGCACTCAGGTCTCATTGTGGTGCGCCCACCTGGGAATCTCCAGCAGAATCACTGGAACTCCCTGAATCTCAGTTGGCTGAATGTGACATGCAGATGATTGATGGTACTTACTCTCGCCTCCCAAGATCAATAAAAGTAACAAGCTGAGTACTTGTCAGGATTCCATGGTTAGATTTTTGAGCATTTTCTCTTTTTAATTCTCACAACAACCTGGACAAGTAGAAACGCATATCAAATTGCTGAACAAATTCAGTGTCAGAGAAATTAAGTCAGCTCCCCAAGTTTATACCACAGACGAGTGTCAGATTCATGGGGCTGGATTTTAACCATTATTTTCTCAGCGTCAGACACAGTCTCTACCACTGATGCGCAGCCCTCACTGGAGCAGGTACAGGATGAGGACCAGGGTGGCTCAGCTGCAGCTCCTGTTTCCATGGTTGCAGTTATGTGTTTCCTCCCATTCCCTTTACATCTCAGAGCTCTTACCCTTGGCCTCCCCGTGTTGAGGGGAACGCCATCATTTCTCAGCTGCAGTGGTTTCTCCAGGGGAACCTTCTTTCAGAGTGAGCTGCTGTTTGTCTGCCTCCCCTTTGATCCCAGCACAGAGTTTGACCCTCAGGAGACCTGGGTATTTAGGGCTTTGTCTCTGCACCTTCACTCACATGTTGGGTGTCATGCTGGGATCCCCTCCACTGTGATGAACATCTTGCCTCAGCTTGACCCTTCAAATGATGTTCCTATGTGGCAGTGACATTCACCCTGCAGGAGTGGATACAATTGAATATGAATTCTGGGACCTAATATTTGGAAGTGATTCTGGAGTCCTTCATGATCCTGGTTTCATTGGACGGGTGCTCACCTCTTTTTCATGGATAGGACCCACTGCCCATGTGATTCTGTGCTGTATATCCCTACTGGCTGAATGAGACAATGGCTCTCACCATGTTTTCCCTGTACCCTGGATCATGTTCTGTCTGCACCCTGGGTCTTTGGGTTGGAACCGTGTCCTTTTGAGTACAAGCCTCACCGCAGTGCACAGCACACTGGGCCACAACTGAGGTCCTTACTGTGCTTTTCCTGACAATCTACCCTAACTGACTCTCCACACACCACATTTTCTGACTGTAGGTGAAGGTGGCTTTTCAGATGATGGTGTTTGCCATTTTGGCCAGTTACTCTGTTTTTCTGAGTCATTTCCATATATACAGCAGGTATACATGTTAGTAACTTCTTTATGGTTTCCCCCTGTTAACCTATATTGTATCCGTTTAATTATTAGTCCACCTAAAGAACCTAGAAAGGAAGAAGGAAATATTCTTTTGCCTTGACAATGTCTTTGCCCTCATCTTTCACAGTCACTCCCCTTAACTCCTTAGAAGGAATACACTTAGGGTTTGGCCTGTGATGCTGACTGTGAAAAATTACACACCTACAAGAAGCCATGCAGAGAGGAAGTTTATTTCACTTTCCAAGAGAGGAAAGGCCAAGTACTGCTAGTCACTACAGGGCAGGGAAGGAAGTGTGGCTTCTGCTTTTCAGCAGTGGCTGTTGCTCAGGGACCAGGAATGGAGGGGCCTTGGGCTGGGCTGAAGTTGTGTAGCTATGAGGGACTGTCTTTAAAAGTTACAGTTTGTTTGCTTTCCAGGAGACAGTATTCCAGATGTGCTAGGGAGGTGCCTTATCAGTATTTTTCCCAAGCCTATAAAATATGACTAGAGCAAAAGCTACGAAGAGGTCAGATGAGGCTCGTTTGAAGGGGCAGAGGGATGGAAACTTTCTACTAACTAGAGACCCCTTGGTCCGAAATGTCCCGGAGGTGTGACCACAGCAGGAAGGAGGGGTATGGAAGCTGGAGCACTGAGAGGAGCTTGTCTTGTTCAGCGGTTTGAACAGAGGAGCTGTTTGAATGAGAGGAGCCAACAATCTTGGGGTTTAATTAGCAGGTGTTTCTGACAAATTGTGGAAGGCCCCAGCAAACAAAAAGACCTTTTTCTTGTCCTTACAAATACCTCAGCCTCATTTAGAACTTAAGGCTTTGTTGACCTGAAGAGTGAATACTTCCAGGAGACCCAATAAAGGGGCACCAGCAATACTGGGGGCATTGTGTTCAGGAGGACGTCAGCAATGGGTCCCAGAGTTAATAAACCACTGTTAACGAAAAAAAAAAACAAAACAAAAAACATTGAAACCTGTAAAGAATTTTAGTGAGTTTATTTGAGCCAAACTGTCGACATATGCCGGGAAGCAAAACCTCAATGAATTGAGATAATGCTCCGGAGAATGCAGGGTTACATCTATTTTTATACATTGAAATCAAAGGAAAGGGACGTAGGGGAGTTACATGAAATCCATTGGTGACAGATTAGGGAGGTGGGACAAAGCAAAGCGGGGAAACCTCTGGGATAGGGTGAAAAGCGAAATGATGGACAGGTGCTTCTCTTACCGAGATGGATACAGGATACTTTAACGTAATTAACAGTTGACAATTAACTTGATAACAATAACAATGAGGGAATGTCTCGGTGCAATTTGTTGTGCCCTGAGGGGCCCGGGGTAAAAAGGAAGTTACAAGTTACCCAGACATCTCACAGATACGTTATCTTAGAGGCAAAAAGGCAAATGGGCTCAGGAAAGAAGATCTAAGTTGATCTTTGTCAGGGAAGATATCAGCTTAGGAATGACTGCCCACTATAACCTGTTTGTAGTTAAACATTTAATTTTCAGACCATCTTTTGTGGTTATTTTAGGTCTCTGAGTTTTCAAGACTGCCACACAGGCCTCCCCTGAGCTTGTCAGGTTAGCAGGTGGCTTCTTTCCTTCACACCACTCATTGAATTTCTCCTCAACCCACAGGTTCTAACTCCCCAGTACGGACAAAAATGGTCCCACACAGTAAACCAAGCAATCTCAGGGAGCCTGGCATGGCGTAGCCAATCTTGCAAACTCAGAGGCTAAAAGTAACCATATAGGATGCTTTGAAGTTAAAACTTTCCAAGTAAAAGCTAGTCACAGGGGTAGTTATGTCCTAACCTGTTTTTGCATGTTTTGTTTTGTTTTGTTGCAAAGGACAAACTTAACCTTATTGAGCCTATGTGTTGTCTTTTTGCATCTGGAATAACAGACCTTTGGATTTTCAGGGACATTTCTGTTTCACAGACTCCTAAGAGCACAACCTCTCAACACAGAAGATCACAGAGCCCCAATTATTATTGTTATTGGGTTAAATATTAACTGTTACCTAATCGATATACTTAAAAAGAAGTTGATGTGTAGTTATTTTTTACTGTTTATCCAATCTCAGAGATTTTCCTCCTTAACTCTCCCCCCAATTTATCACCAGTGAATGTGATGTAACCCCCTTATGTCTTCTCCTTTGAGTCTAATGTATAAAAAAGGTCCAAAACCGCCATTCTCCCGAGCATTGCACAATCTGTTGTTATTCTGCCTCCTGGCACCGTTGCTGGCTTGGGTCTCATAAACTTGGAAAAATTCTCCACAGGTTTGGACATTTCTTACAACATCACCAAAATCAATTGTTTCATGTGAAGCAGGAGGAAGTTACATGGAGGGGTATCAGCATTTCCAGAGACTCAACTGACTGAACACAGATTTATAAACAAAAATTAGAGCAGACCCTCATTTTCAAAGATAGACCATATGTTAGGACATAGGCAAAGTCTCTCCAAATTCAAGAAGATAGAAATCATATCAAGTATCTTCTCAGATCACAGTGGCATAAAACTGGAAATCAACTACAATAAAAACAACCCAAAGAAATCAAACACTTGGAGACTAAACAGCATGTTATTAAACCATGACTGGGTTACCAAAGACATCAAGGAAGAAATAAAAAACATCATGGCAACAAACGACAATGAAAACACAACAATCCAAAATCTATGGGACACAATGAAAGCAGTCCTGAGAGGGAAGTTCATAGCTCTACAAGCCTACTTCAAAAAACAAGAAACAATGGTAATAAATTACCTAACCCAACAACTCAAAGAGTTAGAGAGAGAGCAACAAGATAAGCCCAGTGTAAGCAGAAGGAAAGAAATAATAAAGATCAGAGCGGAGATAAACGACATAGAGACCAAAGAAACAATACAAAAGATCAACAAAACCAAGAGCTGGTTCTTTGAAAGGATAAACAAGATTGATGGACCTCTAGCCAGGCTCACCAAGAAGCAAAGAGAGAGGACCCAAATAAACAAAATCAGAAATGAAAGAGGTGAAATAACAACAGACCCCGACGAAATACAAAGGATTGTTACAAAATACTACGAACAACTCTATTCCAACAAACTGGACAACCTAGAGGAAATCGACATATTCCTAGAAAAATACAACCTTCCAAAACTCAATCAGGAAGATTCTAAACAGCTCAACATGCCAGTAACTATGGAAGAAATTGAAGCAGTCATCAAAAAGCTTCCGGCAAACAAAAGCCCGGGGCCAGATGGCTTCACAGGAGAGTTTTATCAAACTTTCAAGGAAGAACTAAAACCTATCCTCCTCAGACTATTCCAAAAAATTCAAGAGGAAGGAACACTTCCAGGCTCCTTCTATGAAGCCAGCATCACCCTAATACCAAAACCAGATAAAGACAACTCAATGAAAGAGAATTACAGGCCAATATCCCTCATGAACATTGATGCCAAAATCCTCAACAAAATTCTAGCAAATCGGCTCCAGCAGTACATCAGAAAGATCATACACCATGACCAAGTAGGATTTATTCCAGGAATGCAAGGATGGTACAATATCCGCAAATCAATAAACGTGATACATCACATAAACAAATTGAGAGATAAAAATCACATAGTCATATCAATAGATGCAGAAAAAGCATTTGACAAAATCCAACACCCTTTCTTGATAAAAACTCTCAACAAGGTGGGAATAGAAGGCTCATACCTCAACATAATAAAAGCTATTTATGATAAACCCACAGCAAACATCATACTCAATGGGCAAAAACTAAAACCATTTCCCCTAAGAACAGGAACAAGACAGGGATGCCCACTCTCACCACTTCTATTTGACATAGTACTGGAAGTATTAGCTATCGCAATTAGGCAAGAAGAAGAAATAAGAGGCATCCAAATTGGAAAAGAAGAAGTGAAGCTGTCCTTATTTGCAGATGACATGATATTGTACATAAAAAACCCAAAAGATTCCATCAAAAAACTAATAGACTTAATAAATGAATTCGGCAGTGTAGCGGGATACAAAATTAACGCCAAGAAATCTATGGCTTTTCTATACACCAATAATGAACTTACAGAAAGAGAGACTAAAAAAGCAATCCCATTTACCATCGCACCAAAAAAATTAAGATACCTAGGAATAAACTTAACTAAGGAGGTAAAAGACCTATACGCAGAAAACTACAGGACACTGAAAAAAGAGATAGAGGAAGACGTAAACAGATGGAAGAACATACCATGTTCCTGGATTGGTAGAATCAACATCATTAAAATGTCCATACTACCCAAAGCAATCTACAGATTCAATGCACTCCCCATCAAAATACCAACAGCATATTTCACAGACCTAGAAAGAACTCTCCAAAAATTCATCTGGAATAAAAAAAGACCCCGACTAGCCTCAGCAATCCTCAGAAAGAAGAATAAAGTAGGTGGGATCTCAATACCAGATTTCAAGCTGTATTACAAAGCCACTGTTCTCAAAACAGCCTGGTACTGGCACAAGAACAGACATATTGATCAATGGAACAGAATAGAGAACCCAGATATCGACCCAAACCACTATGCTCAATTAATATTTGACAAAGGAGGCATGAACATACAATGGAGTCAAGACAGTCTCTTCAATAAATGGTGTTGGGAAAACTGGACAGATACATGCAAAAAAATGAAACTAGATCACCAACTTACACCATACACAAAAATAAACTCAAAATGGATACAGGACTTAAACATAAGACGGGAAACCATAAAAATACTAGAGGAATCCACAGGCAACAAAATCTCAGACATATGCCACAAGAACTTCTTCACTGACACTGCCCCTAGGGCAATGGAAGCTAAAGAGAAAATTAACAAATGGGACTACATCAAAATAAAAAGCTTTTTTACAGCAAAAGAAACCATCAACAAAACAACAAGAAAGCCCACTGCATGGGAAAACATATTTGCAAATGCTATCACTGATAAAGGTTTAATCTCCAACATCTACAGGCAGCTTATGCAACTCAATAAGAGGAAGATAAATGATCCAATAAAAAAATGGGCAACAGACCTAAACAGAATATTTTCAAAAGAAGACAGAAGGAAGGCCAAGAGACACATGAAAACATGTTCAAAGTCACTTATTATCCGAGAGATGCAAATCAAAACAACAATGAGGTACCATCTCACACCTGTCAGAATGGCTATCATCAACAAATCAACAAACAACAAGTGTTGGCGAGGATGCGGAGAAAAAGGAACCCTCGTGCACTGCTGGTGGGAATGCAGACTGGTGCAGCCACTGTGGAGAACAGTATGGAGTTTCCTCAAAAAACTGAAAATGGAACTCCCATTTGACCCAGTAATCCCACTCCTGGGAATATATCCGAAGAAACTAGAAAAACCAATCAGAAAGGATATATGCACCCCTATGTTCATAGCAGCACAATTTACAATAGCTAAGATTTGGAAACAGCCTAGGTGCCCGTCAGCAGATGAGTGGATCGGAAAACTGTGGTACATCTACACAATGGAATACTACGCTGCCATAAAAAAGAAGGAATTCTCATCATTTGCAGCAACCTGGATGGAATTGGAGAACATTATGCTAAGTGAAATAAGCCAGTCAATGAAAGAAAAATACCACATGATCTCACTCATTTAGGGATAGTAAAGAACATTATAAAGTGGTGAACAAAAAGATAGATACAGAGACAGTAAAGCATCAAACAGACTTTCAAAGTACAGGGGGAAAGTTTGGGAAAGGTGGGGGAGTTATGAAATCAAACGAAGGACTTGTATGCATGCATATAAGCATAAACAATGGACGCAAAACTCTGGGGGGGGAGGGCATGTGTGGGTGTGGGGTGGGGGGGTAATAGTAAGATATGTACACATATAATACCTCAATAAAAATATTTAAAAAAAACAAAAATTAGAGCAGACCCAGAACACAGCAAGCTAGAGCTTTCCCGTTGCTTTCAGAGAACAGAAGGAAATGCTCAAGGCTCAGGTGACTTTGTTTTGTGTGTGTGTGTGTGTGTGTGTGTGTGTGTGTGTGTGTGTGTGTGTAAACCTCACCTGAGGCTGTTTTTTCTTTTTTTTACCCTTTCATTCCTTCCCTCTGAGATTCTGCACTCCATTCCAGGCTTCCATGTCTCCACTCCATTCACCACATTATTTTGTTAATTAGATTCAATATATGAGTGAGATCAAGTGATACTTGTGTTTCTCTGACTGACTTATTTCACTTGGTATGATGCTCTCCAGGTACCTCTTTGCTGTCTGAAAGGGTAAAGATTCTTCTTTTTTACTGCTTCATAGTATTCCATGGTATAAATGTTCCATACGTGTGTTTTTTTTAAAAACACACATATTTTTATTGATTTCAGAGAAGAAATGAAAGCGAGAGAGAGAGAGAAAACATCAATGATAAGAGAGAATCATTGATAAGAGAGAATCAATGATAAGATCAACTGCCTCCTGTTCACTCCCTAATGGGAATCAAGCCTGCAACCTGCGCATGTTCCCTTTGCCTGAATTGAACCTGGGAACCTTCAGATTGCAGGGAGACACTCTAGCCACTGAGTCTAACTGGCTAGGGCTGTTTCACAGCTTTGTAATCCACTCATCTATTGATGGACACTTGGGCTATTTCCTCATATGTGCTATTGTAAAATGTGCTGCTATGAACATAAGGGTGCATACATTTTATGTGATTGTTTTCAGTTTCTTAGGCTATATTCCTAGAAGTGGGATCACTGGATCATATGGCAGTTCCATACTAAATTTTTTAGGAAAGTCCAGACTGATTTCCATCATGGCTGCACCAGTTTGCATTCCCACCAGCAGTGTACTTGGGTTCCCTTTTTCCCACATCCTCCCCAGCACTTGTCCTTTGTTGATTTGCTGATGGCAGCCATTCTGACAGTGGTGGGGTGATACCTACTTGTTGCTTTAACTGGCATCTCTCCGGTGATCTGTGTCTTTAAGCATCTTTTCATATGTCTGTCTCTGGGCCATCTTATCCACACTGCAGCCCAGGCAGAGCTGACACTTTGGATGGCATCAGAAGCAGAGGCTCTCAAGTATGAGGGCATATTTGCAGGACAAGTTTACATTCTGTTTTGTGACAGTAACTTTGTGTAAAGGATTCACTGGAGGCAGGTTAGAGAGTTAAGAGACTTGAGCAACAAGCTACAGCTGGCCTGAGGGAGACACATGCCAAATGGCCTGAGTGAAGAAACAATGCCTGCCATTCAGAAGGAACAGGTCGCGGAAGAAATTTATGCAAAACCAGCCACGCAGGTCCCCCAGAAACAAGCTTTTCCCAGACATCACCTCCCCTGAAGGCCATAGAGGACACTTAGTACACTTGGTGTGTTCTTGTGCTGTTTGCCCCTAAATACAGTCCTGGAGTCCACTGAGAAATACTGGATCCAGGAATTGGATCTTAGAAACTACATTACCCACAAGGCCACGCATGGCATGCAACCCGGCTGAGCCAATGGGGGCTCACCGAACGCACTTAGGTTTGGCCGCTTCTGTAGGACAAGACCGGTAGTCCCCCGGGCGGGATTTCATCTGAGGTTTTTGTCTCAGACGGTCAGGAGTTCCCTGTCGCCCAGGCCCATGGAGAAGGCTGGAGAGTGGTGTTTCCCGCCAAACTGCCAATGGACGGAGCCTCCCGTGGTGCTCACAGCTCACACTGGGGATTGAAGCTCGGAGTCACCGCCGGACCCACGCCAGGGCCGGGACAGGCACCGCCATTCCTGCAGCGGCTTCTACTCCCGCCGCTCCCGCCCCGCTCGGCCCACAGAGAGCAATGGCGGCGCCCGCGCTGAGGAGCTTCGCTGAGGTGAGTTCCTGTCTCCGGGCCTCACTTCCTCCTTCACAGACACCACAGCCTGGGGAGGGCGCCTGACACGTCAGCCAATTCAATCCCGCGTGGAGGACCGTGAAGAAGGCGGAGGGGAGAGAGGAGCGTTGTGGCTTCTGAGGCACAGCCAGTGCAGGGCGGAGAGGACAGGGCTGACTGGCATCTGAGGTTCCCTGAGGGTGTGGGCTGTGAGGATTGGCGGACAGATCAGAGGCTGCAGGGAGGACGTCACAGCCTCATCGGGGCTTTCCCGGCTGTGGGGTCCCTCAGAGGCCTGGAGCTGTAGCATTAGGGCCTGGTGTCCACACTAACCGGGTGCCCTGGAGGAGGTTGACGGGGGGAAGGTTTGTCAGGAGTAGGAGTGGGGGTTCTCAGAAGACAGCTCTGGTTTCAATTGTCTCCATTCTGACAGGTTGGCGTGACCTTTGAGGACATTGCCCTGTACTTCTCCAGGGAGGAATGGAGCCTCCTTGATGAGGGTCAGAGACAGCTGTACCTGAATGTGATGCTGGAGAACTTTGAACTTGTATCCTCGCTGGGTAAGACCCTCACTCTCACCACTGACCTGGGCTTGGCTTTGGGATTTCCCAGGCCCCATCCCCCAGCGTGCTCTCTGTCCTCCCATGTAGACTGTGGAACTCCTTGATTTTCCAGTTTCCTGGGTAGTTGCTGTCCTGGGGAGGGTGGGTCTGTTTCCCCTGCTCCCTTCTTTCCTGAAGTCCCAGTTCTCTCCGCTGTACTACGTTCACAGGAAGGACTTGTGGTTGGTAGTGTTGCAGGAAGCCTGAGGGATTCCACCTTGATCAGTGAGTAAAGCCTTTTCTCTATTCCTGTTGGTCATTTGTACATAGTTTTTGAAGAATTTTCTGTACTTCCTTATTCTGTTTATTAACTATTTTTTGGTTAGAGAGTCTTTTGACTACCTTGTATATTCTATATATTAATTGCTTACGACATACAGGAACACATATTTTTGCATGTGCTTGATTGCGCTTTGTAGATATTGCTCCCTCACACCTGCTTTTCTACAAAGTCCACATTTTTCACAACCCTGCGTTCTGCAGGTCTAGTGCCACCATGTTTCTAGCAGCTCAGATGCTTGTTACTAGTGCTTAGAATAATATATTTGTAATGAAGTTATATCGAGTTTGCTTTTGAGGCAGAGTCATTGCATTGTTATTATCTGCAGTACTAGAGGCCCGGTGCACAAAATTTGTGCACAGGGTGGCAGGCGGAATCCCTCTCAGCTCAGCCTGCACCCTCTCCAATCCAGGACCCCGCACCCTCTCCAATCCAGGACCCCTTGGGGGAGGTCCGACTGCCAGTTTAGGCCCCATTTACAGGGCAGCAACAGTTAGACATCCCTCTCGCAATCCGGGACTGCTGGCTCCTAACTGCTTGTCTGCCTGCTGGCCTAATCGCTATCTATCTGCTCCCCTGATGGCCCCCAACTGTCCTGCCCTGCTGGCCTGATGGCCCCCAACTGCCCTGCCCTGCTGGCCTGATGGCCCCCAACTGCCCTCCCCTGCCCACCTGATTGCCCCTAACCACCTCTGCCTCAGCCCCCACCACCGTGGCTTTGTCTGGAAGGAAGTTGGATGTCCAGAAGATGTCTAGTCACCTAGTCTAATTAGCATATTACCCTTTTATTAGTATGGATGGTTACTGAGCAGTCCATTCTGGGGAACATGGGGAAGCGGCCTTGTGACTCAGAGACCAGGGACTCGACAGGAAGCTGGGAGGTCTGGTCTCACTCAGCAGAGGACGGGCCTGGGATCATGGGTGAGGCCTGGACTGTGTTTAGCTCCGAGGAGCTTCCCTTCTCCAGGCACCACTTGCTCAGTGGCCTCCCACACACACCCCGACATGGGTTCAAACCCGCAACCTTTCAATGTACAGGACGAAGCTCCAACCAATGAAGCCACCTGGCCAGGGCAGTTATTCTTAGCTTTTATTTTATTTTTATTTTTTACTCTTTTTTATTAAATCTTTATTGTTGAAAGGTTTACATAGGTCCCCTTTCCCCCCATTAATCTTTTCCAGCCTACAACCCCCTCTAGGCCCTCACCACCCCATTGTCTGTGTCCAGGGATGATGGATATATGAACATAGACCATTGGTTGATCTCTTCCCACCCACCCATCCTCCCCCGCCTTCCCTCTGAGGTTCCACAATCTATTCATGCATCTGTGTCTCTTTTTGTTCATCAGTGTATTTGGCTCATGAGGTGTTAAAAGTGCTCTGGTTGTGATCACTTGGGTTTTCTAAAGATGCAGTCATATCATGTACAAATATTTTTTCTTTTTCCAAATTTACTTGTGGACACATTGGGAATATAGATACCAGAAACAGAAGTCTGTGAATAAGTTGGGAATAGGATGCTTTTTCTTTCGTTACGTTGTGTATGTGATCCTGTGCTCCCGCCGTGTTGAGAACCCTGAGTCCTCTGGCTGCAGGGAAGCTCTCATTGGCAACTCATCCACATAGAGCCATAGCCTCCCTCTCCATGAGCCGTAGCTCCCAGGACAGACGCATGCACCCCTCAGCAGAGGTGGCAGCACTTGGCTACCTCCCGCAGGCTTGTCCCCTATCATCACCCGGTGGGGCCCACCTTCTGCATATCACCCTCTTGTTCCTACTCCCAGGCCTTTCCACGCACTTCCTCTCACCCTGCCCCCTCTCTCCTCCCATCATGTCCGGAGCCCCAGGTGCTGTCCCTGCGAGGTCTGTGACACTCCCTACCAAACCATTTCATCTCATTCTTTCATGGTGTCCAGTGTTTTTTCTGCCTTGTTAACTTGGTTTGAATCTGAACGGAAACGGCTCCATCTTCTATTCCTTTTGTGTCCTTTCCACCCCTAAGTTAATGCCGTGTCCTTAGTATGTGGCTATGAGATGTCTCTATGACTGAGCTAGGAAACCTTTCATGTTTCTCTTTCCTTTTCTTTCATCTCAGGATAACTGAGCTCTGTGGTTTGTGTGGGACCAACGGCTCTGGGAATACAATGCTGAGCCCTCTGAACTCATTTTATTCTTTATTGTATTATTTAATTCCTGGGGTTGAATTAAACATGAAAATAGAAGAAAATATACCCTTAGATATACAATCTGAGTTATTACCCGGAGATTTCTGCGGGAGCTGACACTGAGTTATGAGACCCATGTGTTTATTGGTCAGTTTCCTCACCTATGGAACGAAGGTTGAACCTGCCCCTCGGATCCTTTGGAGGTTGGATATGATGCATCCAGAGGGATTAACTGGCGGCTCAGAGAGTAAGATCAGAAGTCAACAGATACTTGTTTCCTTTACCTGGACAGAGTTAGAAAAACACAACTCTTTATCCTAACACCTGGAAGGGCTATGCCTGTGGGAGGAGGTGCAGGGAACCAGGGCTTCCCCCTTGCTTCTGCCCCACCCTCCCTCCCTCCATCCCTTCACTGGCCCAGCCGCCATCAGGGAACCGCCCATCTCTCAGGAAGGAGCATGTGCAGTTTCTTGCAGACACTGAAGCAGCTGGGGCGTAGGGAGGTGGTGGTCGTCATCGTCGTCGTCGTCTTCCCCCCCCCCCCCGTGAGGAGGCGCTGAAGTCCTTGTTGAAGTCTCTGCTCTGGAGCCTCTCACAGCTGTGAGTCCTCGTCCAGGAAGGCTGTGCAGTGGAGGCTCCACGTGCCTTTCAGAAGAATGTCAGCTGGAGGAAGGAGCAGGAGGTCTGCCTTGCGCCCGCTCGCCAATCCCCAGTCCCGCTTCACTGCCACCCAGTCCGGTTCCCTATGGCTCTCCATTGGCCATCCAGCCTGATGGGAGCCTGTGGGCCAGGGGTGGGGGAAGTGGAGGGGAGGGACCAAGAGGTTCTCCATGCACTTCCTGGTTACCCATAGGCCTTTCTGGTCGTGATGACCCTAGGCTTTTGGCCTGGAGCCAGCGCGGACAGCCGGCTCCCCGCCTCCGATGGCAGGGTATTCCCCCTCAGCGGCTGGATCAAGGCCCCCCCCGCACCTCTCAACCCGGATAGGCCTCCCCAAGTCCCGCCCCCCAGCGTCCTGCCACCCAATTGTGGGCGTAGCGGAGTGATGGTTATTTGCATATTATTCTATTATTAGATTATTAGATAGGATTATTAGATAGGATTTTACAGACAGGAAGGGAGACAGAGAAAGAGGGAAACATTGATCTGCTGTTCTCCCCATCTAAGCATTCATTGGCTGTCCCCTACATGTGCCCTGATGGGGGATGGAACCCACAACCGTGGTGCATCAGGACCACACACTAAACAAGTGAGCTACCTGTCCAGGGCTGTGAATTTGTTTATTAATTTCAGAAGCTCATATGGGATCTTGACAAATTTCTCTATGGAGGGTCATGTGGTTTCCTAACATCAACATCTCTTATGATGCTCTGTGGTTCATAGTGTCAGCTGTAATGTCTTATCTTTCATTTCTTTTTTCCTTTATTTGAGGCTAGTTCGTTTGTTTTTGTTTTTTGCTTTAGTCTAGCTCAAGGTTGGCCAGTTTTTTATTTTTTTGAAAAATACCTGTTAGGTATTCTTTTATTTTGTCCCGTCTCAATTTTATTGATACTGATGCTTGTTCAAATATTTATTGTTTCCTTTGCAACCTTTGAGTTTACTTTCTTGTTTTGTTTCTAGATTCCTGAGATGGAGGCTAGTTTTTTTGAGATTTTTTTTTTTTAATGTTGGCATTTATCCCTATAAAATTTCCTCTTAGAATTGTATTTTCTCTATTTTTATACATGATTTTTAGTAGGTTGTCTTTTTATTGACTTTGTCTCTAGAATTTTTGAGTTCTGTTTTGTGTTTGCCTACCTTGAAATTTGTTTGTTTATTTGTTTATTATTGGTTTCAGATATAAAGGGAGAGAGAGAGAGAGAGAGAGAGAGAGAAAGAGAGAAAGAAAGAAAGAAAGAAAGAAAGAAAGAAAGAAAGAAAGAAAGAAACATCAGTGTGAGGGAGAAACATCAATGAGCTGCCTTCTGCACACAAGCTAACTGGAAATGGAACCCACATACTGATATGTGCCTTGACTGGGAATTGAATCCTCGACCCTTTGGTACACAGGACGATGCTCTAACCTACATAGACAAACTGGCCAAGGCATTTTGTGGTTTTTAAACACACCAATTTTCAGTATTTTTTTAAAAACAAGCCACTATGGCCAATGATAGCAGAAGGACAGTGACTGCTGGAGGTAACTCTGACCCCTGTTTTTTACTGTAGGTACCTTCAGATGTGATTGTTCACCCAGTCTTTCCAGTCATCCTTTCTGTACAGTTCTCCTTTATTTGTGTCTGTAATACGGTTTGTCTTCATGGTACTCTTATCCCCATTTCCTGTGGGGTTTTAATCATGAATAGCTGTGTACTTACACTGGGATGGGGGAAGATGCTCATATCCTTGATTCTGCCATCTTGCTGATGTCACTCACACAGGTCTTTTGCCTGTGATCTCATTTGTCCTTTGTTGTTCTACCACAGTGATGACCATCTACCTTTCTGTTTGTCTTTGAAGATTCGCATCATTTATCCCATGCAATGGATCAAATGGTGTTTAAGGGGAAGAATCATTTGTGCATCACAGAAGAAACACAACTTTATGAGTTACACAGTAGACCCACAGGCGGTCTTGCCTTGGGAAGAGTTATTGGAGAGGAATTCATGGCTGGCCTTTGTTACATTCAGGAGTAGAAGTGTTTTTGTTACAATTACTCATTCCTCACCCAGTAATCCTTGTTTGTGCTTTTTTTTTTTTAATTTTTTTACGGAGAGGGAGAGAGTCAGAAACATTGATGAGAGAGAAATATCAATCAGCTGCCTCCTGCACACCCCCTACTGGGGATGTGCCTGCAACCAAGGTACATGCCCTTGACTGGAATCAAACCTGGGACCCTTGAATCCGAAGGCCCATGCTCTATTCACTGAGCCAAACCGGTCAGGGCTGTTTGTGCTTATTGTTGATACTTTCTCAACTCCTCAGTTGTGATTGTTTCTACTCGGATTCCCAGCCCAGGGATTACCTTAACCTCTCTGGACTTTATACCTCTGCCTCTTTGCTGCACTCCAACGTTGGTCCATGCCTGCAGCACCTTGGAGTGTACACGTGTTGTTATATTGATATTGAACATCCTGTGCTCTAACGTAATTCATTTTTATGGCTTTGAGCACTTTCAAATGATTCTACACAGACTCACATGGCCAGCATGTAAGGTCTAAAGGAAGCCGTTTGTGCAGGAACAATGAGTAGAGCCTTCCTCTCTTCTTTGTGTCCTATGCTGGCATTCTGTCCCTCCGTTGGTGAGATTTTCCTCATCAACTGACTTTGGGGCCACGTTATGTATTACAGCAATTTACTCAGAGTCTACCTCACTTGTCTCAAAAATCATTCTATGGAATCATGCCTAGTCATGACAGATAAACATTTGTGGTGAAGATAATCTATAATGACAGATAAACATTTGTGGTGAAGATATTCTGTTTTCATGAGGTCAACATGTACCTCACCAGCGTTTCCTTTTGTTCAGGTTGCTGCTGTGGAGCAGAGAATGTGGAGGCACCCACTGAAGAGAACGCTTCTGTAAGAGTGTCACAGGCCAGGAATCCCAAGGCAGCCTTGTCTTCCCAGAAGAGCCACCCCTCTGAGAGTTGTGGGCTCGTCTTGGGAAACATTTTCCATATGATGGAAGGGGAGGGAAGACAACATGGAGAGATACTGTTGAGGTGCGGGGCATGTGCAAAATGGTTTTACTTCAGTGTAAAATTTCACCAGCAGCATGTGAGAGAGAAGACTCTCATTAGAGGTGTGGACAGTATCTCACTTGCAAAAGGCTGCAATTTCAATGTGTCCCAGAATCATTTCACATGCCAGAATATTGGGCAGGGTGTCCTTATTGGAAATCTCCACCTAAAGGCTACTCAGAACAGGGATAGTACAAATGCTTTTTCCACGTGTGGGATGATGTTTCAAAGGAGAAACAATTATTACACCAGAAAAGAATGTAAGAAAGACATTAGTTGCAACCACAATTTTATTCAGGAAAAGGGTGTCCATGCTGGAAGTCGGTGTTTTATGTGCTCTGATTGTGGAAAATATTTTACCAAATTTTCTAGCTTTCATGATCAACAGCAAAGTCACACTGGAGATAGGCCTTATGAGCGCAGTGAATGTGGGAAAACTTTTACCAGTAGCAGTGCCCTCCATTATGATCAGAGAGTTCACACAGTGGAAAGGCCTTATGAGTACAATGAGTGTGGAAAATCCTTTACCAATAGCAGTAACCTTCATTGTCTTCGTAGGGTTCACAATGGAGAAAAGCTTTATAAATGTAGTGAATGTGGGAAAGCTTACAGCAGTAGCACTAAACTTCGTCGTCATCAGAGAGTGCACACTGGAGAAAGGCCTTATCACTGCAGTGAATGTGGTAAATCTTTTATCACTAGCACTGAACTTCATTGTCATCAGCGAGTTCACACTGGAGAAAG
Organism: Eptesicus fuscus; assembly: GCF_027574615.1. Taxonomy (NCBI): domain Eukaryota; kingdom Metazoa; phylum Chordata; class Mammalia; order Chiroptera; family Vespertilionidae; genus Eptesicus; species Eptesicus fuscus. The sequence continues at coordinate 45,245,448 of NC_072493.1, forward strand.
GCCCTATGAGTGCAGTGACTGTGGAAAATCTTTTACAACTAAGTCTCAACTTCATAATCACCAGAGGGTTCATACAGGGGAAAAGCCTTATACATGCAGTTACTGTGGGAAATCTTTTACTTGGAGCACTGCCCTTCGTTGTCATCGGAGAGTTCACAAAGGAGAGAAGCCTTATGAATGCAGTTACTGTGGGAAATCTTTTACCTGGAGGACTGCCCTTCGTTGTCATCAAAGAGTTCATACAGGAGAAAAGCCTTATAAATGCAGTGAATGTGGAAAGTCTTTTTCAAGTAGCATTGGTCTCCAATATCATCAGAGAGTTCACACAGGAGAAAAGCCTTATAAATGCAGTGAATGTGGGAAATCTTTTACCACTAACACCCACCTTCATAGTCATCAGAGAGTTCACACTGGAGAAAAGCCTTATCAATGCAGTGAATGTGGGAAATCTTTTACCACTAACACCCACCTTCGTAGTCATCAGAAAGTTCACACTGGAGAAAAGGCTTATAAATGCAGTGAATGTGGGAAATCTTTTACCACTAACACCTACCTTCGTAGTCATCAGAGAGTTCATACAGGAGAAAAGCCTTATCAATGCAGTGACTGTGGGAAATCTTTTACCTGGAGGACAGCCCTTCGTTGTCATCAAAGAGTTCATACAGGAGAAAAGCCTTATAAATGCAGTGAATGTGGAAAGTCTTTTTCAAGTAGCATTGGTCTCCAATATCATCAGAGAGTTCACACAGGAGAAAAGCCTTATAAATGCAGTGAATGTGGGAAAACTTTTACCACTAACACCCACCTTCGTAATCATCAGAGAGTTCACACTGGAGAAAAACCTTATAAATGCAATGAATGTGGGAAATCTTTTACCACAAACACCCACCTTCGTAGTCATCAGAAAGTTCACACTGGAGAAAAGGCTTATCAATGCACTGAATGTGGGAAATCTTTTACAACTAACACCTACCTTCGTAGTCATCAGAGTGTTCATACAGGAGAAACGCCTTATCAATGCAGTGAATGTGGGAAATCTTTTACCACTAACACCCACCTTCGTAGTCATCAGAAAGTTCACACTGGAGAAAAGGCTTATCAATGCACTGAATGTGGGAAATCTTTTACAACTAACACCTACCTTCGTAGTCATCAGAGTGTTCATACAGGAGAAACGCCTTATCAATGCAGTGAATGTGGGAAATCTTTTACCACTAACACCCACCTTCGTAGTCATCAGAGAGTTCACACTGGAGAAAAGCCTTATAAATGCAGTGAATGTGGGCTATCTTTTACAACTAACACCTACCTTCGTAGTCATCAGAGAGTTCATACAGGAGAAAAGCCTTATCAATGCAGTGAATGTGGGAAATCTTTTACCTGGAGCACTGCCCTTCGTTGTCATCAGAGAGTTCATACAGGAGAAAATCCTTATAAATGCAGTGACTGTGGAAAGTCTTTTACACGTAGCAGTGGTCTCCAATGTCATCAAAGCATTCACAGTGGAGAAAAGCCTTATAAATGCAGTGAATGTGGGAAATCTTTTTCGAGGAGCAAAGGTCTTCAATATCATCAGAGGTCACACTGGAGAAAGCCGTTATGAGCGTAATTATTGTGAGATATCTCTCAGAAAAATTTGTAAATCTGCTGTGTACAAAAGAGACCAAATGTGAGAAATTTCTTAGATGTGTAGGAAATATAGTTTCTTTAGTTAGGACTTAACAATTGTATAAGAAAATTTGTGAAGTCTCAGTCTGATTATATCTCATACATTTAATCACCCACATTATGTAATGTCTTCCCAACTATTTTTGTTGTGTTTGTTAGTATTTATGTTGGAACCATATGTAGCATCTATGTTTCACTTACCAACATACAGACATGTCTTGCCAGGTCTATATCACTGCATATTTCTGTTGCTAAAAGTATTTGACCTGAACCACCTATAAGGTCCCTGCAGATGGCATCAGTCACCATCCTCATGTTCCCAGGGAAGCTAACTCTGTTGTCTAATTTGTTGAGGAAAATTAGGAATACCTGAGCCCTTAGTTCTTACTTGTTTCCCTGTCATGAGTTGCCACATAGGATTGATGATTGTTGGTGCTAGTAAACATAAGGTTGGAGAACTGCCATATTCAGGGACACACATTCCCTAGATGCTAATGATGAGGTTATTTATTGAGTGCCTAAGTCATCAATGGGAGAACTGCCAGTTTCAGGTCTCTTTCTTTGCAAAATAATGAAGGCTTTTTCCTAAGATTTCTTTAATGTTGGGTGTTTTATTGACTCTATGGGTTAGTTTATAAGGAGATCTGAGCTCTCCAAGCACGATGATGTGAAAAACTTCATTCGGTCTCAAACATTTTTGCCCTTGGGGGAACAGCATGGTGCAGAAATTAGCTCATCACTTTTTGCCAGATTTACACTGCTTGCCTTAATTTCCCAGGAAACACTGTGGGCTCTAGACCGCATGTGAAGATGGATGCTTTGAGACACAGAGATCACTCCAAAGAGGGGTAGCTGCGACAACCTTAACTATGTCTGGGAGCAGCGTGAATTTTTTTCTTGTTTTCAGGGGATGCTAAGACATTTGAAGGGAACCTCCTGCCCAGGTGTTGTAGAGGGACACATGGCCTGATGACTTCAATTTCACCGGTGATGGTCACTGGTTGGAGGACCATCGCTTGAGGGGAATCCCTTTCACTGCAGAAACACTGACCTAATTGTTGTGGGACCAGACTGCAGCCCATTAGATGGAATGGTCTACATCTACACCTGCACCCAGAAATATTTTTGAGGAAAAAACTACAGGAACTGTGTGCACAGATCTGAGAGACTCCAGGCATGTTTATCTTCTGTTGTGCGGTCATTGTCATTGATTATAATGAAGAGGTTTTGTGGGTTCCTGTAGCTTCTCAGATGTTCCCATCAGAGCCATTGGTGCTCTGGCATCAAAACAAAGATGAAGACAAAGGCTGTCTTTAATCTAGGGTCTTTTGAGACCCAATCAGCATTCCAGTGGGTTTGGGTGAAAGTTCTTCATTGTTGCATTTTCTGTCACTGAGATGAGACTCTCACCCAGAGGGCATAAGAATATGGATTGAATATAGAGTTGATAAACCTGTAGTTCCAAAGTAGGTGAACATACATTTGTTTCATCTTGAACCATTGTTAACAGCTGTAAAGAGTAGATTGCATATGTCAAGTATAGTGTTTCATAAATCTTGACATGTGTATGAAACTGAAACCATCATTACACTCATAATACTGACCATATCTGTCACTATGTAGTTGCTTCATGACCTCATTTAATCTGTCTTTGTTCCTCACAGCTTTCCTAGTACCCATGGATTTACATTCCATTTTAATAGAAAACTTTGGTTTTTCTAAGTATTTTTCTGCTTTAATTTATAACTCATCAATTCTTGGAGATTTATTGAATATATAGAAGTAACTCATCTCTTTTTTTTATAGATATTCTTTTTGTTGTTAATCCTCAACCAAGGATATTTTCCATTGATTTTTAGGGAGATAGGGAAAGACAGAGAAAACATCGATGTGAGAGAAACACATCGATTGGTTGCCTCCTGCATCAGCCATGATCAGGGCCTATCACCCAAGGTACATGCCATTGATGGGAATGGAACCTGGGACCCTTTGGTCTGCAGGCCTGTGCTATAGCCAGAGCCACACCTGCTAGGGCTCTGGTGTAGATATTCTTATCTTTGAATATATCACCATCATGTCCATTTTAATAAATATTTGATTATATCTAATAAAGCTGGTACGGACATTTCTGTAAAATTATTTAAATGGATATGAGTGTTACTTACATTGGTCAGTCGGACATCCCTCGAGGGCTCCCGGAGTGCGAGAGGGCATAGGCTTGGCTGAGGGATCCCCTTTGAGTGCAAGAATTGCATGCATCGGGCCTGTAGTTGTCTTTTTTTTAATTTATTTTTTAAAAAATATTTTTAGAAAGTAATTTATTGAATGTATACACTGGACTCTTTTTTTCCCTCTTTTTTTAAAAAATACATTTTATTGATTTTTTTACAGAAAGGAAGGGAGAAGGATGGAGAGTTAGAAACATCGATGAGAGAGATACATCAATCAGCTGCCTCCTGCACACCCCCCACTGGGGATGTGCCCGCAACCAAGGTACATGCTCTTGACCGGAATCGAACCTGGGACCCTTCAGTCCACAGGCCAACGCTCTATCCACTGAGCCAAACCAGTTAGGGGTATACTGGACTCTTATAAAAAACTTAGTTTCTGCGAGGACTGGTATATAGCTGAGCCTCAGGAACATGTGAAACCAAGCCTTAAATGCCATCCAGTCTCCCAGTGACTCATCTGTTTTTCTGTCTGCCTTGGCTTCTTTCTCTTTGAATTAAATGAATTTTTCTTCATGAGTCTACTGGCAGATCTGAGTTTGAATCTTTTTTTTTTTATTATTTATTTTTATTAAGGTATTATATGTGTACATATCTTACCATTGCCCTCCCCATACCACTCCCATACCTGCCCTCACCCCCCGCCCCAATGTTTTGCGTCCATTGGTTATGCTTATATGCATGCATGTAAGTCCTTCGGTTGATCTCTTATCTCCCCCACCTCTCCCTAACCTTCCCGCTGTAATTTGACAGTCTGTTTGATGCTTCAGTGCCTCTGTATCTATCTTTTTGTTCATCAGTTTATATGGGCCTGTAGTTTAAACATATTCTGTAATTTTGTCATACCACCTCACTGTTGTTTGATTGTATTTTTGTAAGAATTTATGTTGAGCTTTTTCTCAGAAGTCTTAAATGCCTTTTTTGGGTATTTGAATAATATGTTTTAATATTTTTTTCCTTTATAATAAATATTTTAATTGACTTTTAAAAGCCTTTCCATTGATTTCATAGAGAAAGGGAGAGGGAGAGATAGATAGGAACATATGAGAGAACAGCTGGCATGGGTCAGTGATTCCACCTGGACCAAGGAACCAGGAGGTCACGGTTCTATTCACAGTCAGGGAAGATGCCAGCACCCCAGCTAGATCCCCATTGTGGGGCATGCAGGAGGCAGCTGATCAATGATTCCGTCTCAATATTGATTTTTTTTTTCTTTCTTAGTCTCCTGTCAACTCTAGCTTCTCCTGCAGAGACATTCTCAGGCCAGGCATTTCCCACTCCCCCGATGCCACAAGCACCGTTGTCTTTGGGTGCATTTTAGTAAGAAATGGGACCTACAAGAAGCCACTGACTCTGCTGCAGGGAGGCAGGTGCTGTGGGCACTCAGGTCTCATTGTGGTGCGCCCACCTGGGAATCTCCAGCAGAATCCCTGGAACTCCCTGGATCTCAGTTGGCTGAATGTGACATGCAGATGACTGATGGCGCTTACTCTGGCCTTCCAAGATCAATAAAAGTAACAAGCTGAGTACTTGTTGCCTGGATTCCAGGGTTGGATTTTTGAGCATTTTCTCTTTTAATTCTCACAACAACCTGGACAAGTAGAAACTCATATCAAATTGCTGAACAAATTCAGTATCTGGGATATTAAGTCAGCTCCCCACGTTTACAGCACAGACAAGTGTCAGATTCACGGGGCTGGATTTTAACCATCATTTTCTCCAGCGTCAGACACAGTCTCTACCACTGATGAGCAGCCCCCACTGGAGCAGGTACAGCATGAGGACCAGGGTGGCTCAGCTGCAGCTCCTGTTTCCATGGTTGCAGTTATGTGTTTCCTCCCATTCCCTTTACATCTCAGAGCCCTTACCCTTGGCCTCCCCGTGTTGAGGGGAACGCCATCATTTCTCAGCTGCAGTGGTTTCTCCAGGGGAACCTTCTTTCAGAGTGAGCTGCTGTTTGTCTGCCTCCCCTTTGATCCCAGCACAGAGTTTGACCCTCAGGAGACCTGGGTATTTAGAGCTTTGTCTCTGCACCTTCACTCACATGTTGGGTGTCATGCTGGGATCCCCTCCACTGTGATGAATTTCTTGCCTCAGTTTGACCCTTCAAATGGGGTTCCTATGTGGCACTGACATTCACCCTGCAGGAATGGATACAATTGAATATGAATTCTGGGACCTAATATTGAAAGTGATGCTGGAGTCCTACATGATCCTGGTCTCATTGGATGTGCTCACCTCTTAATCATACATAGGACCGACTGCCCTTGTGATTCTGTGCTGTGTATCCCTACTGGCTGACTGAGACAATGGCTCTCACCATGTTTTCCTTGAAGCCCGGATAATGTTCTGCACTCAACTCATTCCCCTTCTCCTGTGTCTGCACCCTGTGTCATTGGGTTGGAACAGAGGCCTTTTGAGTAGAAGCCGTCACCGCAGTGCACAGCACACTGGGTCAAAATTAAGATACTTACTGTTCTTTGCCTGACAATCTACCCTAATGGATTCTGCACACTCCACATTTTCTGGCTTTCCTTGAGGGTGGCTTTTCAGATGATGGTGTTTGCCATTTGATCAGGTACTCCGTTTTTCTGAGTCGTTTCAATGTATATGGAGGTATACATGTTAATAACTTTTTGGTTGTTTTCTCCTGTTAATCTATATAATATCAATTTAGTTATTAGGCCAACCAAAGAACCTAGAGAAAAAGAAGGAAATAGTATTTCCCCTCTACAATGTCATTTTCCTCTTTTTGTCCCACTTAACTCCTCAGAATAAAAAAATACTGTTCAGGTTTGGCCAGTGATGCAGGCTGTGAAAGAATTCAGAGCTAAAAGAAGACATGAAGAGAGGATGTTTATGTTACTTTCCAAGAGAAAAAAGGACCAAGTATTGCTAGCCAATACAGGGCAGGAATAAAGGGTAGCTTATACTTCTCAGTAGTGTCTGTTTTGAAGAGACAAGGAATGGAAGGGCATTGAGTTGCGCTGAAGTTCAGTAGATATGAGGGGTTGTTTTTAAAAGTTTCAGTTTGTTTGCATTCCTGCAGACTGTCTGGGAGATGTATAGGTAGGTGACTTCTCAGTATTTTTCCAAACCTATAAAATATGACTAGAGCCCTAACCGGTTTGGCTCAGTGGATAGAGCTGTCAGCCTGCGGACTCAAGGGTCCCAGGCTCGATTACTGTCAAGGGCATGTACCTTGGTTGAGGGCACATCCCCAGAAGGGTGTGTGTAAGATGCAGCTGATTGATGTTTCTCTCTCGTTGATGTTTCTAACTCTTTGTTCCTCTCCCTTCTTCTCTGTACAAAAATCAATAAAATATTTTTTTTTAAATATGACTAGAGAAAAAGTTATGCAGAGTTCAAATGAGGCTTGTTTGAAGGGACAGAGGGAAGGAAACTTTACTAACTAGGGACTCCTTGGTGCAAATTATATCTGAGGTGTGACAACAGCAGGGAGGAGGGGTAGCAAGAATGTAGCCTTGAAATTAACTAATCTTGTTCAGCCGTTTTAACAGAGGAGTTGTGTGAATTAGAGGAGCCAGCAATCTTGGGGTTTAATTAGCAGGCGCTTCTAATAAATTGTGGAAGGCCACAGCAAAGAAAAAGAAAGACCTATTTTTTGTCCTTACAAATACCTCCACCACATTTAGAACCTAAGGCTTTAGTGGACTGACCAGTGAATATTCCAGGAGACCAAATAAAGGGACACCAACAATACGGGTCATTTTGTTAAGGAAGATGTGAACAATGGGTCTGGCAGGAACTAAACCACTCATTGAATTTTCTCCTCAACCCACAGGTTCTAACTCGAATACAGACAAAAATGATGCTCGATACTAATCTTAGCAAGCTCAGGGAGCCTGGCATGGCATAGTGAATCTTGCAAACTCAGAGGCCAAAAGTAACCATATAGGATGGTTTATAGCCCTGACTGGCTTGGCTCAGTGGATAGAGCGTCGGCCTGTGGACTGAAGGGTCCCGGGTTCGATTCCGGTCAAGGGCATGTACCCTGGTTTTGGGCACATCCCCAGTGGGGGGGTGTGCAGGGGACAGCTGGTCAATGTTTCTCTCTCATTGATGTTTCTGGCTCTCTATCCCTTTCCCTTTCTGTCTGTAAAAATTCAATAAAATATGTATTTTTTTTAAAAAGATAGTTTGTAGTTAAAACATTTTAAGTAAAAGTGAGTCACAGGGGTAATTATTCTAGCCTTGTTTTAGGCTTTTGTTTTGTTTTTGCAAAGGTCAATTTTTACCTTATTGAGCCTCTCTATTGTCTTTTTGCATCTAGAATAACATACCTTTGGATTTTCAGGGAAATTTCCATTTTACAGACTCCTAAGGGCATAATCTCCAAGCACAGAAGACCACAGAGCCCCAATTATTATTGTCATTGTGTTAAATATTAAGTGTTAACTATTCTATAACATTTCAAAAGAAGTATGTGTCTATTTTTTTTTTTTTACTTTTTAATCCAATCCCAAAGAACTCCCTCCTTAACTCTCCCCTCTAATTTATCACCAGTGAATGTCATGTAAACCCCTTATGTCTTCTCCTTTGCGTCTAATGTATAAAAAAGGTGCAAAACTGCCATTCTCCCAACTCAATCGATTGTTATGTTGCTTCCTGGCAATGTCTCAGGCTTCGGTCAAATAAACTAAGAAACTTCTCCACAGGTTTGGACATTTCGCACAACATCACCAAAAGCAGTTGACTCAGGTGAAGCTGGAGAACCTTACATGGAGGGGAATCAGCACTTCCAGGGACTCAACTGACAGAAGACAGACAGATTTATAAACACAAATTTAGAGCAGACCCAGAACCCAGCAAACTAGAGCTTTCCCATTGCTTTCAGAGAACAGAAGGAAATGTTCAAGTCTCAGGTGACTGTTTTTATTGTGTGTATGTGTGTGTGTGCGAGCTCTTAATTATCACTCAAGGATTTATTGTTTGTTTTCTACCCTCACCCATCTTCCCTTCTGAGATTCTGAACTCCATTCCATGCTTCCAAATCTCTGAAATCACTTCATCAGTTTTTGTTAATTAGATTCCATAAGAGTGAGATGAAGTGATACTGTCTTTCTCTGACTGACTTATTTCACTTAGCATGATGCTGTCCAGGTCCCTCCATGCTGTGTGAGAGGGTAAGAGAGTCTTCATTTTTACTGCTGCATAGTACAAATGTAACCACAGTTTTCTATCCACCCATCTAATGATGGACACTTGGGCTGTTTCCAGGTCTTTGCTATTGTAAATTGTGCTACTATTGACATAGGGATGCATACATTCTATCTGATTGTTTCAGGTTTCTTAGGGTATATTCCCAGAAGTAGAATCACTGGATCAAATGGCAGTTCCATATTACATTTTTTTGAGGAAAGTCCATATGGATTTCCATTATGTCTGTACCAGTTTACATTCCCACCATCAGTGAACTAGGGTTCCCTTTTCTCCACATCCTCCCCAGCACTTGCCTTTTGTTGATGGCAGCCATTGTGACTGTTGTGAGGTGATACCTAATATTTGCTTAAATGTGCATCTCTCTGATGATCAGTGACTTTGAGCATTTTTTCACATGTCTCTGGGCCATCTTATCCACACTGCAGCCAGGCACAGCTGACACTTTGAATGACATTAGAAGCAGATGCTCTTAAGTATGAGAGTCTGTTCTGTGACATTAACTTTGTATAATGGATTCAATGGAGGCAGGTTAGATTGACTTAGAGACTTGAGCAACTTCTGCAAGCTACATTTTCCCTGAAGGAGAAACCTTCATTCAAAAGTCTTGAATGAAGAAACAATGCCTGCCATTCAGAATGCGCAGGTCTTGAAGAAAGATATGCAAAACCAGCCGCTAAAGGAAGACAGGCAGGTGCACCAGAAACAAATTTGCCCCAGAATTCACCTCTCCAGAAGGCGATAGGGGACCCTTAGTATATTTGGTGTGTTCTTGGGCTATATGCTCTTAAATCCAATCCTGGAGTCAACTGAGAAATAAGGGATCCTGGCCTTGTAGCTTCGAAACTACATTACCCAGAAGGCCACGCATGGAATGCCACCAGTCTGAGCCAATGGAGGCTCAGAGAAGGCATTTCCGTTAGGCCGCTACTGTAGGGCGGGACCGGTAGTCCTCCGGGCAGGATTGTGTCTTAACGGGTTTTAGTCTCAGGCGGTCTGTGCTGAAGGCTGGAGAGTGCTTTTCCCCGCCGCACAGCCAATGGCGGGAGCCTCCCGTGGTGCTCACAGCTCACACTGGGGATTGAAGCTCGGAGTCACCGCCCGGACCCACGCCAGGGTCGGGACAGGCACCGCCATTCCTGCAGCGGCTTCGACTCCGGCCGCTTCCGCCCGCTCGGCCCACAGAGAGCAATGGCGGCGCCCGCGCTGAAGAGCTTCGCTGAGGTGAGTTCCGGTCCCCCAGGCCTCACCGCCTCCTCACACCGAACAGGACCGCTCGGGTGCGGGCGCCTGTCACGTCCTGCAGCTCAGTCCGCGTGGAGGACCGTGAGGAAGGCGGAGGGGAGGGAGGAGCGTTGTGGCTTCTGAGGCACAGCCAGTGCAGGGCGGAGAGGACAGGGCTGACTGGCATCTGAGGTTCCCTGAGGGTGTGGGCTGTGAGGATTGGCGGACAGATCAGAGGCTGCAGGGAGGACGGCACAGCCTCATTGGGGCTTTCCCGGCTGTGGGGTCCCTCAGGGGCCGGGGGTGGTCCTGGACCCGGCTGGGAGACAAGCTTCTCTCCATGCCATGTGCCAAGTTCATGGGTGAGTCCAGCGAGATCCAGTGGCATTGGAGCAGGAAGGGGGCAGAGCTGAGGGAGTGAACCTGGGACTGAAGATGGGAAGAGGTTAAAGGTTACCCAGTGGTGTGCACATCTGGAGGAAGTGTGAGCTGATGGTCCCCGGGACCTGGTGTGGGGACTGAAAGGCGAAGCATAAATCCAGGCTTGGCTGTGTCTTGGAGGCATGATCTAGGAGACTGCAGTGGGATTGCTTGGCGGGAAGGCTGGGGCCCTGCAGGCATCGCCCAGACCTTAAATGGCATTGCCCTCTCTCCTCCCCTCCCCCAGTCCTTCCCACCCAACCCAGCTGCTCTGCTGAGGGCAATCCCAGTGAGTAATGGGACTGTGATGAGAGAGCAGCCTGCACTGGCATTAGGGCCTGGTGTCCACACTAACCGGGTGCCCTGGAGGAGGTTGAGGGGGGGAAGGTGTGTAAGGAGCAGGAGTGGGGGTTCTCAGAGAGACAGCTCTGGTGTCAATTGTCTCCATTCTGACAGGTTGGCGTGACCTTTGAGGACATTGCCCTGTACTTCTCCAGGGAGGAATGGAGCCTCCTTGATGAGGGTCAGAGACAGCTGTACCTGAATGTGATGCTGGAGAACTTTGAACTTGTATCCTCGCTGGGTAAGACCCTCACTCTCACAGTGACCTGGACTTGGCTTTGGGATTTCCCAGGCCCCATCCCCCAGGGTGTGCTGTGTCCTCCCATGTAGACTGTGGTTCTGCTTGACTTTCCAGTTTCCTGGGTAGTTGCTGTCCTGGGGAGGGTGGGTCTGTTTCCGCTGCTCCCTTCTATTCCTGAAGTCCCAGTTCTCCCCGCTGTACTACGTTCACAGGGAAGGACTTGTGGTTGGTAGTGTTGCAGGAAGCCTGAGGGATTAGTGATGTCCAGTATTGTTGTGTTTACATGTGAGTATTGATTTCAGCAGCACCACTCATTGAAGAAACTATCTTTCCCTTCTTCTGGGTCTTGCAGCTTTGTCAGAGATTACTTGAAAGGATGTGCCTGGGTTTATTTCTGTGTTTTCTGTTCTGTTCTGTTGATGTATGTGTCTGTGTTTCTCCAGCAACACATCGTTTCCTTACTTTCTCTCTGTAATAAATTGAAGTCAGGAAGTGTGATGCCACCAGCTTTGTTCTTGCTCAGGATTGTTTTTGCTATTCGCATTATTTAGTTCAATACATTTCTAGATTCTCTTTTTATTTCTTTGTAAAATACCATAGGAATTATCCTCAGGATTGCATTTAATCTATAGATTGCGTGTGTACTATGGATATTTTTACCATATTTCTTTTTTAAATTTTTTATTGTTTAAAGTTTTACCTCTGTGCCCTCATTCTCCCATTGACTACAAATGAGTGAGATCATGTGATATTTATCTTTCTCCGACTAGCTTATTTCGCTTAGAACAGTGGTCGGCAAACTGCAGCTCGAGAGCCACATGTGGCTCTTTGGGCCCTTGTGTTTTTAGCAAACTCCAGCTTAGGAGTACCCTAATTAAGGTAATAACAGTGTACATACCTATATCGTTTAACTTTAAAAAAATTTGGCTCTCTAAAGAAATTTCAATCGTTGTACTGTTGATATTTGGCTCTGTTGACTAATGAGTTTGCCAACCACTGGCTTAGCATAATGCTATCCAGGTCCATTCATGCTGTTGCAAATAGTAAGAGTTCCTTCTTTTTTACAGCAGCATAGTATTCCATTGTATAGATGTACCACAGTTTTTTTTTAAATTTTATTATTATTATTTTTAAAAATATATATTTTATTGCTTTTTCACAGAGAGGAAGGGAGAGGGATAGAGAGCTAGAAACATCAATGAGAGAGAAACATCGATCAGCTGCCTCCTGCACAGTCCCTACTGGGGATGTGCCCGCAACCAATGTTCATGCCCTTGACCGGAATCAAACCTTGGACCTTTCAGTCTGCAGACCGACGCTCTATCCACTGAGCCAAACCGGTTTCGGCTGTTTTTTTTTCTTGATTTATTTACTTATTTATTTTTGTTTATGTATTTTCTTTTTTTTATTGTTTAAAGTATTACATATATTAGTACATGTATCTCCTTTTTTCCCCCATTGACCTTTCCCCAGCCTCCCCTAGCCCCTGTCGCATGCCTTCATCCCCGCTTCCCCCCCCCACCCCCCCCCAGTGTCTTGTGTCCATTGGTGTGCTTATATGAATGCATACAAGTCCTTTGGTTGATCTATTTCCCTCCCTCACCAACACTCCCCAGCCTTCCTGCTGTAATTTGACAGTCTGTTTGGTGCTTTACTTCCTCTGTATCTATCTTTTTATTCATCAGTTTATAATGTTCTTTATTTTCCATAAATTAATGAGATCATGTCTTATTTTTCTTTCATTGCCTGGCTTATTTCACTTAACATAATGCTCTCCAGGTCCACCCATGCTGCTGCAAATGGTAAGAATTCCTTTTTTATAGCAGCGTAGTATTCCATTGTGTAGATGTACCATAGTTTTCTAATCCACTCATCTGCTGATGCGCATTTAGGCTGTTTCCAAATTTTAGCTATGGTGAATTGTGCTGCTGTGAACATAGGGGTGTATATATCCTTTCTGATTGGTGTTTCTGACTTCTTTTTAATATATTTCTTTATTGATTTCAGAGAGAGGAAGGGAGAGGGAGAGAGATAGAAACATCAATGATTAGAGAGAATCATTGATCATTTGCCTCCTGTATATCCCCTAGTGGGCATGTAGCCCATAACCCGGCATGTGGCCTTGGCAGGAATCCAACCTGGCCCCTTCAATTTGCAGTCCAAGGGTCTATCCACTGAGCCAAACCAGCTAGGGCTGTTTCTGATTTCTTGGGATATGTTCCTAGAAGTGGAATTGCTGGATCAAATGGGAGTTCCATTTTTAATTTTTTGTGGAAACTCTATTCTGTATTCCACAGTGTCTGTACCAAATCTGCATTCCCACCAGCTGTGCACACGGGTTCCTTTTTGTCCACTTCCTTGCCAGCATTTTTCGCTTGTTGATTAGTTGATGTTAGCCATCCTGACAGATGTGAGATGATCTCTCACTGTCGTTTTGATTTGCATCTCTCGGATGTTTAGTGACTTTGAGCATGTTTTCACATGTCTCTTGGCCTTCTGCATGTCCACTTTCAAAAAGTGCCTGTTTAAGTCCTTTGCCCATTTATTGATTGGATTGTTTATCTTCCCTTTGTAAGATGTATGAGTTCCCTGTCAACCTTGGAGAGTAAACCCTTATGGATATAACATTGCCATATATGTTCTTCCATGCAGTAGGCTTTATTGTTGTTTTGTTGATGGTTTCTTTTGCTGTGCAGAAGCTTTTTATTTTGATGTAGTGCCATTTGTTCATTTTTTCCTAAGTTTCCATTGCCCTAGGAGCTGTATATGTAAAGACATTGCTAGGATATATGTCTGATATTTTGCTGCCTGTGAATTCTTCTAAGATATTTATGGTTTCCCGTCTTATGTTTAAGTCCTTTATCCATTTTGATTTTATTTTTGTGTATGGTATAAGTTGGTGGTCTAGTTTCATTTTTTGCATGTTTCTGTCCAATTTATCAACACCATTTATTGAAGAGTCTGTCTTGACTCCATTGCATGCTTTTGCCTCCTTTGTCAACTATTGAGCATAATATCTTGGGTCGATTTCTGGGTTCTCTGTTCTGTTGCATTGTTCTATGTCTGTTGTGGCAGTACCGGGCATTTTTGTAATATAGCTTGGTATCTGGTATTGTGATTCCTCCAACTTTGTTCTTCTTTCTCATGATTGCTGCGCTTTTCGGGTTTTGTGTGTTTTTTTTTTTATTCCATATGAATTTTTGGAGAGCTTTTTATAGGTCTCTGAAATATGCCCTTGCTATCTTAATGGGCATTGCATTGAATCTGCAGATTGCTTTGGGTAGTATGGATATTTTAATGATGTTGATTCTATCAATCCATGAACACAGTATATTTTTCCATTTGTTTATATCTTCTATCTCTTTTTTCAACTTCCTGTCATTTTCAGAGTTCAGATCTTTTACTTCGTTAATTAAGTTTATTCCTAGGTATCCTAATTATTTTGTTGTAATGGTAGATAGAATTTGTTTGTTTGTTTGTTTCCCTTTCTGTGAGTTCATTATTGGTGTAAAAAAAGCCATAGATTTCTGGGTGTTAATTTTGTATCCTGCTACATTGCTGAATGAATTTATTATATTTAGTGGTTTGTTGTTTTACTATTTTTATTAATTTCAGAGAGGAAGGAAGAGGGAGGGAGAGAGAGAAAGAAATATCAATGATGAGAATCACTGATTGGCTGCCTCCTGCAGGACCCCTTATGGGGATCGAGTCTGCAACTCCCAGTCCGCAGGCTGATGCTCTCTGCAGTGAGCCAAACTGATGCCAGTCAGTCCAGTTTCTCCTCCTTATGTGTCCTGATCTGCCCCTCCCCGCCAGGCTAGCCTGGCCCTGGAGGACAGCTGAAGCCTGAGCTTGTAAGTTCAGTTCCTGGTGCTGCCATTATAAGAGGAGCAGCTGGGTCTCCTGCAACCTCTGTGTCACTCAGTTCCAGTCCGCACTGGTTTTTACAGCTTGTAGTTCTTACTGCCAGTAGGGACTTTTTTTCTCAGGTCTGGGATTCTGGTCTGGGCATTTGGTGTGGGACTGTGACCCCTTGCTCCTCCAGGTGACCTCTGCAGAGACGACCTCCCTCCCAATGAAAAGAGTGGCCCCCATGGGTACAGGACCAGCACCTTCTGTGCCTCCGCACCTCCTACCAGTCTCAGTGAGCTTTCTTCTTTACTTCTCTAGTCATAACACTTCCATTCAGCTAGCTTTCCAGAGGTTCTGGCTGATGGTTGTTCTGTATTTTAGTTGTAATTTGATGTGATTGTGGGAGGCGGCAAGGACAGGCTTTTGCCTACACTGCCATCTTGGATCTCCTGTTATGTAACTTTTCTGAATTCCATTCTTTATTCTTCTTTTATCTTCACCTGAATAGTGATAATATTTTTTTCCATTGATTTTTTTTTTTCTCCTTAGAGAAAGAGAGAAAGGGAGAGGCAGATAGAGAGAGAGAGAGAGAGAGAGAGAGAAACATCAACTGGTTTCCTCCCACATGTGTCCCCACTAAGAGGGGGGATTGAGCCTGAAACCCACGAACTTGCCCCTTACTGGGAATTGAACCCATGACCTTCCAGTGTACAGGCAGGCACTCTCAGCACTGAGTGACACGGGCCAGGGCTATTTATTTATTCTTTAAATATATTTTATTGATTTCAGAGAGGAAGAGGAGAGAGCAATAGAATCATGAATAATGAGAGAAAGTCATTGATCTGCTGCTTCCTGCACTCCCCCCCCCCCCCCCCCCACCCCACAGGCTGGCAACCTGTGCATGTCCCCTGACAAGGAATGGAGTTGTGATGTTTTAGGTCATGGGCCGATGCTCAATCACTGAGCCATACTGGGAAGCCTTTATTTCTTGATTTTAGAGACAGGAAGGGAGACAGAGAAAGAGAGGGAAACATTGATCTGCTTGTTCTAGCCATCTAAGCATTTATTGGCTGTGCCCTACGTGTACCCTGATTGGAGATCAAACCCACAACCTTGGTGCATCGGGACCACACAAACAGTTGAGCTACCTGGCCAGCGCTCTGAATTTGTTTATTAATTTCAGAAACTTATATGGGATCCTTTATATATATATATATATATATATATATATATATATATACACATACACATACACACACACACACACACACACACACATACATATCTATACATATCTATCTATCTATCTATCTATCTATCTATCTATCTATCTATAGCAATTGTGGAGATTTATTGAAGAACAAGTATGACTCCCATGTGGGGAGGAGGGAAGAGTCCCTCAGAATGGACTCCCACGTGGGGAGGGGGAAAGGGTCCCCCTCATATGGGATCTTGCCAAATTTCTTTATGGCGTGTCATTCGTCTCCTAACATCAACATCTCTTATGATGCTTTGTGGTTCATAAGAGATGTCTTATCTTTCATTTCTTTGAGGCTTGTTTTTTTTTTTTCTTTTTGCTTTAGTCCCAGCACCATTTATTGAAGAGACTGTCTTGACTCCATTGCATGTTCTTGCTTCCTTTGTCAAGTATTAATTGAGCATAGTGGTTTGGTTTGATTTCTGGGTTCTCTGTTCTATTCCATTGATCTATATGTCTGTTCTTGTGCCAGTACCAGACAGTTTTGAGAACAGTGGCTTTGTAATACAGCTTGATATCTGGTATTGAGATCCCACCTACTTTGTTCTTCTTTTTTCAGGATTGCTGCAGCTATTTGGGGGTCTTTTTTTTTTTTTATTCCAGATGAATTTTTGCAGAGTTAGTTGTAGATCGGTGAAATATGCCATTGGTATTTTAATGGGGAGTGCATTGAATCTATAGATTGCTTTGGGTAGTATGGACATTTTAATGATGTTGATTCTACCAATCCATGAACATGGTATGATCTTCCATCTGTTTACGTTTTCCTCTATCTCTTTTTCAGTGTCCTGTAGTTTTCAGAGTACAGGTCTTTTACCTCCTTAGTTAAGTTTATTCCTAGGTATCTTAATTTTTTTGGTTTAATGGTAAATGAGATTGTTTTATGGTCACTCTTTCTGTAAATTCACTATTGGTGTATAGATATGCCATTAATTTTTTGGCATTATTTTTGTACACTGCTACATTGCCAAATTCATTTATTAAGTCTAATAATTTTTTGATGGAGTCCTTAGGGTTTTCTAAGTACAATATCATGTCATCTGTGAATAAGGACAGTTTTACTTCCTTTTCAATTTGGATGCCTTTTATTTCTGATTGTCTGATCGCAACGGCTAGTACTTCCAGTACTATGTTGAACAGGAGTGGTGTAAGTGGGCATCCCTGTCTTGCTCCTGTTCTTAGGGAAAATGGTTTTAGTTTTTGCCCATTGAATATGTTCTTGGCTGTGGATTTGTCATATATGGCTTTTATTATGTTGATGTATGATCCTTCTATTCCCACGTTGCTGAGAGTTTTTATCAAGAAAGGGTGTTGGATTTTGTCAAATGCTTTTTCTGCATCAATTGATACGACTGTGTGGTTTTTATCTCTCAATTTGTTTATGTGATGTATCACATTTATTGATTTGCGGATATTGTACCATCCTTGCATCCCTGGGGTAAATCTTACTTGGTCGTGGTGTATGATCTTTCTGATCTACTGCTAAATCCAGTTTGCTAGAATTTTGTTGAGGATTTTGGCATCTATGTTCATGAGGGATATTGGCCTGTCATTCTCTTTCATTGTGCTGTCTTTATCTGGTTTTGGTATTAGGGTGATGCTGGCTTCATAGAATGAGTTTGAAAGTGTTCCTTCCTCTTTAATTTTTTTGTATAGTCTGAGGAGGATAGGTTTTAGTTCTTCCTTGAATGTTTGGTAAAACTCCCCTGTGAAACCGTCTGGCCCCAGGCTTTTGTTTGCCGGAAGCTTTTTGATGACTGCTTCAATTTCTTCCATGGTTATCAGCCTATTGAGAGTTTTTTATTCTTCCTGATTGAGTGTTGGAAGGTTGTATTTGTAGGAATATGTCCATTTCCTCCAGGTTGTCTAATTTTTTTGGAATAGAGTTGTTCATAGTATTTTTAAACAACCCTTGGTATTTCTGCGTGGGGTTTTTCTTTGAAGATTTGCATCATTTATCCCATACAATGGCTCAAATGGGAATTAAGGGGAAGAATCATTTGTGCATCACAGTAGAAACTCAACTTTATGAATGACACAGTGGACACACAGGCAGTCTTGCCTTGGTGAAGGGTCATTGGGGAGGAATTCATGGCTTGCCTTTGTTACATTCATAGCTAGAAACCCAGTGTTCGGTTAAAGTTGCCCATTCCTCACCCAGTTATGCTTGTATGTGCTTATTGTTGATATTTTGCCAACTAATCAGTTCTAATAGTGATCATTTTACTCGAATTCTCAGTCCACAGATAACCTTGACCGCTCTGGACTTTGCACCTCTGCCTCTTTCACAGGTCTCTCTTTACTACAAGCCAAAGTTGGTCCATGCCTGCAGCACCTTGGCGAGCATGCGTGTTATCATATTGACATTGAACATCATGTGCTCTAATGTAATTCATTTTTATGGCTTTGAGCAGCATTAAATTATTCTACACAACTCACATGGTCTGCATGTAAGGTCCTAAGGAAGCCGTTTGTGCAGGAACAATGAGTAGAGCCTTCCTCTCTTCTTTGTGTCCCATCCTGGGCTTCTGTCCCTCCATTGGTGAGATTTTCCTCATCGACTAACTTTTGGGGCCGCATTATGTATAAGAGCAATTTCCTCATAGTATACCTCACTTGTCCTGAAAATTATTCTATGGAATCATGTCTACTCATGACAGATAAACATTTGTGGTAAAGATATTCTGTTTTCATGAGGTCAGCATGTACTTCACCAGCGTTTCTTTTTGTTCAGGTTGCTGCTGTGGAGCAGAGAATGTGGAGACACCCACAGAAGAGAACATTTCTGTAAGAGTGTCACAGGCAAGGAATCCCAAGGTAGCCTTGTCTTCCCAGAAGAGCCACCCCTGTGAGAGGTGTGGGCTAGTCTTGGGAAACATTTTCCACTTGACTGAGCTGCAGGGAACACAGCACAGACAGATACTGTTGAGATGTGGGGCATGTGCAAAACGGTTTTACTTCCGTGTAAAATTTCACCAGCAGCATGTGAGAGAGAAGACTCTCATTATAGGTGTGGACAGGATCTCACGTGCAAACAGCTGCAATTTCAATGTGTCCCAGAATCATTTCACATGCGAGGAGATTGGGCAGGGTGATGTCCTTACTGAGTCAGGACATCTCCACCTAAAGGCTACTCAGACCAGGGACAGTTCAAGTGCTATTTCAACACGTGGGATGACACTTCAAAGGAGAAAAGATTATTACACAAGAGAAGATTGTAAGAAAGACATTAGTTGCAACCATACGTTTATTGTGGAAAAGGATGTCCATGCAGGAAGTCGGTGTTTTGTGTGCTCTGAATGTGGAAAATATGTTACCAAATTTTTTTGGTTTCATTATCAACAGCGACGTGACACTGGAGAAAGGCCTTATCAGTGCAGTGAATGTGGGAAAACTTTTACCACTAAGACCCACCTTCGTAGTCATCAGAGAGTTCATACTGGAGAAAAGCCTTATAAATGCAGTGAATGTGGGAAATCTTTTACTGCTAGCGCTACGCTTCAATATCATCAGAGAATTCACACTGGAGAAAAGCCTTATAAATGCAGTGAATGTGGGAAGTCTTTTACCACTAACACCAACCTTCGAAGTCATCAGAGAGTTCATACAGGAAAAAAGCCTTATAAATGCATTGAATGTGGGAAACCTTTTACCACTAAGGCCCACCTTTATAGTCATCAGAGAGTTCATACAGGAGAAAAGCCTTATAATTGCAGTGAATGTGGGAAATCTTTTACCACATGCACTGATCTTTGTCGTCATTTGAGAGTGCACACTGGAGAAAAGCCTTTTGTGTGTAGTGACTGTGGAAAATCTTTTAAAGGTAGCACTGGTCTCCAATATCATCAGAGAGTGCACACTGGAGAAAGACCTTATCACTGCAGTGAATGTGGGAAGTCTTTTATCACTAGCACTGAACTTCATTGTCATCAGAGAGTTCACACTGGAGAAAGGCCTTATGTGTGCAGTGAATGTGGAAAATCTTTTACAACTAGCTCTCACCTTCATTATCATAAGAGAGTTCACACTGGAGAAAAGCCTCATAAATGCAGTGAATGTGGAAAGTCTTTTACAACTAGCACTACTCTCCAATATCATCAGAGAGTTCACACAGGAGAAAAGCCTTATCAATGCAGTGAATGTGGGAAGTCTTTTAACACTAGAACTGAACTTCATTGTCATCAGAGAGTTCACACTGGAGAAAGGCCTTATGAGTGCAGTGAATGTGGAAAGTCTTTTACAACTAACTCTAACCTTCATAGTCATCAGAAAGTTCACACTGGAGTAAGGCCATATAAATGCAGTGAATGTGGAAAATCATTTACAACTAGCTGTCACCTTCATTATCATAAGAGAGTTCATACAGGTGAAAAGCCTTATCAATGCAGTGAATGTGAGAAAACTTTTACCAATAACTCTAATCTTCGCAGTCATCAGAGAGTTCACACTGGAGAAAAGCCTTATCAATGCAGTGAATGTGGAAAATCTTTTACCACTAGCACCCACCTTCGTAGTCATCAGAGAGTTCATACAGGAGAGAAGCCTTATAAATGCAGTGATTGTGGGAAATCTTTTAGAAGTAGCAAAGGTCTTCAATATCATCAGAGAGCTCACACTGGAGAAAGCCGCTCTGAGTGCAATTAATGTGATACATTTCTCAGCTAAATTTGTAAATTCTCTGTACACAAAAGAGTCCAAATGTGAAAATTTTCTTATATGTGTAGGAAATGTTGCTTCTTAGATAGAAATTAACAGTTGTATAAGAAAATATGTGAAGTCTCAGTCAGAATTATAATTCATACATTTAATCACCTACATTATGTAACGTCCCCTCAACTGTTTTTGTTATTCTGTTTGTTAGTATTTATGTTGGAACCATATGTATCTATGTTGTACTTTCTAACATACAGAGATGTCTTGCCAGGTCTATGTCAGTATATAATTCTGTTGCTGAAGGTATTTGACCTGAACCACCTATAAGGTCTCTGCCGATGGCATCAGTCACCATCCTCATGTTCCCAGGGAAGCTAACTCTGTTGTCTAATTTGTTGAAGAAAATTAGGAATACCTGAGCCCTTAGTTCTTACTTGTTTCCCTGTCTTGAGTTGCCATATAGGACTGATTGCTGTTGGCCACATTAAACATAAGGTTGGAGAACTGCCATTTTCAAGGACACACATTCCCTAGATGCCAGTGATGAATTTATTGAGTGCCTACGTCATCAATGGGAGAATTGCCAGTTTCAGATTTCTTTCTTTGCAAAATAATGACGGCTTTTTCCTAAGACTTCTTTAATGTTGGGTCTTCTATTGACTCTATGGGTTAATTTATAAGGAGATCTGGGCTCTCCTGGCATGATGATGTGAAAAACTTTTATGCGGTCTCAAACATTTTTGCCCTTGGGTGAAGACTATGGTGCAGAAATTAGCTCAGCAGTGTTTGCCAAATTTACGTTGCTGCCCATAGTTTTCTTTTTCTTTCTTTTTTTTTTTTTTTTGAATCTTTTTTAATGAAACAAGATTACAATTGTTTCTCCTTTTTCCCCACATATCTCCCCACCACCCAGTTCCCACCCCCCCCTCTGCCCCTACCTCCCCCCCGCTGTCCTTATCCATAGGTGTATGATTTTTGTCCAGTCTCTTCCCATACTCTCCACACAGACACCCCTTTCCCCCTGAGAATTATCAATCCACTCCCATTCTATGCCTCTGATTCTATTAAGTTCACCAGTTTATTCTGTTCCTCAGATTTTTAATTCACTTGACTTTTAGATTCACTTGTTGATAGATATGTATTTGTTGTTCATAAAATACCTTTCAGCATTTCATATAATACTGGTTTGGTGGTGATGAACTCCTTTAGCTTTTTCTTATCTGTGAAGCTCTTTATCTGCCCTTCAATTCTGAATGATAACTTTGCTGGGTAGAGTAGTCTTGGTTGTAGGTTCCTGCTATTCATCACTTTGAATATTTCTTGCCACTCCCGTCTGGCCTGCATGGTTTCTGTTGAGAAATTAGCTGATAATCGTTTGGGAGCTCGCTTGTAGGTAACGAACTGTTTTTCTCTTGCTGCTTGTAAGATTCTCTCTTTGTCTTTTGCTCTTGGCATTTTAATTATGATGTGTCTTGGTGTGGTCCTCTTTGGATTCCTTTTGTATGGGGTTCTGTGCGCTTCCTGGACTTGTAAGTCTATTTCTTTCATCAGGTGGGGGAAGTTTTCGTTCATTATTTCTTCAAATAGGTTTTCAGGATCTTGCTCTCTCTCTTCTTCTGGTACCCCCATAATTCTGATGTTGGTTAGCTTGAAGTTGTCCCAGAGGCTTCTTACACTATCTTCAACTTTCTGAATTCTCTTCTCTTCATGCTTCTCTGGAGGAGTGTCCTTGGCCTCTTTGTATTCCAAATCTTTGAGTTGATTCTTGCAATCCTCTAGTCTGCTTTTGGGTATGTTTAATTTCTAGTTGGTCCTTTTTCATATCCTCGAGGGTCTCATTGAATTTATCGGCCTTTTCCATGAAATTCTTGAAAAACCTTATAACCGTGGTTTTGAACTCTATGTCCAGTCGCTTGTTCTCCTCCATTTCTTTGGTTTGTGATCTGTTTCCTTGCCTTCTCATATTCTCTGCTTCCCTGAGTTGGTAGGGTAGCTTTGTGTACTAGGTGTCCTATTGGTTCAATGGGTCAGCCTCCCAGTTACTTGAGATGGACACTTTTGGTGTACCCTTGTGTACTGTGTGTCCCCCAGGAGGAGCTACAGCAAGAACTAGTTTTCTCTTCTTTGCTTGGGCGGTTTTAGAGCAATCTGACTGGAGCTGTAGTTTATTTGGTTAAGCTGCCACAGAACAGGCCATTTATATGCAAAAGCCGCTGTGTGGAGCCTGGGCGGGTTTGTAGAATGTGCAGGGCGGGGTCTCAGGGCGTCACTAGGCTAGGGCGTGGCCATCGGCGATGGCTGCCGTCAGCCTTCTCTGCCTTTCCACTTTTCCAAGTCCCTGTGCTCCGCGCTGCAGCGTAGTAAACAATGATTGCTGGGCGCACCACTGCAAAAAAGTCACTCTCACTTTCCGACCCGATGGCTGAGAGTCCAGCTTCTCCCCGTAGGTGTCTGGGTCCCCCGAGTGTCCCCAGAAACTGGATTTCAGAGTGATTGGGAGCTTGTCTCCCTGCGGGTTAAAGAAAAGCGGCGCACCCAGTCGCCCGCCGCCAGCCTGATTTGCGCGCCTCCGTACCTCACTCAGCTTTTCAGCGATTGTGCTCCTTTCTCTTCTTAGTTGTAAATCTTCCACTCAGCCAGCTTTCCCGTGGTTCTGGGTGGTAGACGTTTTGTCATTTAGTTGTATTTTTGAAATTGTTGTATGAGGCAGCAGATTAGTTGTTTATGCCGCCATCTTGGTTCCTCTCTGCCTGTAGTTTTCCAGGAAACACTGTGGACTCTCTTGTCCTCATGTGAAGATGGATGCTTTGAGACACAGAGATTACTCCAAAGAGGTGGTAGCTGTGACAACCTCATGTATATCTGGGAGCAGCGTGAATTTTTTCTTGTTTTCAAGGGATGCTAAGACATTTGAAGGGAACCTCCTGCCCAGGTCTTGCAGAGGGCCATGTGCCCTGATACCTTTAATTCCATGGGTGATGGTCACTGGTTGGAGGACCATTACAGTGAGGGGAACCCCTTTCACTGCAGAAACACTGACCTAATTGTTGTTGGACCGGGCTGCAGCCCATTAGATGGAATGGTCTTCATCTAAACCTGCATGCAGAATTTTTTTTTAGGAAAAACAACAGGTACTGTGTGTACACAGATCTGAGAAATGTGTTGTTGTTTTTTTTATCTCAACAATAAATATTTATTAAATTTAAAAAACAATGCTAAGGAGAGGTGGAACTTAAGTGCCAGTTTATTTTTATTTTTTAAATATATTTTATTGATTTTTTACAGAGAGGAAGAGAGAGGGATAGAGAGTTAGAAACATCGATGAGAGAGAAACATCGATCAGCTGCCTCTTGCACACCCCCTACTGGGGATGTGCCCGCAACCAAGGTACATGCCCTTGACCGGAATCGAACCTGGGACCCTTGAGTCCGCAGGCCGACGCTCTACCCACTGAGCCAAACTGGTTTCGGCTTAAGTGCCAGTTTATTCTTTGGAGTCCTCAACTATCAGGTTAACAGAGTGCTGGATAAAGGCCAGCTTTGTTTGCACTTGCTGTTTAGTATCTTTCATGAGCTTTTTGTGGAATTCAGCCAATTCCTCTTTAAATGCTTTAATTTCTCTGGCAACATGCTGTTCTTTGTTTAAGCCTGCCACATTCTGTGTGTACTGCTTATGTGCAGCTTTCATTGCTTGCAGGATCTGCTTTAGCCTTTTTCTAACTTTTTGAAAAAACTTTTGTTGCTCTAAAAACGCCTCCTTAAAGTTTTGCTCTGATAATGTGAGGGTCTTCTCAGCTCTCTCCTACTCTTCAAAAAAGTCTTTAGTTGATTAAAACATTCCTCAAGAGGCTTCTCCCTTAGGTCCTGCCTCTCGCTGTAGCCGTCTCCAAGCTTCTGGGAAATGGTTTCCACGCAAGCATTGGCTTCCATGAATAGTTCTTTTTCCTTCGTGAGAAGAGACCTTTTCATACCACCTGTGTGATCGTCCAGGATTTCCCCCAATTCCTCACTCGATATTCTGTCCTCAAGGTCAAAAGGAGAACTGTCTTCCTGATCCTCCAACAGGGGCTCCAACTCTCTGTTCATGTCCTTCTTATGACGCACTGTCATTGTTAGAGTAATAATGATAAGAATAATATAGAATAAGTATCAAAATGTGGAATTACAGTGTGATATTAAAATATGATGTTAAAAAGTATTGAATGTAATGTAAACAGGTTGATTAAACACCCCTGAGTGGCCTGTATGCAGGAAAAAAAAAAGAAGTAAAGTGATCTGTTCCCCATATGTAAAACCAGATATGCAAGGCTCCTGGGACCCGCTGATAAGATACACTGAAGATGCCCATCTAGGCACATAAAAAGAGGAAGCACCAGAGGAAGATCAGAGAGGCTGCTCTGCTCCTCCACAGACGGTCACTCTCCACCCCGCTTCCTGCAAAATGCCCAAGCTCTGCCGTGGACTGTGAGTCCAAACAGTGAGCCGGAAACTGAGGCCTCAAGCAAGACGCCGAGCCGCAGCTACAACATCCAACGTCCAGTGTGTGTGTCTGTCGGCGCGGATCCCCGGGTGACCTGCCGAGGTCTGGAAACCACCAGGACTCTGGTAAATAAACTGTATGTGATTCGTGCATTGCATGTCTGCTCCTGTGTAATTTATGCTCGGTCAATATTAAGTAAGTACCTTGGGTCGTACGTGTCAGTTTAGAGACTGGCTGAGGCACCCTTGGTCGCCTGTGCTTACGTCCCTGAAGGAGAAATTGGGACAGTCATCGGGTCGTGTCCCGGGGTAGTCACGGGTCTCCTGAGCCTCCTGAGTGTTCCTCGGGCGGGGGCTCCCCGCGGAGAGTAGATGGGCTTTGGGGGTGCCTTCTTCATGTCACGGCTCAGATCTGAGGAATGTTTATCTTCGGTGGAGTGGTCATTGTCATTGTATATAATCGAGGTTTTGTGGCTCCTGTAGCTTCTCAGGTGTTCCCATCAGAACCATTGGTGCTCTGGCAGCAAAACTAAGGGGAAAACAAAGGGTGCCTTTTGTCCAGGGCTGTGGCTTTTGTGAGCCAGTCAGCATTCCAGTGGGTTTGGGTGAAAGTTCTTCATTGTTTGTTGCATTTCCTGTCACTGAGATGAGACTCACCCGGAGAGCATAAGAAGGTAGATTGAATATAGAGTTGCCAAACCTGTTGTTCCAAAATAGGTGAACGTACATTTGTTTTATCTGGAACCATTGTTAACAGCTGTGATGAGTAAATTGCATGTGTTAAGTATAGTGTTTCATAAATCTTGACATGTTCTTGAAACTTTAACCATGATTATACTCATAATACTGACCATATCTGTCACTGTGCAGTTGCTTCCTGACCTCATTTAATCTCTCTGTTCTTCACAGCTTTCCTAGTAACTATGGATTTACATTCCATTTTAATAGAGAACTTTGCTTTTTCTAAGTATTTTTCTGCTTTAACTTATATTTTATAAGTTCTTGGAGATTTATTAAAGATATATTAGTAACTCATCTGTGTTTTTTTTTTTTTGATAGATATTCTCTTTGTTGTTTTTGTCGATCCACATGAGAATATTTTCCCATTTATTTTTAGGGAGAGTGAAAAAGACAGTGAAAGACAGAGAGAAACATCGATGTGAGAGAAACACATCAGTTGGTTGCCTCCTTCATCAGTTGTGACCAGGGCCCGGCAGGGAAGGAGTCTTCATCCAAGGTGTGTGCCTTTGCTGGAATCGAACCTGGGACCCTTTGGTCTGCAGGCCTATGCTCTGTCCAGAGCCAAACCAGCTAGGGCTCTGGTAGATATTCTTTGAGTATATCACCATCATGTCCATTTTAATAAATATTTGGTCATTGCTAATAAAGCTGGTACAAACATTTCTGTATTATTCTTTATGTGGATATAAGCGTTATGTACCTTTGTCAGTCGGACATCCCCCGAGGGCTCCCGGAGTGTGAGAGGTCACAGGCCATGCTGAGGGATCCACCCTGAGTGTATGAATTTCATGAATGGGGCCTCTACTTCAAAGATATTGTGTAATTTTGAAATTCTACCTCACTGTAGTTTGATTGTATTTTCTGTAAAAATTTATGGTGAGCCTTTTCTCAGAAGTCTTAAATGCTTTTTTTTTTTTTTTTTTTTTGGTATTTGAATATATTTTAACATTTTTTTCCTTTATAATAAATATTTTATCTTTTTTTTAATGAATCTTTATTATTCAGATTACAATTGTTTCTCCTTTTTCCCCACATATCTCCCCACCACCCAGTTCCTACCCCCCCCTTCCCTTACCTCCCCCCCCCCGTCCTTATCCATAGGTGTATGATTTTTGTCCAGTCTCTTCCCATACTCCCCACACAGACACCCCTTTCCCCCTGAGAATTATCAATCCACTCCCATTCTATGCCTGATTCTATTAAGTTCACCAGTTTATTCTGTTCCTCAGATTTTTAATTCACTTGACTTTTAGATTCACTTGTTGATAGATATGTATTTGTTGTTCATAATTTTTATCTTTCTTCTTCTTTTTCCTCTTTTTAAAGAATACCTTTCAGCATTTCATATAATGCTGGTTTGGTGGTGATGAACTCCTTTAGCTTTTTCTTATCTGTGAAGCTCTTTATCTGCCCTTCAATTCTGAATGATAACTTTGCTGGGTAGAGTAGTCTTGGTTGTAGGTTCCTGCTATTCATCACTTTGAATATTTCTTGCCACTCCCGTCTGGCCTGCATGGTTTCTGTTGAGAAATTAGCTGATAATCGTATGGGAGCTCCCTTGTAGGTAACTAACTGTTTTTCTCTTGCTGCTTGTAAGATTCTCTCTTTGTCTTTTGCTCTTGGCATTTTAATTATGATGTGTCTTGGTGTGGTCCTCTTTGGATTCCTTTTGTTTGGGGTTCTGTGCGCTTCCTGGACTAGTAAGTCTATTTCTTTCATCAGGTGGGGGAAGTTTTCGTTCATTATTTCTTCAAATAGGTTTTCAGCATCTTGCTCTCTCTCTTCTTCTGGTACCCCCATAATTCTGATGTTGGTTCGCTTGAAGTTGTCCCAGAGGCTTCTTACACTATCTTCAACTTTCTGAATTCTCTTCTCTTCATGCTTCTCTGGAGGAGTGTCCTTGGCCTCTTTGTATTCTAAATCTTTGAGTTGATTTTTGCAATCCTCTAGTCTGCTTTTGGGTCTCTGTATAATATTTTTTATCTCAGTCAGTGTATGTTTAATTTCTAGTTGGTCCTCATTGAATTTATCGGCCTTTTCCATGAAATTCTTGAAAAACCTTATAACCGTGGTTTTGAACTCTATGTCCAGTCGCTTGTTCTCCTCCATTTCTTTGGTTTGTGATCTGTTTCCTTGCCTTCTCATATTCTCTGCTTCCCTAAGTTGGTAGGGTAGTTTTGTGTACTAGGTGTCCTATTGGTTCAACGGGTCAGCCTCCCAGTTACCTGAGGTGGACACTCTTGGTGTACCCTTGTGTACTGTGTGTCCCCCAGCAGGAGCTACAGCAAGGGCTAGTTTTCTCCTCCTTTGCTTGGGCGGTTTTGGAGCAGTCTGACTGGAGCTGCAGTTAATTTGGTTAAGCTGCTCCAGAACAGGCCATTTATATGCAAAAGCCGCTGTGTGGAGCCTGGGCGGGTTTGTAGAATGTGCGGGGCGGGGTCTCAGGGCTGGGTGGGGTCCCAGGGCGTCACTAGGCTGGGGCGTGGCCACCAGCGATGGCTGCCGTCAGCCGTCTCTGCCTTTCCACGTTTCCAAGTCCCTGCGCCCCGCGCTCCAGCACAGTAAACAATGATTGCTGGGCGCACCACTGCAAAAAAAGTCACTCTCACTTTCCGACCCGATGGCCGAGAGTCCAGCTTCTCCCCGTAGGTGCCTGGGTCCCCCGAGTGTCCCCAGAAACTGGATTTCAGAGTGATCGGGAGCTTGTCTCCCTGCGGGTTGAAGAAAAGCCGCGCACCCAGCCGCCCGCCGCCGGCCCGATTCGCGTGCCTCCGTACCTCAGCTTTTCAGCGATTGTGCTTCTTTCTCTTCTTAGTTGTAAATCTTCCACTCAGCCAGCTTTCCCGTGGTTCTGGGTGGTAGACGTTTTTGTCTTTTAGTTGTATTTTTGAAATTGTTGTGTGAGGCAGCAGATTAGTTGTTTAACTATGCCGCCATCTTGGATCCTCTCTGCCCATAGTTTTCCAGGAAACACTGTGGACTCTCTTGTCCTCATGTGAAGATGGATGCTTTGAGACACAGAGATTACTCCAAAGAGGTGGTAGCTGTGACAACCTCATGTATATCTGGGAGCAGCGTGAATTTTTTCTTGTTTTCAAGGGATGCTAAGACATTTGAAGGGAACCTCCTGCCCAGGTCTTGCAGAGGGCCATGTGCCCTGATACCTTTAATTCCATGGGTGATGGTCACTGGTTGGAGGACCATTACAGTGAGGGGAACCCCTTTCACTGCAGAAACACTGACCTAATTGTTGTTGGACCGGGCTGCAGCCCATTAGATGGAATGGTCCTATCTAAACCTGGATGCAGAATTTTTTTTTTAGGAAAAACTACAGGAACTGTGTGTACACAGATCTGAGAAATGTGTTGTTGTTTTTTTTATCTCAACAATAAATATTTATTAAATTTAAAAAACAATGCTAAGGAGAGGTGGAACTTAAGTGCCAGTTTATTTTTATTTTTTTAAATATATTTTATTGATTTTTTAGAGAGAGGAAGAGAGAGGGATAGAGAGTTAGAAACATCGATGAGAGAGAAACATTGATCAGCTGCCTCTTGCACACCCCCTACTGGGGATGTGCCCGCAACCAAGGTACATGCCCTTGACCGGAATCGAACCTGGGACCCTTGAGTCCGCAGGCCGACGCTCTACCCACTGAGCCAAACTGGTTTCGGCTTAAGTGCCAGTTTATTCTTTGGAGTCCTCAACTATCAGGTTAACAGAGTGCTGGATAAAGGCCAGCTTTGTTTGCACTTGCTGTTTAGTATCTTTCATGAGCTTTTTGTGGAATTCAGCCAATTCCTCTTTAAATGCTTTAATTTCTCTGGCAACATGCTGTTCTTTGTTTAAGCCTGCCACATTCTGTGTGTACTGCTTATGTGCAGCTTTCATTGCTTGCAGGATCTGCTTTAGCCTTTTTCTAACTTTTTGAAAAAACTTTTGTTGCTCTAAAAACGCCTCCTTAAAGTTTTGCTCTGATAATGTGAGGGTCTTCTCAGCTCTCTCCTACTCTTCAAAAAAGTCTTTAGTTGATTAAAACATTCCTCAAGAGGCTTCTCCCTTAGGTCCTGCCTCTCGCTGTAGCCGTCTCCAAGCTTCTGGGAAATGGTTTCCACGCAAGCATTGGCTTCCATGAATAGTTCTTTTTCCTTCGTGAGAAGAGACCTTTTCATACCACCTGTGTGATCGTCCAGGATTTCCCCCAATTCCTCACTCGATATTCTGTCCTCAAGGTCAAAAGGAGAACTGTCTTCCTGATCCTCCAACAGGGGCTCCAACTCTCTGTTCATGTCCTTCTTATGACGCACTGTCATTGTTAGAGTAATAATGATAAGAATAATATAGAATAAGTATCAAAATGTGGAATTACAGTGTGATATTAAAATATGATGTTAAAAAGTATTGAATGTAATGTAAACAGGTTGATTAAACACCCCTGAGTGGCCTGTATGCAGGAAAAAAAAAGAAGTAAAGTGATCTGTTCCCCATATGTAAAACCAGATATGCAAGGCTCCTGGGACCCGCTGATAAGATACACTGAAGATGCCCATCTAGGCACATAAAAAGAGGAAGCACCAGAGGAAGATCAGAGAGGCTGCTCTGCTCCTCCACAGACGGTCACTCTCCACCCCGCTTCCTGCAAAATGCCCAAGCTCTGCCGTGGACTGTGAGTCCAAACAGTGAGCCGGAAACTGAGGCCTCAAGCAAGACGCCGAGCCGCAGCTACAACATCCAACGTCCAGTGTGTGTGTCTGTCGGCGCGGATCCCCGGGTGACCTGCCGAGGTCTGGAAACCACCAGGACTCTGGTAAATAAACTGTATGTGATTCGTGCATTGCATGTCTGCTCCTGTGTAATTTATGCTCGGTCAATAGTAAGTAAGTACCTTGGGTCGTACGTGTCAGTTTAGAGACTGGCTGAGGCACCCTTGGTCGCCTGTGCTTACGTCCCTGAAGGAGAAATTGGGACAGTCATCGGGTCGTGTCCCGGGGTAGTCACGGGTCTCCTGAGCCTCCTGAGTGTTCCTCGGGCGGGGGCTCCCCGCGGAGAGTAGATGGGCTTTGGGGGTGCCTTCTTCATGTCACGGCTCAGATCTGAGGAATGTTTATCTTCGGTGGAGTGGTCATTGTCATTGTATATAATCGAGGTTTTGTGGCTCCTGTAGCTTCTCAGGTGTTCCCATCAGAACCATTGGTGCTCTGGCAGCAAAACTAAGGGGAAAACAAAGGGTGCCTTTTGTCCAGGGCTGTGGCTTTTGTGAGCCAGTCAGCATTCCAGTGGGTTTGGGTGAAAGTTCTTCATTGTTTGTTGCATTTCCTGTCACTGAGATGAGACTCACCCGGAGAGCATAAGAAGGTGGATTGAATATAGAGTTGCCAAACCTGTTGTTCCAAAATAGGTGAACGTACATTTGTTTTATCTTGAACCATTGTTAACAGCTGTGATGAGTAAATTGCATGTGTTAAGTATAGTGTTTCATAAATCTTGACATGTGCATGAAACTGAAACCATCATTATACTCATAATACTGACCATATCTGTCACTGTGCAGTTGCTTCCTGACCTCATTTAATCTCTCTGTTCTTCACAGCTTTCCTAGTAACTATGGATTTACATTCCATTTTAATAGAGAACTTTGCTTTTTCTAAGTATTTTTCTGCTTTAACTTATATTTTATAAGTTCTTGGAGATTTATTAAAGATATATTAGTAACTCATCTGTGTGTGTTTTTTTTTGATAGATATTCTCTTTGTTGTTTTTGTCGATCCACATGAGAATATTTTCCCATTTATTTTTAGGGAGAGTGAAAAAGACAGTGAAAGACAGAGAGAAATATCGATGTGAGAGAAACACATCAGTTGGTTGCCTCCTTCATCAGTTGTGACCAGAGCCTGGCTGGGAAGGAGTGTTCATTCAAGGTATATGCCTTTGACTGGAATCGAACCTGGGACCCTTTGGTCTGCAGGCCTATGCTCTGTCCAGAGCCAAACCAGCTAGGGCTCTGGTAGATATTCTTTGAGTATATCACCATCATGTCCATTTTAATAAATATTTGGTCATTGCTAATAAAGCTGGTACACACATTTCTGTATTATTCTTTATGTGGATATAAGCGTTATGTACCTTTGTCAGTCGGACATCCCCCGAGGGCTCCCGGAGTGTGAGAGGTCACAGGCCATGCTGAGGGATCCACCCTGAGTGTATGAATTTCATGAATGGGGCCTCTACTTCAAAGATATTGTGTAATTTTGAAATTCTACCTCACTGTAGTTTGATTGTATTTTCTGTAAAAATTTATCGTGAGCCTTTTCTCAGAAGTCTTAAATGCTTTTTTTTTTTTTTTTTTTTTTTTTGTATTTGAATATGTTTTAACATGTTTTTCCTTTATAATAAATATTTTATTTGATTTTTTAAAACATTTTCATTGATATCATAGAGCAAGGGAAAGAGAGGAAGAGATACGTACATGCATTTTGAGAGCACAGCTGGCATGGCTCAGTGGTTCCATGTGGACCTTTGAACCAGGAGGTCACGGTTTCATTCACAGTCCGAGATTATGCCTGTGCCCTGGCTAGATCCACAGTGTGCGGCATGCAGGAGGCACCCGATCAATGATTCTCTCTGAGCATTGACTTTTCTCTGTGTCTCCCTGTCCACTGGCAACTCCAGCCTCTCCTGCAGAGACATTCCCAGGTCAGGCACTTCTCATTTCCCAGTGCCCCCAAGCACCTTGTCTTTGCGTGCATTTTGGTAAGAAACGGGACCTACAGGAAGCCACTGACTGCTGCAGGGAGGCAGGTGCTGTGGGCACTCAGGTCTCATTGTGGTGCCCCACCTGGGAATCTCCAGCAGAATCCCTGAACTCCCTGAATCTCAGTTGGCTGAATGTGACATGCAGATGATTGATGGCGCTTACTCTGGCCTCCCAAGTTCAATAAATGAATCAAGCTAAGTACTTGTTGCCAGGATTCCAGGGTTGGATTTCTGAGCATTTTCTCTTTTCAATTCTCACAACAACCTAGACATGTGTAAACTCATATCAAATTGCTGAAAAAAATCAGTATCTGAGAAATGAAGTCAGCTCCCCAAGTTTACACCCCAGACAAGTGTCAGATTCACGGGGCTGGATTTTAACCATTATTTTCTCAGCGTCAGACACAGTCTCTACCACTGATGAGCAGCCCTCACTGGAGCAGGTGCAGCATGAGGACCAGGGTGGCTCAGCTGCAGCTCCTGTCTCCATGGTTGCAGTTATGCGTTTCCTCCCATTCCCTTTACATCTCAGAGCTCTTACCCTGGACATCCTCAGGTTCAGGGGAACGCCATCATTTCTCAGCTGCAGTGGTTTCTCCAGGGGACCTTCTCTCAGAGTGAGCTGCTGTTTGTCTGCCTCCCCTTTGATCCCAGCACAGAGTTTGACCCTCAGGAGACCTCGGTAATTAGGGCTGGGCCTCTGCACCTGTGCCCACATGTTGGGTGTCATGCTGTGATCCCATCCACTGTGATGAATTTCATGCCTCAATTTGACCCTTCACATGATGCTCCTATGTGGCACTGACATTCACCCTGCAGGAGTGGATACACTTGGACATGAATTTGGGGACCAAATATTCTGAAGTGATCCTAGTCTCATTGGATGGGTGCTCACCTCTTATTCATGCATAGGACCCACTGCCCATGTGCTTCTGTCCCATATATCCCTACTGGCTGAATGAGACAATGGCTCTCACCATTTTTTCTCTGCAGCCCAGATCAGGTTCTGAAACTGGTCTCCCAGTCTCCTGTGTCTGCACCCTGGGTCTTTGGGTTGGAACAGATTCCTTTTGAGTATAAGCTGTCACTGCAGTGCACAGCACCCTGGGCCACAACTGAGGTCCTTACTGTACTTTTCCTGACCATCTACCCTACCTGACTCTCCACACACCACATTTTCTGACTGTAGGTGAAGGTGGCCTTTCAGATGATGGTGTTTGCCATTTTGGCCAGTTACTCTGTTTTTCTGAGTCATTTCCATGTATACAGCAGGTATACATGTCAATAACGTTTTTATGGTTTCCCCCTGTTAACCTATATTTGTAATCAAATTTATTGATTTCAGAGAAGAAGGAAGAGGGAGAGAGAGAGAGAAACAGCAATGATAAGAATCATTGATCGGCTGCCTGCTGCATGCCCCCAGTGGGAATTGACCCCGCAATCCAGGCATGTACACTTGACCAGAATCGATTCCGGGACATCTCGGTCCTTAGGCCGATGCTCTATCCACTGAGCAATACCAGCCAGGGCTGTATCACAATTTTGAATCCACTCATCAATTGATGGACACTTGGGCTGTTTCCACATCTTTGCTATTGTAAATTGTGCTGCTATGAACATAAGGGTGCATACATTTTATCTGATTGTTTCAGGTGTCTTATGATATATTTCAAGAAGTATAATCACTAGATCAAATGGCAGTTCCATACTAAATTTTTTGAGGAAAGTCCAGACTGATTTCCATCATGGCTGCACCAGTTTGCATTCCCACCAGCAGTGTACTAGGGTTCCCTTTTTCCCACATCCTCCCCAGCACTTGTCTTTTGTTG
Organism: Eptesicus fuscus; assembly: GCF_027574615.1. Taxonomy (NCBI): domain Eukaryota; kingdom Metazoa; phylum Chordata; class Mammalia; order Chiroptera; family Vespertilionidae; genus Eptesicus; species Eptesicus fuscus. The sequence continues at coordinate 45,280,316 of NC_072493.1, forward strand.
ATTTGCTGATGGCAGCCATTCTGACAGTGGTGGGTGATACCGAATTGTTGCTTTAATTGGCATCTCTCTGATGATCAGTGACTTTGAGCATTTTTTTCAAATGTCTCTTGTCCATCTTATCCACACTGCAACCTAGGAAAACCTGGCACTTCCGATGGAATCAGAAGCAGATGTTCTAAAGGATGAGAGCCTGTTTTGTGACATTAAATTTGTGCTATGGATTCAATGGAGGCAGGTTAAAGCCAGTTAGAGACTGGAGCAAACTCCCCCAGCTACAGTTGGCCTGAAGGAGACACAGCCAAAAGTCCTGAATGAAGAAACCTTCAGGAAGAGCAGGTCCTGGAGAAAGATACGCAAAATCAGCAGCAAAGGGAAGCCAGGAAGGTCCCCCAGAAACAAACTTAGCCTAGACATCACCTCCCCTGAATGCGCTGGAGGGCACTGAGTATACTTGGTGTGTTCTTGGGTTATTTGCCCCTAATCCATTCCTGGAGTCAGCAGAGAAATACTGGATCCTGACCTCGGAGCCTAGAAACTACATTACCCAGAAGGCCCTGTATGGAATGCCACCAGGCTGAGCCAATGGAAGCTCAGAAAAGGCGGTTTCCTTTGTCCATTTCTGAGGTCGGTTTTGTCCTCTGTCAGGTCTGTCAGGCGGTCAGGAGCTCCTGGTCGCAGGGTCCCGTGGAGAAGGCAGGAGAGGGGTGTTCCCCGCCTCACAGCCCATGGGGGGCGCCTGCAGGGCGCTCACAGCTCACACTTGGGGTTGAAGCTCCCAGTCGCTCCCTGGACCGCGCCGGGCCTCGGACCGGCACCGCCATTCCCTGGGCGGCTGCTGCTCCCGCCGCTCCCGCCCCGCTCGGCCCCCAGAGAGCAATGGCGGTGCCCGCGCTGAGGAGCTTCTCTGAGGTGAGTTCCTGTCCCCCAGGCCCTCACCGCCTCCTCACACCGAACAGGGCCGCCCGGGTGCGGGCGCCTGTCACGTCCTGCAGCTCAGTCCGCGTGGAGGACCGTGAGGAAGGCGGAGGGGAGAGGAGCGTTGTGGCTTCTGAGGCACAGCCAGTGCAGGGCGGAGAGGACAGGGTGACTGGCATCTGAGGTTCCCTGAGGGTGTGGGCTGTGAGGATTGGCGGACAGATCAGAGGCTGCAGGGAGGACGGCACAGCCTCATCGGGGCTTTCCCGGCTGTGGGGTCCATCAGGGGTCTGGGGTGGTTCTGGATCCCCCTGTTAGACAAGCTCTCTGTAGATCCATTTGCCAAGTTCATAGGTGAGTGCAGCAAGATCCAGTGTCATTGGAGCAGGAAGGGGGCAGAGCAGAGGCATTAACTTGGGGACTGAAGATGGGAAGAGGTTAAAGGTTACCCAGTGGTGTGCACATCTGGAGGAAGTGTGAGCTGATGGTCCCCGGAACCTGGTGTGGGGACTTAAAGGCGAAGCATAAACCCAGGCGTGGCTGTGTCTTGGAGGCATGATCTAGGGGACTGCAGAGGAATTGCTTGGCGGGAAGGCTGGGGCCCTGCAGGCATCGCCCAGACCTTCAATGGCATTGCCCTCCTCCCCTCCCCCAATCCTTCCCACCCAACCCAGCTGCTCTGCTGAGGGCAATCCCAGTGAGTAATGGGACTGTGATGAGAGATCAGCCTGCACTGGCATTAGGGCCTGGTGTCCACACTAACCGGGTGCCCTGGAGGAGGTTGAGGGGGGGCAAGGTGTGTAAGGAGTAGGAGTGGGGGTTCTCAGAGATACAGCTCTGGTGTCAATTGTCTCCATTCTGACAGGTTGGCGTGACCTTTGAGGACATTGCCCTGTACTTCTCCAGGGAGGAATGGAGCCTCCTTGATGAGGGTCAGAGACAGCTGTACCTGAATGTGATGCTGGAGAACTTTGAACTTGTATCCTCGCTGGGTAAGATCCTCACTGTCATCAGTGACCTGGACTTGGCTTTGGGATTTGCCAGGCCCCATCTCCCAGGGTGTGCTCTGTCCTCCCATGTAGACTGTGGTTCTGCTTGATTTTCCAGTTTCCTGGGTAGTTGCTGTCCTGGGGAGGGTGGGTCTGTTTCCGCTGCTCCCTTCTTTCCTGAAGTCCCAGTTCTCCCCGCTGTACTACGTTCACAGGGAAGGACTTGGTAGTGTTGCATGAAGCCTAAGGGATTCTACCTTGATTAGTGAGGAAAACATCTATAATAATAAAAGTGTAATATGCTAATTAGACTGGACAGCCAAATCACCTTCTGGAGGAATGACATCCTTCCAAACAAAGCCACCAGGGCTGAGTCATAGATTGTTAGGGGTGATCAGGCAGGCAGGCGAGCAGTTAACACTTTAACTGCCCAGCCTGTTTTGTCTTCCAGATGGAAAGTATAATGTCACTCACCGGTGACTGACATGATGCTTAACATGTTAAGGGCGATCAGGCAGGCAGGCAGAATGGTTAGGGGCGATCTGGCAGTCAGGCGATCAGTTAGGGACGATCAAGCAGGCAGGCAGAGTGGTTAGGGGCAATCAGGCAGGCAGGCGAGCAGTTAGGAGCCAGCGGTCCTGGATTGCGAGAGGGAGCTGGTCTGGCTGAGGGACCCCTTGCCCTGTTCATGATTTTTGTGCACTGGGCCTCTAGTTTTCTACATTCCTATTGGTCATTTGTACCTTTTTTTTTTTTTTTTTTTAATATGGAACACTTCACGAATTTGCGTGTCATCCTTGCGCAGGGGCCATGCTAATCTTCTCTGTATCATTCCAATTTTAGTATATGGGCTGCCTTTTTATTAACTGTACTAGAGGCCCAATGCACGAAGATTCGTGCAAGAATGGGCCTTCCTTCCCCTGGCTGCCAGCACTGCCTTTGCTCTGGCCGGAGCTGCCTTTCTCATCGATGTTTCTAGCTCTCTATCCCCTTCCTTCCTCTCTATAAAAAATTAATAAAATAGCCGAAACCGGTTTGGCTCAGTGGATAGAGCGTCGGCCTGCGGACTTAAGGGTCCCAGGTTCGATTCCGGTCGGGGGCATGTACCTTGGTTGCGGGCATATCCCCAGTGGGGGGTGTGCAGGAGGCAGCTGATCGATGTTTCTCTCTCATCGATGTTTCTAACTCTCTATCCCTCTCTCTTCCTCTCTGTAAAAAGCAATAAAATATATTTTAAAAAATTAATAAAATATATTTTTAAAAATTTATTCTTAGGCCGAAACCGGTTTGGCTCAGTGGATAGAGCATCGGTCTGCGGACTGGGGGGTCCCAGGTTCGATTCCGGTCAAGGCCATGTACATTGGCTGCGGGCACATCCCTGGTGGGGGGTGTGCAGGAGGCAGCTGGTCGATGATTCTCTCTCATTGATGTTTCTGGCTCTCTATCCCTCTCCCTTCCTCTGTGTAAAAAATCAATAAAATATATTTAAAAAAAAAATTTATTCTTAGTGTGTAGACGGGGAACGAATGTTTGTAAGTTTATTTTTCATCCCGTAACTTTTCAGAATTCCTTTTTTTTTTTTTTATCTTCACCTGAATACTGAAAACACTTCTTTATTTATTTTAGAGACAGGAAGGGAGACAGAGAAATAGAGAGAGGGAAACACAATCTGCTGTTCTACACATCTATGCCTTCACTGGCTCTCCCCTGCATGTGCCCTGATGGGGGAATCAAACCTATAACATTGGTGCATAGGGACCACACACTCATTAAGTGAGACACTGGCCATAGTTCTGAATTTGTTTATTAATTTCAGGAGCTCATAGTGGGATCTTGACGAATTTCTCTATGGAGGGTCATGTCAACTGTTAACATCTCTTATGATGCATTGGCTTCATAGTGACAGGTGTAATATCTTTTCTTTCATTTCTTTTTTAACTTATTTGAGGCTTGGTTTTTGTTTTTGTTTGCTTTTTTTTAGTGTAGCTAAAGGTTTGAAAAGTTTTGTATCTTTTAAAAATATACATTTTTGGTGTTCCTTTCTTTTGTCTTGTCTCCCTTTTATTCATGTTTGTTCTAATCTTTATTGTCCCATTTCTTTGCAACTTTTGCATTTACTTTCCTGTTGTGTTTCTAGTTTCCTGAGGTGCCAGGTTATGTTATTTAAGATCTTTTGTGACAATGTAGGCATTTATCCCTATAAAATGTCCTCTTAGATTTACATATTCTGAATATTATACATAAGCTGTGGTAGGTTGTCTTTTTATTTACTTTGTCTCTAGACTTTTTTGAGTGCTGTTGTGTATTTGGCTACCCTGAAATTCTTATGTACTAACTTATCACTAGAGGCCTGGTGCACGCATGCATGCACTAGTTGGGGACGTAACCTGTGGGGATCTGCTCACTGTGGGAGGACCGCTCATCCCGGTCAGCCGAGTGGCTGTGGACCCACCCTCTGAGCACCTTCTGAATGAGGAAATTAGTCTGAGCTGATATTTTGGGGAAATGTCATGGGTAAAGGCATGTTCTGTGTCCTGGAGGAACCTGGCAGAGAGCTTTGCACCCCAAAGCCACTTGGTTAATGTCCTTGATGTGCAATGCCAGGTCAGTGACATCATTGGGGATATTCAGAGCTGCCATGCTTCAGGATCCTCAGCTATCAGGACAGCCTCCCTTGGGGGTCCAAGTCACATCCCCTCTTGCCATCCACCTATACCAGCTCCCTGTGCTCTTTCTACAACACAGCTTAGAGGACCTACATGAGAGGACAGGCCAGAGTCTGGATTCTCAGGTATTTGATAGGTTCATAGACTGGGCCTCGTCCTGGGCCTGCAGTGGCTGCTCCTGCTGTGGGAGCGCAGTGACCACCAGGGAGCACCTCCTGTGCTGAGCATCTGCCCCCCTGGTGGTCAGTGCACGTCATAGTGACTGGTCGACTGGTCGTTCTGGTGGTTCCACCATTCGGTCGCTGGGCTTTTATATATATATATAAATTCCTTTCACATAGAGAGGAAGAGAGATGGAAGGAGAGAGAGAGAGTAACATCCGTGTGAGGGAGAAACATCAACCGGCTGCCTTCCGGACACACCATGACTGGAAAAGGAACCCGCATACTGATATGTGCCCTGACTGGGAATCGAATCCAAGACCCTTGGATACACAGAACGATGTTCCAGCAAACTGAGCCACATTGCCCAGGGCATTCTGTGGTTTTTAAAAACAAAAATTTCCAGTGTTTTTTGAAGAACAGGCTACAGAGCAGAAGCACAGTGGCTGTTAGAAGTAACTCTCACCCTTTTATTTTACCATATGTATCTTCAAATACATTTGTTCACCCAGTTTTCTGTCATGCTTTCTATTTAGTTCTTCTTTATTTGGTGTTCCATATTACTGTTTGTCTTCTTTATAGTCTTGTTCCCATATTCTGTGGTGGTATTTTCTTCCTGAATATCTGTCTACTTACTCTGGGATGGGAAAAGATTCTCTGTCTTCGATTCTGTCATCTTGCTGATGTCACTCTCAGAGATCTTTTTGCTGTGATCTCATTTGTGCTTTGTTGTCCTACCATAGTGCTGACGATCCATCTTTTCAGTATTTCTTTTAATATTTGCATCATTGCCTGGCCAGCTTAGTGGTTGAGCATCAAACTGTGAACCAGAAGGTCACGGGTTTGATTCACGGACCGGGCATATGCTCAAGTTGAGGGCTCGTTCCCTAGTGGGGGGCATGCAGGAATCAGCCAATCAACGATTCTCTATCATCATTGATGTTTCTCCCTCTCTCTCTCCCTCTCCCTTCCTCTCTGAAATCATGAAAATATATTTTACAAAAAGATTTGCATTGCCCTAGCCTTTGGTCGGCAAACTGCAGCGTGCGAGCCACATGCGGCTCCTTGGCCTCTGGAGTGTGGCTCTTCCACAAAATTAGGAATACGCTAATTAAGTTAATAACAGTGTACCTACCTATATATTTTAAGTTGAAAAAATTCGGCTCTCAAAAGAAATTTCAGTTGTTGTACTGTTGATATTTGGCTCTGTTGACTAATGAGTTTGCCGACCACTGCCCTAGCCAGTTTGGCTCAGTGGATAGAGCGTTGGCCTGTGGACTCAAGGGTTCCAGGTTCGATTCTGGTCATGGGCACATGCCGTGTTGCAGGCTCGATCCTCTATAGGGGACGTGCATGAGGCAGCCAATCAATGATTCTTATCATTGATGTTTCTCTCTCCCTTCCTTTTTGAAATCAATAAAAACATATATAAGAAAATAAAATAACCTTAAAAAAAAAAGATTTGCAGCATTTATCCCACCAAATGGCTCAAGAGGGATGTAAGAGGCAGAATCCTTTGTGCATCACAGAAGAAACATGACTTTATTAATGACGGGGTGGACTCAGAGGAGGTCTTTCTTTGTGAAGAGCTATGGGGGTGGTTTTGAACGCCTGGGCTTTGTTACATTCGTATCTAGGAATCCATTTTATTCTACAGTGTTTTGTTACCATTGCTCACTCCTCACCCAATTCTACTACTTCTTGCTTAATATTGACATTTTGCCAAGGACGCAGTTTTAATACTGATAATTCTATTCAGATTCCCAGCCTGTAGATAACCTAATCTCTCTAAACTTTGCACCTCTACCTCTTTCACGCTTCTCTCTTTCCTGCAGTCCAACGTTGGTCCATACCTGCAGAGCCTGAGATTGCACTGTATTATTATATTGACACTGAACATCCTGTGCTCTAATACAGTTGATTTGTATGGGTTTGAGCACATTGAAATTATCCTACACAGACACACATGAAAGGTCTTAAAGGAAACCGTTTGTAAAGGAACAACTAGCAGATCCTACCTCTCTTCTTTGTGTCTCGTCCTGGGCTTCTGTCCCCCCTTGCTGAGATGTTCATCATCCACCGACCTTTGGGGTCACGTTATGTATAACAGCCATTTCCTCAGAGTCTAACTCACTCGTCTTAAAAACCATTAAATGGAATCATATCCGGTCATGATGGATAAACACGTGTGAAGATATTCTGTTTTTATGAGGTCAACATGTACTTCACCAGCGTTTCCTTTTCTTCAGGTTGCTGCTGTGGAGCAGATAATGTGGAGGAACCTACTGAACAGAAGGTTTCTGTAAGAATGAAACAGGCAAGGAATTCCAAGATGGCCTTGTCTACCCAGAAGAGCCACCCCTGTGAGAGCTGTGAACTCGTCTTGGGAAACATTTTCCACTTGCTGGAGGGGCAGGGAACACAACACGGACAGATACTGTTGAGGTGTGGGGCATGTGCACAAGGATTTTATTTCAGTGCACAATTACACCAACAGCATGTGAGAGAGACTTTCAATACAGGTGTGGACAGGAACTCACTTGCAAACAGCAGCAATTTCAATGTGTCCCAAAATCGTTTCACGTGCGGGGAGGTTGGGCAGAGTGTCCTTACCGGGTCAGGACCTCTCCACCTAAAGACTACTCTCACCAGGGACAGTCCAAATGCTATTTCAACGTGTGGGATGATGTTTCAAAGGAGAAGAAATTATTACACCAGCAAAGAATGTAACAAAGACATTAGTTGCACCCACACGTTTATTCAGGAAAAGGGTGTCCATGCTGGAAGTCAGCGTTTTGTGGTCCCTCATTGTGGAAAATATTTTACCAAATTTTCTAGCTCTCATTATCAACAAAGAGGTTACAGTGGAAAAAAGCCTTATGAGTGCAGTGAATGTGGGAAAGCTTTTACCAGTAGAAATGGCCTCCGCTATCATCAGAGAGTTCACAGTGGAGAAAAGCCTTATGAATGCAGTGAATGTGGGAAATCTTTTACCAGTAGCACTGACCTTCGTCGTCATCAGAGAGTTCACACTGGAGAAAGGCCTTATCAGTGCAGTGAATGTGGAAAAGCTTTTAGCAGTAGGAACAGCCTAGGTGATCATCAAGTTTTGCACACTGGAGAAAGGCCTCATAAGTGTAGTGAGTGTGGGAAAGCTTTTACCAGTAGCAATGGCCTCCATTATCATCACAGAGTTCACACTGGAGAAAGGCCTTATCAGTGCAGTGAATGTGGGAAATCTTTTACCAAGAGCACTGGCCTTCGTCGTCATCAGAGAGTTCACACTGGAGAAAAGCCTTTTAAATGCAGTGAGTGTGGGAAATCTTTTACAAGAATTGATAGCCTTCTCATTCACCGGAGATTTCACACTGGAGAAAGTCCTTATGAGTGCAGTGAATGTGGGAAATCGTTTACCAGGAACAGTGGCCTCCGTAATCATCAAAGTTTTCACACTGGAGAAAGGCCTTATGAGTGCCCTGAATGTGGAAAATCTTTTACCACTAACACTCACCTTCATAGTCATCAGAGAGTTCATACAGGCGAAAAGTATTATAAATGCACTGAATGTGGGAAATCTTTTACAGGTAGCAACGGTCTTCAATATCATCAGAGAACTCACACTGGAAAAGCCATTTTGAGTGCAATTAATGTGAGATATCTCTCAGCCTAATTTGTAAATTAGCTCTGAACAGAAGAATCCGAATGTGAAAAATTTCTTAGCTGTGTAGGAAATGTCGTTCTTAATTAGGTCTTAACGATTGTATAAGAAAATACGTGAAGTCTGAATTATATCTCATACATTTAATCACATATATTATGTGACATCCTCACAACTATTTTTGCTGTTGAGTTTACTTGTTTTTATGTTGGAAACATATGTAGCTCTGTTGCACTGTCTAACATATAGGGATGTCTTGCCAGGTCTATGTCATTGCACATTTCTGTTGCTGAAGGTATTTCACCCGAACCACCTATAAGGTCTGTACAGATGGCATCACTTACCATCCTCATGTGCCCAGGGAAGCTAACTCTGTTGTCTAATTTGTTGAAGAAAATGAGGAATACCTGAGCCCTTGATTCTTAATTGTTTTCCTTCTCACCAGTTGGCACGAAGGACTGATTCATGTTGGCCCAGAAAACATAGTATTGCAGAGGGACTGCCATTCTCAAGATCACTCTTTCCCTAGATGCCGTTTATTGAGTGCATTAGTCATCAATGCAAGAATTGCCAGTCTCATGTCTCTTTCCTTTGTAAAATAATGAAGGCTTTTTCCTAAGGCTTCTTTAATCTTGGGTGTTCTATTTAGTCTGTGGGTTAGCTTATAAGGAGATCTGGGTTCCCTAAGTATGATGAGGTGAAAAACTCTTATGGGGTCTCAAATATTCTTTGCTTTTCAGGGAACAATATGGTGCAGAAATTAGCTCAGCAGCATTTGCCAAATTGACATTGCTGCCCATATTTTCCTAGGAAACACTGTGGCCTCTGTAGTCCTCATGTGCAGATGGATGCTTTGGGACACAGAGATCACTCCATAAAGGGGGTAGCTGTGACAACATCAAGTATGTTTTCCAGCAGCGTGAATTTTTTTCTTATTTTCAAGAGGTGCCCATACACTGGAAGGTAATCTCTTCTCCAGGACTTCCAGAGGGCCATGTGCCCTAATGCCTGCAATTCCATGGGCAATGGTCACTGGTGGGAGGACCATCACAGTTAGGAGAAACCCTTTCACTGCAACAACACTGACCTAATGAGTTTTGCAGGGGACTGCAGCCAATTAGATGGAATTTTTCTCATCTAAATGTGCATCCAGAAACGTTTCTTTTTTTTTTTTTAATGTATTTTATTGATTTTTTCACAGAGAGGAAGGGAGAGGGATAGAGTTCGAAACATCGATAGAGAAACATCGATCAGCTGCCTCTGCAAACCCGCTACTGGAGATGTGCCCGCAACCGAGGTACATGCCCCTAACAACCAGAATCAAACCTGGGACCCTTGGAGTCTGCAGGACGACGCTCTTTCCACTGAGCCAAACCAGTTAGGGCCAGAAACGTTTCTAAGATAAAGACTACAGGAGCGGTGTGTACACAGATGTGAGGATCTGCAGGCATGTTTGTCTTCTATGGACACAGTCGTTGTCATTGAACATAATCAAGGGGTTTTGTGGCTTCCTGTATCCTCTCAGATGTTCACCTCAGAGCCATGGGTGCGCTGGCAGAAAAGGAAGGACAAAGGCAAAGGCTGTCTGTAGTTTAGGGATGTGGCTTGTGTGATTCAGCCAGCATTCTTATTGGTTTGGGTGAAAGTTCTTCATTGCTTGTTACATTTTCTATCACTGAGGAGATATTCTCGCCCAGAGGGCATAAGGTGGTGGATTGAATATAGATTTGCCAAACGTATTTTTCCAATATATTTGAATTTACGCGTTTTTAAATCTTGAAACATTTTTGAAAGCTATAATGAGTAAAATACATGTTTAGTATAGTATTTCGTAAATTTTCTTGTGTGCCTGAAACTGAAACCATCATTACAGTCATAATGCTGACCATATCTGTCACTATGTAATTGTATCATGACCTCTTATAATCTGCCCCTGTTCTTCACAGCTTTCCTAATAACCGTGAATTTACATTCCATTTGAATAGAGTACTTTGCTTTTTCTAAGTATTTTACTGCTTTAATTTATGTTTCATAAATACTTGGAGTTTCATTAAAGATATATTAGTAACCCATTTTTTTCTGATAAATATACTTAACCTTTGACTATATCACCAATAGCTTATCCATTTTTATGAATATTTGGTTATTTCTAATAAAGTTGGTATCAACATTTCTATATAATTCTTTATGTAGATATGTTTTATTTACCTTTGTCAAAAATTGAGTGCATAATCTGAGTCGTTGAGTATTTGAATGTTTCAATCTACAAAGATTAGCACATTGTGGTCTAAACTGAATATACCATCATGGATGTTGTGGTGCAGTTGGTTCGGTGTGATCCCATGTACAGAAGGGTTGCCAGTTGAATTGCTTGGCGTGTCCCTGGGTCGTGGGCTAGCTTCCTGGAATGGGGAGTGCAGGAAGTGGCTGGTCTATGTCGCACTCTTACATTGTGTTTCTCTCCCTCACCCCTCTCCTCTCTCCAAAAATTAATAAAATTGCCCATCTGGCATGGCTCAGTCATTGAGCTTTGACCTTGAACCAGGTGTTCATGGGTCGATTCCAGGTCAGGGTACATTCTTGGAGATGCTGGCTCAAACCCCAGTGTGGCATGTGCAGGAGACAGCCAGTCAATGATTCTCTCTCATCATTGTTGCTTCTATCTCTGCCTTCCTTTCTGAAATCAATAAATATATATTTTAAAAATCAATAAACTGTCCCTTTAAAATAAACTGGTTGTACCTTTTGGCATTTTCCCTCCAGTGTGTGAGGTATTTTCAAGCACCACATCCTAGGACAGTGGTCGCCAGCTGGTGGTCCACGGACCACTGGTGGTCTGTGAGGACTGAAAGGTTGGTAACTGCTGTCCTAGAGAATATTTTGTTTGATCAATCATTCTTTATCTAAAAATTAGAGGCCCAGTGCATGAATTCATGCACATTGAAAGAAAATTAATTAGGAGAAATATTTTAATATCGCTGTTTACCCTTTTTTTTTTTATAATAGAAGTGTCAGAGATGAAAGAAAATTAGTAAAGTTTACAGAATGCAGAGTTCAAAACAGGCTTGTTTGTTGGGCGGGAGGGAAGGAAACTTTCTACTAACTAGAGACTCTTTGGTGGGAATTATCCCTGAGGTGTGATAACAGCAGGGAGGAGGGGTAGCCTTGAAAGTAACTTCTATTCTTCAGCAGTTTAAACAGAGGAGTTGTTTGAATTAGAGGAGCCAGAAATCTCTGGGTTTAATTAGCAGGTGCCACAGCAAAGAAACAGAAATACATTTTTCCTGTCCTTATAAATACCTGCACCACATTTAGAACCTAGGGCTTTAGTGACCTGAAGAGTGAATACTTCCAGGAGACCAAATAAAGGGACACCAGCAATCCTGGGAGCATTATGTTCAGGAGGATGTGAACAATGGATCTGGCAGGAAATAAACCATTCATTGAATTTTCTCCTCAACTCACAGGTTCTCATTCCCTGGTGAGGACAAAAATGACGGCATATACTAAACCTAGCAAGCTCAGGGATAGTCTCATGTGAAGCAGGAGGAAGTTACATGGAGGGGAATCAGCATTTCCAGGGACACAACTGACAGAAGACAGATTTTTTAAAAATATATTTTATTGATTATTTACAGAGAGGAAGGGACAGGGATAGAGAGCTAGAAACATCGATGAGAGAGAAACATCGACGAGCGGCCTCCTGCACACCCCCCACCGGGGATGTGCCCGCAACCAATGTACATGCCCTTGACCAGAATCGAACCTGGGACCCTTCAGTCTGCAGACCGACGCTCTATCCACCGAGCAAAACTGGTTTCGGCCAGAAGACAGATTTATAAACAGATTTAGAGCAGATCCAGAACACATCAAGCTAGTGCTTTCCCATTGCATTCAGAGAACAGAAAAAAGAAAAAAAAAGAAAAAGAAAATAAAAAAGCTCAAGCTCAAGTCTTAGGTGACTTTGTTTTTATTGTTGTGTGTATGTGCTTAATCCTCACAGAAGGATGTTTTTTCTTTTGTTTTTTACCCTCCCACGCCTTCCCTTCTGAGATTCTGCACTCCATTCCATGCTTCATTGTCTCTGAATTCACTCCATTCATCAGGTGTTTTTGTTTTTGTTTTGTTAATTAGATTCCATATATGAATGAAATGAAGAGATGCTTCTCTTTTTCTGACTGAGTTATTTCACTTAGCATGATGCTCTCCAGGTCCCTCCATGCTGCGTGAAAGGGTAAGAGAGTCTTCATTTATACTGCTGCCTAGTGTTCCATGGTATAAATGTACCACAGTTTTCTATCCACTCATCTATTTTTGGGCAGTTGAGCAGTTTCCAGATCTTTGCTTTGAACAGAGGGGTGTATAATATCTATGTGATGGTTTCAGGTGTCTTAGGATATATATCTAGGAGTAGAATCACTGAAATAAATGGCAGTTTGATATTAATTTTTTTTGCAAAAACTCCAAACTGATTCCATAATGGCTGTACCAGTTTGCATTCCCACCAGCAGTGTACTAGGTTTCCTTTTATCCACATCCTCCTCAGCACTTGTCCTTTGTTGATTTGCTGATGGCAGCCATTCTGACAGTGGTGGGGTGATACCTAATTGTTGCTTTAATTTGCATCTCTCTGATGATCAGTCACTTTGAGCATTTTTCACGTGTCTTTTGGCCATCTTATCCACACTGCAGCCCAGGCAGAGTTGACACTTCCGGTGGCATCAGAAGCAGATGCTCTTAAGTATGAGAGTCTGTTTGTGACATTAACTTTGTGTAATGGATTCAATGGAGGCAGGTTAGATCGAGTTAGAGACTTGAGCAACCTCTGCAAGCTACAGTTGGCCTGAGGGAGACAGGTGCCTAATGGCTTTACTGAAGAAACAATGCCTGCCCTTCAGAAAGAGCAGGTCCTGAAGAAAGATATGCAAAACCAGCCACAGCAGGTGCAGGAGAAACAAACTTGCCCCAGACATCACCTCCCCTGAAGGCGCTAGAGGACCCTGAGTACACTTGGTGTGTTCTTGGGCTGTTTGACCCTAAATCCAGTCCTGGAGTCAACAAAGAAATGCGGGATCCTGGCCTTGGAGCGGAGAAACTACATTACCCAGAAGGCCACGCATGGAATGCCACCAGTCTTAGCCAATGGAGGCTCAGAGAAGGCATTTCCGTTTGGCCGCTTCCGTAGGGCGGGACCGGTAGTCCTTGTGGCGGGATTTTTTTCCTCTGTTAATTTTTGTGTCCCGCGATCAGGAGTTCCTGGGTTCAGAGTCTGGTGGAGGAGTGAAGAGTGGTGTTCCCCCCCCACACACAACCAATGGTCGGAGCCTCCAGTGGCGCTCACAGCTCACACTGGGGATTGAAGGTCGGAGTCACCGCCCGGACCCACGCCAGGGCCGGGACAGGCACCGCCATTCCTGCAGCGGCTTCTACTCTGGCCGCTCCCGCCCCGCTCGGCTCACAGAGAGCAATGGCGGCGCCCGCGCTGAGGAGCTTCTCTGAGGTGAGTTCCAATCCCCCAGCCCCTCACCGCCTCCTCACAGCCTGGGGAGGGCGCCTTTCCTGTCCGCCAGCTCAGTCCGCAAGAAGGACGGTGTGGAAGGCGGAGGGGAGAGAGGAGCGTTGTGGCTTCTGAGGCACAGCCAGTGCAGGGCGGAGAGGACAGGGTGACTGGCATCTGAGGTTCCCTGAGGGTGTGGGCTGTGAGGATTGGCGGACAGATCAGAGGCTGCAGGGAGGACGGCACAGCCTCATCGGGGCTTTCCCGGCTGTGGGGTCCCTCAGAGGCCGGGGGTGGTCCTGGACCCGGCTGGGAGACAAGCTTCTCTCCATGCCATGTGCCAAGTTCATGGGAGAGTCCAGCGAGGTCCAGTGGCATTGGAGCAGGAAGGGGGCAGAGCTGAGGGAGTGAACCTGGGACTGAAGATGGGAAGAGGCTAAAGGTTACCCAGTGGTGTGCACATCTGGAGGAAGTGTGAGCTGATGGTCACCGGGACCTGGTGTGGGGCTTAAAGGTGAAGCATAAACCCACGCTTGGCTGTGTCTTGGAGGCATGATCTAGGGGACTGCGGTGGAATTGCTTGGCAGGAAGGCTGGGGCCCTGCAGGCATCGCCCAGAGCTTCAATGGCATTGCCCTCTCCCCTCCCCTCCCCCAATTCTTCCCACCCAACCCAGCTGCTCTGCTGAGGGCAATCCCAGTGAGTAATGGGACTGTGATGAGAGAGCAGCCTGCACTGGCATTAGGGCCTGGTGTCCACACTAACCGGGTGCCCTGGAGGAGGTTGAGGGGGGGGAGGTGTGTAAGGAGCAGGAGTGGGGGTTTTCAGAGAGACAGCTCTGGTTTCAATGGTCTCCATTCTGACAGGTTGGCGTGACCTTTGAGGACATTGCCCTGTACTTCTCCAGGGAGGAATGGAGCCTCCTTGATGAGGGTCAGAGACAGCTGTACCTGAATGTGATGCTGGAGAACTTTGAACTTGTATCCTCGCTGGGTAAGACCCTCACTCTCACAGTGACCTGGACTTGGCTTTGGGATTTCCCAGGCCCCATCTCCCAGGGTGTGCTGTGTCCTCCCATGTAGACTGTGGTTCTGCTTGATTTTCCAGTTTCCTGGGTAGTTGCTGTCCTGGGGAGGGTGGGTCTGTTTCCGCTGCTCCCTTCTATTCCTGAAGTCCCACTTCTCCCCGCTGTACTACGTTCACAGGGAAGGACTTGTGGTTGGTAGTGTTGCAGGAAGCCTGAGGGATTCCACCTAGATCAGTGAGGAAAGCATTTTCCTAATAAAAGTGTAATATGCAAATCGACCAAACTGCAGAACAATGGTCAGTGTAGGGCAGGCCAGTGAGCAGGTGTTGCCAGGCCAGCCAAGGTGCATGCCAGAGGGCAGAGGGAGGGGATGGTGATGGGTTGGTGGGGGTGGCAGCAACCAGTGGCGGCAGGGCAATGGGGGCTGGCGTCATCCCCTGATCACCCACCTGGTGGTCTCCCATAGAGGGAGACCACCAGTGGCCTTAGCGCAATTGGGGTTGGGGCCGGCTGCAAACTGCTGGCGCCATCCCAATCGGCCCACTGGTCACCTCCTGCAGAGGGAGGCCAGACTGCAGCTTAGGCCTGCTCCCTGCTCCCCTAAGCCATCAGTAGGACATCCCCTGAGGGCTCCCAGACTAAGAGGGTGCAGGCTGGGCTGAGGGGACCCCCCCCCCAGTGCACAAAATTTGTGCATTGGGCCTCTAGTTTTCTATATTCCTGTTGATCATTTGTACCTATTTTTTGAAGAATTGTCTCTTGCCAAAACCGGTTTGGCTCAGTGGATAGAGCGTCGGCCTGCGGACTGAAAGGTCCCAGTTTCAATTCCGGTCAAGGGCATGTACCTTGGTTGCGGGCACATCCCCAATGGGGAGTGTGCAGGAGGCAGCTGATCGATGTTTCTCTTTCATCGATGTTTCTAACTCTCTATCCTTCTCCCTTCCTCTCTGTAAAAAAATCAATAAAATATATTAAAAAACAAAACAAAACAAAAATCTGACCCATGTACCTTCGTGTCACTGGTGCTGGTTAATATTTAAAAAAAAAGAAAAAAAGAATTGTCTCTACTTTCTTATCCTGTTTATTAACTGTATTTTTTGGCTAAAGATTCTTTTGACTACCTTGTATATATTATGTATTAATTGCTATGACATACAGGAACACATATTGTTTCATGTGCTTAATTGTGCTTTGGAGATGCAAGATGTTGCTCCCCCACACCCACTTTTCTACATAGTCCATGTTTTTGGCTTGTTGCTAGTGCTTAGAAATAAAGTATTTTTAAGGAAATTCTATAGAGTTTGCATTGTTATTAGCCTGCAGTATAGTATTAACATATCTTTATTATCCCCTGGGAATTCCCATCTATTTGTTTGAATTTCTGTTTATATTGCAATATTCTCTTTATTGTGCTGATCAAAACCAAATCCCCAGTATCTGCAAGTGATTCCTTCATATGATTTGCGAGTATTTTCTCCCATTCTCTAGATTTCATTTTGTTATTGCTGTTGTGCTGTGAAGAATCTTTTTAAAAATATATATATACTAGAGGCCCGGTGCATGAAATTCGTGCACGGAGGGGGGTTGTCCCTCAGCCCAGCCTGTACCCTCTCCAATCTGGGACCCCTCAAGGGATGCCCGACTGCCTGTTTAGGCCCGATCCCAGGGCAGTCGGACATCCCTCTCACAATCCAGGACTGCTGGCTCCCAACTGCTTGCCTGCCTGCCTTCCTGATTGCCCCTAACCGCTTCTGCCTGCCAGCCTGATCACCTCCTAACCACTCTGCTGCCAGCCTGTTTACCCCCAACTTCCCTCCTCTGCCAGCCTGGTTACCCCTAACTGCCCTCTCCTGCAGGGTTGATCACCTCCAACTGCCCTCCCTTGCAGGCCTGGTCCTTCTCAACTGTCCTCCCTTGCAGGCCGGGTGCCTCCCAACTGCCCTCTCCTGCTGGCCATCTTGTGGTGGCCATCTTGTGTCCACATGGGGGCAGGATCTTTGACCACATGGGGGCAGCTATATTGTGTGTTGCAGTGATGATCAATCTGCATATTACTCTTTTATTAGATAGGATAGAGGCCTGGTACAGGGGTGGGGGCCAGCTGGTTTGCCCTGAAGGGCGTCCCAGATCAGGTGGGGGTTCCCTTGGGGTGTGGGGCGGCCTGAGTGAGGGGCCTGTGGTGGTTTGCAGGAGGGCCACGCCCCCTGGCAACGCAAGCGGAGGCCCTGGTATCTGGAATTTATTTTCCTTCTACAATTGAAACTTTGTAGCCTGGAGTGGAGCCAAGCCTGGGGCTCCCTCCGAGGCCCGAAGCCATTTCTGTTGGGGTTATAATTGAAACTTTGTTGCCTTAAGTGGTTGGGCCTGGCCAGGGTGTGCGGAGAGCTTTGCTTCCCTTGTTGCCGGTGGCAACCCTGGCCTGCTCTCTCAAGCTCCATTCTGCCACCATTTGTTTGAAGCTCCATTCTGCCGCCATTTGTTTGAATTCGTTTACCTTCTATAATTGAAACTTTGTAGCTTGAGTAGAGGCTTAGGCCTTGCCAGGGCAGGCGGAAAGCTTGGCTTCCTCTGTTACCTAGGAAACCTTGCTCTCTGTGGCTGTAGCCATCTTGGTTTGGGTTAATTTGCATACTCGCTCTGATTGGATGGTGGGCGTGGCTTTGTGGGTGTGTCGGAGGTATGGTCAATTTGCATATTACTCTATTATTAGATAGGATTTTATTGATTTTTTACAGAGAGGAAGGGAGAGGGATAGAGAGTTAGAAACATCTATGAGAGAGAAACATCGACCAGCTGCCTCCTGCACACCCCCTACCGGGGATGTGCCCGCAACCAAGGTACATGCCCTTGACCGGAATTGAACCTGGGACCCTTCAGTCCACAGGCTGATGCTCTATCCGCTGAGCCAAACCGGTTTTGGCAAGAATCTTTTTTTCTTTATTTTTTGCAAGCTGGCCTGTTTCTTTTTTCTATTTTGTCTGGTGGTTGGTGTCACATTTAGAAAATCCTGTCCAAAACAAATCTCCAAAACTTTTTCTCTCGGTTGTCCTGAGGAGTTTTCAGTTTTAGCGCTGACATTCAATTCTGTCATGCAGATTGAGTTACATTTTATCATTGGTGTCCAGTATTCTTGTTTTACATGGGAGTATTGATTTCAACAGCACCATTCATTGCAGAAACTATCTTTCCCTTCTTCTGTGTCTTGCAGCTTTGTCAGAGATTACTTGAAAGGATGTGCCTGGGTTTATTTCTGTGTTTTCTGTTCTGTTCTGTTGATGTATGTGTCTGTGTTTCTCCAGCAACACACCGTTTGCTTGCTTTCTCTTGGTACTAAAATGAAGTCAGGAAGTGTGATGCCACCAGCTTTGTTCTCACTCAAGATTGTTTTTGCTATTTGAGTTTTTCACTTCCATACATTTCAAGTCTCTCTTTTCATTTCTTTGTAAAATACCATAGGAATTACTCTCAGGATTGCATTTAATCTGTAGATTACATTATCTTCTATGGATATTTTCAAGTATTTCTTTTTAAATTTTTTTTTTAAGTATTATATATTGCATTACATATGTCTTCTCTTTCCCCGGTTGACCACAAATGAGTGAGATCATGTGATATTTATCTTTCTCCCACTGGCTTATTTCGCTTAGCATAATGCTCTCTAGGTCCATCCATGCTGTTGCAAATGGTTAGAGTTCCTCCCTTTTTTTAGCAGTGTAGTATTCCATTGTGTAGATGTACCACAGTTTTTTAATCCACTAAATTGCTGATGGGCACTTAGGCTGTTTCCAAATCTTAGCTATCATAAATTGTGCTGCTATGAACATAGAGATGCATATCTCCTTTCTGATGGGTGTTTCTGATTTCTTGGTATATATTCCTAGAAGTGGGATTACTGGATCAAATGGAAGTTCCATTTTTAATTTTTTAAAAAATATATCTTACTGATTTTTTTTTTACAGGTAGGAAGGGAGAGGGCTAGAGAGTTAGAAACATTGATCAGCTGCCTCCTGCAGACCCCCTACTGGGTATGTGCCCGCAACCAAGGTACATGCCCTTGACTGGAATCGAACCTGGGACCCCTGAGTCTGAGGCGGATGCTTTATCCACTGAATCAAACCAGTTAGGCCCCGTTTTGTTTTGTTTTTGAGGAAACTTCATACTATTTTCCACAGTGGCTTCACCTGTCTGCGTTCCCACCTGCCCTACACAAGGGTCCCTTTTTCTGCACATCTTCTCAAGCACTTTTTGTTTGTCGATTTGTTGATGATAGCCATCCTGACAGGTGTGAAATGCTATCTCCTTGTCCTTTTGATTTGCATGTCTCAGATGATTAGTGACTTTGAGCATGTTTTCATATGTCTCTTGGCCTTCTCTGTGTCCTCTTTAAAAAAAGTGTCTTTTTAGATCCTTTCTCCATTTATTTATTGGATTGTTTATCTTCCTTTTGATAAGATGTATGAGTTCCCTGTAAATTTTGGAGAGTAAACCTGTATCTGATAGAACTTTGGCAAATATGTGCTCCCATGCAGTGGGCTTTCTTGTTGTTTTGTTGATGGTTTGTTTTGCTGTACAGAACCTTTTTATTTTGATGTAGTGCCATTTGTTTATTTTTTTCTGTTTTCATTTGCCCTTGGAGCTGTATTGGTAAAGATATTGGTACGACATATGTCTGATATTTTGCTGCCTGTGGATTCTTCTAAGATTTTTATGTTTTCCACTCTTGCATTTAAGTCCTTTATCCATTTTTAGTCTATTTTTGTGTATGGAATAAATTGGTGGTCTAGTTTCTTTTTATGCATTTATCTGTCCAGTTTTCACTTCCATTTATTGAAGAGAGTGACTTGACTCCATTGTATGCTGTTGCCTCCTTTGTCAACTATTGAGTATAACGGCTTGGGTCACTTTCTGGGTTCTCTGTTCTGTTGCATGGTTCTATGTGTCTGTTGTTGTGGCAGTACCACGCATTTTTGTAATATAGTTTGATATCTGGTATAGTCATCCCTCCAACTTCGTTCTTCTTTCTCAAGATTGCTGCTGCTATTCGTTTGTTTTTTTATTTTCTTTTATTCCATTTGAATTTTTGGAGAATTTATTAAAGGTCTTTGAAATATACCGTTGGCATCTTAATAGGGATTGTATTGAATTTATACATTGCTTTGGGTAGTGTGGACATTTTAATGATGTTGATTCTACCAGTCCATGAACACGGTATATTCTTCCATTTGTTTATATCTTCTTCTTACTCTTTTTTCAACTTCCTGTATTTTTCGGAGTACAGGTCTTTTATCTCCTTAGTTAAGTTTACTCCTAGGTATCTTAATATTTTTGTTGCAATGGTAGATAGGATTGTTTGTTTGTTTGTCTTTCTGTGAGTTAATTATTGGTGTATAAAAGAGCTATAGATTTCTGCTTGTTAATTTTTTAAAAATACATATTTTATTGATTTTTTACAGAGAGAAAGGGAGAGGGATAGATAGTTATAAACATCGATGAGAGAGAAACATCGATCAGCTGTCTCCTGCACACTCCCTACTGGGAATGTGCCCACAACCAAGGTACATGCCCTTGACCGGAAACGAACCTGGGACCCTTTAGTCCACAGGCTGACGCTCTATCCACTGAGCCAAACCGGTTAGGACTGGTTGTTAATTTTATATGCTGTTACATTGCTGAATGCATTTATTATATTTAGTACTTTTTAAAAAATATACTTTATTGATTTTTTTACACAGAGGTAGGGAGAGGGATAGAGAGTTAGAAACATTGAGGAGAAAGAAGCATCAATCAGCTGCCTCCTCCACACCCTCTACTGGGGATGTGCCTGCAACCAAGGCTCATGCTTTTGACCAGAATCCAACCTGGGACCCCTCAGTCCACAGGCCGACACTCTATCCACTGAGCCAAACCGGTCAGGGCTTTAGTAATTTTTTGATGGAGTCTTTAGGGTTTTCTTTGTACAGTATCATGTCATCTGTGAATAATGACAGTTTTACTTCTTTCTTTCCAATTTGGATGCCTTTCATTTCTTCTTGTCTGATCGCTATGGCTAGCACTTCCAGTATTATATCGAACAGAAGTGATGAAAGTGGGCATTCCTGTCTTGTTCCTGTTCTTAGTGAAAATGGTTTTATTTTTTGCCCATTGAGTATGATGTTGGCTGTAGGTTTGTCATGTAAGGCTTTTATTATGTTGAGGTATGATCCCTGTACTCTCACTTTGCTGAGAGTTTTTATCAAGAAAGGGTCTTGGATGCTGTCAAACGTTGTTTTTTTTTCTGCATCAATTGATATGATTATGTGATTTTTGTCTTTCAGTTTGTTTATATGATGTATCATACTTATTGATTTTCAGATATTGTACCATCCTTTCATCCCCAAAATTAATCCCACTTGGTCATGGTGTATAACCATTCTAATGTAATGCTGGATCCGATTTGCCAGAATTTTTTTGAGGATGTTAGCATCTTTGGGGGTTACTGTGACTACAGTGTGAGAGCTGCTGTGCAGGAGACACCCCTATGGATCAGGACTTGCTTCAGTGGGGCTTTGGTGCTCAATGAGTCGTCTGCCCCTTGAGTGTGTTGCTTATGGATGTAAAGAGTTGTAAGCTCTGACCACTGACCACTGGGTACACTGGCTCTTGGTTCTCCAGGGAGGTGTAAAGTCAGCCCTTCCCTGGAACCACCCAGCAGGATCTACAGAGAGATCTGTAGATTCTCCTTTTGGTATCGCGTTTGAAAATGACCCGATGAGGCCCAGCTGTGAATCAAGGAAGGCTAGTTCTGGTGCCACTTTTTAGGCCTTTAATTGATAGGTTTGGGGCTCCCTGATCCAACTGCAACTTATATGACAGGTTTTAGCCCGAGCGAGGACAGGCCATTCATATACAAAAAGCTGCTGCACACAGCTTGGGTGGGGTTGTAAATTGGATAAAGTGATGTCTCAGGGAATCACCAGGGTGGAGCAAACCAAAATGGTTGTCAGACCTGGGACCTGGGATGTCTCAGCATAGGTATAATGACTGCTGCAAGCACCGCTGTCTGGTAGAAATCCACCCTGGAATTCTTGCCCAGACTCCAGTCAGTCCAGTTGCTCCTCATATGTTTCTTGATCTGCTCCTCCCCACCAGACTCTCCAGGCCCAGGATGTCAGAGGAAGCAGGAGCTTGTAAGTTCAGTTCATGGTGCTGGCATTACAAGAGGAGCTGCTGGGTCTCCTGTCGCCTCTGTGTCCCTGAGCCCCAGTCCGCACTGGTGTTTATAGCCCTTAGTTCTTTCTGCCAGTAGGGACTTCCTTTCCCACCTCTGGAACCCTGGGCTGGGCATCTGGTGTGGGACTGTGACCCCTTGCTCCTCCAGATGACCCCTGCAGAGATGACCTCCCTCCCAATTAGAAAAGTGGCCCACATGGGTACAGGACCTGCACCTTCCATGCCTCTGTACCTCCTACCAGTCTCAGTGTGCTTTCTTCTTTACTTCTCTAGTCATAACACTTCCATTCAGCCAGCTTTCCAGAGGTTCTGGCTGATGGTTGTTCTGTATTTTGGGTGCAATTTTAATTTGGTTGTGGGAGGCAACGAGTATAGGCCTTTGCCTACACCGCCATGTTGGATCTCTTCTCCAGTAACTTGAATAGTGAGAATATTTTTTTCATTGATGTTTTTTTTTCTTAGAGAGAGAGAGAGAGAGAAAGGGAGAGGCAGAGAGAGGAAGGGGAGAGAGAGAGAATCATCAATTGGTTGCCTCCCACTAAGAGGGGGGATTGAATCTAAAACCCATGTACCTGCCCCTTACTGGGAATTGGACCCATGACCTTCCAGTGTACAGGCAGGCACTCTCAGCACTGAGTGACACAGGCCTGGGCTATTTATTTATTTATTTATTTATTTAATTTATTTATTTTTTTTAAAAGATATTTTATTGATTTCAGAGAGGAAGAGAACGAGAGCGATAGAAACATTGTTGTAGTGTTCCCCGTGAATCGCACAAAGCACACCCAAGGAGTCGAATTAAGGAGTCATTTATGTAAAAGCCTGTGGGTACATGAGGGCCTTAACACTCCAAATCTCACAGCCCCGAATGGAAATAGCATTAGGCTTATAAAGACAAAAAATCACAAAGGCAGCAATTACATCCCTAGGTTTAGAAGGAGGAACTGATTTGGGAAAGCAGTTTGTTACAGAAGCTAAATTGAGCTAGCTAGTTATCTACAAAGATTAATTATAGTTTTGGGTCTTGGAGCCACTGAGTAAACTGAAAACATTTTCTGGAGCCATTGAAGCAATTAAAGCAATTTTGCTGTTCTGGTTCTCAGGTGTAGAAAAATGTCTTTTGAAAGACCACAGTCAATGTTGTATACAATCGAATGGGTTGATTTATATAAGTTCAATAATATAGAAAATAAATTCTATATTATTTTAGCAAGCAAATAATTACAGAAGCCAGAATAGCAGGGTTAAAATTTAAACAGCAGTCTTTACCCCAGATGAATGCTACTATGCCTCAACATGAATAATAAGAGAGAGTCATTGATCAGCTGCTTCCTGCACACCCCCCGACTGAAGATTGGGCTGGCAATCTGTGCATGTCCCCTGACAAGAAAGGGAATTGTCATCTTCTAGGTCAGTGGTCGACGAACTGCGGCTTGGGAGCCACATGCGGCTCTTTGGCCCCTTGAGTTTTTAGCAAAGGCCAGCTTAGGAGGACCCTAATTAAGTTAATAACAATGTACCTACCTATATAGTTTTAAGTTTAAAAAAATGTGGCTCTCAAAAGAAATTTCAATCTTTGTACTGTTGATATTTGGCTCTGTTGACTAATGAGTTTGCCAACCACTGTCCTAGGTCATGGGGTCAATGCGCAATCACTAAGCCGTACTGAGCAGCCTTTTATTTATTGATTTTAGAGACAGGAAGGGAGACAGAGGAAGAGGGAAACATTGATCTGCTGTTCTACCCATCTATGCATTCATTGGCTGTCCCCTACATGTGCCCTGATGGGGGATCAAACCCACAACCATGCTGCCTCAGGACCACACACTCAATAGCTGAGCTACCTGGCTAGGGCTCTGCATTTGTTTATTAATTTCAGAAGCTCATATGAGATGTTGACAAATTTCTCTATGGAGGCTCATGTCGTCTCCTAACATCAACATCTCTTATGATGCTTTGTGGTTCATAGTGTCAGGTGTAATGTCTTATCTTTCACTTATTTGTTCATTTAGTTGAGGCTTGGTTTTGTTTGTTTGTTTGTTTTTGTTTTTCACTGTAGTATAGTTCGTTTGCCAGTTTTTGTATTTTTTGAAAAGTACCTGTTAGTTATTCTTTCATTTTTGTCTCTCTTTTATTGATGCCTGTTAAAATATTTATTGTTTCATTCCTTTGCCACTTCTGGGTTTACTTTCTTGTTTTGTTTCTAGATTCCTGAGATGGCAGGTTAGGTTTTTGAGATCTATTTTTGTAATGTAGGCATTTTTTCCTATAAAATTTCCTCTTAAAAATGCATTTTCAGAACTTAATATATGATTTTTGATAGGTTGTCTTTTTATTTACTTTGTCTCTGGACTTTTTTGCATTCTGTTTTGTGTTTGGCTATCTTGATATTCTTGTCTGTTTATTTATTATTGGTTTCAGATAGAGAGGAAGAGAGATTGAGAGAGAGAGAGAGAGAGAGAGAGACATCAGTGCATCAGTGTGAGGGAGAAACATCAATCGGCTCCCTTCGAGAGACAGACAGACAGACAGACAGACAGACAGACAGATAGACATCAGTGTGAGGGAGAAATATCAATTGGCTCCCTTCAGCACACAAGCTAACTGGAAATGGAAACCACATACTGTTATGTGCCTTGACTTGGGAATTGAATGCTCGACCTTTTGGTACACAGAACGATGCTCCAACCAACTGAGCCATTTTGGACAAGGCATTCTGTGGATTTTAAACACAAGAATGTTCAGTATTTTTTTGAAGAACAGGCCACAAGGGTCAATGATAGTAGAAGCACTGTGGCTGCAGGAGGTAACTGACCCTTGTTTTTACTGTAGGTATCTTCAAATATGTTTGTTCACCCAGTCTTTTCCAGTCATCCTTTCTGTACAGTTCTCCTTTATTTGTGTCTGTAATACTGTTTGTCTTCATGGTACTCTTATCCCCATTTCCTATGTGGTCTTTGTTCATGGCTAGCTGTCTTCTTACACTGGGGTGGAGCGAGATGCTCATATTGCTGATTCTGCCATGTTGCTGATGTCACATACATAGGTCTTTGGTCTGTAATCTCATTTGTCCTTTGTTGTTCTACCACAGTGTTGACCATCCAAATTTTCTGTTTTTCTTTGAAGATTTACATCATTTATCCCATGCAATGACTCAAATGGGATTTAAGTGGAAGAATCATTTGTGTATCACAGAAAAAACACGACTTTATGAATGACACAGTGGTCCCACAGAAGGTCTTGCCTTGGTGATGGGTCATTGGGTAGGAATGCACGGCTGGCCTTGGTTACATTCATAGCTAGAAACTCAGTGTTTTCTTACAGTTGCCCATTCCTCATCCAATTATGCTTGTTTGTGCTTATTGTTGATACTTTGCCAACTACTAAGTTCTAATAGTGATCATTTCTACTCAGATTCCCATCTCACGGATAACCTTAACCTTTCTGGACTTTGCACCTCTGCCTCATTCACAGATCGCATTTACTGCCCTCCAACGTTGGTCGTTGCCTGCAGCACCTTGGACTGCACACCTGTTATTATATAGACGTGTATATCCTGTGCTCTAATACAATTAATTTTTATGGCTTTGAGCAGCTTTAAATTATTCCACAGAGACTCACATGGTCAGCATGTAGGGTCCTAAAGGAAGCCGTCTGTGCAAGAACAATGAGTAGAACCATCCTTTCTTCTTTGTGCTTCTGTCCCTCTCTTAGTGAGATTTTCTTCATCGACGGACTTTTGGGGTCATGTTATTTATAATAGCTATTTCCTCAGTGTCTCACTCATCTAGTCATGACAGATAAACATTTGTGGCGAAGATATTCTGTTTTCATAAAGTCAACATGTACTTCACCTTCCTTTCTTTTTGTTCAGGTTGCTGCTGTAGAGCAGAGAATGTGCAGGCACCAACAGAACAGAAGGTTTCTGTAAGAGTGTCACAGGCAAGGAATCCCACGGTAGCCTTGTCTTCCCAGAAGAGCCACCCCTGTGAGAGTTGTGGACTCGTCTTGGGAAACATTTTCCACATGATGGAGCTGCAGGGAGCACAACACGGACAGATACTGTTGAGATGTGGGGCATGTGCAAAACGATTTTATTTCAGTGCAATATATCACCAACAGCATGTGAGAGAGACTTTCATGAGAGGTGTGGAAAAGAACTCACTTGCAAACAGCTGCAGTTTCAATGTGTCCCAGAATCGTTTTCCATGCGGAGAGGTTGAGCAGGGTATCCTTACCGAATCCGGACATCTCAACCTAAAGGGTACTCAGACCAGGGACTATCCAAATGCTATTTTGACACGTGGGATGATGTTTCAAAGGAGAAAAAGTTATTGCACCAGAAAAGAATGTAAGGAAGACATTAGTTGCACCCACATGTTTATTCAGGAAAAGGGTGTTCATGTTGGAAGTAGGTGTTTTGTGTGCTCTCCATGTGGGAAATCTTTCACAACTAAATCTCGCCTACATAATCATCAGAGAATTCATACAGGAGAAAAGCTTTATAAATGTGGTGAATGTGAAAAATCTTTTACAAGTAGCAATGGTCTCCAATATCATCAGAGAGTGCACACTGGAGCAAGACCTTATCACTGCAGTGAATGTGGGAAGTCTTTTACAACTAATTCTAATCTTCATAATCATCAGAGAGTTCATACAGGAGAAAAGCCGTACAAATGCAATGAATGTGGAAAATCTTTTACAACTAACTATCACCTTCATAATCATCAGAGAATTCATACAGGAGAAAAACCTTATCAATGCAGTGAATGTGGGAAAACTTTTACACAAGCTGGTGGTCTCCAATATCATCAGAGAGTTCACACAGGAGAAAAGCCTTATCAATGCAGTGAATGTGGGAAATCTTTTACCAATAACACCCACCTTCGAATTCATCAGAGAGTTCACACTGGAGAAAAGCCTTATCAATGCAGTGAATGTGAGAAATCTTTTACCACTAAGTCCAACCTGCGTAGTCATCAGAGAGTTCACACAGGAGAAACGCCTTATCGATGCAGTGAATGTGGAAAATCATTTACAACTAACTTTCACCTTCATAATCATCACAGCATTCATACAGGTGAAAAGCCTTATAAATGCAATGAATGTGGGAAATCTTTTACAAGTAGCACTGGTCTCCAATATCATGAGAGAGTTCACACAGGAGAAAAGCCTTATAAATGCAGTGAATGTGGTAAGTCTTTTATAAGGAGCACTGGTCTCCAATATCATCAGAGAGTTCACACAGGAGAAATGCCTTATCAATGCAGTGAATGTGGGAAAACCTTTACTTGGAGGAGAAACCTTTGTCATCATATGAGAATACACGCTGGAGAAAATTTTTATAAATGCAGTGAATGTGGAAAGTCGTTTAAAACTACCACTGGTTTCCAATATCATCAGAGAGTTCACACTGGAGAAAAACCTTATAAATGCAGAGAATGTGGGAAATCTTTTATCTGGGATACTGCTCTTCGTCATCATGAGAGAGTTCACACTGGAGAAAAGCCTTATAAATGCAGTGAATGTGGAAAATGTTTTACAATTAACTCTAATCTTCATAAACATCAGAGAATTCACACTGGAGAAAAGCCTTATAAATGCAGTGAATGTGGGAAATCTTTTACCACTAAGACCCACCTTCATAGTCATCAGGGAGTTCATACAGGAGAAAAGGCTTATAAATGCAGTGAATGTGGGAAATCTTTTACCTGGTTTACTGCCCTTCTTACTCATCAGAGAGTTCACACTGGAGAAAAGCCTTATAAATGCAGAGAATGTGGAAAATGTTTTACAATTAACTCTAACCTTCATAAACATCAGAGAATTCACACTGGAGAAAAGCCTTACAAATGTAGTGAATGTGGGAAATCTTTTACCGCTAGCGCTCACCTTCAATATCATCAGAGAATTCACACTGGAGAAAAGCCTTATAAATGCAGTGAATGTGGGAAATATTTTAGAAGTAGCAGTAGTCTTCAATATCATGAGAGAGTTCACACTGGAGAAAGCCATTATGAGTGCAATTAATATGAGGTATCTCTCTGCCAATTTTTTTAAATTCACTGTGCACAAAGGGTCCAAATGTGAAAAATGTCTTAGATGTGTAGAAAATGTAGTTTCTTAATTAGGACTTAACAAATGTATAAGAAAATATGTGTAGTCTCAGTCTGAATTATATCTCATACATTTAATCACCTACATTAGGCTTTTTCCGAAGACTTCTTTAATGTAGGGTGTTCTATTAACTCTAGGGGTTAGTTTATAAGGAGTTATGGCCTCTCCAAGCATGATGACATGAAGAACTTTTATACCATCTCAAACGTTTTTGCCCTTGGGGAAGACTGGTGCAGAAATTAGCTCAGCATTTTTTGCCAAATTTACATTGCTGCCCATGATTTTCCTAGGACACACTGTGGACTCTAGTCTTCATGTGAAGATGGATGCTTTGAGACACAGATATCACTCCAAAGGGGGTAGCTGTGACAACCTCAAACATGACTGGGAGCAATGTGATTTTTTTTTTCTTGTTTTCAAGGGATGCTAAGACATTTGAAGGGAACCTCTTGCCCAGGTGTTGCAGGGGGCCATGTGCCCTAATGACATCAATTGCATGGATGATGGTCACTGGTTATAGGAACACTGAACTAATTGTTGTTGGACTTGGCTGCAGCCCATTAGATGGAATCGTCTTCATCTAAACTTGCACCCACAAATTATTTTTACGAAAAGTCTACAGGAGCAGTGTGTACGCAGATCGGATGGACTCCAGACATGTTTATCTTCTGTGGACACAGTCATTGTCATTGAATATAATCAAGAGGTTTTGTAGCTTCCTTTATCCACTCAGATGTTCACCTCAGAGCCTGACAGAAAAGGAAGGACAGAGGCAAAGGGTGTCTGTAGACCAGGGATTTGACCCAGCCAGCATTCTTGTTGGTTTGGGTGAAAGTTCTTCATTGTTTCTTAATTTTCTATCACTGAGGCAAAACTCTTGCCCAGAGGCAAAAGAAGGTGGATTGAATATAGATTTGACAAACCTATTTTTCTAATATATTTGAACTTATACATTTTTAAATTTTCAACCATTTTTAAAAGCTACAATGAGCCCTTACTGGTTTGGCTCAGTGGATAGAGCGTCGGCCTGTGGATTGAAGGGTCCCAGGTTCGATTCCGGTCAAGGGCATGTACGTTGGTTGTGGGCACATCCCCAGTTAGGGGGTGTGCAGGAGGCAGCTGGGTGATGTTTCTCTCTCATTGATGTTTCTAACTCTCTATCCCTCTCCCTTCCTCTCTGTAAAAAAATCAATAAAATATATATTTTTAAAAAGCTATAATGAATAAGTTTTTAGTATTTCATAAATCTTCATGTGTGCATGAAACTGAAACCATCATTATAGTCATAATACTGACTGTCTATCACTGTGTAATTGCTTCATGACCTTTTTCAATCTATCCCTGTTCTTCACAGCTTTCCTAATAACCATGGATTTACATTTCATTTCAATAGAGAACTTTGCTTTTTCTAATTATTTTTCTGCTTTAATTTATGTTTCATAAATACTTGGAGTTTCATTAAAGACGTATTATTAACTCATCTTTTTTTTCTGATAAATATTCTTCTCTTTGAATATATTCCCAATAGCTTATCCATTTTTTTGAGTATTTGGTTATTTCTAATTATTTTGGTATAAAGATTTCTGTATAATTCTTTATGTGGATGTAAGTTTTATTTACCTTTGTCAAAAATTTAGTGAATAATCTGAGTCATTGAGTATTTTAATGTTTAAATTTATAAAAATTAGCATATTGTTTTCTAAATTGAATATACCATCATGGATGTTGTGGTTCAGTTTTTTGGCTGTGATCCCATGTACAGAAGGGTTGCCGGTTGAATTGCTTGGTGTGTCCCTGGCTTGTGGGCCAGCCTCCCAGAATGGGGGGTGTAGGAAATGGCTATGTTGCACTCTTGCATTGTGTTTCTCTCCCTCACCCTTCTTCTCTCTCCAAAAATTAATAAAATTGCCCGTCTGGCATGGCTCAGTCATTGAGCTTTGACCTATGAACCAGGTGGTTATGGGTTGATTCCAGGTCAGGTTACTTTCCCGAGTTGCCAGCTGAAACCCAATGTGGGGTGTGCAGGAGGCAGCTAGTCAGTGATTCTCTCTCATGATTGGTGCTTCTATCTCTCCTTTCCTTTATGAAGTGAATGAATATATTAAAAATCAATAAACTATTCCTTCAAAATAAAAACAAGCTGATTGTACCTTTTGGCGTTTTTTTTCACCAGTGTGTAGGTTATTTACATGCTCCAAATCCTAGAGCAGCGGTCGCCAACTGATGGTCCACAAACCACTGGTTGTCCATGAGGGTCTGAAAGGTTGGCAACTGGTATCCTAGATAATATATTTATGTATTTCAAATCTTTATTGATTTCAGAGAGGAAGGGAGAGGGAAAGAGAAACATGAATGATGAGAGAGAATCACTGATTGGCTGCCTCCTGCACACTCCCTACTGGGGATCAAGCCCTCAACCTGGGTACATGCCCTTGGCCGGAATTGAACCAGGAACCTTCAGTCTACAGGCTGACGCTCTATCCACAGAGCCAAACTGGCTATGGCCTAGATAATATTTTGTTTGGTCAATCATTCTTTATTTAAAAGCTAGTGGCCCGGTGCACGAATTTGTGCCCGTTGAAAGGTAATTAATTAGAAGAAATATTTTAATATTGCTGTTTGCCCTTTCTCTATAATGGAACTTATTCTAACACTGAAGCCAGTGTCAGATGGGGACAAATCAATTCCTGGAATCAGAACAATCTCTCTACAGATCCTGTTAATACTTCAGCTTCGGCCTAACTGGTTTGGTTCAGTGGATAGAGCGCCGGCCTGCGGACTGAAGGGTCCCAGGTTCCATTCTGGTCAAGGACATGTGCCTTGGTTGTGGGCACATCCCCAGTGGGGGGTGTGCAGGAGACAGCTGATCGATGTTTCTAACTCTCTATTCCTCTGCCTTCCTTTCTGTCAAAAAAATCAATAAAATATATTTTTTAAAAATACTTCAGCTTCGATTATGTTAGGTTGTAATCTTTCAGTAATAAATCTAGTACCATTACAAAGACCCCATTTACTACTGAGATTTCTCAGTAGCATGATGACTCGACCTACTTTCAATAATAATTTATGACATGGCATTCCCGAAAGAGTAATACTTTAAAAAAAGATTTAATGGGAAAAGCTTCCTTTTCAGCATCATCCATTAAATCTAATATTATTGTCGATTACACTGTCATCTCTGAGTCCTAATGCAATTTCTGTTCCCCAGCCTTTTTCACCATGTGGGTAAATAATAGGATACGTCATTGCATCTAATGTAGGAAACAGAATACTGATTTGTTTCATTTTAGAGGCATTCAGAATATTGGGATCTGGTTTACAATGAATGAGCAAGTCCCTTTCAAAAGGAGGTCCTCCATCTTCATTTCTGATTATGACAGCAACTTTGGTTACACGGGGATAATTATATCTACCCGGATCACTATTATGATCGAATTTAATCACCATTGTTACTTCCATGCAACACTGTCACTTTCAGTTTTAGAATGTCAACAAAAACAACGAAATTCACAGTCGACAATGACAGATCGAAACACACACATGCGATTGGCGCCAGCGAGAGCTCTATGTGCATTGCGCATCCATGAGTCAGCTTAGCCTTTTATACATAGAGAATAAACTTGCTTAATTAGACCTGCTTTCTGATGTAGCTCAACTTTTTCCAGCCCTGTGAAGCATCCCAACTTCTCTTTCAGGTAATTGTCAGCAACAGAGCAGCAAATGTCAATATGAAGTACATTATTATTGTAGATCACACAGGGAGAACAAAGGGTAAAATATTTAACTTCAGCTGTGTTTGACTATATTCTGTGCAGTAGAAAGACCCAAAGTCATTTTCAAGGTCCACCAAATCTTACTTCTTTTCAGTCGGATCTAGTTTCTAAGCTTTCTAAATCTGTTTTCTGATTAATTAAAAGAAAATAGGATGCCACTGAGTGTGCTATCTACCTGCTCCAGGACTTCTGTGAGGATCAAATGAGATGAGGCACAGGAAAAGCTTCACAGACATTTGGTTACAGTGTAATGTGTTTCCACCTGAGGCTAGTCGTTGCTAGGGAGAGGAAGCCAGGTGTTACTACTGGACATCATTACCCAGATAGTTTGACACTTAGCATATTGACATCTTATATAGATAGATATATAAATAGATATTCCATAATTTTGTCATTCTACCTCAATGTTGTGTGTTCATATTTTATCCAGGGATTTACGGGGAGCTATTTCTCAGAAGTGAATTTGTTGAATCTGTATCTTTGTTAAAACATCTGATCATATGTTCTACCTATTGTGCTATGACTTTTGGCAGTATTCTCTCTCTCTCTCTCTCTCTCTCTATATATATATATATATATATATATATACACACACACACACACACACACACACACACACTCGAGGCCTGGTGCACAAGTTCGTGCACGGATGGGGTCTGGTTGTCCATCCCTGATTTGGGTGGGAGGGGCCATTTAGTGGCAAGGCCGAAAGGGAGGGGGCTTCGGACAGTTTTCCGGCCATCCACACCACCAACTGGGGTGGCATCGGCCCTTCAGGGTGGGTGCTGATCAGGGGCAGGGCTACTGGGGCAGTTATTAGCATCAAAGATCTTTGCAGGGTGTGTACATGTTTGCTGTTTGCTTTTGGATGAGTTGAAGCTTCAAAGGCACTTTAGTGTCAGGGACACTTACAGCTTCCATTTCTTTTTTTTTTTTTAATATATTTTATTGATTTTCTTACAGAGAGAAAGAGAGAGGGACAGAGAGCCAGAAACATCAATGAGAGAGAAACATCGACCAGCTGCCTCCTGCACACCCCCCACCGGGGGTGTGCCCACAACCAATGTACATGCCCTTGACCGGAATCGAACCCGGGACCCTTCAGTCCGCAGACCGACGCTCTATCCACTGAGCCAAACCGGTTTCGGCTTACAGCTTCCATTTCTAAGCCTCTCCCAAGACAGGTAATGCGGTTTAGTTCTGTACTGACAAACCCTCTAAAGAGAGGCCGTGGTTTGATGTGGCTGCCCTCTTTGGTAGTAAGCAGTAGAGAGAGAACACAGGAAGATGGTGGTTGTGCTGGGCACCTCTCCTGGACACCTGACTGATGGTCCAGACCATGAGCAGTTTTCCTCCTGATCACTCGTCATTCAGGTTCCTGGTCTATGAAGGCTGGAGAGTGTTTACTTACTAAGAATTATTAAAGGTCACACTTTGGTGATCAGGGTTGGGGGTGCTGATTGGGGGTGGGGGCACGAGGGGGGAGTGGCTGAGAGCAATTGGCTTGTGCAGTGTGCTTCATAGCCACAGGTCGTACTGGTGGTTTTGTTGTGTGATCACTTGGCTTTTATACATATAGATTTTTTTCTTGGTATTTCAAGAAAAACATTAATATCACAAGAAAGAAGATTTTAAATATTACAATGTTACATGCAATAGACACCAATTATTCAAGGAAAATGATGTTACATAAAATATTACATGCAACAAACATTAATATTTCAAGAATAAAAGGATTTTAGTATAATAATATTGCCCAAACTGTACTAACATAGTAGGATATCACAAAAGTTGTAGGAAATATTAAAACTCTGCAAATACAGGATTACTTCTATTCTGGAATATTTTCCCCCTCTAGCTCTATGTTCATCAGTTTATGTTGTTCATTATATTCCACAAATGAGTGAGATCATATGATATTTATCTTTCTCTGACTGGCTTATTTCACTTAGCATGATGCTCTATAGATCCATCCAAGCTGTTGTAAGTGGTAAAAGTTCCTTCTTTTTTATAGCAGTGTACTATTCCATTGTGTAGATCTACCACAGTTTTTTAATCCACTCATCTACTGATGGGCACTTAGGTGGTTTCCAAATCTTAGCTATTGTAAATTGTGTTGCTATTAACATAGGGGTGCATATATCCTTTCTTGTTGGTGTTTCTGATTTCTTGGGATATATTTGTAGAAGTGGGTCCATTGGGTCAAATGGGAATTCCGTTTTTAACTTTTTGAGGGAACTCCATACTGTTTTACACTGTGGTTGCACCTGTCTCCATTCCCCCCAGCAGTGCACGAGGGTTCCTTTATCTCCCCATCCTCACCAGCACTTGTCCTTTGTTGATTTGTTGAGCCAATTTTCTCTAACAAAAAGACAGCGGAGTGCTTGCTTCGGCAGCTGACATACTAAAATTGGAAGGATACAGAGCAGCTTAGCATGGCCCCTACTCAAGGGTGACACACAAATTTGTGAAGTGTTCTATAATTTTTTAAATGAAAAAATATATTTTTAAAAAGTCAATGAAAAAAAAAGGCAATGGAACAACAAAGATGGATGTTGGAATTTTACTCATTTTATACCTTTTTTGCTTTAGGAAATCAAGGTTTTTTTTGGTATTGAAATACGTTTTTTACTTTTTAATATTTTAAAACAATTTTTATTGATTTCATCAAGCAAGAGAAAGAGAGAGCGAGAAACACGAATAATGACAGACGAGCCAGCATGGCTTCATGGTTACACATGGACCTATGATCCAGGAGTTCACAGTTCCATTCCCACTCAGGCACATACCTGCACCCTGAGTATGGGGAATGCAGGAGGCAGCTGATCAATGATTCTTATTATTCATGTCTCTCTCTCTCCCTCTCCTGGTACCTCAGCCTCTGCCTGCAGAGACATTCCCAGGCCAGGCACTTTTCATTCCCCGATGCCCACAAGCACCATTGTCTTCGGGAACATTTTAGTGAGAAATGGGACCTATAAGAAGCCACTGACTCTGCTGCAGGGAGGCAGATGCTGTGGGCACTCAGGTCTCATTGTGGTGCCCCACCTGGGAATCTCCAGTGGAATCACAAGAGCTCCCTGAATGTCAGTTGGCTGAATGTTACATGCAGATGATTGATGGTGCTTACCTTGCCTTCCAAAAGTAATAAAAGTAACAAGCTGGCCCTAGGTGGTTTGGCTCTGATGATCAGTGACTTTCAGCATTTTTCACATGTCTCTTGGCCATCTTATCCACACTGCAGCCCAGGCAGAGCTGACACTTTGGATGACATCAGAAGCAGATGCTCTTTTTTTTTTTTTAATATATTTTATTGATTTTCCAGAGAGGAAAGGAGAGGGATAGAGAGCCAGAAACATCAATGAGAGAGAAACATCGACCAGCTGCCTCCTGCACAACCCCCACCGGGGACATGCCCGCAACCAATGTACATGCCCTTGACCGGAATCGAACCTGGGACCTTTCAGTCCGCAGACCGACGCTCTATCCACTGAGCCAAACCGGTTTTGGCATAGATGCTCTTTTTAAAAAAAATAAAATAAAATTAATTTTACAGAGAGGAAGGGAAAAGAATAGAGAGTTAGAAACATCCATGAGAGAGAAACAGCGATCAGCTGCCTCCTGCATACTCCCTAATGGGTATGTGCCTGCAACCAAGATACATGCGCTTGACTGGAATGGAATGTGGGACCCCTGAGTCCTCAGGCCGACTCTCCAGCCACTGAGTCAAACCAATTAGTGCAGAAGCTGATGCTCTTAAGTATGAGTGTCTGTTTTGTAACATTAACCTTGTATAATGGATTCAGTGGAGGCAGGTTAAATCAAATTAGAGACTTGACCAACCTCCTCCATCTACATTTGGCCTGAAGGCACCAAGTGCCAAAAGTCCTGAATGAAGAAACAATGCCTGCCATTCAGGAAGAGCAGGTCCTGAAGAAAGATATGCAAAACCAGCCACGCAGGTGCAGGTGAAACTTGCCCCAGACATCACCTCCCCTGAAGGCGCTAGAGGACCCTGAGTACACTTGGTGTGTTCTTGGGCTATAACCCCCTAAATCCTGTCCTTGAGTCAACTGAGAAACACCTGACGCGAGCCTTGGAGCGGAGAAACTACATTACCCACAAGGCAACGCATGGCATGTCACCCGGCTGAGCCAATGGGGACTCAGAGAAGGCGGTTCCGTTTGGCCGCTTCTGTAGGGCGGGACCGGTAGTCCTTGTGGCGCGGTTTTACCTTCTCAGATTTTTGTTTCAGGCGCACAGTCCCATGGAGAAGGCTGAAGAGTGGTGTTCCCCGCCTCACAGCCCATGGACGGAGCCTCCAGTGGTGCTCACAGCTCACACTGGGGATTGAAGCTCGGAGTCACCGCCCGGACCCACGCCAGGGCCGGGACAGGCACCGCCATTCCTGCAGCGGCTTCTACTCCGGCCGCTCCCGCCCCGCTCGGCCCACAGAGAGCAATGGCGGCGCCCGCGCTGAGGAGCTTCGCTGAGGTGAGTTCCTGTCCCCCAGCCCCTCACCGCCTCCTCACACCGAACAGGACAGTCTGGGTGGGGCATCTGTCACGTCCTGCAGCTCAGTCCGCGTGGAGGACCGTGAGGAAGGCGGAGGGGAGGGAGGAGCGTTGTGGCTTCTGAGGCACAGCCAGTGCAGGGCGGAGAGGACAGGGTGACTGGCATCTGAGGGTCCCTGAGGGTGTGGGCTGTGAGGATTGGCGGACAGATCAGAGGCTGCAGGGAGGACGGCACAGCCTCAATCCGGGCTTTTCGGGCTATGGGGTCCCTCAGGGGCCGGGGGTGGTCCTGGACCCGGCTGGGAGACAAGCTTCTCTCCATGCCATGTGCCAAGTTCATGGGTGAGTCCAGCGAGATCCAGTGGCATTGGAGCAGGAAGGGGGCAGAGCTGAGGGAGTGAACCTGGGTCTGAAGATGGGAAGAGGTTAAAGGTTACCCAGTGGTGTGCACATCTGGAGGAAGTGTGAGCTGATGGTCCCCGGGACCTGGTGTGGGGACTGAAAGGCGAAGCATAAACCCACGCTTGGCTGTGTCTTGGAGGCATGATCTAGGGGACTGCAGTGGGATTGCTTGGCGGGAAGGCTGGGGCCCTGCAGGCATCGCCCAGACCTTAAATGTCATTGCCCTCTCCCCTCCCCTCCCCCAATCCTTCCCACCCAACCCAGCTGCTCTGCTGAGGGCAACCCCAGTGAGTAATGGGACTGTGATGAGAGAGCAGCCTGCACTGGCATTAGGGCCTGGTGTCCACACTAACCGGGTGCCCTGGAGGAGGTTGAGGGGGGGAAGGTGTGTAAGGAGTAGGAGTGGGGGTTCTCAGAGAGACAGCTCTGGTTTCAATTGTCTCCATTCTGACAGGTTGGCGTGACCTTTGAGGACATTGCCCTGTACTTCTCCAGGGAGGAATGGAGCCTCCTTGATGAGGGTCAGAGACAGCTGTACCTGCATGTGATGCTGGAGAACTTTGAACTTGTATCCTCCCTGGGTAAGACCCTCACTGTCAGAATGACCTGGACTTGGCTTTGGGATTTCCCAGGCCCCATCTCCCAGGGTGTGCTGTGTCCTCCCATGTAGACTGTGGTTCTGCTTGACTTTCCAGTTTCCTGGGTAGTTGCTGTCCTGGGGAGGGTGGGTCTGTTTCCGCTGCTCCCTTCTTTCCTGAAGTCCCAGTTCTCCCCGCTGTACTACGTTCACAGGGAAGGACTTGTGGTTGGTAGTGTTGCAGGAAGCCTGAGGGATTCCACCTTGTTCAGTGAGGAAAGCATTTTCTATATTCCTGTTGGTCACTTGTACCTATTTTTGGAAGAATTGTCTCTACTTCTTTATCCTGTTTTGGTTAAAGATTGTTTTGAATACCTCTATATTTTATATATTAATTGCTTACTGTGTACAGGAACACATATTGTTGCATGTGCTTAATTGTGCTTTGCAGATATTACTTCCCCACTCCAACTTTTCTACGAAGTCCATGCTTTTGGCAACCCTGTGTTCAGCAGGTCTAGTGCCACCATTTTTCTAAAGCTCAGATGCTTGTTACTAGTGCTTAGCAATAAAGTATTTTTAATGAAATTATATAGAATTTGCTTTTCAGACAGAATCATTGCATTGTTATTATCTGCAGTATAGTATTAACATATCTTTATTATCCCTGGGGAACTCCCACTATTTGTGTGAATTTCTGTCTATATCGCAATATTCCCTTTATTGTGCTCATCAGAACCGAATCCACAGTATCTAGTGATTCCTTCATAAGATTTGCGAATGTTTTCTCCCATTCTCTAGATTTTCTTTCTTTCTTTTCATTTTGTTTATTGCTGTTGTGCTGTGAAGCAGCTTTTTTTATTTTTGTTTTATTTCTTGCAATCTGGACTGTTTATTTTTTCTCTTTTATCTGGTGGTTGGTGTCACATTCAGAACATCCTGTCCAAAACAAATCTCGAAAGCTTTTTCTCTAGATTGTCCTGAGGTGTTTTAAGTTTTAGCGCTGAGGTTTAACTCTGTAATGCAGGTAGATGTAAATTTTATCAGCAGTGTCCAGTATTCTTGTTTTACATGTGAGTATTGATTTTTAGCAGCACCATTCATTGAAGAAACTGTCTTTCTCTTATTCTGTGTCTTGCAGCTTTGACAAAGATTACTTCAAACCAAGATTACTTGGTTTTATTTCTGTGTTTTCTGTTCTGTTCTGTTGATGTATGTGTCTGTGTTTCTCCAGCAACACAGTTTGCTTGCTTTCTCTTGGTAATAAATTGAAGTCAGGAAGTTTATGCCACCAGCTTTGTTCTCGCTCAAGATTGCTTTTGCTGTTTTAGTTTTTTAATTCCATACATTTCAAGATTCTCTTTTCATTTTTTTAGGTAAAATACCATAGGAATTATCCTCAGAACTGCATTTATTTATTTTTTTTTAAATTTCTTTATTGATTAAGGTATCACATATTTGTCCTCATCCCCCCCATTCCCATCCCAAACCCCTCCCCACGTATGCCCCACCCCCCTTTGTCCCTGACCACTGGGTAGGCTTATAAGCATGCATACAAGTCCTTTGGTTGATCTCTCCCCCTTACCCCCCCCCTCCCCTACCTTCCCTCTGAGGTTTGACAGTCTGATCGATGCTTCCCTGTCTCCAGGTCTGTTTTTGTTCATCAGTTTATGTTGTTCATTATTTCCCCTAGATGAGTGAAATCATGTGATACAAGAAATACACTTAAAAGAACCGAAAATGAGACAAGCAATAATGGTTATGCTGAGAGGCAAATGCCTCAGAACTGCATTTAATCTGTAGAGTGCGTTGTGTACTATAGATATTTTCACCATATTTTTTTTAAAAAATTCTTTATTGTTTAAAGTATTCCATATTGTATTACATATGTCTCCTCTTTCCCCCATTGACCACAAATGAGCGAGATCATGTGATATTTATCTTTCTCCGACTGGCTTATTTTACTTAGCATAATGCTCTTCAGGTCCATCCATGCTGTTATAAATGGTAAGAGTTCCTCCTTTTTTACAGCAGCATAATATTTGATTGTGTATATGTTTTACAGTTTTTTAATCCACTCATCTGCTGATAGTCACTTAGGCTGTTTCCAAATCTTAGCTATCGTAAATTGTGCTGTTTTGAACATAGGGGTGCATATATCCTTTCTGATAGCTGTTTCTGGATTCTTGGGATATTGACCTAGAAGTGGGATTACTAGGTCAAATGGGAGTTCCATTTTTAACTTTTTGAGGAAACTCCATACTGTTCTCCACAGTGGCTGCACCAGTCTGCATTCCCACCAGCAGTGCACGAGGGTTCCTTTTTCTTCACATCCTCCCCAGCACTTGTTTGTTGGTTTTTTTTGTGTGTGTGTGTGTGTGTTTTTTTTTTTAATTTCTTTATTGATTAAGGTGTCACATATTTGTCCTCATCCCCCCATTCCCATCCCACACCCCTCCCCACGGATGCCCCAACCCCCTGTTGAACTTAACCATTGGATAGGCTCATATGTATGCACACAAGTCCTTTGGTTGATCTCTCCCCCCCTCCTCCCACCCTCCCCTATCCTCCCTCTGAGGCCCGATAGTCCGATCGATGCCTCCTTGTTTCTGGTTCTGTTCTTGTTCCTCAGTCTATGTTGTTCATCATTTCCTTGTTTGTTGGTTTGATGATGATAGCCATTCTGACCTGTGTGAGATGGTACTGTATTGTCGTTTTGATGTGGATCTCTCGGATGATTAGTGACTTTGAGCATGTTTTCATATGTCTCTGGGCCTTCTGTAGGTCCTCTCTCGAAAAGTGTCTATTTAGTTTCTTTTCCCATTTTTTGATTGGGTTGTTTATCTTCCTTTTGTTAAGTTGTATGAGTTCTCCGTAAATCTTAGAGATTAAATCCTTACCGGAAGTATCATTGGCAAATATGTTCTCCCATGCACTGTGCTCTCTTGTTGTTTTGTTGATGGTTTCTTTTGCTGTGCAGAAGCTTTTTACTTTGATGTAGTCCCATTTGTTTATTTTCTCCTTAGTCTCCATTGCCTTAGGAGCTGTGTCTATAAAGATATTGCTTGACATATGTCTGCTAATTTTCTGCCTGTGGACTCTTGTAGGATTTTTATGGTTTCCGTCTTACATTGTCCTTTAGCCATTTTGAGTTTTAGTATGGTGTAAGTTGGTGTTCCAGTTTCATGTTTTTGCATGTATCTGACCAAATTCCCTAACACCATTTATTGAAGAGACGATCTTGATTTCATTGTATGCTCTTGCCTCCTTTTTCAAATATTAATTGAGCATAGTGGTTTGGGTTGATTTCTGGGTTCTCTGTTCTGTTGCATTGTTCTATGTCTGTTGTTGTGGCAGTACTGGGCATTTTTGTAATATAGCTTGGTATCTGGTATTGTGATCCCTCCAACTTTGTTCTTCTTTCTCAAGATTGCTGTGGCTCTTCAGGTTTATTTTTTTATTCCATATGAATTTTTGGAGAGTTTGTTCTAGGTCTGTGAAATATGCTGTTGGTATCTTAATAGGGATTGCATTGAATCTGTAGATTGCTTTGGGCAGTATGGACATTTTAATGATGTTGATTCTACCAACCCATGAACATGGTATATTCTTCCATTTGTTTGTGTCTTATCCTATCTCTTTTTTTTCTTTTTGAAAAAAATATATTGTAGCCGAAAGCGGTTTGGCTCAGTGGATAGAGCGTCGGCCTGCGGACTGAAAGGTCCCAGGTTCGATTCCGGTCAAGGGCATGTACATTGGTTGCGGGCACATCCCCTGTGGGGGGTGTGCAGGAGGCAGCTGATCGATGTTTCTCTCTCATTGATGTTTCTAACTCAATGAGAGAGAGAGAAACATCACTTGATGGAGAAACATCAATAGGCTGCCTTCTGCACACAAATTAACTGGAAATGGAACCCACATACGGATATGTGCCTTGCATGGAAATGGAATCCTCAACCCTTTGGTACACAAGACGATGTTCTAATCAACTGAGCCATACTGGCCAAGGCATTCTGTGTTTTTAAAGACAAAAATTTCCAGTATTTTTTGAAGAACAAGCCACTAGCGTCCATGATAGCAGAAGCACAATGTCTGCTGGAGGTAACTCTAACCCTTATTTTTGCAGTGACTCAAATAGGATTTTTTAAAAAATTATTTCATTGATTTTTTTTACAGAGAGAAAGGGAGAGAGATAGTCAGAAACATCGATGCGAGAAAAATATCGATCAGCTGCCTCCTGCACACCTCCCACTGGGGATGTGTCCGAAACCGAGGTACATGCCCGTGACTGGAATTGAACCTGGGTTCTTTCAATCCACAGGCCAACGCTCAATCCACTGAGCCAAACCGGTTAGGGCTCAAATGGGCTTTAAGGGGAAGAATCATTTGTGCATCACAAAAGAAACACAACTTTATGATTGACACAGTGGACCCACAGGCGGTCTTGCCTTGGTGAAGAATCGT
Source organism: Eptesicus fuscus (assembly GCF_027574615.1). Lineage (NCBI taxonomy): Eukaryota > Metazoa > Chordata > Mammalia > Chiroptera > Vespertilionidae > Eptesicus > Eptesicus fuscus. The sequence continues at coordinate 45,322,284 of NC_072493.1, forward strand.
AGGGGAGGAATTCTCGGCTGGACTTTGTTACATTCATAGCTAGAAACCCAGTGTTTTCTTACAGTTGCCCATTCCTCACCCAGTTATGCTTGTTTGTCCTTATGTTGATACTTTGCCAACTACTCAGTTCTAATAGTGATCATTTCTACTTGGATTCCCAGCAAACAGAGAACCTTAACCTCTCTGGACTTTGCACCTCTGCCTCTTTCACAGGTCTCTCTTTACTGCACTCCAGCGTTCATCTATACCTGCAGCACCTTGGAGTGCACTCATATTATTATATTGACATTGAACTTCATGTTCTCTAATACAATTAATTTTTATGGCTTTGAGCAGCTTTAAATTATTCTACACAGACTCACATGGTCAGCATGTAAGGTCCTAAAGAAGCCATTTGTGCAGGAACAATGAGTAGAACCTTCCTCTCTTCTTTGTGTCCCATCCTGTGCTTCTGTCCCTCCGTTGGTGAGATTTTCCTCATCGACTGACTTTTGGGCCCACGTTATGTATAACAGCAATTTCCTCAGAGTCTACCTCACTCATCTTGAAAATCTTTCTATGGAATCATGTCTAGTCATGACAGATAAACATTTGTGGTGAAGATACTCTGTTTTCATAAGGGCAACATGTACTTCACCAGTGTTTCCTTTTGTTCAGGTTGCTGCTGTGGAGCAGAGAATGTGGAGGAAGCAACAGAACAGAAGGTTTCTGTAAGAGTGTCACAGGCAAGGAATCCCAAGGTAGCCTTGTCTTCCCAGAAGAGCCACCCCTGTGAGAGTTGTGGATTCGTCTTGGGAAACATTTTCCACGTGATGGAGCTGCAGGGAACACAACACGGACAGATACTGTTGAGGTGCGGGGCATGTGCAAAACGGTTTTACTTCCGTGTAAAATTTCACCAGCAGCCCGGGAGAGAGAACACTGTCATTAGAGGGGTGGACAGCATCTCACTTGGAAACAGCTACAATTTCAATGTGTCCCAGAATCATTTCTCCTGCGGGGAGGTTCAGCAGGGTGTTCTTACCGGGTTAGGTCATCTCCACCTAAAGGCTACTCAGACCAGGGACAGTCCAAATGCTACTCCAGCATGTGTGATGACGTTTCAAAGGAGACAAAATGATTACACCAGAAAAGACATTACTTACACCCACACGTTTATTCAGGAAAAGGGTTTTTATTCAGGAAATCGGTGTTTTGTGTCCTCTGAATGTGGAAAATATTTTATCAAATTTTCTTGCTTTCATGATCAACAGCGAGGTCACACTGGAGAAAGGCCGTATCAGTGCAGTGAATATGGGGAAGCTTTTAGCAGTAGTAATAGCCAAGGTGATCATGAAGCTTTGCACACTGGAGAAAGGTCTTATCACTGCCTTGAATATGGGAAAGCTTTTAGCAGTGCTAACAGCCTAAGTGATAAGCAAGCTTTGCACAGTGGAGACAGGCCTTATGAGCGCAGTGAAAATGGAAAAGCTTTTTCCAGTAGCAGTGCCCTCCATTATGATCAGAGAGTTCACACAGGGGAAAGGCCTTATGAGTGCAGTGAATGTGGAAAATCTTTTAAAAATATCTCTCACCTTCATAAACATGAGAGAGTTCATACAGGAGAAAAGCCTTATCAATGCAGTGAATGTGGGAAATTTTTTACCACTAACAACCATCTTCGTATTCATCAGAGAGTTCACACTGGAGAAAAGCCTTACAAATGCACTGAATGTGGGAAATCTTTTAGCACTAACACCAACCTTCGTATTCATCAGAGAGTTCACACTGGAGAAAAGCCTTATAAATGCAGTGAATGTGTGAAATCTTTTACCTGGAGCACTGCCCTTCGTCGTCATCAGAGAATTCACACTGGAGAAAAGCCTTATCAATGCAGTGTATGTGGGAAAACTTTTACACAATTCAGTGGTCTCCAATATCATCAGGGAGTTCACACTGGGGAAAAGCCTTATACATGCAGTGAATGTGGTAAATCTTTTCGTACTACGACGCACCTTCGTACTCATCAGATAGTTCATACAGGAGAAAAGGCTTATAAATGCAGTGATTGTGGAAAATCTTTTACAAGGAGCAGTAGTCTTCAATGTCATCAGAGAGCTCACACTAGAGAAAGCCGTTATGACTGTTAACTAATGTGAGATATCTCTCAGCCAAATTTGTAAATTCGCTCTGCACAAAAGAGTCCAAATGTGAAAAATTTCTTAAATGTGTAGGAAATGTATTTTCTTAGGACTTAACTATAGTATAAGAAAATTTGTGAAGTCTCAGTCTGAATTATATCTGATACATTTAATCACCTAAATGTTATAACATCCCCTCAACTGTTTTTGTTGTTGTATTTGTTGGTATTTATGTTGGAACCATATGTATCTATATTGCACTTTCTAACATACAGAGATGTCTTCCCAGGTGTATGTCACTACATATTTCTGTAGCTGAAGGTATTTCACGGAACCACCTATAATGTCCCTACAGATGGCATCAGTTACCATCCTCATGTGCCCAGGGAAGCTAACTCTGTTGTCTAATTTGTTGAAGGAAATTAGGAATACCTCAGCCCTTAGTTCTTCCTTGTATCCCTGTCATGAGTTGCCACATAGGACTCATTACTGTTGGCCCCAGTAAACATAAGGTTGCAGAGGAACTGCCATTGTCGGGGACATACTTTCCTTAGATGCCAGTGATGAATTTATTTTGTGCCTCAGTCACCAGTGGAAGAATTGCCGGTCTCAGGTCTCTTTCTTTGCAAAATAATGAAGGCATTATCCTACGACTTCTTTAATCTTGGGTGTTCTATTGAGTCTATAGCTTAGTTTATAAGGAAATCTAGGCTCTCTAAACATGATCAGGTGAAAAACTTATGGGCTCTCCAAAATTTTTGTAGGTTGGGGCAGACTATGGTGCAGAAATTAGCTCAGCAGTTTTTGCCAAATTTACTTTGCTGCCCATAATTTCCCAGGAAACACTGTGGACTCTAGTCCTTATGTGAAGATGGATGCTTTGAGACACAGAGATCACTTCAAAATGGGGGGAGCGGGGTAGCTGTGAGAACCTCAAGTATGTCTGGGAGCAGCGTGAATTTTTTCTTGTTTTCAGGGGATGCTAAGACATTTGAAGGGAACCTCCTGCCCAGCTCTTGCAGAGGGACATGTGTCATAATGCCTTCAATTCCATTGGTGATGGTCACTGGTTGGAGGACCATTGCAGTGAGGGGAACCCCTTTCACTGCAGAAACACTGACCTAATTCTTGTTGGACCAGACTGCAGCCTATTAGATGGAATGGTCTTCATCTAAACCTGCACGCAGAAATATTTTTTTTCTTCCTTAGAAATTTTTTTGATGTAAAAACTACAGGAGCGGTATTACCCCAATCTGAGGGACTCCAGGCATGTTTATCGTCTGTGGAGCGGTCATTGGCATTGATTATAATCAAGAGGTTTTGTGGCTCCTGTAGCTTCTCAGGTGTTCCCATCAGAGTGATTGGCGCTCTGGCAGTAGAACAAAGATGAAGACAAAGGCTGTCTTTAATCCAGGGATGTGGCTTTTGTGACCCAGTCAGTCAGCATTCCAGTGGGTTTGGGTGAAAGTTCTTCATTGTTTGTTGCATTTTCTGTCATGCGATGAGACTCTCAGAGAGCGTAAAAAGGTGGATTGAATATAGAGTTGCCAAACCTGTTGTTCCAAAATAGGTGAACGTACATTTGTTTTATCTTGAACCATTGTTAACAGCTGTGATGAGTAAATTGCATGTGTTAAGTATAGTGTTTCATAAATCTTGACATGTGCATGAAACGGAAACCATCATTACACTCATAATACTGACCAGATCACTCACTGTGTAGTTGCTTCCTGACCTCATTTGATCTGTCTCTGTTCTTCACAGCTTTCCCAGTGCCCATGGATTTACATTCCATTTTATTAAAGAACTTTGCTTTTTCTAAGTATTTTTCTGCTTTAATTTATATTTCATAAATTCTTGGAGATTTATTAAAGATATATTAGTAACTCATCTCTTTTTTTTTATATATAGATATTCTTTTTCTTGTTAATCCTTACCGAAGGATATTTTTCCATTGATTTTTTTAGGGAGAGTGGAAGATTCAGGGAAAGACAGAGAGAAACATCGATGTGAGAGAAACACATTGATTGGTTGCCTCCTGCATCAGCTGTGACCAGGGCCCAGGCTGGGAAGGAGTCTTCAACGAAGGTACATGCCTTTGACCGGAATCCAACCTGGGACCCTTTGGTCTGCAGGCCTATGCTCTATCCAGAGCCAAACCGGCTAGTGCTCTGGTAGATATTCTTACCTTTGAATATATCACCATCATGTTGTCCATTTTAATAAATATTTGGTTATTTCTAATAAAGCTTGTACAAACATTTCTTTATAATTCCTTATATGAATATTAGAGGCCAGGTGCATGAAAATCCATGCACTGATGTGTGGGTCTCTGAGGCTGGCCTGCCCCCTGTCACAGTTCAGGAATTCTCAGGGGCGGAAGACCACCGAACAATTGGGAAGGCAATGCCCCCATCATGCTGCTGCCACTGCTGGCAGCGCAAGCCTCGAACGGCCCTCGGTACCTGAACCTCAGGCGGCCCTGGGCAGCCAACATCCGAGGTATTCCTGTGCCTTGGGCTGGCCCTGGGCTACTGGGGGCTGTGGGGACTGGGGGACAACAGAGGCAGGTGCGCAAATGGGCGGACCCAGCAGTGTCATGCACCTGCCGCCCCAGGGGGCTGAGGGAACTGGGCATTGCGTTCGTGTGTCTGTGGGCACTACCATCTTCGAGTGTGGTATTCTATTAGCATATTCCCTCTTTATTGGCTGTGGGTGCTGCCATCTTGTGAGGGTGTGATGGTTAATTAGCATATTCCCTCTTTATTAGATAGGATAAGTGTTATTTACCTTTGTCAATCGAACATTCCCCAAGGGCTCCCGGACTGCAAGAGGGCACGGGCTGGGCTGAGTGATCACCCCTGAGTGTATGAGTTTTGTGCACCAGGCCTCTAGTTCAAACATATTCTGTAATTTTGTCATTCTACCTCACTGTTGTGTGATTGTACTTTTTTGTAAGAATTTATGGTTAGCCTTTTTTCAGGAGTGTTATATGCTTTTTTTGTATTAGAAGAATGTTTTAATAATTTTTCCTTTTTAATAAATAATTTATTTTAAAAAACATTTTCATTGATTTCATAGAACAAAGGAGAGGGTCCGATATATAGGAACATGATTGCTGAGAGCACAGCTGGCATGGCTCAGTGTTTCCATGTGGACCTATGAACCAGGAGGTCACGGTTCCATTCACAATCTGGGCAGATCTGCAGTGTGGGGCATGCAGGAGGCACCTGATCAATGTTTCTCTCTCAGCATTGATTTTTCTCTCTGTCTATCTCCGTCTCCTTTGAACTCCCGCCCTCCCTGCAGAGACATTCCCAGGACAGACACTTCTCACTCCCCAATACCCACATGCACCTTTGTTTTTGGGTGCATTTTATTAAGAAACTAGAGACCCAGTGCACAAGATTTGTGCACAGAAGTGGGGTCTCCTCAGCCCAGCCTGCATTCTCTCCAATTCGGGACCCCTTGGGGGATGTCCTTAGGATCGGGCCTAAACCTGCAGTTGCACATCCCTCTCACAATCCGGGGACACTGGCTCCTAATTGCTCAACTGCCTGCCTGCCTGATTGCCCCTACAGCCCCCCTGCCTGCCAGTCTGGTTGCCCCCTGCTGACAACCTGGTTGCCACCAAGTGCCCACCCCGGCCTGGACACCCCTAACTGTCTCCCCGCCCCACCCCCACCAGCATGGTCACCCCTTACTGCCCCTCCCTGCCGGCCTCGTCACCCCTAACTGCCCCCCTGCCATCCTGGTCACCCTCACGCTCCACCCCGCCCCCTCCCCTGCCAGCCTGGTCGCCACACACAATGTGCTGTTCGGTCGTTTGGTTGCCCCTCACTGCTTCACCTGCTGGCCTGGTTGCCCCACGCAGCCTGCTGATCAGTCGATTGGTTGTCCCTTGCTGACCCCCCTCCAGCATGGTCACTGCACACAGCCTGATGGTCAGTCATTTGGTCGTACCTCACTAACCCACCTACCACCCTTGTTGCCCCACTCAGCTTGTTTGGTCGTCCATTTGGTTGCGATGGCCCCTGGCTCTTTATATCTATAGGTGGGACCTATAAGAAGCCACTGACTCTGCTGCAGGGAGGCAGGTGCTGTGGGCACTCAGGTCTCATTGTGGTGCGCCCACCTGGGAATCTCCAGCAGAATCACTAGAGCTCCCTGAATCTCAGCTGGCTGAAGGTGACATGCAGATGACTGATGGCGCTTACTCTGGCCTCCCAAGATCAATAAAAGTAACAAGTTAATACTTGTTGCCTGGATTCCAGGGTTGGATTTTTGAGCGTTTTCTCTTTTTAATTCTCACAACAACCTGGGAACATGGAAACGTATCAGATTGCTGTCAAAATTCAGTATCTGGGAGATGAAGTCAGCTCCCCATGTTTACTCCACAGACAAGTGTCAGATCCACGGGGCTGGATTTTAACCATTATTTTCTCCAGCATCAGACACAGTCTCTACCACTGATGTGCAGCCCTCACTGGAGCAGGTGCAGGATGAGGTCCAGGGTGGCTCAGCTGCAGCTCCTGTTTCCATGGTTGCAGTTATGCGTTTCCTCCCATTCCCTTTACATCTCAGAGCCCTTACCCTGGGCCTCCCCGTGTTCAGGGGAACGCCATCATTTCTCAACTGCAGTGGTTTCTCCAGGGGAACCTTCTCTCAGAGTGAGCTGCTGTTTGTCTGCCTCCCCTTTGATCCCAGCACAGAGTTTGACCCACAGGAGACCTCGGTAATTAGGGTTTTGTCTCTACAGAGCTGACACTTTGGATGGCATCAGAAGCAGATGCACTTAAGTATGAATGTCTGTTTTGTGACATTAACGTTGTATAATGGACTCAATGGAGGCAGGTTAGAGACTTGAGCAATCTCCCCCAGCTACATATGGCCTGAAGGAGAGACATGCTTTTTTAAAAATATATTTTATTGATTTTTTATAGAGAGGAAGGGATAGAGAGAGAGAAACATCTATGGGAGAGAAACATCAATCAGCTGCCTCCTGCGCACCCTCTACTGGGGATGTGCCTGCAACCAAGGTACACACCCTTGACCAGAATTGAACCTGGGACCCGTCAGTCCCCAGGCTGAGGCTCTATCCACTGAGCCAAACCGGTTTTGGTACTGATGCTTTATTTATAGTCAGAGGTAAACAAGGTAGTGGTCACCATAGTTACAATGTTCTTGTAAGTTTCACTTGTTTTGGCAGCACTTGCTGCACCTCCCACAGCCCACTAGCTATCCAGGAAAGATCTAGGGAGCAGTCACAAGACCTAGCTTACAGGTCAGTTGGAGGCTTAACCCTATAACTACTCCCTACAAGTATGAATGTCTGTTTTGTGACATTAACTTTGTATAATGGATTCAATGGAGGCAGGTTAGAGACTTGAGCAACCTCCCCCAGGTACATATGGCCTGAAGGAGAGACCTGCAAAATGGCCTGAATGAAGAAACAATGCCTGCCATTCAGGAAGAGCAGGTCCTGAAGAAAGATATGCAAAACCAGCAGCTAAAGGAAGCCAGCAGGTGCAGGAGAAATAAACTTGCCCCAGACATCACCTCCCCTGGAGGCATTGAAGGGCCTGAGTATACTTGGTGTGTTCTTGGGCTGTTTGTCCTCAAAACCAAGCCTGGAGTCAGCTCTGAGGAAATGCAGAATTCCGGACTTGGAGCCTAGAAACTACATTACCCAGAAGGCCCTGTAAGGAATGCCACCAGGCTGAGCCAATGGAGGCTGAGAAAAGGCAAGTTTCCTTTGTCCATTTCTGTGGGAGGGACTAGTGCTCCGGGCGGGTTTTGTCTTCTGTCAGGTCTGTCAGGCGGTCAGGAGCTCCTGGTCGCAGGGTCCCTTGGAGAAGGCAGGAGAGGGGTGTTCCCCGCCTCACAGCCCATGGGGGGCGCCTGCAGGGCGCTCACAGCCGACACTTGGGGTTGAAGCTCCCAGTCGCTCCCGCCCCGCTGCGCCCACGGAGTGCAATGGCGTCCCCCGTGTGGAGGCGTGTGGCTGCGGTGAGTTTGTGTCCCCCGGGTCCTCAGCGGTTCCTTCACGGACACCACAGCCCGGGTGCGGGCGCCTGTCACGTCCTGCAGCTCAGTCCGCGTGGAGGACCGTGAGGGAGGCGGAGGGGAGGGAGGAGCGTTGTGGCTTCTGAGGCACAGCCAGTGCAGGGCGGAGAGGACAGGGCTGACTGGCATCTGAGGTTCCCTGAGGGTGTGGGCTGTGAGGATGGGGGGACAGATCAGAGGCTGCAGGGAGGACATCACAGACTCAACTGGGGTCTGATGATGGGAAGGGGTTAAAGGTTACCCAGTGGTGTGCACATCTGGAGGAAGTGTGAGCTGATGGTCCCCGGGACCTGGTGTGGGGACTTAAAGGTGAAGCATAAACCCAGGCTTGGCTGTGTCTTGGAGGCATGATCTAGGGGACTGCAGTGGGATTGCTTGGCGGGAAGGCTGGGGCCCTGCAGGCATCGCCCAGACTTAAATGGCTTTGCTCTCTCCCCTCCCCTCCCCCAATCCTTCCCACCCAACCCAGCTGCTCTGCTGAGGGCAATCCCAGTGAGTAATGGGACTGTGATGAGAGAGCAGCCTGCACTGGCATTAGGGCCTGGTGTCCACACTAACCGGGCGCCCTGGAGGAGGTTGAGGGTGGGAAGGTGTGTAAGGAGTAGGAGTGGGGGTTCTCAGAGAGACAGCTCTGGTTTCAATGGTCTCCATTCTGACAGGTTGGCGTGACCTTTGAGGACATTGCCCTGTACTTCTCCAGGGAGGAATGGAGCCTCCTTGATGAGGGTCAGAGACAGCTGTACCTGAATGTGATGCTGGAGAACTTTGAACTTGTATCCTCGCTGGGTAAGACCCTCACTGTCACAGTGACCTGGACTTGACTTTGCCATTTCCCGGGCCCCATCTCCTAGGCCCTATGCCAAACTCAAAGGCTAATATTGGCCAAGTAAACAAGGTTTAAGTTTATGTGGTCCGCCAAAAAAAACAAAAGCTATAATTTTTCTCAGACATGTAGGTTTATTTTGATAGACATATGCTGAATACAAAGGCTAAAATAAATGAGTAATCTTTAACATAAGATATTAGAACATTTTAATAAAAATTAGTATTTTTCTTGAACATTGATTTACCAGGCACTGAATAACTGCACAAATTAATAAATGTAACGCAAATAAACCTATTTGTCTTATTCTCCAAAAGCGAAATATTTCCTGTTTTTCACATCAAACAAGTCAGCACAAGGCTAATGAAATGGCAATGGGCTGCTAAAATATTTCCTGCTAGTGTTAGTGGAGAGAAATGATGCGCCTGTATATAAGGCGAGTAAGGGAAATGAATGCAACACGATTATCACTCATTAGTTAATGTTGTACTTCGTTATTAATAATTATGTATAACAGGATACTGTAAAAATTAAGTTACGAAATTTTTATTAAAATGTTTCTTTTTTTTTTTTTTATTAAAATGTTTCTTACATACGGTTATATTGGCTAGGCCCTAAAAATATTCTTTGTGGGCTGCATGCGGACCGTGGGTCGAGAGTTTGACATGCTTGTCCTAGGGTGTGCTCTGTCCTCCCCTGTAGACTGTGGTACTGCTTGATTTTCCAGTTTCCTGGGTAGTTGCTCTCCTGGGGAGGGTGGGTGAAGTCACAATACTCCCCGCTGTACTAGGGTTATTTATTTATTCTTTAAATTATTTTTTTTAAATATATTTTTTAGCCGAAACCGGTTTGGCTCAGTGGACAGAGCGTTGGCCTGTGGACTGAAGGGTCCCAGGTTCGATTCCGGTCAAGGGTATGTACCTTGGTTGCGGGCACATCCCCAGTGGGAGGTGTGCAGGAGGCAGTTGATGGATGTTTTTCTCTCATCGATGTTTCTAACTCTCTATCTCTCTCCCTTCCTCTCTGTAAAAAAAATCAATAAAATATAATTTTATAAATATATATATATATATATATAATTTATTTTAGAGAGGAAGAAGAGGAGAGAGAGCTTGAAACATCAATGATGAGAGATCATGTTTAATAGGCTGCCTTCTGCACGATGCACACTGATGATTGAGCCTACAACCTGTGCATGTGCCTGGACAAGGAATTGAATTGTGACCTCCTAGTTCATGTGTTGATGTTGAATCACACTGAGCCATACAAGCCATCCGTTATTTATTGATTTTGGAGACAGGAAATGAGACAGAGAAAGAGAGAGACGGAAACATTGATCTGCTATTCTACTCATCTATGCATTACTGACTCTTCCCTGCATGTGCCATGATGGAGGGTCAAACCCATAACCTTGGTTCATAGGGACCACACATTCACCAACTGAACTACTGGCCGGGCCTCTGAATTTGTTTATTAATTTCAGAAGCTCATAGTGGCATCTTGACAAATTTCTCTAGGGAGGTTCATGTCATCTGCTAACATCAACATTGCTTATTTTTTTCTTTATTGATTAAGGTGTCACATATTTGTCCTCATCCCCCTATTCCCATCCCACACCACTCCCCACCCCCCCTGTTGTCCTTAACCATTGGTTAGGCTCGTATGCATGCACACAAGTCTTTTGGTTGATCTCTCCCTCCTACCCCCTCCTTCCCCTACCCTCCCTCTGAGGCCCGACAGTCCGATCGATGCCTCCTTGTTTCTGGGTCTGTTCTTGTTCATCAGTCTATGTTGTTCATCATTTCCCTTAGATGAATGAGATCATGTGTTATTAGAAATATACTTATAAGAACCAAATGTGAGACGAGCAATAATAGTTATGCTGACAGGCAAATGAATCAGTCTGTAGTGAGTTTCTTTCTGGACTAACAGTTCTTTTGAGACCCAATTTCAATGTCCACCAGTTCCTTATGTGTACATGTCGGCACTGACTTTTCAGCTCTGGGTGGTGGACAAATGGTGGTAATGCAGGTCCGACTCCCTCTGGTTTGGTCTCGCCTGGACCCAGGGGCGCGGCTTCACCCGGACTCAGGTGCGCGCGGCCTCACCCGGTCCCAGGATCCAGCCTCACCCGGACCCAGGGGCACTCGGCCTCCCCCGGACCCAGGGGCGCGTGGCCTCTCCCGGACCCAGGTGCGCGCGGCCTGACCTGGTCCCAGGATCCGGCCTCACCCGGACCCAGGGGTGCATGGCCTCACCCGGGCCCGGGACCCAGCCTCATCCAGACCCAGGGGCACATGGCCTCTCTCGGACCCAGCAACATCGCTTATTTTTTTTATTTTTTATTTTTTAATAAATCTTTATTGTTCAGATTATTACAATTGTTCCTCTTTTTTCCCTCCATAGCTCCCCTCGACCTGATTCCTACCCAACACTCTGCCCTTACCCCGCCCCCCACTGTCTTCATCCATATTTGTACAATTTTTGTCCAGTCTCTTCCCGCACTCCCCACACTCTTTCTCCCCCAAGAATTGTCAGTCCATTCCCTTTCTATACCCCTTTAGCTTTTTCTTATCTGTGAAGCTCTTTATCTGACCTTCCATTCTGAATGATAGCTTTTCTGGGTAGAGTAATCTTCGTTGTAGGTTCTTGCTATTCATCACCTTGAATATTTCTTGCCACTCTTGTTTGGCCTGCATAGTTTCTGTTGAGAAATCAGCTGACAGTCGTATGGGTGCTCCCTTGTAGGTAACTAACTGTTTTTCTCTTGCTGCTTTTAAGATTCTCTCTTTGTCTTTTGCTCTTGGCATTTTAATTATGATGTGTCTTGGTGTAGTCCTCTTTGGATTCCTTTTGTTTGGGGTTCTGTGCGCTTCCTGGACTTGTAAGTCTATTTTTTTCACCAGGTGGGAGAAGTTTTCTGTCATTATTTCTTCAAATAGGTTTTCAGTATCTGGCTCTCTCTCTTCTTCTGGCACCCCGATAATTCTGATGTTGGTACGCTTGAAGTTGTCCCAGAGGCTCCTTACACTATCTTCATAATTTTGGATTCATTTTTCTTTTTGCTTTTCCGGTTGAGTGTTTTTTGCTTCTTTGTATTTCAAATATTTGACTTGATTCTTGCAATCCTCTAGTCTGCTGTTTGATCTATGTATAATATTTTTTATTTCAGTCAGTATATGCTTAATTTCTAGTTGGTTCTTTTTCATATCCTCAAGGGACTTGCTAAATTTATCGGCCTTATCTAGAAAATTCTTGAAAAACCTTATAACCGCTCTAACCAGTTTGGCTCAGTGGATAGAGCATCAGCCTGTGGACTCAAGGGTCTCAGGTTCAATTCTGGTCAAGGGCATGTACCTTAGTTGCGGGCACATACCCAGTGGGGAGTATGCAGGAGGCAGCTGATCGATGTTTCTCTCTCATCGATGTTTCTAACTCTCTATCCCTCTCCCTTCCTCTCTGTAAAAAATCAATAAAATATATTTTTAAAAAATCCAACATCCTTATAACCATGGTTTTGAACTCTATATCCAGTTGTTTGCTTTCCTCCATTTCTTTCATTTGTGATCTGTTTCTTTGTCTCCGCATTTTGGCTTCTTCCCTGAGTTGGTAGAGTAGCTTTGTGTGCTAGGTGTCCTATAGGGCCCAGTGGCTTAGCTTCCCCGGTTACCTGAGATGGACCCTCTTGGTGCACTCTTTTGTGGGCTGTGTGCATAGTCTTGTTGAAGATAAGCCTTGATTGTTGTTGGTATCACTGGGAGGAATTGACCTCCAGGCCAATTGGCTGTGAGGATCAGCTGTGTCTACGCTGGGAGAACTTCTATGCTGGAGACACCCTTATGAGACAAGAATTGCAAAATCCTCTGTGCTCATCTTGGATGGGGCAGTGTCTCCTGGTGGAGCCGACAGCATTGGTTTCCTGTCAGCCCTGCCCTAATAGGCCCCTGTGTCTCAGTGTCCTGTGGTAATCCCTGCAAGCACCTCTGAGAGAAAGCCGTCCTTGAGTTCCACCCGTTGCCAGACAAGTCCAGTTTCTCCCCGAATGAGTCTGGGTTCCCAGAGTCTCACCCAGAACTGGAGTTCAGTGCAGCCAGGAGCTTTTGTCCCCCTCTCGTTTGAGAAAGCCATCTGTGTACTCTGTTGCCTGCCCTCTCCACGCACGCCCCTCGGTATCTCTGCCTTCCGCAGTTCCTCTGAGTCTCAATGTGCTTTTCTCTTTCCTGACAGTCCAGTTTCACCCCGGATGAGTCTGGGTCCCCAGAGTCTTGCACTGAACTGGAGTTCAGCGCAGTCGGGAGCTTTTGTCTCCTTCTCGCTTGAGAAAGCCAGCCGCGCACTCAGTTGCCAGTCCTCTCTACGCGCTTGTCTCAGTACCTCTGCCTCCTACAGCTCCTCTGAGTCTCAGTGTGCTTTTCTCTTTTGTTCTAGTTGTAGAATTTCCACTCAGCCAGCCTTTCTGTGGTTCTGAATGATGTCTGTTTTGTCTTTTAGTTGTAGTTTTGAAATTGTGCAAGGCAGCAGTTTAGATGTTTACCTATGCCGCCATCTTGGTTTCTCCTTCTATGAGTATTTTAAAAAATAATATTTTTATTGATTTCAGAGAGGAAGGGAGATGGAGAGAGAGATAGAAACATTACTGATGAGAGAGAATCATTGCTCGGATGCCTCCTGCATGCCCCCTACTGGTGATCAAGCCTAAAACCCAGGCATGTGCCCTTAAACACAATTGAACCTGGGACCCTACAGTTGGAATTGAACCGGGACCCTTCAGTCTGTGGGCCTATGCTCAATCCACTGATGGAAACCGACTAGGACCATTCTGTGGGGGGTATTTTTGTTTTTGTTTTTTAATATAATATATTTTTATTGATTTTTTTTTACAGAGAGGAAGGGAGAGTGATAGAGAGTTAGAAACATCAATGAGGGAGAAACATCAATCAGCTGCCTCCTGCACACTCCCCCACTGGGGATGTGCCCGCAACCAAGGCATATGCCCTTGACCAGAATTGAACCTGGGACCCTTCAGTCTGCATGCCGACGCTCTATCCACTGAGCCAAACCGGTTAGGGCCATTCTGTGGTTTTTAAAATCAAAATTTCCAATATTTTTCGAATTACAGGTCACTCTGGTCAATGTTAGCAGAAGCCAATGGTTGTTGGAAATAACTCTGATCCTTGTTTTTGACTGTAGCTATCTACAAATATGTTGGCTCACTCAGTCTTTCCAGTAATTCTTTCTGTTTAGTTCTTCTTTATTTGTATCTGTAATACTGTTCATCTTCATGGATATTCTTATTCCCATTTCCTATGGGGTTTTTGTTCATGGATAGCTGTCTACTTACTCTGGGATGGGGGAAGATGCTCATATCTCTGATTCTGCCATCTTGCTGATGTCACTCACACAGGTCTTTTGCCTGTGATCTCATCTGTGTTGTGCTGTTTACCACAGTGTTGACCATCCATCCTTTCAATGTTTCTTTTACGATTTTTATCATTTATCCGTGCAATGACTCAACTGGGAATTAAGCAGAAGAATCATTTCCGCATCACAGTAGAAAAATGAGTTTATGATTGACACAGTGGACCCGCAGGCAGTCTTGCCTGAGTAAAGGGCTGTTGGGGAGGTTTTTACACCTGGGGTTTGTTACATTCATAACTAGGAACCCATTTGGTTCGACAGTGTTTTGTTACCATTGCCCATTCCTCACCCAATTCTACTTGTTCTTGCTTATTGTTGATACTTTTCCAACGACTCAGTTTTAATAGTGATCAGTGCTCACTCTCCTTGGATTCCCACTCCATGGATAACCTAACCTCTCTAAACTTTGCACCTCTACCTCTTTCACCGGTCTCTCTTTAGTGCCCTCCACCGTTGGTCCATGTCTTCAGAGCCTTAGAGTGCACACCGATTGCTGTATTGAGGTAGAACATCACGTGCTCTAATAGAATTGATTTTTAGGTTTGAGCACATTCAAGTTATTCTACACAGACTCACGTCACCAGCATCAAAGGACCTAATGGAAGCCATTTGTGGAGGAACAACTAGCAGACCCTCTCTTCTTTGTGTCCCATCCTGTGCTTCTGTCCCTCCCTTGGTGAGATTTTATTTTATTTTATTTTTTTAAAATATATTTTATTGATTTTTCACAGAGAGGAAGAGAGAGGGATAGAGAGTTAGAAACATCGATGATAGAGAAACATCTATCAGCTGCCTCTTGCACAACCCCTACTGGGGATGTGCCCGCAACCAAGGTACATGCCCTTGACCAGAATCGAACCTGGGACCTTTCAGTCCGCAGGCCGACGCTCTATCCACTGAGCCAAATCGGTTTCGGCCCTTGGTGAGATTTTCATCATCCACTGACCTTTGGGGCCAAGAAAAGTATAACAGCCATTTCCTCAGAGTCTTAACTCACTCATGTTGAAAATCTTTCCATGGAATCATGTCCAGTCATGATAAATAAACATCTCTGGTTAAGATATTCTGTTTTTATAAGGTCAACATGTATTTCACCAGCCTTTCTTTGTGTTCAGGTTGCTGCTGTGGAGCAGAGAATGTGGAGGAAGCAACAGAACAGAAGGTTTCTGTAAGAGTGCCACAAGCAAGGAATCCCAAGTTAGCCTTGTCTTCCCTGAAGAGCCACCCCTGTGAGAGTTGTGGGCTCGTCTTGGGAAACATTTTCCACGTGATGGAGCTGCAGGGAACACAGCACGGACAGATACTGTTGAGGTGTGGGGCATGTGCAAAACGGTTTTACTTCAGGATAAAAGTTCACCAGCAACCTTTGAGAGAGAAGACTTTCATTAGAGACGTGGACAGGATCTCACTTGCAAACAGCTGTGATTTCAATGTGTCCCAGAATCATTTCACATGCGGGGAGGTTGGGCAGGGTGTCCTTACCGGGTCAGGACATCTCCACCTAAAGGCTACTCAGAACAGTGACAGTCCAAATGCTATTTCGACACGTGGGATGATGTTTCAAAGGAGAAAAGATTATTACACCAGAAAAGAATGTAAGAAAGACATTAGTTGCACCCACATGTTTGTTCAGGAAAAGTGTGTCCATGCTGAAAGTCAGTGTTTTGTTTGCTGTGAACGTGTTAAAGATTTTACCAAATTTTCTAGCTTTCATTATCAACAGAGCCATCAGAGTGGAGAAAAGCCTTATGAGTGCAGTGAATGTGGGAAAGCTTTTACAGGTAGAAATGGCCTCCATTATCATCTGAGTGTTCATAGTGGAGAAAAGCCTTATGAGTGCAGTGAATGTGGGAAGTCTTTTCCCAGAAGCACTGAACTTCGTCGTCATCAGAGAGTTCACACTGGAGAAAGGCCTTATAAATGCAGTGAATGTGGGAAAACTTTTACCACTCACACCCATCTTTGTCGTCATCAGAGAGTTCACACTGGAGAAAAGCCTTATAAATGCAGTGACTGTGGGAAATCTTTTACCAGTAGCACCCATTTTCGTAATCATCAAAGAATTCATACAGGAGAAAAGCCTTATAAATGCAGTGAATGTGGGAAGTCTTTTACCTGGAGCACTGCACTTCATCGTCATCAGAGGATTCATATAGGAGAAAAGCCTTTTACGTGCAGTGAATGTGGGAAATCTTTTATCACGAAGACCCACCTTCGTAGTCATCAGAGAGTTCACACTGGAGAAAACAGTTATAAATGCAGTGAATGTGGAAAGTCTTTTACAAGTAGCACTGGTCTCCAATATCATCAGAGAGTTCACAGTGGAGAAAATCCTTATCAATGTAGTGAGTGTGGGAAATCTTTTGCGTTTAACTCTCACCTTCATCGTCATCAGAGAGCTCACACTGGAGATAGATAGCTGTTACTAGTGCAATTAATGTGAGATGTCTCTCAGTCTAATTTGTAAGTTCACTCCGCACAAGAGTCCAAATGTGAAAAATTTCCTAGATGTGTACGAAATGTAGTTTCTTAGTTAGGATTTAACAATAGTATAAGAAAATATGTGAAGTCTCATTAGTATGAATTATATCTCATACATTTAATCACCTACATTATGTAACATCTCCGCTACTATTTTTGCTGTTGTGTTTGTTTGTTTTTATGTTGGTACTATATGTATCTATGTTTCACTTTCTAACATGCAGAGCTGTTTTGCCAGGTCTATGTCACTGCATATTTCTGTTGCTGAAGGTATTTCACCTGACCCACGTATAAGGCCCCTTCAGATGGTATCACTCACCATCCTCATGTGCCCAGGAAAGCTAACTCTGTTGTCTAATTTGTTGAAGAAAATTAGGAATATCTGAGCCCTTAGTTCTTACTTGTTTCCCTGTCTTGAGTTGCCAGATAGGACTGATGACTCTTGGCCCCAGTAAACATAATGTTGCAGAGGGACTGCCATTTTCAGGGACACACATTCCCTTGATGAGTTTATTGAGTGCCTAAGTCATCAATGGAAGAACTGCCTGTGTCAGGTTTCTTTCTTTGCAAAATAATGAAGGCTTTTTCCTAAGACTTCTTTAATCTTGGGTGTTCTATTGTCTCTCTTGGTTAGTTTATAAGGAGATCTGGGATCTCCAAGCATGATGAAATGAAAAGCTTTTATGGGGTCTCAAACATTTTTGCCCGTTAGGAACAGTGTGGTGCAGAAATTAGCTCAGCAGTGTTTACCAAATTTACATTGCTGCCCATAATTTCCCAGGAAACACTGTGCACTCTGGTCCTCATATGATGTCTTGATGCTGTGAGACACAGAGGTCACTCACCCCAAACGGGGTAGCTGTGACAACCTCATATATGTCTTGTACCAACGTGAATTTTTTTCTTTTCTAAAAGGCATGCTAAGACATTTGAAGGGAACCTCCTGCCCAGGTGTTGCAGAGGGCCATGTGCCCCAATGCCTTCAATTCCATGGGTGATAGTCACTGGTTGGAGGCCCATCACCGTGAGGGGAACCCCTTTCACTGCAGAAAAACTGACCTAGTTGTTGTTGGACCAGACTGCAGCCCATTAGATGGAATGGTCTCCCTCTTCTTCTCTCTCTAAAAATTAGTAAAGTATCCTTTAACCCTTTGCACTCGCTTGCTTTTTTCGCGATTCCTTTATTCTAATGCTAACCGTGTCGAGTCACACTCGACATCCGAGTGGAAAAGGTTAAAAATAAAATATAAAGCTTAAATGATTGTCTTTTTTTGCACTTTTCTTACAATGTATGAAGGATTCACATTCTCCATATACTAGATAATATTTAATATGGTCAATCATTATTTATTTAAACTTTTTTTTGTAAGTTTATCGTGCTACCTCAGTTTGATTGTATTTTTTCTACAAATTTAAGTTTGAGTCTTTTCTCAGATGTATATTTGCTCTGTCTGTATCTTTGTTAAAACCGCTGATCATATGTTCTGCCTAATATACTATGCGTTTTGGCAATTTTCTTCAACAAAAAGACAATGGAATAACAAAGATGGATGTTGGAATTTCATTCATTTTGTGCCTTTTTTGATTTAGAGAATAAATTTTTTTCAAGTGGAATAATGTGTTTTAGTATTTTATACCTTTAAAATATATGTATTTTTAGAGATTTTTAAAAGGTGTAAGTTTTATGTGATCTGAAGAGAAACCAGAGTATGAGAGATTTTTTAAAATATTTTTTATTGATTTCAGAGAGGAAGGAAGACGGAGAGATAGAAACATCAATGGAGAGAGAGAAGCATTGGTAGGCTACCCCCTGCACACGGCTACTGGGAATGTAGCCTTCAACCCCACCACGTGCCCTGACCAGAAATTCACTGGGGAACTTTTTTTGCTATGTTGATGCTTTAACCACTGAGCCACACCAGCTTGTAATTCTTTAGTTTTTAAATGCTATGCACAATACAGTGAACACAGTTAATTTTAACCTGCACCACTAACATTCTCCACCACCTTCAGAAGAGCAACCTTAAGATACATTCTAAGGACAGCAGCCCTTCACTTCCCCAGTGTCAGCAAACACCTTTTTTAAAAATATATATATTTTATTGATTTTTAAAAAATATATTTCATTGATTTTTTACAGAGAGAAAGGGAGAGGGATAGAGAGCTAGAAACATTGATCAGTTGCCTCCTGCACACCTCCTACTGCAACCAAGGTATATGCCCTTGACCAGAATCGAACCTGAGACCCTTGAGTCCACAGGCTGACCCTCTATCCACTGAGCCAAACCAGTTAGGGCAGCACCTTTGTTTTTAAGGGCTTTTGAGAAAGAACTGGGGCCTTTCTGAACGCGCTGACCCACCTGCCGGGAGGCAGTACTATGGGCACTAAGGTCTCCAACCTACAATCTCCAAGAGACTCACTACAGCTCCTTGCACCTCAGTTGGCTAAGTGTGACATGAAGGTGATCACGGGACTTACCTATGACTCTAAGAATCAATAAAAGTGATGAACTTAGTACTTGCCTGTGCCAGAGTTCCAGGGTTTGCTTTTTGAGCATTTTCTCTTTTAATTCTCACAAAACCCTGGGAAGTCTAAACTAATATCGAACTCTTGGGAACATCCTCCATTACAGAAATGAAGAAGATTTTCCAAATTTACTTAACAAACAATTCCAGGGCTTACTGGCAAACCCCGAGGGAAGAGTGAATGATTACTCTGACACTCGTTTCTGTGAAAGAGAGGGCTAAGGACTTCCTGGCTATAGGAGCCAAACAGCCCCATTCGCCTGCCTCAAGTTTTTATTTATTTTATTTTATTTTATTTTTTTTTCAAGTTTTTATTGTAACAACAGCTTGAATTAAAATTAACTATTAGATACTATCAGGAGGGTAAGCATCCTTGAGAAGACACATGCGTCTGCAGTGTCCTTTAAGCAAAGACATCTCAAGACTAAGCATAAAGATTCTAGTAAATACCCGGGGGCTCTCACGTACACAGACTTGCTTCCTCACATCTCCCCCTATTTTGTTTTGCTGGATGTAGAAGACAGAGGGAGGTGGTGAACTTTCTGCTTGGAATGTCAGGGTCCTCAAACCGTATTTACTTCTCAAGTTGCATTTTTGTAGACTACAAGAAAAAATAAAAGAATTCTAATGACATCAATGGGTAGTCCCATTAAGAAGACAAGGTGCTGGCCAGCATTAAATCCTGCCTTCTAGCAAGTGTAGGGAACATCTTTATAACCAGGAAGAGGCTAGGGTGAGGAATGTAGCTACATGCAGGCCTGGAGGTTTGTAGAAGGGAGCTATTATTATTAGTCACCAGGCAATGAGACCATGTTGATGAGATAATATTTTCACTTCTAGTGAGTTGGTCTGACACTGCTTTTGGGTTTGCTTGCTGGATTTACAGCTGCATCACCTCCCTAATTACTTCACACAGGCCTTGATAACTTTAAGAAAAAAATAACCCTCTATTCACATATGAGAAACTTAAACCTTTATTCACATAAGTATATGTGTTCTAAGACTTAAAATAATTATTTTTAGATTAATTCAAGTGACCTATAAGATATATTATTCAGTATACTCACAATTTTCTTTTAAGATTTCCCTTCATAACCCTTTTATGACTTTCCCAAACATTCTTACAACTTTCAGACTGATTCTTTTTTTTTTTTTTTAATATATTTTATTGATTTTTTACAGGGAGGAAAGGAGAGGGACAGAGAGCTAGAAACATCGACCAGCTGCCTCCTGCACACCCCCCACCGGGGATGTGCCCACAACCAATGTACATGCCCTTGACCGGAATCGAACCTGGGACCCTTCAGTCCGCAGGCCGACGCCCCATCCACTGAGCCAAACCGGTTTCGGCCAGACTGATTCTTAAGTATTCCTACTACAATAAATTTTCTTCCTGTTATATTCCTTTCTTTATACCCTTTCTCACTATTATTATTTCCTCAACTCTAATTCTTTACAGATCCTCTGCTACTTACACAAACCCTTCAGTTTGTCAATTTACTTTCTTTTTCCTTTATCTCTCTACCCTCTATTATATCAAAACTATCTCTACCTTCTTTCTAATTCGTTAGAATTAAATGTCAGTTCTACACAGGTTCCTCCATTGCCAGCTTCAGCGCAATTGGAGTGGTGAGAAGTACGTCTCAGGGTCCTTCTCTCCTCCAGTCCTTGCTCTGCTCATGTCTGTCTAACTGCCCTGAGTTATACATGGTGTGTTCTTGGGCTATTTGCACTTAAATCCACTGGAGTCAGCAGAGGAAATACAGGATCCTGGCCTCGGAGCAAAGGAACTACATTACCCAGAAGGCGATGCATGGACTGCCACCAGGCTGAGCCAATGGAGGCTCAGAATAGGCGTTTCCGTTCTCCAGGTCAGTAGGGCGGGGCCGTTGTCTGGCAGGCGGGATGCTGTCTTCTGTCCTTTCTGTCTCAGGCGGTCAGGAGTTCCTGGTCACCGGGTCCAGTGGGGAAGGCACGAGAGGGGTGTTCCCCGCCTCACAGCCCATGGTCGGAGCCCCCAGGGGTGCCGGAAGCTCGCGCACCACACGCGCCTGGGCCAGGACTGGGACCGCCGTTCCCGCAGCGGCTTCTACCCCAGTCGCTCCCGCCCCGCGGCGCCCACGGAGTGCAATGGCGTCCCCCGTGTGGAGGCGTGAGGCTGCGGTGAGTTTGTGTCCCCCGGGTCCTCAGCGGTTCCTTTCACGGACACCACAGCCCGGGTGCGGGCGCCTGTCTCGTCCTGCAGCTCAGTCCGCGTGGAGGACCGTGAGGGAGGCGGAGGGGAGGGAGGAGCGTTGTGGCTTCTGAGGCGCAGCCAGTGCAGGGCGGAGAGGACAGGGTGACTGGCATCTGAGGTTCCCTGAGGGTGTGGGCTGTGAGGATTGGCGGACAGATCAGAGGCTGCAGGGAGGACGGCACAGCCTCATTGGGGCTTTCCCGGCTGTGGGGTCCCTCAGAGGCCGGGGGTGGTCCTGGACCCGGCTGGGAGACAAGCTTCTCTACATGCCATGTGCCAAGTTCATGGGTGAGTCCAGCGAGATCCAGTGGCATTGGAGCAGGAAGGGGGCAGAGCTGAGGGAGTGAACCTGGGGTCTGAAGATGGGAAGAGGTTAAAGGTTACCCAGTGGTGTGCACATCTGGAGGAAGTGTGAGCTCATGGTCCCCGGGACCTGGTGTGGGGACTTAAAGGTGAAGCATAAACCCAGGCTTGGCTGTGTCTTGGAGGCATGACCTAGGAGACTGCAGTGGGATTGCTTGGCAGGAAGGCTGGGGCCCTGCAGGCATCGCCCAGACCTTAAATGGCATTGCTCTCCTGCCTCTCCCCTCACCCAATCCTTGCCACCCAACCCAGCTGCTCTGCTGAGGGCAATCCCAGTGAGTAATGGGACTGTGATGAGAGAGCAGCCTGCACTGGCATTAGGGCCTGGTGTCCACACTAACCGGGTGCCCTGGAGGAGGTTGAGGGTGAGGAAGGTGTGTAAGGAATAGGAGTTGGGGTTCTCAGAGAGACAGCTCTGGTTTCAGCACAGAAGTTCTCCCAGCGTAGACACAGCTGATCCTCACAGTCAGTTGTCTCGATTCTGACAGGTTGGCGTGACCTTTGAGGACATTGCCCTGTACTTCTCCAGGGAGGAATGGAGCCTCCTTTATGAGGGTCAGAGACAGCTGTACCTGAATGTGATGCTGGAGAACTTTGAACTTCTATCCTCTCTGGGTAAGACCCTCACTCACCAGTGACCTGGATTTGGCTTTGGGATTTCGCAGGCCCCATCTCCTAGGGCAAGCATGTCAAACTCGAAGGGCAACATGGGCCAAGTAAACAAGGTTTACGTTTATGTGGTCCGCAAAGAAACAAAAGCTATAATTTTGATAGAAATGTAGGTTTATTTATTTATTTAATAAATCTTTATTGTTCAGATTATTACAATTGTTTCTCCTTTTTCCCCCCCATAGGTCCCTCCACTTGGTTCCCACCCCACCCTCTGCCCTTACCCTCCCCCCCCCCCGCCACTGTCCTCATCTATAGGTGTACAATTTTTGTCCAGTCTCTTCCCACACCCTCCACACTCCTTCCCCCCCGAGAATTGTCAGACCACTCCCTTTCTATGCCCCAGATTCTATTATATTCACCAGTTTATTCTGTTCATCAGATTTTTTAATCACTTGATTTTTAGATTCACTTGTTGATAGATATGTATTTGTTGTTCATAATTTTTATCTTTACCTTTTTCTTCTTCTTCCTCTTCTTAAAGAATACATTTCAGCATTTCATATAATACTGGTTTGGCTGTGATGAACTTTAGCTTTTTCTTATCTGTGAAGCTCTTTATTTGACCTTCAATTCTGAATGATAGCTTTGCTGGGTAGAGTAATCCTGATTTTAGGTTCTTGCTATTCATCACTTTGAATATTTCTTGCCACTCCCATCTGGCTTCCATAGTTTCTTGTTGAGAAATCAGCTGACAGTTGTATGAGTGCTCCCTTGTAGGTAATTAACGGTTTTTCTCTTGCTGCTTTTAAGATTCTCTCTTTGTCCTTTGCTCTTGGCATTTTAATTATGATGTGTCTTGGTGTGGTTCTCCTGTTGTTTGGGGTTCTCTGCGCTTCCTGGACTTGTAAGTCTATTTTTTTCACCAGGTGGGGGAAGTTTTCTGTCATTATTTCTTCAAATAGGTTTTCAGTATCTGGCTCTCTCTCTTCTTCTGGCACCCCCATAATTCTGATGTTGGTACGCTTAAAGTTGTCCCAGAGGCTCCTTACACTCTTTTCACATTTTTGGATTATTTTTTCTTTTTGCTTTCCCGGTTGAGTGTTTTTTGCTTCTTTGTATTTCAAATCTTTGACTTGATTCTTGGGATCCTCTTGTCTCCTATTGGATCTCTGTATATTATTTTTTATTTCAGTCAGTATATGTTTAATTTCTAGTTGGTTCTTTTTCATGTCCTCAAGGATCTCGCTAAATTTATCGGCCTTTTCTAGAAAATTCTTGAAAAACTTTATAACCGTGGTTTTGAACTCTATATCCAGCCATTTGCTTTCCTCCATTTCTTTCATTTGTGACCTATTTCTTTGTGCATTTTGGCTGCTTCCCTGAGTTGATAGAGTGGCTTTGTGTGCTAGGTGTCCTATAGGGCCCAGTGGCTCAGCCTCCCCAGTTACCTGAGTTGGACACTCTTGGTGCACCCCTTTGTGGGCTGTGTGCACAGTCTTGTTGTAGTTAAGCCTTGGTTGTTTCGGTATTACTGGGAGGAATTGACCTCCAGGCCAATTGGCTGTGAGGATCAGCTGTGTCTACGCTGGGAGAACTTCTGTGCTGGAGACACCCTTATGAGGCAAGACTCAGTGGGGCTTTGGTGCTCACTGAGTCTGCCCCCTGAATGTATCCCTTATGGATCTGAGGAGTTGTAATCTGGATGTTCCTACTCTGACCCCTGGGTACACTGGCTCTTGGATCTCCTAGGAGGTGCTAATTTAGCCTTTGCCTGAGGCCACCCAGCAGGAGCTACAGAGAGTTCTGCAGATTCCTCTTCTTTGTTTGGGTTTTGGAGGTGCCCAGGTGTGAAGCAACGCAAGCTGCTGTGGGGCCTTGGGCCTTCTTTTGGATGTTCTGGGTCTCACTGACTCAGCTGCAGTTTATTAGGTAAGTTCAGAATTCAAAGGACCAGGCCATTCATATGCAAAAGCCTCTGGGCTCAGCTTGGATGGGGCGGAGTCTCAGGGTGGAGCAAACAGCAATGGCTTCCCATCATCTCTGCCCTAAGAGGCCCCCGGGTCTCAGTGTCCTGAGGTAATCGCTGCAAGCACCTCAGAGAAAGCAACCCTTGCGTTTCGCCCGCTGCCATACAGTTTCTCCCCGTATGAGTCTGGGTCCCCAGAGTCTCACCTGGAACTGGAGTTTAGAGCAGTTGGGAGCTTTTGTTTCCCTCCCGCTTGAAAAAGATAGCCGCGTACTCAGTTGCCAGCCCTCTTCGTGCACGCGCCTCCATACCTCTGCACTTCCACAACTCCTCTGAGTCTCAGTGTGCTTTTCTCTTTCCTTCTGGTTGTAAAATTCCACTCAGCAAGCTTTCCTGTGGTTCTGGATGATGTCTGTTTTGTCTTTTAGTTGTAGTTTTTTTTTTTTTTATATATATATTTTATTGATTTTTTACAGAGGAAGAGAGAGGGATAGAGAGTCAGAAACATCGATGAGAGAGAAACATCGATCAGCTGCCTCCTGCACACCCCCCACTGGGGATGTGCCCGCAACCAAGGTACATGCCCTTGACCGGAATCGAACCTGGGACCTTTCAGTCCGCAGGCTGACGCTCTATCCACTGAGCTAAACCAGTTTCGGCTTTAGTTGTAGTTTTAAAGTGGTTGTGCGAGGCAACAACTCAGGTGTTTACCTATGCCGCCATCTTGGTTTCTCCTCATCAACATCTTTTCTTTTTTTTTAATATATTTTATTGATTTTTTACTGAGAGGAAGGGAGAGGGAAGGGAGAGAGATAGAGAGTTAGAAACATCGATCAGCTGCCTCCTGCACACTCCCTACTGGGTATGTGCCTGCAACCAAGGTACATACCCTTGACCAGAATCGAACCTGGGACCCTTGAGCCAAACCAGTTAGGGCAAGTTTTTCCAATTTTTATCATTAAAAAAAAAAATACCTGTTAGGTGTTCTTGTGTTTTATCTTGTCTCCCTTTTATTTATGTTTATCCTAATATTTTTGTTTCTTTCCTTTGCAACCTTTGAGTTTACTTTCTAGTTATGTTTGTAGTTTTCTGAAGTGCCAGTATTTTCAGAGATTTTATTTTTCATAATGTAGGCATTTATCCCTATAAAATTGCCTCATAGAATTGCATTTTTTGAATTTTATACATGAGCTTTGGTAGGTTTTCTTTTCATTTACTTTGTCTCTAGATTATTTTTTCAATATATTTCCATTGATTTCAGAGAGTAAGGAAGAGGGAGAGAGATAGAGAAACTTCCATGATGAGAGAGAATCATGGTGGATCAGCTGCCTCCTGTAAGTCCCCCACTGGGGGTCGGGCCCACAACCCCGGCATGTGCCCTTGACTAGAATTGAACCCGGGACCCTTCAGTTCGCAGGCCGACGCTCTATCCACTGAGCCAAATCAGTCAGGGTTCTCTAGATTTTTTGAGTTCTCCTTTTTGTTTGGCTACCCTGGACTTCTTATTTATTTATTTGTTTGTTTGTTTATTTATTTATTTATTTATTTATTTATTTATTATTGGTTTCAGATAGAGAGGAAGAAAAAGGGAGATGGAGATGGAGATGGAGGGAGGGAGAGAGAGAGACAAAGACAGAGAGGGAGAGAGAAGAGGAAAGGAGAGACTGAGAGAGAAACTTCAGTGTGAGGGAAAAACATCAATCAATCAGTTGTCTACACACATGTCCTAAATGGAAATGGAACCTACATGCTGATATGTGCCTTGACTGGGAATCAAATCCAAGACCCCTAGGGTCATGGGATCACAGGATGATGCTCCAACCAACTGAGAAACACTGGCCAGGGTATTCTCTGGGTATTTTAAAAAATATATTTTTATTGATTTCAGAGAGGAAGGGAGAGGGAGATAGATAGATACATTACTGATGAGAGAGAATTATTGATCGGCCGCCTCCTGCACGCCCCCTTCTGGGGATCAGGCCTAAAACCCAGGCATGTGCCCTTAAAAGTAATTGTACCTGGGACCCTACAGTTGGAATCAAACCTGGGTCCCTTCAGTCTGTGGGCCTATGCTCAATCCACTGATCCAAACCGGCTAGGGCCATTCTTGTGGTTTTTAAAAACAATGTTTCCAGTATTTTTCTAATTACAGGCCACTCTGGTCAATGATAGCAGAAGCACAATGGTTGATGGAAATAACTCTGATCCTTGTTTTTGACTGTAGCTATCTGCAAATATGTTTGCTCACCCAGTCTTTCCAGTCATTCTTTCTGGGAAAAGATTTTCCACATTCATTGCACTCATAAGGTCTTTCTCCACTGTGAACACTCAGATGATAATGGAGGCCATTTCTTCTTTATTTGTGTCTGTATTACTGTTTGTCTTCATTGTACTCTTATTCCCATTTCCTATGGGGTTTTTGTTCATGGATAGCTGTCTACTTCCTCTGAGATGAGGGAAGATGCTCATATCTCTGATTCTGCCATCTTGCTGATGTCACTCACACAGGTCTTTTGCCTGTGATCTCATCTGTGCTGTGCTGTTGTACCACAGTGTTGACCATCCATCCTTTCAATGTTTCTTTTACGATTTCTATCATTTATCCGTGCAATGACTCAACTGGGAAATAAGTGGAGGAATCATTTCTGCATCACAGTAGAAACATTACTTTATGAATGAAACAATGGATCAACAGGCGGTCTTGCATGAGTATAGGGCTGTTGGGGAGGTTTTTACACCTGGGCTTTGTTACATTCATAACTAGGAACCCATTTGGTTCGACAGTGTTTTGTTACCATTGCCCATTCCTCACCCAATTCTACTTGTTCTTACTTATTGTTGACACTTTTCCAACGACTCAGTTTTAATAGTGATCAGTGCTCACTCTACGTGATTCCCACTCCATGGATAACCTAACCTCTCTAAACTTTGCACCTCTACCTCTTTCACCGGTCTCTCTTTAGTGCCCTCCACCGTTGGTCCATGTCTTCAGAGCCTTAGAGTGCACACCGATTGCTGTATTGAGGTAGAACATCACGTGCTCTAATAGAATTGATTTTTAGGTTTGAGCACATTCAAGTTATTCTACACAGACTCACGTCACCAGCATCAAAGGACCTAAAGGAAGCCATTTGTGGAGGAACAACTAGCAGACCCTTCCTCTCTTCTTTGTGTCCCATCCTGTGCTTCTGTCCCTCCCTTGGTGAGATTTTCATCATCCACTGACCTTTGGGGCCAAGAAAAGTATAACAGCCATTTCCTCAGAGTCTAACTCACTCATGTTAAAAATCTTTCCATGAAATCATGTCCAGTCACGATAAATAAACATCTCTGGTTAAGATATTCTATTTTTAGCTGAAACCAGTTTGTTTCAGTGACTAGAGCGTTGGCCTGCGTACTGAAGGGTCCCGGGTTCGATTCTGGTCAAGGGCATGTACCTTGGTTGCGGGCACATCCCTGGTGGGGCGTGTGCAGGAGGCAGCTGGTCGATGTTTCTCTCTCATCAATGTTTCTAGCTCTCTATTCCCTCTCCCTTCCTCTCTGTAAAAAAAATCAATAAAAATATTTTTTAAAAAAGATATTCTGTTTTCATAAGATCAACATGTACTTCACCAGCGTTTCCTTTTGTTCAGGTTGCTGCTGTGGAGCAGAGAATGTGGAGGCCCCAACTGAACAGAAGGTTTCTGTAAGAGTGTCACAGGCAAGGAATCCCAAGGTAGCCTTGTCTTCCCAGAAGAGCCACCCCTGTGAGAGCTGTGGGCTCGTCTTGGGAAACATTTTCCACGTGATGGAGCTGCAGGGAGCACAACACGGACAGATACTGTTGAGGTGCGGGGCATGTGCAAAACAATTTTATTTCAGTGCAAAATTTCACCAGCAGAATGTGAGAGAGAAGGCTTTCATTAACGGTATGGACAGGATCTCACTTGCAAACAGCTGCAATTTCAATGTGTCCCAGAATCGTTTCACATGCGGGGAGGTTGGGCAGGGTGTCCTTACCGGGTCAGGACCTCTCCACCTAAAGGCTACTCAGACCAGGGACAGTCCAAGTGCTATTTCAGCGTGTGGGATGACGTTTCAAAGGAGAAAAAATGATTACACCAGAAAAGAATGTAAGGAAGATGTGAGTTGCACTCACACGTTTATTCAGGAAAAGAGTGTCCATGCTGGAAGTCAGTGTTTTGTGTGCTCTGAACGTGGAAAATACTTTACCAAATTTTCTAGCTTTCATTATCAACAGAGACGTCACAGTGGAGAAAAGCCTTATGAGTGCAGTGAATGTGGGAAAGCTTTTACCAGTAGAAATGGCCTCCATTATCATCTGAGTGTCCACAGTGGAGAAAGACCTTATGAGTGCAATGAATGTGGGAAGTCTTTTCCCAGAAGCACTGACCTTCGTCGTCATCATAGAGTTCACACTGGAGAAAGGCCTTATAAATGCAGTGAGTGTGGGAAATCTTTTACCACTAGCAGTGACCTTCATTGTCATCAGAGAATTCACACTGGAGAAAAGCCTTATAAATGCAGTGACTGTGGGAAATCTTTTAGCAGTAGCACTGCCCTTCATTGTCATCAGAGAATTCACACTGGAGAAAAGCCTTATAAATGCAGTGAATGTGGGATATATTTTACCTGGAGCATTGCCCTACGTCGTCATCAGAGAGTTCATAAAGGAGAAAAGCCTTATCAATGAAGTGAATGTGAGAAATCTTTTTCAAGGAGCAATGGTCTCCAATATCATCGGAGGGTTAACACTGGAGAAAGCCATTATGAGTGCAATTATTGTGAGATTTCTCGCAGCAAATTTCTAAATTCACTCTGCACAAAAGTGCCCAAATGTGAGAAATTTATTAGATGTGTAGGAAATGCAGTGTCTTAGTTAGGACTTAACAATAGAATAAGAATATTTGTGAAGTCTCATTTGTCTGAATTATATCTCATACATTTAATCCCCTACATTATATAACATCCACCCAACTGTTTTTGTTGTTGTGTTTGTTAGTATTTATGTTGGTATCATATGTATCTGTGTTGCACTTTCTAACATACAGATACGTGTTGCCAGATCTATGTCACTGCCTATTTCTGTTGCTGAAGGTATTTCACCTGAACCACCTATCAGGTCCCTACAGATGGCATCAATCCTCCTCCTCATGTGACCAGGGAAGATAACTCCGTTGTGTAGTTTGTTGCAGAAAATTAGGAATAAATGAGCCCTTAGTTCTTTCTTGTTTCCCTGTCATGAGTTGCCACATAGGACTCATTACTGTTGGCCCCAGTAAACATAGTAATGTTGCAGAGGGACTGCCATTTTCAGGGACACACTTTCCCTAGATGCTAATGATGAATTTATTCAGTGCCTAAGTCATCAATGGGAGAACTGCCAGTCTCCGGTCTCTTCGGTTTGTAAAATAATGAAGGCTTTTTACTAAGACTGCTTTCATGTTGGGTGTTCTATTGACTCTGTGGGTCAGTTTATAAGGAGATCTGGGCTCTGCAAGCCTGATGAGGTGAAACACTTTTATGGGGCCTCAAACATTCTTTGCCCTTGAGGAATAGTATGGTGCAGAAATTAGCTCAGCAGTGTTTGCCTAATTTACATTGTTGCCCATATTTTCCCAGGGAACACTGTGGACTCTCTAGTCCTCATGTGGAGATGGATGCTTTGAGACACAGAGATCACTGCAAAGAGTGGGCAGCTGTGATAATCTCAAGTATGTCTGGCAGCAGTGTGAATTTTTTTCTTGTTTGCAAGGGATGCTAAGACATTTGAAGGGAACCTCCTGCCCAGGTCTTGCAGAGGGCCGTGTGCCCCAATGCCTACAATTCCATGGGTGATGGTCACTGGTTGGAGGACCATTGCCGTGAGGGGAAACCCTTTCACTGTAGAAACATTGGCCTAATGGATGTTAGAGGGGACTGCAGCTCCTTAAATGGAATGTTCCTCATCTAAACATGAATGCAAGGATGTTTCTGAGTAGAAGTCAACAGGAGCGATGTGTACACAGACCTGAGGATCTCCAGGCATGTTCTCTTCTGTGGACACAGTCATTGTCATTGATTATCATCAAGAGGTTTTGTGGATTTCTGTACCCTCTCAGATGTTCCCCTCAGAGCCATTGGTGTGCTGGCAGAAAAACAAAGAGGAAGGCAAAGGGTGTCTATAGTAGTCCATGGATGTGGCTTTTGTGATTCAGCCAGCATTTCTGTTGGTTCGGGTAAAAGTTCTTCATTGTTTGTTACATTTTCTGTCACTGAGGAAGGACAGTTGCCCAGAGGGCATAAAAAGGTGGATTTAATATACTGTTTCCAAACCTATTTTTCCAATATAGTTGAACATACACGTTTTTAAATCTTTAAAAATCTTTACATTTTTAAAAGGCAATAAGGAATAAATTACGTGTTGAGTATAACGTTTCATAAATCTTGATGTGTGCATGAAACTAAAAGCATTATTATACCCTTAATTGACCATATCTGTCATTGTGAAGTTGCTTCAGGACTATTTATTTTATTTTTATATTTTTACTGATTTTTTACAGAGAGGAAGGAGAGGGATAGAGAGTTAGAAACATAGGATGAGAGAAAATAATCGATCAGCTGCCTCCTGCGTGCCCCCCACTGGGGATGTGCCTGCAACCAAGGTACTTGCCCTTGACCAGAATGGAACCTGGGACTCTTGAGTCCGCAGGCCGACGCTCTATCCACTGAGCCAAACCGGTTAGGGCTTCAGGACTATTTTTAATCTGTTCCTGTTCTTCACAGTTTTCCAAGTAACCATTGATTTACATTCCATTTTTTAAAAAATATTTTATTGATTTTTTACAGAGAGGAAGGGAGATAGAGAGTTAGAAACATCGATCAGCTGCCTCCTGCACACCCCCCACTGGGGATGTGCCTGCAACCAAGGTACATGCCCCCAACCGGAATCGAACCTAGGACCTTTCAGTCCGCAGACCGACACTCTATCCACTGAGCCAAACCGGTTTTGGCTACATTCCATTTTTTTAAATACATTTTTATTTATTTTAGAGAGGAAAGAAAATGGAGAGAGAGATAGAAACATCAATGATGAGATAATCATTCATTGGCTGCCACCTGCATACCCTCTACTGTGGATTGAGCCCTGCAACCCGGGCATGCGCCCTTTACTGCAATTGAACCTGAGACCTGTCAGTCCACAGGCCAAGTTCCATTCCATTTTAATAGATCACTTTGCATTTTCTAAGTATTTTTCTGCTTTAATTTGTGTTTCATAAATACTTAGAGATTTGTTAAAGATGCATTAGTAACTCATCTATTTTTTATAAATATTCTTTCCCTTGAATATATCACCAAAAGTTTATCCATTTTTTATGTGTTTTTGGTCATTTCTAATAAAGCTGGTACTAACATTTCTGAATAATACTTTATATGGATGTAAGTGTTATTTACCTTTGTCAAATGTTCCGTGCATAATTTCTGTCATTGGGTATTTGAATGTTTGAATTTACAAAGATTAGCATTTTGTGATCTAAACTGAATATAGCATCATGGATGTTGTGATCCCATGCACCGAAGGGTTATCTGTTGGTTTGCTGGGCCTGTGCCTGGGTTGTGGGCTAGGTCCTCGGAATGGGGTGTGCAGGAGGCAGCTGGTTGATTTTGGACTCTTGCATCGTGTTTCTCTCCCTCTCTCTTCTTCTCTCTCCCCCCAAAATTAATAAAATTGCCCGTCTGGCATGGCTCAGTCCTTAAGTTTCAACCTATGAGCCAGGAGGTCATGGTTCGAGTCCCGGTCAAGGCATATTCCCGAATTGCAGTGTGGGGTGTGCAGGAGGCAGCCAGTCAATGATTCTGTCTCATCATTGGTGCTTCTATCTCTTTCTCCCTTCCTGAAGTCAATAAATATATATTTAAAAAATCAATACACTATTCTTTAAAAATAAAAATAAACTGATTGTACCTTTTTGCATTTTTCCACATGTGTGAGGTATTCACATGCTCCACATCCTAGAAAATATTTTGCTTGGTTAATCATTCTTTACTTAAATAAATTCTGTAATTTTGTCATTCTATTTCACTGTTGTTTGATTGTATTTTTTCTAGGAATTTATGGTGAGCCTTTTCTCAGAAGTGTATTTATTGAGTCTGTATCTTTGTTAAAACATCATATGTTCTGTCTAATATGCTATGAATTTTGGCAATTTTCTTTAGCAAAAAGATAGTATAACAACAAAGATGGATGTCGGAATTTTACTCATTTTGTGCCTTTTTTGCTTTATGAAGTAAATTTTTTTGTATTGGAATGATGTGTTTAGTATTTTTTACCTTTTAATAAATATTTTAATTGATTTTTAAATATTTTTATTGATTTCATAGAGCAAGGGAGAGGGAGAGAGAGAGAAACATAAATGATGAAAGCCCAGCCACTGTGGCTGAGTGGTTCCACAAGGACCTGTGAACCAGGAGGTCATGGTTCGATTCCTGGTCAGGGTACATGCCTGGGCCCTCGGCTGATAGATCCCCAGTGTGGGGCATGCAGGAGGCAGCTGAGCAATGATTCTCTCTCAGCATTGATGTTTCTCTCTTCCTCTCCTGGCACCCCAGCTTCTCCTGCAGAGACATTCCCAGGCCAGGCACTTCTCACTCTCCCAATGCCCACAATCACCGTTGTCTTTGGGTGCATTTTAGTGAGAAACGGGACCTGTAAGAAGCCACTGACTCTGCTGCAGGGAGGCAGGTGCTGTGGGCACTCAGGTCTCATTGTGGTGCCCCACCTGGGAATCTCCAGCAGAATCGCTGGAACTCCCTGAATCTCAGTTGGCTGAAGGTGACATGCAGATGACTGATGGCGCTTACTCTGGCCTTCCAAGATCAATAAAATAACAAGCTGAGTACCTGTTGCCAGGATTCCATGGTTAGATTTTTAAGTACTTTCTCTTTTAATTCGCACAACAACTTGAACAAGTAGAAACTCCTATCAAATTGCTGAACAAATTCAGTATCAGAGAAATGAAGTCAGCTCCCCAAGTTTACACCACAGACAAGTGTCAGATTCTCGGGGCTGGATTTTAACCATTATTTTCTCCAGCGTCAGACACAGTCTCTACCACTGATGTGCAGCCCTCACTGGAGCAGGTGCAGGATGAGGTCCAGGGTGGCTCAGCTGCAGCTCCTGTTTCCATGGTTGCAGTTATGTGTTTCCTCCCCTTCCCTTTACATCTCAGAGCCCTTACCCTGGGCCTCCCCGTGTTCAGGGGAACGCCACCATTGCTCAGCTGCAGTGGTTTCTCCAGGGGAACCTTCTCTCAGAGTGAGCTGCTGTTTGTCTGCCTCCCCTTTGATCCCAGCACAGAGTTTGACCCACAGGAAGGCTTTTTCCTAAGACTGCTTTAATGTTGGCTCTATGGGTTAGTTTATAAGGAGATCTGGGCTCTGCAAGCCTGATGAGGTGAAAAACGTTTAGGCGGTCTCAAACATTTTTGCCCTTGGGGGAACCGTATGGTGCAGAAATTAACTCAGTAGTTTTTTCTAAATTTACGTTGCTGCCCATATTTTCCCAGGAAACACTGTGGACTCTAGTCCTCATGTGACGATGGATGCTTTGAGACTCAGAGATCACTCCAAAGAGGGGGTAGTTGTGACAATCTCAAGTATGTTTGGGAGCAGCATGAATTTTTTTCTTTTGTTCAAGGGATGCTAAGACATTTGAAGGGAACCTCCTGCCCAGGTCTTGCAGAGGGCCATGTGCCCTGATGCCTTCAATTCCATGGGTGGTGGTCACTGGTGGGAGGACCATTGCAGTGAGGGGAACCCCTTTCACTGCAGAAACACTGACCTAATTGTTGTTGGACGAGACTGCAGCCCATCAAGTGGGATGGTCCCCATCTAAATGTGCATCCAGGAATGTTTCTGAGAAAAAGACTATAGGAGCGGTGTGTACACAGATCTGAGGGACTCCAGGCATGTATCTTCTGTAGAGCAATCAATGTCATTGAATATAATCGAGGTTTTGTGGCTTCCTTTCACCTCCCATATGTTCCCATCAGAGCCATTGGTGTGCTGGCAGCAAAACCAAGACAAAGACAAAGGATGTCTTTAGTCCAGGGATGTGGCTTTTGTGAAGTGATCCATTCTCTCTCATCATTGATGTTTCTGTCTCTCTCTTCCTCTCCCTTCTGTGAAATCAATAAAAACATATTTTAGCCCTAGCTGGTTTGGCTCAGTGGATAGAGAATCGGCATGTGGATTGTAGGGTCCTAAGTTCAATTCCAGTCACAGGCATACACCTGGGTTGCTGTCTCGGTCCCGAGTGGGGCTTGTTCAGAGGGCAGCCAGTCAATGATTCTCATCATTGATGTTTCTGTCTCTCCCTCTTCCTTTCTCTCTGAAATAAATAAATAGATATATTTTTAAAAATAAATAAAAACATTTTAAATAAAAATGTTTTTTTAATTGATATTAGAGAAAGAGGAGTGAGAGAGAGACAGATAGAAACATGAATGCATTAACATCAACTGGCTGCCTCCTGCACGCCACTCCTGGGGATGGAGCCTTCAACCTAGGCATGTGCCCTCACTCCAAATCAAACTGGGGAGCTCTTGGTGCATGGTTCGATACTCAGCCACCTAGCCTCACCATGGGAACATTTTTTGTTTGTTTTTAAATGCTATGCACAATGCAGTGAATATTTTTCATTTTAATCCACACTACTAACATTCTCCATCACTTCCACAAGACCAGTCAGCTGATAATGCAGTTTGCCCTTGCTTTGTAGTGTTGGGTATCTTCCTTGTCTGTTGCCATGAGGGTTCTTCGGTGAAAACAGGACTCTCAGCGGGATCATGGCACGCTGATAGGCAGAGGTTTAACACGTTAAGCGCCCAGCCTGTTTTGTCTTCCGGACAGAAAGTATAGTGTCAGTCAACGGTGACTGACTGGGCGCTTACCGTATTCAAGTCCCACAGCCCAGTCAGGTGGAAATGGTAGGGCAATGATATGTTTGTCAGGAGCCCTAGATGTGAATCCCAAATTTCTGATTATTATTGACTGACAGGGAACTGAGCACTCTTTCTGCTCTGAGCCTCCACTTTCTTTTCTGTATAATGGGTAGGAGGTATGTCTTCATCCCGAAGCTGTTAGAAGAGATCAAGAGCTACGGTGCCCATCAGCAGCGCAGCAGGTGTGTGTGCAGCGTGTCTGGGCTTCTGGGACACCAGCCTTGGCCTTAAGAGACGTTCCCAGGAAAGGAACCCTTCAGTTCCCCAATGCGAACAAGCACTGTTGTTTTTAAGGGCTTTTGACAAAGAAAGGGCGCTTCTCAGTACACGTTTACTTACCTGCAGGGAGGCAGGTACTGTGGGCACTTAAGTTCTCAGTGTAGGGTCTCCAGAAATTTGCTCACTTGCTAAATCTTCCTGCATTTCAGTTAGCGAAAAGTGGCATGAAGGACTCTGAGGACCAATTACAGTAACAAACTGAGTACTTTCCTGTATCAAGATTCTGGTGTTTCCTTTTTTTTTTTTTTTCTTTTCATTTTTTTAAAACAATATATTTTTATTTACAGAGAGGAAGGGAGAGGGAGGGAGAGTTAGAAACATCGATGAGAGAGAAACATCCATCAGCTGCCTCCTGCACACCACCTACTAGGGATGTGCCTGCAACCAAGGTACATGCCCTTGCCCCAAATAGAACCTGGGATCCTTAAGTCCACAGGCCGACGCTCTATCCGCTGAGCCAAACCGGTTAGGGCCCGATGTTCCCTTTTTTGAGGATTTTCTCTTTTCATTCTCACAACCTGAGAATTTGAACCAATATGGAATTGCTGGGAAAATCCATGGTTACAGAACGGAAGTAGGTTCTCCAAGTTTACTCAGCAAACAAGTGTCAGGTAGAAGAGGCTGGATTGCAACCCAAGCTTCTGGCTCCAGAGCCAAGGGCAACGTCTACAAGTCCTGGTGAAGCCCTCTGGGTCGGGACGCTGGTGACCAGGGTGGCTCAGGTGTAACTGCTGTTTCCATTGTTGAAATGATTCCTCCCCAATTTTTGTAACATATCAGAGCTCTCCTGCCCTGTCCCTTGGTCCTCACTGGAATACTATCATCTGTCAGCAGGAGTGGGTTGTTAGGGGAATCTTTATTGAGTCTGACCTATACTTTGTCTCCCTTTGATGCTACCTTGGAGAATGACCCTCCAGAAGCCCCAGTGATTTGGGCTGGATCTCTGCACCCTCACCTATCTTGTGGCTGACAGGCTGTGGCCCCATCCACTGGGGTAACTTTCCCGTGGAGTAGAGCAGAGTTTTCCCGGCCAGGTACCTGGGCTTTCGTAGAACGTAGAATGTAGAATGTGTAGCCGCGTAGTTGGGAAAACTCTGAGGCCCTTCCAGGTCAAAGGGGGGGGGGGGGGTCGGGAAGGTCCCTGAAGCCTACCGGTTAGAAGGAAGCGATGAGATTCCCACGTGTCCTGGTACGGCAGGGTTTGAGAAGTGTTCTGAGCAGGCCAATCGACTCAGAACCATGCCACCGAGCAGAGCCAGAGCAGGAGTCAGAAGCTCAGGGTTAGGTTCGAGGATAGTCCATGCTCACCCAGGGTCGGCACCATGATGAAAGATGAAACAGAGGGCCGGAGACCATGGGATACCAGGATACAGGCTTTATTGGCGATCACCCTGCCGGCCGCCTTCCAGAGGGGAAAAAGGGACGGGCCAGGGTGAGAGCGCCTTTTGAGGGGAGGTAAGGAGGAGACGGGGCTTAGGGTACTCAGCACACGCTGATTGGTGGTTTCATGTAAGGTACATGATTAGGGACCTAGGGACTTAGGACTCAGGGGTAACCAATCAACGGGTCTTTCTAAAATTTGGCAGGTGCTGATTGGTGATTCAATGTACAGTCCATATAAGGTGTTCAGGAATGTCCGGCTGCAGGTGGAGTTTACGTCATACTCCATCCATCAGTTGGGGGAAGGGAGGATCTATCACATATCTCTCTCTTTTTTTAAGTGATTTATATAATTTCTCATAAGTTTTTAGCTTTTTTTCAACACTTCTGCTTCATTCCTTACTTTTTGTCTTTATGACATGCTCACATTTAGGTTTATACTTCACTGTCATTTTTGCTCTGAATTTTCAAAAACAGATTTTCAGAGAGGTAGGGAGAGGGAGAGAGAGATAGAAACATCAATGATGATAGAGAATCATCGATAGGCCGCCTCCTACATTCCCTCACTGGGGATCTAACGTACAACCCAGACTTGTGCCTCAACCTGGAATCAAAACCTGCCCCCCTTTTATAGCGTGATGCTCATACAACTGGGCTGGGTCCTAATTTTTAAGTAGGACAAGCTTCTTACAGAATTATGCAATTTAAGATTCACTGCACATATGCATACCCATAATTGTAATTTATAATATTTCATGTGATTTTAAAGTTTTTGAGCAATATATAGGTCAGCTTTTAGTATGAATATGTATTTCATTTATTGTAAATATAATTTGTGAATATTTGTGTAATCTTATCACATTGAGAATGCCTGAAACAATTCAGCTGACATCTTTGATATATCTGTAGGGACAAAATATCTTTCACTATGATAATTACAGTGGCATCTTCACATTAACAAAAACCAATAACTTTGTCAGAATTCAATTCTCCCACTTTTTCAAAAATTTATCTTTATTGATGTTTAAGTAAAAATTAAATAGTTCCATTTAAAGTTTATATTATGCATCTTAGTTCTTTTTTATTTCACAGATATGTCCTACATTTTTAAACTTTTTTTTATTTTTTTTTAGAGAGAATGGAGAGTTAGAGACAGAAACAAAGATGTGAGAGAGATACATCGACTGTTAGCCCTTGCACT
This sequence comes from Eptesicus fuscus, assembly GCF_027574615.1. Lineage (NCBI taxonomy): Eukaryota > Metazoa > Chordata > Mammalia > Chiroptera > Vespertilionidae > Eptesicus > Eptesicus fuscus. The sequence continues at coordinate 45,360,737 of NC_072493.1, forward strand.
AACTCAGACCACATCGGGACAGAGCCTGCAACCTAGGTACAAGGACTGGCTAAAATCAAACCCAGGACCCTTCAGTCTGCAGGTCCTCGTTCTAACCAGTGAGCTAAACTGGATAGGGCTGTCCCACATTCTTGGGTTATATTTGTCACATACCTATACGATGGTGTATGTAGGTGGTTTGTGTGATAAAGCTTTCCAGACTCACCCTGGTTCATTTGGCTCAGAGGATAGAGCCTCCGCCTATGGACTGAAGGATCCCGGGTTCATTCCTGTCAAGGGCACCTACCTGGCCCTGGTTGGGACGTGTGCAGGGGGCAACCAATCAACGGGTCTTTCTAAAATCGATGTTTCTGTCTCTCCCTCTCTCTTCCACTTTCTATAAAATTCAATGGAAAATATCCTTGAGGTAGGATTAAAAAATAAATAAAAAATTTTCAAGACTGTAATGCAGGCATACTTCTAACGAGTCGCAGCATTAGGCTTACAAGATACTGTGTTTTCATAAACATTCCTTTACGGGAATCAAATGACAACTCTTCTTTATCCATTTTCAACATGTCTCTTTCGTGAGGAAGGTCATGTCCCAGTGTCCCTACCAGCAGATGTCGCTGTTTTCCTTGGAGTGATGTGGAGAACCCTTCCATCACCGTCTTGGACGCTGGACCCCACCTTACCCAGAAGGCCTTGTGAGGAATCCGCCAGCTTAGCCAATGAAAGGTCAGAAAAGGCCTTTCTCTTGCGTCACCCGCGTGCAGGGGCGGGACTTCCGGTGCACTCTGGGCGGCTATTGGTCTTCACCCAGAATCTACTCCAGTACCGGGTGGAAGGCTCCGGGGGGCGGCGGCAGAGACAGGTGCTCGGAGGGAGAAGGTCCGAGTCCTTGCCCGCTCAGCTCGCTCGTGGGAGTGAAGTTCGCTGAGGCCACCGGGTTCCCCACGTCCCTGACGGAACCGAGACCCTTTACTGCCCCTCCCACCGCCCCTGCTTCTTACCGCCGCGCCGGCCTCTCCGGCCTCGATCCGCGCACAGCGTGCAATGGCAATGGCCTTGCTCAGGGGCTCAGCTGAGGTGAGTTCGCGTCCCCCTCCCGCCACACCGGCCCTCACCGCCTCCTCACACTCCACCCAGCAGCCTGGGGTCAGGGCGCCTGTCACGTCCTGCAGCTCAGGTCCCCGTCACGGACCCTGAGGAAGGTGGAGGGGAGAGAGGAGTGTTGTGAGATCTGAGGACACAGGAAGTGCAGGGCAGAGTGGACAGGGGTGACTTAGTGTGAGCTAATGGTCCCAGAGACCTGGTATTGGTACTTTAACAAAAAAATAGCCCTGACCGGTTTGGCTCAGTGGATAGAGCGTCGGCCTGCGGACTGAAGGGTCCCAGGTTCGATTCCCATCAAGGGCATGTGCCTTGGTTTCAGGCACATCCCCAGTGGGGGGGGTTGCAGGAGGCAACTGATGGATGTTTCTCTCATGGATGTTTCTAACTCTCTATCCCTCTCCCTTCCGCTCTGTAAAAATTAAATAAAATATATATTTTTAAAAAATACACACACACACACACACGCACTGAGTGGCCAGATTATTATGATCTCTGAACGCATAATGATCTGGCCACTCAGTGTGTGTGTATGTGTATATTTATATGTATACGTGTACACACACACACACACACACACACACACACTGGGTGGCCAGATTATTATGATCTCTGAATGCATAATGATCTGGCCACTCAGTGTGTGTGTATGTGTATATTTATATGTATACGTGTACACACACACACACACACACTCACACACTGAGTGGCCAGATTATTATGATCTCTGAACGCATAATGATCTGGTCACTCAGTGTGTGTGTGTGTGTGTGTGTGTGTGTGTGTGTATGAGGCCCAGTGCATGAATTCATGCATGGGTGGGGTCCGGCCAGCCAGGGGAAGGGGACATGGCCAGCCTGCCTGCTGGTCGAACTCCTGCTCGAGGGGGCAATTTGCATATTACCCTTTTATTATATAGGATATACACTGAGTGGCCAGATTATTATGCTTTCAGAGATCATAATAATCTGGCCACTTAGTGTATATTTATTGATTTCAGAGAGGAAGGGAGAGGGGGAGAGAGACAACAGCAATGACAGAGAATCATCCAGAGGTTGCCTCCTGCACGCCACCTACAGGGTATCCAGTCTGCAACCTGGGCATGTGCCCTTCATTAGAATCGAACCCGGGATCCTTCAGTCCACAGGCCAATGTGCTATCCACTGAGCCAAACCAGCTAGGGCTGGTGTTGGGATATAGGGTGAAGCATAAGCCCAGATTTTTCTTTGTCTTGGAGGCATGATCTGGGAGACTGCAGTGGTCTTTCTTGGCAGGGAGGCTGGGGCCCTGCAGGCATGGCCCAGAGCTTAGATGGTGTTTCTCTGCTGTCCCCCTTCCCAGCCCATCTGTTGAGCTGAGGGCAATCCCAGTGAGTAATGGGACTGTGATGAGAGAGCAGCCTGCACTGGCATTAGGGCCTGGTGTCCACACTAACCGGGCGCCCTGGAGGAGGTTGAGGGGGGGAAGGTGTGTAAGGAGTAGGAGTGGGAGTTCTCAGGGAGACAGAGCTGGTTTCCAATTGTCTCCATTCTGACAGGTTGGCGTGACCTTTGAGGACATTGCCCTGTACTTCTCCAGGGAGGAATGGAGCCTCCTTGCTGAGGGTCAGAAACAGCTGTACCTGAATGTGATGCTGGAGAACTTTGAACTTGTATCCTCGCTGGGTAAGACCCTCACTCTGGCTGGTTCTGGGTACCATGCCCTCTCATCTCTGGGGGTGCTCTGTCCTCACCTGTGGACTGTACACATTGCTTGATTTGTCCAGTTTTCTGGGTTCTTGCTGTGGCTGGCAGGGTTTGTTGTTTGCACTGCTCCCTTCTATACCTTTAGACACAACACCTGCTGCACCGAACTGGTAGGGAGGGTTTGAGGTTGGTTGTGTGGCAGGGATACTAATGGATTCCAGTTGAGTAGTGAGCAAAAGCATATTCTTTATTCCTGTTGGTCATTTGTATGTATATATTTTTTAAAGTATCTCTCCATCCTTATTCCTATTTTATGTATAAATATTTTTTTATTTCGGAGAGGAAGGGCGAGGGAAAGAGAGAGAGAAGCATCAGTGATGAGAGAGAATCATCGATCGGGTATCTCCTGCATGGCCCCCTACTAGTGGGGATTGAGCCAGCAACTTGGGCATGAATTCTGACCAGGAACTGACCCACGACCTCTGGGTTCATAGATGGATGCTCAACCACTGAGGCAAACCAGCCAGGGCTTTAGTCCTAATTTTAACTATATTTATTGGCTAATGAGTGTGTGGAATATTTTTCTAGTTTATAATAAGATACATCTCCTTTTGCATTTGCTTAATTGTGCTTCCCAAATATTGCATTCTTGCCGAAACCGGTTTGGCTCATGGATAGAGCGTCGGTCTGCGGACTGAAAGGTCCCAGGTTCATTCCGGTCAAGGGCATGTACCTTGGTTGCAGCACATCCCCAGTGGGGGTTGTGCAGGAGGCAGCTGATCGATCTCTCTCTCATCGATGTTTCTAACTCTCTATCCCTCTCTCTTCCTCTCTGTAAAAAATCAATAAAATATATTTAAAAAAAAATATTGCATTCTTGTTTTATGTACAAATTTCATGTTTTTGGCAATTCCGCATTCAGGAAGTCTAGTGTGGCTGTTTTTCCAGCAGGCTCAGATCTGCTTACCAGTGTTTACCCATAAAGTGTTTTTAATGAATTTATGTAGAATGTTTTCAGCAACACTGTTGTTCTTCATAGCCTTCATTATAGTGTTACCATAACATGGCTTTCTCTCTATCACAATATTTGCTTTATTTGGTTGATCTGAACCGAATCCACAATATCTTCAATATGTTTATAGGATTTGCAAGTATCATCTCCCATCCTCCTATAGTTTGCCTTTTCATTTCATTTTGTTAGTTGCTATTGTCCTGGGAAAAAGCACTTTCATTTGTTTCAGTCTGGACTGATTTTTCTCTTTTTGCCTGGTGGCTGGTGCCACATCCCAGAAATCATGTCCAAAACAAGTCTCCAAGCGGTTTCTCTGGGTTGTCTTGAAGGATTTTAAAGTTTTAACCTGGACATTTAGTTCTCTCATGCAATCTGAGTAAATGTTTATCAGTGGTTTTCTTCTTTTCCATGTGAATATCTATTTTTTCAATACCCCTCATTGAAGAAACTGTCCTTTCTTAACATTTCTTGTGGTTTTATCAAAGGTTACCTGAATTTATGCGCCTGGCTAAATTCTGTGTTTTCTGGTGTGTGGTTTTTGGTTTTGTGTCTTTGTTTCTGGGTGTATTTCAGTAACACACTGTTTGGTGGCTTTGGCTGTGTAATAGATTGAAGGCAGGAAGGGTGATGCCACCAGTTTTGTTCTTGCTAAAGATTACTTTTGCTATTTGAGGTTTCAGAGATTGGAATTATCATCCGGATTACATTTAATCTGGAGATTGCTTTGGGTAGTGTAGATATTTTAAGGAAAATACATTTTCAAATAACAACACCAGATGTCTTTCCACTTTTTTGTGGTTTCTTCCATTTTTTCACCACTGTATTCTAGTGTTCAATGTACAGATTTTACATCTTTGTGGTTGAATTTATTCCTGAGTATTTCATTCTTTTTAGTGCTATTGTAAACTTGACTACTTTATTTCTTTCGTTAAAAATTTATTTATGCATTTATTTATTTTTAATATACTTTTATTGATTTCAGAGAGAAAGGGAGAGGGAGAGAAAGATAGAAATATCAATGATGAGAGAGAATCATTGATTGGCTGCCTCTTGAACACACCCTACTAGTGATCGAGCCAGCAACCTGTATCGAACCTGGGACCTTTCAGTTCAGGCTGACTATCCACTGAGTCAAACCGGCTAGGGCTCTTCATTTCTTTTTTGTTGTTGTTGTTGATTTTTTAGAAAGAAAGGAATGGAGAGAGAGAGAGAGTGAAACATCCATCTGAGAAACAGCGATCAGCTGCCTCCTGCATGCTCCCTACCTGGGATCTTGCCCACAACCTGGGCATGTGCCCTTGATGGAGAAAAAGAGACATTTTTGGGGGCTAGCAATCTGAATCTAGTCACTGCCCCTTTAATTGTCTTGTTCTGCAACACCTGTTTACTCCCATTTTAGAGAGGCCATAAACCTTCTCCAGACAAAGTTATCAGTGAGTGGTGCCAGGCCAGGTCTTTGGTTGAGGTCCCTAAGCCCCAGCACATAGGGCTCATTAAGAACTGCAACGGAGCCAAAACCGGTGTGGCTCAGTGGATAGAGCATCAGCCTGCGGACTGAAAGGTCCCAGATTCGATTCCAGTCAAGGGCACGTACCTTGGTTGTAGGCACCTTCCCAGTAGGGGGTGTGCAGGAGGCAGCTGATCGATGTTTCTCTCATCGATGTTTCTGACTTTCTATCCCTCTCCCTTCCTCTCTGTAAAAAAATCAATAAAATATTTTTAAAAAAGAAGTTCAAAAGGAACTGCAAAACCCCATATTTGGGAGAGAAAGGACTGAAAAAAATATATAAAAAAGGGACAAATTCCTCCATGTTGTTGCTCAGAATTTGAAACATTCCCCCCCCCCCCCCTCTGGGCTCGCACGTAATAAAGTGTAACTCCATTTCTCTAAGTGTTGCTGGGTTTCTCTCTGGTGTTCTGTAACACCCTGACCAACAAAAGAACAGCTAGTCTGTCCGTTCATGGGAAGATGTTCAATCAACTGAGCAACACCGACAATGGGCCTTTTTTCCTTTCTTTATCAAATAATTTATTGTTAGTGTTTAGAAATGTTTGTATTTTGGAACTAATGTTTGTATTTTGATATTTTATCCTGGAACTTTTCTGAATTTATTTTTTATTCAATATTTATGTATTGCTTTTAGAGTGAGAGAGACAGAGACATTGTTCTCTGCCCAGTGTATGTATCTTGATGGAAAAATCAAACCCACTACCTTTGTACATCAGAACCACACTCTCACAAACCGAACCACCCAGCTAGGGCTCTGAATTTTTAAAATTAATTTTAGAAATTTATAGTGAGTTCTTTACAATTTTCTCCATGTAAGTTCATGTCATTTGGCAACATCTCTTCCGCGTTGTGCTTCACTGTCAGGTGTAATGTCTTTTATTTCATTTCTTTTTAAAAAAATGTATTTTATTGATTTTTTACAGAGAGGAAGGGAGAGAGATAGTTAGAAACATCGATGAGAGAGAAACATCGATCACCTGCCTCCTGCACACCTCCTATTGGGGATGTTCTCGCAACCAAGGTACGTGCCCTTGACCGGAATCGAACCTGGGACCTTTCAGTCCACAGGCCAATGCTCTATCCACTGAGCCAAAGCGGGTCGGGCTTATCTTTCATTTCCTTTTTAAATTCATTTTAGTGTTGTTTCTTTTGTTTTAGTTTGGATAACAATTTGCCAATTTTGTGCATCTTTTAACAAAATAGCTCTTAGCCATGCCAGGCATGGTGATTAGAGTGTAGGCCCAAGTACCAAAGGGTCACGGGTTCAATTCCTGATAAAGTGCATGAACCTGGGTTGCTGTTTTGATCCTCCTCCCTTGTTGGGGTACATGTAGAAGGCACCCAACCAATGTGTGTCTTTTACATATATGTTTTTGTGTGTTTTTCTCTCTCTCTCCCTTCCACTGTCTCGAAAAATATAGTCTGGGGTGGGGATTAACCAGAACAAAAAGGTTAGCTCTTAGTTATGATATACTTTTGTCTCTAGTTTATTAATGGTGGTTCTAATATTCATTGATTGTTTTCTTTGCTACCTTTAGGTGTACTTTCCTTTTTTTGTTTTCTTCTAAAATATATTTTTATTGATTTTAGCGAGAGGAAGGGGGAGGTGTAGAGAGACAGAAACTTCAGTGATGAGAGAACATCATTGTTTAGCTGCCTGCTGCATGCCCCCTACTGGGGATTGGGCCCACAATACAGCATATGACCTGACCGGGTATTGAACTGTGACCTCCTGGTTCATAGGTTGACACTCGGGTTTACTTTTTTTTTTTTTTTTAATATATTTTATTGATTTTTTACAGAGAGGAAGGGAGAGGGATAGAGAGCCAGATACATGGATGAGAGAGAAACATCAGTCAGCTGCCTCCTGCACACCTCCTACTGGGGATGTGCCCGCAACCAAGGTACATGCCCTTGACCGGAATCAAACCTGGGACCTTTCAGTTTGGCTCTATCCACTGAGCCAAACCGGCCAGGGCTCGGGTTTACTTTCTTGTGTTTCCAGTTTTCTGAAGTGCAAGGTTAGGTTGTTTATTTGAGATCTTTTTTATTAATGTAGGAATTTATTGCTCTAAATATTCCTTGAGAATTGCATTTCCTGCACTGTATACATAAGTGTTGGTAGATTGGGTTTGAATCCACTTTGTCTCTCTATTTATTTCAGATCTCTTTTTCTGGGTTTTCTTTCACCCACTGATCCTTAAGGAATATGTTGTCACTCACATAGATTTTTTTTCCAGTGATCACTGTTGCACTTTGTAGTTCTTCCTCAATGCTCAGCATGCATCTCTTTGTTTTTTCCTTTTGGATTTATATAATCTGAACCCCATGTGCTGAATCAGTTGGGATTCATGGGGGAGAATCATTTGTACATCACAAAAGAAACATGACCTGATGAATGACAGGGTGGACCCAGAGGCGGTCTTGCCTTGGTGAAGGCCTGTTGGAAAGGTTTTGACACCAGAGCTTTGTTAAAGTCATAACTAGGAACCCATTTTGTTCAAATGTATTTTGTTGCCATGACCCATTCCTCACCCAATTCTACATTTACTTGCTTATTGTTGACACTTTGCCAACTCTTCAGGTGTAATAGTGTTCATTTCTACCCGGATTCCAAGTGCACAGATAACTTTAACTTCTCTAAACATTGCCCCTCTACCTCGTTCACAGTTTTCTCTTTATGGCAAACCAACCTTCATCTATGCCTGCAGAGTGCCCACGTATTATTGTATTGACCTTTAACACCTTCTCCAATACAATAGTTTTTTGTGGGTTTGAGCACATTCAGATTCTCCTACCCAGACTCAGGTTGCCAGAATGAAAGGTCCTAAAAGAAGCCGTTTGTATAGGATCATTGAGTAGAGCCTTTTTCTCTTCTGTGTTTTCCATTCTCCGTTTCTGTCCCTGCCTTGGTGAGATTTTCACCATTGACTAATCTTTGGGGCCAAGTAATGTGTAACAGCTATTTCCTTACAGTCCAAATCACTTGGCTGAAAATTATTCTATGAAATCATACGTAGTCATGACAGATAAACATTTGTAGTGAAGATATTCTCTTTTCATAAGGTCAACATGTACTTCACCAGCGTTTCCTTTTGTTCAGGTTGCTGCTGCGGAGCAGAGAATGTGGAGGAACAAACAGAACAGAAGGTCTCTGTAAGAGTGTCACAGCCAAGGAATCCCAGATTAGCCTTGTCTTCCCAGAAGAGCCACCCCTGTGAGACTTGTGGACTCGTCTTGGGAAACATTTTCCACGTGATGGAGGGGCAGGAAACTCAGCAGATCCATGTACTATTGAAGTGTGGGGCATGTGCAAAACAATTCTATTTCAGTACAGAATTTCACCAGCAGCATGTGAGAGAGAACATGTTGATTGGAGGTGTGGGCAGGATGTCACTTTCAAACATGTGCAATTTCAATGTTTACCAGAATTATTTCACCTGTGGGGAGGCAGGCACACTTACCTGGTCAGGACATCTCCATCTTAAGGCTTCTCAGACCAGGGACAGGCCAAATGATATTTCAAAGGGTGTGTTGGAGTTTCAAAGGAGGAAAGATTTTTACACCAGAAAGGAATTAGAGGAAGACATCGGCAGTAGTAATCTTCATCATCATCAGACAGTTCACACTGGAGAAAAGCCTAATAAATGCAGTGAATGTGGGAAATCTTTTGCCACTAGTACTGTCCTTCATTGTCATCAGAGAATTCACACTGGAGAAAAGCCTTATAAATGCAATGAATGTGGGAAATCATTTACCAATTTGAGTAGCCTCCATTATCATCAAAGTGCTCACTCTGGAGAAAAACCTTATAAATGCAGTGAATGTGGGAAATGTTTTATCACTAATAGTGAGCTTTGTCGTCATCAGAGAGTTCACACTGGAGAAAAGCCTTATAAATGCAATGAATGTGGGAAATCATTTACCAATTTGAGTAGCCTCCATTATCATCAAAGTGCTCACTCTGGAGAAAAACCTTATAAATGCAGTGAATGTGGGAAATCTTTTATCACTAGCAGTGAGCTTCTTCGTCATCAGAGAGTTCACACTGGAGAAAAGCCTTATAAATGCAATGAATGTGGGAAATCATTTACCAATTTGAGTAACCTCCATTATCATCAAAGTGCCCACTCTGGAGAAAAACCTTATAAATGCAGTGAATGTGGGAAATATTTTATCACTACCTCTGAACTTCATTGTCATAAGAGAGTTCACACTGAAGACAAGCCTTGTGAATGCAGTGAATGTGGGAAATCTTTTACCACTAGCAGGTACCTTTATTGTCATCAGAGAATTCACACTGGAGAAAAGCCTTATAAATGCAATGACTGTGGGAGATCTTTTACCTGGAGTACTGCCCTTCGTCGTCATCAGAGAATTCACACTGGAGAAAAGCCTTATAAATGCAGTGAATGTGGGAAATCATTTACCAATTGGAATAGCTTCTGTTACCACCATCAAAGTTCTCACACTGGAGAAAAATCTTATAAATGCAGTGAATGTGGGAAATCTTTCAAAAGTAGCAATGGTCTTCAGAATCATCAGAGAGTTCACACTGGGTAAAGCTATTATGGGTGCAAATAACATGAGATATGTCTCAGCCAAATTTCTAAATGTCCTTTGCACATATGAGTCCAAATGAGAGTAATTACTTAGATGTGTACGAAATGTTGTTTCTTAGTTAGGTCTTAACAATAGTATAAGAAAATTTGTGAAGTCTCATTTGTCTGAATTGTAATCTCATACATTATATAAAGTCCCCGTAAGTGTTTTTGTTGTGTTTATTTTTATGTTGGAACTATGCATATTTATGTTTCACTTTGTAACAGAGACCTATTGTCAGATCTATGTCACTACATATATCTGTTACTGAAGGTATTTCTTTTTTTTAATTTAATAAATCTTTATTGTTCAGATTATTACAATTGTTTCTCCTTTTTCCCCCCTTATCTCCTATCCACCCAGTTCCCACCCCACCCTCTGCTCTTACCTACCCCCCACAGTCCTCATCCATAGGTGTACGATTTTTGTCAGGCTCTTCCCTCACCCCCCACACCCCTTTACCCCTCAGAATTATCAGTCCACTCCCTTTCTATGGTCCTGATTCTATTATATTCACCAGTTTATTCTGTTCCTCAGATTTTTAATTCACTTGATTTTTAGATTCACTTATTGATAGATATGTATTTGTTCTTCATAATTTTTATCTTTATTTTTTTCTTCTTCCTCTTCTTAAAGAGTATCTTTCAGCATTTCATATAATACTGGTTTGGTGGTGATGAACTCCTTTAGCTTTTTCTTATCTGTGAAGCTCTTTATCTGACCTTCAATTCTGAATGATAACTTTGCTGGGTAGAGTAATCTTGGTTTTAGGTTCTTGCTATTCATCACTTTGAATATTTCTTGCACTCCCATCTGGCCTGCATAGTTTCTGTTGAGAAATCAGCGGACAATCGTATGGATGCTCCCTTGTAGGTAATTAACTGTTTTTCTCTTGCTTCTTTTAATATTCTCTCTTTGTATTTTCCTCTTGGCATTTTAATTATGTTGTGTCTTGGTGTGGTCCTCTTTGGATTCCTTTTGTTTGGAGTTCTGTGTGCTTCCTGGACTTGTAAGTCTATTTCTTTCACCTGGCGGGGGAAGTTTTTAGTCATTATTTCTTCAAATAATGAAAGTTTTGCTCTCTCTCTTCTTCTGGCACCCTCATAATTCTGATGTTGGTACGCTTGCAGTTGTCCCAGAGGCTCCTTACACTTCAAATTTTTGGATTCTTTTTTCTTTTCTGGTTGAGGGTTTTTGCTCTTTGTATTTCAAATCTTTGAGTTGATTCTTGTGTTCCTCTTGTCTGCTGTTGGGTCTCTGTATAATAATTCTTCATTTCAGTCAGTGTATGTTTTAATTTCTAGTTGGTCCTTTTTTCATATCCTTAAGGGTCTTGCTAAATTTATCAGCCTTTTCTAGGAAATTCTTGAAAAACCTTATAACCGTGATTTTGAACTCTTTATCCAGTTGTTTTTCTCCATTTCTTTCGTTGGTGATCTGTTTCTTTGTCTCTGCATTTTCTCTGCTTCCCTGAGTTGGTAGGGTAGCTTTGTGTGCTCGGTATCCTTTATGGGCCAGTGGCTCGGCCTCCCCAGTTACCTGAGGAGGACACTCTTGGTGCACCCCTTTGTGGACTGTGTGTACAGCCTTGTTGTAGTTAAGTCTTGATTGTTGTTGTTATCACTGGGAGGAATTGACCTCCAGGCCAGTTAGCTGTGAGGATCAGCTGTGTCTACACCAGGAGACCTTCTGTGCAGGAGACACCCTTATGAGACAAGACCTGCAAAATTGCAAAGCCTCTGTGCTCAGCTTGGATGTGGCAGCGTCTCAGGGCTAAGCAGACAGTCTTGGCTTCCCGTCAGCCCTGCCCTATGAGGCCCCTGGTTCTCAGTGTCCCTCAGTTATCACTGCAAGCACCTCTGAGAGAAAGCCGCCCTTGAGTTTTGCCCACTGCCAGACATTCCATTTTCTCCTCCAATGAATCTGGATTCCCAGAGTCTCACCCGGAACTGGAGTTCAGTGCAGTTGGGAGTATCCGGTTCCCTCCAGCTCGAGAAAGCCAGCAGACACTCAGCAGTCAGTCCTCTGCGCGCACTTACATGTGCGCCTCCAGACCTCTGCCTTTTGCGGCTCCCCTGAGTCTCTGTCTGACAGTCCAGATTCTCTCCCGTAAGAGCCTGGGTCCCCAGGGGTTTGCCCGGAGCTGGGGTTCAGTGTAGTCAGGAGCTTCCGACTCCCTCCCGCTAGGGAAAGCCAGCGGCAACCTCAGCAGTCAGTCCTCTCTGCGTGCACTCTCGTGTGCGCCTCCAAACCCCTGCCCTCCGCGGCTTCCCCGAGTCTTCGTGTGCCTTTCTCTCTACCTGATAGTCCAGACTCCCCCCCCCCCCCCCTGTATGAGCCTGAGTTCACAGTGTCTCGCCCGGAATCAGGAATCAGTGCAGTCAGAACTGGGGTTCAGTGCAGTCGGGAGCTTCCTTCTCCCTCCCGCCAGAGAAAGCCAGCCAGGCACTCAGCCGCCCTTCCTCTCTGCGTGTGTGTGTTTGTACCTCAGCCCTTTGCAGCTCCTCTGATTTTCCATGAGCTTTTCTCTTGCCTTCTAGTTGTAGAATTTCCACTCAGCCAGCTTTCCTGTGGTTCTGGATGATGTCTGTTCTGTCTTTTAGTTGTAGTTTTGAAATTGTTGTGCAAGGCAGCAGTTTAGGTGCTTACCTATGCCGCCATCTTGGTTTCTCCCTCTGTTGCTAAAGTTATTTCACCTTAACTACCTATAAGGCCCCTACATATGGCATCAATCACCATCCTCTTGTGCCCAGGGAAACTAATTCTGTTATGTAGTTTGTTGAAGAAAATTAGGAATACCTAAGCCCTTGGCTCTTAATTGTTTTCCCTCTAACCAGTTGCCACATAGGACTTATTAGTGTTGGCCCCATAATATTGCAGACTTACTGCCATTCTCAAGGGCACACTTTTCCTAGATGCCAGTGATGAATTTATTGAGTGCATACTTCATCAATGCAAGAACTGCCAGTCTCATGTCTCTTTGGTTTGTAAAATAATGAAGGCTTTTTCCTAAGACTTCTTTAATCTTGGGTTTGCTATTTACTATGTGAGTTAGCTTCTAAGGAGATATGGGCTCTTCTAGCATGGTGAGGTGAAAAACATATGGGGTCTCAAACATTTTTGCCTTTGAGGGAAGAATATAGTGCAGAAATTTCCATAGCAGTTTTTGCCAAATTTTCATTGATGCCCATGTTTTTGTAGGGAACACTATGGACTCTCTAGTCCTCATGTTATTTCTGGATTCTTTGCGACACAGAGGTCACTCCAAGAAGCGGGTAGCAGTGACAACCTCAAGTATATCTTCCAGCAGTGTGAATTTTTTTCTTGTTTTTCAAGGGATTTCCATATACTTGAAGGGAATCTCTTGCCCAGGTATTGTAGAGGGCCATGAGACCTAAAGCCCACAATTCCATGGGTGATTTTCATTGTTGGGAGTACAATAGTAGTTAGAGGGAACCATTTCACTACAGAAACACTGGCCTTAAGAGTTTTGCTGGGGATTGCAGCCCATTAGATGGAATGTTCCTCATCTAAACGTGCATCCAGGAATGTTTCTGAGGAAAGTCAACAGAAGCGGTGTGTACACAGACCTGAGGGTCTCCAGGCATGTTTATCTTCTGTGGACCCTGTCATTGTCATTGATTATAATCAAGAGGTTTTGTGGCTTCCTATATCTTCTCAGATGTTCCCACCAGAGCCATTTGTGCGCTGGCAGAAGTACAAAGATGAAGGCAAAGGGTGTCTGTAGTCCAGCGATGTGGCTTTTGTGATCCAGCCAGCATTCTTTTTTTTAAAAAATATATTTTATTGATTTTTTTACAGAGAGAGGAAGAGAGAGAAATAGAGAGTTGGAAACATCGATGAGAGAGTAACATCAATCAGCTGCCTCCTGCATACCCCCTACAGGGGATGTGCCCGCAACCAACGTACATGCCCTTGACCGGAATCGAACCTGGGACCTTTCAGTCCGCAGGCTGGTGCTCTATCCACTGAGCCAAACCAGTCAGGACGCGGCCAGCATTCTTGTTGGTTTGGGTAAAAGTTCTTCGTTGTTTGTTACTTTTCTGTCACTGACACAAGGCTCTCACCCAGAGAGCATAAGGTGTATTGATTTGCCAAACCTATTTTTCCAATATAGCTGAACATATACATTTTAAATTTTTGTATCATTTTTAAACTGATAAGAACAGATACTACACTTGATCTTAGCCAAAAGGCCGAGAAGCGATAAATTTTTGTATCATTTTTAAAAAGGTATAACAAATAAAGTACAGGTTAGGTATACTGTTTTATAAATCATTATGTGTTCATGAAACTAAAACCATCTTTATACTCATAACTAGAGGCCGGGAACACGGAATCATGAACTGGTGAGGTCACTCAATGTGGCCTGCGGGGATTGATCAGAATATGGCATTGAACGTCTCCCAAGTACCAACTGGCATGCAGGTGCCGTGATGCTCCCACTCATCCCGCTGCCCCTGCCACTGGCGCTCGGTAGGTTCGTTACTGCACCACTGTGATCTCTGTGCACCCATTCTATGGTGATACTGGAACGCCCATGACCGAGAAGCAGCAGTGAGCTCATGCCCAGTTAGTCTCAATGCCAGTGTTGATCCTGGTCAGGATGGGGTAGGGGCGTGCAGAGGGAGTGACCGTGGGAGAGGCTTGTGCCTTCGCACCTGCACTTGTCAGCGGGGTGCCTGGGTTCTAGCCCCATAGGTGAGCTGAGTAGCACTCCTGTTTTAGGAGCGTCTGCCCCCTGGTGGTCAGTGTGCATCATAGTGGCTGGTCACTTAGGCTTTTATATACATAGACTAGGAGCCCGTTTGCAGGAAGATTCCTGCAAGCGGCCCCCACAGCTGCGTGAGCTGCTGCTGCCGCTGCCACCCACCCCGCCCCACCCGCCGCCACTGCTGTTGCGGCCACTGCGGCCGTGCGCCACCTCTGCTGCCGCCCGCCCCGCCCCACCCTGCCTTTTTATTTTTAAAAATTTGTTTTTTTACAGAGAGGAAAGGAGAGGGAGAGAGTCAGAAACATCAATGAGAGAGAAACATCTATCAGCTGCCTCCTGCACACCCCCCATTGGGGATGTGCCTGCAACCAAGGTACATGCCCTTGACCAGAATCGAACCTGGGACCCCTGAATCCGCAGGCCCATGCTCTATCCACTGAGCCAAACCGGTCAGGGCCTGAATTTACTTTTTATTTAATATTTATTTATTGCTTGTGCTGGGCCAGCACAGCCAAGGGTTTAGTGAGCCTGAGGGGGTGGGGTTGGCGAAGGATTTAGAAAAGACAAAGAGAATAAGCTGGGTCGAGGTGGATCTCCTGTGCCTGGCTAAGGCCACAGGGAGATACCCAGACAGCAAGCTGAGCCTTTATTTTATAGCCAGAGGGAAACAAGGTACTGGTCACCATAGTTACAGCGTTCTTGCGAGTTTCACTTGTTTTGGCAGCACCTGCTGCACCTCCCACAGCCCATTAGCTACCCAGGAAGGATCTAAGGAGCCTCATAAGGTCAAGCTTAATTATGCTAAGAGGGCTGTGCCCTCTAAGCTGGGACTTGTTTGTGGCTTTGCCAACAGGTGAGTCTGAGGCTTAACCCTATAGCTGCTCCCTACAATTGCTTTTAGAGTGAGAGACATTGCTCTACTTTTCCACCATCTATTTACTCATTGGCTGCCCCCTGCATGTACCTGGATGGAAAATTAAACCCACTACCTTGGTGCATCAGAACCACACTCTCACAAACTGAGCGACTCAGCTAGGGCTCTGAATTTTTTTAAATTCATTTTTAGAAGTTTATAATGAGTTCTTTACAGTTTTCTCCATGTAAGTTCATGTCATTTGACAACATCTCTTCTGCGTTATGCTTCAGTGTCAGGTGTAATATCTTATCTTTCATTTCTTTTTTTAAAAAAATCTATTTGATTGATTTTAGAGAAGAAGGAAGAAGGAGAGAGAGACAGAACTATTAACAATGAGAGAGAATCATTGATTGGCTGTCTCCTGCATGTCCCCTACTGGGGATCAAGCCTGCAACCCAGGCATGTGCCCTTGCCTGGAATCGAACCTGGAACCCTTCAGTCCACAAGCTGACTCTCTGTCCACTGAGCCAAACCAGCTAGTGCAAGGTTTGTGTATGTTTAAAAGAAATAGCTCTTAGGCCTGGAAGGCATGGTGGTTAGAGTGTCGGCCTGAGCACCAAAGGGTCATGGGTTCAATTCCTGATGAAGTGCGTGAACCTGGGTTGAAGTTTTGATCCTCATCCCCTATTGGGGCGTATGTGGGAGGCACGCAACCAATGTGTCTCTCTCACATCTATGTTTTTTTGTATTTCTTTCTCTCTCTCTCACTGTCTCTAAAAATGAATGAAAAAGATATTCTCAGATGAGATTTAACAAGAACAAAAAAAGTTAGCTCTTAGTTATGATATATTTTTGTCTCTAGTTTATTAATGGTTGTTCTAATGTTCATTGTTTACTTTGCTAGCTTTGGGTGTACTTTCACTGTTTTTTTTTTTTTCCTAAAATATATTTTTATTGATTTTAGAGAGAGGAAAGGGGAGGGATAGAGAGACTGAAATATCAATGATGAGAGAGAATCATTGAGTAGCTGCCTGTTGCATGCTCCCTACTGGGGACAGAGCCCACAACCCAGTCTATGACCTGACCAGGTATTGAACTGTGACCTCCTGGTTCATAAGTTGACACTTGGATTTACTTTCTTGTTGTGTTTCCAGTTTTCTGAGGTGCAAGGTTAGGTTGTTTATTTGAGATCTTTTTTCTTCAAGTAGGAATTCACTGTGCTGAACTTTCTGCTTAGAATTGCATTTCCTGCATTTTATACATAAGCTTTGGTAGATTATATTTGCATTCACTTAACTCTATTTTTTTAAGATCTCTATTTTTTCTTTAACCCATTGATCCTTCAGGAGTGTGTGGTTCAATTTGAACATACTTGTGAGTTTTCCAGCATTCTTGAAACTAAAATTGATTTTTAGTTTCATATATTGTGACTAGATAAGGTACTGGATGTGATTTCTTCTCAAGGTTTGAGACTATTTTCTGTCCTGACATATGATCTGCTTAGGGAATGTTTCATGTGCGCTTGACAAGAATGATTCTCCTTGGATGGAATGTTCTATATATATTTATTCTGTTTCCTCTAAAGTCTAGTCCACCAGCCAATCAGGAGTGAGTATGCAAATTAACCCAACAAAGATGATGGCAGCTGCTCCGGGCCTCTCGGCAGCACGCATGCAGGCGCTGAGCGGTCAGGCAGGATGGGACAGTTGCTGTGAGGGGGGAGGGCAGTGGCAGAGGGAGCTACAGGAACGGCGCTCTGCCTGGACTGAAGACTGAAGGCGGCGGCCAGACCGAAGGCCTGGGTCCCAGGTGCCGGAGGAAAACTGGTGCCAGGAGCCAGGGGAAGGGCCTATTGCACAAATCTCTCCATGCAACGGGCCTCTCGTCATTAACATATTATGTTTTGATTGTTAGAATGGACGACTGGACACTCAGCATATTAGGCTTTTGTTATATAGTATTTTTACCTTTGAATATATCAGCAATAGTTTATTCATTTTTATGAATATTTTGTTATTTCTACTAAAGCTGGTACAAACATTTCTATATACCATATTTTCCAGCGTGTAAGACCCCCAACTTTTGAGAAGATTTTCCTGGGTTAAAAAGTCGTCTTATACGCTGGAAAATACGGTAATTCTTTGTATGGATATGAGTTTCATTTAACTATGTAAAAAATTCAATGCATAATCTAGATCCTTGTGTATTTAAATGTTTAAATTTACAAAGATTAGCATCTTGTGATCTATACTGATCATGGATGTTGTGGCTCAGTTGCTTAGGGCTGATCCCATACACCATAGAGTCATCAATTGGATTGCTGGGGTTGTGCCTGGGTTATGTGCTAGCTCCCTGGAATCAGGTATGCAAGAGGCAGCTGGTCAATGTTGCACTCTCAGGTTGTGTTTCTTTCCCTCTCCCTTTTCCTCTCTCCAAAAATGAACAAAATAGCCCGTGTTGCATGGCTTAGTCATTGAACTTTGCCCTATGAACCAGGAAGTCATGGTTCGATTCCTGGTCAAGGAAGATTCCCAAGTTACCAGCTCAAATCCCAGTGTGGGGTGTGCAGAAGGCAGCCCATCAATGATCCCCTCTCACCATTAGTGCTTTATTGACCTGAAGAGTGACTGCTTCTAGGAGACCAAGTAAAGGGACCCCAGCAATACTGGGGGCATTGGGTTCAGGAGGACGTCAGCAATGGGTCCCAAAGGAAATAAACCACTCAGTGAAATTTCTTCTGAACCCATAGATTTTAACACCCCGGTATGGACAAAAATGATGGCACTTACTAACCCTAGCAATGTCAGGGAGCCTGGCATGGCATGGTGAATTCTTACAAACTCCGAGGCTAACAGTAATCACATAGAATAGTTTGAAGTTAAAACTTTGTAAGTAGCCCTAACCGGTTTGGCTAAGTGGATAGAGTGTCGGCCTGCGGACTCAAGGGTCCTGGGTTCGATTCCGGTCAAGGGCATGTACCTTGGTTGCGGGCACATCCCCAGTAGGGGGTGTGCTGGAGGCAGCTGATCTATGTTTCTCTCTCATCGATGTTTCTAACTCTCTATCCCTCTCCCTTCCTCTCTGTAAAAAAATAAAACAAAATAAAAAAATAAAACTTTGTAAGTAAAAGTGAGTCACGAGGGCAGTTATGTCCTAGCCTTTTCATTCATTCAGCCAGCTTTCCGTGGTTCTGGGTGGTAGACGTTTTGTCTTTTAGTTGTGGTTTTGAAATTGTTGTGCGCAGCGGCAGTTTAGTTGTTTAACTTTGCCGCCATCTTGGTTCCTGGAGGCCGAGATTTTTCTTTTTCTTTTTTTTTTAATATATTTTATTGATTTTTTTTTACAGAGAGGAAGAGAGAGGATAGAGAGTTAGAAACATCGATGAGAGAGAAATATCAATCAGCTGCCTCCTGCACACCCCCTACTGGGGATGTGCCTGCAACCAAGGTACATGCCCTTGACCGGAATCGAACCTGGAACCCTTGAGTCCGCAGGCCGACGCTCTATCCACTGAGCCAAACCAGTTCGGCGAGATTTTTCTTTTTTTAAGGATGCATAGTATTCCCTGGTATAAATGTACCACAGCTTTTTTATCCACTCATCTACTGATGGGCACTTAGGCTGTTTTTAAACCTCAACTATTGTAAATTGTGCTGCTGTGAACATAGCAGTGCATACATTCTTTCTGATTGTTGTATTGGGTTTCATAGGGTATATTCCTGGAAGTGGATCACAGGCTCAAATGGCAGTTCCATATTTAATTTTTTGAGGAAACTCCATGTTTTCCATAATGCCTTCACCGGTCTGCATTCCTACCAGCAGTGTATAAGGGTTCCCTTTTTCCACATTGTCGTAAGTAATATATAGAAATGTTTTTAAATGCTTTAAAATGCCTAAAAATATTAAGAAGGTTTTAAAATGTTTACATTAACTTTCCTTGAAACTTAAAGTATGATATTAAGAACACATTCCCCACTGCTGTGAAACATGTATCCCTCATAGATAAAGATTTGAACTTCAGTAAATAACTCAGAGTGACTTGTCAAGATAACCTTTTGAGTGAGTGATGTATTCTCCCTAGATAACCACATGTAGCCCCTCGCCCTGTTTTCGATAAACGTGTGTGCATTGACCTAATTTATTGATAGCCACCTGGACTACTGCAGATGTGGTACAGGCTTTAAAATTGGGGATCCTGCCCTAGCCGGTTTGGCTCAGTGGAAGGAGCGTCGGCCTGCAGACTCAAGGGCCCCAGGTTCAATTCCAGTTCAAGGGCATGTACCTTGGTTGCGGGCACATCCCCAGTAGGGGGTGTGCAGGAGGCAGCTGATGGATGTTTCTCTCTCATCGATGTTTCTAACTCTCTAGCCCTCTCCCTTCCTCTCTGTAAAAAAAAATCAACAAAATATATCTTTTAAAAAATGGGGATTCCAACTAGCCCAGTGCTCGCCTGTCAAGAAGCCACGAAGGGACGTCCTTTTGTCAGTACTGCAAGCGATGCTGCTGCACACTCCTCTTCCTGCCAGTCCACAGCAGAACAGCTAGTCACTCCCAACTGAGACTCGACCCAGCTCTCGGGTGAGGAACGCCGGCCCCGTGCATCCAGACCAGCTCAGCTGCCGGACCCCAGAGGACAGCACCAACGGGATCCCCATTTAAGCCTGTACCCGCAGCACCAGGAATTGTGTGAGTAAGAAAGTGCTGTGTGATTTGCAACTGCATATGTTTCATGTAGTGTAATTCCTCTGGCAGTTAATTGAATTATTTTGTGTAGGCTTAAAATTTAAAGCTTCTGGTCTTTTTGGTCCTAAGCCTGCCCTCGGTCCTGTTTGCGTACAGTAGCCTCTTTGCTAGCAATTACTTGAATGTCCTCATGCCTGCGTGGTTGAAGTTTATCTCAAGGGACGCCTTAGAATAGATAAACACCCCAGATCCTTTCCCGGGATCTGCTTGGGACACACATCCTCGCCAGCACTTGTCCTTTGCTGATGGCAGCCATTCTGACAGTGGTGGGGTGGTGCCTAATTGTTGCTTTAACTTGCATCTCTCTGATGATCAGTGAAGGGGAGCATTTTTCCATGTTTTTTGGCCATCTTATTCACACTGCGGCCCAGGCAGAGCTGATGGCACTTCGGATGGCATCAGAAGCAGATGCTCTTAAGTATGAGAGTCTGTTTTGTGACATTAACTTTGTATAATGGGTTCAATGGAGACCGGATAGATCGAGTTAGAGACTTGAACAACCTCTGCAAGCTACATTTGGCCTGAAGGAGACAGATGCCTAAATAGCCTGAAGGAAGAAACAACGCCTGCCCTTCAGGAAGAGCAGATCCTGAAGAAAGATATGCAAAACCAGCTGCTAAAGGAAGCTACACAGGGGCCTCAGAAACAAACTTGCCCTGGAAATCACCTCCCCTGAAGGCGCTAGAGGGTCCTGAGTATACTTGGTGTGTTCTTGGGCTATTTGCTGTCAAAACCAGGTCTGGAGTCAGCTGAGGAAATACCAGATCCTGGCCTTGGAGCATAGGGACTACATTACCCAGAAGGCCGGGCGTGGAATGACAACAGGCTGAGCCAATGGAAGCTCAGAAAAGGCGTTTCCGTTTTTTTCCAGTTTTGGAGGGCGGGACCGGAAGTCCTAGTCGGATTTTGTATTCTCTCCGTTTCTTCTCTCGGGGGATTCAAGAGTTCCAGGTGGCAGACGCCAGTGGGGAAGGCTGGAGAGTGGTGTTCCCCGCCTCACAGCCCATGGTGGGAGCCTGCAGTGTTGCTCACAGCTCACACTTGGAATTGGAACGCAGAACTGAGCTACCGGACCGCGCCGGGCCTCGGACAGGGACCGCCATTCCCTGGGCGGCTGCTGCTCCCGTCGCTCCCGCCCCGCTCGGCCCACAGAGAGCAATGGCGGCGCCCGCGCTGAGGAGCTTCGCTGAGGTGAGTTCCTGTCCCCGGACCCCCACCGCCTCCTCACACCGAACAGGACCGCCCGGGTGCGGGCGCCTGTCACGTCCTGCAGCTCAGTCCGCGTGGAGGACCGTGAGGAAGGCGGAGGGGAGGGAGGAGCGTTGTGGCTTCTGAGGCACAGCCAGTGCAGGGCGGAGAGGACAGGGCTGACTGGCATCTGAGGTTCCCTGAGGGTGTGGGCTGTGAGGATTGGCGGACAGATCAGAGGCTGCAGGGAGGACGGCACAGCCTCATCGGGGCTTTCCCGGCTGTGGGGTCCCTCAGAGGCCGGGGGTGGTCCTGGACCCGGCTGGGAGACAAGCTTCTCTACATGCCATGTGCCAAGTTCATGGGTGAGTCCAGCGAGATCCAGTGTCATTGGAGCAGGAAGGGGGCAGAGCTGAGGGAGTGAACCTGGGACTGAAGATGGGAAGGGGTTAAAGGTTACCCAGTGGTGTGCACATCTGGAGGAAGTGTGAGCTGATTTAAAGGTGGAGAATAAGCTCGTCCTTGGCTTTGTCTTGGAGGCGTGATCTAGGAGACTGGGGTGGTACTGCCTAGAGCCAGGGAGGCATGGCCCAGAGCTTAAATGGCTTTGCTCTCTCCCCTCCCCTCCCCAATCCTTCCCACCCAACCCAGCTGCTCTGCTGAGGGCAATCCCAGTGAGTAATGGGACTGTGATGAGAGAGCAGCCTGCACTGGCATTAGGGCCTGGTGTCCACACTAACCGGGTGCCCTGGAGGAGGTTGAGGGGGGGAAGGTGTGTCAGGAGTAGGAGTGGGGGCTTCTCAGGGAGACAGTGCTGGTTTCCAAATGATCTCCATTCTGACAGGTTGGCGTGACCTTTGAGGACATTGCCCTGTACTTCTCCAGGGAGGAATGGAGCCTCCTTGATGAGGGTCAGAGACAGCTGTACCTGAATGTGATGCTGGAGAACTTTGAACTTGTATCCTCGCTGGGTAAGACCCTCACTCTCACCAGTGACCTGGACTTGGCTTTGGGATTTCCCAGGCCCCATCTCCCAGGGTGTGCTGTGTCCTCTCTTGTAGACTGTGGTTCTGCTTGACTTTCCAGTTTCCTGGGCAGTTGCTGTCCTGGGGAGGGTGGGTCTGTTTCCGCTGCTCCCTTCTTTCCTGAAGTCCCAGTTCTCCCCGCTGTACTACGTTCACAGGGAAGGACTTGTGGTTGGTAGTGTTGCAGGAAGCCTGAGGGATTCCACCTTGATCAGTGAGGAAATAATTTTCTGTATTCCTGTTGGTCATGTGTATATATTTTTGGAGGATTTTCTCTACATCCTTATCCTGTTTATTAACTGTATTTTTTTGGTTAAAGAGTCTTTTGACTACCTTGTATATTTTATATATTAATTGCTTATTACATACAGGAACACATATTTTTTTTCATGTGCTTAATTGTGCTTCACAGATACTGCTCTTCCAGGCCCACTTTTCTACAAAGTCCATGTTTTTGGGAACAGTGCAGTCAGCAGCTCTAGTGCCACCATTTTTCTAGCAAGCTCAGATGCTTGTTACTAGTGCCTAGCAAGAAAGTATTTTTAATGAAGTTATATAGCATTTGCTTTTGAGACAAAATCATTGCATTGTTACTAGCCTGCAGTGTAGTATTAACATACCTTTATTATTCACCATGAACTCCCAACTATTTGTGCGAATTTCTGTCTATATTGCAATATTTGCTTTATTATGCTGATCAGAACTGAATCCAGTGATTTCTTCATATGATTTGCGAGTATTTTCTCCAATCCTCTAGATTGCATTTCATTTTATTTTGTTTATTGCTTTGTGCTGTGAAGAAGCTTTTTTCTTTATTTGTTGTGATCTGGACTGTTTGTTTTGTCTATTTTGTCTGATGGTTTGTTTCACATCCAGAAAATCCTGTCCATAATAAACCTCCAAAACTTTTTCTCTAGGTTGGCTTGAAGGACTTTTGTTTTTTGTTGTTTTTTTATTTTATATTATTTTTGTTTTATTTATTTATTTATTTATTTATTTATTTATTTATTTTGAAGGACTTTTAAGTTTTAGCATTGGCATTTAATACTGTCATGCAGGTTGAGTTAAATTTTATCAGGAGTGTCCAGTATTGTTGTGTTTACATGTGAGTATTGATTTTTAGCAGCACCATTCATTGAAGAAACTATCTTTCTCTTCCTCTGTGTCTTGCAGCTTTGACAAAGATTATTTGAAAGTATGTGCCTGGGATTATTTCTTTGTTTTTTGTTCTTTTCTATTGATGTATGTGTCTGTGTTTCTCCAATAACACACTGTTTGCTTGCTTTCTCTTTGAAATAAATTGAAGTCAGGAAGTGGGATGCCACCAGCTTTGTTCTCACTCAAGATTGCTTTTGTTAGTGGATGTGTTTTCGTTCTATACATTTCAAGATTCTCTTCATTTCTTTGTAAAATACCATTGGAGTGATCATTGGAATTGCATTTAATCTGTAGATAGCTTTGTGTACTATAGTTATCTTCACGATATTTCTCAAATTCATGAACACAGGATGTCTTTTTTTAAAAAAATATTTTACTGATTTTTTACAGAGAGGAGGAGAGAGGGACAGAGAGTCAGAAACATCTGTGAGAGAGAAACATCGATCAGCTGCCTCCTGCACACCCCCCACTGGTTGCTGACTAGCCTTTCCGGCTTCCTGTCCACATCTATTAGTGAAACAGTGATTGGTTTCTGGCATTAGCTATTCTTGTATTTTGTCTTATGTCCTTTTTATGCTTGTTTTAATATTTATTGTTTCTTTCTTTTCCAACCTTTGGGTTTACTTTCTTGTTGTGTTTCTAATTTTCTGAGGTGCTAGTATTTTTTTTTTTTTTTTGAGATATTTTTTCATATTGTAGGCATTTATTTTTATAAAATTGGCTCTTAGAATTGCATTTTCTGAATTTTATACATGAGCTTTTGTAGGAGTCTTTTGATTTTCTGTGTCTCTAGAACTTTTTATGTTCTCTTTTTTTTATTTGGCTACCTTGGAATTCTTATTTATTTTTTATATTCAGTTTCAGATAGAGAGGAAGAGAGATGGAGAGGGCGGGAAAGAGAGGGAGAGGGAGAAGGGGGGAGGAGAGAGAGAGATATCAGTGTGAGGGGGAAACATCAATCCGTTGTCTAGACACATGTCCTAACTGGACATGCAACCTACATACTGATATGTGCCCTGACTGGAAATCTAATCTGAGACCCCTAGGGTCACAGGATGATACTCCAACCAACTGAGCCACACTGGCTAGGATATTCTGTGGGGGTTGTTTTTTTTTTAAATATATTTTTATTGATTTTTTACAGAGAGGAAGGGAGAGGGATAGAGAGCTAGAAACATCGATGAGAGAGAATCATCGACCAGCTGCCTCCTGCACACCCCCCACCGGGGATGTGCCCGCAACCAAGGTACATGCCCTTGACCGGAATCGAACCTGGGACCCTTGAGTCCACAGGCCGACGCTCTATCCACTGAGCCAAACCGGTTTCGGCAGGGGTTGTTTTTTTTAAATACATTTTTATTGATTTCAGAGAGGGAGATGGAAAGAGAGACAGAGAAATGTCAATGATGAGAGAGAATCATGATTGGCTGTCTCTTACATGCCCCCCCACTGGGGATTGATCTCACAACCTGGGCATGTGCCTTTGACTGGAATTGAATCTGGGACCCTAGTGTTGGAATCCAATCCGGGACCCTTCATCTGCATGACTATGCTTTAGCCACTGAGCCAAACCGGCCAGGGCCATTCCGTGTCTTTTAAGCACAAAATTTTCAGTATTTTTTCGAATAATAGGCCACTATGGTCAATGATAGAAGAAGCACAGTGGTTGATAGAGGTGACTCTGACCCTTGTTTTTGACTGTAGCTATCTTCAAATATGTTTGTTCACCTAGTCTTTCCAGTCATTTGTTCTATGCAGTTGTCCTTATTTGGTGTTCTGTATTACTGTTTGTCTTCATTGTATTGTTATTCCCATTTCCTGTGGGGTTTTTATTCATGGATAACTGTCTACTTACTCTGGGATGGGGGAAGATGCTCATATCTCTGATTCTGCTGATGTCACTCAAATAGCTCTTTTGCCTGTGATCTCATCTGTGCTGTGCTGTTGTACCACAGTGTTGACCATCCATCCTTTCACTGTTTCTTTTACGATTTTTATCATTTATCCGTGCAATGGCTCAACTGGGAATTTTTTTTTTTAATGAATCTTTATTGTTCAGATTACAATTGTTTCTCCTTTTCCCCCCCATATCTCCCCACCACCCAGTTCCCACCCCCTTCTCCCCTTACCTCCCCCCCTCTACTGTCCTTATCCATAGGTGTATGATTTTTGTCCAGTCTCTTCCTGTACTCCCCACACAGACACCCCTTTCCCCCTGAGAATTATCAGTCCACTCCCATTCTATGCCTCTGATTCTATTAAGTTCACCAGTTTATTCTGTTCCTCAGATTTTTAATTCACTTGACTTTTAGATTCACTTGTTGATAGATATGTATTTGTTGTTCATAATTTTTTATCTTCTTCTTTTTCCTCTTTTTAAAGAATACCTTTCAGCATTTCATATAATACTGGTTTGGTGGTGATGAACTCCTTTAGCTTTTTCTTATCTGTGAAGCTCTTTATCTGCCCTTCAATTCTGAATGATAGCTTTGCTGGGTAGAGTAGTCTTGGTTGTAGGTTCCTGCTATTCATCACTTTGAATATTTCTTGCCACTCCCGTCTGGCCTGCATGGTTTCTGTTGAGAAATTAGCTGATAATCGTATGGGAGCTTCCTTGTAGGTAGCTAACTGTTTTTCTCTTGCTGCTGGTAAGATTCTCTCTTTGTCTTTTGCCCTTGGCATTTTAATTATGATGTGTCTTGGTGTGGTCCTCTTTGGATTCCTTTTGTTTGGGGTTCTGTGCGCTTCCTGGACTTGTAAGTCTATTTCTTTCATCAGGTGGGGGAAGTTTTCATTCATTATTTCTTCAAATAGGTTTTCAGCATCTTGCTCTCTCTCTTCTTCTGGTACCCCCATAATTCTGATGTTGGTTAGCTTGAAGTTGTCCCAGAGACTTCTTACACTATCTTCAACTTTCTGAATTCTCTTCTCTTCATGCTTCTCTGGAGGAGTGTCCTTGGCCTCTTTGTATTCCAAATCTTTGAGTTGATGCTTGCGATCCTCTAGTCTGCTGTTGGGTCTCTGTATAATATTTTTTATCTCAGTCAGTGTATGTTTAATTTCTATTTGGTCCTTTTTCATATCCTCAAGGGTCTCATTGAATTTATAGGCCTTTTCCATGAAATTCTTGAAAAACCTTATAACCGTGGTTTTGAACTCTATGTCCAGTCGCTTGTTCTCCTCCATTTCTTTGGTTTGTGATCTGTTTTCTTGCCTCCTCATTTTCGCTGCTTCCCTGAATTGGTAGGGTAGCTTTGTGTACTAGGTGTCCTATTGGTTCAATGGGTCAGCCTCCCAGTTACTTGAGGTGGACACTCTTGGTGTACCCTTGTGTATTGTGTGTCCCCCAGCAGGAGCTACAGCAAGAACTAGTTTTCTCCTCCTTTGCTTGGGCGGTTTTGGAGCAGTCTGACTGGAGCTGCAGTTTATTTGGTTAAGGTGCCACAGAACAGGCCACTTATATGCAAAAGCCGATGTGTGGAGCCTGGGCGGGTTTGTAGAATGTGTGGGGCGGGGTCTCAGGGCGGGGCGGGGTCTCAGGATGTCACTAGGCTAGGGCGTGGCCAATAGCGGTGGCTGGCGTCAGCTGTCTCTGCCTTTTCACGTTTCCAAGTCCCTGCGCCCCGCGTTCCAGCGCAGTAAAACAATGATTGCTGGGCGCACCTCTGCAAAAAAGTCACTCTCACTTTCCGACCCAATGGCTGAGAGTCCAGCTTCTCCCCGTAGGTGTCTGGGTCCCCCGAGTGTCCCCAGAAACTGGATTTCAGAGTGATCACGAGCTTGTTTCCTTGTGGGTTGAAGAAAAACCGCGCACCCAGTCGCCCACCGCCAGCCCGATTCGCGCACCTCCGTACCTCTGCTTTTCAGCCTTTGTGCTCCTTTCTCCCCTTAGTTGTAAATCTACCACTCAGCCAGCTTTCCCGTGGTTCTGGGTGGTAGACGTTTTGTCTTTTAGTTGTATTTTTGAAATTGTTGTGCGAGGCAGCAGATTAGTTGTTTAACCATGCCGCCATCTTGGTTCCTCCTCAACTGGGAATTAAGTGGAAGAATCATTTCTGCATCACAGTAGAAACATGACTTTATGAATGACACAGTGGACCCGCAGGCAGTCTTGCCTGAGTAAAGGGCTGTTGGGGAGGTTTTTCCACGTGGGCTTTGTTACATTCATAACTAGGAACCTGTTTGGTTCAACAGTGTTTTGTTACCATTGCCCATTCCTCACTCAATTCTACTTGTTCTTACTTATTGTTGATACTTTGTCAACAACTCAGTTTTAATAGTGATCAGTGCTCACTCTACTTGGATTCCCAGTCCATGCATAACCTAACCTTGCTAAATTTTTCACCTCTCACAGGGGTGGAATCTCTCTTTAGTGCCCTCCACCATTGGTCCATACCTGCAGAGCCTTAGAGTGCACACCGATTGCTGTATTGAGGTAGAACATCACGTGCTCTAATAGAATTGATTTTTAGGTTTGAGCACATTCAAATTATTCTACACAGACTCACATCACCAGCATCAAAGGATCTAACAGAAGCCATTTGTGGAGGAACAACTAGCAGA
Organism: Eptesicus fuscus; assembly: GCF_027574615.1. Classification (NCBI taxonomy): domain Eukaryota; kingdom Metazoa; phylum Chordata; class Mammalia; order Chiroptera; family Vespertilionidae; genus Eptesicus; species Eptesicus fuscus. Next base: position 45,388,906 of record NC_072493.1, read on the forward strand.
CCCTTCCTCTCTTCTTTGTGTCCCATCCTGTGCTTCTGTCCCTTCCTTGGGGAGATTTTCATCATTGACTGACCTTTGGGGCCAAGAAATGTATAACAGCCATTTCCTCAGAGTCTATGGAATCATGTCTAGTCATGACAGATAAACATTTGTAGTGAAGGTATAATGTCAGCATGTACTTCACCAGCGTTTTCTTTTGTTCAGGTTGCTGCTGTGAAGCAGAGAATGTGGAGACAGCGAATGAACAGAAGGTTTCAGTAAGAGTGTCACAGGCAAGGAATCCCAAGTTAGCCTTGTCTTCCCTGAAGAGCCATCCCTGTGAGAGTTGTGGGCTCGTCTTGGGAAACATTTTCCATGTGATGGAGCTGCAGGGAACACAACACGGACAGATACTGTTGAGGTGTGGGGCATGTGCAAAACAATTTTGTTTCAGTGCACAATTTTACCAGCAGCATGTGAGAGAGAAGATTTCCATTAGAGGCGTGGACAGGATATCACTTGCAAAGAGCTCCAGTTTCAAGGTGTCTCAGAATCATTTCACCTGTGGGGAGGTTGGACAGGGTATACCTACCTGGTCTGGACATCTCCACCTAACGGCTACTCAGACCAGGGACAGGCCAAAAGATATTTCGAAGAGTGAGGTAAAGTTTCAAAGGGGAGAAAAATACAACACAAGAAAAGAATATAACAAAGTCACTGGCTGCAATCACACGTTTATCCAGGACAAGTGTTTACATTCTGGAAGTCAGTGTTTTCTGTGCTGTGAATGTGGAAATTACTTAACCAAATCTTCTAGCTTTCATTATCAACAGAGTGTTCACACTGGAGAAAACCCTTATGAGTGCAGTGAATGTGGGAAAACTTTTACCAATAGCAGTGGTCTCCGTTGTCATCAGAGAGTTGACACCGGAGAAAGGCCTCATCAGTGCAGTGAATGTGGGAAATCTTCTATCAGTAACACTGCAATTCATGAACATCAACTTCACACTGCAGAAAGGCCTTATCAGTGCAGTGAATGTGGGAATTATTTTGCCAGTATCACTACCCTTAATCGTCACCAGAGAGTTCACACTGGAGAAAAGCCTTACACATGTAGTGAATGTGGGAAATCTTTTACGACGATGCATAGCCTTCATTGTCATCAGAGACTTCACACTGGAGAAAGTCCTTATGAGTGCAGTGACTGTGGGAAATCTTTTACCCGGAGCAGTAGCCTCTGTAATCATCAAAGTTTACACACTGGTGAAAGGCGTTATGTGTGCAGTGAATGTCCAAAATCTTTTACCACTAGCACTGATCTTTGTCGTCACCAGAGAGTTCACACCGGAGAAAAGCCGTATAAATGCAGTGAATGTGGGAAACGTTTTGCCAGTAGTAGTTGCCTTCGGTGTCATCAGAGAGTTCACACTGGAGAAAAGCCTTCTAAATGCAGTGAATGTGGGAAATCTTTTACCACTAGCAGTGATCTTCGTCGTCATCAGAGAGTTCATACTGGAGAAAAGCCTTATAAATGCAGTCAATGTGGGAAATCCTTTACCACTAGCAGTTATCTTCGTTGTCACCAGAGAGTTCACACTGGAGAAAAGCCTTATAAATGCAGTGAATGTGCGAAATCTTTTATGACTAGCAGTGAGGTTCGTCGTCATGAGAGAGTTCACACTGGAGAAAAGCCTTATAAATGCCGTGAATGTCCAAAATCTTTTACCACTTGGAATGGCCTCCATTATCATCAGCAATTTCACCCTGCAGAGAAGCCTTCCTAATGCAGTGAATGGGGGAAATATTTTACCCCTAAGACCTATCTTCATAGTCACCAGCGAGTTCATACAGGAGTAAAGGCTTATAAAAGCAGTGAATGTGGGAAATCTTTTACAAGTATCAATGGTCTCCCAATATCATCGGAGACTTCAATCTGCAGAAAGGCCTTATGAGTGCAATTAACATAAGATATCTCATTCAAATTCTAAATTTGTTCTGTACATATGTGTTCACATGTGGTACTTTTCTTAGATGTGTAGGATATGTTGTTTCTCAGGTCTTAACAGTAGGATAAAAGGTTGCAAAGTCTCATTTGCATTATATCATATATTTAAAAAATTTTTAAAATATATTTTATTGTTTTTTACAGAGAAGAAGGGAGAGGGATAGAGAGTCAGAAACATTGATGGGAGAGAAAGTTGGATCAGCTGCCTCCTGCACACCTCCCACTGGGGATGTGCCCGCAACCCAGGTACATGCCCTTGACCTGAATCGAACCAGCGACCTCTCAGTCTGCAGGCCGACACTCTATCCATTGAGCCAAACCAGTTAGGGCTATCTCATATATTTAAACACTTACAATATGTAAAGTCCCCACAAGTGTTTCTGCTGTCGTTTTTTTATAGTTGAACAATATGTGTCTATTTGCACTTTCTAACATACAGATGTGTTGCCATATCTGTCACTGCATATTTCTGTTGCTGAAGGTATTTCACTTGTACCTCCTGTAAGGTCCCTACAGATGGCATTGATTACCATCCTCATGTGCTCAGGGAAGCTAACTCAGTTGTCTGATTTGTTGAAGAAAATTAGGAATAGCTGATCCCTTAGGAATTCCTAATTCTTTCCACTCAGGAGTTGCCACGAAGAACTAATTAGTGTTGGCAAACTTCCAGTCTCATGCGTCTTTGCTTTCTAAAATAATGAAGGCTTTTTACTAAGACTTCTTTAATCTTGGGTGTTCTATTTACTATGTGGGTTAGTTTATAAGGAGATCTGGGCTCTCCAAGCATGATGAGGTGAAAAACGTTTATGAGGTCTCAAACATTCTTTGCCCTTGGGGGAACATTATGGTGCAGAAATTAGCTCAGCAGTTTTTGCCTAATTTACATTGCTGCCCATAATTTCCCAGGAAACACTGTGGACTCTAGTCCTCATGTGAAGATGGATGCTTTGAGACACAGAGATCACTCCCAAGAGGCGGTAGCTGTGACAACCTCAAGTATGTCTGAGAGCACTGTGAATTTTTGTTTTTGTTTTCAAGGGATGCTAAGACATTTGAAGGGCACCTCCTGCCCAGGTCTTGCAGAGGGCCCATGTGTCCTAATGCCTACATTTCCATGCGTGATGGTAACTGGATGGAGGACCATAGCAGTTAGTGGAAACCATTTCACTGCAGAACCACTGGCATAATTGGTGTTGGAGGTGAATGCACCTCATTAGATGGAATGTTCCTCATAGAAACGTGCATCCAGGAATGTTTCTGAGGAAAAGTGTATAGGAGTGTTGTACACACAGACCTGAGGATCTGAGGCATGTTATCTTCTGTGGACACAGTCATTGTCATTGATTATCATCAGGAGGTTTTGTGGATTTCTGTATCCTCTCAGATGTTCCCCTCAGAGCCATTGGTGCACTGGCAGAAAAACAAAGAGGAAGGCAAAGGGTGTCTGTAGTCCAGGGATGGTGCTTTTATGATTGAGCCAGCATTCTTGTTGGTTTGGGTGAATGTACTCCATTGTTGGTTACATTTTCTGTCCCTAGGCAAGACAGTTGCCCAGAGCGTTTAAGAAGGTGGATTGAATATAGATTTGCCAAACCTATTTTTCCAACACAGTGGAACATCCACACTTTAAAATCTGGAACCATTTTTGAAAGCTCTAATGAGTAAAATACATGTGTTTAGTATAGTATTGCATAAATCTTATATTCATCATACTGACCATAACTGTCACTGTGAATTTGCTTCATGACCTTTCTTAATCTGTCCCTGTTCTAGCTTTCCAAGTAACCATGGACTTAAATTCCATTTTTTTTTAACATTTGAAAGGTAAGTTTATTTACTAACCTCATTTTCCAAAGTTATACGATTTAGTTGGCTTTCACACCCTACTAATCTCATGAACCTGGCACAATAGTAATTATTATTATTATTATTTTTTAAAATATATTTTATTGATTTTTACAGAGAGGAAGGGAGAGGGATAGAAAGTTAGAAACATCGATGAGAGAGAAACATCGATCAGCTGCCTCCTGCACACCACCCACTGGGGATGTGCCCGCAACCAAGGTACATGCCCTTGACCAGAATCGAACCTGGGACCTTACAGTCCGCAGACCAACACTCTATCCACTGAGCGAAACCGGTTTCGGCAGTAATTATGTTTTAAGTTTAGGGGTTAATGAGTTAAATTTATTTTTTATGATTCTGCATTTGACTTGGTTTATTTTCCAATAACTTTGTGCTTTCCAGTTGTTCTTGGTAGAGTCGCACATATTTTTCCAATTCTCTTTTGCTATCATCTTCAGAAGTTTGCACTTCGGAGATTTCTGATTCCAGCCGCTTATTTCTGAGTTCCAAAAGACTGATAACCTTTTTTTTCTAAGTCATCCTTTTTTTTTTTTCACTGCTTGCTACAACCTCTGTTGCAGAAAGATGTTTAAGTCTATATATTTCTTTGACTCTTCCTTTTCCTGTTGAGGATCCACAGGTTCAACTGGCTGGGGAGACTTTTCATCTCCTAGTATTCTTCTCCATAAGGATCCTGATCTTTCACGCTGACTCATATTTCACACAGTTCAGTCTCAGTGGGAGAAAGGATGTGATGCAGGAAAACGGCCACTTCTCCTTCCTTCTCCTCCTTAAATTCCATTCTAATAGATCACTTTGCATTTTCTAAGTATTTATCCGCTTTAATTTATGTTTCATAATACATGGAGATTTAGTAAAAATATATTAGTAACTCATCTTTTTTTCTGATAAATATTCTTACCTTTGAATATATCACCAATAGTTTATCCATTTTTATGAATACTTTGTTATCTACACTAATAAAAGGGAAAGATGCAAATTGACCGTACCTCCATGACACCCACCAGCCATCAGGAGTGAGCATGCAAATTAACCTGGCAAAGATGGTGGGTTAATTTGCATATGCAGGTGCCGAGTGGACTGGGTTCTGAGCCTAAACATATGCCCTGAGCGCCCGGGGTCCCAGAACGCCTCTGGGCCTATGGGTGCCAAGCTGCAGTCCTCCATGCCCCCAGCTCGGCGTCCACAACACATGGCTGCCGGCCTTGGGGGCATTTGCCCCGGGGCTGCTGACCTTGGGGGACATGCCCCGCCCCGTCCCGCCCCACGGGCTGCTGGGAGACTTCCCTAGCCCAGTGGACACAACAAAGGGGGTCCTCTGTGCATGAGCTGCAGAGGAAACACCTTTTTACAAAAATACATATATATATATATTTATATTGATTTCACAGAGAAGATGGGAGAGGGATGGAGAGTTAGAAACATTGATGAGAGAGAAACATTGATCAGCTGCCTCCTGCACACTCTACTGGGGATGTGCCCCCAGCCAAGGTACATGCCCTTAACAGGAATCATACCTGGGACCCTTCAGTCTGCAGGCCAATGCTCTATCCACTGAACCAAACCAGTTAGAGCATAAACACCTTTTCTGACCGCTCATTAGCTAAGCTCCCTGTACGCTGCCTACTTGCCGTGTTCTTGGTAACTTGGGTAATAAGAATCCAAGAAGGTGATCTAGGGTTTTTCCACCACACTCCTGGAGGAAAAAAATGAAGGTCTGCTGTTGGAGGTGTTAAGAAATATCATATCCTGCCCTATCCAGTTTGGCTCAGTGGATATAGAGCCTTGGCCTGGCGACCGCAGGGTCAGGGTTTGATTCTGATCAAGGGCATGTACCTAGGTTACAGGCTCCTCCCTGGCTGAGGCCCAGGTCAGGGCTTATGCAGGAGGCAACCAATCAAAGTGTCCCTCTCAAATTGATGTTTCTGTCTCCCTCTCTTCTACACTCTCTAAAAACCAATGGAAACATCCTCAGGTCAGGATAAAAATAAAAGAAAGGAAGAAATGTCATATCCTAGACATCTTGAAAATACCTAAAGAAAGTTGTCATTTTTTCATGGTGAAGAGTCTGGAGTCTGTTGATGAAAACACCTTGGCGGCTATGGTGGCTGGAAGTGGCTGCAGCAGTGGGGTGGTGGGGCTGGCACCTTCCCATGATCAGCCAGGTCGCCTCCGGCAGAGGAAGGCCAGACTGTGGCTTAGGCTCGCTCCTTAGGGGAGCAGGCCTAAGCTGTCAGTAGGACATCACCTGAGGGCTCCCAGTCTGTGAGAGGGGACAGGCTGGGCTGAGGGATCCCCCCACACACACCAAGTGCACGAATTTCATGCACTGGGCCCCTAGTCTATAATAATAAAAATGTTATATGCTAATTAGACCAGAAAGCTGGACCACCTTCCGGACAAAGCCAGGGTTGAGAGGACCAAAGACCCTTGCATGAATTTTGTGCGTTGGGCCTCTAGTTTCTAATAAACTGATACAAACGTTTCTGTATAATTCTTTATATCGATAAAAGTTTCATTTAACTTGGTCAAAATTTCAGTACATAATCTAGGTTGTTGTGTATTTAAATGTTTAAAAGATTTGCATTTTGTGTCCTAAACTGCATATACCATCATGGATGTTGTGGCTCAGTTGCTTGGGTGCACTGAAGTGTTACCAGTTGGAGTGCTGGGCCTGTGCCTGGGTTGTGGGCTAGCTCCCTGGAACAGGGTGTGCAGGAGGCAGCTGTTTGATGTTGCACTTTGACATCGTGTTTCTCTCCCTCTCCCTTTTTCTCTCAACAAAAATTAATAAAACTGCCACCAGGAGCCGAAACCGGTTTGGCTCAGTGGATAGAGCGTCGGCCTGCGGACTCAGGGGTCCCAGGTTCGATTCCGGTCAAGGGCATGTACCTTGGTTGCGGGCACATCCCCAGTGGGGGGTGTGCAGGAGGCAGCTCATTGATGTTTCTCTCTCATCAATGTTTCTGACTATCCCTCTCTCTTCCTCTCTGTAAAAAAAAAAAAAAAAAAAAAAAAAAAACTGCCACCAGGAATGGCTCAGTTATTGAGCTTCGACCTATGAACCAGGAAGTCATGGTTTAACTCAGGGCAGATCCTGAGTTGCAAGTTCAAATCCCAGTGTGGGCTATGTAAGAGGTAGCCAATCAATAATAATCTCTCTTCATTGGTGCGTCTATGTTTCTCTCCTTTTCTTTTTGAGGACAATAAATATATATTTTAAAAATCAATAAACTATTCTTTAAAAATAAAAATAAGCCGAAACCGGTTTGGCTCAGTGGATAGAGCATCGGCCTGCGCACTGAAAGGTCCCAGGTTCGATTCCGGTCAAGGGCATGTACCTTGGTTGCGGGCACATCCCCAGTGGGGAATGTGCAGGAGGCAGCTGATTGATGTTTCTCTCTCATTGATGTTTCTAGCTCTCCCTCTCCCTTTCTGTAAAAAATCAATAAAATATATTTTAAAAAATTAATAAATAAATAAATGAATTGATTGATTGTATCTTTGGCATTTTCCCACCAGTGTATAAGGTATTTATATTCTACACATTCAAACAAATACTTTGTTTTGTCAATCATTCTTATTTAAACAAATTCTGTAATTTTGTCATTCTACCTCTCTGTTGTTTGCTCATATTTTTCTAGGGATTTATGGTGAACTTTTCTCAGAAGTGTATTTTTTGAATCTGTATCTTTGTTACAGCATTTTATCATATGTTCTGCCTAATGTGCTATGAGTTTTGGCAATTTTGTAACAAAAGGAAAGTGAAACAAACATGGCTGTTGGAATTTCATTTTGTGCCTTTTTTTGCTGTAGGAAATAAACATTTTTTATATTATAATATTTTGTAATATGTTTTACTTTTTAATAAATATTTTAATTGTTTTTTTAATATTTTATTTGATAAATTGTATTGATAAGTAGAGAGAGAGAGGGATAGAAACATCAATGATGAGAGCCCAGCCAACATGGTTCAGTGGTTCCACGTGGACCTATGATCCAGGAGGTCACGATTCAATTCCCAGTCAGGGCACACGCCTGGGCCTTGTGGTAAACTTACGCCCAGTGTGGAGCATGCAGGAGACAACTGATCAATGATTCTGTCTCATCATTGATGTTTCTCTCTTCCTCTCCTGGCCACTCCAGCTTCTCCTGCAGAGACATTCCCAGGCCAGGCACTTCTCACTCTCCGATGCCCACAATCACCATTGTCTTTGGGTGCATTTTAGTAAGAAACGGGACCTATAAGAAGCCACTGACTCTGCTGCAGGGAGGCAGGTGCTGTGGGCACTCAGGTCTCACTGTGGTGCCCCACCTGGGAATCTCCAGCAGAATCCCTGAACTCCCTGGATCTCAGTTGGCTGAATGTGACATGCAGATGATTGATGGCACTTACTTTGGCCTCCCAAGATCAATAAAAGTAACAAGCTGAGTACCTGTTGCCAGGATTCCAGGGTTAGTTTATGAGCATTTTCTCTTAATTCTCACAACAACCTGGACAAGTGGAAACTCATCAAATTGCTGGAAAATTCAGTGTCTAAGAAATGAAGTCAGCTCCCCACGTTTACACCACAGACAAGTGTCAGATTCACGGGGCTGGATTTTAACCATTATTTTCTCCAGCGTCAGACACAGTCTCTACCACTGATGAGCAGCCCCCACTGGAGCAGGTACAGGGTGAGGACCAGGGTGGCTCAGCTGCAGCTCCTGTTTCCATGGTTGCAGTTATGTGTTTCCTCCCATTCCCTTTACATCTCAGAGCTCTTACCCTGGGCCTCCCGTGTTCAGGGGAACGCCATCATTTCTCAGCTGCAGTGGTTTCTCCAGGGAAACCTTCTTTCAGAGTGAGCTGCTGTTGTCTGCCTCCCCTTTGATTCCAGCACAGAGTTGGACCCTCAGGAGACCTTGGTAATTTGGGCTGAGTCTCTGCATTTTCGCCCACATTTTGGGTGTCATGCTGTGAACACATCCACTGTGATGAATTGGATGCCTCAGTTTAACTCTTCCAGTGTTGTCCTTATGCAGCACTGACATTCACCCTGCAAGAGAATGGACAACTGGATGTGAATTCTGGGGCCTAATATTCAGAAGGGAATCTGATGATCTATAGACTCTGGGTCTCATTAGGCGAGTGCTCACCTCTTTTCCAAGCAACGATTAACTGGATGTGTGATTCTGTCCTCTGTATTCCTACTGGCTGTATGAGATAATGGTACTCACCATTTATTCCCTTAAGCCTTGACCATATTTGAGACCCAATCCTCCTTTCGTCTTCTTGTGTGCATACCAGGGACCTTTGGGTTGGAAAATAGTTTTTTTTGACACAAACCCCAAATGCAATGCTCAGCATACTCTGGCCACACATGACATCATTACTCCTGAAGGGGTACAAGTACACTTTTTAGGTCACAATCTATATAAAAAGTAATTACTTACAGCCCTCGCCGGTTTGGCTCAGCGGATAGAGCATAGGCCTACAGACCAAAGGTTCCCAGGTTTGATTCCAGTCAAGGGCACATGCCCGGGATGCAGGCACCATGCCCAGTAGGGGGTGTGCAGGAGGCAGCCAATCAATGATTCTCATCATTCATGTTTCTATCTCTTGCCTTCTCCCTTCATATCTGAAATCATTAAAAAAAAGTTTTATTTTTTCTTTGTTTTAATATATTTTATTGATTTTTTACAGAGAGGAAGAGAGAGGGATAGAGAGTTAGAAACATCGATGAGAGAGAAACATCGATCAGCTGCCTCTTGCACACCCCCTACTGGGAATGTGCCCGCAACCAAGGTATATGCCCTTGACCGGAATCGAACCTGGGACCCTTGAGTCCGCAGGCCGACGCTCTATCCACTGAGCCAAACTGATTTCGGCAAAAGTTGTTTGTTTTTTTTAAAGAAAAATTAGTTGCAGTTTATTTTAAAAGAGTAATAACAATGGTCACAACTCAGGTCCCCTAAGCACAAAACACATGTCAGATCAGTTTGCGAAACAGTTTAAATCCACTCATTGAATTCTAACACTCTGATATTTTAGCTTTAAATTATTGCTATCACTGATTAGATTGTTATTTCCATTTTGTACTATTTGATTGGCATGTGTTTTTATTTATTTATATTTGTCTGGCTTGCATTAAATTCAGCAGGAAATTTAACACCCACCTTTATGAAAAACACATTAGTAAAATATTCCTACAGATTCCGTTTGTAACTCATTCTTCAAAAAGGTCTGACAATGACTCCTTGACACATGCCGAAATCCAAGAAACAGGAGAAAAGGCGCTTTATATTGTTAAGAGGAGAAATATTTTTAGTGGATTACTATTTTAAAACTGTTTTATTGCACATATGCATATCCATAATTGTTTTTAAAGAAAATTTCATGTGATGTACAAATATTTGAGCTATACATAGGTCAGTTATCAGTATGAATATGTACTTCATTTACTGTAAATGTAATTTGTGAATATGTTCCTAATTTTATTGCACTGACCATAGCATACATATTACCTCACCTATAAATCTTTTTTTTTTAAATATATTTTATTGACTTTTTACAGAGAGGAAAGGAGAGGTACAGAGAGCTAGAAACATCGATGAGAGAGAAACATTGACCAGCTGCCTCTTGCACACCCCCTACTGGGGATGTGCCCGCAACCAATGTACATGCCCTTGACCAGAATCGAACCTGGGACCTTTCGGTCCGCAGACCGACACTCTATCCACTGAGCCAAACCGGTTTTGGCTCACCTATAAATCTTAAAAAAAAAAATTATTAAAAATATATATATATATACACACACACACACACACATACACACACATATATACATGTGTGTGTGTGTGTGTATTATTGATTTTTTAAAAATATATATTTTATTGATTTTTTTACAGAGAGGAAGGGAGAGGGACAGAGAGCTAGAAACATCGATGAGAGAGAAACATCGACCAGCTGCCTCCTGCACACCTGCCACCAGGGATGTGCCCACAACCAAGGTACATGCCCCTGACCAGAATCAAACCCAGGACCCTTCAGTCCGCAGACTGAGGCTCTATCCACTGAGCCAAACCGGCTTCGGCTATCTTATTGATTTTTTACAGAGAGGAAGAGAGAAGGATAGAGAGTTAGAAACATCGATGAGAGAGAAACATCGATCAGCTGCCTCCTGCACACCCCCTACTGGGGATGTGCCCGCAACCAAGGTACCTGCCCTTGATGGGTATTGAACATGGGACCCTTCAGTCTACAGGCTGACACTCTATCCACTGAGTTCAACCAGTTAGGGCTTGTCTATAAATCTTTAAGTGTCTTTAACTCACAAGTTGTCTTTCTATAATTACAACTAGAGACCCATTGCATGAAGATTCGTGCAATAGGCCTTCCTTCCCCTGGCTGCTGGCACCGGTTTTCCTCCAGCACCCGGGACCCAGGCCTTCGCTCTGACCGCCACCTTCTATGTTCGCTCTGGCCAGAGTCTTCAGTGTTTACTCTGGTTGGAGCCTTCAGTCTTCTTCGCTCCGGCCGGGGCACCGCTCCTGTAGCTCCCTCTATCCCCGGCCCTCCCCCTCATAGCAGGTGTCCTGCCTCGGTTGGCCGCTCCCCGCCTGCATATGCAGAGTAACCTTCCATCTTTGTTGGGTTGATTTGCATACTCACTCCTGATTGACTGGTGGGCATTACGGAGGTACAGTAAATTTGCATATTTCTCTTTTATTAGTGTAGATTGCGTTTTGAATTTAAGAAAAACACCAATGATTTTGTTAGAATTAAATTCTTCCAGGTTTACAAAAATTTATTTTTCTTTATCTGTATTGAAGTTATAAATATGTAGACTCTCATTTATGTTTATATTATGCACCTTATTATTTTCATTTTAAGCTTGTCCTGCATTCCAGTGTTATTATCTATATTAATAAGCCTAGGTCAGTGGTTCTCAATCTTCCTAATACCTCGACCCTTTAATACAGTTCCTCATGTTGTGGAGACCCCCAACCATAACATTATTTTCATAGCTACTTCATAACTGTAATTTTGCTACTTCCACGTACACAGACTTGCTTCCCCAAAAAACAAGTGTGAGGTGGAAGAGAAGAGGCTGGATTGCAACCCAAGATTCTGGCTCCAGAGCCATGGACAATGTCAGCCAGTGCTGGCCAAGCCCTCTGGGCTTGTACACTGTGGGGCCAGGGAGGCTCAGCTGAAGCTGCTGTTTCCATTGATGAAATTATGAATCTTCCCCTATTTCTAAAGTATCAGAGCACTTATGCCCTACCCATCAGTGCATATATCTGAGTTGTGATCGATCTCTCTCATCAGTTTTTTAAAAAATATATTTTTTATTGATGTTTTACAGAGAGGAAGGAAGAGGAATAGAGAGTTAGAAACATCGATGACAGAGAAACATCGATCATCTGCCTCCTGCACACCCCCTACTGGGATGTGCCCGCAACCAAGGTACATGCCCTTGACCGGAATCGAACCTGGGACCTTTGAGTCCACAGGCCGACACTCTATCCATTGAGCCAAACCGGTTAGGACTCTCATCAGTTTTTATCTCTCTCTCCCCTTTGATCTCTGGACCACCATCATCTGTCAGCTGGAGTAGGTTCTTAGGGGAAAATTTATTGAAACTGAGTTGCTATTTGTCTGTCTCACTTTGAGGCCACCTCAGAGAATGACCCTCCAAAGACCTCAGTGATTTGGGCTGGATCTCTGCACCTTCACCCACCTTTTGGCTGACAGGCTATGGCCCCATCCATTGAGATAAATTTGATACCTGAGTCTGTCTCTTACAGTGTTGGTACGTGGCTCTGGCAATCACCCTGCAGGACAAGGGAGGTCAGGATGTGAATTTTGGATCCTCATGTGCAGAAGTGATCCTGGAGACCTGCAGGATCCTGGTCTCATTGGGTGAGCGCTCACCTCTCCCTTATGCACAGGCCCCAATACTCACACTATACTGTCCTCTCTGTTCAGGTTGGTTGTATGAGACCACTGTGCTGACAACGTCTTCCCCACAGCACAGACCATGTTCTGAACACATGTTTTTCTTTGCAGTCTTCTATCTGCACAGGTAGTCTTTCTGTTGGAAGATGGCATTTAAAAAAAACGACAAAAAAAAACAACAACCCTGCCCCTCGTGCTCAGGACATGGGCCACAAAAGGCTGATTTTATTTTTTGAGAGAGAAAGAGAACGATCAAAGGGGAGAGAGAAATAAACATTGATGAGAGAGATCGATCACAACCCCGACATGTGCCCTGATGAGGAACTGAGTCATCGATGGGTCAGTTCATGAGGCCGTGCTCAACCACTGAGCCACACCTTCCAGGCTCTGTTTGTGTAATACAGTGAGTTATTGGCCTGTTTAAAGTGTGTCTTCCTTTCACTGCATAAAGTAGGAAGTTGTAACATTTTCATCGAAACCTTAAGTAAAACACTCCTACAACATGCATTTGTCATTCATGGTCTCAAAAGGAAAAAAGTGCATATTCGCCAATTGCTGTGCAGACAGTAAGGTGGATGCAAATGTTTACTGAAACACATAGTCTTCAAAGTCTTTACTTCAAGGGGAGCAGATCTCTTAAAATGAGGATCAGGAGGCTCCATGTGTTCAGTCAGTGATGAAAGCAACAATCCGCCAGGCAAGTCCAGAGGAAACAGAAAGGTGATACATTAGGCAGTCCTGAAGCAAACAGATGGTGTGAGACCACGTCTTTTTGTTCCTCAGGATTTATCCCATCTGCCTCTTGCATTTGTGTTCTGACCCGCCCCCCCCCGCCCCCCCCCACCACCACCACCATACTTCACATGACATTTCTTATTGTATTTTCTGGGATATTGTATATTTTCCCCAAGAGTATGACATGTGTCTGGAAATAAGTTGACATAATAACTTCCCTTTTTGTTTGTTTGTTTGTTAAGCCTCAACCGAGGTGATTTTTTTCCATTGATTTTAGAGAGTGGAAGGGAGGCGGAGTGATACACAGCGTGAGAAACATCTGTGTGTGAGAGACAAATCATTTGGTGGCCGCCCAACATGCCCTGACCTGTTTGGGTAACGAGCCCCCAATAAAGTATGGGCCCTTGACCAGAATCAAATCCTTCACCCTTCAGTCTTCATGCTAACGGTCCATCTTTGAGCCAAACCATTTGTTGCATAGATGGCTACCACGTTGACACTATTGAAGGTTCGGAAAGTGGGCATCTGAACCTGTGGTAAAGATTTGGATCCTGCCCTGACTGGTTTGGCTCAATGGATAGAGCGTCGGCCTACAGACAGAAAAGTCCCAGGTTTGATTCTGGTCAAGGGCATGTACCTTGGTTGCGGGCACATCCCCAGTAGGGGGTGTGCAAGAGGCAGCTGATTGAGGTTTCTCTCTCATTAATGTATCTAATTCTCTATCCCTCTCCCTTCAACTCTCTGTAAAAAATCAATAAAATATACTTTTTAAAGAAAGATTTGGATCCTAGGGTCTCATCACCTTGCTCAGAAAGAATTATTTCACCTGTTAATGCAGTTACAGTGTCTGCATGCAGAATGAACATTATTTATGGAAGAGAATATTGCTTGAGCAAACTCCAGAAAGGCATAATGGGGTTATACAATGAGCAGTGCTTAGGTACCTAGAAGACAAGAGGCTCTATGAAGCCTGACAACAGGTCTCAATAGGTGGTAAGTTAGAGACACTGATTCCCTAGAGGTGAGAGAATTAATCTTAGATATGGCTATACTAGAAACTTGGCTACCATGAATACTTTTTTTTTACAAATGTGCGCCCTCCTCATTCATGACAACATGAGGGGAAAATAGTGAGCTGAGAAAATATAATAAGGTGTGAGCAGAAAAAGGTAGAACTGTGGAAGGAAAGCCACAGCATGATGTTTCATGGCTTCAGCCATCATCTTCTGAGGATCCCATCTGCTCCTGAGGCTGAACTGGCCCGTGTTACACAGCAGTGCATACAGACACGTGTTCCCAACAAGGCTTGTTCAAAGGCTTTATGGAAGGAGGAGCCAATCATTGAAAAAGAAAATATTCTATGTGATAGTGAATCATTGGGTGATGGGGCTGTGGAGATATGAAATGAGCAGCACTCAGGAATGACTAGCATTGGATGTGAGAATGTTAAAGCCCACATTGAAAGGAGGTGAGAAGGAGATTTGATTTTATCATGAAGATGTTTTATGGACAAGAGTTCCCAAGTCAGAAGTTTTGTTTTGTTTGTTGTTTTTATAAATCCTCACCTGGGGATATTTTTTTCTATTGATTTTTTAAAATTTTAATGTATTTATTTACTTATTTTTATTTATTTATTTTGTAATATTTTAAAAATACATATTTTATTGATTTTTTTACAGAGAGGAAGGGAGAGGGAGAGAGAGTTAGAAACATCAATAAGAGAGAAACATAAATCAGCTGCCTCCTGTACACCCCCTACTAGGGATGTGCCCGCAACCAAGGTACATGCCCTTTACCGGAATCAAACCTGAGACTCTTGAGTCTGCAGGCCGATGCTCAATCCACTGAGCCAAACCTGTTAGGGCTATTATTGATTTCATTCAGAAAGGGAGAGGAAGAGAGAGATGTACACATCAATGATGAGAGAGAATCATGCATGGGCTGTGGGGAATCCATCTAGTGGGGAATCCATCTAGGAACCCAGGCTTTGTACCCTTGGCCCAAATAAAACTCGGGACCCTTCAGTCCTCAGGAAGATGCTCTATCCACTGAGAAAAACTGGGTAGGGCCCCGTGTCAGAACTTTGCCGAGAGTGTCAGACCATCGTGTGATCATCCTGCCAGTTTCCGTGTGCTGGAGGTTAGTTTCATTTAGAAATTATTTCCACCCCTAGCCTGTTTTAGATGTTTTTCAACTCCTTTGCTACATTACTTGTTGTTTTTTTAAAAATATATTTTATTGATTTTTCACAGAGAGGAAAGGAGAGGAGAGAGAAACATCGATCAGCTGCCTCCTGCACACCCCCTACTGGGGATATGCCCGCAACCAAGGTACATGCCCTTGGCCGGAATTGAAGCTGGGACCCTTCAGTCCGCAGGCCGACACTCTATCCACTGAGCCAAACCAGTCAGGGCTACATTACTTGGTTTTAATGTCTTTATGACTTGTTCCAATTGGGAATATATTTCATTGTGTTTTTTGCTCTGAATTTTTTTATTTTATTGACTTTTTACAGAGAGGATGGGAGAGGGATAGAGAGCTAGAAACATCGATGAGAGAGAAACATCGATCAGCTGCCTCCTGCACGCCCCCCACTGGGGATGTGCCCGCAACCAAGGTACATGCCCTTGACCGGAATCGAACCCGGGACCCTTCAGTCCGCAGGCCGACGCTCCATCCACTGAGCCACACCGGCCAGGGCTGCTCTGAATTTTAAAAAGTGAATTTTTATTTATTTTAGAGAGGGAGAGGGAGCGAGTGATAGGAACATCAATGATGAGAGAGAGTCATTGATCAGCTGCCTCCTACATACCCCCCCAGTGCAGATCAAAGAGCCCGACCTACAATCAAACCCTGACCTCCTCTTTCATAGTTTGATGCTCACACAGTGAGCCACACCAGCCAGGCTTGGTCCTAATTTTTAAGTAGTACAAGCTTCTTACAGAATTATGAATTTTTAAGATTCAGTGCACATATGTGTGCCCATCATTCCTTATTATTTATATTCCATGTGATTATAAAGTTTCTGAGCTATATATACAGAGGTCAGCTTTCATTATGAATATGTATTTCATTTACTCTATAATTTGTAAATATTTGTGTAATTTTATCACATTGAGAATTCCTGACATATGAACTCAGCTGACATCTTTAATATGTCCATAATGGACAAATAATCTTCCGCTATGATAATTACAGTGGCATCTTCACATCAACAGAAACAACAATAACTTTGTCAGAATTCAAGTCTCCCACTATTTAAAAAAATGTATTCATCTTTATTGATGTTCAAGTAAAAATTAAACAACAGAGTTCAATTTAAAGTTTATATTACACTTGTTAGTTCTTTTTTATTTCAAAGGTATGTTCTACATGCTTCCCCCCCCCCTTTGTGTTTTTAGAGAGAATGGAGGGAGAGTGAGAGACAGAGAGTGAGAAACAGAGATGTGAGAGAGACACATGGATTGGTAGCCTCTGGCACTCACCCAGGCCACATCACATCAGAGCCTACAACCTAGATACAAGTCCTGGCTGATATCAAACCCACAACCCTTCAGTCTGCAGGTCCTCATTCTAACAAGTGAGCTAGACTGGATAAGGCTGTTCTACATTCTTGTGCTATATTTGTGACATACTAGTACACATATGATGGTATAAGTAGGGAATTTGTGTGATAAAACTTTCCAGAATTGCCCTGGTTGGTTTGACTTAAGAGTATAGAGCAGGAGTCCTCAAACTTTTTAAACAGGGGGCCAGTTCACTGTCCCTCAGACCGTTGGAGGGCCGGACTATAATTAAAAAAAAAAACTATGAACAAATTCCTGTGCACACTGCACATATCTTATTTTGAAGTAAAAAAAACAAAATGGCAAAAACACCCGCATGTGGCCCGCGGGCCGTAGTTTGAGGACGCCTGGTATAGAGCATAGGCCTATGGACTGAAGGGTCACGGGTTCGATTCCTGTCAAGACCTGTACCTTGGAGGCAGGCTCCTCCCAAGCCCTGGTTGGGACATGTGCAGGTGGCAACCCAATCCATGTGTTTCTCTAAAATCGATGTTTCTCTCTGTCTCTACCTCTATCTTCCACTCTCTCTAAAAATCCTATCTAATAAAGAGGGAATGTACTAATTAACTGTCCTGCCTTCAACTATGGCGGCACCCACAGCCAATATGGATAAGGTGACCAGATTTTAACATTGGTAAAGCGGGACACCATTGTGGGGGGGGGGGGGCGGTGTTTTTTATTAACTTAAGTCGTAAGTGTCACTTTCAAGGCCGGCGCTAGACTTTTTGCTGCTACTATAAAATATAAATAATATGAGTACTGTCTGCTAAATTCAAGAAAATTTATGTATTTATGAAATAAATACATAAATTACTTACCTAAATTATCTGAATAGCTGATTTGTAATGACATCACTTGTTTAACTAGCTTACCTAGCACACAGTACGATGTGTATCGTCTGAGAGACAGTTACAAAATGTTTTCGTCGTTGCCAATCCCAAAAAATGCCATTGTTCATTAAGTCCAAACAATGGTGGTCGAATTCTAACAACTGATCAACAATGCGAACTTTGATAAGCAGTTCTCGATAATCAGTTCTCAACAATTATATGTTATTATTAAAGTTTAACATTATAAAATTAACAAAAATAATATAAAACTCATATCCTGGCTAAATAGCCACATGGCCGGCGAAAACCATATATTCCCTTCCCGTTCTCCCGCCGTTCCCTAGCTCGTCGTGCATTCTTTCCAAAAATCGGGACTTTTTTAAAACGCCGCGGGACAAATTGTTAAAAATCGGGACTGTCCCATCAAAAGCAGGATATCTGGTCGCCTTAAATATGGAGGGAATATGCTAATTGACTGCCTCAAACATGGCAGCGCCCACGGCCACACTTGGCGGCTGCCTGTCCCCTCGGCCCTGAAGGGGCTGCAGGCACTCGGCAAGTGGCCTGCTTCCGGAGTCCCCTAGTGGCCTCAGCCCCCAGCCACCCAAGGCCTGCCCAAGGCACAAGCAAGCCTCAGATGGCAGCGGCCCAGCCACCCAGGGCCTAGGCTTGCACAGCAGAGGTGTGATGGGGCGTCACCTTCCGGTGATCGCCAGGGTCGCTTCCTGCCCCTGAGGGCTCCAGGACTGTGAGAGGGGGCTGGCCGGGCTGAGGGACCCCCCCCCCCCCCCACCATCCAGTGCATGCATTTTCATGCATCATGCCTCTAGTCAATAGATTAATATCCTTAAGGTAGGATTAAAAAAATAAACTTTCAAGCCTCTGTAGTGCACTCTGTAATGAGACCCTGTATTGGGTTCACAGATATTGTGTTTGCATAAACGTGGACTCCATTCCCTTTGCCATGAAAATCATTTCAAAATTTTTAGCCATTTTCAAGATGTCTCTTTCATGCGGATGGTCATTTCCCATTGTCTCCCTCAGCAGATGTCAGTGTTTCTCCCCCACCGGAATGCTGTCACCAGCCCGAACTCTGAAAATCACAGTACCCAGAAGGCTTTGGGAGCAATACCGCCAGCTTAGCCAATGAAGGGTCAGAAAAGGCGTTTCCCTTGCGTGGCAACGCCGAGAGGCGGGACTTCCGGTGCTCTCTAGGCGGCTATTGGTCTTTACGGATAATCTACTCCGGTTGGAGGGTCCTGGTTGGCGGGTGCAGGTGCAGATCCGCAGAGGGAGAAGTCCCGGTCCAGTCCGCACGCACGTGAGAGTGACGCTCGGTGACGCCACCGGGTTACTCCCGTTTGTGACGCTCCCTTTGTTTCCCGCCCCCCCCTTGCAACGCCCCTGCTTCTCCCGCCGCTCCCGCCTCTCCCGCCTCACTCCGTCCCCAGCACAGCGCTTACCGCAATGGCCTCGTTCAGGGGCTCAGCTGAGGTGAGTTCGCCTCCCCCCCTCACACCTGCCCTCAGCGCCTCCTTACTCTGGGCCCACAGCCCGGGTGCGAGCGCCTGGCCCTTCCGGCAGCCCAGGCCCACGTGCAGGACCCTGAGGAAGGTGGAGGGGACAGAGGAGTGTGGTGGCTTCTGAGGACACAGGAAGTGCAGGGCAGAGGGGACAGGGGTTCATTGTGCCTGAAATTCCCCTGCGGATGTGGGTGGCGAGTATTAAAGCAAACATCTGCAGCCGGCAGGGAGGATTTCAGAGCCGCCTGCCCTGCTCTCGCCAGGCTGTGGGGTCCATCAGGAAACGGGCTGTGCCAGATCCTTCTGGAACCTCTGAAGCACTCTCTGGATGCCCTATGGTTCTTGGGTGCGTCCAGAGAGGTCCTGTGCTGTGGAGCCGGAAGCGGGCAGAGCTGAGGCAGTGAACCTGGGGTCTGAAGATGGGAAGGAGGTCGACATTACACAGTGGTGTGCACGTTTGGGGGAAGTGTGAGCTGATGGTCCCGGAGGTCTGGTGTTGGGACTTTAAAAAAAACATATATTTTTATTGATTTCCGAGAGGAAGGGAGAGGGAAAGAGAAATCTGAACATCAATGATGAGAGAGAATCATCCATCGGCTGCCTCCTGCACGCCCCCTACTGGAGAAGGAGTCCGAAACCAGGCCTATGTGCTTGATTATACTCAAATCCTGGATCCTTCAGTCCATAGGACAACACTCTCTCCACTGAGCCTTACCAGATAGGGCTGGAGTGGGGACTTACGTGAAGCCGTAAGCCCAGGGTGGTCTTGTCTGGGAGGCATGAACTGGAAGAAGGGGGTGGTATTGCTAGGCAGGAAGGCTGGGTCCCTTCGGAATGGCCCAGAGCTTAAATGGTGTTTCTCTGCTGTCCCCCTTCCCAGCCCATCTGTTGCGCTGAGGGCTGTCACGGCGAGTAATGGGACTGTGATGAGAGAGCAGCCTGCACTTGCATTAGGGCCTGGTGTCCACACTAAACTGGGGAGCCCTGGAGGAGATTGAGGGGGGGGGGGGGAAGATGTGTAAGGAGCAGGATGGCAGGTTCTTAGAAAGGCAGCTGTGGATTCAATTGTCTCCATTCTGACAGGTTGGTGTGACCTTTGAAGACATTGCCCTGTACTTCTCCAGGGAGGAATGGAGCCTCCTTGATGAGGGTCAGAGACGTCTGTACTTGCATGTCATGCTGGAGAACTTTGAACTTGTATCCTCGCTGGGTAAGACCCTCACTCTGGCTGGTTCCTGGGACTTGGCTTTGCATTTCCTATGGCCCCTGACCTCTAGGGGGTGCTGTGTCCTCACCTGCCCTCACCTGGGGACTGTACACATTGCATGGTGTTACCAGTTTTCTGGGAAGTTGCTGTGGCTGGCAGGGTTGGTTTGATTGCTCTGCTCCCTTCTGCCCCTTTAGTCACAACACCTGCTGTACTGAACTCATAGGGAAGGGTTTGTGGTTGGTTGTGTGGCGAGGAACCTAATGGATTCCACTGGGGTAGTGACCAAAAGCATATGCTTTATTGCTGTTGGTCATTTGTACATATTTGTTTGGAAAATAGTTTCTACGTCCTTAGTCCTATTTTTTTTTAAATATATTTTTATTGATTTTTTACAGAGAGGAAGGGAGAGGGATAGAGAGCTAGAAACATCAATGAGAGAGAAACATCGACCAGCTGCCTCCTGCACACCCCCTACCGGGGATATGC
The DNA here is from genome assembly GCF_027574615.1 of Eptesicus fuscus. Classification (NCBI taxonomy): domain Eukaryota; kingdom Metazoa; phylum Chordata; class Mammalia; order Chiroptera; family Vespertilionidae; genus Eptesicus; species Eptesicus fuscus. The sequence continues at coordinate 45,410,050 of NC_072493.1, forward strand.
CCGCAACCAATGTACATGCCCTTGACCGGAATCGAACCTGGGACCCCTCAGTCCGCAGGCTGACGCTCTATCCACTGAGCCAAACCGGTTTTGGCCTTAGTCCTATTTTTAACCAAAGTTTTGGCTAATGAGTCTTTTGAATACTTTTCCTAGTTCATAATAATTTGCATTTGCTTAATTGTGCTTCCCAAATATTGCATTCTTGTTTTATTTACAAATCCCATGGTTTTTGGCAACTGTGCATTCAGGAAGTCTAGTGTGGCTATTTTTCCAGCAGGCTTCGATGCTGCTTACCAGTGTTTACCGATAACCTGTTTTAGTGAATTTACGTAGATTGTTTTTCAGTAACACGTAGTGTTCTTCATAGCCTTCATTATAGTGTTGACATAACAGGACTGTCTTTCTATATCTCAACATTTGCTTTATTTGGCTGATCTGAACTGAATCCAGATTATCTACAACATGATCATATGATTTGCAAGTATGGTCTCCCATCCTCCAGTCGATTGCCTTTTCATTTCATTTTGTTAATTGCTGTTTTGCTGGGGAAAAGCACTTTCATTTGTTTTAATCCGCACTCTTGAGTTTCTCTTTTTCTGCCTGGTGGTTGGTGTCACATCCCCAAAATCATGTGCAAAACAGATCTCCAAAGCGTTTCCTCTGGGTTGTCTTGAAGGATTTTAAGGTTTTAACCTGGACGTTTAAATTCTTTCTTTCCATCTGAGTAAGTGTTTATCGTGGTTTCGTTGTTTTCCATGTGAATATATATTTTTGCATCACCACTCGTTGAAAAAACAGTCCATTCCTTCTTAGCGTGTCTTGTGGTTTTGTTAAAGATTACCTGAACCTATGTGCCTGGGTGTATTTGTGTGTTTTCTGTGCTTTTTCTACCGGTCTGTGTTTCTGGGTGTATTTCAGTAACACACTGTTTGGTGGCTTTGGCTGTGTAATAGGTTGAAGGCAGGAAGGGTGATGCCACCAGGTTTGTTCTGGCTGAAGATTCCATTTTCTCTTTGGGGTCTTGGATGTTTCAGACATTGGTATTATCATCCGGATTGCATTTAATCTGGAGATTGCTTTGGGTAGTCTAGACATTTTAAGGATATTCCATTTTCAATGCCAAGAACACGGGATGGCTTTCCACTTTTTTGTGGTTTCTTCCATTTCTGTCACCACTGTGTTCTAGTGTTTCATGTACAGATCTCTCTCCTTTGTGGTTGAATTTATTGCTGAATATTTCATTCCTTTTAATACTATTGTAAACTTGACTACCGGTGTGAGATGGCACCCCATTGTCATTTGTCTTTTAATAAAATATGTTTTTTGTTGATTTTTTTAGAGAGAGGAATGGAGAGGGAGGGAGTGAAACCTCCAGCTGAGAAACAGTGATGGGATGAACTGTGTCCTACACGCCCCTTACTGGGGATCCAGCCCACACCCAGGCATAGGCCCTGACCAGGAATAGCACTAGTGTTCTGTCTGTTCATGGAAAGATGGTCAACCAACTTAGCCACACTGACAAGGGACTTTCTTCATTTTTTTCTTCTTTATTGCTTAAGGTGTTACATGTGTGTCCTTGTCCCCCCATTGCCTCTTCACCCCGCAACTGATGCCCTCACCTCCTGTTGTCTGTGTCCATTGGTTATGCTGATACTCATTCATACAAGTCCTTTGGCTCATATCTCCCCCTGACCCCCCTCCCTTACCTTCCCTCTGAGGTTTGATGGTCTGATCGATGCTTCTCTGTCTCTGGATCTGCTTTTGTTCATTAGTTTATGTTGTTCATTATATTCCACAAATGCGTGAGACCATGTGATATTTATTTCACTTAGCACAATGTTCTCCAGTTACATCCATGCTGTTGCAAATGGTAAGAATTCCTTCTATTTTACTGCAGCATAGTATTCCATTGTGTAGATGTACCACAGTTTTTCAATCCATTCATCTGCTGATGGGCACTTAGGCTGTTAACAAATCTTAGCTATGGTGAATTGTGCTGCTGTGAACATAGGGGTATATATATCTTTTCTGACTGGTATTTCTAGTTTCTTGGGGTATGTTCTAGAAGTGGAATCACTGGGTCAAATGGGAGTTCCATTTTTCGTTTTTTGAGGAAACTCCATACTGTTCTCCACAGTGGCTGTATCAGTCTGCATTCCGACCAGAATGCACCCGAGTTCCTTTATCTCTGCATCCTCGCCAGCACTTGTCGTTTGTTGATGATAGCCATTCTGACAGGTGTGAGGTGGTACCGCATTGTCGTTTTGATTTTAATCTCTCGCTTTTAATTTCCTTATCATAGAATTCATTGTTTAGTGCTTAGAAATGGGACTGATGTTTGTATGTTGATACTTTATCCTGTAACTTTTCTGAATTTATTTATTTTTATTTAAATAAATAAATATAAATATATATATATATATATATTTATATATATATATATATAATTTCAGAGAGGAAGGGAGAGGGAGAGAGACATAGAAACATCAATGATGAGAGAGTCATAGATCAGCTGCTTCTCACCTGTCCCACACTGGGATGTAGCCTGTAACCTGGGCATGTGCCCTGACCGGGAATTGAAACATGACCTCCTGGTTCATAGTTCGATGTTCAAACAATGAGCCATGCTGGCCGGGTTGAATTTATTTTTTAATTTTAATTTATTTATTGCTTTTGGAGAATGAGAGAGAGAGAGAGAGAGAGAGAGAGGGAGGGAGAAAACCCTAACCGGTTTGGGTCAGTGGACAGAGCGTCGGCCTGCGGACTCAAGGGTCCCGGGTTCTATTCTGTTCAAGGGCATGTACCTTGGTTGCGGGCACATCCCCAGTAGGAGGTGTGCAAGAGGCAACTGATTGATGTTTCTCTCATTTATGTTTCTAACTCTCTATCCCTCTCCCTTCCTCTGTGTGAAAAATCAATAGAATATATTTGAAAAGAAAGAGATAGGAAGAGAGAGAGACTGAGAGACTGTTCAGCTCTTCCCCGCATCTGTGTATCTTTGGCTGCCCCCTGCATGTACCCTAATGGAAAATCACACCCACCACCTGTTTCAGAACAACGCACTCACAAACTGAGCCACTCAGCTAGGGCTCTGAATTTTTTCAATTAATTTTAGAAGTTTATAGTGTGATCTTTATAATTTTCTCCATGTAAGGTCTTGTCATTTGGTAAGATTAAGAGATCTTAATGTTCTTTAATGTCAGGTGTAATGTCTTATCTTTCAATTCTTTCTAAATTCATTAGAGTGTTGTTTCTTTTGTTTTGGTCTTGCTAAAGATTTGCCAATTTTGTGTACCTTTAAAAAACATACCTCTTAGCCCTAACGGATTTGGCCCAGTGAATAGAGCGTCAGACTGCGGACTCAAGGGTCCCAGGTTCGATTCCTGTCAAGGGCATATACCTTGGTTGCGGGCACATATCGAGTAGGGAGTGTTCAGAAAGCAGCTGAATCGATGTTTCTAATTCCTCTCCCTTCCTTTCTGTAAAAAATCAATACAGTATATTAAAAAATATAGCTCTTACTTGTTTCTAGCATGGTGGTTGGAGTGTCAGCCCCAGCCCTAAAGGATCATGGGTTCGATTCCCGATTAAGTGCATGTACATCATCGCCAGTTTTGATCCTTATCCCCAGGTGGGCCACGTGTGGGAGACACCCAACCAATGTGTCTCTCTCACATATATATTTTTGTGTATTTTTATTTTCCTTCTCCCTTCTGTTTCTTAAAATGAATGAAAAAGATATTTTTGGGTGAGGATGAACAATTAGAAAAAAAAAGGTAGCTTTTAGTTATGATATACTTTTGTCTTATCTCTAGTTTATTAATGGTTGTTCCAATATTCGTTGTTTATTTTCTTTGCCAGTTTTTGGTTTTCTTTGTTTTTTTCTTTCTAAAATACGTTTTTATTGATTTTAAAGAGAAGTAGGGAGGAGGATACAGAGATAGAAATACACAATGATGAGAGAGAATCATTGATTAGTTACTTGCCTCTCTTTGGTCAGAGAAAGCCGCCCTCGAGTCTGCTTGATACCAGATAGTCCAGTTTCTCCCTGTGTGAGTCTGGGTCCCCAGAGTCTTGCCTGGAACTGGAGTTAAGAGCAGTCGGGAGCTTGTATCTCCCTCCTGATTTAAAAACGCAACAGCGTACTCAGTTGCCATCCCTTTCCTTGCGCTGTTTTCCGTACCTCTGCACCTCCTCGGAGTCTCAGTGTGCTTTTCTCTTTCCTTCAAGTTGTGTAATTTCCACTCAGCCTTCCCATGGTTCTGGATGATACCCATTTAGTCTTTTAGTTGTAGTTTTGAAGTGGTTGTGCAAGGCAGTAAGTTCAGGTGTTACCTATGTTGCCATCTTGGTTTCTCTTGCTATATTCTTTTTTTTTTCTTGCTATATTCTTTAATTTATTTTTCTTCTCTCCATCTGGATGATTTCAAGTGACCTATTGTGGACATCACATATTCTTTTTTTAAAAAATATATTTTATTGATTTTTTTACAGAGAGGAAGAGAGAGGGAGAGAGAGTTAGAAACATCAATGAGAGAGAAACATCGATCAGCTGCCTCCTGCACACTCCCTACTGGGTATGTGCCCGCAACTAAGGTACATGCCCTTGACCAGAATTGAACCTGGGACCTTTCAGTCCGCAGGCCGATGCTCTATCCACTGAGCCAAACCGGTTTCAGCAGACATCACATATTCTTTATTGCTTCTTTTGATATTCTTGATTACAGTTTTCATTTTACTCATTGTAATTGGTTAACTCCAACATTTCTGTTTCATTCTTTTTTATTTTTTATTCAAAATATGTTTTATTGATTTTTTACAGAGAGGAAGAGAGAGGGATAGAGAGTTAGAAACATCGATGAGAGAGAAACATCGACCAGCTGCCTCCTGCACACCCCCCCACTGGGGATGTGCCCACAACCAAGGTACATGCACCCGACAGGAATCGAACCCGGGACCTTTCAGTCCGCAGGCCGACGCTCTATCCACTGAGCCAAACCGGTCCCGGCTGTTTCATTCTTTTTTAATTCTGTCTATCCGATCTCCTTTTGTTCTGTGTTCATTTCTTCATTATGTGGCTCAATTTGTGTTCTCTTGTAGTTCATAAACATTTTTAAATGTAAATATTTTGTATTTATCAGGCTGTATATAGATGTCTCTTTGTTATAAATTAGTAAGACGTCATTATGTTGTCATGATGGTATTCTTGTATTTTTTTTAAATTTATTAATGGAAAAGTTTTTATTTTCTTTTACTCCTCACCGAGGATAATTTTCCAATCATGTTTAGAGAGAGAGGAAGAAAGAGGGAAGGAGAGAGAAATATCTATGTGAGTGAAACACATCAATTGATTGCCTCCTACACGGCCCTGACCCAAGTCCCACAGGAGCCAGCAACCGAGGTACGTGCACCTAACTGAAATTGAACCCAGCCCCTTTGGTCTGCAGGCTGACCCTCTATCCACTGAGCAAAGCCGGCCAGGACATGGTGTCCTTATTTTATGTCCTAGGTTGATGTCTACATATTCGATGAAGCAGTTACTCCTTTCAACTCTAGAACCAATTCTAGCTCAAGAAATACACTCATTGGCATCTGTAATCAAGTGTGTGGAATGGGTGGGGTGTTGCTTCAAGTTTTGGAAAATCCCACTAGCTTAGTGTCCTTGAAGCTCCATGAGCTCAGATTAGAATAACAAATTATTTTTTATATGATAAGTGGCAGTTTTATAATCTTTGGTGACAAATATTGTTGGGGACATAGTGATTTTTATTTCATTCCTGGGATAGGTTCTTGCCAAAGGGATTTATTTTGGGATGCATGCTAACAAATTTTATGGGGTCCTATTACTAAGTAGACTGTGGGAAGTTCACAGATGTTGTAAAGACTTCTGTTGTTTTTAAACACAAAATTATTCAATGTCTTTCACAGACCAGTCCACTAAGGTCAACATTAGTACAAGTGCAGTGATTGATAGAGGAAACTCTGACCCTTGTTTTTGACTGTGAGAGCACAGGCCCTCCTCTGCCAGGAATTGGACCTTTATGGACGCTGGGTATTAGATAGAGAAGATATGAGAGGTCATAGGATTATGAGAGAGTTTTCATTGCTGTTCTAGTAGCCATTGCTACCAAGGAGCCATTAGCGAAAACAGCTCTTTAAAGTAAAGTCCTACAAAGTAGTCTATTAGGTAGACAGCGGCACAACAGCCGGTTAACAATAAATACATGTTTCCTACAAAGCAGCCCCCAACATGGGAGCCAGCCTAGGAGCCATACTAAGTAGCCACAGCTGACATAGGAGCCATTGCAAACACAGTAGTTCTACCAAGCAGGCAAGTAATGGCTGATCAAAGTATACTTTATATTAACTTTGACAAAAGAGGCTTCTTGCAAAAAGTGACATTAGTCTATGGGTTATAGAAGGGCATGTCTGCACAGTGTATTGATTGCTGCATTGTTGCTTTTGTACCTGTATATAGAAAATTAGCCTTGGACACTCTGATTAGGATTCTCAAGCTCAGATTGGCCTTGAACATCCTGTGTACTGTGGGCAGGGCCCCCACATTAATCCTAGCCTTCTTTAAATACATTTGGTAACCTACTCTCTTTAGTCATTTCTTTGTAATTCAGCCTAGTTTTTTTTTTTTTTTAATATTTTTATTGATTTTATTACAGAGAGGAAGAGAGAGGGATAGAGAGTTAGAAACATCGATGACAGAGAAACATCGATCAGCTGCCTCCTGCAAACCCCCCACTGGGGATGTGCCCGCAACCAAGGCACATGCCCCTGACCGGAATCGAACCCGGGACCCCTCAGTCCGCACGCCGACGCTCCATCCACTGAGCCAAACCGGTCTCGGCTAATTCAGCCTAGTTTTGCTCTACTGAATTCCCTTTTATCTTCATTGCACTTTTATTTATTTATTTTAAAAATAGATTTTATTGATTTTTTACAGAGAGGAATGGAGAGGGATAGAGAGCTAGAAACATCGATGAGAGAGAAACATTGATCAGGTGCCTCCTGCACATTCCCCACTGGGGATGTGCCCACAACCAGGGTACATGCCCTTGACTGGAATCGAACCTGGGACCTTTCAGTCCGCAGGCCAACACTCTATCCACTGAGCCAAACCGGTTTCGGCTCATCGCACTTTTATTTACCTCACTCTTTTTTTTTTTTTTTTTTGTCTCGTTGCTTTTCAGAGAAAGTGGATATGAGGGACTGGGGACAGAATGGGGAACATTGACATGAGAGAGACACATTGAGATGAGAGAGCCAGCAACAGATGTGGCAGGGAGCTCATCTAAACCCAGGAGTGTGCCCTTGATGAGGAAGCCAACCTTCAACCCTTTGATGTGTAGGCGGACACTCCAACCATTGAGCAAAACTGGCCAGGGTTTCATTGTACACTTGACCCCTTGTAGTTATTTTTGTTCATGGATAGCTGCCTTCTTGTTGTGGAAGTGGAAAGGATTACCATATCTCTTACTCTGCCATGTTGCTGATATCACTGAAATAGATTTTATTCCTATGATCTCCGTTGTACTTTGTAGTTTTACCACAGTGCTTGCCATACATCTATTTGTGTGTGTTTTCTTTTGGATTTATATCATCTGAATCCCATGTGCTGACTCAACTGTAGTGTATGGGGAAGATACATTTGTGAATCACCGAAGAAACATGACCTTATGAATGACAGGATGGGCGCAGAGGCGGTCTTGCCTTGGTGAAGGCCCCTTGGAAAGTTTTTGACACGAGGGCTGTGTAAAATCATAACTAGGAACCTATTATGTTGAAAAGTATTTGTTCCCATGACCCATTCCTCACCCATTTCTCCTTGTTCTTGCTTATTGTTGACACTTTGGCAACTCCTCAGCTCTAGTAGTGATCCTTTCTACTCATATTCCCAGCTCCGAGATAAGTTTAACCTTTCTAGACTCTGCACCTCTACCTCTGTTACTGGTATCTCTTTACTGCAAATCACCATTGGTCAATGCCTGCATAGATTTGGAGTGTACATGTATTATTATATTGAACTAGGACAGTGATGGGCAACTTTTTGAGCTTGGTGTGTCAAACTTCGCCAAAAAACTGAGCATAACTCGGGTAGTGTGTCACTTTGAGGAAAAATCATTATTTCGCGATATTTATAGTTTAAATAACATAAATGTATAATTGTTATATATAATTGTATTTAATAAACCAAAAACTAAATATTTAACTTACCTGCTTAGTGACTTCTTTGTTCATCCCTCAGTCGGTTTCTTTTGTTGGTCTTGATATTATTTAGCTTGTGTGGGGTGCCGTGAACTAAGATAAGTGAGGGGGAGGGGGAATTCTTTAACTAACCTGCCTATTAGTGACTTTTTTGTTGCTGAATTTCATTGGCTAAATCTTCAATTGAAGGTTGGTATTTTGTACATTTCAGGCCCAAGCAAGCGCTACTAACTTCATCTGTCAATCTGTTTCTTTTGTTGGTTTTGATATTATTTAACGCTGAGAATAAGGCCTCAGAAAAGTATGTAGAGTGAAAATTGTGAGTAAAGCCATTGCTATATTTTTCAGGGTGCTAAAAGTGTCTGGTAGTCGGTTCCAGGCACTCCAAATTTCCTGTTCTTAGTGGCACTCCTCTTGATTCTCCAAGCGGCACCTTTCCAGATTCTCAAGCTTTGACCTCAAGTCGACAAACACCTGAGCCCAGATACTGTCTTGAAATTCTGCAAGTTGCATCTCCAAATCATCAATTTGCATCCATTGGAAACCATTTAATTCTAAACTACTGTAGACTACTACATCAGGATACTTAATTATTTTCATGGTCTGTTCTAGACTTCTAAATTGACTAAATCTATCACTAAACTGGTCAAGTAACGAGTCTAAAACATGCTGGTACTTCATATGCAAGAGTTCCATTTCATTTTGTACAGCTGCACTGGCCTTCTCAAAATACTTTGTTACTCGAGGAAAATACTTATACGTTTTAGTTTCTACATCTCGCTTGAAAATTTTAACTTTACTTTCAAAAGCTTTTATGTATCCAAACATAACATCAATACTTTTGCCAAAACCTTGTAACTTTAAGTTCAGTTCATTAATATGAACAGAGAGATCTGTAAAAAACATCAGGGTGTTGACCCACTTATCATTATTAAGCTGAGAAAAGTTTCCCAGATCCTTATCATCAAGAAATACCTTAATTTCTTCAAAGCACTGCACAAAGCGCTCAAGAGCTTTGCCTCGGCTCAGCCATATCAATGAGTAGAGCCTTCCTCTTTTCTTTGTTTCCATCCTATGCTTCTGTCCGTACCTTGGTGAGATTTTCACCATTGACCGAACTTGCAAAATATTGCAGCTCTTTCCTCAGTGTCTAAGTCATTTGTCTTGAAAGTCATTTATGAAATCATGCCTACTCCTAACCGATAAATATTTATGGTGAAGATATTCTGATTTCATGAGGTCAGTGTGTACTTCACCAGTGTTTCCTTTTCTTCAGGTTGCAGCTGTGGAGCAGATGATGTGGAGGCACCAACTGAACAGAAGGTTTGCGGAAGAATGTCCCAGGTATGGAATTCCTTGTTAGGTTTGTCTTCCCAGAAGAGCCACCCCTGTGAGAGTTGTGGGCTGGCCTTGGGAAACATTTTCCACTTCATTAAACTGCAGGGTACACAACACAGACATATACTATTGAGGTCTGGGGCATGTGCAAATCAATATATATATTTTTTTGCTCTAAAATTTCCTCAGCAGTATGTGAGAGACAAGACTTTCATTAGAGGTGTTGTGAGGATCTCACTTGCAAATGGTTGTAATTTCAATAGGTCCCAGAATCATTTTACCTGTGGGGGAGGTTTTGCAGGGCATCCTTATTGGGTCATGACATCTCCACCAAATGACCCAATAAGGATGGACAAGCCAAATGATATTTCCCAATGTGGTGTGATGTTTCAAAAGAGAAAGAATTATAATAGTGGAAAAGAATGTGAGGAAGTCATTGGCTGCATCCACAGGGTTATTCAGGACAAGGGCGCCCAAGGTAGTAGTCTGTGTTTTGTGTGCTGTGAATGTGGAAAATATTTTACCAAATTTTCTACCGTTCATTGTCATCAGGGAGTTCCCACTGGAGAAAGGCCTTCTGAGTGTAATGATTATGGGAAATATCTTATCAACAGAACTCACCTTCGCTTTCATGTGACAATTCAAACTGGAGAAAGGTTTTGTAAGTGTAGTGAATGTGGGAAATCTTTTACTGCTAGCACCGATCTTCAAATTCATCAGAGAGTTCAGACTAAAGAAATACCTTATGAGTGCAGTGAGTGTGGGAAATCATTTCCCAGAAGCATTGACCTTAATTGTCATCTGAGAGTTCACACTGGAGAAAATCCTTATATATGCAATGAATGTGGGATATCTTTTATCACGACCACGCGCCTTCAAAATCATCAGAGAATTCACACCGGAGAAAAGCCTTATAAATGCAGTACATGTGGGAAATCTTTTATCACAACCTCACAACTTCATCGTCATCAGAGTGTTCACACTGGAGAAGGGCCTTATGACTACAGTGAATGTGGGAAATCTTTTACAATTAGCACTGATGTTCATCGTCATCAGAGATTTCACACTGGAGAAAGGCCTTATAAATGCAGTGAATGTGGGAAATCTTTTACCAGTAGTACTGACCTTCGTCGTCATCACCATATTCACACTGGAGAAAAGCCTTATAAATGCCATCAATGTGGGAAATCTTTTACCTTTAGCTTTAACCTTCGTCGTCATCAGAGAATTCACACTGGAAAAAGGCCTTATGAGTGCGGTGAATGTGGGAAGTCTTTTGCTGTTAGCACTGACCGTCGTCGTCATCACCGTATTCACACTGGAGAAAAGCCTTATAAATGCAGTGATTGTGGGAAATCTTTTATCACGCCCTCAAAACTTCATCGTCACCAGAGAGTTCACACTGGAGGAAAGCCTTTTAAATGCAGTGAGTGTGGGAAATCTTTTATCACGACCTCACAACTTCATTGTCATCAGAGAGTTCACACTGGAGAAAAGCCTTATAAATGCAGTGAATGTGGGAAATCTTTTACCAGGAGTACTAACCTTCATCGTAATCACCATATTCACACTGGAGAAAAGCCTTATAAATGTAGTGATTGTGGGAAATCTTTTATCACGCCCTCAAAACTTCATCGTCACCAGAGAGTTCACACTGGAGGAAAGCCTTTTAAATGCAGTGAGTGTGGGAAATCTTTTATCACGACCTCACAACTTCATTGTCATCAGAGAGTTCACACTGGAGAAAAGCCTTATAAATGTAATGAATGTGGGAAATCTTTTACCAGGAGTACTAACCTTCGTCGTCATCACCATATTCACACTGGAGAAAAGCCTTATAAATGCAGTGATTGTGGGAAATCTTTTACCAGGAGTAGTTACCTTTGTAGGCATCACAGTATTCAGACTGGAGAAAAGCCTTATAAATGCCATCAATGTGGGAAATCTTTTACCATTATCTCTAACCTTCGTCGTCATCAGAAAGTTCACACTGGAGAAAAGCCTTATAAATGCAGTGAATGTGGGAAATCTTTTACCTTTAGCAGTAACCTTCGTCGTCATCAGAAAGTTCACACTGGAGAAAAGCCTTATAAATGCAGTGAATGTGGGAAATCTTTTACCTTTAGCAGTAACCTTCGTCATCACCAGAGAATTCACACTGGAGAAAGGCCTTATGAGTGCGGTGAATGTGGGAAGTTTTTTACCGTTAGCACTAACCTTCGTCGTCATCACCGTATTCACACTGGAGAAAAGCCTTATAAATGCAGTGAATGTGGGAAATCTTTTATGACGTCCTCAAAACTTCATCGTCATCAGAGAGTTCACACTGGAGAAAAGCCTTTTAAATGCAGTGAATGCGGGAAATTGTTTACCAGGAACAATGATCTCCAATATCATCAGAGAGTTCACGCTGGAGAAAGCCATTTTGAATGTAAGTAATGTGTGCTATCTCTCAGCCAAATTTTTAAAATGGCTCTGCACAAAAAAGTTCTAATGTGAGAAGTGTCTTAGATGTGTAAGAAATCTTTCTTAGTTCTGTCTTAGCAATAGTATAAGAACATTTGTGAAGTTTCATTTGACTGAATTGTATCTCTTTTTCTTTTTTAATATATATTTTATTGATTTTTTACAGAGAGGAAGAGAGAGGGATAGAGAGTTAGAAACATCGATCGGCTGCCTCCAAAACACCCCCTACTGGGGATGTGCCCGCAACCAAGGTACATGCCCTTGACCGGAACCGAACCTGGGACCTTTCAGTCCGCAGGCCGACTCTCTATCCACTGAGCCAAACCGGTTTCGGCTGAATTGTATCTCTTACATTTAATCACCTACTTTATGTAAAGTCCCCTCAAGTGATTTTGCTGTTGTGTTTGTTAATTTTTATGTTGGTATCAGACGTATCTATATTGCACTTTCTAACATACAGAGACATGTTGCCAGATCTAGGTCACTGCCTATTTCTGTTGCTGAAGGATTTCATCTGTACCACCTGTAGAGTCCCTACTGATGGCATCAATCACTAGCCTAATGTGCCCAGGGAAGCTAATTTATTGAAGGAAATTAGGAATACCTGAGCCCCTAGTTCTTAATTGATTTCCCTCCCATACATTGTCACATAGGACTAATTACTGTTGGCGACAGTACATATAATGTTCCAATTCCATCAAGCACCTTTGTTTTTGTTTTCTTTAAAAGTATATTTTATTGATTTATTACAGTGAGGAAGAAAGCAGGATAGAGAGTTAGAAACATCGGTGAGAGAGAAACATCGACCAGCTGCCTCTTGCACAACCCCCACTGGGGATGTGCCCGCAACCAAGATACATGCCCTTGACCGGAATCGAACCTGGGACCTTTCAGTCCGCAGGCCGACGCTCTATCCACTGAGCCAAACCGGTTTCAGCAAGCACCTTTGTTTTTAAGGGCTTTTGAGAAAGAACTGGGGCCTTTCTAAACATGCTCACCCACCTGCAGGGAGGCAGTGCTGTGGGCACTAAGGTCTCAGTGTTGGGCCTGGAATCTCCAGGAGACTCACTACAGCTCCCTGCACCTCACTTGGCTACATGTGACATGCAGGTGATGACGGGCCTTACCTAGGACTCTGAAGATCAATGAAAGTGACAAACTTAGTACTTGCCTGTGTCAAGATTCCAATGTTTGCTTTTTGATCACTTTTTCTTTTAATTCTAATATAAATCTGAAAAATCAAAACTAATATACTGTTGGGAACATTCTCAATTACAGAAATGAAGGTTTTTCCAAGATTACTCAACAAACAAGTGTCATATATAAGACACTGGATTTCACCCCAGTGTTGTGCCTTGGATTGCCAGTGGGGAGAAGGGCCTGGTTGTGGGCTAGATCCCCAGAAGAGGGTTTGAATGAGGCTGCTAGTCAATGTTGCACTCTCACATCAATGTTTCCCTCTCTCATTCTTTCTCTAAAAATCAGTAAACTATTCTTTAAAAATAAATATAAACTGATTGTACATTTTTGCATTATTGCAGCAGTGTGTGAGAGTTTCACATTCTCCACATCCTAGAGAATATTTTGTATGGTTAATAGTTGTTTTTTTAGGGGGATGGGGGAATGGGGTGACTTTGTTTCATTGTGTTTTTTCTAGGAATTTATTGTGAACCTTGTCTCAAATGTGGATTTGCTGTGTCTGTATCTTTGTTAAAACATCTGATCATATGTTGTGCCTAATGTGCTGTGAGTTGTGGCAATTTTGTTTAACGATAAAAGACAGGGAATAACAAAGATGGATGTTGGAATTTCACTCATTTTGTGCCATTTTTGTTTTATGAAGTAAATGTTTTGTATATTAGAACAATATGTTTCTATTTTATTTTCTCTCTTTATTTATTTGTACTGATTTCAGAGAGGAAGGGAGAGACAGAGAGAGAGAAATATCAATGCTGACAATCATTGATTCGCTCCCCTCCACACTCACCCTACTGGAGACCATGCTGAAGCCTGGTCATTTGCCCTGATCAGGATCCTAACCACAACCTCTGGTCCCATAGAAAGATGCTCAGCCACTGAGCCACACCAGCCAGGGTATGCATTTTATCTTTGTTACCAACCTGATAAGTTAAAACTAATATCAAATTGCTGGATAGGTCATGAGTATAGAAGTGAAGTAGATTCTCCAAGTTTACTCATCAAACAAGTGTCAGATATAAGAGGCTGGGTTGTACCCCAAGATTCTGGCTCCAGAGCCATGGACAATGTCTGCCAGTGCTGGTCAAGCCCTCTCGGCTTGTACACTGTGGGGCCAGCGAGGCTCAGCTGAAGCTGCTGTTTCCATTGTTGAAATTATGAATCTTCCCCTATTTTCTTAGAGTATCAGAGCACTTATGCCTGCCATTCAGTCCCCAGTACAATACCATCATCTGTCAGCCGGAGGGGCTTCTAGGTGAAAACTAATTGAGTCCGAGCTGCATTTGTCTCTCTCACTTTGAGGCCACCTCAGAGACTGACCCTCCAGAGACCTCAGTCATTTGGGCTGGATTTCTGTACCTTCACCCACCTTTAGGGTGACAAGCTGTAACGGGTCCTCAAACTATGGCCCGCGGGCCACATGCAGCCCGCCGAGGACATTTATCCGGCCCTCTGGGTGTTTTTGCCGCCTCTGCCTGTCCTGCTTAGCAGTGTGCATAGGAATTTGTTCATAGTTCTTTTTTCAAACTATAGTCCGGCCTTCCAACGGTCTGGGGGACAGTGAACTGGCGCCCTGTTTAAAAAGTTTGAGGACCCCTGCTGTAATACCATCCCTGACATAAGTTTCATACCTGAGTCTGTCTCTTACAGTATTGGTACATGGCTCTGACATTCACCCTGTAGGACAGGGGAGGTGAGGATGTGAATTTTGGATCCTCATGTGCAGAAGTGATCCAGGAGACCTGCAGGATCCTGGTCTCATTGGGTGAGCGCTCATCTCTCCTTTATGCACAGGCCCCACTACTCACACTATTCTGTTCTCTCTGTTCAGAGTGGCTGTATGGGACCACTGTGCTCACCATGTCTTCCCCACAGCATAGACCCCATTCTGAACACACACTTTTGTTTGCAGTCTTCTTCTGTCTGCACATGTAGTCTTTCTGTTGGAACATAGCATTTTTTTAAAACACAAACCCTGACCTACATCCCAGGACTCTGGCTCCAAATAGCTGATTTTATTTTTATTTTTAAAAGTACATAATTTATTAATATTTTTACAGAGAGGAAGGGAGAATGATTGAGAGTTAGAAACATCGATGAGAATTGGGGGAGGAACCAAGATGGCGGCATAGTTAAACAACTAATCTGCTGCCTCACACAACAATTTCAAAAACACAACTAAAAGACAAAAACGTCTACCACCTAGAACCACGGGAAAGCTGGCTGAGTGGAAGATTTATAACTAAGAAGAGAAAGGAGCACAATTGCTGAAAAGCTGAGGTACGGAGGCACGCGAATCGGGCCGGCGGCGGGCGGCTGGGTGCGCGGCTTTTCTTCAACCCGCAGGGAGACAAGCTCCCGATCACTCTGAAATCCAGTTTCTGGGGACACTCGGGGGACCCAGGCACCTACGGGGAGAAGCTGGACTCTCAGCCATCGGGTCGGAAAGTGAGAGTGACTTTTTTGCAGAGGTGCGCTCAGCAATCATTGTTTACTGCACTGGAGCGCGGGGCGCAGGGACTTGGAAACGTGGAAAGACAGAGACGGCTGACGGCAGCCATCGCCGTTGGCCACGCCCCAGCCTAGTGACGCCCTGAGACCCCGCCCCGCACATTCTACAAACCCGCCCAGGCTCCACACAGCGGCTTTTGCATATAAATGGCCTGTTCTGTGGCAGCTTAACCTACTGCAGCTCCAGACTGCTCCAAAACCGCCCAAGCAAAGGAGGAGAAAACTAGCCCTTGCTGTAGCTCCTGCTGGGGGACACAGAGTACACAAGGGTACACCAAGAGTGTCCACCTCAAGTAACTGGGAGGCTGACCCGTTGAACCAATAGAACACCTAGTACACAAAGCTACCCTACCAACTCAGGGAAGCAGAGAATATGAGAAGGCAAGGAAACAGATCACAAACCAAAGAAATGGAGGAGAACAAGCGACTGGACATAGAGTTCAAAACCACGGTTATAAGGTTTTTCAAGAATTTCCTGGAAAAGGCTGATAAATTCAATGAGGACCAACTAGAAATGAAATAAATATACACTGACTGAGATAAAATAAATAAATATACACTGACTGAGATAAAAAATATTATACAGAGACCCAAAAGCAGACTAGAGGATTGCAAGAATCAACTCAAAGATTTGGAATACAAAGAGGCCAAGGACACTCCTCCAGAGAAGCATGAAGAGAAGAGAATTCAGAAAGTTGAAGATAGTGTAAGAAGCCTCTGGGACAACTTCAAGCGAACCAACATCAGAATTATGGGGGTACCAGAAGAAGAGAGAGAGCAAGATGCTGAAAACCTATTTGAAGAAATAATGAACGAAAACTTCCCCCACCTGATGAAAAAAATAGACTTACGAGTCCAGGAAGCGCACAGAACCCCAAACAAAAGGAATCCAAAGAGGACCACACCAAGACACATCATAATTAAAATGCCAAGAGCAAAAGACAAAGAGAGAATCTTACAAGCAGCAAGAGAAAAACAGTTAGTTACCTACAAGGGAGCTCCCATACGATTATCAGCTAATTTCTCAACAGAAACCATGCAGGCCAGACGGGAGTGGCAAGAAATATTCAAAGTGATGAATAGCAGGAACCTACAACCAAGACTACTCTACCCAGCAAAGTTATCATTCAGAATTGAAGGGCAGATAAAGAGCTTCACAGATAAGGAAAAGCTAAAGGAGTTCATCACCACCAAACCAGCATTATATGAAATGCTGAAAGGTATTCTTTAAAAAGAGGAGAAAGAAGAAGAAAGATAAAAATTATGAACAACAAATACATATCTATCAACAAGTGAATCTAAAAGTCAAGTGGATTAAAAATCTGAGGAACAGAATAAACTGGTGAACTTAATAGAATCAGAGGCATATAATGGGAGTGGATTGATAATTCTCGGGAAAGGGGTGTCTGTGTGGGGAGTATGGGAAGAGACTGGACAAAAATCATACACCTATGGATAAGGACAGCGGGGGGAGGTATGGGCGGAGGGGGGGTGGGAACTGGGTGGTGGGGAGATAAGTGGGGAAAAAGGAGAAACAATTGTAATCTGAACAATAAAGATTCATTAAAAAAAAAACATCGATGAGAGAAACATTGACCAGCTGCCTCCTGCACACTCCCTACTGGGGATGTGCCAGCAACCAAGGTACATGCCCTTGACCGGAATTGAACCTGGGACCCTTCAGTCTGCAGGCCGATGCTCTAGCCACTGAGCCAAACCAGTTAAGGCTTATTTTATTTTTTGAGAGAGTAGGAAATGAAGGGGATTGGGGGGAGAGATAAACATTGATAAGAGATTACAACCCAGACTTGTGCCCTGACAAGAAATAGAGCCCTGCAAATCTTGGTGCATGATATGATGGTCAACCACTTAACCACCTGGCTCTATTTATATTATGCAATGACTTATTGGCCTTTTTAAAGTGGGACTTCCTTGCACTGCATTCAGTAGGAAGTTTTAACACTTTTATCAAAATCTTAAGTAAAGCCCTAACTGGTTTGGCTCAGTAGATGGAGCGTCGGCCTGCGGACTGAAGGGTCCCAGGTTCGATTCCAGTCAAGGGCATGTACCTTGGTTGCGGGCACATTCCTAGTGGGGGGTGTGCAGGAGGCAGCTGATTGATGTTCCTCTCTCATCGATGTTTCTCTCTATCCCTCTCTCTTCCTCTCTGTAAAAATCAATAAAATATATATATATTTTAAAAATCTTATGTAAAATACTCCTGTAACATTCATTTGTAATTCATGTTCCTTAAAGGTCAAAAGTGCATCCTCACCAATTGTTATACAGACATTCAGATGGATACAGATGTTTAATAAAACACACAAACTTCAACCTCTTCACTTAATAGGGAGCAAATCTCTTAAAATGAGCATCAGGAGGCCCAGTGTGTCTGCTCCGTGATGAAAGTAACATCTCCCAGGCAGGTCCAGAGGAAACATGACGGTGATATATTAGGCAGTCCTAAAGCAAATAGAAGTTGTGAGACCGTGTCTTACTGTTTCTCACAGTGTATCCCATCTGGCTCTCTGTGTTCTAAACTCCCAAGATATTATACAAAACATTTATTATATTTTCTAGCATATTGTACCTTTTTTCCTAAGAATGTGACGTATCTGGAAATACCATTACATAACAAACATACTTTCTTTGTCGTTAATCCTCATGGAGGTTATTGTTCTATTGATTTTTAGAGAGACTGGAAGGGAAGGGGAGAGAGACTCTGAGACAGAAACATGTGTGTGAGAGAGAAATTGGTTACCTCTGCACATACCCTGACCTGGTGGGGTATCAATCTCCCAACCAAAGTACAGGCCCTTAACCAGAATCTAACCCATGAGCCTTCAGTCCGCAGGCCAGTTCTACATCCATTAAGGCAATCCGGCAAGGACACAAATTTTGTTTTTTTTGCCAAGAAGATACCATGTTGGCACCATAGAAGGTGTTGAAAGTGGGCATCTGAGCCTGCAGTAAACACTTTAAATTCCAGGATCTCACCACCTTGCTCAGAAATAGTTATTATTTCACCTGTTAATGCAGTTACAGTGTCTGCATGTGGAATGAACATTATTGATGGAAGAGAATATTACTTGACCAAAGAACAGAAAGGCCTAATGGGGTTATACAATGATCAGTGCTTAGGTAGCTAGAAGACAAGAGGCTCTATGAAGCTGACAATAGGTAGGTCTCAATAGGTGGTAAATGCCAAGAGGTGAGAGAATGAACTATAGCTGTGGCTGTGCTGAAACATTGGCTATCATAAAATTCTTTTTTCTATAAATGTGAGGCCTCCTCATTCAGGATAACTTGAGGAAAAAAATAGTGAGCTGAGGAGATATAGTAAAGTATGAGCAGCAAACCTTAGGACTGTGGAAGGATAGCCACCACATGATGTTTCATGGTTTCAACAATTCTTTACTAATGATCTCTTCTGCTCCTGAGCCTGAATGGGCCTCTACAGCATTGCATAATGCCATGTGTACCCTTCAAAGCTTGTTTAAAGGCTTTATTGAAGGAGGAGCCAATCATTCTGAAAGAAAATATTCTATGTGTTACTAAATAATTAGGTACAGTTGCTGTGGGGATATAAAATGAGCAGCACTGCCCAGCTGGCATGGTTCAATGGTTGAACATTGACCTATGAACTAGGAGGTAATGGTTCAATTCCCAGTCAGGGCACGTTCGGGCTGGATCCCCAGTGTGGGGCATGCAGGAAGAAGCCGATCAATGATTCTCTCTTATCACTAATGTTCCTATCTCTTTCTCCTTCTACTTTCCTCTCTGAAATCAATAATACATGTATTTTTTACAATACTAAAATGAGCCACATTCAGGAATAACTAGCATTGGTTCCTGAGAATGTTAAAGCCCACACTTAAAGGAGATGAAAGAAAGATTTGATTTCATCAAGAATATGTTTTATGGGCAAGAGTGATGTACAGGTTTCCAATGTCAGAAGATTTGGGGTTTATTTGTTTTTAATTTGACTTTTAATCCTGACCCAAGGGTATTTTTCATTGGTTTTTCAAATTATTATTTTTTTTTATTGATTTCAGAGACAAAGGGTACGGAGAGAGTGAAAGAAACATCAATGAGAGAGTAATTGATTGGCTGCCTCCTGCCATCCTCTTTCTTTTTTTAAAAAAAGACATGCTTTCTGTAATTTCTGATAAGTGTTTAAATTTTTTCAACTCCTGTGCTTCATTACTTTCTTTTAATGTCTTTATGATATGTCCAAATTTAGGTTTATACTTCACTGTCCTCTTTTCTCTGAAACTTAAAAAAAAATATTTTTATTACTTTCAGAGAGTTAGGGAAAGGGAGAGAGAGATAGAAACATTAATGATAAGAGAGAATCATTGTTAGATCCACATACACCTTACTGGGGATCTACCTTGTGCCTGGAACAGGAACCAAACACTGACCTGCTCTTTCACAGATTGATGCTCATCAGTGAGTCACGCCAACTGGGTTTTGTCCTAATTTTTAAGGAGGATAATCTCCTTACAGAATTAAGAAATTTAAGGTTCACTGCACATATGCATGCCCATAATTATTTGTTATTTATAATATTTCATGTGATTTTAAAGTTTTTGAGCCATATATACATAGGTCAGCTTTTAATATGAATATGTATTTAATTTAAGTATAATATGTGAATATTTGTGTAAACTTATCACATTGAGAAAGCCTGAGACAACTCAGCTGACATCTTTAATATGTTTGTAAGGGACAAATCATCTTTCACAGTGATAATTATCTTTCACACTAGATACCCAGTGCATGAATTGGTGCACAGGTCGGGGCCAGCTGGCCTGGCTCCAATCTGGGCTGAACTGGGCCAGGCCTGTTGGGAGGAGGAGACAGCAGTTTGGACAGATGGCCTGCCCAGGGCTGATTAGGGTTGGCTTGGGGGAGGAGCTGGTTGGGGGGAGTAGGGAGGCAAATGGGGCGGAGCTGGCTGGGGGTGGTGAGGCTGTGGGCTGGTCAGGGTGGAGGGAATCCATTGGGTGTGGGATCAACGGAGGGAAAGGGCTGCGGGTGGTTGGCCAATAACATTGTGAGTTCAATTCTCCCACTTTTTCAAAAATGGATTTATCTTTATTGATGTTTAAGTAAAAATTAAACAATAAAGTTCCATTTAAAGTTTCTATTATGCCTCTTAGTTCTTTATTATTTCAAAGGTATTTGTACATTCTTTTTTTCCAGAGAATGGAAGGGAGAGTTAGGGATAGAGAGAGATAAGTATAGACATGGGAGAGACACTTCGGTTAGTAGCCTCAGGCACTCAATCGGACCATATCAGGCCAGAGCCTGCATCCTAGGTACAAGCCCTGGCTGAAATCGAACCCATAACCCTTCAGTCTACAGGTGCACACTCTAACCACTGACCTAAACTGGATAGGGCTGTCCTACATTAATGTCTTATATTTGTCACATACATATATGATGGTGTAAGTGGGTCGTTTTTGTGATACTGATTTCAGAGAGGAAAGTAGAAGGAGAAAGAGATAGGAACATTAGTGATAAGAGAGAATCATTGATGGGCTTCTTCCTGCATGCCCCAAACCAACCTCTGAGTTGGTTTGGCTCAGAGGATAGAGCGTAGGCCTATAGGCTGAGGGGTCTGGGGTTGATTCCTGTCAAGGGAGCTTAACCTTGGTTTCAGGCTCCTCCCTGACCCTGGTTGGGGCATGTACAGGAAGCAACCAATCAATGTGTGTCTCTCACATGGATAGTTCTGTCTCGCCCTCTCTCTTCCACTCTCTCTAAAAATCAATAGAAAAATATCCTTGGGTGATGATTAAAAAAAACAAAACACCTTTCCAGAGTCTGTAATGCAGGCATACCTCCAACAAGTCGCGGTATTGGGCTCACAGATAATGTGTTTTTATAAACATGGACTCCAGTCCCTTCACCAGGAAAAAAAATGACAACTTTTTTTTAGCCATTTTCAAGATTTCTCTGTCATGACGATGATCATTTCCCAGTGTCCTTGTCAGATGTCCGTGTTTTCCTTGGAGTAATAGTGAAAAACCTTCCATCACCATCTTGGACGCGGAAACCCACATGACCCAGAAGGCCTTGTGAGGACTACCGCCAGCTTAGCCAATGAAAGGTCAGAAAAGGCCTTCCCTTTGCGTCACACGCACGCAGAGGCGGGACTTCCTTGCGCTCTGGGCGGCTATTGGTCTTCACCCAGAATCTTCTCCAGTACTTGGTAGGCGGTGCCGGATGGGCGGGTGCAGTCGCCCATGCTCAGAGGGAGTAGGCGTCGACTCCTTATCCTCTCAGCTCGCCGGAGGGTGTGATGATCGCTGAGGCCACCGGGTTCCCCACGTCCGTGACGGAACAGAGACCCTTTACTGCCCCTCCCACCGCCCCTGCTTCTTACCGCCGCGCCGGCCTCTCCGGCCTCGATCCGCGCACAGCGTGCAATGGCAATGGCCTTGCTCAGGGGCTCAGCTGAGGTGAGTTCGCGTCCCCCTCCCGCCACACCGGCCCTCGCCGCTTCCTCACACTCCACCCAGCAGCCTGGGGTCAGGGCGCCCGTCACGTCCTGCAGTTCAGGTCCCGGTCCAGGACCCCGAGGAAGGTGGAGGGGAGAGAGGAGTGTTGTGAGATCTGAGGACACAGGAAGTGCAGGGCAGAGTGGACAGGGGTGACCTGTATCTGAAATTCCCCTGCGGATGTGGGTGGTGAGTATTGAATCCAAGGTCAGAGACGGGCAGGGAGGATTTCAGAGCCGCCTGCCCAGCTCTCGCCAGGCTGTGGGGTCCATCAGGAATCGGGTTGTGCCAGATCCTTCTGAAACCTCTCAAGCACTCTCTGGATGCCATAGGCCAAGGTCATGGGTGAGTCCTGAGAGGTCCTGTGCTGTGGAGCAGGAAGGGGGCAGAGCTGAGGCAGTGAACTTGGGGTCTGAAGTTGGGATGGGGTTAGATATTACACAGTGGTGTGCACATCTGGAGGAAGTGCAAGCTGATGGTCCTGGGAGACCTAGCATGGGGACTTTAAAAATATATATTTTTTTTTATCGATTTCATTGGAAGGGGAGGGAGAGAGAGATATATAAACAATAAAGAGAGAGAATCATCCATAGGCTGCCTACTGCAAGCCCCCTACAGGGTATCGAGTCTGCAACCCGGACATATGCCCTTGATTAGAATCGAACCCGGG
Source organism: Eptesicus fuscus (assembly GCF_027574615.1). Lineage (NCBI taxonomy): Eukaryota > Metazoa > Chordata > Mammalia > Chiroptera > Vespertilionidae > Eptesicus > Eptesicus fuscus. The sequence continues at coordinate 45,432,958 of NC_072493.1, forward strand.
ACCCTTCAGTGCACAGGCCAATGCTCTATCAACTGAGCCAAACCGGCAAGCGCTGGTGTTGGGACTAAAGGTTGAAACTTAAGTCTTTGGCTTTGTCTTGGAGGCATGATCTGGGAGACTGCAGTGGTATTGCTGGCAGGAAGGCTGGGGCCCTGCAAGGATGGCCCAGAGGTTAGTCAGGCGTCCTCAAACTACAGCCCACGGGCCACATGCGGGTGTTTTGGCCGTTTTGTTTTTTTACTTCAAAATAAGATATGTGCAGTGTGCATAGGAATTTGTTCATAGTTTTTTTAAAACTATAGTCTGGCCCTCCAACGGTCTGAGGGACAATGAACTGGCCCCGTGTTTAAAAAGTTTGAGGACCCCTGGTAGATGGTGTTTTTCTGCTGTCCCCCTTCCCAGCCCATCTGTTGTGCTGAGGGCAGTTACAGTGACTAACGGGACTGTGATGAGAGAGCAGCCTGCACTGGCATTAGGGCCTGGTGTCCACACTAACCGGGTGCCCTGGAGGAGGTTGAGGGGGGGAAGGTGTGTCAGGAGCAGGAGTGGGGGTTCTCAGAGAGACAGCTCTGGTGTCAATTGTCTCCATTCTGACAGGTTGACGTGACCTTTGAGGACATTGCCCTGTACTTCTCCAGGGAGGAATGGAGCCTCCTTGATGAGGGTCAGAGACAGCTGTACCTGAATGTGATGCTGGAGAACTTTGAACTAATATCTTCCCTGGGTAAGACCCTCACTCTGGCTGGTTCCTGGGACTTGGCTTTGCATTTACCCATGCCCCGTCACCTCTAGGGGGTGCTCTGTCCTCACCTGGGGACTGTACACATTGCATAATTTTTCCAGTTTTCTGGGAAGTTGGTGTGGCTGGCAGGGTTGGTTTGATTGTTCTGCTCCCTTCTGCCCCTTCAGTCACACACCTGCTGTACTGAACTCGTAGGGAAGGGTTTGTGGTTGGTTGTGTGGCAGGGAGCCTAATGGATTCCAGTTGAGTAGTGAGCAAAAGCATATGCTTTATTTCTGTTAGTCATTTGTACCCATATTTTTAAAAGTATCTCTCCATCCTTAGTCCTAATTTATTTGTAAATATTTTTTTACTGGTTTCAGAGAGGAAGGGAGAGGGAGAGAAAGAGAAACATCAATGATGAGAGAGAATCATCGATCGAGTATCTTCTGCATGCTCTCTACTGGGGATCAAGCTTGCAGGCCTGGCATGCACCCTGACCAGGAACCTTACCACGACCTCCTGGGTCAGATGGATGCTCAACCCCTGAGGCAAACCAGCCAGGGCTTTAGTCCTAATTTTAACTATATTTATTGGCTAATGAGTGTGTGGAATATTTTTGTACTTTATAATATTGTACATCTCCTTTTGCTTTGCTTAATTGTGCCTCCCAAATATTGCGTTCTTGTTTTATTTAGAAATTTCATGTTTTTGGCAACTCTGCATTCAGGAAGTCTAGTGTGGCTATTTTTCCATCAGGCTCAGATCTGCTTACCAGTGTCTACCCATAAAGTGTTTTTAATGAATTTATGTAATTTTTTTCAGCAACACTGTTGTCTTCTTCATAGCCTTCATTATAGTGTTACCATAACATGACTTTCTCTCTATCACAATATTTGCTTTATTTGGTTGATCTGAACCGAATCCACAATATCTTCAATATGTTTATAGGATTTGCAAGTATCATCTCCCATCCCTCTATAGTTTGCCTTTTCATTTCATTTTGTTAGTTGCTATTGTCCTGGAAAAAGCACTTTCATCTGTTTCAGTCTGGACTGATTTTCTCTTTTTGCCTGGTGGTTGGTGCCACATCCCAGAAATCATGTCCAAAACAAGTCTCCAAGCGGTTTCTCAGGGTCGTCTTGAAGGATTTTTTTAAAATATATTTTATTGATTCTCTCACAGAGAGAAAGAGAGAGGGATAGAGAGCCAGAAACATCAATGAGAGAGAAACATCGATCAGCTGCCTCCTGCACATCCCCCACTGAGGATATGCCCACAACCAAGGCACATGCCCTTGACTGGAATCGAACCCGGGACCCTTCAGTCTGCAGGTTTTGACACCAGGGCTTTGTTAAATCATCACTAGGAACCCATTTTGTTGAAAAGTATTTGTTTCCATGACCCATTCCTCACCCAGTTCTCCTTGTTCTTGCTTATTGTTGACACTTTGGCAACTCCTCAGCTCTAATAGTGATAATTTCTACTTATATTCCCAGCTCAGAGAGAACTTTAACCTCTTTAGCTGCTGCACCTCTACCTCTGTCACTGCTCTCTCTTTACTGCAAATCACCATTGGTCAATGCCTGCATAGCTTTTGAGTGTACATGTATTATTATATTGACCTTGGACAGCATGTGTCCAAAACAATTAATTTGTATGGGTTTGAGCACATTCAAATTCTTCTACACAGATTCAGTTCCCCAGCATGAAAGGTCCTAAAAGAAGCTGTTTGTGGAGATACAATGAGTAGAGCCTTCCTCTTTTCTTTGTTTCCATCCTGTGCTTCTGTCCGTACCTTGGTGAGATTTTCACCATTGACTGAACAAGTAAAATATTGCAGCTCTTTCCTCAGTGTCTAAGTCATTTGTCTTGAAAGTCATTTATGAAATCATGCCTACTCATGCGGGATAAACATTTATGGTGAATATATTCTGGTTTCATGAGGTCAGCATGTACTTCACCAGTGTTTCCTTTTCTTCAGGTTGCGGCTGTGGAGCAGATGATGTGGAGGCACCAACTGAACAGAAGGTTTGCGGAAGAATGTCCCAGGTATGGAATTCCTTGTTAGGTTTGTCTTCCCAGAAGAACCACCCCTGTGAGAGTTGTGGGCTGGCCTTGGGAAACATTTTCCACTTCATTGAGCTGCAGGGTACACAACACAGACAGATACTATTGAGGTCTGGGGCATGTGGAAAACAATGTTTTTTTCGGTCTAAAATTTCCTCAGCAGTATGTGAGAGACAAGACTTTCATTAGAGGTGTTGTGAGGATCTCACTTGCAAATGGTTGTAATTTCAATAGGTCCCAGAATCATTTTACCTGTGGGGGAGGTTTTGCAGGGCATCCTTATTGGGTCATGACATCTCCACCAAATGACCCAATAAGGATGGACAAGCCAAATGATATTTCCCAATGTGGTGTGATGTTTCAAAAGAGAAAGAATTATAATAGTGGAAAAGAATGTGAGGAAGTCATTGGCTGCATCCACAGGGTTATTCAGGACAAGGGCGCCCAAGGTAGTAGTCTGTGTTTTGTGTGCTGTGAATGTGGAAAATATTTTACCAAATTTTCTACCGTTCATTGTCATCAGGGAGTTCCCACTGGAGAAAGGCCTTCTGAGTGTAATGATTATGGGAAATATCTTATCAACAGAACTCACCTTCGCTTTCATGTGACAATTCAAACTGGAGAAAGGTTTTGTAAGTGTAGTGAATGTGGGAAATCTTTTACTGCTAGCACCGATCTTCAAATTCATCAGAGAGTTCAGACTAAAGAAATACCTTATGAGTGCAGTGAGTGTGGGAAATCATTTCCCAGAAGCATTGACCTTAATTGTCATCTGAGAGTTCACACTGGAGAAAATCCTTATATATGCAATGAATGTGGGATATCTTTTGTCACGACCACGCACCTTCAAAATCATCAGAGAATTCACACCGGAGAAAAGCCTTATAAATGCAGTACATGTGGGAAATCTTTTATCACAACCTCACAACTTCATCGTCATCAGAGTGTTCACACTGGAGAAGGGCCTTATGACTACAGTGAATGTGGGAAATCTTTTACAATTAGCACTGATGTTCATCGTCATCAGAGATTTCACACTGGAGAAAGGCCTTATAAATGCAGTGAATGTGGGAAATCTTTTACCAGTAGTACTGACCTTCGTCGTCATCACCATATTCACACTGGAGAAAAGCCTTATAAATGCAGTCAATGTGGGAAATCTTTTACCTTTAACCTTCGTCGTCATCAGAGAATTCACACTGGAGAAAGGCCTTATGAGTGCGGTGAATGTGGGAAGTCTTTTACTGTTAGCACTGACCTTCGTCGTCATCACCGTATTCACACTGGAGAAAAGCCTTATAAATGCAGTGAATGTGGGAAATCTTTTACCAGGAGTACTACCCTTCGTCGTCATCACCATATTCACACTAGAGAAAAGCCTTATACATGCAGTGATTGTGGGAAATCTTTTATCACGCCCTCAAAACTTCATCATCACCAGAGAGTTCACACTGGAGGAAAGCCTTTTAAATGCAGTGAGTGTGGGAAAACTTTTATCACGACCTCATAACTTCATTGTCATCAGAGAGTTCACACTGGAGAAAAGCCTTATAAATGTAGTGAATGTGAGAAGTCTTTTACTGTTAGCACTGACCTTCGTCGTCATCACCGTATTCACACTGGAGAAAAGCCTTATAAATGTAGTGAATGTGGGAAATCTTTTACCAGGAGTACTAACCTTCGTCATCATCACCATATTCACACTGGAGAAAAGCCTTATAAATGCCATCAATGTGGGAAATCTTTTACCATTATCTCTAACCTTCGTCGTCATCAGAAAGTTCACACTGGAGAAAAGCCTTATAAATGCAGTGAATGTGGGAAATCTTTTACCTTTAGCAGTAACCTTCGTCGTCACCAGAGAATTCACACTGGGGAAAGGCCTTATGAGTGCAGTGAATGTGGGAAGTTTTTTACCATTAGCACTGACCTTCATCGTCATCACCGTATTCACACTGGAGAAAAGCCTTATAAATGCAGTGAATGTGGGAAATCTTTTACCTTTAGCAGTAACCTTCGTCATCACCAGAGAATTCACACTGGGGAAAGGCCTTATGAGTGCGGTGAATGTGGGAAGTTTTTTACCGTTAGCGCTGACCTTCGTCGTCATCACCGTATTCACACTGGAGAAAAGCCTTATAAATGCAGTGATTGTGGGAAATCTTTTATCGTGTCCTCAAAACTTCATCGTCATCAGAGAGTTCACACTGGTGAAAAGCCTTTTAAATGCAGTGAATGTGGGAAATTGTTTACCAGGAGCAATTATCTCAAATATCATCAGAGAGTTCACGCTGGAGAAAGCCATTATGAGTGCAAGTAATATGAGCTATCTCTCAGCCAAATTTTTAAATTTGCTCTGCACAAAAACGTTCTAATGTGAGAAGTGTCTTAGATGTGTAAGAAATCTTTCTTAGTTCTGTCTTAGCAATAGTATAAGAACATTTGTGAAGTTTCATTTGACTGAATTGTATCTCCTACATTTAATCACCTACATTATGTAAAGTCCCCTCAAGTGATTTTGCTGTTGTGTTTGTTTCTTTTTATGTTGGTATCAGACATATCTATATTGCACTTTCTAACATACAGAGACATGTTGCCAGGTCTAGGTCACTGCCTATTTCTGTTGCTGAAGGTATTTCATCTGTACCACCTATAGAATCCCTACTGATGGCATCAGTCACCAGCCTAATGTGCCCAGGGAAGCTAATTTATTGAAGAAAATTAGGAATACCTGAGCCTCTAGTTCTTATTGATTTCCTTCCCATACATTGTCACATTGGACTAATTACTGTTGGCAACAGTACATGTAATGTTCCAGTGCCAACACGCACCTTTGTTTTTAAGGGCTTTTGAGAAAGAACTGGGGCCTTTCTGAACCCCTTGTCCCACCTACAGGGAGGCAGTGCTGTGGGCACTAAGGTCTCCGTGTTGGATCTCCAACCTGGAATCTCCAGGAGACTCACTACAGCTCCCTGCCCCTCACTTGGCTACATGTGACATGCAGGTGATGACGGGCCTTACCTGGACTCTGAAGATCAATAAAAGTGACAAACTTAGTATTTGCCTGTGCCACGATTCCAGGGTCTACTTTTTGATCACTTTCTCTTTTAATTCTCACATAAACCTGAGAAGTCAAAACTAATATCAAACTGTTGGGAACATTCTCGATTACAGAAATGAAGAAGGTTTTCCAAAATTATTCAACAAACAAGTGTCAGATATAAGACACTGGATTTCACCCCAGTGTTGTGCCTTGGATTGCCAGTGGGGAGAAGGGCCTGGTTGTGGGCTAGATCCCCAGAAGAGGGTTTGAATGAGGCTGCTAGTCAATGTTGCACTCTCACATCAATGTTTCCCTCTCTCATTCTTTCTCTAAAAATCAGTAAACTATTCTTTAAAAATAAATATAAACTGATTGTACATTTTTGCATTATTGCAGCAGTGTGTGAGAGTTTCACATTCTCCACATCCTAGAGAATATTTTGTATGGTTAATAGTTGTTTTTTTAGGGGGATGGGGGAATGGGGTGACTTTGTTTCATTGTATTTTTTCTAGGAATTTATTGTGAACCTTGTCTCAAATGTGGATTTGCTGTGTCTGTATCTTTGTTAAAACATCTGATCATATGTTGTGCCTAATGTGCTGTGAGTTGTGGCAATTTTGTTTAACGAAAAAAGACAGGGAATAACAAAGATGGATGTTGGAATTTCACTCATTTTGTGCCATTTTTGCTTTATGAAGTAAATGTTTTGTATATTAGAACAATATGTTTCTATATTTAACATTTTTTCTCTTTTTGTTTATTTGTATTGATTTCAGAGAGGAAGGGAGAGACAGAGAGATTGAAATATCAATGGTGACAATCATTGATTGGCTGCCTTCTACACTCACCCTACTGGAGACCATGCTGAAACCTGGTCATTTGCTCTGTCCAGGATCCTAACCACAGCCTCTGGTCCCATAGAAAGATGCTCAGCCACTGAGCCACACCAGCCAGGGTATGCATTTTATCTTTGTCACCAACCTGGTAAGTCAAATCTAACAACAAATTGCTGGGAAGATCATGATTACAGAAGTGAAGCAGGTTCTCCAAGTTTACTCATCAAACAAGTGTCAGATATAAGAGGCTGGGTTGTACCCCAAGATTCTGGCTCCAGAGCCATGGACAATGTCTGCCAGTGCTGGTCAAGCCCTCTCGGCTTGTACACTGTGGGGCCAGCGAGGCTCAGCTGAAGCTGCTGTTTCCATTGTTGAAATTATGAATCTTTCACTATTTTCTTAAAGTATCAGAGCACTTATGCCATGCCCGTCAGTCCCCAGTACAATACCATCATCTGTCAGCTGGAGGGGCTTCTAGGTGAAAACTAATTGAGTCTGAGCTGCATTTGTCTCTCTCACTTTGAGGCCACCTCAGAGACTGACCCTCCAGAGACCTCAGTCATTTGGGCTGGATTTCTGTACCTTCACCCACCTTTAGGGTGACAAGCTGTAATACCATCCCCTGAGATAATTTTCATTTCTGAGTCTGTCTATTACAGTGTTGGTACATAGCTCTGATATTCACCCTGCAGGACAGGGGAGGTGAGGATGTGAATTTTGAATCCTCATGTGCAGAAGTGATCCAGGAGACCTACAGGATCCTGGTCTCATTGGGTGAGCTCTCACTTCTCCCTAATGCACAGGCCCCACTATACTGTCCTCTCTGTTCAGAGTGTCTGTATGAGACCACTGTGCTCACCATGTGTTCCCTACAGCACAGACCCCATTCTGAACACACATTTTTGTTTGCAGTCTTCTTTTGTCTGCACATGTAGTCTTTCTGTTGGAACATAGCATTTTTTTAAAACACAAACCCTGACCTACATGCCAGGACTCTGGCCCCAAATGGCTAATTTTATTTTTATTTTTAAAAAAATATAATTTATTAATATTTTTACAGAGAGGAACGGAGAACGATAAAGAGTTAGAAACATTGATCAGCTGCCTCCTGCACACTCCCCACTGGGGATGTGCCAGAAACCAAGGTACATGCGCTTGACCGGAATTGAACCTGGGACCCTTCAGTCTGCAGGCCAATCCAGTTAAGGCTTATTTTATTTTTTGAGAGAGTGGGAAATGAAGGGGGTTGGGGGGAGAGATAAACATTGATAAGAGAGATGGATTACAACCCAGACTTGTGCCCTGAAAAGAAATCAAGCCATGGAAATCTTGGTGCATGCTATGTTGGTCAACCATTGAACCATACCTTCCAGGCTCTATTGGAATTATGCAATGATTTATTGGCCTTTTTAAAGTGGGACTTCCTTGCACTGCATTCAGTAGGAGTTTTAGGTTCACTTGTTGATAGATATCTATTTGTTATTCATAATTTCTATCTTTACCTTTTTCTTTTTCTTCCTCTTACAGAATACCTTTCAGCAATTCATATAATACTGGTTTGGTGGTGATGAACTCCCTTAGCTTTTTCTTATCTGTGAAGCTCTTTCTGTGACCTTCAATTCTGAATGATAGCTTTGCTGGGTAGAGTAATCTTGGTTGTAGGTTCTTGCTATTCATCACTTGGAATATTTCTTGCCACTCCCTTCTGGCCTGCATAGTTTCTGTTGAGAAATCAGCTGACAATCGTATGGGTATTCCCTTGTAGGTAACTAACTTTTTCTCTTGCTTCTTTTAATATGTTCTCTTTGTCTTTTGTCCTTGGCATTTTAATTATGATGTGTCTTGATGTGGTCCTCTTTGGATTCCTTTTATTGGGGTTCTGTGCGCTTCCTGGACTTGTAAGTCTATTTCTTTCACTAGGTGCGTGAAGTTTTCGGTCATTATTTCTTCAAGGTTTTTAGTATCTTGCTCTCTCTCTTCTTCTGGAACCTCAATACTTCGGATGTTGTTACGCTTGAAGTTGTCCCAGAGGCTCCTTACACTATCTTCATATTTTTGGATTCTTTTTTCTTTTCTAATTGGGTGTTTTTTTGCTTCTTTGTATTTCAAATCTTTGACTTGATTCTTGCGATCCTCTAGTCTCCTGTTGGATCTTTGTATATTATATTTTATTTCAGTCAGTGTATGCTTAATTTCTAGTTCGTCCTGTTTCATATGCTCAAGGATCTCACTAAATTTATTGACCTTATGTAGAAAATTCTTGAAAAACCTTATAACCGTGGTTTTAAACTCTATATCCAGTCATTTGCTTTCCTCCATTCCTGTCATTTGTGACCTGTTTCTTTGTCTCTGCATTTTGGCTGCTTCCCTGAGTTGATAGAGTGGCTTTGTGTGCTAGGTGTCCTATAGGGCCCAGTGACTCAGCCTCCCCAGTTACTTGAGGTGGACACTATTGGTGCACCCCTTTGTGGGCTGTGTGCCCAGTCTTGTAGTTAAGCCTTGATTGTTGTTGGTATCACTGGGAGCAATTGACCTCCAGGCCAATTGGCTGTGAGGATCAGCTGTGTCTATGATGGGAGAACTTCTATGCTGGAGACACCCTTATGAGACAAGACTTGCTTCAGTGGGGCTTTGTTGCTCACTGAGTCTGCCCCCTGAGTGTGTCCCTTTCGGATCTGAGGAGTTTTAATCTGGATGGTACTACACTGACCCCTAGATACACTGCATCTTGGATCTCCAAAGAGGTGCTAATTTATCCTCTGCCTGAGGCCACCCAGCAGGAGCTACGGAGAGATATGCAGATTCCTCTTCTTTGTTTGGGTTATGGAGGTACTCAAATGACGTCCAGCTGTGAAGCAATGCAAGCTGCTCTGGGGCCTTGGGCCTTCTTTTGGATGTTCGGGGTCTCTCTGACACAGCTGCAGTTTGATAGGTAATTTTATATTTCAAAGGACCAGGCCATTCATATGCAAAAGCTTCTGGGCACAGCTTGGATGGGGCAGAGTCACAGGGGGTAGCAAACAGCAACGGCTTCCTGTCAGCCCTGCCCTAAGAGGCCCCTGGGTCTCAGTGTCCCTGGTAATCTCTGCAAGCACCTCTGACAGCAAGCTGCCCTCATGTTCCGCCCGCTGCCAGACAGTCCAGTTTCTCCCCATTTGGGTCTAGTTCCCGAGTATCACCCAGAACGAGTTCAGAGCAGTTGGGAGCTTGTGTCTCCCTGTGGATTGAAAAAGCTGCATACTCAGTTGCCAGCCTCCTCCTCGCTCACGCGCCTCCGTACCTTTGCATTTCACTTCCGCAATTCCTCTGAGTCTATATGCTTTTCTCTTCTTTTCTAATTGTACAGTTTCCACTTAGCCGCCTTCCTGTGGTTCTGGTTTTCTCTTTTAGTTGTAGTTTTGAAGTGGTTGTGTGAAGCGGAAAGTTTTTTTTATCTATGCCTCCATCCTGGTTTCTCACTGACAGATACATTGTCAGCCGGGCGCTTGCGGCAGAGCATGCGGGAGGGAATGGACCTGGGAGGCCTCGAACCGGGACAGCAGCGGGGACGCCCCTCTGGCACCTCCTCTGTACGACCTGGCGCTCAGCAGCTCAGAGTTCAGCCTCCATGAGCCAGGCAGAAAAGCCAAAAGGCTCTCTTTCTCTTTTTTAATGAAGTGATTTATTTATATTTTTTATTGGTTTCAGAGAGGAAGGGAGAGGGAGAGAGAGAAAGACCTTGCTGCCTCTTGCACACCCCGTACTGCGGCATGAGCCACAACCCGGGCATGTGCCCTTGACCGAATCAAACCAGAGATCCTTCAGTCCGCCTGCTGATGCTCTACCAACTGAGCCAAACAGGCTAGGGCGAGCATTTTCTCTTTTAACCCTTTGCACTCGCTTTTTCTCAATTCCTGCTACTGATGCTAACCGTGTCGAGTCACATTCGACATCCGAGTGCAAAAGGTTAGTACAGCAACCTCTCCAAGTGGAAACATATCAAAATGCTGAAACAATTCAGTATCAGAGAAATGAAGTAAGATCCCCAAGTTTACATCACAGACAAGTGTAAGGTTCAAGGGGCTGGATTTTAACCATTATTTTCTCCAGCGTCAGACACAGTCTCTACCACTGATGAGCAGCCCTCACTGGAGCAGGTGCAGGATGAGGACCAGGGTGGCTCAGCTGCAGCTCCTGTTTCCATGGTTGCAGTTATGCGTTTCCTCCCATTCCCGTTGCATCTCCAAGCACTTACCCTGGGCCTCCCCGTGTGCAGGGGAACATTCTTTTAGAATGAGCTATTTGTCTGCCTTCCCTTCTATACCAGCACAGAGTTTGCCCCTCAGGAGACCTCAGTAATTTGGGCTGGGTCTCTGCACCTGCGCCCACATGTTAGGTGTCAGGCTGTGATCCGATCCACTGTGATGAATTTCATGCCTCCGTTACCTTCCAATGATGTTCCTATGTGGCACTGACATTGACCCTGCAGCAGAGGAAACAATTGGATATGAATTCAGGGACCTAATATTGGGAAGCGATGCTGGAGTCCTACATGATCCTGGTCTCATTGGACGGGTGCTTACCTCTTTTTTTTTTTTTTTTTAAATATATTTTATTGATTTTTTACAGAGAGGAAGGGAGAGGGATAGAAAGCTAGAAACATCGATGAGAGAGAAACATCGACCAGCTGCCTCCTGCACACCCCCCACCGGGGATGTGCCCGCAACCAATGTACATGCCCTTGACCGGAATCGAACCTGGGACCCTTCAGTCCACAGACCGATGCTCTATCCACAGAGCCAAACCGGTTTCGGCGGGTGCTTACCTCTTATTCATGCATAGGAGCCACTGCCCATGTGATTCTATCCTCTATGTCCCTACTGGCTGAATGGGACTATGGCTCTCACCATGTTTTCCCTGCAGCCCAGATCATGTTCTGTACTCACATTCTCCTTCCCAGTCTCCTGTGTCTGCACCCTGGGTCTTTGGGTTGGAACAGAGTCCTTTTGAATACAAGCCGTCACCACAGTGCACAGCACCCTGGGCCACGACTGAGGTCCTTTCTGTGCTTTTCCTGACACTCTACCCTAACTGACTCTCCACATGCAACATTTTTAGTTGGTGAGGGTGGTTTTTCAGGTGAAGGTGTTTGCCATTTTGGCCAGTTACCTTTTTTTTTTTTTTTAGTTGTTTCCATGTATATGGAGGTTTACGTCTTAACAACTTGTTGATTGTTTTCCCCTGTTAACCTGTATTGTATCAATTTAATTATTAGGCCAACCAAAGATCCTAGAAAAGAAGAAGTAAATATTAATAGAAGAAGTAAATATTCGCCTCTACAATGTAATTTCCCTCATTTTCGCCCACTTACCTTCTTAGAGTAAAAGAATACTCTTAGGGTTTGGCATGTGATGCGGGCTGTGGAAGAATTCACAGCTAAAAGAAGAGATGTGAAAAATACAGAAAAACAGTCTGAATAATCAACAGAAGATTTTCAGGAGAGAACCCTGACATCTGAGCACCGAACGTGCAGACTGCATAGACCCTGAAATTTGCAAAATAAATAAAAAAAATAAAAGAAGAGATTTAGAAAGGGACTTCATTTTACTTTCCAAGAGAGGAAAGGGCCAAGCATTGCTAGTCACTCCAGGGCAGGAAAGAAAGGGTGGCTTCTGCTTTCCAGCAGTGCCTGTTGCTAAGGGACAAGGTATGCAGAGGCCTTGGGCTGTGCTGAATTTCAGTGGATATGAAGGGCTGTCTTTAAAATTTAATTAGTGTGCTTTCCCGGAGAGTATTTGGCAGATGTCCTAGGGAAGTGTGTTAGTATTTTTCCTAAGCCTATAAAATATGACTAGAGAGAAAGTTATGAACTTTCAGAAGAGGGTTGTTTGAAGAGGCAGAGGGAAGGAAACTTTCTATTAACTAGAAACTCCTTGGTACAAATTATCCCTGAGGTGTGACAACAGCAGGGAGGAGGGGTAGCAAGAATTTATCCTTGAAAGTAGCTTATGTTGCCGAAACTGGTTTGGCTCAGTGGATAGAGCGTAGGCCTGCGGACTGAAAGGTCCCAGGTTCGATTCCAGTTAAGGGCATGTACCTTGGTTGCGGACACATACCCAGTAGGGAGTGTGCAGGAGGCAGCTGATCCATGTCTCTCTCATCAATGTTTCTGGCTCTCTATCCCTCTCCATTCCTCTCTGTAAAAAAGCAATAAAATATATTTAAAAAAAAAAAAAGACTAGAGGCCCGGTGCATGAAATTAATGGACAGGGATGTGTGTCCCTCAGCCCAGCCTGCACACTCTCCAATCTGGGGCCCCTTGAGGGATGTCCGACCGCCCATTTTGGCCCAACAGGGATTGGGCCAAAATGGGCGGTCGGACATCCCTTTCACAATCCAGGACTGCTGGCTCCCAACTGCTCACCTGCCTGCCTTCCTGATTGCCTCTAACCACTTCTGCCTGCCAGTCTGATCACCCCCGAACCACTCCCCTGCCAGCCTGATTAATGCCTAACTGCTCCCCTTCCAACCTGATTGCCCCTAACTGCCTTCCCCTGAAGGCCTGGGTCTCCCCTAACTGCCCTTCCCTGTAGGCCCGGTTGCCCCCAACTTCCCTCCTCTGCCAGCCTGGTCACCCTAACTGCCCTCCCCTACAGGCTTGATCGCCCCCAACTGCCCCTCCCTTGCAGGCCTGGTCCCTCCTAACTGCCCTCCCCTACTGGCCATCTTGTGGTGGCTATCTTGTGTCCACATGGGGCAGCCATCTTTGACCACATGGGGGCAGCCATCTTGTGTGATGGAGTGATGGTCAATTTGCATATTAGTCTTTTATCAGATAGAATTGGCATCATTTATCCCAAGCAATGGCTCAACTGGGATGTAAGAGGCAGAATCTTTGTGCGTCAGAGAAGAAACATGACTTTAGGGATGACAGGATAGACCCAGAGTGTTCTTGCCTTGATGAAGAGGTAATATGCATTTTTATGTCTCGTCTTTATTATGTTCATAAGTAGGAACCCTTTTTTTTTTTCAACAACGTCTTATTCCCATTGCCTACTCCTCACCCAATTCTACTTCTTCATGTTTAATGTCAACACTTCACCAACAACTCAGTTTTAGTAGTGATCATTCTACTCGGATTCCCAGACCATGGATAACCTTAGCCTCTCTAAACTTTGCTCCTCTACCTCTTTCACGCATCTCTCTTTCCTGCAGTTCAACCTTGGTCCATGCCTGCAGAGCCTTAGGGTGTACACGTATTGTAATATTGACGCTGAACATCATGTGCTCTAATACGTTTGATTCTTATAGGTTTGAGCACATTCAAATTATACTACACAGACTCATGTCAACAGCATGAAAGGTCCTAAGGGAAGCCACTTGTGGAGGAACAATGATTTGAGCCTTCCTCTCTTCTTTGTTTCCCATCCTATGCTTCTGTCCCTCTCTTGTTGAGATATTCACCATTGACTGATATTTGGGGCCAAGTAATGTATACCAGCCATTTCCTCAGAGTCTAAGTCACTTGAATTGAAAATAATTCTATGGAATCATGCCTAGTCAGGTCAGATAAACATTTGTGGTGAATATATTCTGTTTTCATAAGGTCAACGTGTACCTCACCAGCATTTCCTTTTGTTCAGGTTGCTGCTGTGGAGCAGAGAATGTGGAGGCACCGACTGAACAGAACATTTCTGTAAGAGTGTCCGAGGCAAGGAATCCCAAGTTAGTGGTTTAAAAATAGCAGTGCTTTCCAGTATCATAAGGGAGTTCACACTGGAGAAAGCCATTATGAGTGCAATTCATGTGAGGTATCTCTCAGGCAAATTTCTAAATTCGCTCTTCACCTATGAGTCCAAATGTGAGAAATTTCTTAGATGTGTAGGAAATGTAGTTTCTTAGTTAGGACTTAACAATAGCACAAGAAAATTTGTGAATCCTCAGTTTTCTGAATTGTATCTCACCTATATTATGTAAAGTTCCCATAAGTGTTTTTGCTGTTGTATGTGTTTGCTTTTATGTTGGAACACTATGTAATTATGTTGACTTTTTAACATACAGAGATGTCTTGCCAGATCTATGTCACTGCATATTTCTGTTGTTGAAGGTATTTCACCTGAACCACCTATAAGGCCCCTACAGATGGCATCAATCACCATCCTCATGTGTCCACAGAAGCTAACTCTGTTGTCTGATTTGTTGAAGAAAATTAGTAATACCTGAGCCCTTAGTTCGTCCTTGTTTCCCTGTCATGCGTTGCCACAGAGGACTGATTACTGTTGGCCCCAGTCAACATAATGTTGCAGAGGGACTGCCATTCTCAAGGTCAGTCTTTCCCAAGATGCCAGTGATGAATTTATTGAGCGCCTAAGTCATCAATGGAAGAATTGCCAGTTTCATGTCTCTTTGGTTTGTAAAATAATGAAGGCTTTTTCCTAAGACTTCATTCATCTTGGATGTTCTATTTACTCTATAGGTTACTTTATAAGAAGATCTGGGCTCTCCAAGCATGATGAGGTGAAAAACTTTTATGAGGTCTCAAACATTTTTGCCCTTGGGGGAACAGTATGGTGCAGAAATTAGCTCATCAGTTTTTGGCAAATTTACATTGCTGCCCATATTTTCCTAGGAAACGCTGTGGGTGTGAATGAGGCTGCTGGCCGAGGTTGCACTCTTATACTGATGTTTCTCTCCCACTCTCTAATTATCTCTCTAAAAATCAGTAAACTGTTATTGAAAAATGAATATTAAATATAAATTGATTGTACATTTTTGCATTATTGCAGCGGTGTGTGAGTTTCACATTCTCCACATCCTAGAGAATATTGAGTTCAGCTAATTATTCTTTATTTAATCTTTTCTTGGGTACCTCAAAACTTTGTCGTGCTACCTCACTGTTGTTTGATTGTATTTTTTCTAGGAATTTAAGGTGAACCTTATCTCAGATGTGCATTTGCTGTATCAGTATCTTTGTTAAAACATCTGATCATATTTTCTGCCTAATGTGCTGTGAGTGTTGGTACTTTTCTTTAAGAAAAAGATATTGAAACAACAAAGATGGATGTTGGAATTTCTCTCATTTTGTGCCTTTTTTGCTTTATGAAGTAAATGTTTTTTGTATTAGGAAAATATGTTTATATATTTTACATTTTTTAATTTATTTTTATTGATTTCAGAGAGGAAGGGAGAGACAAAGAGAAATAGAAATATCAATGCTGACAATCACTGATTGGCTGCCTTCCACACACACACACTACTGGGGACCAAGCCTGAAACCTGGGCATGTGCCTGACCAGGGACCTAATCATGACTTTTGGGTTCATAGGTAGATGCTCAACCACTGAGCCACACCAGCCAGGGTATGCATTTTCTCTTTAATTGTCGCAACCACCTGGGATGTTGAAACTAATATCAAATTGCTGGGAAGATCCACGATTAGAGCAATGAAGTAGGTTCTCTAAGTTTACTCATCAAACAAGTGTCAGATATTCCCTATGCTAAGTTCATAGGTGAGTCCAGAGAGATCCTGTGGTGTGGAGCAGGAAGGTAGCAGAGCTGGGGCAGTGAGCCTGGGGTCTGAAACGGGAAGGAGGTATTCATTACACAGTGGTGTGCACATTTGGGAGATGTGTGAACTAATGGTCCCGGAGACCTGGTGTCGGCACTTTTAAAATATATATTTTATTGATTTCGGAGGACGAGAGAAGCAAAGAGATAGAAACGTCAATAAAGAGAGAATCAATCATCGGCTGTCTCCTGCATGCCCCCTACAGGGGATTGAGTAAATGCAAAGCCAAGTCCTATGTGCTTGATTAGACTGGAAACCTGGATCTTTCAGTCCGCAGGATAACACCCTATCCATTGAGCCAAACCTGATGGTGTTTCTCTGTTGTCTCCCTTCCCAGCCCATCTGTTGCGCTGAGTGCAATAACAGTGACTAATGGGACTGCACTGGCATTAGGGCCTGGTGTCCACACTAAACTGAGGAGCCCTGGAGGAGGTTGAGGGTGGGGAAGGTGTGTAAAGAGAAGGATGGCAAGTGCTGAGAAGGACAGCTCTGTTTTAAATTGTCTCCATTCTGACAGGTTGACGTGACCTTTGAGGACATTGCCCTGCACTTCTCCAGGGAGGAATGGAGCCTCCTTGATGAGGGTCAGAGACAGCTGTGCCTGAATGTGATGCTGGAGAACTTTGAACTTGTATCCTCGCTGGGTAAGACCCTCACTCTGGTTGGTTCCTAGGACTTGGCTTTGCATTTACCCATGCCCCGTCACCTCTAGGGGGTGCTCTGTCCTCACCTGGGGACTGTACACATTGCATGATTTTTCCAGTTTTCTGGGAAGTTGCTGTGGCTGGCAGGGTTGGTTTGATTGTTCCGCTCTGTTCTGCCCCTTTAGTCACAACACCTGCTGTACTGAACTCGTAGGGAGGGGTTTGTGGTTGGTTGTGTGGCAGGGAGCCTAATGGGTTCCACTGGGGTAGTGACCAAAAGCATATGCTTTATTGCTGTTTGTGATTTGTATGTATTTGCTTTGAAAATAGTCTCTACATCCTTATCCTATTTTTAACCTTTTTTTTTTTTTTTGCTAATGAGTCTTTTGAATACTTTTTCTAGTTCATAATAAGGTATTTTTTTGGATTTGCTTAATTGTGCTTCCTAAATATTGCATTTTTGTTTTATTTACAAATTCCATGTTTTTGGCAACTGTGCATTCAATAAGATTAGTGTGGCTATTTTTCCAGCAGGCTCAGATGCTGCTTACCAGTGTTTTCTGGTAAAGTGTTTTTAAGTGTTTTTTTTTTTTTAGAGCTTTCCTGTTGCTTTCAGAGAACAGAAGAAAATGCTCAAGTCTCAGGTGACTGTGTGTGTGTGTGTGTGTGTGTGTGTGTGTGTTTAATCCTCTAAGGATTTTTTTCCTGTTTTTTTTTTTTTTTTTTTTTTTTACTTTTCCTGCCTTCCCTCAGAGGTTCAGCCTGTAATTCATGTCTTTAATGCCCTCAACATGTTCTCTATTGTTTGCAATAGCTGAATAATTAGAGCCAGCGGCATCAGACGGAATCCAACTTGACTCTAGCCTCACTGCAGCCCAAGCCAAGCTGACACTGCTGATGGCATCAGAAGCAGATGCTCTGAAGTATTAGTGTCTGTTTTGTGACATTAACTTTTCTTAGTGGATTCAATGGAGGCAACATAGTTCTTGTTAGAAAGGAGCAACGTTCCCCGGAGACATAAGGCCTGAAGGCGAATGGCCTGAATGACGAAAAAAAATGCCTGTTATTCTGAAAGTCCAGGTCCTGAAGAAAGATATGCAAAACCAGCAGCTAAAGGAAGACACGCAGGTACCCCAGAAACAAACTTGCCCCAGACATCACCTCCGCTGAAGGTGCTGGAGGACCCTTAGTATGCTTGGTGTATACTCAGCTATATTCCTCAAATCCAGTCCTGGATTGAGCTGTGGAAATACAGGATCCCGGCATTGGCGCGTAGGAACTACATTACCCAGAAGGCCGGGCGTGGAATGACAACAGTCTCAGCCAATGGAGGCTCAGAAAAGACGTTTCCGCTTGGCCACTTCTGTAGGGCGGGACCGGCAGGCCTCCTGGCGGGTTTTGTCTTCTCTCCGTTTCATTCCCAGGCGGTCCGGACAGTTCCTGGTCACAGAGTCCCGTGGGGAAGGCTGGAGAGTGGTGTTCCCCGCCTCACAGCCCATGGTGGGAGCCTGCAGGGGTGCACACAGCTCACATGCTGGATTGAAGCTCAGAGTCGCCACCGGGACCGGACCAGGGACCGCCATTCCCGCGGCGGCCTCATCTCCCGCCGCTCCCGCCCCGCTCAGCCCACAGAGTGCAATGGCGGCGCCCGTGCTGAGTCTTGGGGCTGAGGTGAGTTTGTGTCCCCCGGGCCCTCACCGCCTCCTCACACGGAACACCACAGCCCGGGTGCGGGCGCCTGTCACGTCCTGCAGCTCAGTCCGCGTGGAGGACCGTGAGGAAGGCGGAGGGGAGAGAGGAGCGTTGTGGCTTCTGAGGCACAGCCAGTGCAGGGCGGAGAGGACAGACAGGGGTGACTTGCATCTGAGGTTCCCCTGCGGACGTGGGCGGTGAGGTGGAAGCAAAAATCAGAGACCGGCAGGGAGGATTTCAGAGCCGCATGCCCTGCTCTCCCCAGGCTGTGGGGTCCACCAGGAATCGGGGGTTGGGCCAGATCCTTCTGAAACCTCTCAAGCACTCTCTGGGTGCCATATGCCAAGTTCATGGGTGGGTCCTGAGAGGCCCTGTGCTGTGGAGCAGGAAGGTGGCAGAGTTGGGGGAGGGAACCTGGGGACTGAAGATGGGAAGGAGGTAGACATTTCCCAGTGGTGTGCACACCTGGAGGAAGTGTGAGCTGATGGTCCCCGGGACCTGGTGCTGGGACTAAAGGGTGAAGCATAAGCTCAGGTTTGGTTGTGTCTTGGTGGCATGATCTGGGAGACGGCGGTGGTATTGCTGGGCTGGAAGGCTGGGGCCCTGCAGGCATTATCCTGAGCTTCAATGATGTCTCTCTGCTGTCCCCCTTCCCAGCCCATCTGTTGTGCTGAGGGCAGTCACAGTGAGTAATGGGACTGTGAGGAGAGAACAGCCACCATTGGCAGTAGGGCCTGGTGTCCACACTAAACTGGGGTGCCCTGGAGGAGGCTGAGGGTGAGGAAGATGTGTAAGGAGTAGGAGTGGGGGTTCTCAGAGAGACAGCTCTGGTTTCAATTGTCTCCATTCTGACAGGTTGGCGTGACCTTTGAGGACATTGCCCTGTACTTCTCCAGGGAGGAATGGAGCCTCCTTGATGAGGGTCAGAGACAGCTGTACCTGCATGTGATGCTGGAGAACTTTGAACTAATATCTTCCCTGGGTAAGACCCTCACTCTGGCTGGTTTCTGGGACTTGGCTTTGCATTTCCTATACCCCTTCACCTCTAGGGGGTGCTCTGTCCTCACCTGGGGACTGTACACATTGCTTGATTTTTCCAGTTTTCTGGGTACTTGCTGTGGTTGGCAGGGTGGGTTTGTTTGCACCGCTCTGTTCTATCCCTTTAGTCACAACACCTGCTGTAGTGAACTCTTAGGGAAGGTTTTATGGTTTGTAGTGTGTCAGAGGGCCTAATGGATTCCACCTTGACTAGTGAGTTAAAGCATTTTTTTAATATTCCTATTGGTCATTTGTACGTGTTTTTTGTGTGTTTTTTTAAATAGTCTCTACATCCCTAGTCCTAATTTTAACAATATTTTTTGGCTAGTGAGTCTTTTGAATGCCTTTTCCAGTTTATATATTAAGGTACATGGCTTTTTGCATTTGCCTAGTTGTTCTTCCCAAATATTACATTCTTGTTTTATTTACAAATTCCATGTTTTGCGCAACCCTGCATTCAGGAAGTCTAGTGTGGCTATTTTTCAGGCAGGCTCAGATGTTGGTTACCTGTGTTTATTAGTAAAGTATTTTTAAGGAATTTATTTAGAGTTTTTTTCAATAAAACCATACTGTTCTTCATAGCCTTCATTATAGTGTTAACGTGACATATCTGGATATTAGCTTGCTTATTTATTTATTTATTTATTTTTTATTTATTTATTTATTTTTAATCTTCACCCGAGTATGTTTTGCTATTGAGTTTTAGAGAGAGTGGGTAAGTGGAAAAGACAGAGAGAAATATAGATGTGGAGAACAACAGGTCATTCTTCAGGACTGTGTTTAATTTGAACATACTTGTGAATTTTCCAGCTTTGTTGAAACTAAAACTTATTTCTAGTTTCATATATTGTGACTCGATAAGGTACTTGATGTGATTCCTTCTCAAGGTTTGAGACTATTTTCTGACCTAACACATGATCTACTTAGGGAATGTTTCATGTGCGCTTGACAAGAATACATCTCCTGCTGCACTTGGTTGGAATGTTCTGTATATATTTCTTAGTTCTGTTTTCTCTAGAGTCTAGTCAGACTTCAGTTACTCTTACTGCTTTTGTATGGGATGTCTACCTGTTATTGAAGGGGCATTGTTCTGTTGTATTGCAAATCAGTGAGCTAGACAAGACGCCTTCATGAGCCAATTAATTAGGAGTCATCTTTATTGCTCGTAGGTTCAGAGCAGATCACCTCTGTCAAATTCTGAATACCCAAAAGAGGAAGCATTCTCTTTTTGTATCTTTTCGAGTCCTTGTGTAAGTTATTTTTACAGACAGTTTATAACCTTGAGTATATATCATATCTAACAAACACCTGTCATGTCTATACAGATAACTTGTAGCCTTGAGTACATATCATATCTATACAGACACCTGGCCTTAGTATCAGCATATCAGCCTAGTTTGCAAGGTCAGACAGTTTATCTTCTCTATTATTCAAGCTAAAAAACAAAGTTATATTTTATAGAATAAGAGACTGTCTAAGAATAACAGAGTAGTTCAAACAGCATTTTTAAACAGCAGTTTTCCAAAGGTGGGACTACCATGCTTCAGTTCAGTTTGCATACTAATATTGGGTATGTTTATTTTCTGCCTTCAGATGTGCTATTAGGTGTGTATTATACTTAGTTGCTATGTTGTTGAGTGGATAATAACTTAAATTGTTATCCTGTTGATGAATTGACTGATTTATTATTTTATGATGACTTTTGTTTCTTGTAACAGTTTTTGAGGAGATTTCTTTCCTCTGGTACAGTTTTCACGACTCCTGCCCAGTTTTGGTTTCATTTGCATGGAATATTTTTGGCAAGTTTTTTTCCCTTGCCTGTTTGAGTTCAAAAAGGTATAGTGTCTCTTGTAGGCAGCCTATATTGCAAGAATGTCAAACTCAAAGGCTAACATGGGCCAAATAAACAAGGTTTAAGTTTATGTGGGCCACAAAAAAACAAAAGCTACAATTTTCATAGAAACGAAGGTCTATTTCAATATTGACACGCTGAATCCAAAGGGCTGAAATAAATGAGTAATCATTAACAAAATAATAGCCGAAACCGGTTTGGCTCAGTGGATAGAGCGTCGGTCTGCGGACTGAAGGGTCCCAGGTTCGATTCCGGTCAAGGGCATGTACATTGGTTACAGGCACATCCCCGGTGGGGGGTGTGCAGGAGGCAGCTGGTCGATGTTTCTGGCTCTCTATCCCTCTCCCTTCCTCTCTGTAAAAAATCAATAAAGTATATTTTAAAAAAATAATAATAATAGAATATTTTAATAAAAATTGATATTTTTTCTTGAACATTAACTTACCAGGCTGAGTAACTGCACAAATTAATAAGTGTAACACAAATAAACCTATTTTTCTTGTTCTCCGAAAGAGAAATATTTCCTGTTGCACACACCAAACAAGTCAGTACAAGACTAATGATGTGGCAATCGGCTGCTAAAATATTTGCTGCTAGTATTAGTGTAGAGAAATGGTACACCTGCGTGTAAGATGTGTAAGGGAAATGAATGTGTTATATTGTAAATCAGTGAGCTTTACAGAAGACACCTTAGTGAGCCAATTAATTTGGAGTCTTTTATTACGCTAGCAGGCCCAGACTGCTTCCGAAGACTGAGCAAAGCAAGATGTAGGAAGTTCTCCCTTTAAAACCCTTCCCCCCAGTCCCTTTGTCTCCCAAATATGGAGTTTCCGGATCTTTGCAAGTTTTCAAAGAGTCCCATGTATGCTTATTAGATATGTTGCAGGAAGCCTGTAACCTTGAGTACGACACAGTTCTATTCAGATAACTAAAACACCTGGCATGAGAGTATGGGAATATCAGTCCCTAGCCTACAAGGTCAGACAGCTAAGTTTATCTAATTCCCTATTATTCAAGTAAGCTAAAAAGCATATGTTTACAGAAACTAATAAGCAGAGTTAATTCACAGAATAAGGGCCCATCTAAGAATAGCAGAGTTGACTCATAGAACAAGGGACCATCTAAAATAGCAGAGAATTTCGCCCTAACTGGTTTGGCTCAGTGGATCGAGCGTTGGCCTGCGGACTGAAAGGTCCTAGGTTCCATTCCGGTCAAGGGCATGTACCGTGGTTGCAGGCACATCCCCAGTGAGAGGTGTGCAGGAGGCAGCTGATCAATGTTTCTCTCTCATTAATGTTTCTAATTCTCTATCCCTCTCCCTTCCTCTCCGTAAAAAAATCAATAAAATATATATTTTTAAAATAAAAAAAAAATAAAAATAAAACAAAATAGAGAATTTCAAACAGCAGTTTTACAAAATAGGGATTACTATGTTTAAAATGCAACACGATTATAGTAATCAGTCATTACCAAACATTGTAGTTTGTTATTAATAATTATGTAAAAATTAAGTTATGAAATTTTTTATTAAAACGTTTCTTACATACCATTATATTGGCTGGGCCAAAAAAAATTCATTATGGGCAGCATATGGCCCATGGGCCAAAAGTTTGACATGCTATATTGTGACTGCTTTTTGGTTTTTTTATGTCTTCAGTGACTCTATATATTTTTAATGAAGAACTTGTTTTTTGTTTTTTGTGTGTTTTTTTAAAATATATTTTATTGATTTTTTACAGAGAGGAAGAGAGAGGGATAGAGAGTTAGAAACATCGATGAGAGAGAAACATCCATCAGCTGCCTCTTGCACACTCCCTACTGGGGATATGCCCGCAACCAAGGTATATGCCCTTGACTGGAATCGAACCTGGGACCCTTGAGTCCGCAGGCCGACGCTCTATCCACTGAGCCAAACCGGTTTCAGCAAGAATTTGTTTAAGGAGGAACTATTGCCACTTCTTCACTGGTTTCTGGCTCTTTTGTAGTTCCTTTGTCTTCCTATCTTATGGTCGTCCTTTGTGATTTGATGACTTTGTATAATGATTTGACCCCTTTCTCTTTTGTATATATATTACGTAGTGTTTGTTTGTGATTTCCAAGAGACTTTCATAAAGCAAGTTATACCCTTTGCAGTCTATTTTATCTTGATAACACCTTCAATTGCATATAAAACTTCTGCCCTTGGACTCTTCACCACACACTCTTTTATAGCATTTTGATGTGACAATTCAAATCTTTTCATGTTGTATATGTATTGAGGTACACAATGTCAACTTTGTTATTTTTACCAGTTTAAGCTTTTTTTTTCAATATTATCACTTTATTCAGGAGATAATCAAATACAATACAGGGCCAACACTGAAAAATAGCTGTACATAAATTTATATAAATCGGCTACATTGTCCAGAAGAGATTCAGTCGTTGTAAACAAGGAGGGTGCCTAAATGACTACAGTGTTTCGAGCAAGTGTCCCCACACTCCCTTGAGTGAAGATGGTCCCAGGTGGAGGTGGTCCTTTTAGCAGGAAGAGGAAGCAGTGCCAATGCACACAGAGAGGAAGGGAGAGGGATAGAGAGTAAGAAACATCGATCAGCTGCCTCCTGCACACCCCCCACTGGGGATGTGCCCACAACCAAGGTACATGCCCTTGACCGGAATCGAACCTGGGACCCTTCAGTCCGCAGGCCGACGCTCTTTCCACTGAGCCAAACCGGTTTGGGCTCCATGTCCTGTTTTTGTAGCCGAATGGCCCCCTCCAAACGGTCCCTAATGAGACGATGAACTTCTACTTTCTCAGCAGTGTCAGTGTCAGACAAAATCTTTAGCTCTTCCATCCTCAGCTTAAGGATCACGGCACTACACTTGATCTCCAGGTACTGGGCATTGATGCGGTCTCGCTCAGACTGAGTCTTCAGCAATCTGTGCAGTAAGGCGTGGCAGCGGAGAAGCACCTGGGAGTAGGTATCTCTCTTCTCCAGTAGCACCACCTGCTCCTTCTGCTGGCTCTTGGCATCCTGGCACTGCTGCTTCTCACTCACCAGGATCTCTGCCAGTTTCCATACCTTTGCTGCCTTCAGGGTTTCATGATCTGAATTGGAATTAGGATCATGGTAGCAAAGCAGAGTGAAACATTTCTTCTTGAGTTGCTCCTCCACTTCCAGTGGGAGTCGAGCTCTCTTTATTATCACTGCCCATTCCTCACCCAGTTCTACTTCTCCTTACTTATTGTTGGTACTTTGAAAACTACTCAGTTCTAACAGTAATCGTTTCTAATTGGATTCCCAGCCCACAGATAACCTTAACTTCTCTAGACTTTGCAACTCTACCTCTTACATAGGTCTCTCTTTACTGCACTCCAACATTGGTCCATGCCTGCAGAGCCTTAGAGTGCACATGTGTTATTACACTGATGTTGAACATTATGTGCTCTAATACAATTGATTTTTATGGGTTTGAGCACATTCAAATTATTCTACACAGACTCACGTCACCAGCATGAAAGGCCCTAAAGGAAGCCATTTGTGGAGGAACAAGGAGCAGACCCTTCCTCTCTTCTTTGTGTCCCATCCTGTGCTCTGTCCCTCCCTTGCTGAGATTTTCACCATTGATTGACCTTTGGGGCCAAATCCTATATAATAAAAGCGTAATACGCTGTCTGGTCGACTGGTCAGCTGTTCAACCAATCAGAGCATAATATGCTAATGATATGCTAAGGCTGCTCAACCCCTCGCTATGATATGCACTGACCACCCCGGGCATTCATTCGACCAGTCGACCAGTTGCTATGACGTGCACTGATCACCAGGAGGCAGATGCTCTGACTGGTAAGTTAGCTTGCTGCTGGTGTCCAGCCAATCAGGACTGAGTGAGATGGGCCGGACACGCCCTGGAGCCATTTCACGGTTCATCCCCAGCTGGCCAACCTCCTACATCTCTCCCCGGCCCCAATCATGCACCCGTACCCCCTGACCTGCGCCCTCTCGCAATGCAGGAACCCTTGGGGAATGTCGTAGAGCCGGTTTTGACCCAATCCTGCAGGCCAGGCCAAGGGACCCACTGGTACACAAATTCGTGCACTGGGCCTCTAGTACTGTATAAAACACATTTCCTCAGAGTCAACATCACTTGTCTTGAAAATCATTCTTTGGAATCATATCTAGTCATGACAGATAAACATTTGTGATGAAGATATTCTGTTTTCATAAGGTCAACATGTACCTTTCTTTTTGTTCAGGTTGCTGCTGTGGAGCAGAGAATGTGGAGGTACCGACTGAACAGAATGTTTCTGTAAGAGTGTCACAGGCAAGGAATCCCAAGTTAGCCTTGTCTTCCCAGAAGAGTCACAGTGAGAGTTGTGGACTAGTTCTGGGAAACATTTTCCAATTAACTGAGCTGCAGGGAACACAACATGGACAGATACTCTTGGGGAGTGGGGCATGTGCAAAACATTCCCTTTTCAGAGAAAAATTTCACCAGCAGCATGTGAGAGAGAAGACTTTCATTAGAGATGTAGACAGGATCTCACTTACAAATGGCTGCAATTTCAACGTGTCCCAGAATCATTTTACCTGGGGGAAGCTTGGGCAGGGCATCCTTACTGGGTCAGGACATGTCCACCAAGAGACTGTGCAGACTAGGGAAAGGCCAGATGGTATTTTGAAGTGTGGGGTGACATTTCAAAGGAGAAAAGATTATTACATCAGAAAAGAATGTGAAGAAGACATTGGCTGCAACCACACGTTTATTCAGGACAAGGGTGTCCATGCTGGAAGTGGGTGTTTTGTTTGCTGTGAATATGGAAAATATTTTACCAAGTGTTCTAGCTTTCATTATCAGAGACTTCACACAGGAGAAAGGTCTTATGAGTGCAGTAAATTTGTGAAATCTTTTATTAGTAGCAATCGTTATCATCAGACAGTTCACACTGGAGAAAAGCCTTATAAATGCACTGAATGTGGGAAATCTTTTACCACTAGCAGTAACCTTCGTTGTCATCAGAGGGTTCACAATGGAGAAAAGCCTTATCAATGCAGTGAGTGTGGGAAAGCTTTTACCACAATGCAAAGCCTTTGTCATCATCAAAGACTTCACACTGGAGAACGGCCTTATGAGTGCAGTGAATGTGGAAGATCTTTTATCACTAGCAGTAACCTTCATTGTCATCAGAGAGTTCACACAGGAGAAAAGCCTTATAAATGCAGTGAATGTGGGAAAGCTTTTACTAGAATGCAAAACCTTTGTCGTCATCAGAGACTTCACACTGGAGAAAGGCCTTATGAGTGCAGTGAGTGTGGAAAATCTTTTACCACTAGCACTGCCTTTTGTTGTCATCAGAGAATTCATACTGGAGAAAGCCGTTATCAGTGCAGTGAATGTGGGAAATCTTTTACCACTAGCAGTAACCTTCGTTGTCATCAGCGAGTTCACACTGGAGAAAAGCCTTATAAATGCAGTGAATGTGGGAAAGCTTTTACCAATAGCACTGATTTTTGCCGTCATCAGAGGTTTCATACTGGAGAAAGACCTTATAAGTGCAATGAATGTGGGAAATCTTTTACTGATAGCAGTAACCTTCATTGTCATCAGAGGGTTCACACTGGAGAAAAGCCTTATAAATGCAGTGAATGTGAGAAAGCTTTTACTAGTAGCACTAAACTTTGTCGTCACCAGAGAGTGCACACTGGAGAAAGGCCTTATCATTGCAGTGAATGTGGGAAATCTTTTATCACAAGTACTGACCTTCGTTGTCATCAGAGAGTTCACACTGGAGAAAGGCCTTATCAGTGCACTGAATGTGGGAAATCTTTTACCAGTAGCAGTACACTCCGTAATCATCAACGTTCTCACACCGGAGAAAGGCCTTATCATTGTAGGGAATGTGGGAAATCTTTTATCACTAGCACTCAACTTCGTTGTCACCAGAGAGTTCACACTGGAGAAAGGCCTTATCAGTGCAGTGAATGTGGGAAATCTTTAATTACTAGCACTCACCCTAATTGTAATCAGAGAATTCACACTGGAGAAAGGCCTTATAAATGCAGTGAATGTGGGAAGTCTTTCACCAGGTCAGATAGTCTCCATGATCACCAGAGAGTTCACACTGGAGAAAGGCCTTATGAATGCAGTGAATGTAGGAAATCTTTTACCCGTAGAAATGGCCTCCGTGAACATCAGAGAGTTCACACTGGAGAAAAGCCTTATAAGTGCAGGGAATGTGGTAAATCTTTTTCCAGTAGGGGCGGCCTTCGTAATCATCAGAGAGTTCACTCTGGATAAAGGCCTTATGTGTGCAGTTAATGTGAGGAATCTTTCAGCCAGTGGTCTATATTTGCTTTGCACATATGAATTCACATGTGAAAAATTTCTTACATGTGTAGAAAATATACTTTTTTAGTTAGGTCTTAATATGGAAAAATTTGTGAAATCTCATTAATCTGAATTGAATCACATTTAAATACAAACATTGAAAGTTCCCATAAGTGTTATTTTTGTTTTTTATTATTATTATTATTCTGGAAGTGTATGTATCTATTTTGCACTTTTAAAAAAATATTTTTATTGATTTCAGAGAGAAAGGGAGAGGCAAAGATAGAAACATCAATGATGAGAGAGAATCATTTATTGGCTGCCTCTTAAACTTATCCTACATGGTATCATGCCCACAACCTGGGCATTTGCGCTTGATTGGAATCCAACCCAGGACCCTTCCATCTGAAAGCCATAGTTCTATCCACTGAGTAAAACCAGCTAGGGCTATTTCATCTTAGATACCAAGATGTCTTGACAGATCTGTCACTGCAACTGTTGCTGAAGGTATTTCATCTCTACCACCCATAAGTTCCCCACAGTTGGCATCGATCACCATGCTCATGTGCACTGGGAAGCTAACTCTGTTGTCTGATTTGTTGGAGAAAATTAGGAATACCTGAGCCCTTAGGGGGTATTCATTCTTTTCACTCTCATGAGTTGGCATGTAGCCCTGACGTAGTGTTGGCCCAGAAATAAAATATTGCAGAAAGACTGCCAG
Organism: Eptesicus fuscus; assembly: GCF_027574615.1. Classification (NCBI taxonomy): domain Eukaryota; kingdom Metazoa; phylum Chordata; class Mammalia; order Chiroptera; family Vespertilionidae; genus Eptesicus; species Eptesicus fuscus. Next base: position 45,461,428 of record NC_072493.1, read on the forward strand.
TTATAGGAACATGCTTTCCCTAGAATGCCAGTGATGCATCTTTGAATGTGTAAGTCATCAATGCAAGAAATGCCAGTGTCGTGTCTAAGTCTTTAATCTTGGGTGTTCTGTTTACTGTGTGCGGCAGTTTTTTAAGGAGATCTTGGCTCTCCCAAGTACTATGAGGTGCAAAAACGTTTATAGGTCTCAAACATTCTTTGCCTTTGAGGGAACTGTTTGGTGCAGAAATTAGCTCAGCAGTTTTTGTCCAATTTACATTGCTGCCTGTATTTTCCTGGGAAACACTGTGGACTCTGTAGTCCTCATGTGAAGATGGATGCTTTGAGACACAGATCACTGCAATGAGTGTGTGGCTGTGACAACCTCAAGTATGCCTGGGAGCAGCGTGAATTTTTTTCTTGTTTCCAAGGAATGCCAATACATTTGAAGGGAATCTCTTGCCTGGGTCTTGCAGAGGGCCATGTGCCCTGATGACTACAATTCCATGGGTGATGGTCTCTGGTTTGAGGACCATCACAGTTAGGGAAATCATTTCACTGCAGAACCACTGGCATAATTGGTATTGGAGGGGACTGCAGCTCATTAGATGGAATGTTCCTCATCTAAACATGCAGCTAGGTTTTTTTGTGGTTTTTTGTTGTTGTTTTGTAAAAGGCTACACATCAGTGTGTACACAGATCTGTGGACCTCCCGGCATGTTTATCTTCTATGGACACAATCATTGTCATTGGATATAATCAGGAGGTTTTGTGGTTTTCTGTAGCCTCCCTGATGTTCATATCAGAGCCATTGGTGCTCTGGCAGAAAAAAGAAAGACAAAGATAAAGTTATTCATAATTCAGGGATGTGGCTTTTAAAATAATATTTTATTGATTTTTTTTTACAGAGAAGAAGGGAGAGGGATAGAGTCAGAAACATCAATCAGCTGCCTCCACTGGGGAAGTGCCTGCAACCAAGGCACATGCCCTTGACCGGAATCGAACCTGGGACCCTTCAGTCCATAGGCTGACACTCTATCCACTGAGCCAAACCAGTCAGGGCAGGATGTGGCTTTTTGACCCAGGCAACATTCTTGTGGGTTTCAGTGAAAGTTCTTCATTTTTTGTTATATTTTCTGTCACTGAGGGATACTCTCGCCCAGAAGGCATAAGAATGTGGATTGAATATAGTGTTGCCAAACTCATTTTTCACAATAATGAACATACAAATTTTTAAAATCTTGAACCATTTTTAAAAAGCTATTATGAGTAAACTACATGTGTTTAGAATAGTGTTTCATAAATCTTGACATGTGCATGAAACTGAAACTATCATTATATTCATAATACTGACCATATCTGTTGCTGTGAACTAGCCTTATGGCCTTTTTTAATTTGTCCCTCTTCTTCACAGCTTTCCAAGTAACTATTGCTTTATGTTCCATTTTAATAGATACTTTCTTTTTCTAAGTATTTTTCTGCTTTAATTTGTGTTTCATAGACACTAGAGAATTAAGATGTATTAGTAACTCAACTTTTTTTCTGAAAAATAATAAAAGATTAATATGCAAATAGACCAAACTGGAACAACCGAATAATGAGTTGCTATGACGTGTGCTAACCACCAGGGGTCGTATGTAGGATGGTAGAGCAAGTGAGTGGGGATGCCAAACCAAGACAAGGTGCTGGTCACTGTCATGGGGCAAGCCTCTGGTGGTTACTGAAAATTCTTAGCTCCCATGCCTAAGTCATCAATGCAAAAACTGTCAGTCTCAGGTCTCTTTGGTTTGTAAAATAATTAAGGCTTTTTTTTCTAAATCTTCGGTGTTCTATTTACTCTGTAGGTTAGTTTATAAGGAGATCTGGGCTCTCCAAGGATGATGAAGTGAAAAACTTTTTTCCCCTTTATTTTATTTTGTTATTTTCCATCACCATTTATTCCTCCCATGTCCTCTACACATCCACCTCCTCTACATCCAATCACCACACTGTGGTCTGTGCCCATGAATTCTCTTTTTTGCTCAATCCCTCAACCCCTCTCACCCAACCCCATCAGAGATGTCTGCCTGTTCTCTATGGGTCTGTTTCTATAGTGTGTTCTTTCTCTTAGCATAATGTTCAGATGCAGTTATTTGGGACGATACCTTAAGGAGACCCAGTCCAGACTCCACTTAAAATTTGTAAGCATGAGCTTGAGTGCCTTTGTCCACTGCTCCTCCCTGTTCAGGTGGGTTCTGATGGAGTAGAATTCACCGGATCCTGGGTCCTCCATCAGGCCCTGCTCCACGTGGATCATGTAGGGCAGGCGTCCTCAAACTACGGCCCGCGGGCCACATGCGGGTGTTTTTGCCATTTTGGTTTGTGTTATTTTAAAATATATTTTATTCATTTTTTACAGAGAGGAAGGGAGAGAGGTAGAGAGCTAGAAATATTGATGAGAGAGAAACATCGATTAGCCACCTCCTGCACCTCCCCCCCCCCCCCCCACAGGGGATGTGCAAGGTACATGCCCCTGACCAGATTCGAACCCGGGACCCTTGAGTCTGCAGGCCGACGCTCTATCCACTGAGCCAAACCGGTTTTGGCCCGTTTTGTTTTTTACTTCAAAATAAGATCTATGCAGTGTGCATAGGAATTTGTTCATAGTTGTGTGTTTTTTTAAACTATAGTCTGGCCCTCCAACGGTCTGAGGGACAGTGAACTGGCCCCCTGTTTAAAAAGTTTGAGGACCCCTGATGTAGGGCATGCAGAGAGCTGGCTCGCCCTTCTTGGCCTCCTCATTGAACTGCTGCATGCAGTCCAGGAAGGACACCACGGCCTGGTCAGACTTGTCCAAGAGAGCTTTTTCCCGGTGCAGAACAAGGGCAGCTCCCGGGTCCTCTGTCAGTGACTGCAGGTAGGAGTGGTCTCCGCGGGTGATGAGCTGCTACCTCTGAAACTGCAGACCACCCTGTTAGACAAGGCATGAGCAGCAAGCTGTGTGCCCCCAGCTGTGTTGATCTCCCTCCAGCTCACGAGGACAGTGGGGACACAACCCAACCTGAAGGTATTGGTGATGGCCAGGGGGCCATCAGAGCAGATCTCAAACACGGCCTTGAAGGCGTTGGTTTTTTCCAGCCAGGTGAGCTGGGTCTGCGTGTACAGCAGCTGGTCCTCCACACTCCACAGCTCATCCTTCAGTTCCAGCTGTTGCCACTGCAGTTCATAGGTCCCTGTGGTACTGCCTTCCCTGCTGCTCCAGCATTTCCGTCTCTGCTCGGCCTGCCTCCAGGGCCACAGCTACCCTGTCTTGGTTCTTCTCCAGCTCCTGAGCCAGCCTCACTTCCTCCAGCTCCGTGACCTTCAGCTCCTGTTCCATTGTCTCCCTCGCGTCCTCACCTAATCCATCCCTGGTCTCCAAACAGCATTTGTAGGTCTGTCAGACTGAGATCCTGAACTGACTGTCCAGCTGCTCTAAGAGACTAGTCAGTACAGTCCTCACACAGGGGGTGGTCTAGCTCTTCACTGGATAGGACGTCACAAAGGCCCGACATGGCCCTCTGGATGCTGCTGAGAGTCCTCCCAGGGCCGGCTTCCCGAGCAGGGTGAAGTTGCTGGGACCGTCCCCAGACATCTCGCCATCACCAGGGATGGTCCAGCCAGAGGCACTACCCTGCAGCTCTTCCAGGTCTGTCTCCACCCTGAGCTGATGGGAAGTTCAAAGCTGCAGGTCAAGGCCCGAGGTCTCCGTGGACCTGGTCAGCTTCAGGGGCCGGGGGCAGAAATGGCAGATGAAGCAGACGGAGGACATGGTGGAGGCCTTGACTTGCGCGGTTGACTCTAAGTTCCCAAAGTAGAAAACTTTTACGGGGCCTCAAACATTCTTTGCCCTTGAGAGAAAAGTATGGCACAGAAATTACCTTGGCAGTTTTTGCCTAATTTACATTGCTGCCTGTATTTTCCTAGGAGACACTGTGGTCTGTAGTCCTCATGTGCAGATGGGTGCTGTGAGGCACAGAGATCACTCCAAAGAGTGCGTTGTTGTGACAACCTCAAGTATGTCTTCTTGCAGCATGAATGTTTTTCTTATTTCCAGTGGATGCAGTGCATTTCAGAGAATCTCTTGCTCACGTTTTATAGAGGGTCTTGTGACCTAATGCCTTTAATTCCGTGGGTGATGGTCATTGGTTAGAAGCCCATGGCATTTAGGGGAAACCCTTTTCAATGCAGAAACACTGGCCTAATGGATTTTGGCCGAGACTGTAGCCCATTAGATGGAATGTTCCTCGGCTAAACGTGCATCCAGGAATGTTTCTGAGGAAAATCAACAGAAGTGGTGTGTACACAGACCTGAGGGTCCCCAGGCATGTTTACCATCTGTGGACACAGTCATTGTCATTGAATATAAGCAAGAGGTTTTGTGGATTTCTGTACCCTCTCGGATGTTCACCTCAGAACCATTGGTGTCTTTAATCCAGGGATGTGGCTTTTAGGACCCAGCCAGTATTCCTGTTGGTTTGGGTGAAAATTCTCCATTGCTATATTTTCTGTTACTGAGGCGAGACTCGCCCAGAGGGAATAAGAAGGTGGATTGTGCCAAAACCGGTTTGGCTCAGTGGATAGGGCATCGGCCTGCGGACTGAGGTGTCCCGGGTTCGATTCCGGTCAAGGGCACGTATGTGGGTTGCGGGCACAGCCCCAGTGGGGGGCGTGCAGGAGGCAGCTGATCGATGTTTCTCTCTCATCGATGTTTCTAACTCTCTCCCTTCCTCTCTATAAAAAATCAATAAAATATATTTTTTTAAAAAGGTGGATTGAATATAGATTTGCCAAACCTATTTTTCCAATAGAGTTGAACATACACACTTTTTTATCTGCAACCATTTTTAAAAGCTATGATGAGTAAAGTACGTGTGTTGAGTATAGTACTTCATAAATCTTGACATGTGCATGAAACTGAAACCATCATTAAACTCATAACACTGACCATATCGGTCACTGTAAACTTGCTTCGTGACCTTTTTAATCTGCCCTGTTCTTCACAGCTTTCCTGTTAACCATTGCTTTACATCCCATTTTAATAGATCACTTTGCTATTTCTAAGTATTTTTTTGCTTTATGTTTCATAAAGACTGTGAGATTTAGTAAAGATATATTAGTAACATTTTTTCCTGATAAATATTCTTACCTTTGAATATATCACCAACAGTTTGTCCATTTTTATGAATATTTTGTTATTTCTAATAAAACTGGTTCAACCATTTTTGTATAATTCTTTATATGGATATAAGTTTCATTTAATTTTGTCAAAAATTCATTGCATAATCTAGGTCATTGTGTATTTGAATGTTTACGTTTTCAAAGATTAGCACTTTGTGATCTAAACTCGGTATGCCACCATGGATGTTGTGGCTCACCTGTTTGGGTGTGACCCCAGGCGCCAGCAGGGTTATCAGTCGGATTGCTGGGATTGTGCCGAGGCTGCGTGCTGGCTCCCGGAATTGGGTGTGCAGGAGGCGGCTGGTTGATGTTGCACTCTCACATCGTGTTTCCCTCTCCCTTTTTATTTCTCCCCAAGTTAATAAAATTGCCCGTCCGGCATTTCTCAGTCATTGAGCTTTGACCTATGAACCAAGAGGTCCTGGTTAGATTCCCAGTCAGGGCACATTCCTGATTTGCTGGCTCAAATGCCAGTGTGGGATGTGCAGAAGGCAGCCAATCAATGATTCTATCGCATCATTGGTGCTTCTATCGATCTCTCTGTCTCTCCTTTTCTTCCTGAGGTCAATAAATATATACTTTAAAAATCAATAAACTATTCTTTAAAAATACAAATAAACTGATTGTATCTTTTCACCAATGTGTGATGTTTTTACATTATATTCATTCTAGCAAATATTTTGTTTTGTCAATTATTCTTTATTTAAACAAATTCTGTCATTCTACCTCTCTGTTGTTTCATTGTATTTTTTCTAGGAATTGATGGTGAGCCTTTTCTCAGAAGTTGAGTCTGTGTCTTTGTTAAAACATCTTATATGTTCTGCCTAATGTGCTGTGAATTTCGGCAGTTTAACAAAAGAACATGGAACAACAAAGGTGGATGCTGAAATCTCACTCATTTTTTGCCCTTTTAGCTTTAGGAAATAAATGTTTTTTTGTATTGGAATAATCTTTTATTTTTTAATAAATATTTTAAGAGAATTTTTAAGTATTTTTATTGATTCATGGAGCCAGGAAAGAGGGGATGAGAGCCCAGCTGCCTTGGCTCGGTGGTTCCACATGGACCTATGTACCAGGAGATCACGGTTCAATTCTCGATCAGGGCACATGCCTGGGCCCCGTGGTAGACACCCAGTGTGGAGTATGGAGGAGGCAGCTGATCAATGGTTCTCTCTCATCATTGATATTTCTCTCTCTCTTCCTCTCCTGGCACCCCAGCCTCTCCTGCAAACAATCCCAGTCCAGGCACTTCTCACACCCCCAATGCCCACAAGCACCTTTGTCTGTGGGTGCATTTTAGTGAGAAATGGGACCTCTAAGCATCCACTGACCCTGCTGCAGGGAGGCAGGTGCTGTGGGCACTCAGGTCTCATTGTGGTGCCCCACCTGGGAATCTCCAGCAGAATCACTGGAACTCCCTGAATCTCAGTTGGCTGAAGGTGACATGCAGATGATTGATGGCGCTTACTCTGGCCTCCCAAGTTCAATAAAAGTAACAGGCTGAGTACTTGTTGCCTGGATTCCAGGGTTAGATTTTTGAGGATTTTCTCTCTTAATTCTCACAACAACCTGGACAAGTGGAAACTCGTCAAATGGCTGAAAAACAGTAATTGAGAAATTAAGTCAGCTCCCCAAGTTAACACCACACACAAGTGTAAGGTTCAAGGGGCCGGATTTTAACCATTATTTTCTCAGCGTCAGACACAGTCTCTACCACTGATGAGCAGCCCTCACTGGAGCAGGTACAGGATGAGGACCAGGGTGGCTCAGCTGCAGCTCCTGTTTCCATGGTTACAGTTATGCATTTCCTCCCATTCCCTTTACATCTCAGAGCCCTTACCCTGGGCCTCCCCGTGTTCAGGGGAACACCATCATTTCTCAGCTGCAGTGGTTTCTCCAGGGAAACCTTTCAGAGTGAGCTGCTGTTTGTCTGCCTCCCCTTTGGTCACAGCACAGAGTTTGACCCCCAAGAGACCTCGGTAATTTGAGCTGGGTCTCTGCACATATTGGGTGTCTGTGACCCCATTCACTGTGATGAATTTTGTGCCTCAGTTTGAACCTTCATATGATGCTCCTAGGTGGCACTGACATTCACCCCGCAGGAGAGCTAACAATGGACATGAATTCTGGGACCTATATTAGGAAGTGATGCTGGAGTCCTACATGATCCTGGTCTCATTGGATGGGTGCTCACTTATTCTTGCATAAGACCCACTGCCATGTGACTCTGTCCTCTGTATCCCTACTGGCTGAATGAGACAGTGACTCTCACCATGTTTTCCCTGCAGCCCAGATCATGTTCTGGATTCACATCCTCCTTCCGAGTCTCCTGTGTCTGCACCATGGAGTTTGGGTTGGAACAAAGTCCTTATGAATACAGGCCCTCACTGCAGTGCACAGCACACTGGGCCACAACTGAGGTGCTTAGTGTGCTTTACCTGACAATCTACCCTAACTGTCCACACACATTTTTTAAAAAATATATTTTATTGATTTTTTACAGAGAGGAAGGGAGAGGGAGAGAGAGTTAGAAACATCGATGAGAGAGAAACATCGATCAGCTGCCTCCTGCACACCCCCCACTGGGGATGTGCCCGCAACCAAGGTACATGCCCTTGACCGGAATCAAACCTGGGACCCTTCAGTCCGCAGGCCGACGCTCTATCCACTGAGCCAAACCGGTTTCGGCCACACACATTTTTTGATGTAGGTGAAGGTGGTTTTTGAGGTGAAGGTGTTTGCCATTTTTGGTCAGTTACTCCATTTTTCTGAGTCGTTTCCATGTATATGGAGGTATATATGTTAAGAACTTTTTGGGCCCTGATCGGTTTGGCTCAGTGGATAGAGCGTCAGACTGTGGGCTGAAGGGTCCCAGGTTCAATTCCGGTCAAGGGCATGTATCTTGGTTTCGGGCACATCCCCAGTGGGGGATGTGCAGGAGGCAGCTGATTGATGTTTCTCTCTCATCGATGTTTCTGGCTCTCTATCCCCCTCTCTTCCTCTCTGTAAAAAAATCAATAAAACATACATTTTTAAAAAAAACAGAACTTTTTGGTTGTTTCCCCCTGTTAATCTATATTTTAACTATTTAATTATTAGGCCACCCCAAGAACCTAGAAAATAAGGAAATATTATTTTGCTTCTATCATGTCATTTCCCACAGGTTCTCCCATTTCACTCCAAAGAATAAAGGAATCCTGTTAGGGTTTGTGCCGTGATGTGGGCTGTGGAAGAATTCACACCTAGAAGAAGAGATGAAGAGAGGAAATTGGAGAGCACAGAACAGGGGAGGGCGGTTGGTACTTGGGGCGGGAGCCCTCCGAAGTGGCCAGGGCTCAGAGAAGGGATGGGGGGGGGGGGGGGCCGTTAGCCAGAGGCTTGGAGACTGGGGTCAAAGGGGGAGTGAGGTCAGGACTGGGAAGACAGAACTGGGGCGGTGGACTCAGCTACAGCCTCCCCCTGTCTTCCCCCCTCGCCCAGGTATTACCGCCCCCTCTTCACCCGCTCCCGGCCCAAGGCTCTGGGGAGCCTGGCAGATGCCGCACCCGCCTGCGCGGACGTCCTGATGAACTTCCCGGTGGCAGCGGCCACCACGCTGCCCCCTATCCAGGTGCCCTACGGGAAGCGGCCCGGGGAAGCCGCACCGCCGCAGGCGCCTGGGGGCCTCGGGCCCGCGCCGCAGCCCGCAGCCCCGGACGGCATCCACCAGATGGCGGCGGGGCTCGGCCACATGCCCCTGGTGTCCTCTCGCCTCCGTCTGGACCCAGTGCCCTTTAAGGACCCGGTGTCCGTGCTGCGCGAGAAGTACCGGAGCCCGGAGAAGCCCTGAGGACCCACGGGGCCCCCGTCCGGACCACCCGGAGCGCCGCGTCTGCTCCGAGCGGGAGGCTCGGCTCAGGTGTCCCCGCCCCCGAGACATCCAGGGACCCAATCAGGGCGCCCAGCGGCCAAGACGTCAGACCCCGATTGGCCTATCATAGAGCCGGGGGCGGGACCTCGCCCCACCCCCCAGCCCGGCAGCCGGCTTCCGTTTCCAGGTGCGAGGCGTTATCCTGTTTTCGTGCCTTTGTCCCCGCAGACTCCTCTGCTGAGCAGACGTCTTGTCTTGCAAACCCTCGCCTCCCCCGGGGTTTGCCCGACCCCCATCCCCTCTCCGGACCGGCTGGTCTCCTCTGCGCCTCCACAGCCCCGTGTTCCCGCAGTCCCGGCACTGCTCGAGCTAAACCTTGCCGCGTACACCGCCAGCGCCTGGACGGTCTGGACGCCCCGGTCGTGTCCTCCTCTCTCTGGCCTGGCAGGCAGCGCTACGAATATTGGACGAAAAGATCATTGGAAGAGACATCAATCGCGTGCCTGCCCTGTGAGGACGGTGACGGGAGTGTGGACAGGATGTGCCGAGTGAGAAGACAAAACTCCGTCCCCGTCCCTGTGGTTCCTCGTCCGGCGGGGAGGCAGCTCTCCGCCGGCGCCGGGGTTGCCAGGCGCAACCCTCGCGTCCCAGCGATGGAGCCAAGAGGCGCCGGGAAGCCAGTTCCTGGGCTTCTTTCCCGATCGGGCGGAGCGAATGGGGAGGGGAAGAAAGGGAGGAGAACGCAGGCGATCCGCCCCGGCCTGGCCCGGGACCCTCGGCTCGAGCTCGGTCGTCGCCCTGCATTACCAGTCAGGACCACTAGAGGTCAGCACCGCTCCGCGCTCCCTCCTCCGGGAAAGGGAATGCAGTTTCTCCACACCCGTCTGGTGGGAGAGCGAGCCTGGGCACTAGCAGGCTTGGTGGTGCGCAGCCTGAAGTCTGCAAACTCAGGGAGCGGGGGACCAGCTGAAAGAGGAGGCCTACGCTTTGGCCCACACACTTCGGACTAAGCAGGGCCGTCTCGAGGTGGGCTAGGTGGGAGCAGAAACTGGAGTGCCTGTCGGTGAAGGTGCAGCGGGGGAGGGGACGCTGAGTTCTCCGGGGTTCATCCACCTGGAAGAGGAATTATCGCTTCCGAAATACAGCCGCCTGTCCGTGCCCCCCCGCAAGCTGAGGCTATAAATACCCCTACAGCAGCTGCACGAGGGAGGAGCCTGGGAGGGGGACGGCTCTAGAGGGGTGGGGGCAATGGGTCCAGCCCAGGTCCAGGGTGTCAGGTGTTTTTCTGCTTTGATGGCCTCGCCGCTTTGGAAACTCCCGTGACTAGCTCGCAGGCCAGAACACGCTGTCCCCCAGGGCCTCTCCAAGGCTTCCCATCCCCCTCCTCCAGTTTGACCTCTGCTCCCTGGGGCCAGTCACAGCTGGGGGTGCTGAGTAGGCTCTCCCTTGGAAGGATTGGGGTTGCTAGATTCTTGAGGTGGAGGGGGAACTGGGAGTGAGGCAGCCTGGCCCAGGATCAGGAACAGCTGGGAGTGGGTGAGGGAGCACAGCTGCAGCCCAGGCAGCCTTCCTAGGGTGGAGGGCTCTGAGCGCCAGGCCCAGCCAGGGGAAAGAGTCACCTTTCTCCTCCCCAATCACAGCTGCGGCAACCAAACCCTGAACTGCCTTGGCATAGCCTTGCCGGTGGGGAGGGCATGCAAGGCCCAAGGATTCACACTGTAACAACTTGCAGCTCAGAGCAGGTCCCCAGCCCCTGCAGTAGGGGGAGCCCTAGGGGGAATGAGGCAGAAACCCCAGACCTGTGTGTGTGACTTAAGGCAAGTGACTCAAACTCTCTGAGTTTTCTCCTCTGTAAAAATGAATTCTGCCCAGACTGCATGGCTCAGTGGTTGAGTGTTGACCAATGAACCAGGAGGTCTTGGTTCGATTCCCAGTCAGGACACATGCCCAGGTTGTGGGCTTGATCCCATGTGGGGTGTGCAGGAGGCAGCCAATCAATGATTTTCTCTCATCATTGATGTTTCTATCTCTCCCTCTCTGAAATCAATAAAAACATTTTTTAAATTAAAAAAAGGAAATTTATTTTACTTCCCAAGAGAGGAAAGGGCCAAATGTTGCTAGTCACTACAGGGCAGGGAAGTAAGGGTGGCTTCTGCTTTCCAGCAGTGCCTGTTGCTGAGGGACTAAGAATGGAGGGGCCTTGGGCTGAGCTGAAAGTGGGTAGATATGAGGGGCTGACTTTTAAAGGTACTGTTTCTTTACTTTCCAGGAGAGAGTCTGGCAAATGTCCTAGGGCAGTGGTCGGCAAACTCATTAGTCAACAGAGCCAAATATCAACAGTACAATGATTGACATTTCTTTTGAGAGCCAACTTTTTTAAACTTAAACTTCTTCTAACGCCACTTTTCAAAATAGACTCTCCCAGGCCGTGGTATTTTGTGGAAAAGCCACACTCAAGGGGCCAAAAAGTCGCATGTGGTTCGAAAACCACAGTTTGCCGACCACGATCCTAGGGTGATGTGTTGTTACTCCCCCCCCCCCCCCCCCCCCCCCCCCCCCCCGCACTGAAATATGCTTAGAGTAAAGTTATGAAGGGTTCCAAAGAGGCTTGCTTGAAGGGGTGGCGGAAAAAAATTTTTCTATTATTTACAAACTTCTTGGTGCAAATTATCCCTGAGGTGTGACAGCAGCAGGGAGGAGGGGTATACAAGAATGCAGCCTTGAGAGTAGCTTATCTTGTTTTGCAGTTTGAACAGAGCAGGTGTTTGAATTAGAGGAGCCAACAATCCTGGGGTTTAATTAGCAGGTGCTTCTTATAAATTTGGAAAGTCACAGAAAACAAACAGGAAGAACTTTTTCTTTTAAAATATATTTTATTGATTTTTTACAGAGAGGAAGGGAGAGAGATAAAGAGTTAGAAATATTGATCACCTGCCTCCTGCACACTCCTATTGGGGATGTGCCCACAACCAAGGTACATGCCCTTGACCGAATTGAACCTGGGACCTTTCAGTCCTCAGGCCAACGCTCTGTCCACTGAGCCAAACCAGTCAGGGCAGGAAGAACTTTTTCTTGTCCTTACAAATACCTGAACACATTTAGAATCCAAGGCTTTATTGACCTGAAGAGTGACTACTTCTTTTTTTAAAATTTAATAAATTTTTATTGTTCAGGCTATTACAATTGTTCCTCTTTTCCCCCCATACTCCCCTCCACCCAGTTACCACCCCACCCTCTGCCCTTACCCCCTCCACTATCCTCATCCATAGATGTACAATTTTTGTCCAGTCTCTTCCTGCACCCACATCCCCCTATACCCCCTCCGAGAATTGTCATTCCACTCCCTTTCTATGCCCGTGATTCTATTATATTCAACAGATTTTTTATTCACTTGATTTTTATTTTTTTTATCAGATTTTTTATTCACTTGATTTTTAGATTCACTTGTTGATAGATATGTATTTGTTTTTCATAATTTTTATCTTTACCTTTTTCTTCTTCCTCTTAAAGAATAACTTTCAACATTTCATATAATACTGGTTTGGTGGTGATGAACTCCTTTAGCTTTTTCTTATCTGTGAAGCTCTTTATCTGACCTTCAATTCTGAATGATAGCTTTGCTGGGTAGAGTAATCTTGGTTGTAGGTTCTTGCTATTCATCACTTGGAATATTTCTTGCCACTCCCTTCTGGCCTGCATAGTTTCTGTTGAGAAATCAGCCGACAGTCGTATGGGTGCTCCCTTGTAGGTAACTAACTGTTTTTCTCTTGCTGCTTTTAATATTTTCTCTTTGTCTTTTGCTCTTCGCATTTTAATTATGATGTGTCTTGGTGTGGTCCTCTTTGGATACCTTTTGTTTGGGGTATTGTGCACTTCCTGGACTTGTAAGTATTTCTTTCGCCAGGTGCGGGAAGTTTTCGGTCATTATTTCTTCTAATAGGTTTTCAGTATCTTGCTCTCTCTCTTCTTCTGGCACCCCATAATTCGGATGTTGGTACGCTTGAAGATGTCCCAGAGGCTCCTTACACTATTTTCATATTTTTGGATTGTTTTTTTCTTTTTGCTTTCCCTGTTGGGTATTTTTTTGCTTCTTTGTATTTCAAATCTTTGACCTGATTCTTGGGATCCTCTAGTCTGCTGTTAGATATATGTATATTATTTTTTATTTCAGTCAGTATATGCTTAATTTCTAGTTGGTCCTTTTTCATATTGAAGGTCTCGCTAAATTTATTGGCTTTTTCTAGAAAATTCTTGAAAAATCTTATAACCGTGGTTTTGAACTCTATATTCATTTGTTTGCTTTCCTCCTTTTCTTTCATTTGTGACCTGTTTCTCTGTCTCCACATTTTGGCTGCTTCCCTGTGTTGATAGAGTGGCTTTGTGTCTAGGTGTCCTATAGGACCCAGTGACTCAGCCTCCCCAGTTACCTGAGGTAGACACTCTTGGTGCACCCCTTTGTGGGCTGTGTGCACAGTCTTGTAGTTAAGCCTTGCTTGTTTTTAGTATCACTGGGAGGAATTGACCTCCAGGCCAATTGGCTGTGAGGATCAGTTGTGTCTATGATGGAAGAACTTCTGTGCTGGAGACACTCTTATGAGGCAAGAATTTCTTCAGTGGGGCTTTGGTGCTCCCTGAGTCTGCCCCCTGAGTGTGTCCCTTATGGATCCAAGGAGTTGTAATCTGGATGATCCCACTCTGACCCCTGGGTACACTGGCTCTTGGATCTCCAAGAAGGTGCTAATTTAGCCTCTGTCTGAGGCCACCCAGCAGGAGCTAGGAAGAGATCTACAGATTCCTCTTCTTTGTTTTGGTTTTGGAGGTGCCCAGATTAGGCCCAGCTGTGAAGCAATGTAAGCTGCTGCAGGGCCTTGGGCCTTCTTTTGGAAGTTCTGGGTCTCACTGACTCAGCTGCAGTTTGTTAGGTGAGTTTAGAATTCAAAGCACCAGGCCATTCATATGCAAAAGCCTCTGTGCTCAGCTTGGATGGGGCGGAGTTTCAGGGCAGAGCAAACAGCAATGACTTCAGGGGGCGGGATCTCTGGGTGGTGCAAACAGCAATGGTTTCCTGTTAGCACTGCCCTAAGAGGCCCCTGGGACTCAGTGTCCTGCGGTAATCACTGCAAGCACCTCAGAGAGAAAGACGCCCTTAAGTTTCGTCCACTGCCAGACAGTCCAGTTTCTCCCCATAAGAGTCTGTCTCCCAGAGTCTTGCCCAGAATTGGAGTTCAGAGCAGTTGGGAGCTTTTGTCTCCCCCCAGATTGAGAAAGACAGCTGCATACTCAGTTGTCAGGCCTTTCCATGTGTGCGCCTCCATACCTCTGCCTTTACTTCTGCACCTCCTGTGCGTCTCAGTGTGCTTTTCTCTTTCCTTCTATTTGTAGAATTTCCACTCAGCCAGCCTTCCTGTGGTTCTGGAGGTGTCTGTTTTGTCTTTAGTTGTAGTTTTGAAATTGTTGTGTGAGGCAGCAGTTCAGGTGTTTAGCTATGCTGCCATCTTGTTTTCTCCAAGAGTGACTACTTCTAAGAGACCATATAAAAAGACATTAGCCCTAACCAGTTTGGCTCAGTGGATAGAGCATCAGCCTGCAGAATCGAGGGTCCCAGATTCTATTCCAGTCAAGGGCATGTACGTTGGTTGCAAGCACATCCCCAGTAGGGAGTGTGCAGGAGGCAGCTGATTGATGTTTCTAACCCTCTATCCCTCTCCCTTCCTCTGTGTAAAAAATCAGTAAAATATATATTTAAAAAAAAGACATCAACAATACTGTGGGCATTGTGTTCAGAAGGATGTCAGCAATAGTTCCCAGAGGAAAGAAACTACTTATTGAACTTTTTCCTCAACCCACATGTTCTAACTCCCAGTCTGGACAAAAATGATGGCACAGACTATTCCTATGAAGCTGAGGGAGCCCAGCATGGCATGGCCAATCTTACAAACTCAGAGGCCAAAAGTAACCATATAGGATGGTTTGAAATTAAAACTTTGTAAGTTAGAGCAATAATTATGTCCTAGCCTTGTTTTTATTTTTTGTGTTGTTTCTTTATTTTTCACAAACCTCTATCTTTACCTTATTGAGTCTGTCTATTGTAGTTTTGTATCTAGGATAATATAACTTAGGATTTTCAGGGAAATTTCCTTTTTTACAGACTGCCAAGTGCACAATCTCCAATCATAGAAGCCCACAGGACCCCAATTATTATTGTTATTGTGTTAAATATTAACTATTAACTATTGATAACATTTAAGAAGAAGTTTGTGTCCTTTTTTTTTTTTTTTTTACTTTTTATCTAATCCCAGAGATTTCCTTCGTTAGCTCTTCCTCCCCCTAATTTATCACCAGTGAATGTCATGTAACCCCCTGATGTCTTCTCCTTTGCGTCTAATGTATAAAAAAACGTGCAAAACTGCCATTCCCCTGAGCATTACTCAATCTGTTCTCATTTTGCTTCCTCGCAATGTGGCCGACTTCAGTCAAATAAACTTTAAAAAATTCTCCACAGGTTTGGACATCTCTTACAACACCAAAGGCAATTGACTCATTTTAAGCAAGAGAAAGTTTATGGAAGGGTATCAGCATGTCTATGGACTCAACTGATGGAAGACAAATTTATAAACACAAATTTAAAGCAGACCCAGAACCCAGCAAGCTAGTTCTTTCCTATTGCTTTCAGAGAACAGAAGGAAACCTCGGAAGGCTCAGTTGATATTGTCTGTGTGTGAGTTTAATCCTCACCCACAGATGTTTTCCTTTTTTACCATCCCCAACTGCCCTCTGAGATTCCACACTCTGTTCCATGCTTCCATTTCTCTAGATCCACTCCACTTATCAGTTTATTTTGTTGTATTCCATATATGAGTGAAATTAAGTGATACTGTCTTTCTCTGATTGACTTATTTCACTTAGCATGATGCTCTCCAGGTCCCTCCATGCTGTCTGAAAGGTTAAGAGATTCTTCTCTTTTACTACTGCATAGTGTTCCATGGTATAAATGTACCACAGTTTTATGTACTCAGCTACATGGGCACTTGAGCTGTTTGCAGATCTTTGCTATTGTAAATTGTGCCTCAATGAACATAGGGGTGCATATATTCTATCTGATTGTTTCAGGTTTCTTAGGATATATTCTTAGAAGTGGAGATACTGGGTCAAATGGCAGTTCTATATTAAATTTTTTGCAAAAACTCTATACTGATTCCCATAATGGCTGCACAAATTTACATTCCCATCAGTGGTGGACTAGGGTTCCCTTTTTACCACATCTGTGCCAGCACTGGTCATTTGTTGATGGCAGCCATTCTGACAGTGGTGGGGTGATACCTACTTGTTGCTTTAATTTGCATCTCTCTGATGATCATTGAGCATTTTTCACATGTGTCTTGGCCATCTTATCCACACTGCAGCCCAGGCAGAGCTGACACTTCGGTGGCTTCAGAAGCAGATGCTCTTAAGTATGAGTCTGTTTGTGACATAAACTTTGTGTAATGGATTCAATGGAGGCAGGTTAGATCGAGTTAGAGACTTGAGCAACCTCTGCAAATTAGAGTTGGCCTAAAGGCACCACGTGCCAAAAGTCCTGAATGAAGAAACAATGCCTGCCCTTCAGAAAGAGCAGGTCCTGAAGAAAGATATGCAAAACCAGCCAGGCAGGTGCCTCAGAAACAAACTTGCCCCAGACATCACCTCCCATGAAGGCGCTAGAGGACCCTGAGTACACTTGGTGTGTTCTTGGGCTATTTGACCCTGAACCCAGTCCTGGAGTCAACAGAAATGTGGGATGCTGGCCTTGGAGCAAAAAAACTACAGTACCCACAAGGCCACGCAAGGAATGCCATCAGGCTGAACCAATGGAGACTCTGAAACGGCATTTCCGTTTGGTCACTTCCGTGGGGCGGGACAATAGTCCTCGTGAGATTTGTGTTGTCAGGTTTTTGTCTCAGGCGGTCAGGATTACCTGGTTGCAGCGAGCTGTGCAGAAGGCGGGTGAGTAGTTTTCCCGCCTCAGAGCCAATGGCGGGAGCCTCCTGTGGCGCTCACAGCTCACACTGGGGATTGAAGCTCGGAGTCACCGCCCGGAACCCACGCCAGGGCCGGGACAGGCACCGCCATTCCTGCAGCGGCTTCTACTCCGGCCGCTCCCGCCCCGCTCGGTCCACAGAGAGCAATGGCGGCGCCCGCGCTGAGGAAACGAGCTGAGGTGAGTTCCACTCTCCCAGGCCCTCACCGCCTCCTTCACAGACACCACAGCTGGGGGAGGGCGCCCGTCACGTCCTGCAGCTCAATCCCCCATGGAGGACCGTGAGGAAGGCGGAGGGGAGGGAGGAGCGTTGTGGCTTCTGAGGCACAGCCAGTGCAGGGCGGAGAGGACAGGGCTGACTGGCATCTGAGGTTCCTTGAGGGTGTGGGCTGTGAGGATTGGCGGACAGATCAGAGGCTACAGGGAGGACGTCAACTGGGGTCTGATGAAGGGAAGGGGTTAAAGGTTACCCAGTGGTGTGCACATCTGAAGGAAGTGTGAGCTGATGGTCCCCGGGACCTGGTGTGGGGACTTAAAGGCGAAGCATAAACCCAGGCTTGGCTGTGTCTTGGAGGCATGATCTAGGGGACTGCGGTGGGATTGCTTGGCAGGAAGGCTGGGGCCCTGCAGGCATCGCCCAGACTTAAATGGCATTGCTCTCTCCCCTCCCCTCCCCCAATCCTTCCCACCCAACCCAGCTGCTCTGCTGAGGGCAATCCCAGTGAGTAATGGGACTGTGATGAGAGAGCAGCCTGCACTGGCATTAGGGCCTGGTGTCCACACTAACCGGGTGCCCTGGAGGAGGTTGAGGGGGGGAAGGTGTGTAAGGAGTAGGAGTGGGGGTTCTCAGAGAGCTCTGGTTTCATTGTCTCCATTCTGACAGGTTGGCGTGACCTTTGAGGACATTGCCCTGTACTTCTCCAGGGAGGAATGGAGCCTCCTTGATGAGGGTCAGAGACAGCTGTACCTGAATGTGATGCTGGAGAACTTTGAACTTGTATCCTCGCTGGGTAAGACCCTCACTCTCACAGTGACCTGGACTGGGCTTTGCCATTTCCCAGGCCCCATCTCCCAGGGTGTGCTGTGTCCTCCCATGTAGACTGTGGTTCTGCTTGATTTTCCAGTTTCCTGGGTAGTTGCTGTCCTGGGGAGGGTGGGTCTGTTTCCGCTGCTCCCTTCTTTCCTGAAGCCCCAGTTCTCCCCGCTGTACTACGTTCACAGGGAAGGACTTGTGGTTGGTAGTGTTGCAGGAAGCCCGAGGGATTCCACCTTGATCAGTGAGGAAAGCATTTTCTATATTCCTGTTGGTCATGTGTAAATATTTTTTGAAAATTAGACTCTAGCCCTAGCCGGTTTGGCTCAGTGGATAGAGCGTCGGCCTGCAGACTGAAGGTTCCCGGGTTCAATTCCGGCCAGGGGCACATGCCCGGGTTGCGGGCTCGATCCCCAATAGGGGGCGTGCAGGAGGCAGCCGATCAGTGATTCTCATCATTGATGTTTCTATCTCTCTATCCCTCGCCCTTCTTCTCTAAAGTCAATAAAGAAATATATATTAAAAAAAAAAGAAGAAAATTAGACTCTACATCCTTATCCTGTTTATTAATTGTACTTTTTTTTGTTGTTAAAGAGTCTTTTTGAATACCTTGTATATTTTATATATTAATTGCTTTCGACATACAGGAACACGTTTTTGCATGTGCTTAATAGTGCTTTGCAGATATTACTCCCCGACACCCGTTTTTCTACAAAGTCCATGTTTTTGGCAACCCTGCCTTCAGCAGGTCTAGTACCACCATGTTTCTAGGAAGCTCAGATGCTTATTACCAGTACTTAGTAATAAAGTATTTTTCATGAAGTGATATCGAGTTTGCTTTTGAGACAGAGTCATTGCATTGTTATTAGTCTGCAGTATAGTATTAACATATGTTCATTATTTCCGGGAAACTCCAATGATTTATATGAATCTCTGTCTATATCGCAATATTCGCTTTATTGTGCGAATAACAAATCTCCAAAACTTTTTCTCTAGGTTGTCCTGAAGAGTTTTAAGTTTTAGCGGTGACATTTAATTCTGTCATGCAGATTGAGTTAAATTTTTTATCAGTGGTATTCAGTATTGTTTTTACATGTAAATACTGGTTTTAAGCAGCACCATTCATTGAAGAAACTATCTTTCCTCTCTTCTGTGTCTTGCAGCTTTGTCAAAGATTACTTAAAATATGTGCCTGGGTTTATTTCTGTGTTTTCTGTTCTGTTCCTTTGATCTATGTGTCAGTGTTTCTCTAGCAACACACTGTTTAGTTGCTTTGTCTTTGTAATAAATTGAAGTCAGGAAGTGTGATGCCACCAGCTTTGTTCTGGCTCAGGATTGCTTTTGTTAATGGAGGTCTTTTGTTTCGACTGCAAGATCCTCTACCCATTTGTTTGTAAACTATCATTGGAGTTATTGGATTGCATTTAATCTATAGTTTGCCTTGTGTACTATAGCTATCTCCACCATATTTCATTTCTAAATCCATGAACTTAGGTTATCTTCCAACTGATTTGTGTTTTCTTTCATTCCTTTCATGACTGTCTTATAGTTGTCAACAGATGTTTCACATTTTGGTTGAATTTCTTCCTGCAGATTTTAATTGTTTTTAATGCTTTTGTAAATTCGATTACCTTTTTAATTTTTCTATCAAAGAATTTATTTTAGTGTATAGAAATGGAACTAATATTTGTATGTTTATTTTGCATATTGTAACTTTTCTGAATTTAATTCTTTCTTCTTCTTTGATCTTCACCCGATTAGTGAAGATATGTTTTCCATGGATTGTTTTTTTAGAGAGAGAGTCGGGGGGAGAGAGAGAGAGAGAAAGAGGAGGAGAGAAACATCGATTGATTGTCTCCCATTTGAGAGCGGGAATCGGACCTGCAATCCAGGTACCTGTCCTTGATTGCGAATTGAACCCTGGTGCTCCAATGCACAAGCCAGCACTCTCATTAGCGCACCACACTGATTAGAGCTCTATTTATTCTTTAAATTATTTAGTTATTTATTTAAATATATGTATTTTTTATTTCCGAGAGGACGAGGAGAGAGTATCACTGATGAGCTGCGTCCTTATTTGGTATTCTGTCCTTATTTGGTTGTCTTCCTATGGGATGTTTTTCTCATTGATAACTGTCTACTTACTATGGGATGGGGAAAGATTCTCATATCTCTGATTCTGCCATCTTACTGATATTACTCTCATAGGTCTTTTGCCTGTGATCTCATTTGTGCTTTGTTGTTCTACCACAGTGCTGATGATCCATTTTTTTTTTAGTTTTTAAGATTGGCATCATTTATCCCATGCAGTGGCTCAACTGGGATTTAAGAGGCAGAATCATTTCTGCATCACAGGAGAAACATGACTTTATCAATGACAGGGTAGATCCAGAGGCAGTATTGACTTGGTGAAGGACTACGGGGGCGGTTTTCATGCCTGGGCTTTGTTACATTAATAACTATGAACCTATTTTGTTCTACAATGTTTTGTTATCATTGCCCACCCCTCACGCAATTATACTTCTTGTTTAATGTTGATACTTTGCGTAAGACTCAGTTTTAATAGTGATCATTCTACTTGGATTCCCAGGCCATGGATAACCTTAACCTCTGTAAAATTTGCACCTCTACCTCTTTCACACATCTCACTTTACTGCACTCTAATGTTCCATGCCTGCAGAGCCTTAGAGTGCACACATGTTATATTGATGCTGAACATCATGTGCTCTAATATGATTGATATTTTATGGGTTTGAACACATTGAAATTATTCTACACAGACTCACATCGCCAGCATGAAAGGTCCGAAAGGAAGCCCTTTGTGGAGTAATAATGAGTAGATCCTGCGTCTCTTCTTTTTATCCCAGCCTATGCTTCTGTCCTCCCTTGGTGAGATTTTCATCATCCATCTTATATATAACAGCCATTTCCTGAGAGTCTGACTTACTTCTCTTGAAAATCATTGTGTGGAATCATGTCCAGTCATGACAGATAAACATTTGTAGTGAACACATTCTGTTTTTATCAGGTCAACATGCACTTCACCTACGTTTATTTTTGTTCAGGTTGCTGCTGTGGAGCAGAGAATGTGGGGGCCCCTACTAAACAGAAGGTTTCTGTAAGAGTGTCACAGGCAAGGAATCCCACTGAAGCCTTGTCTTCCCAGAAGAGCCACCCCTGTGAGAGTTGTGAGCTGGTCTTGGGAAACATTTTCCACTTGATGGAGGGGCAGGGAGCACAACATGGACAGATACTGTTGAGATGTGGTGCATGTGCAAAACGATTTTATTTCAGTGCAAAATTTCACCAGCAGCATGTGAGAGAGACTTTCATGAGAGGTGTGGAAAGGAACTCATGTGCAAACAGCTGCAATTTCAAGGAGTCTCAGAATCGTTTTTCATGCGGGGAGGTTGGGCAGGGTTTACTTACTGGGTCAGGACATCTGCATCTAATGGATACTCAGAACAGAGACAGTCCCACTGCAATTTTGATGTGTGGGATGACGTTTCCAAGGAGAAAAAATTATTACAGTAGAAAAGAATGTAAGAAAGACATTAGTGGCACCCACACGTTTATTCAGAAAAAATGTGCCCATCTTGGAATTCAATGTTTTGTGTCCTCTGAATGTGGAAAATATTTTACCAAATTATCTACCTTTCATTATCAACAGCGAGGTCACACTGGAGAAAAGCCTTATAAATGCAGTGAGGATGGGAAAACTTACACCAGTAGCTCTGAACTTTGTCGTCATCAGAGAGTGTACACTGGAGAAAGGCCTTATCACTGCAGTGAATGTGGGAAATATTTTACCAGGATCAGTCATCTTCATTGTCATCAGAGAGTTCATACAGGAGAAAAGCCTTATAAATGCAGTGAATGTGAGAAATCTTTTACAAGGAGCAATAGTCTCCACTATCATCAGAGAGTTCACACTGGAGAAAAGCCTTATCAGTGCAGTGAATGTGGAAAATCTTTTACAGGGAGACATGCTCTCCAATATCATCAGAGAGTTCACAATGGAGAAAAGCCTTATAAATGCAATGAATGTGGAAAATCATTTACAAGTAGCTCTACTCTCCAATATCATCAGAGAGTTCACACTGGAGAAAAGCCTTATCAATGCACTGAATGTGAGAAATCTTTTACAAGAAACAGTGGTCTCCACTATCATCAGAGAGTTCACACTGGAGAAAAGCCTTATCAGTGCAGTGAATGTGGAAAATCTTTTACCTCTAAGACTGTCCTTCATCAACATCAGAGAGTACATACGGGAGAAAAGCCTTATCAATGCAGTGAGGATGGGAAAACTTATACCAGTAGCTCTGAACTTTGTCGTCATCAGAGAGTGTACACTGGAGAAAGGCCTTATCACTGCAGTGAATGTGGGAAATATTTTACCAGGATCGGTGATCTTCATCGTCATCAGAGAGTTCATACAGGAGAAAAGCCTTATAAATGCAGTGAGTGTGGAAAATCTTTTACACGTAGCAGTGGTCTCCAATATCATCATAGAGTTCACACTGGAGAAAAGCCTTATAAATGCAATGCATGTGGAAAATCATTTGCAAGTAGCTCTGCTCTCCACTATCATCAGAGAGTGCACTCTGGAGAAAAGCCTTATTAGTGCTGTAAATGTGGAAAATCTTTTACAGGGAGACATGTTCTCCAATATCATCAGAGAGTTCACACTGGAGAAAAGCCTTATCAATGCAGTGAATGTGGGAAATCTTTTACAAGAAACAGTGGTCTCCACTATCATCAGAGAGTTCACACTGGAGAAAAGCCTTATCAGTGCAGTGAATGTGGGAAATCTTTTCTTCGTCGTCATCAGGTAGTTCATACAGGAGAAAAGCCTTATAAATGCAGTGAATGTGGAAAAGCTTTTAAATAGGTGATCTTCATTGTCATCAGAGAGTTCACACTGGAGAAAGCCATTATGAGTGCAATTAATGTGAAGTACCTTTAAGCCAAATTGCAAAATTCGCTCTGCACCTATGAGACCAAATACTGAGAAATTTCTTAGATGTATAGGAAATATACCTTCTTAGGTAGTACTTAATAATACAAGAAAATTTGTGAATCCTCATTTTTCTGAATTGTATCCCATACATTTAATCACCTATATTATGTAAAGTTCCCATAAGTGTTTTTACTATTGTGTTTGTTTGTTTTTATGTTAGAACACTATGTAATTATGTTGCACTTTCTAATATACAGAGATGTCCTGCCAGATCTATGTCACTGCATATTTCTGTTACTGAAGGTATTTCACCTGAACCACCTGTACCAGGAGTTAGGGTTAGGGTTATTCTTACTAATATCTCTGATATATTTTTTTTAAAATATATTTTATTGATTTTTTACAGAGAGGAACAGAGAGGGATAGAGAGCTAGAAACATCGATGAGAGAGAACCATCGACCAGCTGCCTCCTGCACACCCCCTACCAGGGATGTGCCCGCAGCCAATGTACATGCCCTTGACCGGAATCGAACCTGGGACCATTCAGTCCGCAGACCGACGCTCTATCCATTGAGCCAAACCGGTTTCGGCATATCTCTGATATTTTTATCATTGACATATCACCTTCAGTTTGTCCATTTTCATAAATATTTGGTTATTTGTAATAAAGCTTGTACAAACATTTCTGTATAATTTCTTGTATGTTTATAAGTGTTATTTACCTTTGTGAAAAATTAAGTGCATAATCTGAGTTTTGGAGTAGATGAATGTTTAAATTTACCGAGATTAGCAATTTGTGATCTAAATGGAATATACCACCATGGCCAGTGTGGCTCAGTGCTTGGCCATAATCTCGTGTAGCACAGGTTGTGGATTTGATTGCCGGTGGGGATATGTGCTGAGTTGTGGGCTAGATTCACAGAAGTGGGTGTGCAGGAGGTCGCTGGCCAATATTATGGCACTGTTTCATCAATGTATCTCTCCCTCTCCCTTTCTCTCTCTAAAAATTAATGAACTATTCTTTTAAAATAGAAAATAATCTTTGCCCTAGCCCAGTGGTCGGCAAACTCGTTAGTCAACCGAGCAAAATATGAAGAATACAACAATTGAAATTTCTTTTGAGAGTCAAATTTTTTAAACTTAAACTACATAAGTAGGTATATTGTTATTACCTTAATTAAGAGTACTCCTAAGCTGGTCTTTGCTAAAAACTAAAGGGGCCAAAGAGCCGCATGTGGCTCTTGAGCCGCAATTTGCCGACCAGTGCCCTACCCGGTTTAGATCAGTGGAATGAGTATTAGTCTCCAAACTAAAGGGTCCCAGATTTGATTCCAGCCAAGGGCACATGTCTGGGTTGGGGGCTTAATCCCCAGTAGTGGGCTTGCAGGAGTTACAATGAATGATTCACTTTCCCTCTCCCTTTCTCTCTGAAATCAATAAGAAAATAAGTTTAAAAACAAAAACATCAGTCTATGAGCATGTCTCACTAAGAATGGATTGACTCAACCAATTTCCAACCTCTATGATATGCTAATAAGTAATAAAGATTGTTTTAAAAAACAAAATAAATCTTAACTGATTGTACTTTTTTGCATTTTTCCAGTAGTGTGTGAGGGATTCACATTCTTCATATCCTAGAGAATATTTTGTTTAGTCAATCATTCTTTATTTAAACATTTTATTTTGTAAGTTTGTCATGCTCCGCACTGTTTGATGGTACATTTCTAGAAATTTATGGTCTTTTCTCAGATGTATATGGGCTGTGCCTGCATCTTTGTTAAAACATCTGATCATATGTTCTGCCTAATGTTTTATGAGTTTTGGCAATTTTGTTGAACAAAAAGAATGGAATAACAAATATGGATGTTAGAATTTCACTCATTTTGTTCCTTTTTGATTTATGAAATAAATTTTTGTATTGGTATAAAGTGTTTTAATAATTTTTACCTTTCAAAAATATACATTTTTAGAGATTTTAAAAATATTGTTATTGATTTCAGAGAGGAAGAGAGAGAATCATCAATAAAGTGAATCATTGTTGGGCTACCTCTGCTGTTGGGAATGGACCCCACAACCCAGGCATGTGCCCTGGTGAGAAATCAAATGGGGGACATATCTGTGCATGCGCCAAGGCTTAACCACTGAGCAACACAAGCTAGCATTTTTTGTTTTTCAATGCTATGCATAATGCAGTGTACACTTAATTTTAACCCGCACTACTAACATTCTCCACCACCTTCAGAAGATCAACCTTGAAGAGTTTCAAGAAAACCTGTGGAAGAAATGAAGATGGCGGCATAGGTAAACACCTAAACTGTCTCAAACAACAATTTTAACACTACAACTAAAAGACAAAACGTCTATCACCTAGAACCACAAGAAAGCTGGCTAAGTGGAAATTCTACAAGTAGAAGGAAAGAGAAAAGAGCATTGAGACGTGCACAAGCGCTGAAAAACTGAGGTACGGAGGCGCACGAATTGGTCTGGTGGTGGGTGTCTGAGTGCGCTGCTTCTTTCAACCTGAAGGGAGACAAAAGCTCCATATTACTCTGAACTCCAGTCTCTGGGGAGACACTGGGGACCCAAACTCCTATGAGGAGAAGCTGGACTGTCTGCCATCAGGTCAGAAAGTGAGGGCAGCTTTCTTGCAGAGGTGCACCCAGCAATCATTGTTTACTGCGCTGGGGAGCAGGACATGGGGACTTGGAAACGTGGAGACGGCTGACTAGCAGCTATCGTTGTTTACCACGCCCTAGTCTAGTGACTCCCTGAGAACCGTCCCACACAATATACAAACCCACCAAAGCTCCACAAAGCGCCTTTTGCATATAAATGTACTGCCCTATCGCAGCTTAACCAAACAAACTGCAACTGTGGTCAGAGAGCTCCAAAATCTCCAAACCCCAAGCAAAGAGGAGGAAACTGTAGTTCTCACTGTAGCTCCTGCTGGGTGGCCTCAGACAGTAGTTGACCTGCACCCCATTGGCGATCTAGAAGCTAGTGTATCTAGTGGTCAGTCTGAGACGACACCAGATTTCAACTACTCACATCCATAAGTGACACATTCAAGAGGCAGACTTAGCACCAAAGCCCCACTGAAGCAAGTCCTGCCCCATAAGCGTGTCTCCAGCGCAGCAGTTCTTCCATTATAGATATAGGTTATAGCGGGTCCTCACAGCCAATTGGCCTGGAGGTCAGTTCCTCCCAGTGACACCAACAATAATCAAGACTTAACTACAACAAGGCTGTACACACATTCCACAAAGGGGTGCACCAAGAGTGTCCACCTCATGTAACTGGGAGGCCAACCCACTGGCCCATATAGGATACTAGCACAAAAAGCCACCCTACCAACTCAGAGAAGCAGCGAAAATGCAGAGACAAACATCACAAACAAAAGGAGGAAAACAAATGACTGGATATAGAGTTCAAAACCACGGTTATAAGGTTTTTCAAGAATTTCCTAGAAATGGTTGATAAACTCAACAAGACCCTTGAGGATATGAAAAAAGGACCAACTAGAAATTAAACATACAATGACTAAATTAAGAAATATTATACAGAGACCTAACAGCAGACTAGAGGGACGCAAGAATCAAGTCAAAGATTTGAAATACAAAGAAGCAAAGAACACACAACCAGAAAAGCAAAAAATCCAAAAAGTTGAAGATAGTGTAAGAAGCCACTGGGACAACTTCAAGTGTACCAACATCAGAATTATGGGGGTGCCAGAAGAAGAGAGACAGCAAGATACTGAAAACCTATTAGAAGAAACAATGGCCGAAACCGGTTTGGCTCAGTGGATAGAGCGTCGGCCTGCGGACTCAAGGGTCCCAGGTTTGATTCCGGTCAAGGGCATGTACCTTGGTTGCGGGCACATCCCCAGTAGGGGGTGTGCAAGAGGCAACTGATCGATGTTTCTCTCTCATCGATGTTTCTAACTCTATCCCTCTCTCTTCCTCTCTGTAAAAAATCAATAAAATCGCCGAAACCGGTTTGGCTCAGTGGATAAAGCGTCGGCCTGCGGACTCAAGGGTCCCGGGTTCGATTCCGGTCGGGGGCATGTGCCTTGGTTGCGGGCACATCCCCGGCGGGGGGTGTGCAGGAGGCAGCTGGTCGATGTTTCTCTCTCAATGTTTCTGGCTCTCTGTCCCTCTCTCTTCCTCTCTGTAAAAAATAAAAAAAAATATATTTAAAAAAAATCATAAAATATATATATATTTAAAAAAAAGTAGAAACAATGACAGAAAACTTTCCCTACCTGGTGAAAGAAATAGACTTACAAGTCCAGGAAGCACACAGAACCTCAAACAAAAGGAATCCAAAGAGGACCACACCAAGAAACATCATAATTACAATGCCAAGGGAAAAAGACAATATTAAAAGCAGCAAGAGAGAAACAGTTAGTTACCTACAAGGGAATACCCATAGGATTGTCAGCTGATTTCTCAACAGAAACTATGCAGGCCAGAAAGGAGTGGCAAGAAATATTCAAAGTGAAGAATAGCAAGAAACTACAACCCAAATTACTCAGCAAAGCTATCATTCAGAATTGGAAGTCAGATAAAGAGCTTCATAGATAAGAAAAAGCTAAAGGAGTTCATCACCACCAAACCAGTATTATATAAAATGCTGAAAAGTATTCTTTAAATAAATATATATATATATATATATATATATATAATTGATTTTTGACAGAGAGGGAGAAAGCTAGAAACATTGATGAGAAATATCGATCAGCTGCCTCCTGCACGCCCCCCCCCCCCCTCCACTGGGGATGCGCCTGCAACCAAGGTATATGCCCCTGACCAGAACCAAACCTGGAACCCTTCAGTCTGCAGGCTGACGCTCTATCCACAGAGCCAAAGTGGTTTTGGCTGAAAAGTATTCTTTAAGAAGAGGAAGAAGAAGAAAAAGATAAAAATTTATGAACAACAAAATGACAAAAAATACATACCTACCAACAAGTGAATCTGAAAATCAAGTGAATAAAAAATCTGTTGAACAGAATGGACTGATGAATATAATAGAATCAGGGACATAGAAAGGGAGTGACTGACAATACTCAGGGGGAAGGGAGTGTAAAAATATAATACTATGTGAGCAGAAAAATGTAAAACTGTGGAAGGAAAACACAGCATGATGTTTCGTGGCTTCAACTATCATTTACTAAGGATCCAATCTGCTTCTGAGGCTGAACTGGCCAGTGTTACACAGCAGTGCATACAGACACATGTTCACAACAAGGCTTGTTCAAAGGCTTTATGGAAGGAGGAGCCAGTCATTGAAAAAGAAAATATTCTCTGTGATAGTGAATCATTGGGTGATGGGAGCTTTGAATATATGAAATGTGCAGCACTCAGGAATGTGAGAATGTTAAAGCTCACATTGAAAGAGGTTAGCACTTACAATCCTTCATGCATGTGACCTGTTCCTTAAGTGGAGCTAAGGGGCCCAGTCTTTTGCGATTAGCTAATTCAAAGGGAGGGGTTGGCCTTTGCTGTTTCAAGTCTGGCAGCCCCCAGGGGAGCTGCAAGCCATGGGGCCAACCTGGCAGCTGCCAAGTCATGCAGTCCAAAATGACGGCTGTCTAAACTGTTCTTTGACAGAGAAGATAATTTGTTTAGACTCACATCCATAGTCCATGCTGTAACCATTAATCAAACTGGATAGGTCTGTGGGATATTCTTGTGTACTATTTATAACATACATATATGGTGCTGTAATTACGTGATTTGGTTCTTAAAACTTTCCAGACTCTGTAATGCAGGCATACCTCTATGTTATGACAAGCTGCATTGGTCTCACAGATAATGTGTTTTCATAAAAAGGACCGCAGTCCCTTTACCAGGAAAATAACAACCCTTTTTTAGCCATTTTCTAGATGTCTTTTTCATGAAGAAGGTCATATCCCAGTGTCCCTATCAGTAGATGTCTATGTGTTCCTTGGAGTGATATGGAGAAACCTCCCATCACCATCTTGGACTTTGGACCCACATTACCCAGAAGGCCTTGTGAGGAATACCGCCAGCTTAGCCAATGAAAGGTCAGAAAAGGCCTTTCTCTTGCGTCACCGCGGGACTTCTGGTGCACTGTGGACGGCTATTGGTCTGCACCCAGAATCTACTCCAGTAGAGGGTGGAAGGCTCCAGGTGGGCGGCGGCAGTGTCAGGTACTCAAAGGGAGAAGGCCCGAGTCCTTGCCTGGTCTGCTCGTACGTGGAAGTGAAATTGGCTGGCGACAGGGTTACCCATGTCCGTGGGAACAGAAACCCTTTATTCTCTCTTCCACTGCCCCTGCTTCTTACCTGCAGCTCCAGCCTCTCCTGCCTAGATCCGTGCACAGCGTCCAATAGCAATGGCCTTGCTCAGTTGCTCAGCTGTGAGTTTGTGTCCCCTGCCCCACCACACCTGATCTCACCGTCTCCTTACACCACCCAGCAGCCTGGGGTCAGGACGCCTTTCACGTCCTTAATCTCAGGTCCCCGTCAAGGACCCTGAGGAAGGTGTACTGGAAAGAGAAGTGTTCTGAGTTCTGAGGACACAGGAAGTGCAGGGCAGAGTGGACAGGGGTTAGTAACTTGTGTCTGAAATTCCCCTGCAGACGTGGGTGGTTAGTATTGAAGGTAAGAGACGGGCAGGGAGGATTTCAGAGCCGCATGTCCTGCTTTCCCCAGGCTGTGGGGTCCACCAGGAATCGGGTTGTGGTAGATCCTTCTGAAACCCCTCAAGCATTCTCTGGATGCTATATGCCAAGGTCATGGGTGAGTCCTGAGAGGTCTGTGCTGTGGATCAGGAAGGGGGCAGAGCTGAGGCAGTGAACCTGGGGTCTGAAGTTGTGATGAGGTCAGACATTACACAGTGGTGTGCACATCTGGAGGAAGTGTGAGCTGATGGTACTGGAAACCTGGTATTGGGACTTTAAAAATATTTATATATATTTTTAAATTGATTTCAGAGAGGAAGAGAGAGGGGGAGAGAAATAGACACACCATTGATGAGAGAGAATCATCCATAGGCTACCTCTGGAAGCCCGGTACTGGGTATGGATTCTGCAACCCAGGCATGTGTCCTTGATTAGAATCCAACTCAGGATCCTTCAGTCCACAGTACAAAAGTGAGCACTGAGACAAACCAGCCAGGGCTGGTATTAGGACTGTTAGAGAGTATAAATTTTTGAGCATACTTCCTACTAGTCGACTTAGCCTTGAATCTCAGCTGCACCTCACAGAATAGCCTTTTAAGATAGAACACTGTCTGCTTTCTGAAAAACAGGATGACCCTGTAAATAGCATGGTCATCAATAACATGACCCTGACATTACTTAAGAAAAACTGTTTTGTCTTAAATTGTTTGCTCTGCAAAAACAAGGTGTGGTAAATGTGCTTAAAAGTGGTCCTGTATAAAGGGTCGGGGCTACTCTCTGGACTGCCTGGGTGGAGAAAGGCAGAGCAGTCGCCTGCCAGCTAATAAAGGCTCCCCATTTTAATTTGGTCTGGACTCCAGTGGTCATTCACATAAAAGTTTTTCACATCACTGTACTTGGAGACACAGATCTCCTTATAAACTAACACACACAGTAAATAGAACACCAAAATTAAGTGTTAGGAAAAGACCTTCATTATTTTGCAAAGAATGAGACCTGAGATTGGCAGTTGATGACTTAAGGCACTCAATAAATTCATCACTGGCATCTAGGGAAAGTGTGTTTTGGAAATAGCAGGAACTGTTTTGGCAGTCCATCTACAACATTATGTTTACTGGGGCCAACAGTAATCAGTCCTTTGTGGCAAGTCATGACAGGGAAACATAAGAACTAAGGACTCAGGTATTCCTAATTTTCTTCAACAAATTAGACAACAGAGTTAGCTTCTCTAGGCACATGAAGATGGGTATTGATGCCATCTGTAGGGGCGTTATAGGTGGTTCAGGTGAAATACCTTCAGCAACAGAAATATGCAGTGATATAGATCTGACAGGACATCTCTGTATGTTACAAAGTGCAACATAATTACATAGTGTTCCAACATAAACACACACAATAGCAAAAACACACGAACTTTACATAATATAAGTGAGTACATGTATGAGATACAATTCATAAAAATGAGGATTCATAAATTTTCTTATATTATTGTTAAGTCCTATCTAAGAAACTACATTTCATAAACATCTAAGAAATTTCTCACATTTGGACTCTTATGTGGAGAGCGAATTTAGAAATTTGCCTGAGAGATACCTCACATTAATTGCACTCATAATGGCTTTCTCCTGTGTGAATTCTCTGATGATATTGAACACCACTGCTACTTGTAAAAGACTTTCCACATTCAATGCATTTATGTGAATTTTCTCCAGTATGAAATCTTTGATGACAACGAAGGGCAGTCCCCCATGTAATAGATTTCCCACAGTCACTGCATTTATAAGGCTTTTCTCCTGTATGAACTCTCTGATGATTATGTAGGTGAGAGTTGTAAAAGATTTTCCACATTCACTGCACTCATAGGGCCTTTCTCCAGTGTGAACTCTCTGATGACAATGAAGTTCAGTGCTAGTGATAAAGAGACTTTCCACATTCACTGCATTGATAAGGCTTTTCTCCTGTGTGAACTCTCTGATAATATTTGAGATGAGTACTACTTGTAAAAGACTTTCGACATTCACTACATTTATAAGGATTTTCTCCTGTATGAACTCTGATGACAACGAAGTTCACTGTTCCAGGTAAAAGATGTTCCACAGTCACTACATTTACAAGGTTTTTCTCCTGTATGAACTCTCTGATGACAATGAAGCACATTGCTATTAGTAAACGTTCTCAAACATTCACGGCATTTATAAGGCTTTTCTCCAGTGTGAATTCTCTGATGACAATGAAGGTCACTGCTGCTGGTAAAAGATTTCCCACAATCACTGCATTTATAAGGCTTTTCTCATGTGTGAACTCTATGATGTCTACGAAGGTGAGTGTTAGTGGTAAAAGATTTCCCACATTCACTGCATTGATAAGGCTTTTCTGTTGTGTGAATTCTCTGATGATATTGAACACCACTGCTACTTGTAAAAGACACTCCACATTCACTGCATTTATACGGATTTTCTCCTGTATGAAGTCTCTGATGACAACGAAGGGCAGTCCTCCTCGTAAAAGATTTTCCACAGTCACTGCATTTATAAGGCTTTTTTTCTGTATGAACTCTCTGATGATTATTTGGTGAGTTAGTTGTAAAAGCTTTTCCACATTCACTGCACTCATAGGGCCTTTCTCCAGTTTGAACTCTCTTTTGACAATGATGTTCAGTGCTAGTGATAAAAGACTTTCCAAATTCACTGCAGTGCCGTAACTGGTTTGGCTCAGTGGATAGAGCGTCGGCCTGAGGACTGAAGGATCCCAGGTTCAGTTCCAGTCAAGGGCATGTACCTTGGTTGCAGGCACATCCCCAGTGGGAGGTGTGCAGGAGGCAGCTGGTCGATGTTTCTCTCTCATTGATGTTTCTGACTATCCCTCTCCCTTCCTCTCTGTAAAAAATCAATAAAATATTTTTTAAAAAATTCACTGCAGTGATAAGGCCTTTCTCCAGTGTGCACTCTCTGATGACAAGAAACTTTAGTGCTACTGGTGTAAGCTTTTCCACATATACTACATTTATAAGGCTTTTCTCCATTGTGAATTCCCTGATGACAATGAAGGTTACTGCTACTGGTAAAAGATTTCCCACACTCATTGTTCATATAAGGCCTTTCCACTGAGTGAACTCTTGGATCACAATGGAGGGCCCTGCTACTGGTAAAAGCTGTTCCACATTCACTGCGCTCATAAGGCCTTTCTCCAGTGTGCAAAGCTTCATGATCACCTAGGCAGTTACTACTGCTAAAAGCTTTCCTATATTCACTGCATAGATAGTCTTTCTCCAGTGTGACCTCGTTGTTGATCATGAAAGCTAGAAAATTTGGTTAAATATTTTCCACAATCAGAGCACATAAAACAATGACTTACTGAATGGACATCCTTTTCCGGAATGAAATTGTGGTTGCAACTAATGTCTTTGTTACATTCTTTTCTGGTGTAATCATTTTTTCTCCTATGAAACAGTATTCCACGCATCGAAATAGCATTTCGACAGTCCCTGAACCTAGTAGCCTTAGGTGGAGATGTCCAAACCCAGTAAGGACACCCTGCACAACCTCCCCGCATGTGAAATGATTCAGGGACACATGGAAATTGCAGCTGTTGGCACGTGAGATCCTGTCCACACTTCTAATGAAACTCTTCTCTCTCACATGCTGTTGGTCAACTTTTACACTGAAGTAAAATTGTTTTGCACATGCCCCACACCTCAACAGTATCTGTCTGTGTTGTGTTCCCTTCAGCTCAGTCAAATGGAAAATGTTTATGAAGAATAGCCCACAGCTCTCACAGGGGTGGCTCTTCTGGGAAGACATGGCTGCCTTGGGATTCCTTTCCTGTGACACTCTTGCAGAAACCTCCTGTTCAGTCGGTGCCTCCACATTCTCTGCTCCACAGCAGCAACTTGAACAAAAGGGCGAGGTACACGTTGATCTTATGAAAACAGAATATATTCACCACCAATGTTTGTGTGTCATCACTAGGCCTGATTGCATAGAACAATTTTCAAGACAAGGTATACTCGGAGGAAATATATAACGTGGCCCCAAAAGTCAGTTGATGATGAAAAGCTCACCAAGAAAGGACAGAAGCCCAGGATGGGACACAAAGGAGAGAGGAAGGCTCTACTCATTGTTCTTTTTTTTTTTTTTTTTTTAATATATTTTATTGATTTTTTACAGAGAGGAAGGGAAAAGGATAGAGTTAGAAACATCGATGAGAGAGAAACATTGATCAGCTGCCTCCTGCACACACCCCACAGGGGATGTGCCCGCAACCAAGGTACATGCCCTTCACCGGAATCGAACCCGGGACCCTTCAGTCCACAGACCGATGCTCTATCCACTGAGCCAAACCGGTTTCGGCTACTCATTGTTCTTGCTAAACGGCTTTCTTTAGTACCTTACAGGCTGGCCACGTGAGTCTGTGTAGAATAATTTAAAGCTGCTCAAAGCAATAAAAATTTATTTTATTAGAGCACATGATGTTCAATGTCAATATAGTAACACATGTGCACTCCAAGATGCTGCAGGCACGGACCAACATTGGAGTGCAGTAAAGAGCGACCTGAGAAAGAGGCAGAGATGCAAAGTCCAGAGTGGCTAAGGTTATACGTGAGGTGGGCAACCAAGTAGAAATGATCACTATTAGAACTGAATAGTAGGCAAAGTACCAACGTAAGTACAAACAAGCATAACTGGGTGAGGAATGGGCAACTGTAACCAAACACTGTGTTTCTAGCTATGAATGTAACAAAGGCCAGCCGAGAATTCCTCCCTAATGACAGTTGACCAAGGCAAGACCGCCTGTGGGTCCACTGTGTCATTCATAAAGTCGTGTTTCTTCTTTGGTGCACAAATGATTCTTCTATTTAAATTCCATTAGAGCCATTGCATGGGATAAAAGATGCAAATCTTGAAAGAAAAACAGAAAAGATGGATGGTCAGCACTGTGGTAGAACAACAAAGGTCAAATGAGATCACAGACAAAAGACCTATGTGTGTGACACCAGCAAGATGGCAGGATCAGAGATATGAGCATCTTCCCCCATCCCACTGTAAGTAGACAGCTATTTATGAGCAAAAACCCCTTAAGATATGGGAATAAGAATACCTTGAAAACAAACAGTATTCCAGAATACAAATAAAGAACTGTACAGAAAGGATGACTGGAAAAGACTGGGTGAATAGACATATTTGAAAATACATACAGTCAAAAACAAGGGTCAGAGTTACCTCCAGCAGCCACCTTGCTTCTGCTGTCATTGACCCTAGTGGCCTATTCTTCAAAAAATATTGGAAATTTTTTATTTTATTTATTTATTTAAAGTTTTCAGGAGTTTTAATGACCAAGTATGGGGAAGGGTGAGAACCCATGTTGTTAGTGAGCTCTGGGAATCACAGAGTCACTTAGGTGGAGGGATCTCCTTGACAATGGGGTGTCTGGTCACCTCCTTCTCTAACCGATAAACACTGAGGTCAGGGAGACACCTCTCCACACCTGCATCATCTTCACAGATCCTGGGTCAAATCGATGAGGAAAAGTGTAACATTGACGACCATTTACTGATACCTGGTACTCCTTTGACTGCACTGAGATGCACAGTTCAAAGGGTTTGCCATCCTCAAAGTGCATAACAGAGGATTTCACTTCTTCACCCCAGTTCCCACCTTGAGGGCTGTTCATAACCACTTGTTTGCCAAAGTACACTCGGAATTGGAAGGCAATGTCTGAGTCCACTTCATTTCCAGTGTGGAAATCCACCTGCATTTCTGGGCCCATACTCAATGACATGGCAGGTGTCCCTTGGATTTTCACTGAAGAACCAACAGCCAAGGATATATATATTTTTTATATGGGACCTGTAGCGCAGCCATTGTTGTGCCTTCTGCTGGGAAGCTCTTTCAAATTGTGTTTAGTTGTTATATTGGAAATTTTTTAAAGACCACAGAATGGCTTGTCTAGTATGGTTCAGTTGGTTGGAACATTGTCCTGTGTACCAAAGGGTCGAGGACTCAATTCCCAGTCAAGGCACATATCAGTATGTGGGTTCCATTTCCAGTTAGCTTGTGTGCAGAAAGCAGCCTATATATGTTTCTCCCTCACACTTATGTTTCTTTCTCTCTCTCCCTCCCCACCCTCTCATCATTCATGTTTCTATCTCTCTCTTCTTCTCTTCCTCTGTGAAATCAATCCTACCTAATAATAGACAGATATGCAAATTGACCATACCTCCAACACATCCACAAAGCCACGCCCACAAGCCACCCCACCATCCAATCAGAGCGAGTATGCAAATTAACCCATCCAAGATGGCTACAGCAACAGAGAGCAAGGTTTCCCAGGCAACAGAGGGAAATAAGCTTTCCGCCAGCCATTGCAGGCCGAAGCCTCCACTCAAGCTACAAAGTTTCAATTGTAGAAGGTAAACAAATTCAAACAGAAATGGCGTCAGAATGGAGCTTGCGAGAGCAGGCCAGGGTTGCCACCGGCAACAGGGGAAGCAAAGCTTTCCGCACACCCTGGCTGGGACTACCCGCTTAAGGCAACAAAGTTTCAATTATAACCCCAACAGAAATGGCTGCCGCCGCGGAGGGAGCCCTAGGCTTGGCTCCGCTCCAGGCTACAAAGTTTCAATTGTAGAAGGAAAATAAATTCCAGATACCAGGGCCTCCGCTTGGGTTGCCAGGAGGCGTGGCCGGCCTGCAAACCACCACAGGCCCCTCGCTCAGGCCGCCCCACGCCCCAAGGGAACCCCACCCTGATCAGGGACACCCTTCAGGGCAAACCAGCGGGCCCCCACCTCTGTACCAGGCCTCTATCCTACCTAATAAAATGGTAATATGTAAATTACCATCACTCCGATACACCCAGGATTAGGCCAGAGGGAGGCACAGGGGGCGGGACTCGGGGTGGGCGGGGTAGCCGATTGGGCCGGCAGGATGCTGAGCTCTCCTCGCCAGGAGCGGCGCGAGCTCAGCATCTGCGCCATGGCTGTGCTGCGGAACAGAAGGGGCCTCTGGGGCAGCGAGCTCACGTCCCGCCGCGGACCATCAAAAGCGGGGTATCTGGGTGCCTGTCCGCTCTGGCACCAGGCCTTTCGGAAGCCTCCGCCCCGCCGGTGGCTTCTGAAAGGCCTGGTGCACCCGCGGACAGGCACCCAGCTCCACTGTGATCGAAAGCAAGAGCGTGTAGGAGACCCTACACGTGCATGATTCAATCATGCACTGGGCCTCTAGTAAAATATATTTTATTTTTATTTATTTATTTTTTAAAATATATTTTATTGATTTTATACAGAGAGGAAGAGAGAGGGACAGAGAGTCAGAAACATCGATGAGAGAGAAACATCAACCAGCTGCCCCCTGCACACCCCCCACCGGGGATGTGCCTGCAACCAAGGCAAACGCCCCTGACCGGAATCGAACCTGGGACCCCTGAGTCCGCAGGCCGACGCTCTATCCACTAAGCCAAACCGGTTTCGGCTAGTAATATATATTTTAAAACTAAATAATTTAAAGAATAAATAAATAGCCCTGGCCCATGTCACTAAGTGCTGAGAGTGCCTGTCCTTACACAGGAAGGTCATGCTTTAGATTCCCAGTAAAGGGCAGGTAAATGGCCTTCTGGTCTGATCCTGACTCTTAGAGTAGGCCTATGTGGGAGACAATCCATGTTTCTTTCTGTCTCTCTGCCTCTCCTCTATCTCCCTTTCCCTTCTCTCTCTCTCAAAAAACAACGGAAAAAATATTTTCACTATTCAGGTGAAGATGAAAGAAGAATAAAGTATTTAATTAAGAAAAGTTATGGGAGAGGACATACAAGATGGCGGTGTAGGCAAAGGCTTATACTCGCTGCTTCCCACAACCACATCACAATTACAACTAAAATACTGAACAACCATCAGTCAGAACCACTGGAAAGCTAGCTACAACGAAGTCTTACAACTAGAGAAGTAAAGAAGAAAGCACACTGAGACTGGTAGGAGGTACTAAGGCACGGAAGGTGCTGGTCCTGTACCCATGTGGGTCACTTTTTTAATTGGGATTGAGGTTGTCTCTGCAGAGGTCACCTGGAGGAGAAAGAGGTCCCAGTGCAACACCAGATGTCCAGCCCAGGGTCCCAGAGCTGGGGAAAAAAAGTCCTTATTGGTAGTAAGAACTTCGGTCTATACAAACCAGTGCAGAATGCGGCTGAGTGACAGAGGCTACAGGAGATAAAGCTGCTCTTCTTACAATGCCAGCACCACCAACTGAACTGACAAGATACCCCTTCCTCGGAGCTCAAGTACCAAAGGAGCTCCAGTTCCAGGCAAGTCTTGGGAGGGCGGGGCGCAAGGGGGATACCAAGATACATAGCATCGGGGCAGGAACTCAAGAGACTTTCTTCCAGACATAGATGCTCTCAGGGACCTCCCGGTTGCAGGGGTAACTGGCAGTCATTTCTGTTTTCTCCGCCCTAGTAATTCCCTGAGAACCAACCCCATCCAATTTAGTTTTATTTTTTTTGAAAATATATTTTATAGAGGAAGGGAGAGGGAGAGAAACATCAATGATGAGAGAGAATCACTGATCGGCTGCCTCTTGCATGCCCCCCCACTGGCGATCGAGCCCACAACCCAGGTATGTGCCCATAGCTGGAATGGAACCTGGGACCCTTCAATCCACAGGCCGACACTCTATCCATTGAGTCAAACCAGCTAAGGCCCCATCCAATTTAAAAGCCCACCCAAGCTCTGTGCAGCAGCATTTGTAAATGAATGGCCTGTCTTTGCTCAGGCTAAAACCTGCTAAACAAGTTGCAGTTGGTTCAAGGAGCCACAAATGTATCAATAGAAGTACCAAGAAGAGGCACCAGCACTAGCCTTCCCTGCTTTACAACAGGGCCTCATCGGGGCACTTCCAAACTAGATACAAAGAGGAGAATCTGCAGATCTCTCTGAGATGCTGCTGGGTGGCTCCGGGCAAACCTGCCTGAACCCAAGAGCCAGTCTACTCAGTGGTCAGTGTCAGACCACATCAGCTTACAACTCTTCACATCTGTAAGCAACACAGTCAAGGAGCAGACTCACTGAGCAACAAAGCCCCACTGAAGCAAGTCCTGCTCCAAAGGGGTGTCTCCTACACAGCAGCTCTCCCACTAGGTCGCAATGGCCCTGATAGATGCTAAAATCCACAACAAAATTCTGGCAAATCCATTCCAGCATTACATTAGAAAGATCATACGCTGTGACCAAGTGGGATTAATCAGGAGATGAAAGGATGGCACAATATCTGAAAATCAATAAACATGATACATCACATAAACAAATTGAAAGACAAAAATCACAGTCATATCAACAAATGCAGAAAAAGCATTTAATAAACTCCAGCACCTTTTCTTGATAAAAACTCTCAGCAAAGTGGGAGTACAAGGATCATACCTCAACATAATAAAAGCCTTATATGACAACCCTACAGCCAACATCAGACTCAATGGGAAAAAACTAAACCCATTTTCCCTAAGAACAGGAACAAGACAGGGATGTCCACTTTTTTTTTAAATTTCTTTATTGATTAAGGTGTCACATATTTGTCATCATCCCCCATTCCCATCCCACACCCCTCCCCACGGATGCCCCCACCCCCCTGTTGTCCTTAACCATTGGTTAGGCTCGTATGCATGCACACAAGTCTTTTGGTTGATCTCTCCCCCCTCCCCCCACCCTAAGGGTAGGGGAGGGTGGGGGGAGGGGGGAGAGATCAACCAAACAGTCCAATCGATGCCTCCTTATTTCTGGGTCTGTTCTTGTTCATCAGTCTATGTTGTTCATCATTTCCCCTAGATGAGTGAGATCATGTGTCACTAGATATATACTTATAAGAACTGAATGTGAGACGAGCAATAATAGTTATGCTGACAGGCAAATGAATCAGTCTGTAGTGAGTTTCTTTCTGGGCCAACCGTTCTTTTGAGACCCAATTTCAATGTCCACCAATTCCTTATGTGTACATGTCGGCACTGACTTTTCAGCTCTGGATGGTGGACAAATTGTGGTAATGCAGGTCCGACTCCCTCTGGTTTGGTCTCGCCCAGACCCAGGGGCGCAGCCTCACCTGGACCCAGGACCCAGCATCACCCGGGCCCCGGGGCGCATGGCCTCACCCGGACCCGGGATCCAGCCTCACGCGGACCCAGGGGCACGTGGCCTCACCGGAACCCAGGGGCGCACGGCCTCACCCGGACCTGGGGGTGGGCGGCTTCACCCGGTCCCAGGGGCGCGTGGCCTTCCCTGGACCCAGAGGCGCGCGGCCTCACCCGGACCCGGGGGCATGTGGCCTCACCTGGGCCCGGGACCCAGCCTCATCCAGACCCAGGGGCGCGTGGCCTCTCCTGGACCCAAGGAGGGATGCCCACTTTCACCACTCCTGTTCGACATAGTACAGGAAGTGTTAGTCATAGTGATTAGACAAGAAGAAGAAATGAAAGGCAACAAGATTGGAAAAGAAGAAGTAAAACTGTCATTATTCACAGATGACATGATATGGTACAAAGAAAACCCTAAAGACTCCATCAAAAAACTACTAAATGTAATAAATGCATTCAGCAATGTAACAGGATACAAATTTAACAACCAGAATTCTATGGCTTTTTACACACCAATAATCAACTCACAGAAAGAGAAACAAACAAACAATCCTATCTACCACTGCAACAAAAAAACTAGGATATCTAGGTATTAACTTAACTAAGGAAATAAAAGACCTGTACTCCAAAAACTATAGGAAGTTGAAAAAAGACATAGAAGACATAAACAAATGGAAGAATATACGGTGTTCATGGATTGGTAGAATCAACATCATTAAAATGTCCATACTACCCAAAGCAATCTATAGATTCAATGCAATCCCAATTAAGATACCAAGGGCCTATTTCACAGACCTAGAACAAACTCACCAAAAATTCATATGAAATATATAAAAAAAGAAAAAACAAAGAGCTGCAGCAAACTTGAGAAAGAAGAACGAAGTTGGAGGAATCACAATACCAGATACCAACCAATAGTACAAAAATGCCTGGTACTGGCACGACAACAGACATATAGAACCATGCAACAGAACACACAACCCAGAAATCGGCCCAAGCCACTATGCTCAATATTTGACAGAAGAGGCAACAGCATTCAATGGAGTCAAGACAGCCTCTTCAATAAGTGCTGTTGGGAAAATTGGACAGATACATGCAAAAGAATGAAACTAGACCACCAACTTACACCATACACAAAAATAAACTCAAAATGGATAAAGGACTTAAACGTTAAGTCGTGATACCATAAAAATCTTAGAAAAATCCATAGGCAGCAAAACATTAGACATATGTCCTAGCAATATCTTTATTGATACAGCTCCGAGGGGAAATGAAAGCAAGGAAAAAAGAAACAAATGGTACTACATCAAAATAGAAAGCTTCTACACAGCAAAAGAAAACATCAACAAAATAACAAGAAAGCCCTTGGTTTGGCTCAATGGATAGAGTGTCGGCCTGCGGACTGAGAGGACCCAGGTTCGATTCTGGTCAAGGGCATGTACCTTGGTTGCAGGCATATTACCAGTAGGAGGTGTGCAGGAGGCAGCTGGTCGATGTTCCTCTCTCATCGATGTATCAAAAAATGGGCAAAAGACCTAAATAGACACTTTTTGAAAGTGGACCTACAGATGGCCGAGAGAAATATGAAAACATGTTCAAAGTCACTAATCATCCGAGAGATGCAAATAAAAATGACAATGCGGTATCATCTCACACCTTTCAGAATGGCTATCACCAACAAATAAACGAAGGACAAGTGCTGGCAAGGATGTTGAGAAAAAGGAAACCTCGTGCACTGCTGGTGGGGATGCAGACTGGTGCATCCACTTGGAAGACAGTATGAAGTTTCCTCAAAAAGTTAAAAATGGAACTCCCATATAACCAACCCAGTCATCCCACTACTAGGACTACATCCCAAGAAATCAGAAACACCAATCAGAAAGGATATATGCACCCCTATGTTCATAGCAGCACAATTTACAATAGCTAAGATTTGGAAACAGCCTAAGTGCCCATCAGCAGATGAGTGGATTAGAAAACTGTGATACATCTGCACAATGGAATATTACACTGCTATAAAAAAAAAGGAACTTTTACTTTTACCAACACGTGGATGGAACTGGAGAGCATTTTGCTAAGTGAAATAAGTCAGTCGGAGAAAGATAAATATCACATGATCTCACTCATAGGTTGGATATAATGATCAACATAATTTAATGCACAAGAGTAGATCCAGAGACAAATGGCAGGAGAGGAGGGGTTAGAGAGCGATGAAAGGACTTGTATGCATGCATATTAGTGTAACCAATGGACACAGACACTGGGATGGTAGGGGCTTGCCTGGGGTGGGAATTGCGGAGGAGGAGGGAGAGGTTCAAGCAGAGAAAAAGTTAACATATGTTGATCTTTAGACAATAAATAAATAAATAAGATAAACTAGTACATTTAAAAAATGGGCAAAGGACTTAAACAGACACTTTTTAAAAGAGGACATAAAGAAGGCCAAGAGACATATGAAAATATGCTCAAAGTCACTAATCATCTGAGACGTGCAAATCAAAACGACAATGAGATACCATCTCACACCTGTCAGGATGGCTAGTGTCAACAAATCCACAAACAACAAGTGCTGGCGATGATGTGGAGAAAAAGGGACCCTTGTGCATGGCAGGTGGGAATGCAGACTGGTGCAGACACAGTGGAAAATAGCATGGAGTTTCCTCAAAAAATTAAAAATGAACTCCCATTTGACCCAGTAATCCCACTTCTAGGAATATAGCCGAAGAAATCAGAAACACCAATCACAAAAAACATATACATCCCTATGTTCATAGCAGCACAATTTATGATAGCTAAGATTTGGAAACAGCCTAAGTGACCATCAGCATATGAGTGGATTAAAAAACTGGTACATCAACACCAGTGGTTCTCAACCTTCCTAATGCCGCAACCCTTTAATACAGTTCCTCATGTTGTGGTGACCCCCAACCATAAAATTATTTTTGGTGTTACTTCATAACTGTAATTTTGCTACTGTTAGGAATCGTAATGTAAATATCTGATATGCAGGATGTCTTAGGCAACCCTTGTATAAGGGTCATTCGACCCCCAAAGGGGTCGCGACGAACAGGTTGAGAACCGCTGATCTGCTTTTTTTTTTCCATCCCTTTCTGGTGTGCAAGATGTTGAATATAGGACGTGGTGGGTCCTCCGGCTCGAAATTCCGATTTCCCTGGGTCTTCCGGTAGGAACCGTGATCAACTGTACTGACAACACAGGAACCAAAAATCTGTACAAAGGGGATCAAGGGATGACTGAACAGACTTCCTGCTGCCAGTGTGGGTGATATGGTGATGGCCACAGTAAAAAAAGGGAAACCAGAGCTCAGAAAGAAGGTATATCCAGCGGTGGTAGAGAGCGGAAGTCATACCGGAGAAAAGGTGGTGTGTTTCTTTATTTTGAGGATAATGCAGGGGTCATAGTTAAT
The DNA here is from genome assembly GCF_027574615.1 of Eptesicus fuscus. Lineage (NCBI taxonomy): Eukaryota > Metazoa > Chordata > Mammalia > Chiroptera > Vespertilionidae > Eptesicus > Eptesicus fuscus. Next base: position 45,504,648 of record NC_072493.1, read on the forward strand.
AATAAAGGGGAAATGAAAGGTTCTGCCATAACAGGACCCATTGCAAAGGAGTGTGCAAATTTGTGGCCCAGGATTGCATCATGGCATGATTGTCTGGTGTATTTCTAAAGAAAAAACCCATTAAAAATTGGTGACATGAAGAAAAAAAGAGAGAACCGCAGATCTACACAATGGAATACGATGCTACTGTAAAAAATAAGGAACTCACCCTAGCTGGTTTGGCTCAGTGGATAGAGTGTCAGCATGCGGACTGAAAGGTCCCAAGTTCAATTCCAGTCAAGGGCACATGCCCAGGTTGTGAGCTCATCCCTAATAGGGGGCATGCAGGAGGCAGCCAATCAATGATTCTCTCATCATTGATGTTTCTATCTCTCCCTCTCCTTTCCTCTCTGAAATCAATAAAAATATATTTTAAAAAAGGAACTCTTACCATTTGCAACTGCATGGAGAAAAGCAAATATCACAGAATCTCAATCATTTGTGGGCAATGTGGGAAAAAGAAGACATACGTAATATAATATGTAATACTTTAAAAAAGAATTTTAAAAAAAGAAATATGTTTAGCACTAACTTGTTTGGCTCAGTGGATGAAGCATCAGCCTGCGGACTCAAGGGTCCCCAATTCAATTCCGGTCAAGGGCATGTACCTTGGTTGCGGGCACATACCCAGTAGGGTGTGTATAGGAGGCAGCTGATCCATGTTTCTAAGTCTCTATCCCTCTCCCTTCCTCTCTGTAAAAAAAAAAAAAAAAAAAAATCAATAAAATATATTAAAAGAAATAAATATGCTGAGACCGGTTTGGCTCAGTGGATAGAGCAACGTCCTGAGGACTGAAGGGTCCCAGGTTCGATTCCGGTCAAGGGCATGTGCCTCGGTTGCAGGCACATCCCCAGTGGGGGGTGTGCAAGAGGCAGCTGGTTGATGTTTCTCTCTCATTGATGTTTCTAACGCTCTCTCTCTCTCCCCTCCTCTCTGTAAAAAATAAATAATATGTATTAAAAAAAGAATATGGTGAAAATATCCATAGTACACAATGCAATCTACAGATTAAATACAATCCTAAGAATAATTTCTATGGTATTTTACAAAGAAATGAAAAGAGAATCTTGGCTATTTCCGTCTCCAGCTGCCGCAGTGTGAGGAGCTACCGCCATGTCTGCCCACCTGCAATGGATGATCATGTGGAACTGCTCCAACTTCCTGATTAAGAGGAACAAGCAGCCAAAACCGGTTTGGCTCAGTGGATGGGGCGTCGGCCGGCGGACTCAAGGGTCCTAGGTTCGGTTCCGGCCAGGGGCGTGTGCCTTGGTTGCGGGCACATCCCCAGTGGGGGGTGTGCAGGAGGCAGCTGATCGATGTTTCTCTCTCATCGATGTTTCTAGCTCTCTATCACTCTCTCTTCCTCTCTGTAAAAAATCAATAAAATATATTTTTTTAAAAAAAAAAAAAGAGGAACAAGCAGATGTACAGCACCGAACCCAATAACCTGAAGGCCCACAACTCCTTTCGCTACAACGGCTGATTCATCGCAAGACGGTGGCGTGGAGCCGGCGCCCGACGGCAAAGGGGTGGTGGTCATCATGAAGTGGAGATCCGGCCAGCGAAAGCCAGCCACCTCCTACATGCGCACCACCATCAACAAGAACTCCCCGGCCACCCTGAGCAGCATCCGGCACATGATCCGCAAGAACAAGTACCGCCCGGATCGGCGCATGGCCACCATCCGCAAAGCCCGTGATGGTGAAGAGGAAATGGGTCCGCCCTACCAAGAGCTCCTGAGCAACCATCCCCCTAAAGCAATAAAGGTAAAAAAAGAAAAAGAAAAAAAAAGAGAATCTTGAAATATATGAAATTAAAAAACTCGAACAGCAAAAGAAATCTTGAAAGAAAACAAAGCCCATGGCATCACACTTTCTGACTTCAATTTATTACAGAGAGAAAACAAGCAAACGGTGTGTTGTTGGAGAAAGAAAAAGACACAAACATCAACAGGACAGAACAGAAAACACAGAAATAAAACCAGGCACATCCTTTCAAGTAATCTCTGACAAAGCTGCAAGACACATAAGAAAGGAAAGATAATTTCTTTTTTTTTATTTTTTTTTTTTAAATATATTTTATTGATATTTTACAGAGAGGAAGGGAGAGGGATAGAAAGCTAGAAACATCGACCAGCTGCCTCCTGCACATCCCCTACTGGGGACGTGCCCGCAACCAATGTACATGCCCCTGACCGGAATCGAACCTGGGACCTTTCAGTCCGCAGACCAACGCTCTATCCACTGAGCCAAACTGGTCTCGGCGGAAAGATAATTTCTTCAAAGTAAGTTGCTGCTAAAAAGCAATACTCCCATGTAAAACAAGAATACTGGACACCGCTGATAAAATTTAACTCAATCTACATTAAATGTCAGTGCTAAAACGTAAAACTCCTCAGGACAACCTAGAGAAAAAGTCTTGGAGATTTGCTATGGACATGATTTTCTTTTTATTTTTTAAAAAATATATGTATTTAAAAATATATATATATATGTATTTTTAAAATATTTTTTAAAAAATAAAAAAATAGGTACAAGTGACAAACAGGAATATAGAAAATGCTTTCCACTCTGATTACAGTGGAATCCATTAGGCTTCCTACACCACTACCAACCACAAGTCCTTCCCTGTGAACTTAGTACAGCGGGGAGAATTGGGAATTCAGGAATAGAAGGGAGCAGCTGAAACAGACCCACCCTCCCCAGGACAGCAACTACCCAGGAAACTGGAAAATCAAGCAGTTCCACAGTCTACATGGGAGGACAGCACACCCTGGGGGATGGGGCCTGGGAAATCGCAAAGCCAAGCCCAGGTCAGTGGTGAGAGTGAAGGTCTTACCCAGCGAGGATACAAGTTCAAAGTTCTCCAGCATCACATTCAGGTACAGCTGTCTCTGACCCAAATCAAGGAGGCTCCATTCCTCCCTGGAGAAGTACAGGGCAATGTCCTCAAAGGTCACGCCAACCTGTCAGAATGGAGACAATTGACACCAGAGCTGTCTCTCTGAGAATCCCCACTCCTACTCCTTACACACCTTCCCCCCCTCAACCTCCTCCAGGGCACCCGGTTAGTGTGGACACCAGGCCCTAATGCCAGTGCAGGCTGCTCTCTCATCACAGTTCCACTACTCACTGGGATTGCCCTCAGCAGAGCAGCTGGGTTGGGTGGGAAGGATTGGGGGAGGGGAGGGTAGAGAGCAATGCCATTGAAGGTCTGGGGATGCCTGCAGCGCCCCAGCCTTCCCGCCAAGCAATCCCACTGCAATCTCCTAGATCAGAGGTCAGCAAACTGCAGCTCGCTTGCCACATGCGGTTCTTTGGCCCCTTGAGTTTTTAGCAAAGGCCAGCTTAGGAGTACCCTAATTAAGTTAATAACAATGTACATACCTATATAGTTTAAGTTTAAAAAATTTGGCTCTCAAAAGAAATTTCAAACGTTGTACTGTTGATGTTTGGCTCTGGTGACTAATGAGTTTGCCGACCACTGCCCTAGATCATGCCTCCAAGACACAGCCAAGCGTGGGTTTATGCTTCGCCTTTAAGACCCCATACCAAGTCCCAGGGACCATCAGCTCACACTTCCTCCAGATGTGCACACCACTGGGTAACCTTTAACCTCTTCCCATCTTCAGTCCCAGGTTCACTCCCTCAGCTCTGCCCCCTTCCTGCTCCAATGCCACTGGATCTCGCTGGACTCACCCAGGAATCTGGGCATATGTCATCCACAAAGAGCTTGTCTTCCAGGCAGATTCAGGACCACCCCAGCCGGGAAAGCCCCAATGAGGCTGTGCCGTCCTCCCTGCAGCCTCTGATCTGTCCGCCAATCCTCACAGCCCACACCCTCAGGGAACCTCAGATGCCAGTCAGCCCTGTCCTCTCCGCCCTGCACTGGCTGTGCCTCAGAAGCCACAACGCTCCTCCCTCCCCTCCGCCTTCCTCACGGTCCTCCACGCAAAACTGAAGTGGAGGACCTGACAGATGCCCCACCCGGGCTGTGGTGTTCCGTGTGGGGAGGCGGTGAGGGTCCGGAGGACTAGAACTCACCTCAGCACGTTTCCTCAGCGCGGGCGCCGCCATTGCCCTCTGTGGGCCGAGCGGGGCGGGAGCGGCCGGAGTAGAAGCCGCTGCAGGAATGGCGGTGCCTGTCCCGGCCCTGGCGTGGGTCCGGGCGGTGACTCCGAGCTTCAATCCCCAGTGTGAGCTGTGAGCACCACGGGAGGCTCCGTCCATGGGCTGTGAAGCGGGGAACACCACTCTCCACCTTCCCCACCAGACGCTGTGACTAGGGGGACCTGGCCGCCTCAGACAAAAATCTGAAAACGGAATCTCTCTCCAGGACTACCGGTCCCGCCCTACAGAAGCGGCCAAACGGAAGTGCCTTCTCTGAGCCCCCATTGGCTCAGCCTCGTGGCATTCCATGCGTCGCCTTCTGGGTATTGTAGTTCCGCGGCTCCGACATCAGGATACCTTTATGACAGTGGATTAAGGGGCATAAAGCCCAAGAAAACACCAAGTAAACTAAGTGTCCTCTAGCGCCTTCAAGGGAGGTGATTTTCAGGGCAAGTTTGTTTCTCCAGCACCTGCTGGCTTCCTTTAGCTGCTGGTTTTGCATATCTTTCTTCAAGATGAGCTCTTCCTGAATGGCAGGCATTGTTTCTTCATTCAGGACCTTTGGCACGTGTCTCCTTCAGGCCAAATGTAGCTTTCAGAGGTTGCTCAATTGTCTAACTCTTGTTTAACTCGATCTAACCTGTCTCCATTGAATCCATTGTACAACGTTAATGTCACAGAACAGACATACTTAAAGCATCTGCTTCTGATGTCATCTGAAGTGTCAGCTCTGCCTGGGCTGCAGTTTGGATAAGATGGCCCAGAGACATGTGAAAAATGCTCAAAGTGACTGATCATCAGAGAGATGCCAGTTAAAGAAACAATTAGGTAGCACCCCACCACTGTCAGAATGGCTGCCATCAGCAAATCAACAAAGGACAAGTGCTGGGGAGGATGTGGAAAAGGAACCCGAGTACACTGCTGGTGGGAATGCAAACTGGTTACAGCCATTATGGAAATCAGCATGAACTTTCATAAAAAAATTTAATATGGAACTGCCATTTGTTCCATATTGGAATGGAGTGTGGAATGTCAGAAGGGAAGTCGGGTGAGGATAACATAAAAAGAAAAAACATCCTGGGGTCAGCATTAAGCACACACTCACACACACATACAGTAAAAACCAAGTTACCTAAGCCTTGAGCATTTCCTTCTGTTCTCTGAAAGCAATGGGAAAGCTCTAGCTTGCCGTGTCCTGGGTCTGCTCTAAATTGTGTTTATAAATCTGTCTTCAGTCTGCTGTGTCCCTGGAAATGCCGATAACCCTCCATGTAATTTTCTCCTTCTTGCCCAGTTGTTGTGAGAATTAAGAGAAAATGCTCAAAAATCTAACCCTGAATTCTGGAAACAAAGTAAGCGCCATCTATCATCTGCATGTCACATTCAGCCAACTGAGACTCAGGGAGCTCTAGAGAGTCCGCTGGAGATTCCCAGGTGGGCGCACCACAATGAGAGTTGAGTGCCCACAGCACCTGCCTCCTTGCAGCAGAATCAGTGGCTTCCTATAGGTCCCGTTTCCCACTAAAATGCTCCCAAAGACAAAGGTGTTTGTGGACATCGGGGGTGTGAGAAGTGCCTGGCCTGGGAATGTCTCTGCAGGCAGAGGCTGAGGTACCCGGAGAGGGAAAGAGTGAAACATTAATAATGAGAAAGAATCATTGATCAGCTGCCTCCTGCATTCCCCATATTAGGGGAACTACCCTGGAGCGCAGGTATATGCCCTGACTGGGAAAGGAACTGTGAACTCCTGGATCATAGGTCCATGTGGAACCATTGAGCCATGCTGGCTGGGCTATCTTCATTCATGTTTCTAACTCTCTCTCCCTCTCCCTTGCTCTATGAAATCAATAAAAATGATTTAAAAATCAACGAAAAGATTTATTAAAAAGTAAAAAATAGCCCTGACTGGTTTGGCTCAGTGGATAGAGCGTCGGCCTGCGGACTGAAGGGTCCCAGGTTCGATTCTGGTCAGGGGCATGTACCTTGGTTGCGGGCACATCCCCAGTAGGGAGTGTGCAAGAGGCAGCTGATCAATGTTTCTCTCTCACTGATGTTTCTAACTCTCTCTCCCTCTCCCTTCCTCTCTGTAAAAAAAAAAATCAATAAAAAATATATTTTTAAAAATAAAATAATTCTCTCTAAAAAAAAAAAAGTAAAAAATATTAAAACATAGTATTTTAATACAAAAAAACCCTTTATTACCTAAAGCAAAAAAATTACAAAATGAGTAAAATTCCAATATCCGTCTTTGTTTTTACAATGTCTTTTTAAAAAATATTTTCATATAAAAAATATGGAATGCTTCACGAATTTGAGGGCAGTTGGGGTCAACCAGGTCAGCAGAGGAGAGCAGTTAGGGGCAATCAGGCTGGCAGGCTGGCAGGGGAGTGATTAGGGGGTGATCAGGCTGGCAGGCAGAAGTGGTTAGGGGCAATCAGGCAGAGGCAGGTGAGCAGTTTGGAGCCAGCAGTCCTGGATTGTGAGAGGGATGTCCAACCTGATCCCAGTGGGGACCAGGCCTAAGGGGTCCCAGATTGCAGAGGGTGCAGGCTGGGCTTAGGGAAAACGCTTTCCTCACTAATCAAGGTGGAATCCCTCAACTTCCTGCAACACTACCAACCACAAGTCCTTCCCTGTGAACATAGTACAGCGGGGAGAACTGGGACTTCAGGAATAGAAGGGAGCAGTGAAAACAGATCAACCCTCCCCAGCACAGCAACTACCCAGGAAACTAAAGTCAAGCAGAACCACAGTCTACATGGGAGGACACAGCACACCCTGGAGATGGGACCTGGGAAATCGCAAAGCCAAGTCCAGGTCACTGGTGAGAGGAGGGTCTTACCCAGCGAGGATACAAGTTCAAAGTTCTCCAGCATCACATTCAGGTACAGCTGTCTCTGACCCAAATCAAGGAGGCTCCATTCCTCCCTGGAGAAGTACAGGGCAATGTCCTCAAAGGTCACGTCAACCTGTCAGATTCGAGATAAGAGCTGTCTCTCTCAGAACCAGCCCGGCCTGCACCCTGTCCAATCTGGGACCCCTCGAAGGATGGCCTACTGCTGGTGTACAGGGATAGGGCCTAAATTGGCAGTTGGACAATCCTCTCGCAATCTGGGACTGCTGGCTCCAGCCCCTCAGCTGCCTGCTTGACCCTAACCACTCTTCCTCCCAGCCTGCTTGCTCCCAACGTCAGCCTACTAGGCCCCAAATGCCCCCCTGCCAGCCTGCTCACTCCTAACTGCCCCCTGTGCCAGCCTGCTCACCCCCAACTGCCCCCCGTGCCAGCCTGCTCACCCCCCAGATGGCCTGCTCTCTCTCACCTTCCCTCCCCACTGGCCTGCCTGCCCCCAATTGCCTCCTGCTGGCCTGCTCACTCCAAACTTCCCACCCCGCTGACCTGATCACCTCCAACTCACCCCCACTGACAGCCTGCTTGCCCCCAACTGGCCCCCTGCTGGTCTGCTTACCCCCAATGGCCCCACCCACCACCAACCTGATCACCTACAACTGCCATTCCATCCTGGCCTGATCACACCCCAGAGACCTATGCTCCCAGCCTCTCCTTCTTTTCTTTTTTCCCCCCAGCATCTACTTGAGCAGATGCCAGGGCCAACTGGAAGCCGATGTTGGGATTTAATTATCTTTTATAATTGAAATTTTGTAGCCTTGAGCGGACACCAGGGCCGGCCAGGATGGGTGGGAAGCTTTGCTTCCTCCATTGCCAGGGGGAAACCAAGCCTACTGCTCACTCCAACTCCATGTATGCCGCCATCTAAGTTGGATTAAGTTACATACTCTGATTGGCTGGTGGGCATAGCGGAGGTACGGGCAATTTGCATGTTTCTGTTTTATTAGATTGGATTCCTTATTAAAATGCACCCAAAGAAAACGGTGCTTATGGGTGTCGCAGAGGGAGAAGTGTCTGGCCTGGGAATGTCTCTGCAGAGAGAGGCGGGAATACAAAGGAAATGGAGAGAAAAAAAAAATCAATGATGAGAGAGAATCATCTATCAGCTGCCTCCTGTATGCTCCACACTGCAGGTCTTGCCGGGGCACAGGCATCCACCCTGACTCTGAATGGGATCATGACTTCCTGGTTTACATGTATAAACTAGAGGCTTAGTGAACAAAATTCTTGCACTCAGGGGGATCCCTCAGCCAGGGCTGTTTCTTCTTGCAGTCCGGAAGCCCTCGGGGGATGTCCAACTCACAAAGGTAAATAACACTTACAATCAGATAAAGAATTATACAGAAACATTTGTAGAAGATTTATTAGCAATAAATAAATATTTTTTAATATTGATAGAGTGGTTTTGTGTGCTAGGTGTCCTGTAGGGCTGTGACTCAGCCTCCCCAGTTACCTGAGGTGGACACTCTTGGTGCACCCCTTTGTGGGCTGTGTGCACAGCCTTGTTGTAGTTAAGCCTTGATTGTTGTTGGTATCACTGGGAGGAATTGACCTCCAGGCCAATTGGCTGTGAGGATCAGGTGTGTCTACACTGGGAGAACTTCTGTGCTGGAGACACCCTTATGAGACAAGACTTGCAAAAACCTCTGTGCTCAGCTTAGATGGGGCAGAGTCTCAGGGTGGAGCAGACAGCATTGGCTTCCCGAAGAGGCCCCTGGGTTTCAGTGTCCTGCAGTAATCGCTACAAGCACCTCTGAGAGAAAGCCGCCCCTTGAGGCTCACCTGCTGCCAGACAGTCCAGTTTCTCCCCGAATGACTCTGGGTCCCCAGTCTCACCCAGAATTGGAGTTCAGGACAGTTGGGAGCTTTAATTTCCCTCCCGCTTGAGAAAGCCAGCCACTTACTCAGTTGCTCGCTCTCTCCGAGCTCGTGGGCCTCCGTACCTCTACCTTCCGCAGTTCCTCGGAGTCTCAGTGTGCTTTACTCTTTCCTAACAGTCCAGTTTCACCCTGTATGAGTCTGCGTTCCCAGTCTCTCCCAAAACTAGAGTACAGGACATTCGGAAGCTTTTGTCTCCCTCCCACTTGAGAAAGCAAGTCGCGCACTCAGTTGCCAGGCCTCTCCGCTCGCGTCTACGTACCTCTACCTTCTACAGCTCCTTTGAGTCCCAGTGTGCTTTTCTCTTTCCGTGTAGTTGTAGAATTTCCACTGAGCCAGCCTTCCTGTGGTTCAGTATGATGTCCGTTTTGTTTTTTACTTGTAGTTTTGGGAAAAAAACAAACAAACAAACAAACACAAACTAGAATATAACTACCAAAGTGATTTACTTAGAAAGTTTTAACTTCAAAGCATTCTATATGGCTATTGTTAGCCTCTGAGTTTGCAAGATTGGCTATGCCATGCCAGGCTCCCTGAGATTGCTAGGTTTACTATCTGTCATCATTTTTGTCCATACTGGGGAGTTAGAACTTGTGGGTTGAGGAGAAAATTCAATGAGTGGTTTATTAACTCTAGGACCCATTGCTGACGCCCTCCAGAACACAATGGCCCCAGTATTGCTGGTGTCCCTTTATTGGGTCTCCTAGAAAAAGTCACTCTTCAGATTCTAAATGTGGTGGAGGTATTTTTTTTAAAATATATTTTATTGATTTTTTACAGAGAGGAAGAGAGAGGGATAGAGAGTTAGAAACATCGATGAGAGAGAAACATCGATCAGCTGCCTCTTGCACACCCCCTACTGGGGATGTGCCCGCAACCAAGGTACATGCCCTTGACCGGAATCGAACCTGGGACCCTTGAGTCCACAGGCCGACGCTCTATCCATTGAGCCAAACCGGTTTCGGCTGGTGGAGGTATTTGTAAGCACAAGAAAAAGGTCTTTTTCCTTGCTGGGGCCTTCCACAATTTATGAGAAGCGCCTGCTATTTAAACCCCAAGATTGTTGGCTTTTCTAATCCAACGAGCTCCTCCGTTCAAACCAATGAACAAGATAAGCTCCTCTCAATGCTCCAGCTTCCATAGCCCTCCTTCCTGCTGTGCTCACACCTCCCGGATATTTTGGACCAAGGTTTCTCTAGTTAGTAGAAAGTTTCCTTCCCCTCACACCTTCTAACAAGCCTCTTTTGACCTCTTCATAGCTTTTGCTCTAGTCATATTTTATAGGCTTGGGAAAAATACTGATAAGGCACCTCCCTAGCACATCTGGAATACTGTCTCCTGGAAAGCAAACAAACGGTAACTTTTAAAGACAGCCCCTCATAGCTACACAACTTCAGCCCAGCCCAAGGCCCCTCCATTCCTGGTCCCTGAGCAACAGCCACTGCTGAAAAGCAGAAGCCACACTTCCTTCCCTGCCCTGTAGTGACTAGCAGTACTTGGCCCTTTCCTCTCTTGGAAAGTGAAATAAGCTTCCTCTCTGCATGGCTTCTTGTAGGTGTGAATTCTTCCACAGCCAGCATCACAGGCCAAACCCTAAGGGTGTTCCTTCCTTCTAAGGAGTTAAGGGGAGTGACTGGGAAAGATGAGGGCAATGACATTGTCAAGGCAAAATAATATTTCCTTCTTTTCTAGGTTCTTTGGTAACTGAAACAATATAGGTAAACAGGGGGGAACCATAAAAAGTTATTAATATGTATACCTGTTGTATATATGGAAATAACTCAGAAAAACAGAGTAACTGGACAAAATGGCAAACACCATCATCTGAAAAGCCACCTTCACCTACAGTCAGAAAATGTGGTGTGTGGAGAGTCAGTTAGGGTAGATTGTCAGGAAAAGCACAGAAAGAACCTGAGTTGTGGCCCAGGGTGCTGTGCACTGCGGTGAGGCTTGTACTCAAAAGGAATCTGTTCCAACCCAAAGACCCAGAGTGCAGACACAGGAGACTGGGAAGGAGGACTTGAGTCCAGAACATAATACCGACTGCAGAAAAAACATGGTGAGAGCCGTTGTCTCATTCAGCCAGTAGGGATATAGAGGACAGAATCACATGGGCAGTGGCTCCTATGCATGAATAAGAGGTGAGCACCCATCTAATGAGACCAGGATCATGTAGGACTCCAGCATCACTTCCAAATATTAGGTCTCAGAATTCATGTTCCCTCCTTCAGGGTGAATGTCAGTGTCACATAGGAACATCATTTGAAGGGTCAAATCGAGGCAAGCAATTCATCACAGTAGATGGGATCACAGCATGACACCCAATTTGTGGGTGAAGATGCAGAGACAAAACCCTAATTCCCGAGGTCTCCTGTAGGTCAAACTCTGTGCTGGGATCAAAGGGGAGGCAGACAGACAGGCGCTCACTCTGAAAGCAGGTTCCCCTGGAGAAACCACTGCAGCTGAGAAATGATGGCGTTCCCCTGAACACGGGGAGGCCCAGGGTAAGTGCCCTGAGATGTAAAGGGAAGGGGAGGAAAAGCATAACTGCAACCATGGAAACAGGAGCTGCAGCTGAGCCTCCCTGGTCCTCATCCTGTACCTGCTCCAGTGAGGGCTGCACATCAGTGGTAGAGACTGTGTCTGACGCTGGAGAAAATAATGGTTAAAATCCAGCCCCTTGAATCTGACACTTGTCTGTGGTGTAAACTTGGGGAGCTGACTTCATTTTTCAGATACTGATTTTTTTTCAGCAATTTGATGAGTTTCCACTTTTCCAGGTTGTTGTGAGAATTAAAAGAGAAAATGATTAAAAATCTAACCCAGGATTCCTGGCAACAGGTACTCAGCTTGTTATTTTTGTTTATCTTGGAAGGCCAAAGTAAGTGCCATCAATCATCTGCATGTCACATTCAGCCAACTGAGATTCAGGGAGTTCCAGGGATTCTGCTGGAGATTCCCAGGTGGGGCACCACAACGAGACCTGAGTGCCCACAGCACCTGCCTCCCTGCAGCAGAGTCAGTGGCTCCTTATAGGTCCCATTTCTCACTAAAATGCTCCCAAAGACAAAGGTGTTTGTGGGCATTGGGGAGTGAGAAGTTCCTGTCCTGGGAATGTCTCTGGAGGGGGTGGCGAAGTTCAAAGGAAACGGAGATAGAGAGACAGAGAGTGAGAAATCAATGCTGGTTTGGCTCTGGATAGAGCATAGGCCTGCACACCAAAGGTTCCTAGGTTTGATTCCAGTCAAAGGCATATACCTTGGTTGAACACTCCTTCCCAGCCTGGGCCCTGGTCACAGCTGATGCAGGAGGCAACCCATTGATGTGTTTCTCTCACATCAATGTTTCTGTCTTTCCTTGTCTTTTCCACTCTCCGTAAAAATCAATGGAAAAATATCCTCGGGTGAGGATTAACAACAACAAAAAGAATATCTAGCAAAAAAAGAAATGAGTTACTAATATACCTCTAATAAATCTCCAAGAACTTATGAAATAAAAATTAAAGCAGAAGAATACTTAGAAAAAGCAAAGTTCTTTAATAAAATAGAATGTAAATCAATGAATGGGTACTATGAAAGCTGTGAAAAACAGATACAGAATAAATGAGGTCATGAAACAAATACACAGTGACTGATATGGTCAGGATTATGAGTATAATGATGGTTTCAGTTTCAAGCACAAGTCAGATTTGAGACACTATACTTAACACATGAAAATTACTCATTACAGCTGTTAAAAGATAAAACAAATGTATGTTCACCTACTTTGCAACAACAGGTTTGTCAAGTCTATATTCAATCCACATACCTATGCCCTCTGGACGAGAGTCTCATCTCAGTGACAGAAAATGCAACAATGAACAACTTTCACCCAAACCCACTGGAATGCTGACTGGGTCACAAAAGCCACAGCCCTGGACAAAAGACAGCCTTTGTCTTCATCTTTGTTTTGCTGCCAGAGCACCAATGGCTCAGATGGAAACATCTGAGAAGCTAAAGGAACCCACAAAACCTCTTCATTATATTCAATGACAATGACCGCTCCACAAAAGATAACTATGCCTGGAGTCCCTCAGATCTGTGTACACATGGCTCCTGAGTCCTTTCATCAAAAAAAATTTCTGGGTGCAGGTTTAGATGAAGACCATTCCATCTACTATGCTGCAGTCTCGTCCGACAACAATTAGGTCAGTGTTTCTGCAGTGAAAAGGGTTCCCCTCACTGCAATGGTCCTCCAACCAGTGACCAGCCCCCGTGGAATTGAAGGCATTGGGGCACATGTCCCTCTACAACACCTGGGCAGGAGGTTCCCTTCAAATGTCTTAGCATCCCTTGAAAACAAGAAAAAAATGCACGCTGCTCCCAGACATACTTGAGGTTCTCACAGCTACCCCCCCTTTGGAGTGATCTCTGTCTCAAAGCATCCATCTTCACATGAGGACTAGAGTTTACAGTGTTTCCTGAAAAATTTTGGGCAGCAGTGTAAATTTGGCTAAAACTGTTGAGCTCATTTCTGCACCGTAGTCTTCCCTCAAGGACAAAAATGTTGGGAGACCAAAAAAAAGTTTTCCACATCACCGTGCTTGGAGAGCCCAGATCTCCTTATAAACTAACCCACACTATTTAATAAGATTTCCCACATTAAATAGCACACCAAGATTAAAGAGGTCTTAGGAAAAGGCCTTCATTATTTTGCAAAGAAAGAGACCTGAGACTGGCAGTTCTCCCACTGATGACTTCAGCACTCAATGAATTCATCACTAGCATCTAGGGAAAGTGTGTCCCTGAAAATGGCAGTCCCTCTGCAACATTATCTTTTTTTTTTTTTTTTAATATATTTTATTGAGTTTTTACAGAGAGGAAGGGAGAGGGACAGAGAGTTAAGAAACATCAATGAGAGAGAAACATTGATCAGCTGCCTCCTGCACACCTCCCAATGGGGATGATGTGCCGCAACCAAGATACATGCCCTTGACCGGAATCGAACCTGGGACCTTTCAGTCCTCAGGCCGACGCGCTATCCACTGAGCCAAACCGGCTAGGGCTCTGCAACATTACCTTTACTGGGGACAACAGTAATCAGTCCTATGGGAAAACTCATGAAAGGGAAATAAGTAAGAATCAAGGGCTCAGGTATTCCTAATTTCCTTCAATAAATTAGGCAACAGTTAGCTTTGCTATGCAAATAAGGATGGTGACTGATGCCATCTGTAGCGGCCTTATAAGCGATTCAGGTGAAATACCTTCAGCAACAGAAATATGCAGTGACATAGATCTGGCAGGACATCTCTGTATGTTACAAGTGCAACATAATTACATAGTGTTCCAACATAAAACCAAACACACACAACAGCAAAAACACTTATGGAAACTTTACATAATATAGGTGAGTACATGTATGAGATACAATTCAGAAAAACGAGGATTCACAAATTTTCTTGTACTATTGTTAAGTGCTATCCAATAAACTACATTTCCTGCACATCTAAGAAATTTCTCACATTTGGACTTTTATGTGGAGAGCAAATTTAGAAATATGCCTGAGACATACCTCACATTAACTGCACTCATAATGGCTTTCACCACTGTGAACTCTGATATTGGAAAGCATTCATACTTTTAAAAGATCTCTCACATTCACTGCATTTATAAGGCTTTTCTCCTGTATGAAGTCTCTGATGACAATGAAGGAAAGTTCTCTGGGTAAAAGATTTCCCACATTAACTGCATTTATAAGTCTTTTCACCTTTATGAATTCTCTTATGTTTACGAAGGCCATGACTATGTGTAAAAGATTTCCTACAGTCACTACATTTATAAGGCTTCTCTCCTGTATGAACTCTCTGATGATTATGAAGTAGAGACTGAGTGATAAAAGATTTCCCACATTCATTGCACTCATAAGGCCTTTCTCCAGAGTGCCCTCTCTGATGATACTTGAGACTACTGCTACTTGTAAAAGACTTTTCACATTCATTGCATTTATAAGGCTTTTCTCCAGTGTGAACTCTCTGATGACTACGAAGTAGCTTGTTAGCGGTAAAACATTTCCCACATACACTGCATTTATAAGGCTTTTCTCCTGTATGAACTCTCTGATGATTATGAAGGTGACTGGTAGTGGTAAAAGATTTCCCACACTCACTGCATTTATATGGCTTTTCTCCAGTGTGAAATCTAAGATGACTATGAAGTTGAGACTGAGTGATAAAAGACTTTCCACATTTACTGCATTGATAAGGCCTTTCTCCAGAGTGCACGCTCTGATGATATTGAAGACCATTGCTACTTGTAAAAGACTTTTCACATTCACTACATTTATAAGGCTTTTCTCCAGTGTGAACTCTCTGATGACTATGAAGCTGAGTGCTGGTGATAAAAGCTTTCTCACACTCACTACATTTATAAGGCTTTTCTCCTGTGTGAAGTCTCTGATGACATTGGAGACCACTGGTTTTTGAAAACGTTTTCCCACATTCACTGCATTGATAAGGCTTTTGTCCAGCGTGAATTCTCTCATGACTACGAAGGTTGCTGTTATTGGCAAAAGTTTTCCCACAGTCACTGCACTGATAAGGCTTTTCTCCAGTGTGAACTCTCTGGTGACTATGAAGGTTGCTGTTAGAGGTGAAAGATTTTCCACATTCACTACATTTATAAGGCTTTTCTCCTGTATGAATTCTCTGATGATAATGAAGGTGAGAATGAGCTGAAAAAGATTTCCCACATTCAGAGCACACAAAACATCTACTTCCAACATGGACACCTTTTTCCTGAATAAACCCGTGGGTGCAACTAATGTCTTTCTTACATTCTTTTCCGGTGTAATAATTTTTTCTCCTTTGCGAGGTCACCCCACGTGTTGAAATAGCATTTGGACTGTCCCTGGGCTGAGTAGCCGATAGATGCAGATGTCCTGACCCGGTAAGAACACCCTGCGCAAACTCTCCGCATGTGAAATGATTCTGGGACAAGTTGAAATTGCAGTTGTTTGCACGTGAGATCCTGTCCACACCTCTAACAAACGTCTTCTCTCTCACACACTGTTGGTGAAATTTTACACGGAAGTAAAACCGTTTTGCACATGCCCCGCACCTCAACAGTATCTGTCCATGCTCTGTTCCCTGAAGCTCCATCACATGGAAAATGTTTCCCAAGACGAGCCCACAACTCTCACAGGGGTGGCTCTTCTGGGAAGACAAGGCTACCTTGGGATTCCTGGCCTGTGACACTCTTACTGAAACCTTCTGTTTTGTTGGTGCCTCCACATTCTCTGCTCCACAGCAGCAACCTGAGCAAAAATAAAGGAAGGTGAAGTACACGTTGACTTTATGAAAACAAAGTATCTTCACCACAAATGTTTCTGTCATGACTAGGCCTGATTCCAAAGAAAAACTTGTTAAGACAAGTGAGGTATACTCTGAGGAAATTGACGTTATACATAACGTGGCCCCAAAAGTCAGTCAACGATGAAAAGCTCACCCAAGAGAGGGACAGAAGCATAGACTGGGATACAACGAAGACAGGAAGACTCTACTCGTTGTTCTTGCACAAACGGATTCCTTTAGGACCTTACATGCTGACCATGTGAGTCTGTGTAGAATAATTTAAAGCTGCTCAAAACCATAAAAATTAATTGTATTAGAGCACATGATGTTCAAAGTCATTATAATAACACATGTGCACTCCAAAGTGCTGGAGGCATGAACCAATGTTGGTTTGCAGTAAAGACTGACCTGTGAAAGAGGCAGAGGTGCAAAGTCCAAAGTTAAGGTTACTAGGAATCCCTATAGAAATGATCGCTATTATAACTCAGTAGTTGGCAAAGTATCAATAAGCACAAACAGGCATAATTGGGTGACGTATGGGCAACTTTAAGAAAACACTGGGTTTCTATCTACGAATGTAACAAAGGTCAGCCGAGAATTCCTCCCCAGTGACAATTCACCAAGGCAAGGCCGCCTGTGGGACCACTGTGTCATTCATAAAGTCGTGTTTCTTCTGTGATGCACAAATGATTCGTCCTCTTAAACCCATTTGAGCGATTACATGGGATAAACGATGCAAATCTCCAAAGAAAAACAGAACAGTTGGATGGTCAACACTGTGGTAGAACAACAAATGACAAATGAGATCACGGACAAAGACTTATGTGAGTGACATCAGCAAGCTCACAGGATCACACATATGAGCATCTTCCCCCATACCAGTGTAAGTAGACAGCTATCCATGACCAAAGCATTGCACAGGAAATGGGAATAAGAGTACCATGAAAACAAACAAGATTACAGAACACAAATAAAAGAGAATTGCATTGCCCTGGCCGGTTCTGCTCAGTGGCTAGAGCATTGGCCTGCAGAGTCAAGGGTCCCAGGTTCAATTCTAGTCAAGGTCATGTACCATGGTTGCAGGCACATCCCCAGGAGGGGGTATGCAGGAGGCAGCTGATTGATGTTTCTCTCTCATCGATGTTTCTAACTCTCTCTCCCTCTCCCTTCCTCTTTGTAAGAAAATCAATAAAATATTTTTTTTTAAAAAGAGAGAGAGCCGAAACCGGTTTGGCTCAGTGGATAGAGCGTCGGCCTGCGGACTCAAGGGTCCCAGGTTCGATTCCGGTCAAGGGCATGTACCTTGGTTGCGGGCACATCCCCAGTAGGGGGTGTGCAAGAGGCAGCTGATCGATGTTTCTCTCTCATCGATGTTTCTAACTCTCTATCCCTCTCTCTTCCTCTCTGTAAAAATATCAATAAAATATAAAAAAAAAAAAGAGAGAGAGAGAGAGAGAATTGTATAGAAAGAATTTTTAAAAAGACTGGGTAAACAAAGATATTTGAAGACACCTACAGTAAAAAAAAAATAAAAGGGGGAGGGTCAGATATACCTCCACAAGCCACTTTGCATCTGATATCATTGACCCTAGCGGCCTCTTCTACAAAAATTTTGTTTGTACAAACCACAGAATGCCTTCGCAGTATGGCTTAGTTGATGGGAGCATCGTCCTGCCTACCAAAGTGTCAAGGATTCAAGGGGCCAAATACAACAGAGGCTACAGGAGACCCAGCTGCTCCTCTTACACTGTCAGCAGCACAAACTGAACTTACAAGCTCCAGATTCCTCTGACCTCCAGGGCCAGGCCAGCCATGGGGGTAGGGGTGGATCAAGACACATATGAGGAGACACTGGACTGACAGGCATTGGGGCAGGAACTCCGGGGGCAGCTTTCTCCCAGATGGAGGTCCTCGCAGAGGTCATTTTACCTATGCTACGATATCCCAGGTCACAGGTCAGACTGACAACCATTTCTGTTTGCTCCGCCCTGGTGATTCCCTGAGACCTCACCCCATCCAACTTACAACTCCACCCAAGCTGCGCGCAGCAGCTTTGGTATATGAATGTCCTGTCCTTGCTCAGGCTAAAACCTGTCAAACAAGTGGCAGTTGGGTCAGGGAGCCCCAAACCTGTCAATAAAAAGCCCGAGACTCGGCACTAGCAGTAGCCTTCCTTGCTTCACAGCTAGGCCTCATTGGGGCAATCCAAACCCAATACAAAGAGGAGAATCTGCAGATCCCTGTATAGATGCTGCTGGGTGGCCCAGGCAGAGGCTGACTTTACACCTCCCTGGAGACCCAAGAGCCAGTGTACCCAGTGGTCAGTGTTACACCATACCAGCTTACAACTCTTCACACCCCTAAGCGACACACTCAAGAGGCAGACTCACTGAGCAACAAAACCCCACTGAAGCAAGTCCTGCTCCATAGGGGTGTCTCCTGCACAGAAGCTCTCCCACTGTAGTCTCAGTGACCCCTGCACATTCTAACATCCTCAACATAATTCTGGCAAATGGGATCCAGAATTACATTAGAAAGATCATATACCATGACGAAGTGGGATTTATTCCGGGGATTACAGGGTGGTACAATATCTGCAAATCAATAAATAGGATATATCATATAAACTGAAAGACAAAAATCAAATAATCTTATCAATCGATTCAGAAAAAGCATTTGACAAAATCCAACACCCTTTAATGATTAAAACTCTCAACAGGAGGAACCAAGATGGCGGCATAGTTAAACAACTAATCTGCTGCCTCACACAACAATTTCAAAAATACAACTAAAAGACAAAAACGTCTACCACCCAGAACCACGGGAAAGCTGGCTGAGTGGAAGATTTACAACTAAGAAGAGAAAGGAGCACAATTGCTGAAAAGCTGAGGTACGGAGGCACTCGAATCGGGCCGGCGGCGGGCGGCTGGGTGCGCGGCTTTTCTTCAACCCGCAGGGAGACAAGCTCCCGATCACTCTGAAATCCAGTTTCTGGGGACACTCGGGGGACCCAGACACCTACGGGGAGAAGCTGGACTCTCAGCCATCGGGTCGGAAAGTGAGAGTGACTTTTGCAGTGGTGCGCCCAGCAATCATTGTTTACTGCGCTGGAGCGCGGGGCGCAGGGACTTGGAAACGTGGAAAGGCAGAGACGGCTGACGGCAGCCATCGCCGTTGGCCACGCCCCAGCCTAGTGACGCCCTGAGGCCCCGCCCTGAGGCCCCGCCCCGCACATTCTACAATCCCGCCCAGGCTCCACACAGCGGCTTTTGCATATAAATGGCCTGTTCTGGAGCAGCTTAACCAACTGCAGCTCCAGTCAGACTGCTCCAAAACCGCCCAAGCAAAGGAGGAGAAAACTAGCCCTTGCTGTAGCTCCTGCTGGGGGACACACAGTACACAAGGGTACACCAAGAGTGTCCACCTCAGGTAACTGGGAGGCTGACCCGTTGAACCAATAGGACACCTAGTACACAAAGCTACCCTACCAACTCAGGGAAGCAGAGAAGATGAGGAGGCAAGGAAACAGATCACAAACCAAAGAAATGGAGGAGAACAAGCGACTGGACATAGAGTTCAAAACCACGGTTATAAGGTTTTTCAAGAATTTCATGGAAAAGGCCGATAAATTCAATGAGGACCAACTAGAAATTAAACATACACTGACTGAGATAAAAAATATTATACAGAGACCCAAAAGCAGACTAGAGGATTGCAAGAATCAACTCAAAGATTTGGAATACAAAGAGGCCAAGGACACTCTTCCATAGAAGCATGAAGAGAAGAGAATTCAGAAAGTTGAAGATAGTGTAAGAAGCCTCTGGGACAACTTCAAGCGAACCAACATCAGAATTATGGGGGTACCAGAAGAAGAGAGAGAGCAAGATGCTGAAAACCTATTTGAAGAAATAATGAACGAAAACTTCCCCCACCTGATGAAAGAAATAGACGTACAAGTCCAGGAAGCACACAGAACCCCAAACAAAAGGAATCCAAAGAGGACCACACCAAGACACATCATAATTAAAATGCCAAGAGCAAAAGACAAAGAGAGAATCTTACCAGCAGCAAGAGAAAAACAGTTAGTTACCTACAAGGGAGCTCCCATACGATTATCAGCTAATTTCTCAACAGAAACCATGCAGGCCAGACGGGAGTGGCAAGAAATATTCAAAGTGATGAATAGCAGGAACCTACAACCAAGACTACTCTACCCAGCAAAGTTATCATTCAGAATTGAAGGCCAGATAAAGAGCTTCACAGATAAGAAAAAGCTAAAGGAGTTCATCACCACCAAACCAGAATTATATGAAATGCTGAAAGGTATTCTTTAAAAAGAGGAAAAAGAAGAAGAAAGATAAAAATTATGAACAACAAATACATATCTATCAACAAGTGAATCTAAAAGTCAAGTGAATTAAAAATCTGAGGAACAGAATAAACTGGTGAACTTAATAGAATCAGGCATAGAATGGGAGTGGATTGATAATTCTCAGGGGGAAAGGGGTGTATGTGTGGGGAGTATGGGAAGAGACTGGACAAAAATCATACACCTATGGATAAGGACAGCGGGGGGGGGAGGTAAAGGAAGAGGGGGGGTAGGAACTGGGTGGTGGGGAGATATGTGGGGAAAAAGGAGAAACAATTGTAATCTGAACAATAAAGATTCATTAAAAAAAAAAAACTCAACAAAGTGAGAGTACAGGGATCATACCTCAACACAATAAAAGCCTTACAGGACAAACCTACAGCCAACATCAGACTCAATGGGCAAAAACTAAAACCATTTTCCCTCCTAACAGGAACAGCACAGGGAAGCCCACTTTCACCACTCCTGTTTGATAGAATACTGGAAGTGCTAGCCATAGTGATCAGACAATAAGAAGAAATGAAAGGCATCCAAATTGGAAAAGAAGAAATAAAACTGTCATTATTCACAGATGACAGGATATTGTACATAAAAAATTCTAAAGACTCCAGCAAAAAACTACTAAATATAATAAATATATTCGGCAATGTAGCAGGATACAAAATTAAAACCCAGATATATATGGCTTTTTACACACCAATAATGAACTCACGGAAAGAGTAATAAACAAACAAACAAACAAACAATCCTATCTACCACTGCAACAAAAATATTAAGATATCTAGGAATAACTTAACTAACTTCGAAATTTAAAGTTAAATTACTCTGAAAAGTACAGGAAGTTGAAAAAAGAACTAGAAGAAGACATAAAAAAAAATAGAAAAATTTTCCGTATTCATGGATGTGTAGAATAATCGTGACTCTGTCTTAAAAGCAAACTCGATATCACTTCATTACAGATACATTATCCTAAGCTCTAGGAGCAAGCATCTGAGCTGCTAGAAACATGCTGGCACTAGACCTGCTGAACCCAAGGTTGCAAAAACATGGACTTTGTAAAAAATCAGGTTTGGGGGAGCAATATCTGCGAAGTGCAATTAAGCAAATGCAAAAATATATGTTCCTGTATGTTATAAGCATTTAATATATAAAATATTCAAGGTCATCAAAAGAATGTTTCACAAAAAAATAATAGGTATTAACCAGGATAAGGATGTAGAAACACTTCTTAAAAAAAAAATTTGGTACAAATGTCCAACAGGAATATATAAAATGGTTTCCTCACAGAAAAAAGTGGAATCACTCATGCTTCCTGCAACACTACCAACCACAAGTCCCTCCCTGTGAACTTAGTACAGCGGGGAGAACTGGGACTTCAGGAATAGAAGGGAGCAGCGGAAACAGACCCACCCTCCCCAGGACAGCAACTACCCAGGAAACTGGAAAATCAAGCAGAACCACAGTCTACATGGGAGGACACAGCACACCCTGGGAGATGGGGCCTGGGAAATCCCAAAGCCAAGCCCAGGTCACTGGTGAGAGTGAGGGTCTTACCCAGCGAGGATACAAGTTCAAAGTTCTCCAGCATCACATTCAGGTACAGCTGTCTCTGACCCAAATCAAGGAGGCTCCATTCCTCCCTGGAGAAGTACAGGGCAATGTCCTCAAAGGTCACGCCAACCTGTCAGAATGGAGACCATTGACACCAGAGTTTCTCTGTGAGAATCAGTAATTCTCCTGACACATTCCCCACCCTCTACCTCCTCCAGGGCACCCGGTTAGTGTGGACACCAGGCCCTAATGCCAGTGCAGGCTGCTCTCTCATCACAGTCCCATTACTCACTGGGATTGCCCTCAGCAGAGCAGCTGGGTTGGGTGGGAAGGATTGGGGGAGGGGAGGGGAGAGGACAATGACATTTAAGGTCTGGGCGATGCCTGCAGGGCCCCAGCCTTCCTGCCAAGCAATCCCACTGCAGTCTCCTAGATCATGCCTCCAAGACACAGCCAAGCCTGGGTTTATGCTTCACCTTTAAGTCCCCACACCAGGTCCCGGGGACCATCAGCTCACACTTCCTCCAGATGTGCACACCACTGGGTAACCTTTAACCTTGTGGACCAAAGGGGCCACATGCTGACCTGACAAGCTCAGGGGAGGCCTGCATGGCAGTCCTGCAAACTCAGAGACCTAAAGGAACCAAAGGATGGTCTGAAATTAAACTTTAACTAAACGCAGTGATGCTGGGCAGTTACCTCCTAGGCCAGTATCTTCACAGACAAGGTCAACCTTTTCCTTAACTAAGCCTATCTGAGTTTTTCCAACTATGATAAAAACCCTTGAAATGTCTGGGTAACTTATAACTTCCCTTTTTCTGGAGGGCCTGGGGCACAATCAACTGTGGTAGGCTACAGGACAAATACCACAAGTTCCTTCATTATCATGTTAATTGTTCCTGCACCCACCTAAGTATGTGTCCACCATTTTACTTTTACCCAATCCCAGGGGTTTTCCCTGCTTTGTTTTATCCAATCTCTTTAATCTATCAAAAATGAATTTCATGTAACCCACCTATGTCCCTCCTTTGATTTCAATGTATAAATACAAATGTAACCCGCCATTCTGGGGATCCTTATCTCAGTTCATTGAGGTTCTGCTTCCCGGCATATGTAGACAGTTTGGCTCAAATAAACTCACAAAAATTCTTTAGAGGTTTCCATGGTTTTTTTACGTTAACAACCTCTTCCCATCTTCAGTCCCAGGTTCACTCCCTCCGCTCTGCCCCCTTCCTGCTCCAATGCCACTGGATCTCGCTGGACTCACCCATGAACTTGGCACATGGCATGTAGAGAAGCTGGTCTCCCAGCCGGGTCCAGGACCACCCCCGGCCTCTGAGGGACCCCACAGCCGGGAAAGCCCCCATGAGGCTGTGCCGTCCTCCCTGCAGCCTCTGATCTGTCCGCCCATCCTCACAGCCCACACCCTCAGGGAACCTCAGATGCCAGTCAGCCCTGTCCTCTCCGCCCTGCACTGGCTGTGCCTCAGAAGCCACAACGCTCCTCCCTCCCCTCCGCCTCCCTCACGGTCCTCCACGCGGACTGAGCTGCAGGACGTGACCGATGCCCCTCAGGCTGTGGTGTCTGTGAAGGAGGAAGTGAGGCCTGGGGGACTGGAACTCACCTCAGCACGTTTGCTCAGCGCGGGCGCCGCCATTGCTCTCTGTGGGCCGAGCGGGGCGGGAGCGGCCGGAGTAGAAGCCGCTGCAGGAATGGCGGTGCCTGTCCCGGCCCTGGCGTGGGTCCGGGCGGTGACTCCGAGCTTCAATCCCCAGTGTGAGCTGTGAGCGCCACGGGAGGCTCCGTCCATGGGCTGTGAGGCGGGGAACACCACTCTCCACCTTCTCCACCGGTCTCAGCCCAGGAACTCCTGACCGCCTGAGAGAAAAATATCGGAAGACTAAATCCCGCCGAGAAGACTACTAGTCCCGCCCTAAAGAAGCGGCGAAACGGAAATGCCTTCTCTGAGCCCCCATTGGCTGAGCCTGGTAGCATTCCATGCGTGGCCTTGTGGGTAATGTAGTTTCTCCACTCCAAGGTCAGGGTCAGGTGTTTCTCAGTTGACTCAAGGACTGGATTTAGGGTCAAACAGCCCCAGAGCACACCAAGTATACTCAGGGTCCTCTAGCGCCTTCAGGGGAGGTGATGCCTGGGGCAAGTTTGTTTCTCCAGCACCTGCGTGGCTGGTTTTGCATATCTTTCTTCAGGACCTGCTGTTTCTGAAAGGCAGGCATTGTTTCTTCATTCAGGACTTTAGCATGTGTCTCCTTCAGGGCAACTGTAGCTGGGGGAGGTTGCTCAAGTCTCTATCTTGATTTAACCTGCCTCCATTGAATCCATTATATAAAGTTAATGTCACAAACAGACACTCATAATTAAGAGCATCTGCTTTTGATGCCACCGGAAGTGTCAGCTCTGCCTGGGCTGCAGTGTGCATAAGATGGCCAACATACATGTGAAAAAATACTCAAAGTGACTGATCACCAGAGAGATGCAAATTAAAGCAACTATTAGGTATCACCCCACCACTGTCAGAATGGCTGCCATCAGCAAATCAACAAAGGACAAGTGCTGGTGAGGAGGTGGGGAAAAGGGAAGCCTAGTACACTGCTGGTGGGAATGCAAACTGCTACAGCCATTATGGAAATCTGTTTGGTGTTTTCACAAAAAAATTAATATGGAACTGCATTTGATCCAGTGCTTCACTTCTAGGAATATATCCTTGTCCCAAGTGGATCACAGTAAAGGGATCCACTTGGGACAAGGGGTGTTCATCTAAGGCGTCTCTTGAGTTAAACTTTAACCGTGCAGGAATTGGGACAGGACAGTCAAGTAGTTGCTGGTGGAGAGACAGAGATCCAGTTCAAATTACTGAGGTCTCCTGAAGGTCAAACTGTGCTGGGATCAAAAGGGAGGCAAAGAGCAGCTCACTCTGAGAGAAGGTTCCCCTGGAGAAACCACTGCAGCTGAGAAATAATGGCGTTCCTATGAACACGGGGAGGCCCAGGGTAAGGGCTCTGAGATGTAAAGGGAATGGGAGGAAACGCATAACTGCAACCATGGAAACAGGAGCTGCAGCTGAGCCTCCCTGGTCCTCACCCTGTACCTGCTCCAGTGAGGGCTGCTCATCAGTGGTAGAGACTGTGTCTGACGCTGGAGAAAATAATGGCTAAAATCCAGCCCCTTGAATCTGACACTTGTCTGTGGTGTAAACTTGGGGAGCTGACTTCATTTCTCTGATACTGATTTTTTTCCCCCCAGCAATTTGATGAGTTTCCACTTTTCCAGGTTGTTGTGAGAATTAAGAGAGAAAATGTTTAAATATATAACTGGGGACTCCT
This sequence comes from Eptesicus fuscus, assembly GCF_027574615.1. Taxonomy (NCBI): domain Eukaryota; kingdom Metazoa; phylum Chordata; class Mammalia; order Chiroptera; family Vespertilionidae; genus Eptesicus; species Eptesicus fuscus. The sequence continues at coordinate 45,530,171 of NC_072493.1, forward strand.
GGCAAGAAGTCAGCTTGACCCTAACCGGTTTGGCTCAGTGGATAGAGTGTCGGCCTTCGGACTCAAGGGTCCCAGGTTCGATTCCAGTCAAGAGTATGTACCTTGCTTGCCCGCACATTCCCAGTAGGTGATGTGCAGGAGGCAGCTGATTGATGTTTCTCTCTCATTGATGTTTCTAACTCTCTATCCCTCTCTCTGCCTCTCTGTAAAAAGTCAATAAAATTAAAAAAAAGAAAGAAGCCAAAACCGGTTTGGCTCAGTGGATAGAGCGTCGGCCTGCGGACTCAAGGGTCCCAGGTTCGATTCCGGTCAAGGGCATGTACCTTGGTTGCGGGCACATCCCCAGTAGGGGGTGTGCAGGAGGCAGCTGATCTATGTTTCTCTCTCATCGATGTTTCTAACTCGCTATCCCTCTTCCTCTCTGTAAAAAAATCAATAAAATAAAAAAAAAGAAAGAAAAGAAAGAAAACTATGGTACATTTATACCATGGAATACTATGGAGCAATAAAAAAGCATAAACTTTTACCCTTTCACCCAGCTTTGAGAGCATCATACTAAGTGAAATAAGTCAGTCAGAGAAAGACAGTATAACTTCATCTCACTCATATATGGAATCTAAACAAAAAACGTGATAAATGGAATGAATTCAGAGACTTGGAATCATGGAATGGAGTTTGGAATGTCAGAAGGGAAGGCGGGGGTCGGTAAAATAAAAAGAAAAAACACCCTGAGGTCAGGATTAAGCACACACTCACATACCCACACAGTAAAAACCAAGTTACCTAAGCCTTGAACATTTCCTTCTGTTCTCTGAAAGCAATGGGAAAGCTCTAGCTTGCTGGGTTCTGGGTCTGCTCTAAATTGTGTTTATAAATCTGTCTTCAGTCTGATGTGTCCCAGAAAACACTGATAATCCTCATGTAATTTCCCCCTTCTTGCCCAGTTGTTGTGAGAATTAAAAGAGAAAATGCTTATTCTAACCAGTTTGGCTCAGCGGATAAAGCATCAGTCTTGGGACTGAAGGGTCCCAGGTTTGATTCAGGTCAAGGGCATGTACCTTGGTTTCAGGCACATCCCCAGTAGGAGGTGTGCTGGAGGCAGCTGATCAATGTTTCTAACTCTCTATCCCTCTCCCTTATTCTCTGTAAAAAAAATCAGTAAAATGTATTTTTTTCTTTTAAAAAAGAGAAAATGCTCAAAAATCTTATCCTGGAATCCTGGCAATAAAGTAAGCGCCATCAATCATCTGCATGTCACATTCAGCCAATTGAGATTCAGGGAACTCAAGTGAGCCCCCTGGAGATTCCCAGGTGGGCGCACCACAATGAGACCTGAGTGCCCACAGCACCTGCCTCCCTGCAGCAGAGTCAGTGGCTTCTTATAGGTCCCATTTCTCACTAAAATGCTCCTGAAGACAAAGGTGCTTGTGGACATCGGGGGAGTGAGCAGTGCCTGGCCTGGGAATGTCTCCGCAGGCAGAGGATGGGTACCAGGAGACAGAAAGAGAGAAACATGAATAATAAGAGAGAATCATTGATCAGCTGCCTCCTACATTCCCCAAACTAGGGGATTTAGCCTGGGGCGCAGGTATGTGTCCTGATTGGGAATGGAACTATGAACTCCTGGATCATAAGTCCATGTGGATCCACTGATCCAATCTGGCTGGGCTATCTTCATTCATGTTTCTAACTCTCTCTCCCTCTCCCTTGCTCTATGAAATCCATAAAAATGATTTAAAAATACACTAAAATATTTATTAAAAAGTAAATTAAAACATATTATTTCAATACAAAAAAACTTTTATTTCCTAAAGCAAAAAAGGTACAAAATGAGTAAAATTCTAATATCCATCTTTGTTTTTCCAATGTCTTTTTATAAAAAACTTTCAGATTAAAAAAAAATATGGAATGCTTCATGAATTTGTGTGTCATCCTTGAACAGGGGCCATGTCTTTGTTAAGCCACCTCTTGGAGCCAGGTGTTCTGTATTTAGTCTCTGAGGTGGTGGAGGGAGAAGAGGAAGGGTGAAGGGAAGGGCTCTTTGCTAATATCTCCATGCCTAGAAGAAAGTTTTAGGTTATAACTATAGGTCTATATGCATTTTTGTAAAGTTCCTGTGTTTATTGTGGACAAGATTCTTTGGTTTGCAACATTGGAGCTTTTTAGATGTCCGGAAGTGATAATGTCTGATAAAAAGTAGAGCTAGTGGATTAACCAATTTGTAAATATCTTTTTGTTATAATTGTTAGAAAAGAGGCATCTTTGAACCATCTGAGAAATGAACATCAGGACTTGTTCATGTGAGGGGTGTGTGTGGATGTGCTCATATTCACATTGTGGTGATAACCACTGATGTGCGTGCATCTCTTTAGGCTGTGCTATAGGAATATGTTGTTAAGTACTTCAGTCAAAACTTGCCACCTTGCTAATAAAGTATAAATCATAATTCTCTTGGGAGCACTATACTTTGCATACTCTTGCATTGGTTCTCATTTTTAATGGAACATTAAGGGAATGCAGTATTTTCATTGTAATGTTGTGAGTATCTTTTATCTAGAGGTCTGTTGCTATTTTTTTCCTTTATGAAATTTTTGTCACCAAGTAAGGCAGGATTACAATTTCTTCCAGATTGAGTTGATGTAGGGTATTCTTGGTTATAAAAAATACTCATAGCTTTGGGACTTTGAAATGGTAAATATTCATGATGTGTGAGAAAGCATGATACAGAACTGTACCATCTTAATTACATAAAAATGAAAGCTTAGTTGTGTAGATACACAGGACTTAGAAGAACACATCAGACTGTAAACTGCTTGTGATTATGGATGGCTTTGTTCTTTGCTTGTGTATTTCAGTTTCCTATATATGCACATGTTAACTATAAAAAAATAAATGTTACTTTAAAAACCTAAAAAAAAAACTGTACATGACGGTGGTATATTCAAAGATATGAATATCCACCAGAGGCCTAGCCAATTTCGCTCTGGATAGAGCATCGGCCTGCAGACCAAAGGCTCCTGGGATCGATTCCAGTCAAAGGGAAGGACCTTGGTTGAAGACTCCTTCCCAGCCCGAGCCATAGTCACAGCTGATGCAGGAGGCAACCAATTGATGTGTTTCCTTCACATCAATATTTCTGTCTTTCCCTCTCTCTTCCACTCTCCAAAATAAAAATCAATGGAAAAATATCTTCTGGTGAGGATTAACAACAACAAAAAGAATGTCTATCAAAAAAAAAAGATGAGCTACTAATATATCTTTTAAAAGTCTCTAAGAATTTATAAAATAATAAATAAAGGTTAAAAATACTTAAGAAAAGCCAAGTTCTTTATTAAAATGGAAAGCAAATCCATGGTTACTAGGAAAGCTGTGAAGAATAGCAAACAGATTAAATGAACTTATAAAGCAACTACATACTCACAGATATTAACATAATTGAGTGTAATGATGGTCATTTTCTTTTTTGTTTTATATATTTTATTGATTTTTTTTACAGAGAGGAAGGGAGAGGGATAGAGAGTTAGAAACATCAAAGAGAGAAACATCGATCAGCTGCCTCCTGCACACCCCCCACTGGGGATGTGCCCGCAACCAAGGTACATGCCCTTGACCGGAATCAAACCTGGGACCCTTGAGTCCGCAGGCCGATGCTCTATCCACTGAGCCAAAACGGTTTCGGCTAATGATGGTCATTTTCATGCACATGTCAAGATTTATGAAACACCACACTAAACAAATGCAATTTACTCATTACAGCTATTAAAAGAATGGTTCACAGACTCTATGGCGTCACACGTGGAGACATTGGCGGTTGAAAGTGCGGATGTGTACATCTCTCCAAGAGCTCATATAGTGATGGCTGCTACAATGGGGGTCCTTGAACCTACGAAGACGTCAAGTTTCACATGTGGAGGAACAATATCCATCAACACTTCCTGTCTCTTGGCCATGTTTCCATTGCTCTATGAGGTTCCATTTAAGCCCTTCGAAAAGTACATCAGTAAGATATGTACACATATAATACCTTAATAAAAAAAAAAAAAAAAAAAAGTACATCAAACCGGATAGAGGTGTGCCAGGGAAAGATGGAAGAGCTGCACGGTGGGACCATTCAGTGGACAGTGACTCCGAGATCAACTTGAAAATTGTAAAAATTGCCCAAACCGGTTTGGCTCAGTGGATAGAGTGTCGGCCTGAGGACTGAAGGGTCCCAGGTTTGATATTGGTCAAGGGCATGTACCTTGGTTGCAGGCACATCCCCAGTGGGGGGTGTGCAGGAGGCAGCTGATCGATGTTTCTCTCTCATCGATGTCTCTAACTCTCTATCCCTCTCCCTTCCTCTCTGTAAAAAATTAATAAAATATATATTTAAAAAAAAAAAGAAAATTGTAAAAATCGCACTGTCTCTTATGTTTCATGTCGCCAGGAGACCACAACAGAATCCGAAAACGCAGGTAAATAAAAGATTCAACGCCTTACATGCCACTGTCTTTCCCAACAAACAAGCTCCTGCCATCGAGTTGGATCCAACTTTGGATATTAAAGGAACAGCAGGTTGGATGATTCAGGAAGGATTAGACCAAAAGATATTGAACGTTCTCTTGTTCATACCAGATGACACACTTCCCGGAAAGACCTCTCAAGCATTCATCACGCAACTTAAGCTTTTCTCCACCTTTTCAGAGATGACTCCCTGTGTAGTCATAAAGGCCCTGATAAATGACGGAATTGATCATGTGATGACATTAAGAACAGTTGCAGATGATGCTGCTAAATTAGTGATGGTGGAGAGAGCTTATGGAAAAACACACAAAAGAGAGGTTTCCATATCTGAAAATTTTGCGATTAGGTCATGAACGCATTGTTCCTTAAGCCTTTCCTAATCTCTTCAAAGCAGCAACTCTTTGGAAACGGAAAAGGGATGGAACCTTCAGAGACTATCGGATAACAAAGGATTTGCAGTCTGAAGTGTCCGAACAGGACCTTGAAGAAGCACTATTAATGCCACCACAAAAGAAGAGAGGTGCATCGAATGTGACAGTTTAAGAATCGTCTATGGGATCAGTGCTGAGGAAGTGGACAGGCTGATGGGCATCTCTGTTCCTAACACCGAAACAGAACACAGATCTGAGCCAACGGTGATGAAGGACCAAGACCTACCAATAACATCTAGAGACCTTCGGCAAATGATACAAACACTTGGGCAACTGGTCAACAAACAGGATGAAATTCTTAATCGTCTACCTCCAAGATAAATAGTCATCAATCTTTTTTTTTTTAAATATATTTTATTGATTTTTTTACAGAGAGGGAGAGGGATAGAGAGCTAGAAACATCAATGAGAAACATCGACCAGCTGCCTCCTGCACAACCCCTATCAGGGATGTGCCCGCAACCAATGTACATGCCCTTGACTGGAATCGAACCCGGGACCTTTCAATCCGCAGGCCGACGCTCTATCCACTGAGCCAAACCGGTTTCGGCAATAGTCATCAATCTTGAAATACACAACTACCTCAAGTTTTACAGATTAAAGAAAAAAAAAAAAAAAGAATGGTTCACGATAAAAGAAATATACTTTCACCGATTTTGGGATAGGTTTGGCAACTCTATACTCAATTCACATACTTATGCCCTCTGGGCAAGTCTTGGTGACAGAAAATGTAACAAACAATGAAGAACTTTCACCCAAATCCACTGGAATGCTTACTGGGTCACAAAAGCCACATCTCAGGCCTAAAAGACACCCTTTCTTTTCCTCTTAGTTTTGCTGCCAGAGCACCAATGGCTCTGATGGGAACATCTGAGAAGCTATAGGAAGCCACCAACCTCTTTATTATAATCAATGACAATGACTGTTCCACAGAAGATAAACAAACCTGGAGTCCCTCATGTGTATACACACAGCTCCTGTAGTCTTTTCATCAAAAAAATTTCTGGCCGAAACCGGTTTGGCTCAGTGGATAGAGCGTCGGCCTGTGGACTGAAGGGTCCCAGGTTCGATTCCGGTCGGGGGCATGTGCCTTGGTAGCGGGCATATCCCCAGAGGGGGTTGTGCGGGAGGCAGCTGATCGATATTTTTAGCTATCTATCCCTCTTCCTTCCTCTCTGTAAAAAATAAAAAAACAAAAAACAAAAAAACTCACAGAAAGATACCTTCAGTTCCAAGACATGAAATGACTGAGAGAGAAAAAAAAAAATTTCTGGGTGCAGGTTTAGATGAAGACCTTCCATCTACTGGGCTACAGTCTCAACCAACAAGAGGTCAGTGTTTCTGCAGTGAAAGGGTTTCTCCTCACTGCAATGGTCCTCCAACCAGTGACCATCACCCATGGAATAGAAAGTATCAGGGCACATGGCCCTCTGCAACACCTGGGCAGGAGGTTCCCTCCAAATGTCATAGCTCCCTTGAAAATAAGAAAAAAATTCATGCTGCTTGCAGAAATATTTGAGGTTGTTACAGCTACCCCCTCTTTGGAGTGATCTCTGTGTCTCAAAATATTCATCTTCACATGAGGACTAGAGACTCCACAGAGTTTCCTGAGAATTTAGGAGCAGCAATGTAAATTTGGCAAAAACTGCTGAGCTAATTTCTGCACCATAGTCTTCCCCGAAGGGCAAAAAATGTTTGAGGCCGCATAAAAGTTTTTCACATCACCGTGCTTGAAGAGCCCAGATCTTCTTGAAAACTCACCCATAAAGTCAATACAACACCCAACATTAAAGCAGTCTTAGGAAAAACCCTTCATTATTTTTCAAAGAAAGAGACCTAAGACTGGCAGTTCTCCTGTTGATGACTTAGGCACACAATAAACTCATCATTAGCATCTAGGGAAAGTGTGTCCCTGAATATGGCAGTTCTGCAACATTATGTCCACTGAGGCCAACAGTATTCATTCCTATGTGGCTACTTTAGATAAGGAAACAAGTAAGAATCAAGGGCTCAGGTATTCCTAATTTTCTTCATCAAATTAGACGATAGAGGTAGCTTCCCTGGGCACATGAGGATGGTGATTGAGGCCATCTGAAGGGACCTTATAAATGGTTCAGTTGAAATACCTTCAGCAACAGGAATATGCAATTACATACAGCGGGCACGAAAACTCTGATGTTGGAAAGTACAACATTAATACATATGGTTCCAACATAAATACTAACAAACACATATACCAACAAACACAAATACCAACAAAAACAGTTGAGGGAAGTTACATAATGTAGGTGATTAAAGCTATGAGATATAATTCAGCATGCGATTTCACATATTTTCTTATACAATAGTTAAGACCTAACTAAGAAACTACATTTCCTGCACATACAAGAAATTTTTCACATTCGGACATTTTTGTGTAGAGCAAATTTGCAAATTAGGTTGAGAGATAACTCACTTTACTTGCACTCTTAACAGCTTGCTCCAGTGTGAACTCTCTGATGATATCGAAGAGCATTGATACTTGTAAAATATGTCCCACATACACTGCATTTATAAGGCTTTTCTCCAGTGTGAATTCTCTGATGTTGATGAAGGTTGGAATTACTTCTGAAAGATTTTCTACATTCTCTACATTTGTAAGGCTTTTCTCCTGTGTGAACTCTTTGATGACATTGGAAACTAGTTCTATAGGTAAAAGATTTTGAACATTCACTACACTTATAAGGCTTTTCTCCAGTGTGAATTCTCTCATGACTACGAAGGTGGCTGCTAATGGTAAAAGTTTTCCTACATTCACCGCATTGATAAGGCTTTTCTCCTGTGTGAACTCTCTGATGACGTCGGAGACTAGTTGTATGGGTAAAAGATTTTGAACATTCACTACACGTATAAGGCTTTTCTCCAGTGTGAACTCTCTCATGACTACGAAGGTGGCTCCTAGTGGTAAAAGTTTTCCTACATTCACCGCATTGATAAGGCTTTTCTCCATTGTGAACTCTCTGATGATACTGGAAACCATTAAAACTTGTAAAAGATTTCCCACATTCACTGCATTTATAAGGATTTTCTCCTGCGTGAACTCTCTGATGACATTGGAAACTAGTTCTAAGGGTAAAAGATTCTGAACATTCACTACACTTATAAGGCTTTTCTCCAGTGTGAACTCTCTCATGACTACGAAGGTGGCTCCTAGTGGTAAAAGTTTTCCTACATTCACCGCATTGATAAGGCTTTTCTCCTGTGTGAACTTTCTGATGATACTGGAGACCATTAAAACTTGTAAAAGATTTCCCACATTCACTGCATTTATAAGGCTTTTCTCCAGTGTGAACTCTCTGATGACTATGAAGGTGGGTGTTAGTGGTAAAAGATTTCCCACATTCACTGCATTTATAAGGCTTTTCTCCTGTGTGAACTCTCTGATGATATTGGAGACTAGTTCTACGGGTAAAAGATTTTGAACATTCACTACACTTATAAGGCTTTTCTCCAGTGTGAATTCTCTCATGACTACGAAGGTGGCTGCTAGTGGTAAAAGTTTTCCTACATTCACCGCATTGATAAGGCTTTTCTCCTGTGTGAACTCTCTGATGTCTACGAAGGTAGCTGTTTCTGTTAAAAGATTTTCCACATTCACTGCATTTATAAGGCTTTTCTCCTGTGTGAACTCTCTGATGATAATAAAGGCAAAAACGATTTGGAAAAGATTTCCCACATTCAGAGCACTCAAAACATCGATTTTCAACATGGACACCTATTTCCTGAATAAACGTTTGGGTGCAACTATTGTCTTTCTTACATTCTTCCCTTTGAAATGTCATCCCATGTGTTGAAATAGCATTTGGACTGTCCCTGTTGAGAGTAGTCTTTAGGTGGAGATGTCCTGATTCGGTAAGGACACCCTGCCCAACCTCCCCACATGTGAAACAATTCTGGGACACATTGAAATTGCAACTGTTTGCACATAAGATCTTTTCCATACCTCTAGTGAACGTCTTCTCTCTCACATGCTGTTGGTCAACTTTTAAACAGAAGTAAAATTGTTTTGCACATGCCCCGCATCTCAACAGTATCTGTCCATGCTGTGTTCCCTGCAGCTCCATCACATGGAAAATGTTTCCCAAGACGAGTCCACAACTCTCACAGGGGTGGCTCTTCTGAGAAGACAAGGCTACCGTGGGATTCCTTGCCTGTGACACTCTTACTGAAACCTTCTGTTTTGTTTGTGCCTCCACCATCTCTGCTCCACAGCAGCAACCTGAACAAGAGGAAAGGAAGGTGAAGTACATGTTGACCTTATGAAAACAGAGTATCTTCATCACAAATGTTTCTGTCATGACTAGGCTTGATTCCAAAGAAACATTGTTAAGAAAAGTGAGGTATACTCTGAGGAAATTGCTCTTATACATGTGGCCCCAAAAGTCAGTCGATGATGAAAAGCTCACCAAGAGAGGGACAGAAGAACAGGATGGGATACAAAGACAAGAAGGCTCTACTCATTGTTCCTGCACAAACGGATTCCTTTAGGATCTTACATGCTGAGCATGTGAGTCTGTGTAGAAAAAGTTATAGCTGCTCAAAGCCACAAAAAGTAATTGTATTAGAGCACGTGATGTTCAACGTCAATTTAATAATATGTGTGCACTCCAAGGTACTGCAAGCATGGACCAATGTTGGTTTGCAGTAAAGAGAGACTTGTGAAAGAGGTAGAGGTACAAAGTCCTAAGTTAAGGTTACAAGGAATCTCAGTAAAAATGATCGCTATTAGAACTCAGTAGTTGGCAAAGTATCAATAACCACAAACAGGCATAACTGGGTGAGGAATGGGCAACTGTAAGCAAACACTGGATTTCCCGCTATGAATGTAACAATGGCCAGCCAAGAATTCCTCCCAGTGGCCCTTCACCAAGGCAAGACCGCCTGTGGGACCACTGTGTCATTCATAAAGTCGTGTTTCTTCTGTGATGCACAAATGATTCTTCCCCTTAAACCCATTTGAGCCATTACATGGGATAAATGATGCAAATCTTCAAAGAAAAACAGAACAGTTGGATGGTCAAAATTATGGTAGACCAACAAAGGACAAATGAGATCACAGACAAAAGACCTATGTGAGTGACATCAGCAAGATGGCAGGATCAGAGATATGAGCATCCTCCCCCATCCCAGTGTAAGTAGACAGCTATCAATGACCAAACCATTGCATAGGAAATGGGAATAAGAGTACCATGAAAACGAACAGGATTACAGAACACAAATAACAGAGAATTGTATCGAAGTAATGTTAAAAAAAAAAAAAAAGACTGGTTAAACAAAGATATTTGAAGATACCTACAGTAAAAAAGAAAAAAAAAAAGGGGGTCAGAGATACATCCACAAGCCACTGTGCTTCTGCTACCATTGACCCTAGTGCCCTCTTCTTCAAAAAATACTGGAAAATTTTATGTTTACAAACCACAGAATGCCTTCGCACGTATGAATTACTTGATTGGAGCAAAGTCCTGCGTACAGAAGGGTCAAGGATTCAATTACCAGCCAAGGCACATATCAGTATGTGGGTTCCACTTCCAGTTAGCTTGTGTGAAAAAGGCAGCCGATTGCTTTTTCTCCCTCACAATGATGTTTCTCTCTCTCTCTCTCTCCATGTCTCCTCATCTATATGTGAAACCAATAAATAATAAATAAATAAATAGCCAAAACCGGTTTGGCTCAGTGGATAGAGCGTCAGCCTTCGGACTGAAAAGTCCCAGGTTTGATTCCAGTCAAGGGCATATACATTGGTTTCGGGCACATCTCCGGTAGGGGGTGTGCAAGAGACAGCTGATCAATGTTTCTCTCTCATCACTGTTTCTAGCTCTCTATCCCTTTCTCTTCCTCTTTGTAAAAAATCAATCAAATAAATAAATAAATAAATTCAAAAAAGCCAAATGCAAAAGGGAATTCAAAAAACTCTAGAGACAAAGTAAATAACAACACAACCTATCAAAAATCATGTATAAAATTCAGAAGATGTAATTCAAAGAGGAAATTTTATAGGGTTAAGTGACTACATTATTAAAAAATATGTGAAAAAAAAATATGTGAAAAAATCTAACATGTCATCTCAAGAATCTTGAAATAAAACAAGAAAGCAAACCCAAAGGTGGCAAATTAATGAAATAATTTGAACAAGCATCAACAAAAGGGAGATAAGACAATATAAAGAATAACTAAAAGGTAATTTCTAAAAAAGTAGAAAAATGGGCAAACCTTGAGCTAGACTAAATCAAAACACAAAAACAAGCCTCAAGTTAATGAAAAAAGAAATGAAAGATGACATTACACTTGACACTTGAAGCATAAAGCATCATAAGAGATGTTGACTTTAGCAGATGACATGACCCTCCATGGAGAAATTTGTCAACTTCCCATATGAGCTTCTGAAATGAATAAACAAATGCAGAGCCCTGGCCAGGTAGCTCACTTGTTCAGTGTGCGGTCCTGATGCACCAAGGTTGTGGGTTTGATCCCCCATCAGAGCACATGTAGGGGACAACCAATGAATGCTTAGATGGGGAGAACAGCACATCAATGTTTCCCTCTTTCTCTGTCTCCCTTCCTGTCTCTAAAAATCAATAAATAAAGGTTGACCAGTATAGGTCAGTAATTGACCATCGACCTATGACCTTTCAGATCATCAATCCATTGCTGGTCAGGGGACATGCACAGGTTGCCAGCCCAATCTCCAGTGGGGGAAGCAGCGGGTCAATGACTTTCTTTCATCTTCATGTTTCTATCTCTCTCTCCTTCTCTTCCTCTCTGAAATCAAGAAAACATATTTTCAAAATAAATCAATAAACAATTTAAACAAGAAATAAAGAGCCCTGGCCCGTGTTGCTTAGTGCTGAGAGTGCCTGCGTGTACACTTGAAGGTCATGGGTTACATTCCCAGTAAGGGGCAGGTATGTGTGTTTCAGGTTGAATCACACCTCTTAATGGGGGCACATGTGGGAGGCAACCAGTTGATGTCTCTGTCTGTCTGTCTCTCTCTCTTCCTCTCCTCTCTTTGCCTCTCTCTTTAAGAAAATAAAAATTCACGGAAAAATATTCTGACTGTTCAGGTAAACATAAAGCAAGAATAAAGAACTGAGTTCAGAAGAGTTATGGGAAGCCCTAACTGGTTTGGCTCAGTGGATGGAGCATCAGCCTGCAGAGTGAAGGCTTGTTCAAGTATTTCTTATTTCATTAACTTGGGTTCGATTCCGGTCAAGCGCATGTACCTTGGTTGCGGGCACATACCCAGTGGGGAGTGTGCGGGAGGCAGCTGATAAATGTTTCTCTCTCACTGATGTCTCTAACTCTATTCCTCTCCCTTCCTCTCTAAAAAAATCAATAAAACATATTTTCAAAAAAGAGAGAAAAGTTATGGGAGTGTAGATACAACATGGCGGTGTAGGCAAAGGCCTATACTTGCTGCCTCCCACAACCAAATCAAAATCACAACTAAAATACAGAACAACCATCAGCCAGAACCGCTGGACACCTGGCTGAATGGAAGTCTTACGACTATAGGAGTAAAGAACACTGAGACCAGTAGGAGGTGCGCAGGCATGGCAGGTTGCTGGAGAAACACAGACACATACATCAACAGAATAGAAGAGAAAACACAAAAATAAACCCAGGCACAGCCATTCAAGTAATCTTTGCCAAAGCTGCAAGACATAGAAGAAGGGAAAGATACAGTTTCTTCAATGAATGGTGCTGGGGAAATCAATACTCACATGTAAACACAACAATACTGGACATTGCTGATAAAATGCAACTGAACCTGCATGACAGAAATTAATGTCAGCCCTAAAACTAAAACTCTTCAGGACAAATTTAGAGAAAAAGTTTTAGAGGTTAGTTTTGGACAGGATTTTCTGAATGTGACACCAACCACCACTCAAAATAGAAAAAACAAACAGTCCAGATTGCAACAAATAAAGAAATAAAGCTTATTCACAGCACAACAGCAATAATCAAAATGAAATAAAAAGAAATCTAAAGAACAGAAGAAAATACTTGCAAATCCTATGAAGGAATCGCTTGCAGAGAATGTGGATTCAGTTCGGATCAGCACAATAAAGCGAATATTGCAATATGGAAAGAAATTCACACAAATAGGTGGAGTTCCCAGGGAATAATAAAGGTATGTTAATACCATAGTGCAGGCTAATAACAATGCAATGACAGTCTGAAAAGCAAACTTGATATCACTTCATTACAGATACATTATTCTAAGCACCAGTACAAGCATCTGAGCTGCTAGAAACAAGGTGGCACTAGGCCTGCTGAAGGCTGGGCTGTCAAAAACATGGACTTTGTAGAAAAGCAGGTGTGGGTAGCAATAACTGCAAAGCACAATTAAGCATATGCATCAGTATGTGTTCCTGTATCTTATAAGCATTTAATATATAAAATATACAAGGTCATCAATAGAATGTTTCACACAAAAAATAGGTATAAACCAGGATTAGGATGTAGAAACATTTCTTCAAAAAAATAGGTACAAGTGACCAACAGGAATATAGAAAATTATTTCCTCTCATAAAAAAGTGGAATCCCTCAGGCTTCCTGCAACACTACCAACCACAAGTCCTTCCCTGTGAACGTAGTACAGCGGGGAGAACTGGGACTTCAGGAATAGAAGGGAGCAGGGGAAACAGACCCACCCTCCCCAGGACAGCAACTACCCAGGAAACTGGAAAATCAAGCAGAACCACAGTCTACATGGGAGGACACAGCACAGCCTGGGGGATGGGGCCTGGGAAATCCCAAAGCCAAGTCCAGGTCACTGTGAGAGTGAGGGTCTTACCCAGCGAGGATACAAGTTCAAAGTTCTCCAGCATCACATTCAGGTACAGCTGTCTCTGACCCTCATCAAGGAGGCTCCATTCCTTCCTGGAGAAGTACAGGGCAATGTCCTCAAAGGTCACGCCAACCTGTCAGAATGGAGACCATTGACACCAGAGTTTCTCTGTGAGAATCAGTAATTCTCCTGACACATCCCCACCCTCAACCTCCTCCAGGGCACCCGGTTAGTGTGGACACCAGGCCCTAATGCCAGTGCAGGCTGCTCTCTCATCACAGTCCCATTACTCACTGGGGTTGCCCTCAGCAGAGCAGCTGGGTTGGGTGGGAAGGATTGGGGGAGGGAAGGAGAGAGAGCAATGCCATTGAAGGTCTGGGCGATGCCTGCAGGGCCCCAGCCTTCCCGCCAAGCAATCCCACTGCAGTCCCCTAGATCATGCCTCCAAGACACAGCCAAGCGTGGGTTTATGCTACACCTTTAAGTCCACACACCAGGACCAGGGAACAATCGGTTCACACTTCCTCCAGATGTGCACACCACTGGGTAACCTTTAACCTTGTGGACCAAAGGGGCCACATGCTGACCTGACAAGCTCAGGGGAGGCCTGCATGGCAGTCCTGCAAACTCAGAGACCTAAAGGAACCATAGGATGGTCTGAAATTAAACTTTAACTAAAGGCAGTGATGGTGGGCAGTTACCTCCTAGGCCGGTATCTTCACTGACAAGGTCAACCTTTTCCTTAACTGAGCCTATCTGTGTTTTTGCAACTATGATTACACACCCATGAAATATCTGGGTAACTTGTAACTTCCCTTTTTCTGAAGGGCCTGGGGCACAACCCAATGTGGTGGGTGACAGGACAAATACCACAAATTCCTTCATTATCTTGTTAATTGTTCCTGCACCCACCTAAGTACGTGTCCATCATTTTACTTTTTATTTAATCTCAGGGGTATCCCATCGCTTTGCTTTATCCAACCTCCTTAATCCATCACCAATGAATTTCATGTAACCCACCTATGTCCCTCCTGTGACTGCAATGTACAAATACACATGTAACCCGCCATTCTGGGGATCCTTAGCTCAGTTCATTGTGGTTCTGCTTCCCGGCATATGTGTACAGTTTGGCTCAAATAAACTCACAAAAATTCTTTAACTACGTTAATAACCTCTTCCCATCTTCAGCACCCTGGTTCACTCCCTCAGCTCTGCCCCCTTCCTGCTCCAATGCCACTGGATCTCGCTGGACTCACCCATGAACCTGGCACATGGCATGGAGAGAAGCTTGTCTCCCAGCCGGGTCCAGGACCACCCCCGGCCTCTGAGGGACCCCACAGCCGGGAAAGCCCCAATGAGGCTGTGCCGTCCTCCCTGCAGCCTCTGATCTGTCCGCCCATCCTCACAGCCCACACCCTCAGGGAACCTCAGATGCCAGTCAGCCCTGTCCTCTCCGCCCCGCACTGGCTGTGCCTCAGAAGCCACAACGCTCCTCTCCCCTCCGCCTTCCTCACGGTCCTCCACGCGGACTGAGCTGCCGGACGTGACAGATGCCCCTCAGGCTGTGGTGTCTGTGAAGGAGGAAGTGAGGCCTGGGGGACTGGAACTCACCTCAGCTCGTTTCCTCAGCGCGGGCGCCGCCATTGCTCTCTGTGGGCCGAGCGGGGCGGGAGCGGCGGGAGTAGAAGCCGCTGCAGGAATGGCGGTGCCTGTCCCGGCCCTGGCGTGGGTCCGGGCGGCGACTCCGAGCTTCAATCCCCAGTGTGAGCTGTGAGCACCACGGGAGGCTCCGTCCATGGGCTGTGAGGCGGGGAACACCACTCTTCAGCCTTAGCTGGACTCTGAGCCCAGGAGCTCCTGACCGCCTCAGACAAAAGTATCAGAAAACAAACTCCCGCCAAGAGGACTACTGGTCCCGCCCTACAGAAGCGGCGAACCTGAAATGCCTTCTCTGAGCCCCCATTGGCTGAGCCTGGTAACATTCCATGCGTGGCCTTGTGGGTAATGTAGTTTCTCCGCTCCAAGGCCAGGATCCTGTATTACTCAGTTGACTCCAGGACTGGATTTAGGGTCAAACAGCCCAAGAACACACCAAGTGTACTCTGGGTCCTCTAGCGCCTTCAGGGGAGGTGATGTCTGGGGCAAGTTTGTTTCTCCTGCACCTGCTGTGGCTGGTTTTGCGTATCTTTCTTCAGGACCTGCTCTTTCTGAAGGGCAGGCATTGTTTCTTCATTCCAGACTCAGCATGAGTCTCCTTCATCTGAACTGTAGCTTGCAGAGGCTGCTCAAGTCTCTAACTCGATCTAACCTGCCTCCATTGAATCCATTATACAAAGTTAATGTCACAAACAGACCCTCATCCTTAAGAGCATCTGCTTCTGATGCCACCGGAAGTGTCAGCTCTGCCTGGGCTGCAGTGTGCATAAGATGGCCCAGAGACATGTGAAAAATGCTCCAAGTGACTGGTCACCAGAGAGATGCAAATTAAAGGAACAATTAGGTATCACCCCACCACTGTCAGAATGGCTGTCATCAACAAATTAACAAAGGACAAGTGCTGGGGAGGATGTGGAAAGCAGGAACCCAGTTTACTGCTGGTGGGAATGCAAATTGTTACAGCCATTATGGAAATCAGTTTGGTGTTTTCACAAAAACTTTAATATGGAACTGCATCTAATCCAGTGCTTCACTTCTGGGAATATATCCTTGTCCCAAGAAGACCCCAGGAAAGGTTCTGGGGCGTTCATTTAAGGCGTCCCTTGAGATAAACTTTAACCGTGCAGGAATTGGGACAAGACAGTCAAGTAGTTGCTGATGGAGAGACAGAGATCCAGTTCAAATTACTGAGGTCTCCTGAGGGTCAAACTCTGTGCTGGGATCAAACGGGAGGCAGACAGACAGGCGCTCACTCTGAAAGAAGGTTCCCCTGGAGAAACCACTGCAGCTGAGAAATGATGGCGTTCCTCTGAATATGGGGAGGCCCAGGGTAAGGGCTCTGAGGTGTAAAGGGAATGGGAGGAAATGCATAACTGTAACCATGGAAACAGGAGCTGCAGCTGAGCCACCCTGGTCCTCATCCTGCACCTGCTCCAGTGAGGGCTGCACATCAGTGGTAGAGACTGTGTCTGACGCTGGAGAAAATAATGGTTAAAATCCGGCCCCTTGAACCTTACACTTGAGTGTGGTGTAAACTTGGGGAGCTGACTTCATTTCTCAGATACTGACTTTTTGACTTTTTCCCCCCAGCGATTTGATGAGTTTCCACTTTTCTAGGTTGTTGTGAGAATTAAGAGAGAAAATGTTTAAATATCTAACCTGGGAATCCTGGCAACAAGAACTCAGCTTGGCCCTAACCGGTTTCGCTCAATGGATAGAGTGTTGGCCTGCAGACTCAAGGGTCCCAGGTTCGATTCTGGTCAAGGGCATGTACCTTGGTTGTGAGCACATACCCAGTAGGGAGTGTGCAGGAAGCAGCTGATCGATGTTTCTAACTCTCTATCCCTCTCCCTTCTTCTCCGTAAAAAAATTAGTAAAATATATTTTTTTAGAAAAAGAGAAAATGCTCAAAAATCTAACCCTGGAATCCTGGCAACAAAATAAGTGCCATAAATCATCTGCATGTCACATTCAGCCAAGTGAGACTCAGGGAACTCAAGTCAGTCCCCTGGAGATTCACAGGTGGGCGCACCACAATGAGACCTGAGTGCCCACAGCACCTGCCTCCCTGCAGCAGAGTCAGTGGCTTCCTATAGGTCCCATTTGTCACTAAAATGCTCCTGAAGACAAAGGTGCTTGTGGACATCGGGGGAGTGAGCAGTGCCTGGCCTGGGAATGTCTCCCCAGGCAGGGGCTGAGGTACCAGGAGAGGGAGAGAAAGGGAGAAACATGAATAATAAGAGAGAATCATTGATCAGCTGCCTCCTGCATTCCCCATGGGGATTTAGCCTGGTGCACAGGTATGTGCCCTGATTGGCAATGGAACTGTGAACTCCTGGATTATAGGTCCATGTGGAACCACTGATCCATTCTGGCTGGGCTATCTTCACTCATGTTTTTAACTCTCTCTCCCTCTCTCTTGCTCTATGAAATTAAAAAAAAAAATGATTTAAATATAAACTAAAATATTAAAAAGTAAAAAAATTAAAAAACATATTATTTCAATACAAAAAACTTTTATTTCCTAAAGCAAAAAATGCACAAAATGAGTAAAATTCTAATACCTATCTTTGTTTTTCAATGTCTTTTAAAAAATATTTTCATATAAAAAATATGGACTGCTCAACGAATTTGTGTGTCATCCTTGCACAGGGGCCATGCTAATATTCTCTGTATCGTTCCCATTTTAGTATATGTGCTGCGGAAGCAAGCACTCCACTATCTTTTTGTTAAAAAAAATTGCCTCTACCATGGGAGCATAGGCTACCTAGAGACAGGTACCTACCACATCACCCTGCTTGGCCCCGGACGATGGCTGGTTAGCCAGAGAGAGATAAGATTCCTCAGGGAAGGAACAACCTAAGACAGGCACAGTCGCGGAGGGGCCATCAGGAGAGTACTTGGGGGTCAACAGAGGTGGGGCACAGACCCTCACCCCCCCCCCCAACTTTGCAGGGGCCTGAACCCTCACCGCTTCTGAGGGAGGTCTCCTGCCCCCATGGCTGCTTAACTTCCCATGCCCAGCTTCAATCGGGACCCGGGTAACAGACAGAGGCTTGGCCGACAGCAGCTGCCCTCTCACTGCAACAAGACTTGTTTGAGTTGTCTTGTACCCATGGTGTGGGGAAGTGGGTTTTTGATATCTAAATCCAGCCTATCACCAGGAATGCTCAGGGCCTCCTCAAGAAGGCAAATAATCCTTTCCACTAATATTTACAGGGTAAAATAAGATTGTTGTTAGAGTATTAAATTTGACAGTAAAATAGTAGTCAAGTTTTCAGGCTAATTGAAATTGGCTAATTGAAATAAGCAAATATTCTAGAAAAATTAATGGTACTGGACAAAAAGTTGTTCCTAAATTGTTAATTAAAATTTTTATTGGTAGTTCATCTTATGGTAAAATTGTGTAACATCTAATGAAACTAAAGCAGTCATATTATAGTGAAAAAATTAAAATTTAAAAGCTATCAAGACACATTATAAAATTTTCAAAAGTCTCCTAATATTTAAATCAAAAAAGGGGGGATAATAGAAGAATATCATGTAAGGAAAAATATCCCTTAAGTAAATTACATCTAGAAAATTTTTCCCTTAGAAAATTAACTTCCATTTGTAATGCTAACAGCAAGACACCCATGTAAAACATACATTTGGTCAAAACAAGCCAAAGGAAAATCGTTTGGGCAAAAAATGAAAAAGGATCACCAAATTTATAGAAAAGATTATTTTATTAACCTTTGGTCGAGAATATGTTTGTATATTTTCAGAAAACAACTCCGAGACCATGTGGATTCCTGCAACAGAGTTGAATTGACAGGACTACTCCAGCCATGAATACAGAAGAGAAGCAGTCCAGAGATGGAAGATGTTGACGACGCCTTGCCATACTAGCAGTCAGCAGCTGTGCGTCGCTGCAGGTTGCCCAGGACCAAACCAGAGACGGTCGGACCTGCATTACCACCAACCAGAACTGAAATAACATTGCTGACATGTACACATAAGGAACTGTTTGTCATTGAAATTGGGACTCAAGCCGAAACCGGTTTGGCTCAGTGGATAGGGCGTCGGCCTGCGGACTGAAAGGTCCCAGGTTCGATTCCGGTCAAGGGCATGTACCTAGGTTGTGGGCACATCCCCAGTAGGGGGTGTGCAGGAGGCAGCTGGTCGATGTTTCTCTCTCATCGATGTTTCTAACTCTCTATCCCTCTCCCTTCCTCTCTGTAAGAAATCAATAAAATATATTTAAAATATATATTCTTATATATTTTATATATTCTTATATATTCTTATATATATATATATAAAGAAATTGGGACTCAAAAGAACTGTTGGCCCACAAATAAACTCACTACAGATTGATTCATTTGCCTTTCAACATAACCAGTATTGCTTGTCTCATTTTCGGTTCTCATAAGTGTATTTCTAGTAGCACATGATCTCACTCATCTAGGGGAAATGATGAACAACACAGACTGATGAACAAGAACAGACCCGGAGACAAGAAAGCATAGATCAGACTGTTGGACCTCAGAGGGATGGTAAGGGAGGGTGGGGATAACGGGGAGAGATCAACCAAAGGACTTGTGTAAATCCATATGAGCCTAACCAGTGGTCACAGACAACAGGGGGGTGGGGGCATGCATGGGGAGGAGTTTGGGATGGGAATGGGGGGGATGAGGATAAATATGTGATACCTTAATCAATAAAGAAATTTAAAAAAGAAAAAGAAAAAGAAAAAAGAAAATTGCCTCTATAAATCAACAAAGGATCAGCGCTCAATTTTCTTGAGATATTAATGTTTATTGCATGTAACATATGTAAAATTGATTTTCTTGAAATATTAAGCAAAAATCTCTCTATATAAAAGTCAAGCAAACAAATAGCAGAATGACCAGAACAACTGCTGGCTATGAAGCACACTGCAGCAGCCAACTGGCAACAGCCCCTCCCCGCAGCCGCTCTCACCCCCAATAAGTCCCCCCCACCCTGATCACTGAAGTGTGACCCTCAGTAACTCTAAGTAAATGCTCTCCAGCCATCATAGACCAGGAAGTTGAATGACAAGTGATCTGGAGGAAAACTGCTCAGGGTCTGGACCCTCAATCAGGTGACCAGGAGAGGTGTTTAGCACAACCCCCATCTTCCATGTTCTCTCTCCACTGCTGACTACCAAGGAGGGCAGCCACATCAAACCAGGGCCTCTCTTTAGAGCAGTGGTTCTCAACCTTTCTAATGCCACAACCCTTTAATACTGTTCCTCTTGTTGTGGTGACCCCCAAACAAAATCATTTTCGTTGATACTTCGTAACTGTAATTTTGCTACTGTTAATGAATCGTAATGTAAGCAGATTGGTGGATTAATGTCTCGGGGATGTCCCGGCGCAGACGCAGGTTATGTCATACTCCGCCCACCAGTTGGGGGAAGGGAGTATCTATAGAAGTTCAAAGTTCTCCAGCATCACATTTAGGTAGAGCTGTCTCTGACCCTCCACAAGGAGGCTCCCTTCCTCTTGGAGAAGTACAGGGCAATGTCCTCAAAGGTCACGCCAACCTGTCAGAATGGAGACAAGAGCTGTCTCTGAGAAACAGTCCGGCCTGCACCCTCTCCAATCTGGGACCATCGAAGGATGTCCTACTGCTGGTTTACAGGGATCGGGCCTAAGCTGACAGTTGGACAATCCTCTCGCAATCCAGGACTGCTGGCTCCAGCCACCCACCTGCCTGCATGCCTGCCCGCCTTATCAGCCCCAACTGCCCCCGTGCTACCTGCTTACCTCTATCTGCCCCCGCTGCTCAACTCCAAACTGCCCGCCCCCGCTGTACTGATCACCTCCAACTGACCCCACTGCCGGCCTGCTTGCCCACAACTGGCCTCCCTGCTGGTCTGCTTACCCCCAAAGGCCCCGGCCCCCACAAGCCTGATCACCCACAACTGCGCTCCCATCCTTGCCTGATCACTCCCTGGCAACCCAATCTGCCAGCTCCTCAATCTTTTCATTTTTCAGCACCTCCTTGAGCTGAGGCCAAGGCTGGCTGTAAGCAAGTATTTGGGATTTATTTATCTTCTATAATTGAAAATTTGTAGCCTAGATCAGACGCCAGGGCTGGCCAGAGCGGGCGGGAAGCTTTGCTTCCTCCATCACCGGGGACAACCCAAGCCTCTTGCTCGCTCCAGCTCCCTGGCCATCGACATCTTAGTTGGATTAATGTGCATACTCGCTCTGATTGGCTGGTGGGCATAGCGGAGGTATAGTCAATTTAAATGTTTCTATTTTATAAGATAGGTTTCCTTATTTAAATGCACCCAATGACAAAGGTGCTTGTGGGCTTTGGGGAGTGAGAAGTGTCTGGCCTGGGAATGTCTCTGCAGGGAGAGGCTGGAGTTCAAAGGAGGTGGAGAGAGGGAAAAAATCAAGGCTGAGAGAGAATCATTTATCAGCTGTCACTTGTGTGCTCCACACTCCAGATCTAGCCTGGGCACAGGCATCCTCCCTGACTGTGAATGGAACTGTGTCTTCCTAGTTTACATAGAGGCTTAGTGAACAAAATTCATGCACTCAGGGGGATCCCTCAGCCCGGGCTGTGCCCTCTTGCAGTCCGAGAGCCATCGGAGGATGTTCCACTCACAAAGGTAAATAACACTTATATCCATATAAAGAATTATACAGAGTCCTAACTGGTTTGGCTCAATGGATAGAGAGTCTACCTGTGGACTGAGGGGTCCCAGGTTCGATTCCAGACAAGGGCATGTAACTTGGTTGTGGGCACGACCACAGTGGGGGATGTGCAGGAGGCAGCTGATCCATGTTACTCTCATTGATGTTTCTAACTCTCTATCACTTTCCCTTCCTCTCTGTAAAAAATCAATAAAATATATATTTAAAAAATAAATAAAATAAAAAGAATTATACAAAAATGTTTTTTCCAGGTTATTAGCAATAACCAAATATTTATTAAAATGGAAATGATGGTGATAAAGATATGAATATCCACCAGAGCCCTAGCTGGTTTGGCTCTGGATAGAGCACCGGCCTATAGACAAAAGGCTCCTGGGATCGATTCCAGTCAAAGGCCCGTATCTTGGTTGAAGACTCCTCAGCCAGGGCCATGGTCACAGCTGATGCAGAGGCAACCAATCGATGTGTCTCCCTCACATCAATATTTCCATCTGTCTTTCCCACTCTCTTGCACTCACCAAAAAATTTAACGGAAAAATATCCTCGAGTGAGGATTAAAAACAACGACAAAAAAAAATATCTATCACCAAAAAAAAAGTTGAGATACAAATATATCTTTTAAAAATCTCCAACAATTTACAAAATAATTAAAGCTGAAAAACGATAGAAAAAGCCAAGGTCTTTATTAAGATCAGCAAACAGATTAAATGAGGTCATGAAGCAACTACACAGTCACAGATATGATCAGTATTGAGTGCAATGATGGTTTCAGTTTCATACACGTCACGATTTATGAAACACTACACTTAACAATTTACTCATTACAGTTGTTAAAAGAATGGTTCAAGATAAAACAAATGTACGTTCACCTATTTTGGAATAGGTTTGGCAACTCTATATTCAATTCACATACTTATGCCCTCTGGGCAAGTCTAATACCACTGACAGGAAATGTAACAAACAATGAAGAACTTTCACCCAAACCCACTGGAATGCTGACTGGGTCACAAAAGCCACATCTCCAGCCTAAAGACACCCTTTTATCCTCTTAGTTTTGCTGCCAGAGCACCAATGGCTCTGATGGGAACATCTGAGAAGCTACAGGAAGCCACAAACCTCTTTATTATAATCAATGACAATGACTGCTGCACAGAATATAAACATGCCGGGAGTCCCTCAGATCTGTGCACACACCACTCCTGTAGTCTTTTCGTCAAAAAAAATTTCTGGGTGCAGGTTTAAATGAAGACCCTTCCATCTACTAGGCTGCAGTCTGGTCTGACAATTAGGTCAGTGTTTCTGCAGTGAAAGGGGTTCCCCTCACTGCAATGGTCCTCCAACCATGACCAGCACCCGTGGAATTGAAGGCATTAGGGCACATGACCGTCTGCAACACCTGGACAGGAGGTTCCCATCAAATGTCATAGCATCCCGAAATCAAGAAAAAAATGCACCCTGCTCCCAGACATACTTGAGGTTGTCACAGCTACCCTCTCTTTGGAGTAATCTGTGTCTCAAAGCATCCATCTTCACATGAGGACTAGAGTCCACAGTGTTTCCTAGAAAATTATGGGAAGCAACGTAAATTTGGCAAAAACTGCTGAGCTAATTTCTGCACCATAGTCTTCCCTCAACCACAAAAATGTTTTTCACATCACCGTGCTTGGAGAGCCCAGATCTCCTTATAAACTAACCCACACAGTAAATAGGACACCAAGATTAAAGAAGTCTTAGGAAAAGGCCTTCATTATTTTGCAAAGAAAGAGACCTGAGACTGGCAGTTCTCCCATTCATGTCTTAGACACTCAATAAACTCATTACTAGCACCTAGGGAAAGTGTGTGCCTGAAAATGGCAGTCCCTCTGCAACATTATCTTTTTGGGGAACAACAGTAATCATTCCTATGGGAAAACTCATGACAGGGAAATAAGACTCAAGGGCTCAGGTATGCCTACTTTTTTCCAACAAATCAGACAACAGAGTTAGCTTCCCTGGGCACAAGAGGATGGTGATTGATGCCATCTGTAGGGGCCTTATAGGTGGTTCAGGTGAAATACCTTCAACAACAGAAATATGCAGTGACATAAATCTGGCAGAACTTCTCTGTATGTTACAAAGTGCAACATAATTACATAGTATTCCAACATAAAAACAAACACACACAACACCAAAACACTTATGGAAACTTTACATAATACAGGTGAGTACATGTATGAGATAAAATTCAGAAAAATGAGGATTCTCAAATTTTCTTGTACTATTTATTAAGTCCTATCTAAGAAACTACATTTCCTGCACATCTAAGAAATTTCTCATATTTGGACTTTTATGTGGAGAGCAAATTTAGAAATATACCTGAGAGATACCTCACATTAATTACACTCATAATGGCTTTGTCTAGTGTGAACTCTCTGATGATATTGGAAACCATTCTTACTTTTAAAAGATTTCCCACATTCACTGCATTTATAAGGCTTTTCTCCTGTATGATCTATCTGATGATTACGAAGGGCAGGCCTACGTGTAAAAGACTTCCCACATTCACTGCATTTATAAGGCTTTTCTCCTAAATGAAGTCTCTGATGTCTACGAAGGTGGTTGTTAGCGGTAAAAGATTTCCCACATTCACTGCATTTGTAAGGCTTTTCTCCTGTATGAAGTTTCTCATGACAATGAAGGTAAGTGCTCTGGGTAAAAGATTTCCCACATTCACTGCATTCATAAGGCTTTTCTCCTGTATGAACTCTCTGATGATTATGAAGTTGAGACTGATTGATAAAAGATTTTTCACATTCATTGCACTCATAAGGCCTTTTTCCAGAGTGCACTCTCTGATGATTTTGGAGATTACTGCTACTTGCAAAAGATTTTCCACATTCACAACATTTATAAGGCCTTTCTCCAGTGTGAACTCTCTGATGATATTGGAGACCACTGCTCCATCTGAAAGATTTCCCACACTCACTGCATTTATAAGGCTTTTCTCCTGTGTGCACTCTCATATGATACTGGAGATCATAAATCCTTGCAACACATTTCCCACATTCACTGCATTTATAAGGCTTTTCTCCTGTATGAACTCTCTGATGACAACGAAGGGAAGTGCTCTGGGTAAAAGATTTCCCACATTCACTGCATTTATAAGGCTTTTCACCTGTATGAATTCTCTGATGTTTATGAAGGACAGGCCTCCGGGTAAAAGATTTCCCACATTCATTGCATTTATAAGGCTTCTCTCCGGTGTGAAATCTTTGATGATGATGGAGGCCTCTGCTATTGGTAAAAGATTTCCCACATTCACTACATTTATAAGGCTTTTCTCCAGTCCGAACTCTCTGATGAGGACGAAGATAACTGCTTCCAGGATCTTCCTCACATTCTTTTCTGGTGTAAAAATCTTTTCTCCTTTGAAACTTCAAACCACCCATGGAAATATTATTTGGCCTGTCCCTGGTCTGATCAGCCTTTAGGTAGAGATGCCCTGACCAGGAGAGTGTGCCCTGCCCAACCTCCCCACAGGTGAAATCATTCTGGGACACATTGAAATTGCAGATCTTTGCAAGTGACATCCTCTCCACACCCCTAATGAAAGTGTTCTCTCTCACATGCTGCTGCTGCTGAAATTTTGCACTGAAATAAAATTGTTTTGCACATGCCCCACACCTCAGCTGTATCTGTCCATGTTGTGTTCCCTGCAGCTCAGTCAAGTGGAAAATCCTTCTCAAGACGAGTCCACAACTCTCACAGGGGTGGCTCTTCTGGGAAGACAAGGCTAACTTGCGATTCCTGGCCTGTGACACTCTTACAGGAGCGTTCTGTTCCGTCGGTACCTCCGCATTCTCTGCTCCACAGCAGCAACCTGAACAAAAGGAAATGCTGGTGAAGTACATGTTGATCTTATGAAAACAGATTATTTTTGGGAAAATGGTTTCCCTGTCATGACTAGGCATGATTCCATGGAATGATTTTCAAGACAAGTGAGTTGAACTCTAAGGAAACAGCTGTTACACATTAGCTGGCCTCAGAGGTCAGTCAATGGTGAAAATCTCACCAAAACAGGAACAAAAGCTTAGGGTGGGAAACAAAGAAGACAAGAAGGCATTACTCATTGTTCCTCCACGAACGGCTTCTTTTAGGACCTTTCGTGCTGGGGACCTGCGTCAGTGTAGGATAATTTGCATGTGCTGAAAGCCATACAACACAATGGTATTGAAGCACAAGATGTTCACGGTCAATATAATAATACGTCTGCACTCCAAAGCTCTGCAGGCATGGACCTCGGTTGGTTTGCAGTAAAGAGGGACCTGTGAAACAGGTAGAGGGGCAAGGTCTAGGGAGGTTAAAGTTATCTGTGGGCATGGAATCTGAGTAGAAATGGTCATTATTACACCTGACGAGCAGGCAAAGTGTCAACAATAAGACAGCAGAAGTAACACTGGATGAGGAATGGGTCATGGAAACAAAATACTTTTGAACAAAATGGGTTCCTAGTTATGACTTTAACACAGCCCTGGTGTCAAAACCTTCCCAACAGGCCTTCACCAAGGCAAGACCGCCTCTGGGTCCACCTTGTCCTTCATAAAGTCATGTTTCTTCTGGGATGCACAAATGATTCCTCCCCATGAATCCCAACTGGGTCAAACGTGGGATTCAGATGATATAAATCCAAAAGAAAAACCAAATAGATGTATGGTGAGCACTGTTATGGAACTACAAAGCACAACAGAGATCATGTGGAAAGAAATCTATGTGAGTGACATCAGCAGGATGGCAGAGTAAGAAATATGATAACCCTGTCCGCTCTCAGAACAAGTGGGCAGCTCTCCACGAAGAAAAACAACTACAAGGGGTTAAGAGTACAATGAAACCCTGGCCGCTTTGCTCAATGGTTGGAGCGTCGGCCTCCACACCGAAGGGTCAAGGCTTTGATTCCTGGTCGAGGTTACACCCCTGGGCTGAGGTTGGCTCCCTGCCACGCCTGGTGGGTGCGAGAGTCAACCAGTCAATGTGTCTCTCTCACATCAATGTTCCCCACTCTCTCCCCGCTCCCTCCTTTCCACTCTCTCTGAAATGCACCATTGTAAAACACACACACACACACACACGTGAGGATTAAAAAAAAAAAAAATGGGGGCTGAATTACAAAGAGATGACCAGAGTGGGTTAACAAACATATTTAGCTAGGGTCAATGTGGGTGCCCTGTCCAGAGGACATGGAATGTTCAGGGCCAATCTGAGCTTGGGAATCTTATCAGAGTGTTCAAGGCTAATTTGCTATACACAGTCACAAAAGCAAGGACACAGAAAGCTATACTAGTCACTGTGCAGGCGTGCGCTTCTATAACCCAAAGACTAAGGTCACTATTTCGAAAGAGGCCTCTTTGGTCTACGTCGGTATAAAGTATGTTACTGACCAGGCAGTACGCACCTGCTTGGTTGGATTGCTGTGTTTGCAATGGCTGCCATGTTAGCAGCGGCTACTTAGTAAGGCTCCTAGGCTGGCTCCTACGTTGGGGGCTGCTTCGTAGGGAAGACACAGTGTTAACCAGCCAGCACGCAGCTCTCTATTTTATGGACTACTGTGCAGGACTTTACTTGGAAGAACTGTTTTCTCTAGTGGCTCCTTGTAGCAATGGCTACGTGGACTGCAATAAGGACTCCCTTATATGCCCACCACTTCCCATATCTTCTCCATCTAATACCCGGCATCCATAATTGTCCAGTTCCTGGCAGAGAAGGACCTGTGCTCTCACAGTCAAAACAAGGGTCAGAGTTTCCTCCATCACTCACTGCTCCTGTACTAATGTTGACCCTATTGGCCTGCTCTGTGAAAAACTCTGGACATTTCTGTATTTGTGAATCACAGAAATCTGTGCAACACTTGTGAACTCTCCAAGGTCTACTTAATGAGCTGACCCCATGATATTCATCAGCATGCATCCAAAAAGAAATCCCTTTGGCAACAACCTATCCCAGGAATAAAATAAAAAACTATGTTCTCAAAGCATTTGCCACCAAAGCCTCTAAAACCGTCACTTGTCAATAAAAAAGTAATAATTTACTCCCAAAGCCACTGTGGACCCATATACTTTTGTTATTCTAACCTCAGCTCATGGAGCATCAAGGATACTAGGCTATTGGGACTACCTCAAACCTGAAACAACACCCACCCGGTCAAAACCCTTGGTTCCATAGGCCAATGAATGTATTTCTTCAGCTAGAATTGGTCCTAGAGCTGAAAGGAGTCACTGCTTCATCAAATGTGTAGACATCGACACCGGACTAAAAACAAGGACACCATCTACTAATCGATACCAAAGAAATGGAGAGCACATACAGCCTGATAAAGAATCCAAAATATTTACCTTTTATTTTTTATTTTATTTTTTAATATATTTTATTGATTTTTTACAGAGAGGAAGGAAGAGGGATGGAGAGAAACATCAATGAGAGAAACATCGATTCAGCTGCCTCCTGCACACCCGCTACTGTGGATGTGCCCACAACCAAGGTACATGCATGCCCTTGACTGGAATCGAACCCGTGACCCTTGAGTCTGCAGGCCGATGCTCTATCCACTGAGCCAAACCAGCTAGGGCCAAAATATTTATCTTTTAAAAGAGTATCAAAAGCAGACATAAAGAATATGTGCTGTCCATGACAAGTCACTAGAAATCATCCAGGTGGAAAGAAGAAAAATAAATTTAAAGAATACAGCAAATTAAATTAAGTAATACCATAAAGTTAACCTATAATTTGCATTATGGGAATCCCAGGAAACACTAAGGGTGTTGGTCATGGAACGAGAGAGGAGAGAGAGAGAGAGAGAGAGAGAGAGAGAGAGAGAGAGAGAGAGAGAGAAGGGGTGGGGTATGGAGAAGAAGAGGGTAGAAATTTTATTTTTTTTAAATAAACTGAAACCAACTTCTGTAATCTGAAAATACAAATGTTAACAATCAAGAACAGAACTACAGCTCCAGACTGCTCCAAAACCGCCCAAGCAAAGGAGGAGAAAACTAGCCCTTGCTGTAGCTCCTGCTGGGGAACACACAGTACACAAGGGTACACCAAGAGTGTCCACCTCAAGTAACTGGGAGGCTTACCCGTTGAACCAATAGGACACCTAGTAGACAAAACTACCCTACCAACTCAGGGAAGCAGAGAATATGAGAAGGCAAGGAAACAGATCACAAACCAAAGAAATGGAGGAGAATAAGCGACTGGACATAGAGTTCAAAACCACGGTTATAAGGTTTTTCAAGAATTTCATGGAAAAGGCCGATAAATTCAATGAGACCCTTGAGGATATGAAAAAGGACCAACTAGAAATTAAACATACACTGGCTGAGATAAAAAATATTATACAGAGACCCAAAAGCAGACTAGAGGATTGCAAGAATCAACTCAAAGATTTGGAATACAAAGAGGCCAAGGACACTCCTCCAGAGAAGCATGAAGAGAAGAGAATTCAGAAAGTTGAAGATAGTGTAAGAAGTCTCTGGGACAACTTCAAGCGAACCAACATCAGAATTATGGGGGTACCAGAAGAAGAGAGAGAGCAAGATGCTGAAAACCTATTTGAAGAAATAATGAACGAAAACTTCCCCCACCTGATGAAAGAAATAGACTTACGAGTCCAGGAAGCGCACAGAACCCCAAACAAAAGGGATCCAAAGAGGACCACACCAAGACACATCATAATTAAAATGCCAAGAGCAAAAGACAAAGAGAGAATCTTACGAGCAGCAAGAGAAAAACAGTTAGTTACCTACAAGGGAGCTCCCATACGATTATCAGCTAATTTCTCAACAGAAACCATGCAGGCCAGACGGGAGTGGCAAGAAATATTCAAAGTGATGAATAGCAGGAACCTACAACCAAGACTACTCTACCCAGCAAAGTTATCATTCAGAATTGAAGGGCAGATAAAGAGCTTCACAGATAAGAAAAAGCTAAAGGAGTTCATCACCACCAAACCAGCATTATATGAAATGCTGAAAGGTATTCTTTAAAAAGAGGAAAAAGAAGAAGAAAGATAAAAATTATGAACAACAAATACATATATATCAACAAGTGAATCTAAAAGTCAAGTGAATTAAAAATCTGAGGAAGAGAATAAACTGGTGAACTTAATAGAATCAGAGGCATAGAATGGGAGTGGATTGATAATTCTCAGGGGGAAAGGGGTGTCTGTGTGGGGAGTATGGGAAGAGACTGGACAAAAATCATACACCTATGGATAAGGACAGCGCAGGGGGAGGTAAGGGAAGAGGGGGGGTAGGAACTGGGTGGAGGGGAGATATGTGGGGAAAAAGGAGAAACAATTGTAATCTGAACAATAAAGATTCATTAAAAAAATAAATAAATAAATAAATAAATGAATATATATATATAAAAAAAAAAACACAATCAAGAACATGCACTCTCACAGGTCCCTGTATGGATTCAATGCAAACCGTACTGTCTCTAGAAATGTTATAGTAAGATGGGAAACCATAAAAATCTTAGAAGAATCCACAGGCAGCAAAACAGAAGAAGGGAAAGATAGTTTCTTCAATGAATGGTGCTGTGGAAATCACTACTCACATGTAAACACAAAAATACTGGACATTGCTGATAAAATGTACCTCAACCTGCATGACAGAAATGAATGTCAGCCCTAAAATTGAAAACTCCTCAGGACAATCTAGAGAAAGAGTTTTGGAGGTATGTTTTGGACAGGATTTTCTGAATGTGACACCAACCACCACTCAAAATAGAAAAAACAAACAGTCCAGATTGCAACAAATAAAGAAATAAAGCTTGCCCTAACCGGTTTGGCTCAGTGGATAGAGCGTCGGCCTGCGGACTCAAGGGTCCCGGGTTCGATTCCGGTCAAGGGCATGTACCTTGGTTGCGGGCACATCCCCAGTGGGGAGTGTGCAGAAGGCAGCTAATCGATGTTTCTCTCTCATCGATGTTTCTAACTTTCTATCCCTCTCCCTTCCTCTCTGTAAAAAATCAATAAAATATATATTTAAAAAAAAAAAGAAAGAAATAAATAAAGCTTATTCACAGCACAACAGCAATAACCAAAATGAAATGAATGGAAATCTAAAGAACAGAAGAAAATACTTGCAAATCATATGAAGAAATCACTTGGAGAGAATGTGGATTCACTTCTGATCAGCACAATAAAGCGAATATTGCAATATGGAAAGAAATTCACACAAATAGGTGGAGTTCCCAGGGAATAAGAAAAGTATGTTAATACAATAGTGCAGGCTAATAACAATGCAATGACTGTCTGAAAAGCAAACTCGATATCACTTCATTACAGATACATTATTCTAAGCACCAGTAACCAGTATCTGAGCTGCTAGAAACAAGGTGGCACTAGACCTGCTGAAGGCAGGGCTGTCAAAACATGGACTTTGTAGAAAAGCAGGTGTGGGTAGCAATAACTGCAAAGCACAATTAAGCACATGCAACAGTATGTGTTCCTGTATGTTGTAAGCAATTAATATATAAAATATACTAGGTCGTCAATAGAATGTTTCACACAAAAAATAGGTATAAACCAGGATTAGGATGTACAAACATTTCTTCAAAAAAATAGGTACAAGTGACCAACAGGAATATAGAAAATTATTTCCTCTCATAAAAAAGTGGAATCCCTCAGGCTTCCTGCAACACTACCAACCACAAGTCCTTCCCTGTGAATGTAGTACAGCGGGGAGAACTGGGACTTCAGGAATAGAAGGGAGCAGGGGAAACAGACCCACCCTCCCCAGGACAGCAACTACCCAGGAAACTGGAAAATCAAGCAGAACCACAGTCTACATGGGAGGACACAGCACACCCTGGGAGATGGGGCCTGGGAAATGGCAAAGCCCAGTCCAGGTCACTGTGAGAGTGAGGGTCTTACCCAGCGAGGATACAAGTTCAAAGTTCTCCAGCATCACATTCAGGTACAGCTGTCTCTGACCCTCATCAAGGAGGCTCCATTCCTCCCTGGAGAAGTACAGGGCAATGTCCTCAAAGGTCACGCCAACCTGTCAGAATGGAGACAATTGACACCAGAGTTTCTCTGTGAGAATCAGTAATTCTCCTGACACATCCCCACCCTCAACCTCCTCCAGGGCACCTGGTTAGTGTGGACACCAGGCCCTAATGCCAGTGCAGGCTGCTCTCTCATCACAGTCCCATTACTCACTGGGATTGCCCTCAGCAGAGCAGCTGGGTTGGGTGGGAAGGACTGGGGGAGGGGAGGGGAGAGAGCAATGCCATTTCAGGTCTGGGCGATGCCTGCAGGACCCCAGCCTTCCTGCCCAGCAATCCCACTGCAGTCTCCTAGATCATGCCTCCAAGACACAGCCAAGCCTGGGTTTATGCTTCGCTTTTAAGTCCCCACACCAGGTCCCGGGACCATCAGCTCACACTTCCTCCAGATGTGCACACCACTGGGTAACCTTTAACCTTGTGGACCAAAGGGGCCACATGCTGACCTGACAAGCTCAGGCGAGGCCTGCATGGCAGTCCTGCAAACTCAGAGACCTAAAGGAACCAAAGGATGGTCTGAAATTAAACTTTAACTAAACGCAGTGATGCTGGGCAGTTACCTCCTAGGCCAGTATCTTCACTGAAAAGATCAACCTTTTCCTTCACTGAGCCTATCTGTGTTTTTGCAACTATGATAAAAAAAAAACCCTTGAAATGTCTGGGCAACTTGTAACTTCCCTTTTTCTGGAGCCCCTGGGGCACAACCCAATGTGGTGGGTGACAGGACAAATACCACAAATTCCTTCATTATCATGTTAATTGTTCCTGCACCCACCTAAATACGTGTCCATCATTTTACTTTTTATCCAATCTCAGGGGTATCCCATCGCTTTGCTTTATCCAACCTCATTAATCCATCACCAATGAATTTCATGTAACCCACCTATGTCCCTCCTGTGACTGCAATGTACAAATACACATGTAACCCGCCATTCTGGGGATCCTTATCTCAGTTCATTGTGGTTCTGCTTCCCGGCATATGTGGACAGTTTGGCTCAAATAAACTCACAAAAATTCTTTACAGGTTTCCATGGTTTAACTACGTTAATAACCTCTTCCCATCTTCAGCACCCTGGTTCACTCCCTCAGCTCTGCCCCCTTCCTGCTCCAATGCCACTGGATCTCGCTGGACTCACCCATGAACTTGGCACATGGCATGGAGAGAAGCTTGTCTCCCAGCCGGGTCCAGGACCACCCCCGGCCTCTGTGGGACCCCACAGCCGGGAAAGCCCCGATGAGGCTGTGCCGTCCTCCCTGCAGCCTCTGATCTGTCCGCCCATCCTCACAGCCCACACCCTCAGGGAACCTCAGATGCCAGTCAGCCCTGTCCTCTCCGCCCTGCACTGGCTGTGCCTCAGAAGCCACAACGCTCCTCCCTCCCCTCCGCCTCCCTCACGGTCCTCCACGCGGACTGAGCTGCCGGACGTGACAGATGCCCCTCAGTCTGTGGTGTCTGTGAAGGAGGAAGTGAGGCCTGGGGGACTGGAACTCACCTCAGCACGTTTCCTCAGCGCGGGCGCCGCCATTGCTCTCTGTGGGCCGAGCGGGGCGGGAGCGGCCGGAGTAGAAGCCGCTGCAGGAATGGCGGTGCCTGTCCCGGCCCTGGCGTGGGTCCGGGCGGCGACTCCGAGCTTCAATCCCCAGTGTGAGCTGTGAGCACCACGGGAGGCTCCGTCCATGGGCTGTGAGGCGGGGAACACCTGTCTCCACCTTTCCCACCCGACGCTGCGACAAGGGAAACCTGGTCGCCTCAGACAATAACACGAGAAGACAAAATCCCGCCAAGAGCGTTACTGGTCCCGCTCTAAAGAAGAGGCCAAACGGAAATGCCTTCTCTGAGCCCTCATTGGCTGAGCCTGTGGCATTCCATGCGTGGCCTTGTGGGTAATGTAGTTTCTCCGCTCTAAGGCCAGTGTCCCTTTGGATTCAGGGTCAAACAGCCCAAGAACACACCAGATATACTCAGGGTCCTCTAGCGCCTTCATGGGAGGTGATGTCTGGGACAAGTTTGTTTCTCCTGCACCTGCGTGGCTGGTTTTGCATATCTTTCTTCAGGACCTGCTCTTTCTGAAGGGCAGGCATTGTTTCTTCATTCAGGACTTTTGGCACTTGGTGCCTTCAGGCTAACTGTAGCTTGCAGAGGCTGCTCAAGTCTCTTGCCTCCATTGAATCCATTATACAAAGTTAATGTCACAAAACAGACTCTCATAATTAAGAGCATCTGCTTCTGAAGCCACTGGAAGTGTCAGCTCTGCCTGGGCTGCAGTGTGGACAAGATGGCCAAGAGACATGTGAAAAATGCTCAAAGTGACCGATCACCAGAGAGATGCAAATTAAAGCAACAATTAGGTATCACCCCACCACTGTCTGAATGGCTGCCATCAGCAAATCAACAAAGGACAAGTGCTGGAGAGGATGTGGGAAAAAGGGAACCCTAGTTCACTGCTGGTGGGAATAGAAACTGGTACAGCCATTATGGAAATCAGTTTGGTGTTTTTGCAAAAAAAATTAATATGGAACTGCATTTGATCCAGTGCTTCACTTCTAGGAATATATCCTTGTCCCAAGTAGGAAAGGATCTGGGGCGTTCATCTAAGGCATCTCTTGAGATAAACTTGAACTGTGCAGGAATTGGGACAGTCAAGTAGTTGCTGATGGAGAGACTGCTCTTCATCAGCAGGACCGAGGGGAGGCTTAGGACCAAAGAGACCATGGGGTTTAATTTTAAGTTTAAGCATGCAAAAATTAATTCAATTAACTACCGGATGAATTACACCTCATGAAACATATGCAGTTGCAAAGCAGGCAGCTTTTTTTTTTTTTTATTTTAAATATATTTTATTGCCGAAACCGGTTTAGCTCAGTGAATAGAGCGTTGGCCTGTGGACTCAAGGGTCCCAGGTTCGATTCCGGTCAAAGGGCATGTACCTTGGTTGCATGGCGGTACCAGATTTATTATCAAAAGATGGCAACCTAACAGAAGAATGAACAGGATCTGCAGAGGTGAGGTTGTTCTGATTCCAAGAATTGATTTGTCCCCATCTGACACTGGCCTCAGTGTTAGAATAAGTTTAATCAATGTATCAGTCATTGTCTTTGTCAATATTGTTTTTATATTATGTTTTTGTTCTTTTCATATCATGTCTTTGTTGTTATATCATGTTGTTGTTTATTTATTAATCAATTTATACATTATTTTAATGTACACTTTACTAATTTTCTTTCATCTCTGACACTTCTATTATAAAAAGAGGGGGAAGAGAGATATTAAAATATTTCTTCTAATTAATTTGCTTTCAATGTGCATGAATTCATGCACTGGACCCATAGTTTTAAAGAAAGAATTATTGACCAAACAAAATATTCTCTAAAACAACGGATGCCAACCTTTCGGACCTCATGGACTACCAGTGGTTCCTGGACCACCAGCTAACGACCACTGCCCTAGGATGTGGAGCATATGAATACCTCACACACTTGTGAAAAAGGCCAAAAGATACAATTATTTTATTTTTAAGGAATAGTTTATTGATTTTCAAAATATATATATTTATTGACTTCAGAAAGGACGGCAGAGAGAGAAGCAACAATGATGAGAGAGAATCATTGACTGGCTGCCTCCTGCACACCCCACAGTGGGGTTTGAGCCAGCAATTCCAGAATGAACCCTACCTGGAATTGACCCATGACCACTTGGTTCATAGGTCAAAGCTCAATGACTGAGGCATGCCAGACGGGCAATTTTATTAATTTTTGGAGAGAGAAGAAGGGTGAGGGAAAGAAACACAATGCAAGAGTGCAACATAGACAGCCATTTCCTATACACCCCATTCTGGGAGGCTGGCCCACAAGCCAGGGACACACCAAGCAATTCAACCGGCAACCCTTCTTTACATGGGATCACACTCAACCAACTGAACCACAACATCCATGATGATATATTCAGTTTAGACCACAATGTTCTAATCTTTGTAAATTTAAACATTCCAATGCTCAACGATTCAGATTATGGACTCAATTTTTGACAAAGGTAAATAAATCTTATATCCATATAAAGAATTATACAGAAATGTTTATCCAACTTTTTCAGAAATACCCTAATATTCATAAAAGTGGATAAGCTATTGGTGATATATTTATCAGAGAAAAAAGATGAATTACTAATATATCTTTAATTAAACTCCGAGTATTTATGAAACATAACTTAAAGCAGTAAAATACTTAGAAAAAGCAAAGTACATTACTCAAATGGAACGGAAATCCACGGTTGCTAAGAAAGCTGTAAAGAACAGGGACGGATTATAAGAGGTCATGAAGCAATTACACAGTGACAGATACGGACAGCATTATGACTTTAATGATGGTTTCAGTTTCATGTATACATGAAGATTTACGAATTACCAAACACCTATTTTACACATTATAGCTTTTGAAAATGGTTCAAAATTAAAAAATATGTAAGTTCAAATATATTGGAAAAATAGGTTTGGCCAATGAATATTCAATCTACTTTTTTTAAAAAATAATTTTATTGATTTTTTACAGAGGAAGGGAGGATAGAGAGTTAGAAACATTGATGAGAGAGAAACACCCATCAGCTGCCTCCTGCACACCTCCTACTGGGGATGTGCCCACAACCAAGGTACATGCCCTTGACCGGAATCGAACCTGGGACCTTTTGGTCCGCAGGCCGACACTCTATCCACTGAGCCAAACCGGTCAGGGCCAATTCCACTTTCTTATGCCCTCTGCTTGAGACTTTTGCCTCAGTGACAGAAAATGTAACAAGCAATGAAGAACTTTCACCCAAACCAACAACAATGCTGGCTGAATCACACAAGCCACATCCCTAAACTACAGACAACCTTTGCCTTTGTCCTTCCTTTTCTGCCAGCGCACCAATGGCTCTGAGGTGAACATCTGAGAGGCTACAGGAAGCCACAAAACCTATTGATTATATTCAATGACAACGACTGTGTCCACAGAAGATAAACATGCCTGGAGATGCTCACATCTGTGTACACACCGCTCCTGTAGTCTTTTTCTAGAAACATTCCTGGATGCACGTTTAGATGAGGAACATTCCATGTAATGGGCTGCAATCCCCTCTAAAATTTGTTAGATCAGTGTTTCTGCAGTGAAAGGGTTTCCCCTAACTCCAATGGTCCTCCAATCAGTGACCGTCACCCATGGAACTGTAGGCATTAGGATACATGGCCCTCTGCAAGGCCTGGGCAAGAGATTCCCTTCAAGGTACGAGCATCCCTTGAAAATAAAACAAAGTTCATGCTGCTAGAAGATATACTTGTGGTTGTCACAGTGGAGTGACCTGTCTATGGAGTGATCTCTGTGTCCCAAAGCATCCATCTTCACATGAGGACTACAGAGGCCACAGTGTTTCCTAGGAAAATGATGGGCAGCAATGTAAATTTGGCAAACACTGCTGAGCTAATTTCTGCACCATGCTGTTCCCTGAAAAGCAAAGAATGTTTGAGACCCCATAAAAGTTGTTCACCTCATCATGCTTGGAGAGCCCACATCTCCTTATAAGCTAACCGACAGAATAAATAGAACACCAAAGATTAAGGCTTAGGAAAAAGCCTTCATTATTTTACAAAGGAAAGAGACAGGAGACTGGCAATTCTGGCATTGATGACTTCTGCACTCAACAAATCCATCACTGGCATGTAGGGAAAGTGTGACCTTGAGAATGGCAGTCCCTCTGCAATACTATGTTTTCTGGGCCAACACTAATCACTCCTAAATGCCAACTGGTGAGAAGGAAAACCACTAAGAACCAAGGGCTCAGGTGTTTCTAATTTTCTTCAACAAATTAGACAACAGAGTTAGCTTCCCTGGGCACATGAGGATGGTGATTGATGCCATCTGTACGGGCCTTATTTCAGGTGAAATACTTTCAGCAACAGAAACAGGCAGTGATATAGATCTTGTAAATTTTGCAACAAGTCTCTGTATATTGGAAAGTGCAACGTAGATACATATGGTTCCAACATAAAAACAAACACAACAGCAAACACACTAATGGGGAGTTTACATAATGTGGGTGATTAAATGTATGAAATACAATTTAGACTAAAGGGCCTTCACAAAATTTCTTTTTTTTTTTAAAAATTAATTAATTTATTTATTAAAATTTCTTTATTGATTAAGGTATCACATATTTGTCCTCATCCTACAAAATTTCTTAGACTGCCGAAACCGGTTTAGCTCAGTGGATAAGGCCTGTGGACTGAAAGGTCCCAGGTTTGATTCCGGTCAAGGGCACTTACCTTGGTTGCGGGCACATCCCCAGTGGGGGGTGTGCAGGAGGCAGCTGATCCATGTTTCTAACTCTCTATCCCTCTCCCTTCCTCTCTGTAAAAAGTCAATAAAATATATTAAAAAAATTTCTTATACTATTGTTAAGTCCTAACTAAGAAACTACATTTCCTATACATCTAAGAAATTTATCACATTTGGACTCATATGAGCTTAGCCAGATTGGTGAGGAGGCACCCTAGAGGTGTGAAAGGATCCGGTTCAGATTTTAGATTACCATTACTAAAACCTGGGGTCAGTAGCCAAGTCATTGAGCCAAGGCTATGGACGGGGAACCCGAGGGACATGCCTGGAAGGCAATCTCTGACGCGGGCCACGGTTTACCGACAGAGACACCGGAAAAATGACTGTCAGGAATCAGCACGGGCTGGGACGTACCGCTGATAGTGCCAAGCCAGGGAGAGGTCTGAGAGTGCTGAGCCACGAGGAGAGAAGAGGGGGGCACCCCGGACTGTGAACGGTCAAAAGGAGTGCTTGGACCTCCCGGGTTCAACAGCACCAAATGGAAGGTTCGAGGCGCAGGAAGCGGAGTCAGGGACCCAGGCAAGTTAATCTAGGAAGTTTATTTCGCACTAATGAGCGAGATTCATTATAAAGGAGGGTAGAAAAACCAGGATTAGAGAAGAAGGAAGAGGAGGACCCAGCCAGGCTGTCTCTCAAACTGGGGAGAACAGCAACGTGTGCAGAGGTGAACACAATTTTTTTTTTTTTTGAACACACTTTTTGAGGGGAGGAACGGGAAGGAGTGAGGCCAGGGTAGAACAGGAAGTGGTGGGGCCGAGGGCACTCGGCACGAGCTGATTGGTGGTTCAATGTCTCGGGGATGTCTTGGCACAGACGCAGGTTACATCATACTCCGCCCACCAGTTGGGGAAAAGGAGGATCTATAGAAGTTCAAAGTTCTCCAGCATCACATTCAGGTACAGCTGTCTCTGAGAACCAGTCCAGTCTGCACCCTCTCCAATCTGGGACCCATCAAGGGATGTCCTACTGCCGGTTTACAGGGATCGGGCCTAAGCCGGCAGTTGGACAATCCTCTCGCAATCTGGGACTGCTGGCTCCAGCCACTCACCTGCCTGCATGCCCGCCCTCCTGATTGCCCCCAAATACCCCCCGCCAGCCTGATCACCCGCAACTGCCGCAGTGCTACTTGCTTACCCCTATCTGCCCCCGCTGCTCACTCCACACTGCCTGCCCCGGCTGTCCTGATCACCTCCAACTGACCCCCCCACCGACGGCCTGCTTGCCCCCAACTGCCTCTCATGCTGGTCTACTTACCCACAATGGCCCCGCTCCTCACCAGCCTGATCACCCACAATTGGCCTGATCACACCCCTGCAACCTAATCTCCCAGCCCCTCCTTCTTTTCTTTTTTTTCAGCGCCTCCTTGAGCGAAGGCCAGGGCCTGCTGGAAGCAAGTATTTGGAATTTACTTATCTTCTGTAATTGAAACTTTGTAGCCTAGATCGGAGGCCAGGGCCAGCTAGGCTGGGCGGGAAGCTTTGCTTCCTCCATCACCGGGGGCAACCCAAGCCTCCTGCTCGCTCCAGCTCCCTGGCTGCCACAATCTTACTTGGGTTCATTTGCATCCTCAATGTTAGGCTGGTGGGTGTAGCGGAGATACGGTCTATTTACATGTTTCTCTTTTATTAGAGAGGTTTCCTTATTACAATGCCCCCAAAGATAATGGTGCTTGGGGGCATCGGGGACTGAGAAGTGTCTGGCCTGGGAATGTCTCTGTAGGGAGAGGCTGGAGTTCAAAGGAGATGGAGAGAGAGAAAACAAATCAAGGCTGAGAGAATAATTTATCACCTGCCTCCTATATGCTGCACACTCCAGATCTAGCCGGGGCACAAGCATCCTACTTGACTATGAATGGAATCGTGACTTCCTACTTTACATGTACAAACTAGAGGCTTAGTGAACAAAATTCATGCACTCAGGGGGATCCCTCAGCCCGGGCTGTGCCCTCTTACAGTCCGGGAGCCCTCGGGGGATGTCCGACTCACAAAGGTAAATAACACTTATATCCATATAAAGAATTATACAGAGTCCTAACTGGTTTGGCTCAATGGATAGAGCGTCTGCCTGTGGACTGAGGGGTCCCAGGTTCGATTCCGGTCAAGGGCATGTACTTTGGTTGTGGGCACGACCCCAGTGGGGGATGCGCAGGAGGCAGCTGATCGATGTTTCTCTCTCATCGATGTTTCTAACTCTCTATCACTTTCCCTTCCTCTCTGTAAAAAATCAATAAAATATATATTTAAAAATTAAATATAAATAAAAAAGAATTATACAGAAATGTTTGTACCAGCTTTATTAGCAATAACCAAATATTAAAATGGACATGATGGTGATATATTCAAAGATATGAATATCCACCAGAGCCCTAGCTGGTTTGGCTCTGGATAGAGCACCGGCCTGCAGACAAAAGGGTCCTGGGATCGATTCCAGTCAAAGGCACGTATCCTGGTTGAAGACTCCTTCCCAGCCCAGGCCATGGTCACAGCTGATGCAGGAGGCAACCAATCAATGTGTTTCCTTCACATCAATGTTTCTGTCTTTCCCTCTCTCTTGCACTCTCCAAAAAATTCAACGGAGTGAGGATTAACAACAACAAAAAGAATATCTATCAAAAAAAAAAAAAGGTGAGTTACAAATATATCTTTAAAAAATCTCCAACAATTTACAAAATAATTAAAGCTGAGAAACACATAGGAAAAGCCAAGGTCTTTATTAAGAACAGCAAACAGATTAAATGAGATCATGAAGCAACTACACAGTCACAGATATGATCAGTATTGAGTGCAAT
This sequence comes from Eptesicus fuscus, assembly GCF_027574615.1. NCBI lineage: Eukaryota > Metazoa > Chordata > Mammalia > Chiroptera > Vespertilionidae > Eptesicus > Eptesicus fuscus. Next base: position 45,571,459 of record NC_072493.1, read on the forward strand.
GATGGTTTCAGTTTCATGCACATGTCACGATTTATGAAACACTACACTTAACACATGCAATTTACTCACTACAGCTGTTAAAAGAATGGTTCAAGATAAAACAAATGTACGTTCACCTATTTTGGAATAGGTTTGGCAACTCTATATTCAATTCACATACTTATGCCCTCTGAGCAAGTCTCATGTCAGTGACAGAAAATGTAACAAACAATGAAGAACTTTCACCCAAACCCACTGGAATACTTACTGCATCACAAAAGCCACATCTCTGGCCTAAAGACACCCTTTTATCCTCTTAGTTTTGCGGCCAGAGCACCAATGGCTCTGATGGGAACATCTGAGAAGCTACAGGAATCCACAAAACCTCTTGATTATAATCAATGACAATAACTGCTGCACAGAATATAAACATGCCGGGAGTTCCTCAGATCTGTGTGCACACCACACCTGTAGTCTTTTCGTCAAAAAAATTTCTGGGTGCAGGTTTAAATGAAGACCGTTCCATCTACTAGGCTCAAGTCTGGTCCGAAAATTAGGTCAGTGTTTCTGCAGTGAAAGGGGTTCCCCTCACTGCAATGGTCCTCCAACCATGACCAGCCCCCGTGGAATTGAAGGCATTGGGGCACATGACCCTCTGCAACACCTGGGCAGGAGGTTCCTTCAAATGTCTTAGCATCCGCTGAAAACATGAAAAAAATTCATGCTGCTCCCGGACATACTTGAGGTTGTCACAGCTACCCCCTTTGGAGTGATCTCTGTGTCTCAAAGCATCCATCTTCACATGAGGACTAGAGTCCACAGTGTTTCCTGGAAAATTATGGGCAGCAACGTAAATTTGGCAAAAACTGCTGAGCTAATTTCTGCACCATAGTCTTCCCTCAAGCACAAAAATGTTTTTCACATCACCGTGCTTGGAGAGCCCAGATCTCCTTATAAACTAACCCACACAGTAAATAGGACACCAAGATTAAAGAAGTCTTAGGAAAAGGCCTTCATTTTGCCAAGAAAGAGACCTGAGACTGGCAGTTCTCACACTGATGACATAAGCACTCAATAAACTCATCACTAGCACCTAGGGAAAGTGTGTGCCTGAAAATGGCAGTCCCTCTGCAACATTATCTTTTTGGGGGACAACAGTAATCATTCCTATGGGAAAACTCATGACAGGGAAATAAGACTCAAGGGCTCAGGTATGCCTACTTTTTTCCAACAAATCAGACAACAGAGTTAGCTTCCCTGGGCACAAGAGGATGGTGATTGATGCCATCTGTAGGGACCTTATAGGTGGTTCAGGTGAAATACCTTCAACAACAGAAATATGCAGTGACATAGATCTGGCAGGACATCTCTGTATGTTACAAAGTGCAACATAATTACATAGTATTCCAACATAAAAACAAACACACACAACAGCAAAAACACTTATGGAAACTTTACATAATATAGGTGAGTACATGTATGAGATAAAATGCAAAAAAAATGAGGATTCACAAATTTTCTTGTACTATTTATTAAGTCCTATCTAATAAACTACATTTCCTGCACATCTAAGAAATTTCTCACATTTGGACTTTTATGTGGAGAGCAAATTTAGAAATATGCCTAAGACATACCTCACATTAATTGCACTCATAATGGCTTTGTCCAGTGTGAACTCTCTGATGATATTGGAAATCATTCCTATTTTTAAAAGATTTCCCATATTCACTGCCATTGTAAGGCTTTTCTCCATTGTGAACTCTCTGATGATACTGGAGACCAGCACAACTTGTAAAAGATTTCCAATATTCACTACAATTAAAAGGCTTTTCTCCAGAGTGCATACTCTGATGATGATATTTGAGATTACTGCTACTTGTTAAAGACTTTCCACATTCACTACATTTATAAGGCTTTTCTCCAGTGTGAACTCTCTGATGATATTGGAGACCACTACTCCATCTAAAAGATTTCCCACACTCACTGCATTTATAAGGCTTTTCTCCTGTGTGCACTCTCATATGATATTGGAGATAACAGCTCCTTGCAAAACATTTCCCACATTCACTGCATTTATAAGGCTTTTCTCCTGTATGAAGGCTCTGATGACCATGAAGTTGAAGCTGAGTGATAAAAGATTTTCCACATTCACTGCACTCATAAGGCCTTTCTCCAGAGTGCACACTCTGATGATATTTGAGATTACTGCTACTTGTAAAAGACTTTCCACATTCACTGCATTTATAAGGCCTTTCTCCAGTGTGAACTCTCTGATGATATTGGAGAACACTGCTCCATCTAAAAGATTTCCCACACTCACTGCATTTACAAGGCTTTTCTCCTGTGTGCACTCTCATATGATATTGGAGATAACAGATTCTTGCAAAACATTTCCCACATTCACTGCATTTATAAGGCTTTTCTCCTGTATGAACTCTCTGATGACGATGAAGGGAAGTGCTCCAGGTAAAAGATTTCCCACATTCACTGCATTTATAAGGCTTTTCTCCAGTCTGAACTCTCTGATGATGACGAAGATAACTGCTGCCAGTATCTTCCTCACATTCTTTTCTCCTTTGAAACATCAAACCACCCATGGAAATATCATTTGGCCTGTCCCTGGTCTGATCAGCCTTCAGGTAGAGATGCCCTGACCAGGAAAGTGTGCCCTGCCCAACCTCCCCACAGGTGAAATCATCCTGGGACACATTGAAATTGCAGATCTTTGCAAGTGACATCCTCTCCACACTCCCAATGAAAGTGTTCTCTCTCACATGCTGCTGCTGGTGACATTTTGCACTGAAATAAAATTGTTCTGCACATGTCCCACACCTCAGCTGTATCTGTCCATGCTGTGTTCCCTGCAGCTCAGTCAAGTGGAAAATCCTTCTCAAGACGAGTCCACAACTCTCACAGGGGTGGCTCTTCTGGGAAGTCAAGGCCAACTTGCGATTCCTGGCCTGTGACACTCTTACAGAAGCGTTCTGTTGAGTCGGTACCTCCGCATTCACTGCTCCACAGCAGCAACCTGAACAAAAGGAAACGCTGGTGAAGTACATGTTGATCTTATGAAATCAGATTATTTTTGGGAAAATGGTTTCCCTGTCATGACTAGGCATGATTCCATGGAATGATTTTCAAGACAAGTGAGTTGAACTCTAAGGAAACAGCTGTTATACATTAGCTGGCCTCAGAGGTCAGTCAATGGTGAAAATCTCACCAAAACAGGAACAAAAGCTTAGGGTGGGAAACAAAGAAGACAAGAAGGCTTTACTCATTGTTCCTCCATGAACGGGTTCTTTTAGGACCTTTCGTGCTGGGGACCTGCGTCAGTGTAGGGTAATTTGCATGTGCTGAAAGCCATACAACACAATGGTATTGAAGCACAGGATGTTCACGGTCAATATAATAATACATCCGCACTCCCAAGCTCTGCAGGCATGGACCTCGGTTGGTTTGCAGTAAAGAGGGACCTGTGAAACAGGTAGAGGGGCAAGGTCTAGGGAGGTTAAAGTTACCTGTGGGCATGGAATCTGAGTAGAAACGGTCATTATTACACCTGATGAGCAGGCAAAGTGTCAACAATAAGACAGTAGAAGCAAAATTGGATGAGAAATGGGACATGGAAACAAAATACTTTTGAACAAAATGGGTTCCTAGTTATGACTTTAACACAGCCCTGGTGTCAAAACCTTCCCAACAGGCCTTCACCAAGGCAAGACCGCCTCTGGGTCCACCTTGTCCTTCATAAAGTCATGTTTCTTCTGGGATGCACAAATGATTCCTCCCCATGAATCCCAACTGGGTCAAACGTGGGATTCAGATGATATAAATCCAAAAGAAAAACCAAATAGATGTATGGTGAGCACTGTTATGGAACTACAAAGCACAAAGATCATGCGGAAAGAAATCTATGTGAGTGACATCAGCAAGATGGCAGAGTAAGAAAGATGATAACCCTGTCCGCTCTCAGAACAAGTGGGCAGCTCTCCACGAAGAAAAACAACTACAAGGGGTTAAGAGTACAATGAAACCCTGGCCGCTTTGCTCAATGGTTGGAGCGTCGGCCTCCACACCGAAGGGTCGAGGGTTTGATTCCTTGTCAAGGTTACACACCTGGGCTGAGGTTGGCTCCCTGCCACGCCTGGTGGGTGCGAGAGTCAACCAGTCAATGTGTCTCTCTCACATCAATGTTCCCCACTCTCTCCCCGCTCCCTCCTTTACACTCTCTCTGAAATGCACCATTGTAAAACACACACACACACACACACACACACACACACACACACACGTGAGGATTAAAAAAAAAAAGGAGTGCAATTAAACCAAAAAGAATTCAGTAGGGCCAAAAAAAAAAAAAAAAAAAAAAAAAAGAGAGATGACCAGAGTGGGTTAGCAAACATATTTAGCTAGGGTCAATGTGGGTGCCCTGTCCAGAGGACATGGAATGTTCAGGGCCAATCTGAGCTTGGGAATCTAATCAGAGTGTTCAAGGCTAATTTGCTATACACAGTCACAAAAGCAAGGGCACAGCAAGCTATACTAGTCACTGTGCAGGCGTGCGCTTCTATAACCCAAAGACTAAGGTCCCTATTTCGAAAGAGGCCTCTTTGGTCTACGTCGGTATAAAGTATGTTACTGACCAGGCAGTACGCACCTGCTTGGTTGGATTGCTGTGTTTGCAATGGCTGCCATGTTAGCAGCGGCTACTTAGTAAGGCTCCTAGGCTGGCTCCTACGTTGGGGGCTGCTTCGGAGGGAAGACACAGTGTTAACCAGCCAGCACGCAGCTCTCTATTTTATGGACTACTGTGCAGGACTTTACTTTGAAGAACTGTTTTCTCTAGTGGCTCCTTGGTAGCAATGGTTACGTGGACTGCAATAAGGACTCCCTTATTTACCCACCACTTCCCCTATCTTCTCCATCTAATACCCGGCATCCATAATTGTCCAGTTCCTGGCAGAGAAGGACCTGTGCTCTCAGTAAAAACAAGGGTCAGAGTTTCCTCCATCACTCACTGCTCCTGTACTAATGTTGACCCTATTGGCCTGCTCTGTGAAAAACTCTGACCATTTCTGTATTTGTGAATCACAGAATTCTGTGCAACATTTGTGAACTCTCCAAGATCTACTTAATGAGTGGACCCATGATATTCATCAGCATGCATCCCAAAAGAAATCCCTTTGGCAACAACCTATCCCAGGAATAAAATAAAAAACTATATGTTCTCAAAGTATTTGCCACCAAAGCCTCTATAACCGTCACTTGTCATTAAAAATAATAATAATAATAATTTGCTGCCAAAGCCACTGTGGACCCATATACTTTTGTTATTCTAACCTCAGCTCATGGAGCTTCAAGGATACTAGGCTATTGGGACTACCTCAAACCTGAAACAACACCCACCCGGTCAAAACCCTTGGTTCCATAGGCCAATGAATGTATTTCTTCAGCTAGAATTGGTCCTAGAGCTGAAAGGAGTCAGTGCTTCATCAAATGTGTAGACATCGACACCGGACTAAAAACAAGGACACCATCTCCTAATCGATACCAAAGAAATGGAGAGCACATACAGCCTGATAAAGAAGCCAAAATATTTACCTTTAAAAAGGTTTGAGAGCTACAAGAGAACACAAATAGAACCAACATAATAAAGAACTGAACACAGAACAAAAGGAGAATGTCGGATAGACAGAAATCATAAAAAGGAATGAAACAGAAATGTTGGTGTTGCACATTTATAATAAATAAATTGAAAAATGAATAAAGAGTATCAAAAGCAGACATAAAGAATATGTGCTGTCCACGACAAGTCACTAGAAATCATCCAGATGGAAAGAAGAAAAATAAATTTAAAGAATACAGCAAGCCCTAACTGGTTTGGCTCAGTGGATAGAGCGTCAGCCTATGGACTGAAAGGTCCCAGGTTCGATTCTGGTCAAGGGCATGTACCCTGGTTGCAGGCACATCCGCAGTAGGAGGTGTGCAGGAGGCAGCTTATCAATGTTTCTCTCTCATCGATGTTTCTAACTCTCTATCCTCTCTCTTCCTTTCTGTAAAAAAATCAATAAAATATATCTTAAAAAAAGAATACAGCAAATTAAATTAAGTAATACCATGAAGTTAACCTATAATTTGCATTATGGGAATCCCAGGAAACACTAAGGGTGTTGGTCATGGAACGAGACAGAGAGAGAGAGAGAGAAAGAAAAGGGGTGGGGGATGGAGAAGACGAGGGTAGAAATATTATTTTTTAAAAATAAGCTGAGCCGAAACAGGGTTGGCTCAGTGGATAGAGCAGACTGAAAGGTCCCAGGTTCGATTCCGGTCAAGGGCATGTACCTTGGTTGCAGGCATATCCCCAGTGGCGGGTGTGCAGGAGGCAGCTGATCGATTTTTCTTTCTCATCGATGTTTCTAACTCTCTATCTCTCTCCCTTCCTCTCTGTGAAAGGTCAATAAAATTTATTTAAAAATAAAAATAAAAAAAATAAATAAAAATAAGCTGAAACCGACTTCTGAAATCTGAAAAAACAAATGTTAACAATCAAGAATAGCCGAAACCGGTTTGGCTCAGTAGATAGAGCGTCGGCCTGCGGACTCAAGGGTCCCGGGTTCGATTTCGGTCAGGGGCATGTACCTTGGTTGCGGGCACATTCCTAGTAGGGGGTGTGCAAGAGGCAGCTGATAGATGTTTCTCTCTCATCGATGTTTCTAACTCTCTATCCCTCTCTCTTCCTCTCTGTAAAAAATCAATAACATATAAAAAAATAAATAAATAAAAATAAAAAACAATCAAGAACATGCACTCTCACAGGTACCTGTATGGATTCAATGCAAACTTTACTGTCTCTAGAAATGTTATAGTAAGATCGGAAAGCCTAACAATTTTAGAAGAAGCCACAGGCAGCAAAATAGCAGACATATGCCCTAGCTGGTCTGGCTCAGTGGGTAGAACACAAAAAAATGGGCAAAGGCCTTAAATAGACATTTTTCGAACGTGGACATACAGAAGCCCGAGACACATATGGAAACATGCTCAGAGTCATTAATCATCAGAGAGATGCAAATCACAATGACAATGAAATATCTCACAGCTGTCAGGATGGCTATCATCAACTAATGCACAAACGACAAGTGCTGGCAAAGATTGGGACAAAAAGGGACTCCTGGGCATGGCTGGTGGGAATACAGACTGCTGCAGACACTGTGTGATATATTACAGAGCTTCCGCAAACATTACAAATGGAACTCCCATTTCACCCAGTAATCCCACTCCCAGGAGTATATCCCAAGAAATAAGAAACAGCCCTAGCTGGTTTGGCTATGTGGATAGAGCATTGGCCTGCAGACTGAAGGGTCCCAAGTTGATGCAGGCCAAAGGCACGTGTTGGGTTGTGGGCTCGATCCCCAGTAGGGACTGTGCAGGAGGCAGCCCATCAATGATTCTCTGCCATCATTGATATTTCTGTCTCTCTCTCCCTTCCACTCTCTGAAATCAATAACAAAATATATTATTTTAAAAAAAAGAAATCAGAAAGGACATAGGCACCCCTATGTCACAGCAGCACAATTACGATACCTAAGGTTTGGAAATAACCTAAGTGCCCATCAGTAGGTAAGTGGATTAAAAAACTGTGGTAGCCCTCGCTGGTTTGGCTCAATGGATAGAGCGTCAGCCTGCGGACTGAAGGGTCCCAGGTTTGATTCCAACCAAGGGCACATGCCTGCGTTGTGGGAAAGATCCCCAGTAAGGGGCATGCAGGAGGCAGCTGATCAATGATTCTCTCTCATCATTGATGTTTCTATCTATCTCTCCCTCTCCCTTCCTCTCTAAAATCAATAAAAATATATTTAAAAAACCCCACAAAACTATGGTAGATCCACACAATGGAATATTATGCTGCTGTAAAAAAGAAGGAACTCTTACTATTTGCAACAGTATGGATGGACCTGGAGAGCATTATGCTAAGCGAAATAAGCCAGTCGGAGAACGACAAATATCACATGATCTCACTCATTTGTGGTCAATGAGGCAAAGAGGAGACATATGTAATACATATATAATACTTTAAACAATAAAGAATTTTTAAAAATATGTTAAAAATATCCATAGTACACAACACAATCTACAGTTTAAATGCAATCCTGAGGATAATTCCTATGGTATTTTACAAAGAAATGAAAAGAGAATCTTGAAATATATGGAACTAAAAAATGAGAATAGCAAAAACAATCGTGAGTGAGAACAAAGCTATTGGCCTCACACTTCCTGACTTCATTTTAGTACAAAGAGAAAGCAAGCAAACCGTGTGTTGCTGGAGAAACACAGACACATACATCAACAGAACAGAACAGAAAACACAGAAATAAACCCAGGCACATCCTTTCAAGTAATCTCTGACAAAGCTGCAAGACACAGAAGAAGGGAAAGATGGTTTCTTCAATGAATGGTGCTGCTGAAATCAATACTCACATGTAAACACAAAAATACTGGACATTGCTGATAAAATGTAACTCAACCTGCATGACAGAATTGAATGTCAGCGCTAAAACTGAAAACTCCTCAGGACAATCTAGAGAAAGAGTTTTGGAGGTTTGTATTGGACAGGATTTTCTGAATGTGACACCAACCACCACTCAAAATAGAGAAAACGAACAGTCCAGATTGCAACAAATAAAGAAATAAAGCTTATTCATAGCACAACAGCAATAACCAAAATGAAATAAAAAGAAATCTAAAGAACAGAAGAAAATACTTGCAAATCCTATGAAGGAATCGCTTGCAGAGAATGTGGATTCAGTTCTGATCAGCACAATAAAGCGAATATTGCAATATGGAAAGAAATTCACACAAATAGGTGGAGTTCCCAGGGAATAATAAAAGTATGTTAATACCATAGTGCAGGCTAATAACAATGCAATGACTCTGTCTTAAAAGCAAACTCGATATCACTTCATTACAGACACATTATTCTAAGCACCAGTAACAAGCATCTGAGCTGCTAGAAACAAGGTGGCACTAGACCTGCTGAAGGCAGGGCTGTCAAAAACATGGACTTTGTAGAAAAGCGGGTGTGGGGAGCAATAACTGCAAAGCACAATTAAGCACATGCAACAGTATGTGTTCCTGTATGTTGTAAGCATTTAATATATAAAATATACTAGGTCGTCAATAGAATGTTTCACACAAAAAATAGGTATAAACCAGGATTAGGATGTAGAAACACTTCAAAAAAATAGGTACAAGTGACCAACAGGAATATAGAAAATTATTTCCTCTCATAAAAAAGTGGAATCCCTCAGGCTTCCTGCAACACTACCAACCACAAGTCCTTCCCTGTGAACTTAGTACAGCGGGGAGAACTGGGACTTCAGGAAAGAAGGGAGCAGCGGAAACAGACCCACCCTCCCCAGGACAGCAACTACCCAGGAAACTGGAAAATCAAGCAGAACCACAGTCTACATGGGAGGACACAGCACACCCTGGGGGATGGGGCCTGGGAAATCCCAAAGCCAAGCCCAGGTCACTGTGAGAGTGAGGGTCTTACCCAGCGAGGATACAAGTTCAAAGTTCTCCAGCATCACATGCAGGTACAGCTGTCTCTGACCCTCATCAAGGAGGCTCCATTCCTCCCTGGAGAAGTACAGGGCAATGTCCTCAAAGGTCACGCCAACCTGTCAAAATGGAGACAATTGACACCAGAGCTGTCTCTCTGAGAACCCCCACTCCTACTCCTTACACACCTTCCCCCCCTCAACCTCCTCCAGGGCACCCGGTTAGTGTGGACACCAGGCCCTAATGCCAGTGCAGGCTGCTCTCTCATCACAGTCCCATTACCCACTGGGATTGCCCTCAGCAGAGCAGCTGGGTTGGGTGGGAAGGATTGGGGGAGGGGAGGGGAGAGAGCAATGCCATTTAAGGTCTGGGCGATGCCTGCAGGGCCCCAGCCTTCCCGCCAAGAAATTCCACTGCAGTCTCCTAGATCATGCCTCCAAGACACAGCCAAGCCTGGGTTTATGCTTCACATTTAAGTCCCCACACCAGGTCCCGGGGACCATCAGCTCACACTTCCTCCAGATGTGCACACCACTGGGTAACCTTTAACCTTGTGGACTAAGGGGCCACATGCTGACCTGACAAGCTCAGGGGAGGCCTGCATGGCAGTCCTGCAAACTCAGAGACCTAAAGGAACCAAAGGATGGTCTGAAATTAAACTTTAACTAAACGCAGTGATGGTGGACAGTTACCTCCTAGGCCTGTATCTTCACTGACAAGGTCAACCTTTTCCTTAACTAAGCCTATCTGAGTTTTTCCAACTATGATAAAAACCCATGAAATGTCTGGGTAACTTGTAACTTCCCTTTTTCTGGAGCCCCTGGGGCACAACCAACTGTGGTGGGTGACAGGACAAATACCACAAGTTCCTTCATTATCATGTTAATTGTTCCTGCACCCACCTAAGTATGTGTCCACCATTTTACTTTATATCCAATCTCAGGGGTTTTCCCTGCTTTGCTTTATCCAACCTCCTTAATCTATCAAAAATGAATTTCATGTAACCCACCTATGTCCCTCCTCGATTTCAATGTATAAATACACATGTAAGCCGCCATTCTGGGGATCCTTATCTCAGTTCATTGAGGTTCTGCTTCCTGGCATATGTTATAAACTCACAAAAATTATTTACAGGTTTCAATGGTTTTTTTACATTAACAACCTCTTCCCATCTTCAGTCCCAGGTTCACTCCCTCAGCTCTGCCCCCTTCCTGCTCCAATGCCACTGGATCTCGCTGGACTCACCCATGAACTTGGCACAAGGCATCCACAGAGTGCTTGTCTACCAGGAGACCCAGGACCACCCCAGGCCCCAGATGGACCCCACAGCCGGGAAAGCCCCGATGAGGCTGTGCCGTCCTCCCTGCAGCCTCTGATCTGTCCGCCAATCCTCACAGCCCACACCCTCAGGGAACCTCAGATGCCAGTCAGCCCTGTCCTCTCCGCCCTGCACTGGCTGTGCCTCAGAAGCCACAACGCTCCTCTCTCCCCTCCGCCTTCCTCACGGTCCTCCACGCGGACTGAGCTGCAGGACCTGACAGATGCCCCACCCGGGCTGTGGTGTTCGGTGTGAGGAGGCGGTGAGGGGCTGGGGGACAGGAACTCACCTCAGCGAAGCTCCTCAGCGCGGGCGCCGCCATTGCTCTCTGTGGGCCGAGCCGGGCGGGAGCGGCGGAAGTAGAAGCCGCAGCAGGAATGGCGGTGTCTGTCCCGGCCCTGGCGTGGGTCCGGGCGGCGACTCCGAGCTTCAATCCCCAGTGTGAGCTGTGAGCACCACGGGAGGCTCCATTGGCTGTTTGGCTGGGAAACACCACTCTTCACTCCTACACCGGACTCTGAGCCCACGAACTCCAGAGATAACACGCCAAGAGGACTACCGGTCCAGCCCTATGGAAACGACCAAACGGAAATGCCTTCTCTGAGCCCCCATTGGCTGAGCCTGTTGGCATTCCATGCGTGGCCTTGTGGGTAATGTAGTTTCTCTGCTCCAAGGCCTGGATCCTGTATTTCTAGGTTGATGAAAGGACTGGACTAAGGGGCTTATAGCCCAAGAACACACCAAGTGTACTCAGGGTCCTCTAGCGCCTTCAGGGGAGGTGATGTCTGGGGCAAGTTTGTTTCTCCTGCACCTGCGTGGCTGGTTTTGCATATCTTTGTTCAGGACCTGCTCTTTCTGAAGGGCAGGCATTGTTTCTTCATTCCAGACTTTAGCATGTGTCTCCTTAAGGACAAATGTAGCTGGGGGAGGATGCTCAAGTCTTTAACTGGATCTCACCTGCCTCCATTGAATCCATTATACAAAGTTAGTGTCACAAAAGAGACACTCTTAATTAAGAATATCTGCTTCTGATGCCATTCGAAGTGTCAGCTCTGCCTGGGCTGCAGTGTGGATAAGATGGCCAACACACATGATCACCAGAGAGATGCAAATTAAAGCAACAATTAGGTATCACTCCACCACTGTCAGAATGGCTGCCATGGACAAATCCAGAAAAAACAAGTGCTGGGGAGGATGTGGGAAAAAGAGAAGCCTAGTTCACTGCTGGTGGGAATGCAAACCAACACAGCCATTATGGAAATCAGTTTGGTATTTTCTCAAAAACTTTAATATGGAACTGCATTTGATCCAGTGATTCACTTCTAGAAATATATCCTTGTTTCAAGTAGACCCCAGGAAAGGATCTGGGGCATTCATCTAAGGCAGGGGTCCTCAAACTTTTTAAACAGGCGGCCATTTCACTGTCCCTCAGACCGTTAGAGGGCTGGACTATAGTTTAAAAAAAAACTATGAACAAATACCTTTGCACACTGCACATATCTTATTTTGAAGTACAAAAACACCCGCATGTGGCCCGCGGGCCGTAGTTTGAGGACGCCTGATCTAAGCCATTCCTTGAGATAAACTTTGACCGAGAAGGAATTGGGACAGTCAAGTAGTTGCTAATGGAGGGACTGCTCTTCATCAGCAGGACCGAGGGCAGGCTTAGGACCGAAGAGACCATAGGGTTTAATTTTAAGTTTAAGCATGCAAAAATTAATTCAATTACCTACCGGAGGAATTGCACCACATGAAAGATATGCAGTTGGAAATCACACAGCTTTTTGTCCGACTCACAAAGGTAAATAACATCCATATAAAGAATTATACAGAGTCCTAACCGGTTTGGCTCAGTGGATAGAGCGTCTGCCTGTGGACTGAGTGGTCCCAGGTTCAATTCCAGTCAAGGGCATGTACCTTGGTTGTGGGCACAACCCCAGTGGTGGATGTGCAGGAGGCAGCTGATAGATGTTTCTCTCTCATCAATGTTTCTAACTCTCTATACCTTTCCCTTCCTCTCTGTAAAAAATCAATAAAATATATATTTAAAAATTAAATAAAAATAAAAAAGAATTATACAGAAATGTTTTTACCAGCTTTATTAGCAATAACCAAATATTTATTAAAATGGACATGATGGTGATATATTCAAAGATATGAATATCCACCAGAGCCCTAGCTGGTTTGGCTCTGGATAGAGCACCGGCCTGCAGACAAAAGGGTCCTGGGATCGATTCCAGTCAAAGGCACGTATCTTGGTTGAAGACTCCTTCCCAGCCCGGGCCATGGTCACAGCTGATGCAGGAGGCAACCAATCAATGTGTTTCCTTCACATCAATGTTTCTCCCTGTTTCCCTCTCTCTTCCACTCTCCAAAAAAAATTCATGGAAAAATATCCTCGGGTAAGGATTAACAAAAAGAATATCTATCAAAAAAAAAAAAAAAAAGATGAGATACTAATATATCTTTTAAAAATCTCCAAGAATTTGTAAAATAATAATTAAAGCTGAAAAATACTTAGAAAAAGCCGAGTTCTTTATTAAGAACAGCAAAGAGATTAAAGGAGGTCATGAAGCAACTGCACAGTCACAGATATAATCAATACTGAGTGCAATGATGGTTTCAGTTTCATGCACATGTCACGATTTATGAAACACTACACTTATACATGCAATTTACTCACTACAGCTGTAAAAAGAATGGTTCAAGATAAAAGAAATATGTTTTTACCTATTTTGGAACAACAGGTTTTTCAACTCTTATGTTTAATCCACGTTCTTATGTCCTCTGGGCAAGTCACATCTCAGTGACAGAAAATGTAACAAACAATGAAGAACTTTCACCCAAACCCACTGGAATGCTGACTGGGTCACAAAAGCCACATCTCCAGCCTAAAGACACCCTTTCTTTTCCTCTTAATTTTGCTGCCAAAGCACTAATGGCTCTGATGGGAACATCTGAGAAGCTACAGGAAGCCACAAACCTCTTTATTATAATCAATGACGATGACTGCTGCACAGAAGATAAACATGCCGGGAGTTCCTCAGATCTGTGTGCACACCACACCTGTAGTCTTTTCCTCAAAAATATTTCTGGGTGCAGATTTAGATGAGGACCATTCCTTCTATTGGAATTAGGTCAGTGTTTCTGCAGTAAAGGGTTTCTCCTCACTGCGATGGTCCTCCAACCAGTGCCCATCACCCATGGAATTGAAGGCATCAGGGTACATGACCCTCTGCAACACCTGGACAGGAGGTTCCCTCCATATGTCTTAGCATCCCTTGAAAACAAGAAAAAAATTCACGGTGCTCCCAGACATACTTGAGGTTCACACAGCAATTCCCTCTTTGGAGTGATCTCTGTGTCTCAAAGCATCTATCTTCACATAGTCCTCACTAGAGTCCACAGTGTTGCCTGCAAAATTATGGGCAGCAAGGTAAATCTGACAAAAATGGCTGAGAAAATTTCTGTACCAGTCTTCCCTCAGGGCAAAAATGTTTGAGACTGCATACAAGTTTTTCACATCATCCTTGGGATACCCAGATATTCTTATAAACAAACCCATATCATTAATAGAATACCCAAGATGAAAGAAGTCATAGGGAAAACCCTTCATTATTTTGCAAAAAAAAGAGACGTGAGACTGGTATTTCTCCCATTGATGACTTAGGCACTCAATAAATAACCACATCATTAGCATCTAGGGAAAGTGTGTCCCTGAAAATGGAAGTTCTTCTGAAACCTTATGTTAACTGGGGCCAACAGTAATTAGTACTATCTGAAGACTCATGACAGGGAAACAAGTAAGAACTAAGGGCTCAGGTATTCCTAATTTTCCTTAACAAACTATATAATGGAGTTAGCTTCCCTGGGCACATGATGGTGACTGATGCCATCTGCAGGGACCTTATAGGTGGTTCAGGTGAAATACCTTCAACAGAAATATGCAGTGACATAGATCTGGCAGGACTTCTCTGTATGTTAGAAAGTGCAACATAGATACATATAATTCCAACATAAAAACAAACACACAGAACAGCAGAATTAGTTGGGGGACGTTACATAATGTAGGTGATTAAATGTAGGAGATATAATTCAGACTATTGAGAATTTACTTATAATCTTATAAAATTGTCAAATCCTAACTAACAAACTACATTTCCTACACATCAAAGAATCTTTGCACATCAAGACTTTTGTGAATAGTTAATTTACAAATTAGACTGAAAGATATCACACATTAATTGCGCTCATCACGGGTTTCTCCACTGTGAGACCCCTGATGATATTTAAGACCGTTTCTACTTCTAAAAGTTTTCCCACATTCACTGCATTGAAAAGGTTTTTCACCAGTGTGAACTCTCTGATGAGTACGAAGGTTAGTGCTCCAGCTAAAAGATTTCCCACATACACTGCATTTATAAGGCTTCTCCGCAGTGTGAACGCTCTGATGAAAATGAAGGTAAATACTACGGGAAAAAGATTTCCCACATTCCCTACATTGATAAGGCTTTTCTCCTGTGTGAACTCTCTGATGATATTTGAGATGAGTGCTACTTTTAAAAGACTTTCCACATTCATTGCATTGATAAGGCTTTTCTCCAGTGTGAACCCTCTTATGATAATGAAGGTGAGCACTCCCGCTAAAAGATTTATGACATTCACTGCATTTATAACGCTTCTCTGAAGTGTGAACTCTCTGGTGAGTATGAAGGGAAGTACTACTGGCAAAACATTTCCCACATACACTGCATTGATAAGGTTTCTGTGCAGTGTGAACGCTCTGATGAGAATGAAGGTAAGTACTACATTTAAAAGATTTCCCACATTCACTGCATTGATAAGGCTTTTCTCTTATGTGAACTCTTTGATGACATTTGAGACGACTGCTACTCGGAAAAGACTTTCCACATTCACTGCATTGATAAGGCTTTTCTCCAGTGTGAACTCTCTGATGAGTACGAAGGTTAGTGCTCCAGCTAAATGATTTCCCACATTCACTGCATTTATAAGGCTTCTCTGTAGTGTGAACTCTCTGATGAGCATGAAGGCTAGTACTACAGACAAAATATTTCCCACATTCACTGCACTGGTGAGGCTTTTCTCCTGTGTGAACTCTCTGATGATATTTGAGACCAGTGCTACATGTAAAAGACTTTGCACATTCACTGCATTTATAAGGACTTTCTCCAGTGTGAACTCTCTGATGACTATGAAGGTTGCTGTTATTGGTAAAAGTTTTCCCACATTCACTGCATTGATAAGGCTTTTCTCCTGTGTGAACTCTCTGATGACTATGAAGGTTGCTATTCCTGGTAAAACATTTTCCACATTCACTGCATTTATAAGGCTTTTCTCCTGTATGAACTCTCTGATGACTACGAAGGTTGCTATTAGTTGTAAAAGATTTCCCACATTCAGAGCACTCAAAACACCGACTTTCAACATGGACACCCTTTTTCTGAATAAACATGCGGGTGCAACTAATATCTTTCTTACATTCTTTTCTGGTGTAATAATTCTTTCTCCTTTGAAACATCATCCCACTCGTCGAAATAGCATTTGGACTGTCCCTGGTCTGAGTAGCCTTTAGGGGGAGATGTCCTGACCTAGTAAAGACACCCTGCCCAACCTCCCCGCATGTGAAATGATTCTGGGACACAGTGAAATTGCAGCTGCTTGCACGTGAGATCCTGTCCACACCTCTAATGAAAGCCTTGTCTCTCACATGCTGTTGGTGAACTTTTACAGTAAAGAAAAACCGTTTTGCACATGCCCCACATCTCAACAGTATCTGTCCGTGTTGTGTTCCCTGCAGCTCCATCACGTGGAGAATGTTTGCCAAGACGAGCCCACAGCTCTCACAGGGGTGGCTCTTCTGGGAAGACAAGGCTGCCTTGGGATTCCTCGCCTGTGACACTCTTACAGAAACCTTCTGTTCCGTTGGTTCCTTCACATTGTCTGCTCCACAGCAGCAACCTGAACAAAAGGAAAGGAAGGTGAAGAGCATGTTGCCCCTGTGAAAACAAAATATCTTCACCACGATTCATTAACTGCCAGGACTAGGCATGATTCCATAGAAAGATTTTGAAGAAGACTGAGTTAGACACAGAGAAAATTGCTGTTATATATAACGTGGCCCCAAAAGTCAGTCGATGATGAAAATATCACCAAGAGAGGGACAGAAGCACAGGATAAGATACAAAGAAGAGAGGATGGCTCTATTCATTGTTCTTGCACAAACAAATTTCTTTAGGACTTTACATGCTTACCATGTGAGTCTGGGTGAAATAATTTAAAGGTGCTCAAAATCATAAAAATTAATTGTATTAGAGCACAGGATATACAAAATAAATATAATAACATGTGTGCTCTCCAAGGTGCTTCAGGTATGGTGAACATTGGAATGCAGTAAACAGAGAACTGTGAAAGAGGCCGAGGTGCAAACTCCTGAGCGGTTAAGGTTATCAGTGTACTGGGAATCCCAGTAGAAATGATCACTATTAGAACTCAGTAGTTAGCAAAGTATCAACAATAAGCACAAACAAACATAACTGGGTGAGCGTTGGGTAACTAAAAAAAACACGGGGTTTCTATCTATGAAAGTAACAAAAGCCAGGTGTGAATTCTTCCCCAATGACCCTTCACCAAGGCAAGTCCATTTGTGGGTCCACTGTGTCATTCATAAAGTCGTGTTTCTTCTGTGATGCACAAATGATTCTTCCCCTTAAAGCCCATTTGAGCCATTGCATGGGATAAATGATGCAAATCTTCAAAGAAAAACAGAAAAGATGGATGGTCAACACTGTGGTAGAAAAACACAGGGCAAATCAGATCATAGACAAAAGACATATGTGAGTGACATCAGCAAGATGGCAGTATCAGATATATGAGCAACTTCCCCATCCCAGTGTAAGTAGACAGCTATCCATGAACAAAGACTCTATAGGAAATGGGCATACGAGTCTTATGAAGACAAACAGTATTACAAACACAAATAAAGGAGAACTGCACAGAAAGGATGATTGGAAATACTGGGTGAACGAATATACTTAAAGATACCCACAGTCAAAAGAAGGGTCAGAGTTACCTCCTGCAGCCACTGTGCTTCTGCTATCAATGACCATAGAAGCCTGTTCTTCAAAACATACAGGAAATTTATGTGTTTAAAAATCAGAATAGGACCAACTAGAAATTAAACATACACTGACAGAAGTAAAAAATATTATACAGAGACCCAACAGCAGACTAGAGGAATGCAAGAATCAAGTCAAAGATTTGAAATACAAATAAGCAAAAAATACTCAACTGGAAAACCAAAAAGAAAACAGAATCCAAAAATTAGAAGATAGTGTAAGAAGCCTCTGGGACAACTTCAAGCGTACCAACATGAGAATTATGGGGGTGCCAGAAGAAGAGAGAGAGCAAGATACTAAAAACCTATTTGAAGAAATAATGACTGAAAACTTTCCCCTCCTGGTGAAAGAAATAGACTTACAAGTCCTGAAGCGCACAGAACCCCAAACAAAATGAATCCAAAGAGGACCACACCAAGACACATCATAATTAAAATGCCAAGAGCAAAAGACAAAGAGAGAATATTAAAAGCAGCAAGAGAAAAACAGTTAATTACCTACAAGTGAGCACCCATACGACTGTCAGCTGATTTCTCAACAGAAACTAAGCAGGCCAGACAGGAGTAGCAAGAAATAGTCAAAGTGATGAATAGCAAGAACCTACAACCAAGAGTACACTACCCAGCCAAACTGACATTCAGAATTGACAGTCAGCTAGCTAAAGAGCTTCACACTTAAGAAAAAGCTAAAGGAGTTCATCAACACCAAACCAGTATTATATGAAATGCTGAAAGGTATTCTCTAAGAAGAGGAAGATGAAGAAAAAGGTAAAGATAAAAATTATGAACAACAAATACATATCTATCAACAAGTGAATCTAAAAGTCAAGTGAATTAAAAATCTGATGTACAGAATAAACTGGTGAATATAATAGAATCAGGGGCATAGAAAGGGAGTGGACTCACAATTCTCAGGGGGGAAAGGGTGTGGGAGGTGCGGGAAGAGACTGGAGAAAAAGCGTACAACTATGGATGAGGACAGTGGAGGGGAGGTAAGAGCAGAGGGTAGGATGGGAACTGGGTGGAGGGGAGCTATGGGTGGAAATAAGAGGAACAATTGTAATAATCTGAACAATAAAGATTTATTAAATTAAAAAAAAGAATATCTAACACAGGTACTTTTCTAAAACATACAAAAATTGGCACACCTTGAGCTAGACTAAAGGAAAAAACAAAAACAATAAATGAAATAAATGAAAAAATAAATGAAAGGTAAGACATTCCACTTGACACTATGAAGCACAAAGCATCATAAGAGATTGATATTAGGAGACGACATGACCCTCCATAGAGAAATTTGTCAACATCCCATGTGAGCTTCTGAAATTAATAAACAAATTCAAAGTCCTGGCCAGGTAGGTCAGCTATTTAGTAGGTGGTCCCGAGGCAGCACGGTTGTGGGTTTGATCCTCCATCATGTACGGGACAGCCAATAAATGCTTAGATGGGCAGAACAGCAGATCAATGTTTCCCTCTCTTTCTCTGTCTCCCTTCCTGTCTCTAAAATCAACAAATAAAGGATATCCAGTACAGCTCAGTGACTGTGCATCGACCTATTACCTAGGAGATAAAAATTCTATTTCTTATCAGAAGACATGCACCGGTTGTCAGCCCAATCTCTGGGGCGTGTGTGTGTGTGTGTGTGTGTGTGTGTGTGTGTGTAGGAAGCAGCTGGTCAATGACTCTCTCTCGTTATTCATGTTTCAATTGCTCTCCTTCTCTCTCTGAAATCAATAAAATATCTTTTAAAAATAAGTAAATAAATGATTTAAAGAATAAATAAACAGGCCAGGCCTGTATCTCACTCCTGAGAGTGCCCGCCTATACCCTGGAAGGTCGTGGCTTTAATTCCCAATAAGGGGTAGACACGTGGGATACAGGTCCAATCCCCCCTCTTAGTGGGGACACAACGGGGGAGGCAACCAATTGATGTTTCTTCCTCTCTCTCCTCTCTCTCTCTCTCTCTCTCTCTCTCTCTGCTTGTGCTCTCCCTGCTTGTCCTTTTCTCTAAGAAAGAAAAAAATCAATAGAAAAAATATTCTCACTGTTCAGGTGAACAGAAAAAAAAAAAAAAAGAATTGAATTCAGAAAAGTTACGGGAAAGGAGATCCAAGATGGCAGTGTAGGCAAAGGCCTATACTCGCTGTCTCCCACAATCACATCAAAATTACAACTAAAATACACAACAACCATCAGCAAGAACCATTAGAAAGCTGGCTGAATGTAAGTCTTACCACGATAGAAGTAAAGAAGACAGAGCACAACCTGGAAAATGGGGCCTGGAAAATTGCAAAGCCAAGCCCAGGTCACTGGGTGAGAGTGAGGGTCTTACCCAGCGAGGATACAAGTTCAAAGTTCTCCAGCATCACATTCAGGTACAGCTGTCTCTGACCCTCATCAAGGAGGCTCCATTCCTCCCTGGAGAA
Source organism: Eptesicus fuscus (assembly GCF_027574615.1). NCBI lineage: Eukaryota > Metazoa > Chordata > Mammalia > Chiroptera > Vespertilionidae > Eptesicus > Eptesicus fuscus. The sequence goes on from NC_072493.1 coordinate 45,591,875, forward strand.
GTACAGGGCAATGTCCTCAAAGGTCACGCCAACCTGTCAGAATGGAGACAACTGACACCAGAGCTGTCTCTCTGAGAACCCCCACTCCTACTCCTGACACACCTGCCCCCCCTCAACCTCCTCCAGGGCACCCGGTTAGTGTGGACACCAGGCCCTAATGCCAGTGCAGGCTGCTCTCTCATCACAGTCCCATTACTCACTGGGATTGCCCTCAGCAGAGCAGCTGGGTTGGGTGGGAAGGATTGGGGGAGGGGAGGGGAGGGGAGAGAGCAATGCCATTGAAGGTCTGGGCGATGCCTGCAGGGCCCCAGCCTTCCCGCCAAGCAATTCCACTGCAGTCCCCTAGATCATGCCTCCAAGACACAGCCAAGCCTGGGTTTATGCTTCGCCTTTAAGTCCCCACACCAGGTCCCGGGGACCAGCAGCTCACATTTCCTCCAGATGTGCACACCACTGGGTAACCTTTAACCTCTTCCCATCTTCAGACCCAGGTTCACTCCCTCAGCTCTGCCCCCTTCCTGCACCAATGCCACTGGATCTCGCTGGACTCACCCATGAACTTGGCACATGGCATGTACAGAAGCTTGTCTTCCAGCCGGGTCCAGGTCCACCCCCGGCCTCTGAGGGACCCCACAGCCGGGAAAGCCCCAATGAGGCTGTGCCGTCCTCCCTGCAGCCTCTGATCTGTCCGCCCATCCTCACAGCCCACACCCTCAGGGAACCTCAGATGCCAGTCACCCTGTCCTCTCCGCCCTGCACTGGCTGTGCCTCAGAAGCCACAACGCTCCTCTCTCCCCTCCGCCTTCCTCACGGTCCTCCACGCGGACTGAGCTGCAGGACATGACCGATGCCCCTCAGGCTGTGGTGTCTGTGAAGGAGGAGGTGAGACCTGGGGGACTGGAACTCACCTCAGCCCGTCTCCTCAGAGCGGGCGCCGCCATTGCTCTCTGTGGGCCGAGCGGGACGGGAGCGGCGGGAGCAGAAGCCGCTGCAGGAATGGCGGTGCCTGTCCCGGCCCTGGCGTGGGTCCGGGCGGTGACTCCGAGCTTCAATCCCCAGTGTGAGCTGTGAGCACCACGGGAGGCTCCGTCCAAGGGCTGTGAGGCGGGGAACACCACTCAACCTGACCGCCTCAGACAAAAATCTGAGAACAGGAAATCCCGCCTGGAGGCTACCGGTCCCGCCCTCAGAAATAACCAAACGCAAACGCCTTCTCTGAGCCTCCATTGGCTCAGCCTGCTGGCATTCCATGCGTGGCCTTCTGGGTAATGTAGTTTCTCCGCTCCAAGGCCAGATTTCCTGTATTTCTCAGTTGACTCCAGGAATGGATTTAGGGTCAAACAGCCCAAGAACACACCAAGTGTACTCAGGGTGCTCTAGCGCCTTCAGGGGAGGTGATGTCTGGGAAAAGTTTGTTTCTCCTGCACCTGCTGTGGCTGGTTTTGCATATCTTTCTTCAGGACCTGCTCTTTCTGAAGGGCAGGCATTGTTTCTCCATTCAGGACTTTTGGCACTTGGTGCCTTCAGGTGAACTGTAGCTTGCAGAGGCTGCTCAAGTCTCTAACTCCATCTAACCTGCTTCCACTGAATCCACTGTACAAACTTAATGTCACAGACTCTCATACTTAAGAGCATCTGCTTCTGATGCCATCCAAACTGTCAGCTCTGCCTGGGCTGCAGTGTGGATAAGATGGCCCAGAGACATGTGAAAAAATGCTCAAAGTGACTGATCATCAGAGAGATGCAAATTAAAGCAACAATTAGGTATCACCCCACCACTGTCAGAATGACTGCCATCAGCAAATCAACAAAGGACAAGTGCTGGGGAGGATGTGGGAAAAAGGGAACCCTCTTACACTGCTGCTGGGAATGCAAACTGGTGCAGCCATTGTGCAAATCAGTATGAACTTTCATAAAAGAAATTTAATATGGAACTGACATTTGACCCATTGATTCTACTTCTTGGAATACATCTGCAGAAACCTGAAACAATCACATTGAATATATGCACCCCTTTGTTCACAGAAGCACAATTTACAAGAGCAAAGATCTGGAAACTGCCCAGGTGCCCATCAATAAATGAGTGGATAGAAAACGATGGTAAATTTATACCATGGAATACCATGCAGCAATAAAAAAGCAAAAAATTTTTCCCTTTCACCCAGCACGGAGGGACTTGGAGAGCATCATGCTAAGTGAAATAAGTCAGAGAAAGACAGTATCACTTCATCTCACTCATACGTGGAATCTTAACAAACAAAAAAAAACCCTGATAAATGGGATGAATTTAGAGACTTGGAATCATTGAATGGAGTGTGGAATGTCAGAGGAAGGCCAATAAAATAAAAAGAAAAAACATCCTGGGTACAGGATTAAGCACACACTCACACACACATACAATAAAAACCAAGTTACCTAAGCCTTGAGCATTTTCTTCTGTTCTCTGAAAGCAATGGGAAAGCTCTAGCTTGCCGTGTTCTGGGTCTGCTCTAAATTGTGTTTATAAATCTGTCTTCAGTCTGCTGTGTCCCTGGAAATGCCGATAATCCTCCATGTAATTTTCTCCTTCTTGCCCAGTTGTTGTGAGAATTAAGAGAAAATGCTTGCCAAAACCAGTTTGGTTCAGTGGATGGAGCGTTGGCCTGCGGACTGAAAGGTCCCAGGTTCGAATCCGGTCAAGGGCATGTACCTTGGTTGTGGGCACATCCCCAGTGGGGGGTGTGCAGGAGGCAGCTGATCGATGTTTCTCTCTCATCGATGTTTCTAACTCTCTATCCCTCTCTCTTCCTCTCTGTGGAAAATCAATAAATATATTTTAAAAAAATCTAACCCTGGAATCCTGGCAACAAAGTAAGCATCATCAATCATCTGCATGTCACATTCAGCCAAATGAGATTCAGGGAGCTCTAGTGAGTCCACTGGAGATTCCCAGGTGGGCGCACCACAATGAGACCTGAGTGCCCACAGCACCTGCCTCCCTGCAGCAGAGTCAGTGGATGCTTAGAGGTCCCATTTCTCACTAAAATGCTCCAAAAGACAATGGTGATTATGGGCATCGGGGGTGTGAGAAGTGCCTGGACTAGGAATGTCTCTGCAGGCGGAGGCTGGGGTGCCAGGAGAGGGAGAGAGAGAAACATGAATAATAAGAATCATTGATCAGCTGCTTCCTGAATTCCCCATACTCAGGGCGCAGGTATGTGCCTTGACTGGGAATGGAACTGTGAACTCCTGGATCATAGGTCCATGTGGAACCACTGATCGATTCTGGCTGGGCTATCATCATTTATGTTTCTAACTCCCTATCCCTTGCTCTATGAAATCAATAAGAATGATTTAAAAATCAACTAAAATATTTATTAAAAAGTAAAAAATATTAAGACATATTATTTCAAAACAAAAAAAACCTTTATTTCCTAAAGCAAAAAAGGTACAAAATGAGTAAAATTCCAATATCCATCTTTGTTTTTCCAATGTCTTTTTCAAAATATTTTCATATAAAATTATGGATAAAATGCTTTACGAATTTGTGTGTCATCCTTGCGCAGGGGCCATGTTAATCCTCTCTGTATCGTTCCAATTTTAGTGTATGAGCTGCTAAAGCAAGCATTCCACTGTCTTTTTGTTAAAGAAAATTGCATCTATATATCAACAAAGGACCAGTGCTCAATTTTCTTGAGATAGTAATGTTTATTCCATGTAACATATGTAAGATTCAGGTATCCAGGAGAGGTGCCCAGCACAACCACCATCTTCCCCGCCCCCGATCGGCCCTCCCCCACCCTGATGCAGTCAGGTGTCCAGGAGAGGTGCCCAGCACAACCACCATCTTCCTGTGTTCTCTCTCCACTGCGTACTACCAAAGAGGGCAGCCACATCACACCACGGCCTCTCTTTAGAGGGTTTGTCAGCATTACCTGTCTTGGGAGAGGCTTAGAAACAGAAGCTGTAAGTGTGCCTGACACTAAAGCTCCTTTGAACCTTCAACTCATCCAAAAGCAAACAGCAAACGTATATACACCCTGTGAAGATCTTTGACGCTAATAACTCCCCCTGGCTGGCCTGCCCCTGTGCGGCACCCCTCGTGAAGGACCCCCTCACACCAATTGATGGCAGGGCTGGCAGGCCAACTGCCCGCGGCTCCTCCACCTATCAGCCCCTCCCACCCTGATCGCGTTCAAACAGCTAGACCCCACCCATGCACGAATTCGTACACCAGGCCTCTGGTATATATATACATATGTGTGTGTATAAACACATACACACACACACACACACACTAGGGGCCCGGTGCACGAAATTCGTGCACTGGAGAGGGGTCCCTCAGCTCAGCCTGCCCCCTCTCATACTGGGAGCCCTCAGGGGATGTTCTACTGATGGCTTAGGCCCACTCCCTGTTGGGAGCAGACCTAAGCTGCAGTCTGGCTTCCCTTTGCGGGAGGCAACCGGGCTGACCAGGGGAAGGCGCCAGCCCCATCACCCCGCTGCTGCCGCCACTGTCAGTCACTGCAGCTGCCAAGGTATTTTCATCAACACAGACCTCTAGTCCCTTCATCATGAAAAAAATGAAAACTTTCTTTAAGCATTTTCAAGATGTGTCTTTCATAGGATATGACAATTCTTCCTTTATTTTTCTTTTTATCCTCACCTGAGGATATGTTTCCATTTATTTTTTCCCCTTCCCTCAGATCCCAGGCTCGGCCCCTTCCCAAGCCTAAAGCCTTCGCCTCAGGCTTTAGGCTTGGGAAGAGGGACCCCCGGCACCACCGATCACAGGCTCGGCCCCTTCCCCTCTGGTTGCAGGCTCGGCCCCTTCCCAACCCTAAAGCATCAGCTTATTTTTATTTTGAAGGAATAGTTTCTTGATTTTTAAAACATATATTTATTAACTTCAGAAAGGAAGAGACAGAAGTACCAATGATGAGAGAGAATCACTGACTTAAGCTGCCTCCTGCAAAGCACACACTTGGGAATGTACCCTGCAACTCGGGAATGTATCCTGACCTGGAATTGACCCATGACCACCTGGTTCATAGGTCAAAGCTCAATGACTGAGCCATGCCAGACGGGCAATTTTATTAATTTTTGGAGAGAGAAGAAGAGTGAGGGAGAGAAACACAATGCAAGAGTGCGACATAGACCAGCCACTTCCTTCACTCTCCATTCCAGGAAGTTGGCCCACAACCCAGACACATCCCTAGCAATTCAACCAGCAACCCTTGATCACACCCAACCAACTGAACCACAATATCCATGAAGATATATTCTGTTTAGACCACAATATGCTGATCTTTGTAAATTTAAACATTCCAATACTCAACGACTCATATTATTCACTCAATTTTTGACAAAGGTAAATAAAACATATCCACATAAAGAATTATACAGAAATGCTTATACTGACTTTATTAGAAATAACCAAATATTCATAAAAATAGATAAGCTATTGGTGATATATTCAAAGGCAAGAATATCAGAAAAAAAGATGAGTTACTAATACATCTTTTTTTAATTTTTTTTTAATTGAATTTTTACAGAGAGGAAGAGAGAGGGATAGAGTTAGAAACATTGATGATCGATCAGCTGCCTCTATCGATGATCGATAGAGTTAGAAACATCGATGATCGATCAGCTGCCTACTGGGGATGTGCCCGCAACCAAGGTACATGCCCTTGACCGGAATCGAACCTGGGACCCTTGAGTCCGCAGGCCGACGCTCTATCCACTGAGCCAAACCGGTTTCGGCACTAATATATCTTTAATGAAACTCCAAGTACTTATAAAACATAAATTAAAGCAGAAAAATACTTAGAAAAACAAAGTTCTATGCTGGAAACCGAACATTGTCTCATTAATAGAGAGATGTGAACAGGGAATCCGGAAGGATGGTCAATCTTAAATGCTCTGAAAGTTCGGAGCTAATCACTCATTGTTTATTTGAGACATTGGTAGTTGAAGCAACTTCCACCTGTTAGTCTTATGTAAATTCTTACTGATTGGTTATTATTGGAATTTCCTGCCTAAAGGATATGGGTGTATCTATCCCATAATCTTAATAAAAGGAATAGCAAAGCCAGAGCGGGGTGTAGTCCTCTCTTGGGCTCCCACCTGGCCCCCCATTTCCAAAATTAATGCTTTTCTAGTCTCTTTTCATTTGTGTGTGGCCTTCTCCAGAACCTGAACCCTGAACCACTCGGAACGTGAAAGGGGACTGAAAATTCATGGTTACTAGGAAAGCTATTAAAAACAGGGATAGATTGAAAAAGGTCATGAAACAATTACAGTGACATTTATAGTCAGTATTATGAATATGATGGTTTCAGTTTCATGCACACATGAAGATTTACAAAATACTACACTAAAAACTTATTTTACCCATTATAAGATTTTTAAAAATGGTTGAAAATTTAACAATGTATAAGTTCAAATATATTGGAAAGATAGGTTTGTCAAATCTATGTTCAACCCACCTTCTTATGCCTCAGGGCGACAGTTTTGCCTCAGTGACAGAAAATGTAAGAAACTGTGGGGCGCGGCTAGAGTTTGGACAGGTTCAAGTCTTAGACTGATGAGAGGGCACAGTCCTCTCGTGGCCACGTGCAAGTCCCAGCTTGAAGGGCAGTGGCCTCCCAGCACAATTACAATTATAGCCAATGGCTATAGTTGTAAGCTTGAACCTGTGGTCCCCATATGTGGCCCCACATGCCTAAGTGATATAACTACAAGTAAACAAAACTTGATCAGGTGCATGAAATTGAGTAGGATCAAAACACACGAAAATGTTGTGAACATCTTGACCACGCCCTTACTTTGCCTCGTGGCATCTATTATAAAATAAAGACACAGCTTGTGGGCGTAGGCTCTGTCTCTCCATCAGAGGATCAGTGTCCCACCAAGACCCAGCTTTCATTCTCTTGTCTGTCTATTCTAAGCCTTTCAGCCGCCCCCACTCAAGTTCACCCTTGGCCGTGCTATCACGGCATAAGTGGTGCCCGAACAGGGACTGAGTTCTGGGAACAGGGATCTGAGTTTTGGGTCAGGTGAAAGGAGGCTCTGGTGAGGCATGCATAGAAAGAAAAAGTAGAAAACTAAAAGTAAAAGCTGAAAGCAAAGGTAAGGTTCGGAGGTTCGGTTTAGTAATAGCTCCTTGTGAAACATGGGAAACTCAGGAACCCAGGAAGGGGATCCCTAAAAACAATGCTTAGTAAAAGCATTTGTAAATTTTTTAAGGAGAAAATAAGTAGAAAATAGATTTAAAAATAAGAAAAAGAATGAAAGAAGCCTGAGAAATTAGCGGTAAAAATAGAGAAATAAGCGGTAAGAAATAAGCAGTATGAAATAAGTGGTAGGAAATAAGTGGTACAAAATAAGCAGTAGGAAATAAGCAATAAGAAATAAGTGGTAAGAAATAAGCAGTAGGAAATAAGTGGTAGAAATTAAAGGTAGAAATAAGGTAAATTTACTGTACAGCAAAAAATGGCTGTGGTTGATGTTGTCTGAGGAAGTAACTTTCATTTCTGACACAGAAGTGGGCCTAGATTGTAAACTCTTGCGACAGTTGTATTGTTTCTGGACTTTGGTTATTTGTGCTTGTACACCACTGGCGAGGACGGGGCTGATTTGACTAGGATTGGCGATATCTGCTAATCCCGTGATGGGGGAGGTGCAGGGGACCCAGAGACTCTCCTTGTCACTCCATTCAAAAGACAGAGTTGCGATGCATAAGATCTATGCAAGTGACCGAGGTATCAACAGGGCGTCAGCTGAAGAAGTTAGCAGCAGATGGTAAAAAAGCAGAGTGGAAGTTACTCTCTGAAAGTCTTGCACAGTCAAATCTGAGGACTGAGTAAGATATACTTCAACAGCAAAAGGAACTTTTATTTTGGAGAAATAGTTCTGAAAATGTTAACATGTTTGTAGTTTGGTTTTGCATTGCCTTTATTTTATTAATAGCCAGAGTTTTGTTCTGTCTTGTTATTGTATTAACATTGCTGTGTTTATGATTTTTTTAATAGCCAGAAGTTTGTTTTGACGTTTTGATTATGCTGAATAATTTGTTTGGAGTTTTTTGATAATGTAAATAGGCGTGTTTAAAAACAGAAAAAAAAGGGGGATATGTGGGTTGTGGACGCTGCTACAGTGTTTGGACAGGTTCAAGCCTGGGACTAATGAGACGGCACAGTCCTCTCGTGGTCATGTGCAAGTCCCAGCTTGGAAGGCAGAGCTATTCCAGCACAATCATAGTCAACAGCTGTAGTTGTAAACTTGAACCTATAGTCCGAACACGTGGCCCCACATGCCTAAGTGATATAGCCTGCAAGAAAACAAAGCTTGACCAGGTGCATGTAACTGAGTAGGATCAAAACCCACGAGAATGTTGTAAACATCTTGACCATGCCCTTACTTTGTCTTGTGGCATCTGCTAGAAAATAAAGACACAGCTTGTGGGCGTCGGCGTTGTCTCTCCATCAGAGGATCAGCGGCCCACCGAGACCCAGCTTTAATTCTCTTGTCTGTCTTTTCCAAGCCTTTCAGCCACCCCCACTCAGGGTCACTGAACCTGGCTGAGCTGGCATGGCACATAAGGCGCCCTGGGGCCGAGTATGCCATGGCCGTGCCAGCCCGCCACACAAAAAACAATGAAGAACTTTCACCCAAACCAACAAGAATGCTGGCTGGGTCACAAAAGACACACCTCTGGACTATAGACAGCCGTTGCCTTTGTCCTTCCTTTTCTGCCAGCTCAACAATGGCTCTGAGGTGAACATGTGAGGGTACAGGAAGCCACAAAACCTCTTGATTATATTCAATGACAACGACTGTGCCCACAGAAGATAAACATGCCTGGAGATCCTCACATCTGGGTACATCCGCTCCTGTAGTCTTTTTCTCAGAAACGTTCCTAGATGCACGTTTAAATGAGGAACACTCCATCTAATGAGCTGCAATTCCCTCCAAATCTCATTAGGTCAGTGCTCCTGCAGTGAAAGGGTTTCCCCTCACTGCTATGGTCTGCCAACCAGTAACCATCACCCATAGAATTGAAGGCATCAGGGCACATGGCCCTCTGCAACACCTGGGCAGGAGGTTCCCTCCAAATGTCTTAGCTCCCTTGAATACAAGAAAAAAATTCATGCTGCTTGAAGAAATACTTGAGGTTGTCACAGCTACCCCCTCTTTGGAGTGATCTCTGTGTCTCAAAGCATTCATCTTCACATGAGGACTAGAGACTCCACAGTGTTTCCTGGGAAATTATGGGCAGCAATGTGAATTTGGCAGAAATTGCTAAGCTAATTTCTGCACCATAGTCTTCCCCCAAGGGCAAAAATGTTTGAGACCACATATAAGTTTTTCACATCAACATGCTTGGAGAGCCCAGATCTCCTTGTAAACTAACCATTAAGTCAATACAACACCCAACATTGAAGAAGTCTTAGGAAAAAGCCTTCATTCTTTTGCAAAGAAACAGACCTGAGACTGGCAGTTCTCCTGTTGATGACTTAGGCACACAATAAACTCATCATTAGCATCTAGGGAAAGTGTGTCCCTAAATATGGCAGTTCTGCAACATTATGTCCACTGAGGCCAACAGTATTCATTCCTATGTGGAAAATTATAACTAGGAAACAAGTAAGAATCAAGGGCTCAGGTATTCCTAATTTTCTTCATCAAATTAGACGACAGAGGTAGCTTCCCTGAGCACATGAGGATGGTGATTGAGGCCATCTGAAGAGACCTTATAAGTGGTTCAGTTGAAATACCTTCAGCAACAGGAATATGCAATTACATACAGCGGGCACGAAAACTCTGATGTTGGAAAGTACAACATTAATACATATGGTTCCAACATAAATACCAACAAACACAAATACCAACAAAAACAGCTGAGGGAAGTTACATAATGTAGGTGATTAAATGTATGAGATATAATATAGACTGTGACTTCACATATTTTCTTTTTTTAAAATATATTTCATTGATTTTTTACAGAGAGGAAGAGAGAGGGATAGAGCGTTAGAAACATCGATGAGAGAGAAACCTCGATCAGCTGCCTCCTGCACACACCCCACTGGGGATGTTCCCGCAACCAAGGTACATGCCCTTGACCGGAATCGAACCTGGGACCCTTCAGTCTGCAGGCCGACGCTCTTTTCTTATATAATTGTTAAGTCCTAACGAAGAAACTACATTTCTTACACCAACAAGAAATTTTTCACATTTGGACTTTTCTGTTTAGAGCAAATTTGCAAATTAAGTTGAGCGATACCTCACATTAATTGCACTCTTATCAGCTTTCTCCAGTGTGAACTCTCTGATGATATCAATGATCATTGCCACTTGTGTGAATTCTCTGACGTTTATGAAGGTTAGTTTTAGTGTTAAAAGATTTTCCACATTTACTGCATTTATAAGGCTTTTCACCTGTGTGAACTCTGATCAACTTGGAGAGGAGTGGCACTTGTAAAAGATTTTCCACTTTGACTGCATTTATAAGGATTTTCTACTGTATGAACTCTCTGATGACGACGAAGGACAGTGCTCCAGGTAAAAGATTTCCCACATTCACTGCATTTATAAGGCTTTTCACCTGTGTGAATTCTCTGATGATAATGATGAGCAGTGCTACTGATAAAACATTTCCCACATTCGATGCATTTATAAGGCTTTTCTCCTGTGTGAACTCTTTGATGATATTGGAGACCATTTCTACTGGTAAAAGATTTTGAACAGACACTGCACTTATAAGGCTTTTCTCCAGTGTGAATTCTCTGATGACAATGAAGGTCACTGCTGCTGGTAAAAGATTTCGCACACTCGATGCATTTATAAGGTTTTTCTCCTGTGTGAACTCTCTGATGATATTGGAGGCCAGTTCTACTAGTAAACGATTTTGAACAGTCACTGCACTTATAAGGCTTTTCTCCAGTGTGAATTCTCTGATGGTAATGAAGGTCACTACTGCGGGTAAAAGATTTCCCACAATCACTGCATTTATAAGGCTTTTCTCCATTGTGAACTCTGTGATGATACTGGAGACCAGCACAACTTGTAAAAGATCTCCCACATTCACTACACTTATAAGGCTTTTCTCCTGTATGAACTATCAGATGACTACGAAGGTGAGTACTAGTGGTAAAAACTTTCTCACACTCACTACATTGATAAGGCTTTTCTCCACTGTGAACTCTATGATGACTACAAAGGTGGCTGACAGTGTTAAAAGATTTTCCACATTCACTGCATTTATAAGGCTTGTCTCCTGTGTGAATTCTCTGATGATATTGAAGAAGAATGCTCCTTGTAAAAGACTTACCACATTCACTGCATTTATAAGGCTTTTCTCCTGTGTGAACCTTCTGATGACGATGAAGCGCAGTGCTACTGGTAAAAGATTTCCCACATTCACTGCACTTATAAGGCTTTTCTCCTGTGTGAACTCTCTGATGATATTGGAGACCATTTCTACTGGTAAAAGATTTCCAACATTCACTGCACTTATAAGGCTTTTCTCCAGTGTGAATTATCTGATGACAATGAAGGCCACTGCTGCTGGTAAAAGATTTCCCACAATCACTGCACTTAAAATGCTTTTCTCCATTGTGAACTCTCTGATGATACTGGAAACCAGCACGACTTGTAAAAGATTTCCCACATTCACTGCACTTATAAGGCTTTTCTCCTGTATGAACTATCTGATGACTACGAAGGTGAGTGCTAGTGCTAAAAGATTTCCCACACTCACTGCATTTATAAGGCTTTTCTCCACTGTGAACTCTCTGATGTCTACGAAGGTAGCTTTTTCTGTTAAAAGATTTTCCACATTCACTGCATTTATAAGGCTTTTCTCCTGTATGAATTCTCTGATGATAATAAAGGCAAAAACGATTTGGAAAAGATTTCCCACATTCAGAGCACTCAAAACATCGATTTTCAACATGGACACCTATTTCCTGAATAAACATGTGGGTGCAAATAATGTCTTTCTTACATTCTTTTGTGACGTAATAATTTTTTCTCCTTTGAAACGTCATCCCATGTGTTGAAATAGCATTTGGACTGTCCCTGTTGAGAGTAGTCTTTAGGTGGAGATGTCCTGATTCGGTAAGGACACCCTGCCCAACCTCCCCACATGTGAAACAATTCTGGGACAAATTGAAATTGCAACTGTTTGCACGTGAGATCCTGTCCACACCTCTAATGAAAGTCTTCTCTCTCACATGCTGTTGGTCAATTTTTACACGGAAGTAAAATTGTTTTGCACATGCACCGCACCTCAACAGTATCTGTCCATGCTGTGTTCCCTGAAGCTCCACCACATGGAAAATGTTTCCCAAGACCAGCCCACAACTCTCACAGGGGTGGCTCTTCTGGGAAGACAAGGCTACCTTGGGATTCCTTGCCTGTGACACTCTTACTGAAACCTTCTGTTTTGTTGGTGCCTCCACCATCTCTGCTCCACAGCAGCAACCTGAACAAGAGGAAAGGAAGGTGAAGTACATGTTGACCTTATGAAAACAGAGCATCTTCACCACAAATGTTTCTGTCATGACTAGGCCTGATTCCAAAGAAACATTGTTAAGACAACTTAGGTATACCCCGATGAAATTGCTCTTATATATAATGTGGCCCCAAAAGTCAGTAGATGATGAAAGTCTCACCAAGAGAGGGACAGAAGTACAGGATGGGATACAAAGAAGAACAGAACGCTCTACTCATTGTTCCTGCACAAACGGATTCCTTTAGGATCTTACATGCTGACCATGTGAGTCTGTGAGGAAAAATTTATAGCTGCTCAAAGCCATAGAAAGTAATTGTATTACAGCACGTGATGTTTAACATCAATTTAATAACATGTGTGCAATGCAAGGTGCTGCAGGCATGGACCAATGTTGGTTTGCAGTAAAGAGAGACTTGTGAAAGAGGCAGAGGTACAAAGTCCTAAGTTAAGGTTACAAGGAATCCCAGTAAAAATGATCGCTATTAGAACTCAGTAGTTGGCAAAGTATCAATAACCACAAACAGGCATAACTGGGTGAGGAATGGGCAACTGTAAGCAAACACTGGATTTCCAGCTATGAATGTAACAAAGGCCAGCCAAGAATTCCTCCCAGTGACCCTTCACCAAGGCAAGACCGCCTGTGGGACCACTGTGTCATTCATAAAGTCGTGTTTCTTCTGTGATGCACAAATGATTCTTCCCCTTAAAGCCCATTTGAGCCATTGCATGGGATAAATGATGCAAATCTTCAAAGAAAAACAGAAAAGATGGATGGTCAAAATTATGGCAGACCAACAAAGGACAAATGAGATCACAGACAAAAACCTATTTGAGTCACATCAGCAAGATGGCAGGATCAGAGATATGAGCATCCTCCCCCATCCCAGTGTAAGTAGACAGCTATCCATGACCAAAGCATCCCACAGGAAATGGGAATAAGAGTACCATGAAAACGAACAGGATTACAGAACACAAATAAAAGAGAATTCTGAAGGAATGTTAAAAAAGACTGGTTAAACAAAGATATTTGAAGATACCTATAATAATAATAAAAAAAAAGGATCAGAGATACCTCCACAAGCCACTGTGCTTCTGCTACCATTGACCCTAGTGCCCTCTTCTTCAAAAAATACTGGAAAATTTTGTGTTTACAAACCACAGAATGCCTTCGCAGGTATGGCTTAGTTGACTGGAGCATCGTCCTGCGTACCAATGGGTCAAGGATTCAATTCCCAGCCAAGGCACTTATCAGTATGTGGGTTCCACTTCCAGTTAGCTTGTGTGAAAAAGGCAGCTGATTGCTTTTTCTCCCTCACAATGATCTCTCTCTCTCTCTCTCTCTCTCTCTCTCTCTCTCTCTCTCTTTCCATGTCTCCTCCTCTCTATCTGAAACCAATAAATAATAAAATAATAATTTCAACATAGCCAAATGCAAAAGGGAATTCGAGAAACTCTAGAGACAATGTAAATAACAACACAACCTATCAAAAATCATGTGTAAAATTCAGAAAATGTAATTCTAAGAGGAAATTTTATAGGGTTAATGACTACATTATTAAAAAATATGTGAAACAATCTAACACGTCATCTCAGGAATCTTGAAACAAAACAAGAAAGTAAACCCAAAGGTGGCAAATTAATGAAATAATTTGAACAAGCATCAACAAAAGGGAGATAAGACAATATAAAGAATAACTAAAAGGTAATTTCTAAAAAAGTAGAAAAATGGGCAAACCTTGAGCTAGACTAAATCAAAACACAAAAACAAGCCTCAAGTAAATGAAAAAAAGAAATGAAAGATGACATTACACTTGACACTATGAAGCACAAAGCATCATAAGAGATGTTGACTTTAGCAGATGACATGACCCTCCATAGAGAAATTTGTCAACTTCCCATATGAGCTTCTGAAATTAATAAACAAATGCAGAGCCCTGGCCAGGTAGCTCACTTGTTGCGTGTGTGGTCCTGATGCACCAAGGTTGTGGGTTTGATCCCCCATCAGGGCACATGTAGGGGACAGCCAATGAATGCTTAGATGGGGAGAACAGCACATCAATGTTTCCCTCTTTCTCTGTCTCCCTTCCTGTCTCTAAAAATCAATAAATAAAGGTTGACCAGTATAGGTCAGTAATTGACCATCGACCTATGACCTTTCAGATCATCAATCCATTGCTGGTCAGGGGACATGCACAGGTTGCCAGCCCAATCTCCAGTGGGGGAAGCAGCGGGTCAATGACTTTCTTTCATCTTCATGTTTCTATCTCTCTCTCCTTCTCTTCCTCTCTGAAATCAAGAAAACATATTTTCAAAATAAATCAATAAACAATTTAAACAAGAAATAAAGAGCCCTGGCCCGTGTTGCTTAGTGCTGAGAGTGCCTGCGTGTACACTTGAAGGTCATGGGTTACATTCCCAGTAAGGGGCAGGTATGTGTGTTTCAGGTTGAATCACACCTCTTAATGGGGGCACATGTGGGAGGCAACCAGTTGATGTCTCTGTCTGTCTGTCTCTCTCTCTTCCTCTCCTCTCTTTGCCTCTCTCTTTAAGAAAATAAAAATTCACGGAAAAATATTCTCACTATTCAGGTGAACATAAAGCAAGAATAAAGAACTGAGTTCAGAAGAGTTATGGGAAGCCCTAACTGGTTTGGCTCAGTGGATGGAGCATCAGCCTGGAGAGTGAAGGCTTGTTCAAATATTTATTATTTCATTAACTTGTGTTCGATTCCGGTCAAGCGCATGTACCTTGGTTGCGGGCACATACCCAGTGGGGAGTGTGCGGGAGGCAGCTGATAAATGTTTCTCTCTCATTGATGTCTCTAACTCTATTCCTCTCCCTTCCTCTCTATAAAAATCAATAAAATATATTTTCAAAAAAGAGAGAAAAGTTATGGGAGTGTAGATACAACATGGCGGTGTAGGCAAAGGCCTATACTTGCTGCCTCCCACAACCAAATCAAAATCACAACTAAAATACAGAACAACCATCAGCCAGAACCGCTGGGCAGCTGGCTGAATGGAAGTCTTACGACTAGAGAAGTAAAGAGGACAGCACCCTGAGACTGGTAGGAGGTGCGCAGGCACGGCAGGTGCTGGTCCGGTACACATATGGCCCACTTTTTTATTTGGAAGAAAGGTAGGCTATACAGAGATCATCCGGTCGAACAAGGGGTCCTATACCACATAAGATGCACAGCCCAGAGTCCCAGAGCTGGGGGAAAAAGTCCCTACTGGAAATAAGAACTACAAGCTGTAAAAACCAGTGCGGACTGGGGCCGAATACAACAGAGGCTACAGGAGACCCAGCTGCTCCTCTTACACTGTCAGCAGCACAAACTGACCTTACAAGCTCCAGATTCCTCTGACCTTCAGGGCAAGGCCCTAAAGACTTCATCAAAAAGCCATAGGGAGGGGGTGGATCAAGACACATATGAGGAGACACTGGACTGACTGGCATCGGGGCAGGAACTCGGGGGGCAGCTTTCTCCCAGACGGAGATGCTGGCAGAGGTCACTATACCTATGCTGGGACATCCCAGGTCACAGGTCAGACTGACAACCATTTCTGTTTGCTCTGCCCTGGTGATTCCCTGACACCTCACCCCACCCAATTTACAACTCCACCCAAGCTGCATGCAGCAGCTTTGGTATATGAATGTCCTGTCCTTGCTCAGGCTAAAACCTGTCAAATAGTTGCAGTTGGGTCAGGGAGCCCCAAACCTGTCAATAAAAGGCCCGAGACTCGGCACTAGCAGTAGCCTTCCTTGATTCACAGCTTGGCTTCATCAGGGAAATCCAAACCCAATACAAAGAGGAGAATCTGCAGATCCCTCTGTAGATCCTGCTGGGTGGCCCAGGCAGTGGCTGACTTTACACCTCCCTGGAGACCCAAGAGCCCGTGTACCCAGTGGTCAGTGTCATACCATATCAGCTTACAACTCTTCACACCCCTAAGCGACACACTCAACAGGCAGACTCACTGAGCAACAAAGCCCCACTGAAGCAAGTCCTGCTCCATAGGGGTGTCTCCTGCACAGCAGCTCTCCCACTGTAGTCTCAGTGACCCCTGCACATGCTAACATCCTCAACATAATTCTGGCAAATGGGACCCAGCATTACATAGAAAGTTCATACACCATGTCCAAGTGGGATTTATTCCAGGGATGAAAGGGTGGTACAATATCTGCAAATCAATAAATATGATACATCATATAAATAAACTGAAAGGCAAAAATCACATAATCATATCAATCAATGCAGAAAAAGCATTTGACAAAATCCTACAACCTTTGATTAAAACTCTCAGCAAAGTGAGAGTACAGGGATCATACCTCAACATAATAAAAGCCTTACAGGACAAACCTACAGCCAACATCAGACTCAATGGGCAAAAACCAAATCCATTTTCCCTCCTAACAGGAACAGCACAGGGAAGCCCACTTTCACCACTCCTGTTTGATATAATACTGGAAGTGCTAGCCATAGCAATCAGACAAGAAGAAGAAATGAAAGGCATCCAAATTGGAAAAGAAGAAATAAAACTGTCATTATTCACAGATGACATGATATTGTACATAGACAACCCTAAAGACTTCGTCAAAGAACTACTAAATATAATAAATACATTCACCAATGTAGCAGGATACAAAATTAACACCAAGAAATATATGGCTTTTTATACACCAATAATGAAAACACAGAAAAGTAGCAAACAAACAAAAAAAGCAAACAATCCTATCTACCACTGCAACAAAAATATTAAGATATCTAGGAATAATTTAACTAACTTTGAAATTTAAAAGTTAATTTACTCCGAAAAGTACAGGAAGTTGAAAAAAGAGATAGAAGAAGACATAAAAAAAAAAAAAAATAGAAAAATTTCCCGTATTTATAGATTGGTAGAATAATCATCATTAAAACATCCATAATACCCACAGCAATCTATAGATTCAATGCAATGCCCATGAAGATACCAATGGAATATTTCAGAGACCTATAATAAACTCTCCAAAAATTCATAAGGAATAAAAAAACAAAACAAAACAAAAAACGAATAGCAGCACCAATCGTGAAAAAGAAGAACCAAGTTGAAGGGATCATAATATCAGATATCAAAATATATTACAATAATGCCTGGTACTGGCACAACAACACACATATAGAACAAGGCAACAGAATCAAGAACCCAGAAAGCGACCGAAACCATTATGCTCAATAGTTGACAAAGGAGGCAACAGTATACAACGGAGTCAACACAGTCTCTTCAATAAATGGAGTTGGGAAAATTGGACAGGTACATGCAGAAAAGTGAAATGAGACCACCAACTTATACCATACACAAAAGTAAACTCAAAATGGACAAAGGACTAAAACGTAAGACGGGATACCATAAAAATCTTGGAAGAATCCACAGGCAGCAATATATCAGAACTATATCCTAGCACTGTTTTTACCGATACAGCACCTAGGGCAATGGAAACTCAAAATCCATTGTATAATGGATTCAGTGGAGGCAGGTTAGAGCCTGTTAGAGACTTGAGCAACTTCTGCCAACTACAGTTGGCCTGAAGGAGAGACAGCCAAAAGTCTTGAATGACGAAACAATGCGTGTCATTCAGAAGGAGCAGGTCCTGTAAGAAAGATATGCAAAACCAGCCAGGAAGTGCACCAGAAACAAGCTTGCCCCAGACATCACCTCCACTGATGGCGCTAGAGGACCCCGAGTATCCTTGGTGTGTTCTTCGGCTATTTGCCCCTAAATGCTGTCCTTGGGTCAAATGAGAAAACCAGACCCTGGCCTTGGAGCTTAGAAACTACATTACCCACGACGCAATGCATGGAATGTCACCAGGCTGAGCCAATGGGGGCTCAGAGAAGGCATTTCCTTTTGTCTGCTTCTGTAGGACAGGACCAGTAATCCTCTTGGAGGGATTCTGTCTTCTCAGGTTATTGGCACTACATCAAAATAAAAAGCTTCTGCACAGCAAAAGAAACCATCAACAAAACAACAAGAAAGACTACTGCATGGGAGAACATATTTGCCAATGTTATGTCTGATAAGAGTGTTCTCTACACCCGAAACCAGTTTAGCACAGTGGAAAGAGCATCGGTGTGAGGACTAAAAGGTCCCAGGTTCAATTCCGGTCAAGGGCATGTACCTTGGTTGCGGACACATCCCTGGTAGAGGGTGTGCAGGAGGCAGCTCGTCCATGTTTCTCTCGCATGGGTGTTTCTAGTTCTCGGTATCCCTCTCCCTTCCTCTCTGTAAAAAATCAATAAATAAAAAAAAGGGTGTTCTCTACAAACTTGACAGGGAATTCAGACATCTTAACAAAAACAAGATAAAAAATCCAATAAAAAAATGGGGAAAGGCCTTAAATAGACATTTTTCAAAAGTGGACATACAGAAGCCCGAGACATATATGGAAACATTCTCAAAGTCATTAATCATCAAAGAGATGCAAATCACAATGACAATGAAATATCTCACAGCTGTCAGGATGGCTATCATCAACTAATCCACAAACGACAAGTGCTGGCAAAGATTGGGACAAAAAGGAATTTTTGTGCACTGCTGGTGGGAATACAGACTGCTGCAGTCACTGTGTGATATATTACAGAGCTTCCGCAAAAATTAAAAATGGAACTCCCATTTCACCCAGTAATCCCACTTCTAGGAATATATCCCAAGAAATGACAAACAGCCCTAGCTGGTTTGGCTAAGTGGATAGAGCATTGGCCTGCAGATCGAAGGGTCCCAAGTCCATGCAGGCCAAGGGCACATGCTGGGTTGTGGGCTCGATCCTCAGTAGGGGCGTGCAGGAGGCAGCCCATCAGTGATTCTCTGTCATCATTGACGTTTCTGTCTCTCTCTCCCTCTTTCTGAAATCAATAAAGAAATATATTATTAAATAAAATAAATCAGGAAGGACATATGCACCGCTATGTTCATAACAGCACAATTACGATACCTAAAATTTGGAAATAGCCTAAGTGCCCATCAGTAGATGAAAAAAACTGTGGTAGCTCCAGCTGGTTTAGCTCAATGGATAGAGCATCGGCCTGGGGACTGAAAGGTCCCAGGTTTGATTCTGGCCAAGGGCACAGGCCTGGGTTGTGGGCTCGATCCTCAGTAAGGGACGTGCAGGAGGCAGCCGATCAAAGATTCTCTCTCATCATTGATGTTTCTATCTATCTCTCCCTCTCCCTTCCTCTCTAAAATCAATAAAATATATTTTTAAAAAAACAAAAACTGTGGCCCTAGCCAGTTTGTCTGAGTGTAT
This sequence comes from Eptesicus fuscus, assembly GCF_027574615.1. NCBI lineage: Eukaryota > Metazoa > Chordata > Mammalia > Chiroptera > Vespertilionidae > Eptesicus > Eptesicus fuscus. Next base: position 45,611,655 of record NC_072493.1, read on the forward strand.
AGAGCGTTGGCCTGTGGACTGAATGGTCCTGAGTTCGATTCCAGTGAAGGGCACATGCCTGGGTTGCAGGCTCAATCCCCAGTGTGGGGAGTACAGGAGGCAGCTGATCAATAATTCTCTCTCTTCATTGATGTTTCTCTCTCGTTCTCTCCCTCTCCCTTCCTCTCTGAAATCAATAAAAATATATTTTAAAAAAACACAAAACGATGGTAGATCTACACAATGGACTATTATACTGCTGTAACAAAGAAGGAACACTTACTATTTGCAACAGCATGGAGGGACCTGGAGAGCATTATGCTAAGCGAAATAAGCCAGTCGGAGAATGACAAATATCACATGATCTCACTCATCTGTGGTCAATGGGGGAAAGAGGAGACATATATAATACTTTAAAAAATAAAGAATTTTTTAAAGTATGTGAAAAACATATATAGTACACAACACAATCTACAGTTTAAATGCAATCCTGAGGATAATTCCTATGGTATTTTTCAAAGAAATGAAAAGAGAATCTTGAAATATATGGAACTAAAAAATGAGAATAGCAAAAACAATCGTGAGCGAGAACAAAGCTATTGGCCTCACACTTCCTGACTTCATTTTAGTACAAAGAGAAAGCAAGCAAACCATGTGTTCCCGGAGAAACACAGACACATACATCAACAGAACAGAACAGAAAACACAGAAATAAACCCAGGCACATCCTTTCAAGTAATCTCTGACAAAGCTGCAAGACACAGAAGAAGGGAAAGATAGTTTCTTCAATGAATGGTGCTGCTGAAATCAATACTCACATGTAAACACAACAATACTGGTCACCACTGATAAAATGTAACTCAACCTGCATGACAGAAATGAATGTCAGCCCTAAAACTGAAAACTCCTCAGGACAATCTAGAGAAAAAGTTTTGGAAGTTTGTTTTGGACAGGATTTTCTGAATGTGACACCAATCACCACTCAAAATAGAGAAAACGAACAGTCCAGATTGCAACAAATAAAGGAAAAAAGCTTATTCACAGCACAACAGCAATAAACAAAATGAAATGAAAGGAAATCTAAAGAACAGAAGAAAATACTTGCAAATCATATGAAGGAATCGCTTGGAGAGATTGTGGATTCAGTTCTGATGAGCACAATAAAGCAAATATTGCAATATGGAAAGAAATTCACATAAATAGTTGCAGTTCCCAGGGAATAATAAAAGTATGTTAATACCATAGTGCAGGCTAATAACAATGCAATGACTCTGTCTTAAAAGTAAACTCAATATCACTTCATTATAAATATATTATTCTAAGCACCAGTAACAAGCATCTGAGCTTGCCAGAAACATGGTGGTACTAGACCTGCAGAACTCAAGGTTGCAAAAACATAGACTTTGTAGAAAAGCAGGTGTGGGGAGCAATATCTGAGAAGCGCAATTAACAAATGCAAAAATATGTGTTCCTGTATGTTATAAGCATTTAATATATAAAATATACAAGGTCGTCAACAGAATGTTTGACCAAAACATACAGTTATTAACCAGGATAAGGATGCAGAAACAATTCTTCAAAAAAAAAAAAAAAATAGGTACAAATGACCAACAGGAATACAGAAAATGCTTTCCTCACTGATCAAGGTGGAATCCCTCAGGCTTCCTGCAACACTACCAACCACAAGTCCTTCCCTGTGAACGTAGTACAGCGGGGAGAACTGGGACTTCAGGAATAGAAGGGAGCAGCGGAAACAGACCCACCCTCCCCAGGACAGCAACTGCCCAGGAAACTGGAAAATCAAGCAGAACCACAGTCTACATGGGAGGACAGAGCACACCCTGGGAGATGGGGCCTGGGAAATCGGAAAACCAAGGCCAGGTCATTTTGAGAGTGAGGGTCTTACCCAGGGAGGATACAAGTTCAAAGTTCTCCAGCATCACATTCAGGTACAGCTGTCTCTGACCCTCATCAAGGAGGCTCCATTCCTCCCTGGAGAAGTACAGGGCAATGTCCTCAAAGGTCACGCCAACCTGTCAGAATGGAGACAAGTGACAACAGAGCTGTCTCTCTGAGAACCCCCACTCCTACTCCTTACACACCTTCCCCCCCTCAACCTCCTCCAGGGCACCCGGTTAGTGTGGACACCAGGCCCTAATGCCAGTGCAGGCTGCTCTCTCATCACAGTCCCATTACTCACTGGGATTGCCCTCAGCAGAGCAGCTGGGTTGGGTGGGAAGGATTGGGGGAGGGGAGGAGAGAGGGCAATGCCATTTAAGGTCTGGGCGATGCCTGCAGGGCCCCAGCCTTCCCGCCAAGCAATTCCTCTGCAGTCTCCTAGATCATGCCTCCAAGACACAGCCAAGCCTGGGTTTATGCTTCGCCTTTAAGTCCACACACCAGGTCCCGGGGACCATCAGCTCACACTTCCTCCAGATGTGCACACCACTGGGTAACCTTTAACCTCTTTCCATCTTCAGTTCTAGGTTCACTCCCTCAGCTCTGCCCCCTTCCTGCTCCAATGCCACTGGATCTCGCTGGACTCACCCATGAACTTGGCACATGGCATGGAGAGAAGCTTGTCTCCCAGCCGGGTCCAGGACCACCCCCGGCCTCTGAGGGACCCCACAGCCGGGAAAGCCCCGATGAGACTGTGCCGTCCTCCCTGCAGCCTCTGATCTGTCCGCCCATCCTCACAGCCCACACCCTCAGGGAACCTCAGATGCCAGTCAGCCCTGTCCTCTCCGCCCTGCACTGGCTGTGCCTCAGAAGCCACAACGCTCCTCTCTCCCCTCCGCCTTCCTCACGGTCCTCCACGCGGACTGAGCTGCAGGACGTGACAGATGCCCCTCAGGCTGTGGTGTCTGTGAAGGAGGAAGTGAGGCCTGGGGGACTGGAACTCACCTCAGCTCGTTTCCTCTGCGCGGGCGCCGCCATTGCTCTCTGTGGGCCGAGCGGGGCGGGAGCGGCCGGAGTAGAAGCCGCTGCAGGAATGGCGGTGCCTGTCCCGGCCCTGGCGTGGGTCCGGGCGGCGACTCCGAGCTTCAATCCCCAGTGTGAGCTGTGAGCACCACGGAGGCTCCGTCCACGGGCTGTGAGGCGGGGAACACCACTCTCCACCTTCCCCACAGGAGCGGAGCCTTGGAAAACCTGACCGCCTCAGACAAAAATCTGCAAACAGAAAATTCCACCAGGAGGCTACCATCCGCCCTCACAAATAACGAAACGGAAACGCCTTCTCTGAGCCCTCATTGGCTCTGCCTGCTCGCATTCCATGCGTGGCCTTGTGGGTAATGTAGTTCCTAAGCTACAAGGACATGATCCTGTATTTCCATATCTGAATCCAGGAATGGATTTGGGGACTTATAGCCCAAGAACACACCAAGTGTACTAAGGGTCCTCTAGCGACTTCAGAGGAGGTGATTTCTGGGGCAAGTTTGTTTCTGGTGACCCTTCCTGGCTTCCTTTAGCGGCTGGTTTTCCATATTTTTCTTCAGGACCTGCTCTTCCTGAAGGGCAGGCATTGTTTCTTCGTTCATGACTTTTGGCATGTGTCTCCTTCAGGCCAACTGTAGCTTGCAGAGGTTGCTCAAGTCTCTAACTCGATCAAACCTGCCTCCACTGAATCCATTGTACAAAGTTAATGTCACAAAACAGACACTCATCCTTAGAGCATCTGCTTGTGATGCCATCCAAAGTGTCACCTCTGCCTGGCCTGCAGTGTGGATAAGATGGGCAAGAAACAAGTTATAAATGCTCAAAGTCACAGATCATCAGAGAGATGCAAATTGAAGCAACAATTAGGTATCACCCCACCACTGTCAGAATGACTGCCATCAGCAAATCAACAAAGGACAAGTGCTGGGGAGGATGTGGGAAAAAGGAAACCTAGTACACTGCTGGTGGGAATGCAAACTGGTGCAGCCGTTGTGCAAATCAGTATGAACTTTCATAAAAGAAATTTAAAATGGAACTGACATTTGACCCATGGATTCTACTTCTGGAAATATATCTGAAGAAACCTGAAACAATCAGATTGAATGTATGCACCCTTCTGTTCATAGCAGCATAATTTACAATAGCAAAAATCTGGAAACTGCCCAAGTGCCCATCAATAGATGAGTGGAGCCGAAACCGGTTTGGCTCAGTGGATAGAGCGTCGGCCTGCGGACTGAAGGGTCCCGGGTTCGATTCCGGTCAAGGGCATGTACCTTGGTTGCGGGGCACATCCCCAGTAGGGGGTGTGCAGGAGGCAGCTGATTGATGTTTCTCTCTCATCGATGTTTCTAACTCTCTGTCCCTCTCTCTTCCTCTCTGTAAAAAGTCAATAAAATATATTTTTTAAAAAATAGATGAGTGGATAGAAAACTGTGGTACACATATACGATGGAATAGTATGCAGCACAAAAAAGCAGAAATTTTTACCCTTTCACACAGCATGGAGGGACCTGAAGAGCATCATGCTAAGTGAATTAAGTCAGTCAGAGAAACACAGTATCACTTCATCTCACTCATATATGGAATCTAACAACAACAACAACAAAACAAACCTGGAAAATGGAATCAATTCAGAGACATGGAAGCTTGGAATGGAGTGTGGAATGTCAGAAGGGAAGGTGGGGGAGGGTAAAAGAAAAAAATCCTTGGGTCATGATTAAGCACACACTCACACAGTTAAAACCAAGTTATCTAAGCATTGAACATTTTCTTCTGTTCTCTGAAAGCAATGGGAAAGCTCTAGCTTGCTGTGTTCTGGATTTGCTCTAAATTGTATTTATAAATCTGTCTTCAGTCTGATGTGTCTCTGGAAATGATGATAACCCTCCATTAATTTTCTCCTTCTTGCCCAGTTGTTGTGAGAATTAAAAGAGAAAATGCTCAAAAATCTAACCCTGGAATCCTGGCAACAAAGTAAGGGTCATCAATCATCTGCATGTCACATAGATCCAAATGAGATTCAGTGAGATTACTTGAGTCTGCTGGAGATTCCCAGGTGGGCACACCACAATGAGACCTGAGTGCCCACAGCACCTGCCTCCCTGCAGCAGAGTCAGTGGCTTCTTATAGGTCCCATTTCTCACTAAAATTCACCCAAACACAATGGTCATTGTGGTGATTGGGGGTGTGAGAAGTGTCTGGGAATGTCTCTGCAGGCAGAGGCTGGGGTACCAGGACAGTGAGAGAGAGAGAAATATCCTATCTAATAAAAATAGTAATATGCAAATTGAACATACCTCCACTATGCCTACAAGCCAATTGGGAGCGAGTATGCAAATTAACCCCAACCAAGATGGCTACGGCCACAGAGAGAGCAGGAGTGAGGCTTGAGTTTCCCTGGCGATGGAGGAAGCCAAGCTTTCCGCACACACTGGCCGGCCCAGGCCTCCAATCAATGCTACAAAGTTTCAATTATAGAAGATAAATACATCCGAACAAAAATGGCAGCAGGCACATAGCTGAAGAGAGCAAGATGCTAGGGTTGCCCCCACCGATAGAGGAAGCCAAGCTTTCTGCAGCCCTGGCCTGCCTAGGCCTGTGCTTAAGGCTACAAAGTTTCAATTATAGAAGATAAATACATCCCAACAGAAATGGCTGCAGCCAGGGAGTGAGCAGGAGGCTTGGCTTCACTCCAGGCTACAAAGTTTCAATTGTAGAGTATAAATAAATCCCAGATACCAGGGCCTCTACTTGGGTTGCTTGTGGGGGGGGGGGGGGGGGGAGGCGTGTCCTGTTTGCAAAACAACACAGGCCCTTCGCCCAGGCTGCCACATGCCCCAAGGGAACCCCCACCCTGATCTGGAACACCCTTCAGGGCAAAACAGCTGGCCCCCACCCATGCACCAGACCTAGATCCTATCTAATAAAAGAGTAATATGCAGATTGACCATCACTCCAATGGATAAGATCCTGCCCCCATGTGGATACTAGAGGGTCAGCAGGGGAGGGCAGTTGTGAGGGACCAGGCCTGCAAGGGAGGGCAGTTGGCATGACCAAGCCTGTAGTCGAGGGCAGTTAGGGGTGACCAGGCCGGCACAGGAGGGAAATTGGGGGCAACCAGGCCTGGAGGGAAGGGCAGTTGGGAGGGACCCAGGCCTGCAAGGGAGAGCAGTTGGGGGGGACAAGTCTTGCAGCAGAGGGCATTTAGGGGTGAACAGGCCTGCAGGGGAGGGCAGTTAGGGGTGACCAAGCCTGCAGAGGAGGGCAGGTAGGGGCAAACAGGCTGGCAGGGGAGCAGTTAAGCATCAATCAGGCTGGCAGGCAAGAGGTTAGGGGAAGATCAAGCTGGCAGGCGGAAGCGGTTAGGGGCAATCAGTAAGGCAGGCAGGCAAGCAGTTGGGAGCCAACAGTCCTGGCTTCTGAGAGGAATGTCCAACTGCCCGATTAGGCCCGATCCTACCGGGATCAGGCATAATGGGCAGTTGGACATCCCTCGAGGGGTTCCAGATTGGATAGGGTGCAGGCTGGGCTGAGGGACATGCCCCACCAACCATGCTCAAATTTCGTGCACCAGGCCTCTAGTCAATAATAAGAATCATTGATCACCTGCCTCCTGCATTCCCCATACTAGGGGATTGACCCTGGGGCGTAGGTATGTGCCCTGATTTGGAATGGAACTGTGAACTCCTGGATCATAGGTCCATATGGAACCACTAAGCCATGCTAGCTGGGCTATCTTCATTCATTTTTCTAACTCTCTCGCCCTCTCCCTTGCTCTATGAAATCAATAAAAATGACTTAAAAATCAACTAAAGTATTAAAAATAAAATATATTAAAACATATTTTTTCAATACAAAAAAACTGTATTTCCTAAAGAAAAAAGTACAAAATGAGTAAAATTACAATATCCATGTTTGTTTTTCCAATGTCTTTTTCAAAATATTTTCATATAAAAAATATGGACTGCTTCATGAATATGTGTGTCATCCTTGTGCAGGGGCCATGCTAATCTTCTCAGTATCGTTCCAATCTTAGTATATGTGCTGCTGAAGCAAGCACTCCACGGTCTTTTTGTTTTGTTTTTTTATTTTTTTGTTTGTTTTTAATATATTTTATTGATTTTTTACAGAGAGGAAGGGAGAGGGATAGAGAGCTAGAAACATCGATGAGAGAGAAAAATCGATCAGCTGCCTCCTCCTGCACACCTTCTACCGGGGATGTGCCCAAAACCAATGTACATGCCCTTGACCGGAATCGAACCTGGGACCCTTCAGTCCGCAGACCGACTCTCTATCCACTGAGCCAAACCGGTTTCGGCTCCACGGTCTTTTTGTTAAAGAAAATTGCCTTTATAAATCAACAAATGACCAGTACTCAATATTCTTGAGATATTGTTTATTGCATGTAACATATGTAAGATTGCTTTTCTTGAAATAGTAAGCAAAAATCTATATATAAATAAAGCCAAACAAACAGCAGAATGACAAGAATGACCAGAGGGTATGAAGCACACTGCAGCAGCCAACTGCCCTCAACCCCTCCCCGTGACTGCCCTCACCCCTGATAAGCCCCCTCCCCCCACCCCGCCTCCTGATCACTGAAATGTGACCTGCAGTAACTCTAAGCAAACACTCTCCAGTCATCATAGACCAGGAACCTGAATGACAAGTGATCAGGAGGAAAACTCATCATGGTCTGGACCATCAATCAGGTGTCAAGGAGAGGTGCCCACCATAACCACCATCTTCTCCGCTCCCAATCGGCCCTCCCCCACCCCGATGAAGTCAGGTGTCCAGGAAATGTGCCTAGCACAACCAACATCTTCCTGTGTTCTCTCTCCACTTACTACCAAAGAGGGCAGCCACATCAAACCACAGCCTCTCTTTATAGGGTTTTTCTGCATGGAACTAAACCGTATTACCTGTCCCGGGAGAGGCTTAGAAATGGAAATTGTTAAGTGTTCCTCACAGGCAACCCAAGCTCCCAGCCCCTCCTTTTCTTTTTTTCAGTGCCTCCTTGTACAGAGGCCAGGGCCAGCTGGAAGCAGGTATCTGGGATTTATTGATCTTTTATAATTGAAACTTTATAGCCTTGAGCAGAGGCCAGGGCTGGCCAAGGTGGGTGGGAAGCTTTTCTTCCTCCATCGCCGGGGACAACCCAAGCCTCCTCTTCACTCCAGCACCCTGGCCACCACCATCTTAGCTGGGATAATTTGCATACTCGCTCTGATTGGCTGGTGGGTGTAGCGGAGGTACAGTCAATTTACATGTTTCTCTTTTATTAGATAGGTTTCCTTATTAAAATGCACCCAAAGACAATGGTGCTTGTGGGCATCGGAGAGTGAGAAGTGTCTGGCCTGGGTGTGTCTCTGCAGGGAGAGGCTGGAGTTCAAAGGAGATGGAGAAAGAGAGAAAAAAATCAATGCCGAGAGAGAATCATTTCTCAGCTGCCTCTTGTATGCTCAACACTGCGGATCGACCCGGGGTACAAGCATCCTTCCTGACTGTGAATGGAATCATGACTTCCTAGTTTACATGTATAAACTTAGAAGCTTAGTGAACAAAATTCAGGCACTCAGGGGGATTCCTCAGCCCAGGCTGTGTCCTCCTGCAGTCCGGGAGCACTTGGGAAATGTCGACTCACAAAGGTAAATAACACATATACATATAAATAATTATACAGAGTCCTAACTGGTTTGGCTCAGTGTATAGAGCGCTTGCCTGTGAACTGTGGGGTCCCAGGTTCGATTATAGTCAAGGGCATGTACTTTGGTTGTGGGAAGACCCCAGTAGGGGGTGTGCAGGAGGTAGCTGATCGATGTTTCTCTCTCATCGATGTTTCTAACTCTCTATCCCTTTCCCTTTCTCTCTGTAAAAAAATCAATAAAATATGTATTTAAAAGAAATTCTATCTAATAAAACAGTGATATGTAAATTGACCATCACTCCAACATACAAGATGGCTAATATGTATTTAAAAGAAATTCTATCTAATAAAACAGTGATATGTAAATTGACCATCACTCCAACATACAAGATGGCTGCCTCCATGTGGGCACAAGATGGCCACCAGAAGATGACCAGCAAGGGAGGGCAGTTGAGAGGGACCAGGCCTGCAAGGGAGGGCAGTTGGGGGCGATGAAGCCTGCAGTCGAGGGCAGTCAGGGGTGATCAGGCTGGCAGAGAAGAGAAGTTGGGGGCGACCGGGCCTGCAGTGAAGGGCAGTTGGGGAGGTACCCAGTCCTGCAGGGGAGAGCAGTTGGAGGGGGGACTAGGCCTGCAGGGTAAGGCAGTTAGGGGTGACCAGGCCTGCAGGGGAGGACAGTTAGGGATCAATCAGGCTGGCAGGGGTACAGTTAGGCATCATCAAGCAGGCTGGCAGGGGAGTGGTTAGTGGGTGACCAGGCTAGCAGGCAGAAGCGGTTAGGGACAATCAGGAAGGCAAGCAGGCAAGTAGTTGAAAACCAGCAGTCTTGGCTTGTGAGATGGATGTCCAACTGCCCGTTTAGGCCCGATCCTACCTGGATTGTGCCTAAGCTGGCAGTGAGACATCCCTTTAGGGGTTCCAGATTGGATAGGGTGCAGGCTGTATTGGCTGAGGACACACTCTCCAATGCACGAATTTTGTGCACCAGACCTCTAGTAAATTTTAAAAAAAATTATACAGCAATGTTTGTACCACCTTTATTAGCAATAACCAAATATTTATTCAAATGGACATGATGGTGATATATTCAAATATATGAATATTTACCAGAGCCCTAGCCAGTTTGGCTCTGGATAGAGCATAGGCCTGCAGACCAAAGGCTCCTGGGATAGATTCCAGTCAAAGACACGTATCTTGGTTGAAGACACCTTCCCAGCCGAAACCATGGTCATAGCTGATGCAGGAGGCCACCAATCCATGTGTTTCCTTCACATCAATATTTCTCTCTGTCTTTCCCTCTCCAAAAAAAAGTGAATGGGAAAATATCCTTGGGTGAGGGTTAACAACAATAACAAAAAGAATGTCTATCAAAAAAAGCAACAAAAAGATGAGTTACTAATATATCTTTTAAAAATCTCTAAGAATTTATGAAATCATAATTAAAGCTGAAAAAAATTAGAAAAAGCCAAGTTCTTTATTAAAATGGAAAGCAAATCCATGGTTACTTGGAAAGCTGTGAAGAACAGCAGAGTAAAGGAAGTCATGAAGCAACTACACAGTCACAGATATGAACAGTATTGAGTGTAATGATGGTCAGTTTTATGCACATCTCAAGATTTATGAAACACTATACTTAACAAATGCAATTTACTCATTACAGCTGTTAAAAGAATGGTTCAAGATAAAAGAAATATACTTTCATCTATTTTGGATGAAATATTCAATTCACATACTTATGCCCTCTGAGCAAGTCTCATTTCAGTGACAGAAAATGTAACAAACCATGAAAAACTTTCACCCAAACCCACTGGAATGCTTACAGGGTCACAAAAGCCACATCTCAGGCCTAAAGACACCCTTTCTTTTCCTCTTAGTTTTGCTGCCAGAGCACCAATGGCTCTGATGGGAAAAATCTCACAGGATACAGAAAGCCACAAAACTCGATTATAATCAATGAGAATGACTGCTCCACAGAAGATAAACAACCCTGGAGTCGCTCATCTGTATACACACTGCTCCTGTAGTCTTTTCTTCAAAAACGTTTCTGGTTGCAAGTTTAGATGAAGACCATTCCATCTACTGGGCGACAGTTTCATCCAACAAGAATTAGGTCACTGTTTCTGCAGTGAAAGGGTTTCCCCTCACTGCTATGGTCCTCCAACCAGTGACCATCACCCATGGAATTGAAGGCATCAGGGCACATGGTCCTCTGCAACACCTGGGCAGGAGGTTCCCTTCAAATGTCTTAGCTCCCTTGAAAACAAGAAAAAAATTCATGCTGCTTGCAGAAATACTTGAGGTTGTCACAGCTACCCCTTCCTTGGAGTGATCTCTATGTCTCAAAGCATTCATCTTCACATGAGGACTAGAGACTCCACAGTGTTTCCTGGGAATTTATGGGCAGCAATGTGAATTTGGCAAAAACTGCTGAGCTAATTTCTGTACCATAATCTTCCCCCAAGGGCAAAAAATGTTTGAGACCGAATAAAAGTTTTTCACATCACCGTGCTTGGAGAGCCCAGATCTTCTTGAAAACTAACCCATAAAGTCAATACAACACCCAACATTAAAGCAGGCTTTGGAAAAACCCTTCATTATTTTTCAAAGAAAGAGACCTAAGACTGGCAGTTCTCCCATTGATGACTTAGGCACACAATAAACTCATCATTAGCATCTAGGGAAAGTGTGTCCCTGAATATGGCAGTTCTGCAACATTATGACCACTGCGGCCAACAGTATTCATTCCTATATGGCTACTTTAGATAAGGAAAAAAGTAAGAATCAAGGGCTCAGGTATTCCTAATTTTCTTCATTAAATTAGACGACAGAGGTAGCTTCCCTGGGCACATGAAGATGGTGATTGAGGCCATCTGCAGGGACCTTATAAGTGGTTCAGTTGAAATACCTTCAGCAACAGAAATATGCAATTACATACAACAGGCACGACATCTCTGTATGTTGGAAAGTACAACATTAATACATATGGTTCCAACATAAATACTAACAAACATAATAACAAAAACAGTTGGGAGAAGTTACATAATGTAGGTGATTAAATGTATGAGATATAATTCTGACTGCGACTTCACATATTTTCTTATACAATTGTTAAGTCCTAACTAAGAAACTACATTTCCTACACATACAAGAAATTTTTCACATTTGGACTTTTTTGTGTAGAGCAAATTTGCAAATTAAGTTTAGAGATACCTCACATTCCTTGCACTCTTAACAGCTTTCTCCAGTGTGAACTCTCTGATGATATCGAAAACCATTGCTGCTTGTAAAATAAGTCCCACATTCAGTACATTTAGAAGGCTTTTATCCAGTGTGAATTCTCTGATGTTTATGAAGGTAAGAATTAGTTGTAAAAGATTTTCCACATTTACTGCATTTATAAGGCTTTTCTCCTGTGTGACTTCTCTGATGATATTGGAGACCACTCATTTGTGTAAAACTTTTCCCACATTCACCGCATTGATAAGGCTTTTCTCCTGTGTGAACTCTCTGATGAATTTGGAGATCAGTGTGACCTCTAAAAGACTTTCCACATTCACTGCATTTATAAGGCTTATCTCCAGTGTGAACGCTCTGGTGACGAGAGAGGGCAACTCTCAATGTAAAAGATTTCCCACATTCGATGCATTTATAAGGCTTTTCTCCTGTGTGAATTCTCTGATGATATTGAAGAAGAATGCTCCTTGTAAAAGACTTACCACATTCGCTGCATTTATAAGGCTTTTCTCCTGTGTGAACCTTCTGATGACAATGAAGCGCAGTGCTACAGGTAAAAGATTTCCCACATTCACTGCATTTATAAGGTTTTTCTCCTGTGTGAACTCTCTGATGATATTGGAGTCCAGTTCTACTGGTAAAAGATTTAGAACATTCGCTGCACTTATAAGGCTTTTCTCCTGTGTGAACTCTCTGATGATATTGGAGTCCAGTTCTACTAGTAAAAGATTTCGAACATTCACTGCACTTATAAAGCTTTTCTCCAGTGTGAATTCTCTGATGACAATGAAGGTAACTACTGCAGGTAAAAGATTTCCCACCATCACTGCATTTATAAGGCTTTTCTCTAGTGTGAACACTCTGATGATTTTGGAGACCAGAGCAGTTTGTAAAAGATTTCCCACATTCACTGCACTTATAAGGCTTTTCTCCTGTATGAACTCTCTGATGACTATGAAGGTGAGTGCTAGTAGTAAAAGCTTTCCCACACTCACTACATTTATAAGGCTTTTCTCCTGTGTGAATTCTCTGATGATATTGGAGACCAGTGGTTTGTGTAAAAGTTTTCCCACATTCACTGCATTTATAAGGCTTTTCTCCAGTGTGAATTCTCTCATGAATATGAAGGTGGCTGTTAGCGGTAAAAGTTTTCCTACATTCACCGCATTGATAAGGCTTTTCTCCTGTGTGAACTCTCTGATGACGACGAAGGAGACTGTTAGTGGAAAAAGTTTTCCTACATTCACTGCATTGATAAGGCTTTTCTCCTGTGTGAATGCTCTGGTGACTATGAAGGTTGTAGTTAGTGGTGAAAGATTTTCCACATTTACTGCATTTATAAGGCTTTTCTCCTGTATGAACTCTCTGATGATAATGAAGGCGAGAGTGAGTTGGAAAAGATTTCCCACATTCAGAGCACTCAAAACATCGACTTCCAACATGGACACCTTTTTCCTGAATAAACATGTGGGTGCAACTAATGTCTTTCTTACATTCTTTTCCGGTGTAATAATTTTTTCTCCTTTGAAAGGTCATCTCATGTGTTGAAATAGCATTTCGACTGTCCCCGGTCTGAGTAGCCGATAGGTGGAGATGTGCGGACCCAGTAAGGACACCCTGCGCAACTTCCCCGCATGTGAAATGATTCTGGGACAAATTGAATTTGCAGCTGTTTGCACATGAGATCCTGTTCACAGCTCTAATGAATGTCTTCTCTCTCACATGCTGTTGGTGAACTTTTACACGGAAGTAAAACCGTTTTGCACATGCCCCGCAACTCAACAGTATCTCTCCGAGCTCTGTTCCCTGAAGCTCCACCACATGGAAAATGTTTCCCAAGACCAGCCCACAACTCTCGCAGGGGTGGCTCTTCTGGGAAGACAAGGCTGCCTTGGGATTCCTTGCCTGTGACACTCTTACTGAAACCTTCCGTTTTGTTGGTTCCTCCACATTCTCTGCTCCACAGCAGCAACCTGAACAAGACGAAAGGAAGGTGAAGTACATGTTGACTTTAAGAAAACAGAATATCTTCACCACAAATGTTTCTGTCATGACTAGGCTTGATTCCAAAGAAAAATTAAGACAAGTGAGGTATATTCTGAGGAAATTGCTATTATGCATAATGTGGCCCAAAAGTCATTCAATGATGAAAAGCTCACCAGGAGAGGGACAGAAACACAGGATGGGATACAAAGAAGAGAGGAAGGCTGTACTAACGCCTTCCTTTAGGACCTTACATGCTATGCTGACCATGTGAATCTGTGTAGAATAATTTAACGCTGCTCAAAGCCATAAAAATGAATTGTATTAGAGCACATGATGTTCAATGTTAATTTATTTTTTTAATTTTTAAAAAATACATATTTTATTGATTTTTTTACAGAGAGGAAGGGAGAGGGACAGAGAGTTAGAAACATCAATCAGCTGCCTCCTGCACACTCCCCACTGGGGACGTGCCCGCAACCAAGGTACATGCATGCCCTTGACCAGAATTGGACCTGGGACCCTTCATTCCGCAGGCCGACGCTCTATCCACTGAGCCAAACCAGTCAGGGCTCAATGTCAATTTAATAACATGTGTGCCCTCCAAAGTGCTGCAGGCATGGACCAAGGTTAATTTAAAGACAGACTTGTGAAAGATGCAGAGGTACAAAGTCCAAAGTTAAGGTTACTAGGAATCCCAGTAGAAATGATCGCTATTAGAACTCAGTAGTTGGCAAAGTATCAATAACCACAAACAGGCATAACTGGGTGAGGAATGGGTGTTGGAGACCGGGTATAAGCTGACATGGTCCTTGCACCTGAAGGTACTAGCAAGGCTCAGTCCCTTACCCCCACCCAGATTTCCCAGGCCTGTTTGGATCCAATTAATCAGTATAATGAGAGCAGCCCCTACCTACAAAGCTTTCCCAGGTTTGTTTATATGACTGCTATCAGTAGGATAAGAGCTACTTTCATGGCTTACCAAGAAATATGTATCCAATTAGTGAGATTTATTGTAACAAGAACTTGTCCTTCAACTTATCCCTCTATTAGTGATTTTAAAAGAACAAAGAATGTTTTCCTCTTGATTGATCCCCTGCTTAGTGTATTATGTATAAAAAGCATTACACTGTTAATAAAGTATTTGCAGTAGCTCGATGGCTTGCAGGAGGTGCAGTCGGTCGATGACTACCTGCAGACTCCTCCCGATCCCACTGTCCTGTCTTTCTTTCTTTTCTCAAATCCCACCCCCCTACCTCAGCCAGGTTCACCTGTCAGGCTGGCCCTGATAAATGGGCAACTGTAAGAAAACACTGGGTTTCTATCTAAAAATGTAACAAAAGCCAGCCAAGAATTCCTCCCCAGTGACCCTTCACCAAGGCAAGGCCGCCAGTGGGACAAATGTACCATTCATAAAGTCCTGTTTCTTCTGTGATGCACAAATGATTCTTCCCCTTAAACCCATTTGAGCCATTACATGGGATAAACGATGCAAATCTCCAAAGAAAAACAGAACAGTTGGATGGGCAACACTGTGGTAGGACAACAAATGACAAGTGAGTTCACAGACAAAGACCTTATGTGAGTGACATCGGCAAGCTCGCAGGATCACACATATGAGCATCTTCCCCCATCCCAGTGTAAGGAGAGAGCTATCCATGACCAAAGCATCGCACAGGAAATGGGAATAAGAGTACCATGAAAACAAACAGGATTACAGAACACAAATAACAGAGAATGGTATAGAAGGAATGTTAGAAAAGACTGGGTAAACAAAGATATTTGAAGATACCTACAGTAAAACAAAAAGGATTCAGAGATACCTCCACAAGCCACAGTGCTTCTGCTATCATTGACCCTAGTGGACTCTTCTTCAAAAATGTTGTGTTTACAGCCGAGACCGGTTTGGCTCAGTGGATAGAGCGTCGACCTTCGGACTGAAGAGTCCCAGGTTCGATTCCGGTCAAGGCCATGTACCTTGGTTGCGGGCACATCCCCAGTAGGGGGTGTGCAGAAGGAAGCTGATCAATGTTTCTCTCTCATCGATGTTTCTGACTCTCTGTACCTCTCCCTTCCTCTCTGTACAAAATCAATAAAATATATTTTAAAAAAATTATTTTGTGTTTACAAACCACAGAATTCCTTCGCAGGTATGGCTTAGTTGATTGGAGTATTGTCCTGCGTACCAAAGTGTCAAGGATTCAATTCCTAGCCAAGGCACATATCAGTATGTGGATTCCACTTCCAATTAGCTTTTGTGAAAAAGGCAGCCAATTGATTTTTCTCCCTTACCCTAATATTTCTTTCTCTCTCTCCCTCTCTCTCTCTGAAACCAATAATAAATAAATAAATAAACAAATAAGAATTTCAACATAGCCAAATGCAAAAGAGAATTAAAAAAAAAAACACTCTAGAGACAAAGTAAAGAACAACACAATCTATCAAAAATTATGTATAAAATTCAGAAAATCCAATACTAAGAGGAAATTTTATAGGGATAAATGTTTACATTATGAAAAAAGATGTGAAGAAACCTAACCTGTCATCTCAGAAATCTCAAAAAAACAAGAAAGTAAACCCAAAGGTGGCAAAGGAATAAAATAATAACTTTTTGAACAAGCATCAATAGAAGGGTGATAAGATAATATAAAGAACACCTAACAGGGACTTTTCTTTTTATTTTTTTTATTGTTTTTATTTTTTTTAAAAATATATATTTTATTACTTTTTTACAGAGAGGAAGGGAGAGGGATAGAGAGCTAGAAACATCAATGGGAGAGAAAGATCGATCAGCTGCCTCCTGCATACCCCCCTACTGGGGATGTACCCGCAACCAAGGTACATGCCCTTAACCGGAATCGAACCTGGGACCTTTCAGTCCACAGGCTGACGCTCTCTATCCACTGAGCCAAACGGGTTTTGGCATATCAGGTACTTTTCTTAAAAATACAAAAATTGGCAAACCTTGAGCTAGACTAAAGCAAAAAACAAGCGTCAAGTAAATGAAAAAAGAAATGAAAGATAAGACATTACACCTCACATAATGAACTACAAAGCATAAGTGATGTTGATGTTAGGAGACGACATGGCCCTTCATAGAGAAATTTGCCAAGATCCCATATGAGCTTCTGAAATTAATAAACAAATTCAGAGCCCTGGCCAGGTAGCTCACTTGTTGAGAGTGTGGTCCTGATGCACCACGGTTGTGGGTTTGATCCCCCATCAGGGCACATGTAGGGGACAACCAATGAATGCTTAGATGGGGAGAACAGCACATCAACGTTTCCCTCTTTATCTGTCTCCCTTCCTGTCTCTTACAATCAATAAATAAAGGTTGCCGAAACCGGTTTGGCTCAGTGGATAGAGCGTCAGCCTGCAGACTCAAGGGTCCCAGGTTCGATTCCGGTCAAGGGCATGTACCTTGGTTGCGGGCACATCCCCAGTAGGGGGTGTGCAAGAGGCAGCTGATCGATGTTTCTAACTCTCTATCCCTCTCTCTTCCTCTCTGTAAAAAATCAATAAAATATATTTAAAAAAATAAATAAATAAATAAATAAAGGTTGCCCAGTACAGCTCAGTGACTGAGCATCAAACCATGACATAGCAGATCATATATCCATTCCTTGTCAGGGGGCATGCACAGGTTGCCAGCCCAATCTCCAGTGGGGGGTGTGCAGGAAGCAGCTGGTCAATGACTCTCTCTCATTCATATTTATTTTTTATGTTTATTTTTTTTTAATTTTAATATGTTTTATAGATTTTTACAGAAAGGAAGGGAGAGGGATAGAGAGTTAGAAACATCGATGAGAAACATCTATCAGCTGACTCCTCCACATAGAGATGTGCCCACAACCAAGGTACTGGGGATATATCCGCAACCAAGGTACATGCCCTTGTCCGTAATCGAACTTGGGACCCTTCAGTCCACAGGCCAACGTTCTATCCACTGAGACAAACCGGTTAGGGCTCATTATTCATATTTCTATCTCTCTCTCCTTCTCTTTCTTTCTGAATTCAATAAAATATATTATAAAAATAAATAAACAATTTAAACAAGAAATAAAGAGCCCTGGCCTGTGTCGCTCAGTGCTGAGAGTGCCTCCGTGTACACTGGAAGGTCATGGGTTCCATTCCCAGTAAGGGCCAGGTACGTGGCTTTCAGGTTCGATCACATCACTTAGTGGGGACACATGTGGGAGGCAACCAATTGATGTCTCTCTCTCTCTGCCTCACCTCTCCCTTTCTTTCTATAAGAAAAAAAAATCAATGGAAGAAATATTCTCACTATTCAGTTTAAGAAAAAATAAGAATAAAGAATTGAATTCAGAAAAGTTATGGAAGTGTAGATCCAAGATAGCAGTGTAGGCAAGAAAATTTTTTAATTCCCACAACCACATCAAAATTAAAGCTAAAATACAGGACAACCATGACCAAGAACTGCTGGACAGCTAACTGAATGGAAGTCTTATGAATAGAGAAGTAAAGAAGACAGCCCACTGACACTGGTAGGAGGTATGGAGGCAAGGAAGGTGCTGGTCTGGTACCCATATGAGCCACTTTTTTATTTGGGATAAAGGTAGTCTATAGTCTATACAGAGATCATCCAGTGGAGCAAGGGGTCCCATACTAGATATGATGCAGATTCCAGGGTCCAGGAGATGGGGGAAAAAGTCCCTACTGGCAGTAAGAATTAAAAGCTGTAAAAACAAAACAAAACAAAACAAAAGCTGTAAAAACCAGTGAGGACTGGGGCCCAGTAAAAGAGAGGTTACAGGGGACCCAGCTGCTCCTCTTGCATTGTCAGTAGTACCAACTGAACTTACAAGCTCCAGATTCCTCTGATCTCCAGGGCCAGGCCAGCCTTGCAGGGAGGGATGGATTAAGACACATATGAGGACACACTGGAATGACTGGCATCGGGGCAGGAACTCGGGGGGCAGCTTTCTCCCAGACGGAGATGCTGGCAGAGGTCACTATACCTATGCTGGGACATCCCAGGTCACAGGTCAGACTGACAACCATTTCTGTTTGCTCTGCCCTGGTGATTGCCTGACACCTCACCCCTCCCAATTTACAACTCCACCCAAGCTGTGTGCAGCAGCTTTTGTGTATGAATGTCCTGTCCTTGCTCAGGCTAAAACCTGTCAAACAAGTGGCAGTTGGGTCAGGGAGCCCCAAACCTGTCAATAAAAAGCCCGAGACTTGGCACTAGCAGTAGCCTTCCTTGATTCACAGCTAGGCCTCATCAGGGAAATCCAAACCCAATACAAAGAGGAGAATCTGCAGATCCCTCTGTAGATCCTGCTGGGTGGCCCAGGCAGTAGCTGGCTTTACAACTCCTTGGAGACCCAAGAGCCAGTGTACCCAGTGGTCAGTGTTACACCATACCAGCTTACAACTCTTCACACCCCTAAGCGACACACTCAAGAGGCAGACTCACTGAGCAACAAAGCCCCACTGAAGCAAGTCCTGCTCCATAGGGTTGTCTCCTGCACAGCAGCTCTCCCACTGTAGTCTCAGTGACCCCTGCACATGCTAACATCCTCAACATAATTCTGGCAAATGGGACCCAGCATTACATTAGAAAGTTCATACACCATGACCAAGTGGAATTTATTCCGGAGATGAAAGGATGGTACAATATCTGCAAATCAATAAATATGATACATCATATAAATAAACTGAAAGGCTAAAAAAGACATAATCATATCAATCAATGAGGAAAAAGCATCTGACAAAATCCAACACTCTTTCTTGATTAAAACTCTCAGCAAAGTCAGAGTATAGGGATCATACCTCAACATAATAAAAGCCTTACATGACAAACCTACAGCCAACATCAGACTCAATGGGCAAAAACTAAAATCATTTTCCCTCCTAACAGGAACAACACAGGGAAGCCCACTTTCACCACTCCTGTTTGATATAATACTGGAAGTGCTAGCCATAGCAATCAGACAAGAAAAAGAAATGAAAGGCATGCAAATTGGAAAAGAAGAAATAAAACTGTCATTATTCACAGATGACATGATATTGTCTTCTGTGAATAGATAACTAACTTCGTAATTTAAAGTTAAAGATAACTTAACTAACTTCGAAATTTAAAGTTAACTTACTCCGAAAACTACAGGAAGTTGAATAAAGAGACAGAAGGCATAATAAATAAATAATTCCCATATTTATGGATTGGTAGAATAATCATCATTAAAATGTCCATACTACCCAAAGCAATCTATAGATTCAATGCAATTCCCATGAAGATACCAATGGAATATTTGAGATAACTATAATAAACTCTCCAAAAATTCATAGGTAAAAACAAAACAGCCGAAGCCGGTTTGGCTCAGTGGATGAAGCGTTGGCCTGCGGTCTGAAGGGTCTCAGTTTCGATTCCGGTCAAGGGCATGTACCTTGATTGCTGGCACATCCCCAGTAGGGGGTGTGCAAGAGGCAGCTGATCGATGTTTCTCTATCACTGATGTTTCTAACTCTCTATCCCTCTCTCTTCCTCTCTGTAAAAAATCAATAAAATATATTTTAAAAAAAACACAACAAAAATTGAATAGCCGCACCAAACTTGATAAAGAAGAACAAAGTTGAAGGGATCATAATACCAGATACCCAGCTATATTACAAAAATGCCTGGTACTGGCACAACAACACACATATAGAACAATGCAACAGAAGCGAGAACCCAGAAAGCGACCGAAGCCATTATGCTCAATATTTGACAAAGGAGGCAACAGTATACAACGGAATCAACACAGTCTCTTCAATAAATGGAGTTGGGAAAATTGGACAGGTACAGGCAAAAAAGTGAAAGGACACCACCATCTTATACCATACACAAAAATAAACTCAAAATGGACAAAGGACTTAGACATAAGTCAGGATACCATAAAAATCTCAGAAGAATCTACAGACAGCAATATATCAGACATATATCTTTACCGATACCTAATCTAGGGCAATGGAAACTAAGTAAAAAAATAAACAAGTGGCACTATATCAAAATAAAAAGCTTCTGCACAGCAAAAGAAATCATCACCCAAACAACAAGAAAGCCTACTGCATGGGAGGATATATTTGCTCATATCATGTTTGGTAAGAGTGTTCTCTACAAAACTGAAAGGGAACTCATACATCTCAACAAAAACAAGATAAAAAACCCAATCAAAAAATGGGCAAAGGCCTTAAACAGCCACTTTTTAAAAAATATATATTTTATTGATTTCTTACAGAGAGGAAGGGAGAGGGATAGAGAGTTAGAAACATCGACCAGCTGCCTCCTGCACACCCCCTACTGGGGATGTGTCCGCAACCAAGGTACATGCCCTTGACTGGAATCGAACCTGGGACCCTTCAGTCCGCAGGCCGATGCTCTAGCCACTGAGCCAAACCGGTTTCGGCAACAGCCACTTTTTGAAACTGCACATACAAAAGCCCGAGACACATATGGAAACATGCTCAAAGTCATTAATCATCAAAGAGATGCAAATCACAAGGACAATGAAATATCTCACAGCTGTCAGGATGGCTATCATCAACTAATCCACAAACGACAAGGGCTGGCAAAGATTGGGACAAAAAGGAACTCTTGTGCACCACTGGTGGGAATACAGAGTGGTGCAGTCACTGTGTGATATATTACAGAGCTTCCGCAAACATTACAAATGGAACTCCCATTTCACCCAGTAATCCCACTCCCAGGAATATATCCCAAGAAATAAGAAACAGCCCTATTTGGCTTGGCTAAGTGGATAGAGCATTGGCCTGCAGACTGAAGGGTCCCAAGTCCATGCAGGCCAAAGGCACATGTTGGGTTGTGGGCTCGATCCCCAGTAGGGGGCGTGCAGGAGGCAGCCGATCAATGATTCTCTATCATCATTGATGTTCCTGTATCTCTTCCTTCCTCTCTCTGAAATCAATAAAGAAATATATATTTTAAGAAAAGAAATCAGAAAGGACATATGCACCCCTATGTTCATAATAGCACAATTTACAGAAGGGTCCCAGGTTTGATTCCAGCCAAGGGCACATGCCTGGGTTGAGGGCTCGATCCCCAGTAAGGGGCGTGCAGGAGGCAGCCAATCAATGATTCTGTCTCATCATTGATGTTCCTATCTATCTCTCCCTCTCCCTTCCTCTCTGAAATCAATAAAAATATATTTTAAAAAAAGAACAAACTGTGGTAGATCTACACAATGGAATATTACGCTGCTGTAAAAAAAGAAGGAACTCTTACTATTTGCAACAGCATGGATGGACCTGGATAGCATTATGCTAAGCGAAATAACCCAGTGGGAGAACAAGAAATATCACATGATTTCACTCATTTTTGGTCATAGGAGAAAGAGGAGACATATGCAATACAAATATAATACTTTAAAAAATAAATAATTTTTAAAAATATGTTTAAAATATCCATAGTACACAACACAATCTACAGATTAAATGCAACCCTGAAGATAATTCCTATGGTATTTTTCAAAGAAATGAAAAGAGAATCTTGAAATATATGGAACTAAAAAATTTGAATAGCAAAAACAATCGTAAGTGAGAACAAAGCTGGTGGCATCACACTTTCTGACTTCATTTTAGTACAAAGAGAAAGCAAGCAAACAGTGTGCTTCTGGAGAAACACAGACACATCCATCAACTGAACAGAACAGAAAACACGGAAATAAACCCAGGCACATCCTTTCAAGTAATCTCTGACAAAGCTGCAAGACACAGAAGAAGGGAAAGATAGTTTCTTCAATGAATGGTGCTGTTGAAATAAATACTTACATGTAAACACAACAATACTGGTCACCACTGATAAAATGTAACTCAACCTGCATGACAGAATTGAATGTCAGCCCTAAAACTGAAAACTCCTCAGGACAATCTAGAGAAAAAGTTTTAGAGGTTTGTTTTGGACAGGATTTTCTGAATGTGGCACCAACCACCACACAAAAAAGAAAAAACAAACAGTCCAGATGCAACAAATAAAGAAAAAAAGCTTATTCTCAGCACAACAGCAATAAACAAAATGAAATGAAAGGAAATCTAAAGAAAAGAAGAAAATACTTGTAAATCATATGAAGGAATCGCTTAGAGAGAATGTGGATTCAGTTCTGATGAGCACAATAAAGCAAATATTGCAATATGGAAAGAAACTCACACAAATAGTTGCAGTTCCCAGGGAACAATAAAGGTATGTTAATACCATAGTGCAGGCTAATAACAATGCAATGACAGTCTGAAAAGCAAACTCTATAGAATTTCAGTAAAAACACTTCATTGCAAAGCACTAGTAACAACCATCTGAGTTCCTTAGAAACACAGTGGCACTAGACCCGCTGAACGCAGGGTTGCCAAATCCATGGACTTTGTAGAAAAGCGGGTGCGGGGGAACAGTATCTGCAAAGGACAATTAAGCACATGAAACAATATGTGTTCCTGTAGGTCATGACAATTAATATATAAAATATACAAGGTAGTCAAAAGAATCTTTAACCAAAAAATAACTACGAACCAGGACAAGGCTGTAGAGACAATTATTCAAAAAATAGGTACAAATGACCAACAGGAATACAGAAAATGCTTTCCTCACTGATCAAGGTGGAATCCCTCGGGCTTCCTGCAACACTACCAACCACAAGTCCTTCCTGTGAACGTAGTACAGCGGGGAGAACTGGGGCTTCAGGAATAGAAGGGAGCAGTGGAAACAGACCCACCCTCCCCAGGACAGAAACTACCCAGGAAACTGGAAAATCAAGCAGAACCACAGTCTACATGGGAGGACAGAGCACACCCTGGGGGATGGGGCCTGGGAAATCGAAAAGCCAAGTCCTGGTCCCTGGTGAGCGTGAGGGTCTTACCCAGTGAGGATACAAGTTCAAAGTTCTCCAGCATCACATTCAGGTACAGCTGTCTCTGACCCTCATCAAGGAGGCTCCATTCCTTCCTGGAGAAGTACAGGGCAATGTCCTCAAAGGTCACGCCAACCTGTCAGAATTGAGACAATTGACACTAGAGCTGTCTCTCTGACAACCAGTAATTGTACTCCTTACAAACCTCTCCCCCAAAACCTCCTCCAGGGCACCTGGTTAGTGTGGACAGCAGGCCCTAATGCCAGTGCAGGCTGCTCTCTCATCACAGTCCCATTACTCACTGGGGTTGCCCTCAGCAGAGCAGCTGGGTTGGGTGGGAAGGATTGGGGGAGGGGAGGGTAGAGAGCAATGCCATTTAAGCTCTGGGTGGTGATTGCTGGGCCCCAGCCTTCCTGCCAAGCAATCCCACCGCAGTCTCCTAGATCATGCCTCCAAGACACAGCCAAGCGTGGGTTTATGCTTCGCCTTTAAGTCCACACACCAGGTCCCGGGGACCATGAGCTCACACTTCCTCCAGATGTGCACACCACTGGGTAACCTTTAACCTCTTCCCATCTTCAGTCCCAGGTTCACTCCCTCAGCTCTGTCCCCTTCCTGCTCCAATGCCACTGGATCTCGCTGGACTCACCCATGAACTTGGCACATGGCATGCAGAGAAGCTTGTCTTCCAGCCGGGTCCAGAACCACCCCCGGCCCCTGATGGACCCCACAGCCGGGAAAGCCCCAATGAGGCTGTGACGTCCTCCCTGCAGCCTCTGATCTGTCCGCCCATCCTCACAGCCCACACCCTCAGGGAACCTCAGATGCCAGTCACCCCTGTCCACTTGAAGCATCCATCTTATATAAAAACTGCTGTTGGAAATTTTAACCCTGCTATTTGGCTTCTGGAAATGCTTGCCTGCTTAAATAATAAGGAAAATAAGACTATTCCCACTTCAGAGAGGCCATTAAACTTTTCCAGGACGAAGTTATCAGTGCTGGCCCCAGGCCAGGCCTTTGGTTGACTTCTTAAATCCCCAGCACAAAGGGGCTCCTTAAGAACTTGCAAAGGGGTCCGGATACACCCCATATTTGGGAGATAAAGAAGGTAAAAACAGCCCTAACCGGTTTGGCTCAGTGGATAGAGACCTGCCTGCGGACTGAAGGGTCCCAGGTTCGATTCTGGTCAAGGACATGTACCTTGGTTGCGGGCAAGTCCCCAATGGGGAGTGTGCAGGAGGCAGCTGATCAATGTTTCTCTCTCATCGAAGTTTCTAACTCTCTATCCCTCCCCCTTCCTCTCAAAAAAAATCAATAAAATATATTTTTTTAAAAGAAAGTAAAAACATATAAATAGGGACAGTTCCTCATTGTTGGGGTCCAGAATTTGAGACACATTTTCCTCTGGGCCTGCGCGTACTAATAATAAATGGAACTCCATCTCTGTGTTTCTTGGTTCTTCCCCAGTTTTCAGTCACACACCCTGCCCTGCACTGGCTGTGTCCGCAGAAGAAACGACACTCCTCTCTCCCCTCCGCCTTCCTCACGGTCCTCCACGGAAACCTGAGCTGGAGGACCTGACAGATGCCCCACCCAGGCTGGGGTGTTCGGTGTGAGGAGGCGGTGAGGGGCTGGGGGACAGGAACTCACCTCAGCGAAACTCCTCAGCGCGGGCGCCGCCATTGCTCTCTGTGGGCCGAGCCGGGCGGGAGCGGCCGGAGTAGAAGCCGCCGCAGGAATGGCGGTGCCTGTCCCGGCCCTGGCGTGGGTCCGGGCGGCGACTCCGAGCTTCAATCCCCAGTGTGAGCTGTGAGCACCACGGGAGGCTCCGACCAGAGGCTGTGAGGCGGGGAACACCACTCCCCAGCCTTCTCCACCGGACGCTGAGACTAGGAAAACCTGGCCGCCTCAGACAAATGTCTGCGAACGGAATAGGTCTTCAGGACTACCGGTCCCGCCCTACAGCAGCGGACAACCGAAAGTGCCTTCTCTGAGCCCCCATTGGCTCTGCCTGCTGGCATTCCATGCGTGGCCTTCTGGGTATTGTAGTTCCTAGGCTCCAAGGCCAGGATCGCGTTATGAGAGTGGATTAAGGGGCATAAAGCCCAAGAACACACCAAGTAAACTAAGTGTCCTCTAGCGCCTTTACTTGAGGTGATTTCCAGGGCAAGTTTGTTTCTCCAGCACCTGCTGGCTTCCTTTAGCTGCTGGTTTTGCATATCTTTCTTCAAGACCGACTCTTTCTGAATGGCAGGCTTTGTTTCTTCATTCAGGACCTTTGGCACGTGTCTCCTTCAGGCCAAATGTAGCTTTCAGAGGTTGCTCAGTTGTCTAACTCTTGTTTAACCCGATCTAACCTACCTCCACTGAATCCATTATACAAAGTTAATGTCACAGAACAGACATACTTAAAGCATCTGCTTCTGATGCCATCCAAAGTGTCAGCTCTGACTGGGCTGCAGTGTGGATAAGATGGCCCAGAGACATGTGAAAAATGCTCAAAGTGATTGATCACCAGAGAGATGTAAGTTAAAGCAACAATTAGGTATCACCCCACCACTGTCAGAATGGCTGCCATCAGCAAATCAACAAAGGACAAGTGCTGGTGAGG
Source organism: Eptesicus fuscus (assembly GCF_027574615.1). NCBI lineage: Eukaryota > Metazoa > Chordata > Mammalia > Chiroptera > Vespertilionidae > Eptesicus > Eptesicus fuscus. Next base: position 45,637,903 of record NC_072493.1, read on the forward strand.
ATGTGGGAAAAAAGGAACCGGAGTACACTACTGCTGGGAATGTAAAGTGGTACAGCCATTATGGAAATCAGTATGAACTTTCATAAAAAAATTTAACATGGCCCTGGCCGGTTTGGCTCAGTGGATAGAGCGTCGGCCTTTGGACTGAAGGGTCCCAGGTTCGATTCCAGTCAAGGGCATGTACCTTGATTGCGGGCATATCCCCAGTAGGGGGTGCTCAGGGGGCAACTGAGCGATGTTTCATTCTCATTGATGTTTCTTTTTTTTTTTTTTTTTAATATATTTTATTGGTTTTTCACAGAGAGGAAGGGAGAGGGATAGAGAGCTAGAAACATCGATGAGAGAGAAACATCGACCAGCTGCCTCTCGCACACCCCCTACCGGGGATGTGCCTGCAACCAATGTACATGCCCTCAACCGGAATCGAACCCGGGACCTTCCAGTCCGCAGACCGACGCTCTATTCACTGAGCCAAACCAGTTTCAGCCTCATTGATGTTTCTAGCTCTTATCCCTCTCCCTTCCTCTCTGCAAAAAAATCAATAAAATATATTTTTTTAAAAAGAAAAAATTCATGCTGCTCCAACACATACTTGAGGTTGTGACAGCTACCGCCTCTTTGAAGTGATCTCTGAGTCTCCAAGTATCCACCTTCACATGAGGACTAGAATCCACAGTATTTCCGAGGAAAATATGGGCTGCAATGTGTATTTGGCAAATAGTGCTGTGCTAATTTCTGCACCATACCTTTTCCTCAAAGGCACAGAAGGTTTGAGGCCCCATAAAAGTTTTTCACCTCACCATGCTTAAACAGCCCAGATCTCCTTATAAGTTAACCCACACAATAAATAGAACACCCACGATTAAAGAAGTCTTAGGAAAAAGCCTTCTTTATTTTACAAACCAAACAGACATAAGACTGGCAGTTCTTGCCTTCATGACTTAGGCATTCAATAAATTCATCAGTGGCAGTAGGGAAAGTGTGACCGTGAGCATGGCAGTAGCTCTGCGATACTATGTTTTCTGGGGCCAACACTAATGAGCCCTACATGGCAATTCATGAGAAGGAAAAAAATTAAGGACTCCCTTAAGGGCTCAGGTATTCCTAATTTTCTTCAACAAATCCGACAACAGAGTTAGCTTCCCTGGACACATGAGGATGGTGATTGATTCCATCTGTAACCGCCTTATAAGTGGTTCAGGTGAAATACCTTCAGCAACAGAAATATGCACTGACATACACCTGGCAAGACATCTCTGTATGTTAGAAAGTGCAACAGTTCGATATTAGTTTAGACTTCCCAGGGTTTTGTGAGAATTAAAAGAGAAAATGCTCAAAAAGCAAACTCTGGAACCCTGGACCAGGCAAGTACTGTTTGTAACTTTTATTGATCCTCACAGACCTAGCTAAGTCCCATTATCAGCATCAATGTCACATTTAGCCAACTGAGGTGCAGGGAGCTGTAGTGAGTCTCCCGGAGACTCAAGGTTGGAAGCCCAACACTGAGACCTTAGTGCCCACAGCACTGCCTCCCTGCAGGTGGGTCAGCGGGTTCAGAAAGGCCCCAGTTCTTTCTCAAAAGCCCTTAAAAACAAAGGTGCGTGTTGGCACTGGGGAAGTGAGGGTTCCTGCCCTTCTGGTGGTCAGTACACTCTCACAAGTGGAGCAGCACTTAGCCAGAAGCTGGGCTCACAGCTGGCGGCTGCAGGCAGGTGGTAAGGTGCGAGGGGTCCTGGACTTTGAGAGCCCCAGACTGCGAAGGGATGTCTGACTGCCGGTTTAGGCCCAATCCCCATCAGGATGCAACTCAACTGGCTGGTGGACATTGTCCAAGGTGTCCTGGACTGGGAGAGGGAGCAGGCCAGGATAAGGGAGCCTGCCCCTCCTCCCCTGTACACGATTTTCATGCACTGGGCCTCTACTCTACACTAATAAAAGAGAAAAATGCTAATTGACCATACCTTCGCTGCGCCCACAGCCAATCAGAGCGAGTATGCAAATTAACCCAACAAAGATGACGGTTAATTTGCATACGCTGAGGGAGGGAGGAGTGAAGACTGAAGACAGCTTAGAAGGAAGAGGGAGGAAAAGCAGAAAGCAAGGTGGCTGCCAGAGGGAAAGTGCAGGCAGCAGCGGCGGCAGCGGGCGCGGCCACAGCGGCCGCAATGGCGGCGGCGGGCGGGGCGGGGTGGGCGGCAGCAGCAGTGTGCGTGGCCGCAGCGACCGCTTGTAGGAATCTTCCTGCAAATGGGCTCCTACTATACATATAAAGAACTATACAGTAATGTTTATACCAGGTTAATTAGAAATAACCATATATTTATTAAGATGGAAAACGTGATGGTGATATATTCAAAGATAAGAATATCAACCAGAACCTTAGCTGGTTTAGCTCTAGATAGAGCATAGGCCTGCAGACCAAAGGGTCCCGGGTTCGATTCCAGTCAAAGGCATGTACCTTGGTTGAAGACTCCTTCCCAACCTGGGCCCTGGTCACGGCTGATGCAGGAGGCAACCGATTGGTGTGTTTCCCTCACACCGATGTTTCTGTCTGTCTTTCCCTCTCTCTTCTACTCTCCAAAAAAAATCGATGGAAAAATATCCTCAGGTGAGGATTAACAACAACAAAAAGAATATATATATTACTAATATATCTTTAATAAATCCCCAAGAATTTATGAAATATAAATTAAAGCAGAAAAATACTTAGAAAAAGCAAAGTTCTCTATTAAAATGGAATGTAAATCCATGATTACCATGAAAGCTGTGAGGAACAAGGACAGATTAAATGTGGTTATGAACCAATTACAGTGACCAATATGGTCAGTATTATGAGAATAATGGTTGTTTCAGTTTCAAGCACATGTCAAGATTTATGAAAGACTATACTTAACACATGCAATTTATTCATTACAGCTGTTAAAAAAATGGTTCAAGATAAAACAAATGTATGTTCACCTATTTTGGAACAACAAGTTTTTCAACTCTATATTTAATCCACGTTCTTATGCCCTCTGGGTGAGTCACATCTCAGTGACAGAAAATGTAACAATGAAGAACTTTCAGCCAAACCCCCTGGAAGGCTTACAGGGTCACAAAAGCCACATCTCAGGCCTAAAGACACCCTTCCTTTTCCTCTCAGTTTTGCTGCCAGAGCACCAATGGCTGTGATGAGAACATCTCAGAAGATACAGGAAGCTACAAACCTCTTTATTATAATCAATGACAATGATTGCTGCACAGAAGATAAACATGCCGGGAGTCCCTCAGATCTGTGTACATACCACTCCTGTAGTCTTTTCCTCAAAAATATTTCTGGGTGCAGGTTTAGATGAAGACCATTCCTTCTAATGGAATTAGGTCAGTGTTTCTGCAGTAAAGGGGTTCCCCTCACTGCGATGGTCCTCCAACCAGTGCCCATCACCCATGGAATTGAAGACATTAGGGCACACTGCCCTCTGCAAAAACTGGGGGAAATATTCCCATCAGCTGTCTTAGCATCTCCTGCAAACAAGAAAAAATTTCACGCTATTCCCAGACATACTTGAGGTTGTCACAGCAATTCCCTCTTTGGAGTGATCTCTGTGTCTCAAAGCATCTATCTTCACATAGTCCTCACTAGAGTCCACAGTGTTGCCTGCAAAATTGTGGGCAGCAATGTAAATCTGACAAAGATGGCTGAGCTAATTTCTGCACCACAGTCTTCCCCCAGGGCAAAAATGTTTGAGACCGCAAACAAGTTTTTCACATCATCCTTGGAGTACCCAGATATTCTTATAAACAAACCCATAGAATTAATAGAATACCCAAGATGAAAGAAGTCGTAGGAAAAACCCTTCATTATTTTGAAAAAAAGAGACCTGAGCCGAAACCGGTTTGGCTCAGTGGATAGAGCGTCAGCCTGCGGACTCAAGGGTCCCAGGTTCGATTCCGGTCAAGGGCATGTACCTTGGTTGCGGGCACATCCCCAGTAGGGGGTGTGCAAGAGGCAGCTGATCGATGTTTCTCTCTCATCGATGTTTCTGGCTCTCTATCCCTCTCTCTTCCTCTCTGTAAAAAATCAATAAAAATATATTTAAAAAAAAAAAAAAAAAAAAAAAAAAAGAGACCTGAGACTGGTATTTCTCCCATTGATGACTTAGGCACTCAATAAACTCATCACCGGCATCTAGGGAATGTGTGTCCCTGAAAATGGCAGTCCCGCCGAGGCCAGTTTTGCTCAGTGGATAGAGCATCAGTCTGCAGACTGGGGGGTCCCGGGTTCAATTCCGGTCGGGGGCATGTGCGTTGGTTGCGGGCACATCCCTGGTGGGGGGTGTGCAGGAGGCAGCTGGTCGATGTTTCTCTCTCATCGATGTTTCTGGCTCTCTATCCCTCTCCCTTCCTCTCTGTGGAAGGTCAATAAAATATATTTTAAAAAAATAAATTAATTAAAATAAAATAAAAATAAAAATGGCAGTCTCTCTGCAACATTATGTTTGCTGTGGCCAACAGCAATCAGTTCTATGTGGCAACGCATGACAGGGAAACAAGTAAGAACTAAGGACTCAGGTATTCCTAATTTTCTTCAACAAATTAGACAACAGAGTTAGCTTCCCTGGGCACATGAGGATGGTGACTGATGCCATCTGTAGGGACCTTATAGGTGGTTCAGGTGAAATACCTTCAGCAAAAGAAATATGCAGTGACATAGATCTGGTAGGACACCTCTGTATGTTAGCAAGTGCAACATAGATACATATACTTCCAACATAAAAACAAACACACAGAACAGCAGAATTAGTTGGGGGACGTTACATAATGTAGGTGATTAAATGTAGGAGATATAATTCAGACTAATGAGTCTTCACTTACAATCTTATTACAATTTTCAAATCCTAAACTAACAAACTACATTTCCTACACATCAAAGAATCTTTTCACACCTGGACTCTTTTGTGAAGAGGTAACTGACAAATTAGACTGAGAGATATCGCACATTAATTGCACTTATAACGGCTTTCTCCACTGTGAGCTCTCTGATGATACTGAACAGCGTTTCTACTTGGAAAAGATTTCCCACATTCACTGCATTTCTAAGGCTGTTCTCCTATATGACCTCTGTGATGATTACGAAGGTTGCTGTTAGTTGTAAAAGATTTCCCACATTCAGAGCACACAGAACACCGACTTCCAACGTGGACACCCTTTTCCTAAATAAACATGCGGGTGCAACTAATGTCTTCCTTACATTCTTTTCTGGTGAATAATCTTTTCTCCTTTGAAACATCATCCCACGCGTCGAAATAGCATTTGGACTATCCCTGTTCTGAGTAGCCTTTAGGTGGAGATGCCCTGACCTGGTAAGGACACCCTGCCCAACCTCCCTGCATGTGAAATGATTCTGGGACACATTGAAATTGCAGCTGTTTGCAAGTGAGATCCTGTCTACACCTCTAATGACAGTCTTCTCTCTCACATGATGTTGGTGAACTTTTACACTGACGTAAAACCGTTTTGCACTCAACAGTATCTGTCCGTGTTGTGTTCCCTGCAGCTCAGTCAAGTGGAAAATATTTCTGAAGACCACAGCTCTCACAGGGGTGGCTCTTCTGGGAAGACAAGGCTACCTTCAGATTCCTTGCCTGTGACACTCTTACAGAAACATTCTGTTTTTTTTGGTGCCTCCACATTCTCTGCTCCACAGCAGCAACCTGAACACGCTTATGGTACAGGCCTTGTTTCAGTGGGGCTTTGGTGCTCACTGAGTCCGCCTCCCGAATGTGTCACTTATGGGTGTGAGGAGTTGAAATCTGGTGTCTCACACTGACCACTAGGTACACTGGCTTCTGGATCTCCAATGGGGTGCAGTTCAGCTGCTGTCTGAGGCCACCCTGCAGGCGCTACAGCGAGAACCACAGTCCTCTCCTCCCTGCTTGGAGCTTGGAGGCTTTGGAGCTGTCTGTACCGGGTTGCAAGTTTGCTAGGTTAAACTGCACTAGAGAAGGCCTTTCATATGCAAAAGCAGCTGCTTGGAGCTTGGGTGTGTTTGTAGGTTGTGCGGGGCGGAGTCTCAGGGCCTCACTCTGCTAGGGCGCTGCAAACAGCGATGGCTGGCAGAGCCCACTCTGCCTCTCCGACCTGTGTCCCTGCGTCTCGCGCCCCAGCACAGCATACAATTATTCTTGCTCACAGCTCTGCAAGCAAACCACCCTCACTTTCCGACCCAATGGCAGACAGTCCAGCTTCTCCCAGGAAACTGGATTTCAGAGAGATCTGGTGCTTGTCTCTTCTTCGGGTTGAAGAAAGCAACGCCCGCTGCCACCCAGGCTCCAGCGCCAGCCCATATCACGGGCACGCCCCTGTATTTCAGTTTTTTGTTGTTGTTGTTGTTTCTTTTTATTGATTTCAGAGAGGAAGGGAGAGGGAGAGAGGGATAGAAACATCAATGATGAGAGAATCATTGATCGGCTGCCTCCTGCACGCCTCCCACTGGGGATGGAGCCCACAACCAGGCATGTGCCCTTGACTGGAATCGAACCCGGGACCCTTCAGTCCGCAGGCCGATGCTCTATCCACTGAGCCAAACCAGCTAGGGCCGTACCTCAGTTTTTCAGCGTTTGTGCCCTGAGTGCTCCGTCCAGTTGTAGAGCTTCCACAGAGCCAGCTTTCCTGTGGTTCTGGGTGATAAACGTTTCGTCTTTTAGTTGTAGTTTTGAAATTGTTGTGGACAGCAGCAGTTTAGATGTTTATCTACGCCATCTTGAGCCCACCCACAATAAATGTTACAGCACACTTTGTCTCCACCAGGTTACAAGCCCCACTTGCACCCAGGGAATACCACCTCTAGGCACCACTGCCATCTCCTTCTATGGCCAGACCTCATCGTCCCTCTGACAGACAACAAGGGTCTCTGGGCTCCCAGCAATTGTCAGCAGGAAGCAGTTTCAGAAAAAAACTGGCTGGTTTGGCTCAGTGGATAGAGTGTTGACCTGCGGACTGCAGGATCCCGGGTTCGATTCCAGTCAGGGGCATGTGCCTCGGTTGTGGGCACATCCCCCGTGGGAGGTGTGCAGGAAGCAGCTGATCGATGCTTCTCTCTCATCGATGTTTCTAACTCTCTATCCCTCTCCCTTCCTTTCTATAAAGAATTCAATAAAATTTATTTTAAAAAAGAGAAAGTTGTAAGAATGTTTGTGAAAGTCATAAAAAGGTTATAAAGAGAAATCTTTAAATTTAAAAAAGAAAATTGCAAGTATACTGAATAATATATCTTACAGATCACTTGAATTAATCTAAAAAATAATCATAGGGGCAAGGAGAGGGGAGTAAAAAAATAAAAAATAATATTATTTTATTTATTTTTTAAATATATTTTTATTGATTTCAGAGAGGAAGGAAGAGAGAGAGAGAGATAGAAGCATCCACGATGGGAGAGATTCATGGATTAGCTGCCTCCTGCAAGTCCCTCACTGGGGATGAGCCCACAACCCGGGTATGTGCCCTTGACCGGAATCAAACCTGGGACCTTTCAGTTCACAGCATGACACTCTATCCACTGAGCCAAACCGGATAGGGCTAATCATAATATTTTAAATCTTAGAACACATATACTTATGTGAATAAAGAGTTAAGATTTTCATATGTGAGTAGAGGGTTAATTTTTTCTTAAAGTTTCAAGGCCTGTGCGAAGTAATTAGGGAGGTGATTCAAGCAGAACCAATAAGCAGTGTCAGACCAACCCACCAGAAGTCAAAACATCATCTCATCAACATCGTCTCATTGCCCGGTGACTAATAACAATAGCTCATGTCTACAGGCCCCCAGGTCTGCATGTAGCTACATTTCTCACCCTAGCCTCTTCCCGTTATAAACCTGTTCCCTACACTTGCTAGAATTTACTGCTGGCAAGCACCTGTCTTCTTCTTTTTTTAAAAAAAAATATATATTTTATTGATTTTCCACAGAGAGGAAGGGAGAGGAACAGAGAGCTAGAAACATCGATGACAGAGAAACATCGACCAGCTGCCTCCTGCACAGCCCCTATTGGGGATGTGCCCGCAACCAAAGTACATGCCCTTGACCCGAATCGAACCTGGGACCTTTCAGTCCGCAGACTGACGCTCTATCCACTGAGCCACACCAGTTTCAGCAAGCACCTGTCTTCTTAATAGGACTACCCATTGGTGTCATTATAATTCTTTTTGTTTTTGTTTTTCTTATAGTCTACAAAGTCAGAACTTGTGAAGGAAAAGCACTCTGAGGACCCTGACATTCCAAGGAGAAAGTTCGCCGCCTCCCTCCGTCTTCTACATCCAGCAAAACAAAATAGGGGGAGGTGTGGGGAAGCAGTCTGTGTACGTGAGAGCCCCTGGGTGTTTACCAAAACCTTTATGCTTAGTCTTGAGATGTCCTTGCTTAAAGGACACTGCAGACGCATGGGTCTTCTCAAGGATGCTTACCCGAATGATAGTCTCTAATAGTTCATTTTAGTTCAGCTGTTGTTACGTAAAAGCCTAAGGAGGCAGGCGAACGGGGCTATTTGGCTCCTATGGCCAGGCAGACCCTTAGCCCTCTCTTCCACATAAACATGTGTCAGAGTCATCACTCACCCATTGCTCAGGGTCTGCAGTTCTGCCCGGCACTGTTTGTTAAGTAAATTTGGAAAATCATCTTCATCTCTGTAATCGAGGATGTTCCCAACAGTTCGATATTAGTTCAGACTTCCCAGGGTTTTGTGGGAATTAGAAAATAAAAAGCTCAAAAAGGAAACCCTGGAATGCTGCCACAGGCAAGTACTGTTTCACACTTTTATTGATCCTCAGAGTCTTAGGGAAGTATGGTGATCACCTTCATGTCACAGGTAACCAAGTGAGGTGCAGGGAGCTGTAGTGAGTCTCCTGGAGACTCCGGGTTGGAGGCCCAACATGGAGACCTTAGTGCCCACAGCACTGCCTCCCTGCAGGTGGGTCAGCGGGTTCAGAAAGGCCCCAGTTCTTTCTCAAAAGCCCTTAAAAACAAAGGTGCTTGTTGGAGAATGTTTTCTAAGACTGCTCTTCTGAAGGTGGTGGAGAATGTTAGTAGTGCGGGTTAAATTTAAAAGTGCTCACTGCACTGTGTACAGCATTTAAAAACTACAAAATTCCCAGCTGGTGGACTCAGTGGTTAAGCATCAACACATGCACAAAAAGGTCCCCCATTCGATTTCTCATTAGGGCACACGCCTGGGTTGAGGGACCCATTCCCAGTAGCAGCATGCAGGAGGTAGCCTATCAATGCTTCTCTCTCATTGATGTTTCTATCTCTCCCTCTCCCTTCCTCTCTGAAATTAATAAAAAAAAAATTTTAAAAATTCTCATACTCTAGTTTCTCTACATATTGCATAAATCTTTTACCTTTTGAAAAGCTCTAAAAATACATATTTTTAAGATATAAAATATTAAAACACATTATTCCAATCCAAAAAAATATTTATTCCCTAAATCAAAAAAGGCACAAAATGAGTGAAATTCCAACATCCATCTTTGTTATTCCATTGTCTTTTTGTTAAAGAAAATTACCAAAACTCATAGCACATTACGCAGAACATATGATCAGCGGTTTTAACAAAGATACAGACACAGCAAATATACATCTGAGAAACAACGAAACATAAATTTCTAGAAAAAACATAATCAAACAGTGAGGTAGCACGATAAACTTACCAAAAAATGTTTAAATAAATAATAATTGCCCAAATAAAATATTCTCTAGGATATAGAGAATGTGAATCCTTCATACACTGCTGAAAAAATGCAAAAAAAAAAAAAAAGTACAATCAGTTAAGCTTTATATTTTACTTTTAAAGGATACTTTACTAATTTTTAGAGAGAGAAGAGGGAAACATTGATGGAAGAGTAGCATATCAGCCAGCCACCTAGTGCACACCCAAATCTGTGGATCTAGCCCACAAGCCAGGCACATATCCCCTCCAGCAATCAAATCCACAACCTGTGCTGTACGAGATGATGCCCAAGCACTGAGCCACACCGGCCCTGCTGGTATATTCTAGTTAGATCACAATTTGCTAATCTCGGTAAATTTAAACATTCATCCATCCAAAAGCTCAGATTATGTCCTGAAATGGTGACAAAGGTAAATAACATTTATATCCATATAAAGAATTATACAGGAATGTTTGTACCAGCTTTATTAGAAATAACCAAATATTTATTAAAATGGACATGAAGGTGATGTATTCTAAGATAAGAATATCCAGCCAGTTTGGCTATGGATAGAGCATAGGCCTGCGGACCAAAGGGTTCCGGATTCGATTCCGGTCAAAGGCACATACCTTGGTTAAAGACTCCTTCCTGGCCCGGGGCCTGATAACGGCTCATGCAGGAGGCAACCAATCCATGTGCTTCCCTCACATCGATGTTTCTGTCGGTCTTTCCCTCTCTCTTCCACTCTCAAAATAAATAAATAAATGGAAAGTTATCCACGAGTGAGGATTAATTAACAACAACAAAAAGGATATTATCTATCAAAAAAAAAGATGAGTTGCTAATATATCTTTAATAAATCTCCAAGAATTTATGAAATATAAATTGATTTTATTGATTTTTTACAGAGAGGAAGGGCGAGGGATAGAAACTTAGAAACATCGATGAGAGAGAAACATCGATCAGCTGCCTCCTGCACACTCCCTACTGGGGATGTGCCTGCAACCAAGGTACATACCCTTGACCAGAATCAAACCTGGGACCTTTGAGTCCGCAGGCTAACGCTCTATCCATTGAGTCAAACTGGTTAGGGTGAAATATAAATTTAAGCAGAAAAATATTTAGAAAAAGCAAAGTTCTCTATTAAAATGGAATGTAAATCCATAGTTACTAGGAAAGCTGTGAAAAACAGAAACAGATTAAACGGTCATAAAGCAACTACACATTGGCAGATATGGTCAGCATTGTGAGTATAATGATGGTTTCACTTTCATGACAATGTGGTTATGAAACACTATACTGAACACATGAAATTTTCTCATTACAGCTGTTAAAAATGGTTCAAGATGAAATGTACGTTCACCTATTTCGGAACAACAGGTTTGGCAACTCTATATTCAATCTCCATACTTATGCCTTCAGTGACAGAAAATGTAACAATGAAGAACTTTCACCCAAACCCACTGGAATGCTGACTGGGTCACAAAAGCCACATCTCTGATCAAAAGACAGTCTTCATCTTTGTTCTGCTGCCAGAGCACCAATGGCTCTGATGAGAACATCTGAGAAGCTACAGGAACCCACAAAACCTCTTCATTATATTCAATGACAATGACCGTTCCACAGAAGATAAACATGCCTGGAGTCCCTCAGATCTGTGTACACACCGCTCTGGCAGTCTTTTCGTCAAAAAAATTTCTGGGTGCAGCTTTAGATGAAGACCCTTCCATCTAATGGGCTGCAGTCTGGTCCGACAACAATTACATCATTGTTTCTGCAGTGAAAGCGGTTCCCCTCACTGTAACGGTCCTCCAACCAGTGACCATCACCCATGGAATTGAAGGCATTAAGGCACATGGCCCTCTGCAACACCTGGGCAGGAGGTTCCCTTCAAATGTCTTAGCATCCCTTGAAAACATGAAAAAAATTCACCCTTCTAGGAGACATACTTGACGTTGTCACAGCTACCCCCTCTTTGGAGTGATCTCTGTGTCTCAAAGCATTCATCTTCACATGAGGACTAGAGTCCACAGTGTTTTCAAGAAAATTACAGGAAAGTTATAAATTTGGCTAAAATTGCTGAGCTAATTTCTGCACCATAGTCTTCCCTCAAGGGAAAAATATTTGAGACCCCATAAATGTTTTTCGCCTCATCATGCTTAGAGAGCTCAGATCTTCTTATAAATTAACCCAAAGAGTCTGTAGAACACCCAACATTAAAGAAATCTTAGGAAAAAGCCGTCATTATTTTGCAAAGAACGAGATCTGAGACTGGCAGTTCTCCCATTGATGACTTAGGCACTCAATAAATTCATCATTAGCAACTAGGGAAAGTGTGTCCCTCAAAATGGCAATTACTCTCTACCATTATGTTTACTGGCGCCAAAAGTAATCAGTCCTATGTGACAACTTTGACAGGGAAACAAGTAAGAACTAAGGGCTCAGGTATTCCTAATTTTCTTCAACAAATTAGACAACAGAGTTAGCTTCCCTGGGCACGTAAGGATGGTGATTGATGCCATCTCCTGTGGACCAGGAGAAATACCTTCAGCGACAGAAATATGCAGTGACATAGATCTGGCAGGACATCTCTGTATGTTAGAAAGTGCAACGTAGATACATAGTGTTCCAAAATTAAAAGAAACAAACAGAACAGCAAAAACAGTTGCAGGAACGTTATATAATGTAGGTGATTAAATGTACGAGATATAACTCAGACTAATGAGACTTCACTGATTATCTTATACAACTGTTAAATCCTAACTAACAAAATACATTTCCTACACGTCTAAGAACCTTTTCACATCCGGACTCTTGTGCAGAGGTAATTTACAAATTAGACTGAGAGATATCGCACATTAATTGCACTTGTAACGGCTTTCTCCATTGTGAGCTCTCTGATGATACTGAAGACTGTTGCTACTTGGAAAAGATTTCCCACATTCACTGCATTTAACAGGCTGTTCTCCAGTGTGAACTCTCTGATGAGTATGAAGGCTAGTACTACAGGTAAAACATTTCCCACATTCACTGCATTGATAAGGCTTTTCTCCTGTGTGAACTTTCTGATGACGACGAAGACCAGTGCTCCAGGTAAAAGACATTCCACAATCACTGCATGTATAAGGCTTTTCTCCTGTGTGAAATCTCTGATGCTTACGAAGATTGGTGTTAGTGGTAAAAGATTTCCCACATTCACTGCATTTATAAGGCTTTTCTCCCGTATGAACTCTCTCATGATCATGAAGTTGAGTGGTAGTGATAAAAGATTTCCCACATTCACTGCATTTATAAGGCTGTTCTCCAATGTGAACTCTCTGATGAGTACGAAGGGTAGAGCTCCAGGTAAAAGATTTCCCACATACACTGCATTTATAAGGCTTTTCTCCAGTGTGAACTCTCTGATGAGTATGAAGGCTAGTACTACAGGTAAAACATTTCCCACATTCACTGCATTGATAAAGCTTTTCTCCTGTATGAACTTTCTGATGACGACAAAGATCACTGCTCCAGGTAAAAGACATTCCACAGTCACTGCATTTATAAGGCTTTTCTCCTGTATGAAATCTCTGATGCTTACGAAGATTGGTGTTAGTGGTAAAAGATTTCCCACATTCACTGCATTTATAAGGCTTTTCTCCCGTATGAACTCTCTGATGATAACGAAGTTTAGTGGTAGTGATAAAAGATTTCCCACATTCACTGCATTTATAAGGCTGTTCTCCAATGTGAACTCTCTGATGACTACGAAGGCTAGCCATCCAGGTAAAAGATTTCCCACATTCACTGCATTTATAAGGCTTCTCTGTAGTGTGAACTCGCTGATGACTATGAAGGTTAGCACTACAGGTAAAACATTTCCCACATTCACTGCATTGATAAGGCTTTTCTCCTGTGTGAACTCTCTGATGATATTTGAGACGAGTGCTTCTTGAAAAAGACTTTCCACAGTCACTGCATTTATAAGGATTTTCCCCTGTATGAACTCTCTGATGACGACGAAGATCACTGCTCCAGGTAAAAGACTTTCCACAGTCACAGCATTTATAAGGCTTTTCTCCTGTATGAACTCTCTGATGATCACGAAGTTTAGTGGTAGTGATAAAAGATTTCCCACATTCACTGCATTTATAAGGATTTTCCCCTGTATGAATTCTCTGATGACGACGAAAATCACTGCTCCAGGTAAAAGACTTTCCACAGTCACAGCATTTATAAGGCTTTTCTCCCGTATGAACTCTCTGATGATCACAAAGTACCTTCTCATGACAATGAAGCTTACTGCTATCAGGTAAAGATTTCCCACATTCATTGTACTCATAAGGCCTTTCTCCTGTGTGAACTCTCTGATCATAATGGAGGGCACAGCTACTGGTAAAAGCTTTTCCACATTCACTGTGCTCATAAGGACCTTTTCCAGTGTGCAAAGCTTGGTGATCATCTAGGCTGTTACTACTGCAAAAAGATTTCCCACATTCACTGCACTGATATGGCCTTTCTCCAGTGTCATGTCGCTGTTGATAATGCAAGCTAGAAAATTTGGTAAAATATTTTCCACACCCAGAGTACACAAAACATTGACTTCTGACATGAATATCCTTTTCCTGAATAAATGTGTGGAGGCAACTAATGTCTTTCGTACATGCTTTTCTGGTGTAACAATTTCTTCGCCTTTGAAACGTCATCCCACATGTCGAAATAGCATTAGGACTGTCCCTGGTCTGAGTAGCCTTTAGGTGGAGATGTCCTGACCCGGTAAGGACACCCTGCCCAACCTCCCTGCATGTGAAATGATTCTGGGACATATAGAGACTACAGCTGTTTCCAAGTGAGATTCTTTTTACACTTCTAATGAAGGTCTCTTTTTCATGCTGCTGGTGAAATTTTGGACTGAAATAAGACCATTTTGCACATGCCCCACACCTCAACAGTATCTGTCCATGTTGGGTTCCCTGCTCTTCCATCAAGTCGAAAATGTTACCCAAGACTGGCCCACAACTCTCACAGGGGTGGCTCTTCTGGGAAGACAAGACTAACTTGGGATTCTTTGCCTGTGACACTCTTACAGAAACCTTCTCTTCCATCGATGTCTCCACTGTCTCTGTTCCACAAAAGCAACCTGAACAAAAGGAAACATTGGTGAAGGACATATTGACCTTACAAAAACAGAATATCTTCTTAACAAATGTTTATCTGTCCTGACTAGGCCTGATTCCATACAAAAAATTTTAAGACAAGTGAAGTAAACTCTGAGGAAATGGATGCTATACATTACGTGGCACCAAAGGTCAGTCGATGATGAGAAGCTCACCAAGAGAGAGACAGAAGCCCAGGATGGGACACAAAGAAGAGAAGAAGGCTCTACTCATTGTTCCTGCACAAACGGCTTCCTTTAGGACCTTACATGCTGACCATGTGAGTCTGTGTAGAATAATGTAAAGTTGTTCAAAGCCATAAAAAGTAATTGTATTAGAGAACATGAAGTTCAACGTCAATATAATAATGCGAGTGCACTGCAAGGTGCTGCAGGTATGTACAAACGTTGGAGTGCAGTAAAGAGAGACTTGTGAAAGAGGCAGAGGCACAAAGTCCAGAGAGGTTAAGGTTATCTGTGGGATAGAAAATTGAGTAGATATGATCACTATTAGAACTGAGTAATTGGCAAAGTATCAACAATAAGCACAAAAAAACATAATTGGGTAAGGAATGGGCAACTGTAACAAAACACTAGGTTTCTAGCTATGAATGTAACAAAGGCCAGCTGTTTGCAAGTGAGATTCTTTTTACACTTCTAATGAAAGACCAGGGACAGTCCTAATGCTATTTCGACACGTAGGATGACGTTTCAAAGGTGAAGAAATTGTTACACCAGAAAAGCATGTACGAAAGACATCAGTTGCCTCCATACATTTATTCAGGAAAAGGATATCCATGTTGGAAGTCAATGTTTTGTGTACTCTGGGTGTGGGAAATATTTTACCAAATATTTCCTCCCCACAATGACCCTTCACCAAGGCAAGACCGCCTGTGGGCCCTCAGTGCAATTCATAAAATTGTGTTTCTTCTGTGATGCACAAATGATTCTTTCCCTTAAATCCCATTTGAGCTATTGCATGGGATAAATGATGCAAATCTTCAAAGAAAAACAGAAAAGATGGATGGTCAACACTGTGGTAGAACAACAAAGGACAAATGAGATCACAGACAAAAGACCTATGTGAGTGACATCAGCAAGATGGCAGGATCAGAGATATGAGCACCTTCCCCATCCCAGTATAAGTAGACAGCTAGCCATGAACAAAAATGCCATAGGAAATGGGAATATGAGTACCATGAAGACAAAAAGGATTACAGACACAAATAAAGGAGAACTGTACAGAAAGGATTACTGGAAAGACTGGGGGAGCAAACATATTTGAAGATACCTGCAGTCAAAAACAAGGGTCAGAGTTACGTCCAGCAGCCATTGTGCTTCTGTTATCATTGACCATAGTAGACTGTTCTTCCAAAAATACTGGAAATTTTTGTGTTTAGAAACCACAGAATGCCTTGGCCAGTATAGCTAAGTTGGTGGGAGCATCATCCCGGGTACCAAAGGGTCCGAGGATTCATTTCCCAGTCAAGGCACATATCAGTATGTGGGTTCCATTTCCAATTAGCTTGTGTGCAGAAGGCAGCTGATTGATGTTTCTCCCTCACATTGATGTTTCTCCCCGCCCCCCCCCCCTCACTGTCTCTCTCTCCATCTCTCGTCCACTCTATCTGAGACCAATCATAAATAAATAGATAAGAATATCATGGTAGCCAAAGACAAAACAAACTCAAAAAAGCCTAAAGACAAAGTAAATGAAAAGACAACCTACCAAAAATCATGTATAAAATTGAGAAAATGCAATTTTAAGAGGAAATTTTATAGGGATAAATGCCTGCATTATGAAAAAAGATCTCAAAAAACCTAACCTTCCATCTCAGAAATGTAGAGATAAAACAAGAAAGTAAACCCAAAGATGGCAAAGGAATGAAACAATAAATATTTGAATAAGCATCAATAAAAGTGAGACAAGACAAAATAAAATAATACCTAACAGGTACTTTTCTAAAAAATACAAAAATTGGCAAATCTTGAGCTAGCCTGAAGCAAAATTACAAAACCAAACAAACAAACCTCAAAGAAATAAAAGGTAAGACATTACACCTGACACTATGAACCACAAAACATCGTAAGAGATGTAGATGTTAGGAGATGACATGACCCTCCATAGAGAAATTTGTCAAGATCCCATATGAGCTTCTGAAATTAATAAACAAATTACGAGCCCTGGCCAGGTAACTATCTTGTTGAGTGTGTGGTCCTGATGCACCATGGTTGTGGGTGTGATCCCCCATCAGGACACATGTAGGGGACAGCCAATGAATGCTCAGATGGGGAGAACAGCAGATCAATGTTTCCCTCTTTCTCTGTCTCCCTTCCTGCCTCTAAAATAAATAAATAAAGGCTGCCCAGTATGGCTCAGTGATTGAGCATTGGCACATGACTTAGGAGATCACAATTACATTCCTTGTCAGGGGACATGCACAGGTTGCCGGCCCAATATCCATTACGGGGCACGCAAGAAGCAATGATAAATGACTCTCTCTCATTATTCATGTTTCTATCTCTCTCTCCTTCCCTTCCTCTCTGAAATCAATAAAATATATTTTTAAAATAAATAAATAACTGAAAGAATAAATAAATTGCCCTGGTCTGTGTCAATCACTACTGAGAGTGCCTCCCTGTACACTGGAAGCTCATGGATCTGTTTCCCAGTCAGGGGCAGGTATGTGGGTTTCAGGTTCGACACTCCCTCCAGCAAGGGCACATGTGGGAGGCAACCAATTGGTCTTTCTCTCCCTCTCTCTCTCTCTCTCTCCCTCTGTCCCTCTCTCCCCCTCTCCCTTTCTCTCTCTCAGAAAAAAAAAAAAATCAATGGAAAAAATATTCTCATTATTCAGGTGAAGATAAAAGAAGAATAAAGAATTGAATTCAGAAAAGTAACCAGAGAAGAGATTCAAAATGGCGGTGTAGGCAAAAGCCTATACTCGCTGCCTCCCACAACCACATCAAAATTACAACTAGCCCTGACTGGTTTGGCTCAGAGGATAGAGCGTTGGCCTGCAGACTCAAGGGTCCCAGGTTCGATTCCGGTCAAGGGCATGTACCTTGGTTGCGGGCACATCCCCGATGGGGGGTGTGCAGGAGGCAGCTGATCGATGTTTCTCTCTCATCGATGTTTCTAACTCTCTGTCCCTCTCCCTTCCTCTCTGTAAAAAATTAATAAAATATATATTTTAAAAAAATTACAACTAAAATACAGAACAACCATCAGCCAGAATTGCTAGACAACTGGATGAATGGAAGTCTTAGGACTGACTAGAGAAGTAAAGAAGCAAGCGCACTGAGACTGGTAGGAGGTACAGAGGCACGGAAGGTGCTGGTCCTGTACCCATGGGGGCCACTTTTTTAATTGGGAGGGAGGTAGTCTCTGCAGAGGTCACCTGGAGGAGCAAGGGGTCCCAGTACCACACGAGAAGCCCAGCCTAGGGTCCCAGAGCTGGAGAAAGAAGTCCTGTGGGCAGTGAGAACTACGGGCTGTAAAAACCAGTGCGGATTGGGGCTCAGTAACACAGAGGCTGCAGGAGATCCAGCTGCTCCACTTGTAATGCCAGCACCAGGAACTGAAGTTACAAGTTCCCGCTTCCTCCAAGCTCCAGTGCCAGGCTAGGCTCAGCAGGGTCCCAGATACCAACAAGGAGAAACTAGATTGACTGGAATTGGGGCAGGAACTCAAGGGCGGATTCCTCCCAGATGGAGGTGCTCTCACAGATCATTGGTCCTATGCTGGAACCTCAAGAGTCCCAGGCCTGAATCACAGTCATTTCTGTTTACTCCGCCCTAGTGATTCCCTGACACCTCACCCATTTTATTACAACCCCACCCAAGCTGTGTGTAGCAGCTTTTGTATATGCATGGCCTGTCCTTGCTCAGGTAAAACCTGTCAAACAAGTTGCAGTTGGGTCAGGGAGCCCCAACTATCAATAAAAGGCCCAAGACCTGGCACCAGCACTAGCCTTCCTTGCTTCACTGCTGGGCCTCATCGGGGCAATCCAAACCCGATACAGAGAGGAGAATCTGCAGAATGCTCTGTGGATCCTTCTGGGTGGTTCCAGGCAGGGGCTGACTTTATATCTCCCTAAAGACTCTAGAGCCAGTGTACCCAGTGCCGAATGTCATACCATTGCAGCTTACAACACTTCATATCCAAAAGCGACACACTCAAGGGGCAGACTCACTGAGCACCAAAGCTCCACAAAAGAGAGTCCTACACTGCAGCTCTCCTACTAGGTCACAATGGCCCGGATAGATGCTAAAATCCTCAATAAAATTTGGGCAAATCAATTCCAGCATTACATTAGAAAGGTCATACACCATGACCAAATGGGATTTATTCTGGGGATGCAAGGATGGTACACTACCGAAAATCACATGATACACCACATAAACAAAGTGAAAGCAAAAATCACATAATCATATCAATTGATGCAGAAAAAGCATTTGACAAAATACAATACTCTTTCTTTTCTTTTTTTTATATTTCATTGATTTTTTACAGAGAGGAAGAGAGAGAGAATTAGAAACATCGATGAGAGAGAAACATCAATCAGCTGCCTCCTGCACACCCCCTACTGGGGATGTGCCCACAACCAAGGAACCTGCCCTTGATAGAAATCCAACACGGGACCTTTCAGTCCGCTGGCTGACGCTCTATCCACTGAGCCAAACCGGTTTCGGCCCAACACCCTTTCTTGATAAAAACTCTCAGCAAAGTGGGAGCAAAAGGATCATACCTCAACATAATAAAAGCCTTATATGACAAACCTACAACCAACATCAGGCTCAATGGGCAAAAACTAAAACCATTTTCCCTCCTAACAGGAACAAGGCAGGGATGCCCACTTTCACCACTCCTGTTCGATATAGTACAGGAAGTGCTAGCCATAGCGATCAGACAAGAAGAAGAAATGAAAGGCAACCAGATTGGAAAGAAGTAAAACTATCATTATTCACAGATGACATGATACTGTGCAAAGAAAACCATAAAGACTCCATCAAAAAGCTACTAAATATAATAAATGCATTCAGCAATGTAGCAGGATACAAAATTAACACCCAGAAATCTATGGCTTTTTTATATACTAGTAATCAACTCACAGAAAGAGAGAAAAGAAAACCAACAAACAAAAACCAAAAAACCCACAATCTTATCTACCATTGCAAAAAAAAAAATTAGGATACCTATGAATAAACTTAACTAAGAAGGTAAAAGACCTATACTCTGAAAACTACAGGAAGTTGAAAAAAGAGATAGAAGACATAAACAAATGGAAGAATATAACATGTTCATGAATTGGTAGAATCAACATCATTAAAATGTCCACACTACCCAAAGCAATCTATAGATTCAATGCACTCCCCATTAAAATATCAACAGGCATATTTCACAGACCTAGAACAAACTCTCCAAAAACCTGTATGGAATAAAACAAACAAACAAAAAAACGAATAGCTGTAGCAATCTTGAGAAAGAAGAACAAAGTTGGAGGAATCTCAATACCAGATACCAAGCCATATTACAAAAATGCCTGGTACTGGCACAACAACAGACATATAGAACAATGCAACAGAACACACAACCCAGAAATCAACACAAGCCATTATGCTCAATATTTGACAAAGGAGGCAACAGCATACAATGCAGTCAAGACAGTCTCTTCAATAAATGGTGTTGAGAAAATTGGACAGATACATGCAAAAGAAAATGAAACTAGACCACCAACTTACACCATATACAAAAATAAACTCAAAATGGATAAAGAACTTAAACATTACATGGGAAACCATAAAAATACTAGAGGAATCCACAGGCAACAAAATCTCAGACATATGTCGAAGCAATTTCTTCACTGATACTGCTCCTAGAGCAATGGAAACTAAAGAGAAAATAAACCAATGGTACTACATAAAAAAAGAAAAAAAAAGGTTTTCCAGCCGAAACCGGTTTGGCTCAGTGGATAGAGCGTCGGCCTGGGGACTGGAAGGTCCCAGGTTCGATTCCGGTCAAGGGGCATGTACCTTGGTTGCGGGCACATCCCCAGTGGGGGGTGTGCAGGAGGCAGCTGGTCGATGTTTCTCTCTCATCGACGTTTCTAGCTCACTATCCCTCTCCCTTCCTCCCTGTAAAAATCAATAAAATATATTTAAAAAAAAAAAAAAAAGGTTTTCCACAGCAAAAGAAATCATCAACCATCAACAAAACAAAACAAAACAACAAGAAAGCCCACTGTATGGGAGAACATATTTGTCAATGTTATCACCGATAAGGGTTTAATCTCCAGCGTTTACAGGGAACTCATACAACTTAATAAAAGGAAGATAAACAACCCAATTAAAAATTAAGCAAGGGACCTAAATAGATACTTTTTGAAAGAAGATAGAAGGAAGGCCAAGAGACACCTGAAAACATGCTCAAAGTCACTAACCATCCGAGAGATGCAAATCAAAACCACAATGCAGTACCATCTCACATCTATCGGAATGGCTGTTACCAACAAATCAACAAAACGACAAGTACTGGCAAGGATACAGAGAAAAAGGAATCCTTGTGCACTGCTGGTGGGAATGCAGACTGGTTCAGCCACTGTGGAGAACAGTATGGAGTTTCCCCAAAAAAGTAAAAATGGAACTCCCATTTGACCCAGTGATCCCAAATCTAGGACTATATCCCAAGAATCCAGAAACACCAAATAGAAAAGATATATGCGCCCCTATGTTCATAGCAGCACAATTTACAATAGCTAAGATTTAGAAACAGCCTAAGTGCCCATAAGCAGATGAGTGTATTAAAAACTGTGGTACATCTACACAATGGAATACTACGCTGCAGTAAAAAAGGAGTTCTTACCATTTGCAACAGCATGGATGGAATTGGAGAGCATTATGCTAAGCGAAATAAGCCACTCAGTGAAAGATAAATAATACATGATCTCACTCATTTATGGAATATAATGAACAACATAAACTGATGAACAAAAACAGGTCCAGAGACAGAGAAACATCAATCAGACCATCAAACCTCAGAGGGAAGGTAGGGGAGGGTGGGCGTAAGGGGAAGAGATCAACCAAAGGCCTTGTATGCATGCATATAAGCCTGACCAATGGACACAGACAACAGGGGGGTTAGGGCATGAGTGGCGGGGTGGGGGGCAATGGGGCAATAAGAGCATATATGTAATACCTTAATCAATAAAGAAATAAAAAAAGTCTCTTCAATAAACAGTGTTGGGAAAAATGGACAGATACATGCAAAAAAATGAAACTAGACCACCAACTTACAACATATACAAAAGTAAACTCAAAATGGATAAAGGACTTAAACGTAAGACGGGATACCATAAAAATCTTAGAAGAATCCACAGGCAGCAAAATATCAGACATACGTCCTAGCAATGTCATTACTGAGGCAGCATCTAGGGCAATGCAAACTAAGGGAAAAATAAACAAATGGCACTTACATCAATATAAAAAGCTTCTGCATAGGCAAAGAAACCATCAACAAAAGCCCACAGCATGGGAGAACTTATTTGCCAAAGTTATATCTGATAAGGGTTTACTCTCCAAAATTTAGGGGGAACTCAGACATCTTAATAAAAAGATAAACAATGCAATCAAAACATGGTCCAAGGACTTAAATAGACACTTTTTGAAAGAGGTCATATGGAAGGCCAAGAGACATATGAAAACATGCTCAAAGTCACTAATCATCTGAGAGATGCAAATCAAATGACAATGCGTGCCATAGCCGGTTTGGCTCACTGGATAGAGCGTCAGCCTGGGGACTGAAGGGTCCCAGGTTTGATTCCGGTCAAGGGCATGTACCTTGGTTGCAGGCACATCCCCAGTAGGAGGTGTGCAGGAGGCAGCTGAACGATGCTTCTCTCTCATCGATGTTTCTAACTATCCCTCTCCTTTCCTCTCTGTAAAAACTCAATAAAATACATTTTAAAAAATTATACAAACAAAACAAAATAAAATGACAATGCGGTACCATCTCACACCTGTCAGAATGGCTATCATCAACAAATCAACAAACAACAAGTGCTGGCGAGGATGTGGAGAAAGAGACCCTTGTGCATGGCAGGTGGGAATGCAGACAGGTTCAGCCACTGTAAAAAATAGTAAAAGTTTCCTCAAAAAAATTAAAAATGGAACTCACATTTGACCCAGTGATCCCACTTGTAGGAAAATATCCCAAAAATCAGAAACACCGCCCTAACTGGTATGGCTCAGTGGATAGAGCACCGGCCTGTGGACTGAAAGATCCCAGGTCCGATTCTGATCAAGGGCATGTACCTTGGTTGTGGGCAGGAGGCAGCTGATTGATGTTTCTCTCCCATCGATGTTTCTAACTTTCTATCCCTCTCCCTTCCTCTCTGTAAAAAATCAATAAAATATATTTTAAAAAAATAAAGAAATCAGAAACAGCAATCAGAATGGACATATGCACCCCTATGTTCATAGCTGCACAATTTACCATAGCTAAGATTTGGAATCAACCCAAGTGCCCATCAGCAGATGAGTGGATTAAAAAACTGTGGTACATCTACACAATGGAATACTACTCTGCTATAAAAGAGAAGGACCTCTTACTATTTCCAAAAGCATGAATGGAACTGGGAGCATTTTACTAAGCTAAATAAGCCAGCCAGAGAAAGATAAATATCACATGATATCAGTCATTTGTGGTCAATGGGGGAAAAAGGAGACATATATAATGCAATATGTAATACTTTAAACAATAAAGAATTTTTTAAAAAGAAATATGTTGAAAATATCTATAGTACACAACACAATTTATCGATTAAATGCAATCCTGAGGATAATTCCTATGGTATTTTACAAAGAAAATTAAAAGAGAATCTTCAAATGTATGGAATTAAAAAACTCAAACAGCAAAAGCAATCTTAAATGAAAACAAAGCTGGTGGCATCACACTTCCTGATTTCAATTTATTAAATAGAGAAAGAGAGAAAGCAAAAAACAGTGTGTTGCTGGAGAAACACAGACACATACATCAACAGAACAGAACAGAAAACACAGAAAAAAACCCAGGCACATCCTTTCAAGTAATCTCTGACAAAGCTGCAAGACACAGAAGAAGGGAAAGATAGTTTCTTCAATGAATGGTGCTGCTGAAAATCAATACTCACATGTAAACACAACAATACTGGACACTCCTGATAAAATGTAACTCAACCTGCATGACAGAATTGAATGTCAGCCCTAAAACTGAAAACTCCTCAGGACAAACGAGAGAAAAGGTTTTGGAGATTTGTTTTGGACAGGAGTTTCTGGGTATGACACCAACCACCAGACAAAATAGAAAAAAACATCCATAACAGGGTTGGCTCAGTGGACAGAGCATCGGCCTGTGGACTGAAGGGTTCCAGGTTCGATTCCGGTCAAGAGCATGTACCTGGGTTGCAGGCACATCCCCAGTAGAGGGTGTGCAGGAGGCAGCTGATCAATGTTTCTCTCATGGATGTTTCTAACTCTTTCCCTCTCTCTTCCTCTCTGTGAAAAAATCAGTAAAATATATTTTTTAAAAATAGAAAAAACAAACAGTCCAGATTGAAACAAAGAAAAGAAAAGCTTCTTCACAGAACACAGCAATAAACAAAATGAAATAAAAAGCAAACTAGAGGATTGGAGAAAATAATCCCAAATCATATGAAGGAATCCCTTGGAGATACTGTGGATTAGGTTCTGATCAGCACAATAAAGATAATATTGCGATATAGACAGAAATTCACACAAATAGTTGGGAGTTCCCAGGGAATAATGAAGGTATGTTAATACCATAGTGCAGGCTAATAACAATGCAATGACTCTGTCTCAAAAGCAAACTCGATATAACTTCATTAACAATATTTAATTCTAAGCACTTGTAACAAACATCACAGCTTCCTAGAAAAATGGTGGCACTAGACCGGCTGAAGGAAGAGTTCTCAAAAACATGGACTTTGTAGAAAAGCCAGTGTGAGGGAGAAATATCTGCAAATCGAAATTAAGCACATGCAAAAATATGTGTTCCTGTATGTCATAAGCAATTAATGTATTAAATATACAAGGTATTCCAAAGAGTCTTCAACCAAAAAATATAGTTAACGAACAGGATAAAGATGTAGAGATAATTCTAACAAAAATATGTACTAAAGGAAAAAAAAAACACATAAAAAATGCTTTCCTCACTAATCAAGGTCAAATCCCTTAGGCTTCCTGCAACACTACCAACCACAAGTCCTTCCCTGTGAACGTAGTACCGCGGGGAGAACTGGGACTTCAGGAATAGAAGGGAGCAGCGGAAACAGACCCACCCTCCCCAGGACAGCAACTACCCAGGAAACTGGAAAATCAAGCAGAACCACAGTCTACGTGGGAGGACACAGCACACCCTGGGGGATGGGGCCTGGGAAATCCCAAAGCCAAGTCCAGGTCACTGGTGAGAGTGAGGGTCTTACCCAGCGAGGATACAAGTTCAAAGTTCTCCAGCATCACATTCAGGTACAGCTGTCTCTGACACTCATTAAGGAGGCTCCATTCCTCCCTGGAGAAGTACAGGGCAATGTCCTCAAAGGTCACGCCAACCTGTCAGAATGGAGACAACTGACACCAGAGCTGCCTTTCTGAGAACCCCCACTCCTACTCCTGACACACCTTCCCCCCCTCAACCTCCTCCAGGGCACCTGGTTAGTGTGGACACCAGGCCCTAATGCCAGTGCAGGCTGCTCTCTCATCACAGTCCCATTACCCACTGGGATTGCCCTCAGCAGAGCAGCTGGATTGGGTGGGAAGGATTGGGGGAGGGGAGGGAAGAGAGCAATGCCATTGAAAGTCTGGGCGATGCCTGCAGGGCCCCAGCCTTCCTGCCAAGCAATCCCACCGCAGTCTCCTAGATCATGCCTCCAAGACACAGCCAAGCCTGGGTTTATGCTTCGCCTTTCAGTCCCCACACCAGGTCCCGGGGACCATCAGCTCACACTTCCTCCAGATGTGCACACCACTGGGTAATGTTTAACCCCTTCCCATCTTCAGACCCAGGTTCACTCCCTCAGCTCTGCCCCCTTCCTGCTCCAATGCCACTGGATCTCGCTGGACTCACCCATGAACTTGGCACATGGCATGGAGAGAAGCTTGTCGTCCAGCCGGGTCCAGCGCCACCCCAGGCCCCTGAGGGACCCCACAGCCGGGAAAGCCCCAATGAGGCTGTGCCGTTCTCCCTGCAGCCTCTGATCTGTCCGCCCATCCTCACAGCCCACACCCTCAGGGAACCTCAGATGCCAGTCAGCCCTGTCCTCTCCGCCCTGCACTGGCTGTGCCTCAGAAGCCACAACGCTCCTCTCTCCCCTCCGCCTTCCTCACGGTCCTCCACGCGGACTGAGCTGCAGGACGTGACAGGCGCCCGCACCCGGGCGGTCCTGTTCGGTGTGAGGAGGCGGTGAGGCCTGGGGGACAGGAACTCACCTCAGCGAAGCTCCTCAGCGCGGGCGCCGCCATTGCACTCTGGGGGCCAAGCGGGGCGGGAGCGGCGGGAGCAGCAGCCGCCCCGGGAATGGCGGTGCCGGTCCGAGGCCCGGCGCGGTCCAGGGAGCGACTGGGAGCTTCACTCCCAATTGTGAGCTGTGAGCGCCATGCAGGCGCCCCCCAGGGGCTGTGAGGCGGGGAACACCCCTCTCCTGCCTTCTCCACGGGACCCTGGGACTAGGAGCTCTGACCGCCAGACAGACCTGACAGAAGACAAAACCCGCCCGGAGGACTAGTCCCGCCCACAGAAATGGACAAAGGAAACTTGCCTTTTCTCAGCCTCCATTGGCTCAGCCGGGTGGCATTCCTTACAGGGCCTTCTGGGTAATGTAGTTCCTAGGCTCCAAGTCCGGAATTCTGCATTTCCTCAGAGCGGACTTCAGGATTGGTTTCCAGGACAAACAGCCCAAGAACACACCAAGTGTACTCAGGCCCTCCAGCGCCTTCAGGGGAGGTGAGGTCCGGAGCAAGTTTGTTTCTCTTGCACCTGCGTGGCTGGTTTTGCATATCTTTCTTCAGGACCTGCTCTTTCTGAAGGGCAGGCATTGTTTCTTCATTCAGGACATTAGGCATGTGTCTCCTTCAGGCCAAATGTAGCTGGGGGAGGTTGTTCAAGTCTCTAACTCGATCTAACCTGCCTCCATTGAATCCATTACATAAAGTTAATGTCAAAAAACAGACCCTCATCCTTAAGAGCATCTGCTTCTGATGCCACCGGAAGTGTCAGCTCTGCCTGGTCTGCAGTGTGGACAAGATGGCCAAGAGACACATGAAAAATGCTCAAAGTGACTGATCATCAGAGAGATGCAAATTAAAGCAACAATTAGGTATCACCCCACCACTGTCAGAATGGCTGCCATCAGCAAATCAACAAAGGACAAGTGCTGGGGAGGATGTGGGAAAAAGGGAACCCCAGTACACTGCTGGTGGGAATGCAAACTGGTGCAGCCATTATGGAAATCCGTATGGACTTTCCTAAAAAATTTAGTATGGAACTGCCATTTGACCCAGTGATTCCACTTCTAGGAATATATCGTAAGAAACCTCAAACAATGAGATAGAATGTATATGCCATTATTTTCATAGCAGCACAATTTTCAATAGCAAAGATGTGGAAACAGCCCAAGTGTCCATCAGTAGATGAGTGGATTAAAAAGCTGTGCCACAGCCCTAGCCGGTTTGGCTCAGTGGCTAAAGCGTCACCCTGCACTCTGAAGGATCCCAGGTTTGGTTCAGGCCAACAGCACATGCCCAGATTGCAGGCTTCATTTCCAGTAGGGACTGCACAGGAGGCAGCTGATCAATGATTCTCTCTCATCATTGATGTTTCTCTCTCTTTCTCCCTTTCGTTCTTCTCTGAAATCAATAAAAATATATGTATTTTTAAAAACCTGTGGAACATTTATACCATGGAATACTATGCAGCAGTAAAAAAGAATCTTTACCCTTTCAGACAGCAAGGAGGGACCTGGAGAGCATCATACCAAGTGAAATAAGTCAGTCAGAGAAAGACAAGTATCACTTGATCTCACTCACATATGGAATCTAATTAACAAAATAAAGTGGTGAATGGAGTGGATTCAGAGACATGGAAGGATGGAACCCAGGGAAGAATCTCAAAGGGAAGGAATGAGAGGGTAAAAAAAAAAAAGAAAAAAGGAAAAACAGCCTCGGGTGAATATCTCTCTCTCACTCACACACACACACACACACACACACACACACACACACACACACGAAAGTCTTCTGAGCCTTGAGCATTTCCTTCTGTTCTCTGAATGCAATGGGAAAGCTCTAGCTCGCTGTGTTCTGGGTCTGCCCTAAATTTGTGCTTATAAATCTGTCTTCGGTCAGTTGAGTCCCTGGAAATGCTGATACTCCTCCATGTAACTTTCTCCTGCCTCACATGAAACAGTTGATTTTGGTGATGTTGTAAGAAATGTCCAAACCTGGGGAGAAGTTTTCTCAGTTTATTTGACCCAAGTCTACGACATTTGCCAGGAAGGAAAATAACAACAGTTTGAGTAATGCTTGGGAGAATGGCAGTTTTGCACCTTCATTATACATTAGACTCAAAGGAGAAGACATAGGGGGTTACATGACATTCACTGGTGATAAATTGGGGGGAGAGCTAAGGAGGGACATCTCTGGGATTGGATAAAAAGGAAAAAACATAGACATTTTTTAAGTTTATTGATTAGTTAACAGTTCATATTTAACCCCATAACAATAATAATTGGGGCTCTGTGGTCTTCGGTGTTTGGAGATTATGTTCTTAGGAGTCTGAGATGTCCCTGAAAATCCAAAGGTATGTTATCCCAGATGCAAAAAGAAAACAGACAGGCTCAATATGGTAAAATTTGCCCTTTGCAAAAAAACAAACAAATAATAACCGAAGGCTAGAACATTACTACCAAAGTGAGTAGGTTTTATTTCAAAGCATCTTATATGGTTATTTTTAGCCTATGAGTTTGCAAGATTGGCTATGCCATGCCAGGCTCCCTGAGATTGCTTGGTTTACTGTGTGCCATCATTTTTGTCCATACTGGGGAGTTAAAACCCGTGGGTTGAGGAGAAAATTCAATGAGTGGTTTATTAACTCCGAGACCCATTGCTGACGTCCTCCTGAACACAATGGCCCCAGTATTGCTGGTGTCCCTTTACTGGGTCTCCTAGAAGGAGTCACTCTTCAGGTCAAAAAAGCCTTAGGTTCTAAATGGGGTGGAGGTATTTGTAAGGACAAAGAAAATGTCTTTCTTTTTCGTTGATGGGGCCTTCCACAATTTATAAGCACCTGTTAATTAAACCCCAAGATTGTTGGCTCCTCTCATTCAAACAGACCCTCTGTTCAAACCCCTGAACAAGAGAAGCTCCTCTCAATGCTCCAGCCTTCCATAGCCCTCCTTCCTGCTGTGATTACACCTCCAGGATATTTTGGACCAAGGGGTCACTAGTTAGTAGAAAGTTTCCTTCCCTCCATCTCTTCTAACAAGCTTCTTTTGACCTCCTCATAGCTTTTGCTTTAGACATATTTCATAGGCTTGGGGAAAATATTGATACGACACCTCCCCAGCACATCTGGAATACTGTCTCCTGGAAAGCAAACAAACGGTAACTTTCAAAGACAGTCCCTCATAGCTACACAACTTCAGCCCAGCCCAAGGCCCCTCCATTCCTGGTCCCTGAGCAACAGCCACTGCTGAAAAGCAGAAGCCACACTTCCTTCCCTGCCCTGTAGTGACTAGCAGTACTTGGCCCTTTCCTCTCTTGGAAAGTGAAGTAAACTTCCTCTCTGCATGGCTTCCTGCATGTCTGAAATCTTCCACAGCCCGCATCACAGGCCAATTCCTTTCTTCTAAGGAGTTAAGGGGAGTGACTGTGAAAGATGAGGGCCATTGACATTGTAAAGGCAAAATAATATTTCCTGCCAAAACCGGTTTGGCTCAGTGGATAGAGCGTTGGCCTACGGACTGGAAG
Organism: Eptesicus fuscus; assembly: GCF_027574615.1. NCBI lineage: Eukaryota > Metazoa > Chordata > Mammalia > Chiroptera > Vespertilionidae > Eptesicus > Eptesicus fuscus. The sequence continues at coordinate 45,667,741 of NC_072493.1, forward strand.
GTCCCAGGTTCGATTCCGGTCAAGGGCATGTACCTTGGTTGCGGGCACATTCCCAGTAGGGGGTGTGCAAGAGGCAGCTGATCGATGTTTCTCTCTCATCGATTTTTCTAACTCTCTAGCCCTCTCTCTTCCTCTCTGTAAAAAATCAATAAAATATATTTTTTTTAAAAAATATTTCCTTCTTCTTTTCTAGGTTCTTTGGTTGGCCTCATAATTAAACTGACACAATACGGGTTAATAGGGGAAAATAATAAAAGTGTGTTCCTGAAAATGGCAGTCCCTCTGCAACATTATGTTTACTGGGGCGAACAGCAATCAGTCCTTTGTGGCAACTCATGACAGGGAAACAAGTAAGAACTAAGGGCTCAGGTATTCCTAATTTTCTTAAACAAATTAGACAACAGAGTTAGCTTCCATGGGCACATGAGGATGGTGATTGATGCCATCTTCAGGGGCCTTATAGGTGGTGGTTCAGGTGAAATACCTTCAGCAACAGAAATATGCAGTGACATAGATCTGGCAAGACATCTCTGTATGTTAGAAAGTCAACATAATTACATAGTGTTCCAACATAAAAGCAAACACACACAACAGCAAAAAACACTTACAGAAACTTTACGTAATATAGGTGAGTACATGTATGAGATACAACTCGGAAAAATTAGGATTTACAAATTTTCTTGTACTATTGTTAAGTCCTATCTAAGAAACTTCATTTCCTACACATCTAAGAAATTTCTCACATTTGGACTCTTATGTGGAGAGCGAATTTAGAAATATGCCTGAGACATATCGCACATTAATGGCACTCATAATGGCTTTCTCCAGTGTGAACTCTCTTATGATAATGGAAACCACTCCTACTTTTAAAAGATTTTCCACATTCACTGCCTTTATAAGGCTTTTCTCCTGTATGAACTCTCTGATGATTATGAAGTTGAGAATGAGTGTTAAAAGATTTTCCACATTCATTGCACTCATAAGGCCTTTCACTCGTGTGCCCTCTCTGACGATATTGGAGATGAGTGCCACTTCTAAAAGATTTCCCACATTCACTGCATTTTAAGGCTTTTCAGCTGTATGAAGTCTCTGATGCTTACGAAGGCCACGAGTACGTGTAAAAGATTTCCCACATTCACTGCATTTATAAGGCTTTTCTCCTGTATGAAGTCTCTGATGATGATAAAGTTGAGGCTTAGTTTTAAAAGATTTTCCACATTCATTGCACTCATAAGGCCTTTCTCCAGAGTGCACTCTCTGATGAGATTGGAGACCTGAGCCACTTGTAAAAGACATTTCACATTCACTACATTTATAAGGCTTTTCTCCAGTGTGAATTCTCTGATGATATTGGAGACCATATATCCTTGCAAAAGATTTCCCACATTCACTGCATTTATAAGGCTTTTCTCCTGAATGAACTCTCTGATGACAACGAAGGCCAGACCTGTAGGTAAAAGATTTCCCACATTCATTGCATTTATAAGGCTTTTCACCTGTATGAAGTCTCTGATGATCATGAAGGGAAGGCCTATGTATAAAAGATTTCCCACAGTCACCGCATTTATAAGGCTTTTCTCCTGTATGAACTCTCTGATGATTATGAAGTTGAGATTGAGTGTTAAAAGACTTTCCACATTCACTGCACTCATAAGGCCTTTCTCCAGAGTGCACTCTCTGATGATATTGGAGATCAGTGCTACTTGTATAACACTTTCCACATTCACTACATTTATAAGGCTTTTCTCCAGTATGAACTCTCTGATGACAATGAAGGTTGCTGCTATTGTTAAAAGATATCCCACACTCATTGTACTCATAAGGCCTTTGTCCGGTGTACACTCTCTGATCATAATGGAGGGCACAGCTACTGGTAAAAGTTTTTCCACACCCACTGCTCTCATAAGGCCGTTCTGCACTGTGCAAAGCTTGCTGATCACCTAGGCTGTTACCACTGCTAAAAGCTTCCCCATATTCAAGGCACTGATAAGGTCTTTCTCCAGTGTGACTTCGCTGTTGATAATGACAGCTAAAAATTTTGGTTAAATATTTTCCACATTCAGAGCACACAAAACACCAACTTCCTGCATGGACATCCTTTTCCGGAATAAAATTGTGGTTGCAACTAATGTCTTTGTTACATTCTTTTCTGGTGTAATAATTTTTTCTCCTTTGAAACGACATCCCACGTGTTGAAATAGCATTTGGACTGTCCCTGGTCTGAGTAGCCTTTAGGTGGAGAGGTCCTGACCCAGTAAGGACACCCTGCCCAACCTCCCCGCATGTGAAACGATTCTGGGACACATTGAAATTGCAGCTGTTTGCACGTGAGATCCTGTCCACACCTCTAATGAAAGTCTTCTCTCTCACAGGCTGCTGGTGAACTTTTACTATAAAGTAAAACCATTGTGCACATGCCCCGCACCTCAACAGTATCTGACCCTGCCCCTCCAACACGTGGAAAATGTTTCCCAAGACCAGCTCACAACTCTCACAGGGGTGGCTCTTCTGGGAAGACAAGGCTAACTTGAGATTCCTGGCCTGTGACACTCTTACAGAAACCTTCTGTTCAGTCGGGGCCTCCACATTCTCTGCTCCACAGCAGCAACCTGAACAAAAATAAACGTAGGTGAAGACATGTGGATCTTATGAAAACGGAATATCTTCACCACAAATGTTTATCTGTCATTTCTATGATTCCATAGAAAGATTTTCAAGATGAGTGAGTTAGACACTGAGAAAATTGCTGTTATAAATAACATGGCCCCAAAAGTCAGTTGATGATGAAAATCTCACCAAGAGAGGGACAGAAGCACAGGATAAGATATAATGAAGAGAGTGAGGTTCTACTCAATGTTCTTACACAAGCGGCTTCCTTGAGGACCTTACATGCTGACCATGTGAGTCTGTGTAGAGTAATTTAAAGCTGCTCAAAACCATAAAAATTAATTGTATTGGAGCACATGATGTTCAACATCAATATAATAACCCATGTGCACTTCCAAGGTGCTGAAGGCACGGACCAACGTTGGTTTGCAGTAAAGAGAGACCTCTGAAAAAAGCAGAGGTACAAGTCCATAGAGGTTAAGGTTATCCATGAGCAGAGAATCTGAGTAGAAATGATCACTATTAGAACTGAGTAGTTGGCAAAGTATCAACAAGAAGCACAAACAAGCATAATTCGGTGAGAAATAAGCAAATGTAAGAAAACAATGGGTTTCTAGCTAATGAGAGTAACAAAGGCCAGCTGAGAATTCTCCCCCAATGACCCTTCACCAAGGCAAGACCGGCTGTGGAGCCACTGTGTCATTCATAAAGTCATGTTTCTTCTGTGATGCAAAATAATTCTTCTCCTTAAATCCCATTTGAGCCATTGCATGGAATAAATGATGCAAATCTTCAAAGAAAAACAGAAAAGATGGATGGTCAACACTGTGGTAGAACAACAAAGGACAAATGAGATCACAGACAAAAGTCCTATGTGAGTGACATCAGCAAGATGGCAGGATCAGAGATATGAGCATCTTCCCTCATCCCAGTGTAAGTAGACAGCTATCCATGAACAAAAACCCCATAGGAAATGGGAATAAGAGTACCATGACAAACAGTATTGCAGACACAAATAAAGGAAAACTGTACAGAAAGGATGACTGGAAAGACTGGTTGAACAAACATATTTGAAGATACATACAGTCAAAAACAAGGGTCAGAGTTACCACCAGTAGCCACTGTGCTTCTGCTATCACTGACCATAGTAGCCTGTTCTTTTTTTAAATATATTTTGTTGATTTTTTACAGAGAGGAAGGGAGAGGGAGAGAGAGTAAGAAACATCAATGAGAGAGAAACATCGATCAGCTGCCTCCTGCACATCCCCCACTGGGGATGTGCCCACAACCAAGGTACATGCCCTTGACCGGAATTGAACCTGGGACCCTTAAGTTTGCAGGCTGACACTCTATCCACTGAGCCAAACCAGTCAGGGCAGTAGCCTGTTCTTCAAAAAATACTAGAAATTTTTGTGTTTAAAAACCACGGAATGGTCCTGGCCGGTTTGGCTCATTGGATAGAGCGTTGGCTTGCGAACTGAAGGGTCCCAGGTTCGATTTCGGTTAAGTGCACATGTCTGGGCTCGGTCCCCAGTGAGAGGATTGCAGGAGGCAGCCGATCAATGATTCTTTCTCAACACTGATGTTTCTATCTCTCCTTCCTCTCTAAAATCAATAAAAACATGTTTTAAAATATTTTAACCCCCCCCCCAAAAAAAAAAAACACCAAAAAAACAAAAACAGGAAATGCCTTAGCCAGTATGGCTGAGTTGGTTGGAGCATTGTCCTGTGTACCAAAGTGTTGAGGATTCAATTCCCAGTCAAGACACATATCAGTATGTGGGTTCCAGTTCCAGTTAGCTTGTGTGCAGAAGACAGCCATTTGATGTTTCCCCCCTACACTAATGTTTCTCAATCTACCTTTCTCTTTCCATCTCTCTTCCTCTCTATCTGAAAACAATAATAAGTAAATAAATAAGAATTTCAAGGTATCTAAACACAAAACAGAATTCAAAAAAGCCTAGAGACAAAGTAAATAACACAACCTATCAAAAATCATGTATAAAATTCAGAAGATGCAATTTTAAGAGGAAATTTTATAGGGATAAAAGACTACATTATGAAAAAAGATGCGAAAAAAACTAATGTGCCATCTCAGGGATCTAGAAACAAAACAAGAAAGTAAACCCAAAGGTGGCAATGGAATGAAACAATAAATATTTGAATAAGAATCAATAAAAGCGAGATAAGACAAAATAAAGAACACCTAACAGGTACTTTTCTAAAAAATACAGAAATAGGGAAACCTTGAGCTATACTAAAACAAAAAACAAATCACACAAACAAAAATAAGCCTCAGCGCTGGCAGGTTTGGCTCAGTGGATGTAGTGTCGGCCTGCAGACTGAAGAGTCCCAGGTTAGATTTGGGTCAAAGGCATGTATGTGCCTCGGCGGCAGGCACATCCCCGGTGGGGGGTGTGCAAGAGACGGCTGATCGATGTTTCTAACTCTCTATCCTCTCCCTTTCTCTCCGTAAAAAATCAATAAATTAGCCCTGACCAGTTCTGCTCAGTGGATAGCGCGTCGGCCTGCTGACTGAAGGGTCCCAGGTTCGATTCCAGTCAAGAGCATGTACCCTGATTGCGGACACATCCCCAGTAGAGGGTGTGCAGAAGGCAGCTGATCGATGTTTCTCTCTCATCGATGTTTCTAACTCTCTCCCTCTCCCTTCCTCTCTGTAAAAAATCAATAAAATATATATTTTAAAAAATAAATAAAATATATATTTTTAAAAAGCCTCAAATAAATGAAAGAAGAAATGAAAGGTAAGATATTACACCTACCACTATGAACCACAAAGCATCAGAAAAGATGTTGATATTAGGAGACGACATGACCCACCATATAGAAATCTGTCAGGATCTCAATGGGCAAAAACTAAAACCATTTTCGCTAAGAACAGGAACAAGACAGGGATGCCAACTTTCACCACTCCTGTTTGATATGAAACTGTCAGTGCTACCCATAGCGATCAGATAAGAAGAAGAAATGGTTGAAACTGGTTTGGCTCAGTGGATAGAGCGTCGGTCTGCGGACTGAAGGGTGCCAGGTTCGATTCCAGTCAGGGGCATGTACATTGGTTGCGGGCACGTCCCCGGTGGGGGGTGTGCGGGAGGCAGCTGGTCGATGTTTCTCTCTCATCGATGATGTTTCTGGCTCTCTATCCCTCTCCCTTCCTCTTGATAAAGCATCTGCCTGCAGACTGAAGGTATCCAGGTTCGATTCCGGCCAACGGCACTTGCCAGGTTGTGAGCTCGATCCCCAGCAGGGAGAGTGCAGGAGGCAGCCGATGAACGATTATCTCTCACCATTGATGTTTCTATCTCTCTCTCCCTCTCTCTTCCTCTCTAAAATCCATAAAAATATTTAAAAAAAAAAAAAAACTGTGGCCGAAACCGGTTTGGCTCAGTGGATAGAGCGTCGGCCTGGGGACTCAAGGGTCCCAGGTTCGATTCCGGTCAAGGGCATGTACCTTGGTTGCGGGCACATCCCCAGTGGGGGGTGTGCAAGAGGCAGCTGATCGATGTTTCTCTCTCATCGATGTTTCTAACTCTCTCTCCCTCTCCCTTCCTCTCTGTAAAACATCAATAAAATATATATAAAAAAAAAAAAAAAACTGTGGAAGATCTACTACACAATGGAATACTACATTGCTATAAAAAAGGAAGTGTTACTATTTGGAACAGCATTGATGGACCTGAAGAGCATTATGCTAGGCGAAATAAGCCTGTCGGAGAAAGATAAATATCACATGGTCTCACTCATTTGTGCTCAATGGGGTAATATGTGCCCGCAACCAAGGTACATGCCCTTGACCGGAATCGAACCTGGGACCCTTGAGTCCGCAGGCCGACGCTCTATCCACTGAGCCAAACCGGTTTTGGCACATATTTTCTTATACAATTGTTAAGCGCTAAACGTAAAACTCCTCAGGATAACCTAGTGAAAAAGTCCTCTCTCCTGGACTGATCTGCAGCACCTTAGGCAGTCAGCGCTGGGTTAGGGTGTTAGCAGCAGCGCCAGTCAGTTCTGGGTCGCCTTGGCAACCCAGCATTGACTTCTGATCCGGTTTAACCTACAGTCATAGGCGGTCAATACAACTCCGTGTCTTTATGATATAGATTATATATGTCTCCTTTTTACCCCCTGATCAGCCCCGCCTTTCTCATCAGGCCCCGTTGATAGGCCCAGAGATGCTGACTGGAATAAAAACCGAACAAATCAGAACCAAATCTGAGAGAATGTGAGGAGCCAATGGCTGCCTAGGAGGTGTAGCTTTTGAAACTGACTGGCATATAAACTCACCAATCAGAACTAAATTGGCCTGCAGAGCAGGGCAGTTGGAGGTGACCAGGCCTGCAGGGAATACCAGTTTTGGGGGGACCAGGCCTGTAGGGAAGGGCAGTTGAGAGTGACTAAGCCTTCAGGGGAGGGCAGTTGGGGGGGATCAGGCCTGCAGGGGAGGGCAGTTGGGGGAGACCAGGCCCACAGGGGAGGGCAGTTGGGGGCGACCAGGTCTGCAGGGGAGGGTAGTTGGGGCAACCAGGTCTGCAGGGGAGGGCAGTTAGGGGTGACCAAAACCACAGAGGAGGGCATTTGGGGGCAACCTGGCCAGCAGTGGAGGGCATTTAGAGGTAATCAGGCATTCAGGTGTGGGCAGCAGTAGTAACCAGGCCTGCAGGGGAGTGTCATTAGCGGTGACCAGTCCAGCTGGAGAGGGCACATAGGGACGACTGGGCTGGCAGGGGAGGGCATTTGGGGTGACAGGCCTGCAGGGGAGGGAGTTGGGGTCAACTGGGCTGGCAAAGGAGGGCAATTGGTGGTGATCGGGCCCGTAGGAGAGCAGTCAGGCATCAATCAAGCTGGCAGGGGAGTGGTTAGAAGGAGATAAGGCTGGCAGGCAGAAGCAGTTAGGGGCAATCGGGAAGGCAGGCAGGTGAGTGGTTTGGAACCAGCAGTCCCGGATTCGGGCTAAAACTGGCAGTCGGACATCTCCCAAAGGGACCCAGATTAGAGAGGGTGCAGGCTGGTCTGAGGGATAACGCCCGCCCCTCCGCCGCCATTGCACAATATATGTAAGACGATATATAATACTTTAAACATTAAAGAATTAAAAAACAATTGTGAGTGAGAAGAAAGCTGGTGGCATCACACTTCCTGACTTCAATTTATTACAAAGAGAAAGCAAGCAAACAGTGTGTTGCTAGAGAAACACAGACACATACATCAACAGAACAGAAGAGAAAACATAGAAATAAACCCAGGCACATGCTTTCAAGTAATCTCTGACAAAGCTGCAAGACACAGAGGAAGGGAAAGATAGTTTCTTCAATGAGTGGTGCTGGGGAAATCAATACTCACACGTAAACCCAACAATACTGGACACCACTGATAAATTGGAACTCAACCTGAAGGACAGAATTAAATATCAGTGCTAAACGTAAAACTCCTCAGGATAACCTAGAGAAAAAGTTTTGGAGCTTTATTTTAAACAGGATTGTCTGAATGTGACACCAACCACCACACAAAAAAGAAAAAATAAACAGTCCACACTGCAACAAATAAAGAAAAACAGCGTCTTCACAGCACAACAGGAAAAAACAAACAAAATGCAATGAAAGGAAATCTAGAGAACCGAAGAAAATACTTGAAAATTATATGAAGGAATCGATTGGAGATTGTGGATTCAGTTCTGATCAGCATAATAAAGTGAATATTGCGATATAGACAGAAATTCACACAAATAGATAGAGTTCCCAGTGAATAATAAAAGTATGTTAATACCATACTGCAGGATAATAACAATGCAATGACAGTCTCAAAAGTAAACTCGATATCACTTCATGAAAAATACTTTATTGCTGAGCACTAGTAACAAGCCTCTGAGCTTACTAGAAACATGATGGCACTAGACCTGCTGAATGCTGGGTTGCCAAAAACACGAATTTTGTAGAAAAGAGGATGTGAGAAAGCAATACCTGCAAAGCGCATTTAAGCACCATGCAAAAATGTGTGTTCCTGTATGTGGTAAGCAATTAATATATAATATATACAAGGTAGTCAAAAGAATGTTGAACCAAAAAAATACGGTTATTAACAAGGATAAGGATATAGAAACAATTCTTCAAAAAATAGGTACAAGTGACCAACAGGAATATAGAAAATGCTTTCCTCACTGATCACAATGGAATCCCTTATGCTTCCTGCAACACTACCAACCACAAGTCCTTCCCTGTGAATGTAGTACAGCGGGGAGAACTGGGACTTCAGGAAAGAAGGGAGCAGCGGAAACAGACCCACCCTCCCCAGGACAGCAACTACCCAGGAACCTCGAAAATCAAGCAGAACCACAGTCTACATGGGAGGACAGAGCACACCCTGGGAGATGGGGCCTGGGAAATCCCAAAGCCAAGTCCAGGTCACTGGTGAGAGTGAGGGTCTTACCCAGCGAGGATACAAGTTCAAAGTTCTCCAGCATCACATTCAGGTACAGCTGTCTCTGACCCTCATCAAGGAGGCTCCATTCCTCCCTGGAGAAGTACAGGGCAATGTCCTCAAAGGTCACGCCAACCTGTCAGAATGGAGACCATTGACACCAGAGCTGTCTCTCTGAGAACCCCCACTCCTACTCCTTACACACCTTCCCCCCCTCAACCTCCTCCAGGGCACCTGGTTAGTGTGGACACCAGGCCCTAATGCCAGTGCAGGTTGCTCTCTCATCACAGTCCCATTACTCACTGGGACTATGAGTCCCAACCTCAGCTGAGCAGCTGGGTTGGGTGGGAAGGATTGGGGGAGGGGAGGGGAGGGAGCAATGACATTTAAGGTCTGGGCGATGCCTGCAGGGCCCCAGCCTTCCCGCCAAGCAATCCCACCGCAGTCCCCTAGATCATGCCTCCAAGACACAGCCACGCCTGGGTTTATGCTTCACCTTTAAGTCCCCACACCAGGTCCCGGTGACCATCAGCTCACACTTCCTCCAGATGTGCACACCACTGGGTAATGTTTAACCCCTTCCCATCTTCAGTCCCAGGTTCACTCCCTCAGCTCTGCCACCTTCCAGGCCACTGGATCTCGCTGGACTCACCCATGAACTTGGCACATGGCATGTAGAGAAGAAGCTTGTCTCCCAGCCGGGTCCAGGGCCACCCCCGTCCTCTGAGGGACCCCACAGCCGGGAAAGCCCCGATGAGGCTGTGCCGTCCTCCCTGCAGCCTCTGATCTGTCCGCCAATCCTCACAGCCCACACCCTCAGGGAACCTCAGATGCCAGTCAGCCCTGTCCTCTCCGCCCTGCACTGGCTGTGCCTCAGAAGCCACAACGCTCCTCCCTCCCCTCCTCCTTCCTCACGGTCCTCCACGCGGACTGAGCTGCAGGACGTGACAGGCGCCCGCACCCGGGCTGTGGTGTTCGGTGTGAGGAGACGGTGAGGGCCGGGGGACTCAACTCACCTCAGAGAAGTTTGACTGAGCGGGCGCCGCCATTGCTCTCTGTGGGCCGAGCGGGGCTGGAGCGGCCGGAGTAGAAGCCGCTGCAGGAATGGCGGTGCCTGTCCTGGCCCTGGCGTGGGTCCGGGCGGCGACTCCGAGTTTCAATCCCCAGTGTGAGCTGTGAGCACCACGGGAGGCTCTGACCATTGGCTGTGAGGCGGGGAACAACTACTCTCCACTCCTCCACCGGACTCAGCCCAGGAACTCCTGACCGCCTCAGACAAAAATATCAGAAAACAAACTCCCGCCAAGAGGACTACCGGTCCCGCCCTACAGAAGCGGTCAAACCGAAATGCCTTATCTGAGCCCGCACTGGCTGAACCTGGTGGCATGCCATGCGTGGCCTTGTGGGTAATGTAGTTCTTCTGCTCCAAGGTCAGGGTCAGGTGTTTCTCAGTTGACTTCAGGACAGGATTTAGGGGGTTATAGCCCAAAAACACACCAAGTGTACTCAGGGTCCTCTAGCGCCTTCAGGGGAGGTGATGTCTGGGGCAAGTTTGTTTCTCCTGCACCTGCGTGGCTGGTTTTGCATATCTTTCTTCAGGACCTGCTCTTTCTGAAGGGCAGGCATTATTTCTTCATTCCAGACAAATAGCACGAGTCTCCTTCAGCCAACTGTAGCTGGGGAGGTTGCTCAAGTCTCTAACTCGATCTAAACTGCCCATTATACAAAGTTTATGTCACAAAACAGACTCTCATACTTAAGAGCATCTGCTTCTGAAGCCACCGGAAGTGTCAGCTCTGCTTGGGCTGCAGTGTGGATAAGATGTCCAAGAGACATGTGAAAAATGCTCAGTGACTGATCACCAGAGAGATGCAAATTAAAGCAACAAATCGGTATCACCCCACCAATGTCAGAATGGCTGCCATCAGCAAATCAACAAAGGACAAGTGCTGGGGAGGATGTGGGAAAAAGGGAACCCTAGTACACTGCTGGTGGGAATGCAAACTGGTGCAGCCATTATGGAAATCCATACGGACTTTCCTAAAAAATTAAGTATGGAACTGCCATATGATCCAGTGATTCTCCATTAGGAATATATCCTAAGACACCTGAAACTTTCAATGGAAGGTGTGCACCCCTCTGTTCATAGCAGCACAATTTACAATAGTAAAGATCTGGAAACAGACCAAGTGCCCAACAATAGATGAGAGGGTAGAAAACTATGGTATACTAGAGGCCCGTTGCAGGAATATTCCTGCAAGAACAGGGTTTCCGGTGGTCTTCACTCCCGCCACGGACACATCTCCCGCCCCCCCACCCCTTGCTTTCCCTGCCATCTCTGGCCCCAACCCTCCACCCCACACTTTACCTCCCACAGCTGCCGCCCCCCCCGCGCTTTCCCTCCTGCCGCTGCCAGGTGCTTCCCTTCCCTCCTGCCATCTCTGCCCCCCACCCTATGCTTTTCCTCCCACAGCAGCCGCCCTCCCCTGCACTTTCCCTCCTGCCACTGCTGCCCCGTGCTTTCCCTTCCGCTGCTGTCCCGCACTTTTCCGCCGCCCACCCCGCCCTCGCTTTCCCTCCCGCAGCTGCCTTTCTTTCCGCTTTCCCTCCCTCTTCCTTCTATGCTGTCTTCAGTCTTTACTCCTCCCTCCCTCAGCGTATGCAAATTAACTGCCATCTTTGCTGGATTAATTTGCATACTCGCTCTGATTGGCTGTGGACGTAGCGAAGGTACGGTCAATTAACATTTTTCTCTTTTATTAGTGTAGATTTATACCATGGAGTACAATGCAGCAGTAAAAATGAAGTCTCTCTTACCCTTTCACACAGCATGGAGGGACCTGGAGAGCATCATGCTAAGTGAAATAAGTCAGTCAGAGAAAGACCGTATCACTTGATCTCACTCATATATAGAATCTAACAAAAAAACCTGATGAATGGAGTGAATTCAGAGACATGGAAGCATGAAATGGAGTGTAGAATCTCAAAAGGGAAAGCATGGGAGGGTAAAAAAAAAAAAAGGAAAAACATCCTCAGGTAAGGATTAAGTGTGTGTGTTCTCTAAAAGCAACGGGAAAGCTCTAGCTTGCTGGGTTCTGGGTCTGCTCTAAATTTGAGTTTATAAATCTGTCTTCAGTCAGTTGTGTCCCTGGAAATGCTGATACCCATCCATGTAACTTCCTCCTGCTTCACATGAGTCTACTGCTTTTGATGTTGTTGTAAGAAATGTCCAAACGTGTGGAGGATTTTTCTGTTTATCCCTGAAGGGTGTGGGTTCCCTTGGGGCGTGGGCTGGCCTGCACAAGGGGCCTGTGGTGGTTTGCAGGCTGGCCATGCCCCATGGGGTGAAGGTCCCCACTGGGGGGGGTCGTGGCCAGTATGGGTGAGGGGCTGAGGGTTGTTTTCAGGCTAGCCACACCCCCTTCAGGGTGTGGATCCCCACTGGGGTGCCTAGCCACCCTGCGAGAGGGGCTGACGGCTGTTTGCAGACTGGCCACGCCCCCCCAAGCAGGGACTCTTACTCAATTCGGTCCTGGCCAGACTGGGTAAGGGGCTAAGGGCCATTTTCACGCTGTCCATGCCCCCCAGTGACCCAGGCTCCCAGCCCCTCCTTCAAAGGTGGCCAGAGCCAGTGGGAAGCTTGGCTTCCTCCGTCACCAGGGCCAACCCAAGCCTCCTGCTCGCTCCAGCTCCATAGCCGCCGCCACCTTTGTTGGGTTAATTTGCATACTCACTCCTGATTGGCTGGGGCGGTCAATTTGCATGTTTCTTTTATTAGTGTAGATGTGTGTGTGTATATACACATATACATACACTGAGTGGCCAGATTATTATGATCTCTGAACACGTAATAATCTGGCCACTCAGTGTATATCCTATATAATAAAAGGCTAATATGCAAATTATCCCCTTGAATAGGAGTTCGACCAGAAGGCAGACCGGCCAACCGTCCATGTCCCCTCACCCTGGCCATGCTGGCTGGAACCCACCCATTCATGATTTCATGTACCGGGCCTCTAATATATACTTGAGTGGCCAGATTATTATGGGTTCAGAGATCAAAATAATCTGGCCACTCAGTTTGTGTGTGTGTGTGTGTGTGTATAAAGAAATTTGCCAAAACTCATAGCACATTAGGCAGAACATATAAGATATTTTAATAAAGATAGAGATTCAACAAATGGACTTCTGACAAATAGCTCCCCATAAGTTCCTCCATAAAATACAAACAACATTGAGGTAGAATGACAAAATTATGGAATATCTATTTATAGGTCTCTCTATATAAGATGTCAATATGCTAAGTGTCAAACTATCTGGGTAATGATGTCCAGTAGTAACACCTGCCTTCCTCTCCCTGGCAACGACTAGCCTCAGGTGGAAACACATTACACTGTAACCAAATGTCTGTGAAGGGTTTTCCTGTGCCTCATCTCATTTGATCCTCACAGAAGTCCTGGAGTATGTAGATAGCACACTCAGTGGCATCCTATTTTCTTTTCATTAGCCAGAAAACGTAGATTTAAAAAGCTTAGAAACTTGACCCGACTGAAAAGTAGTAAGTATTGGTGGACCTTGAAAATGACTTCAGGTCTTTCTACTGCACAGAATATAGTCAAACACTGCTGAAGTTAAATATTTTACCCTTTGTTCTCCCTGTGTGATCTACAATAATAATGTACTCTGTGTTGATATTTACTGCTGTGTTGCTGACAATTACCTGAAAGAGAGATTGGGGTGCTTCACTGGGCTGGAAAAAGTTGAGCTACATTAGAGAGCAGGTCTAATTAGGCAAGATTATTCCAAGTCTATAAAAGCCTAAGGTGGGCCGAAACCGGTTTGGTTCAGTGGATAGAACGTTGGCCTGCGGACTCAAGGGTCCCAGGTTCGATTCCGGTCAAGGGCATGTACCTTGGTTGCAGGCACAGCTGATCGATGTTTCTCTCTCATCGATGTTTCTAACTCTGTCCCTCTCTCTTCCTCTCTGTAAAAAATCAATAAAATATATGGAAAAAAAATTAAAAGCCTAAGGTGGTTCGGGCATGCGCAACACATATAAATCACTCGCTGGTGCCTATCGTAACCGTGTGTTTCGATCTGTCATTGTCGATTGCGAATTTGGTTGTTTTTGTTGACATTCTGAAGCTGAAAGAGAGCATCGGTGTGACATGGAAGTAACAATGGCAATTAAATCCGATCATAATAGTGATTCAGGTAGATGTAATTATCACCGTGTAAACATAGTTGCCATCATATTCAGAAACGAAGATGGAGGACCGCCTTTTGAAAGGGACTTGCTCATTCATTGTAAACCAGATCCCAATAATCCGAATGCCAGTAATGAAACAAATCAGTATCCTGTTTCCTACATCGGATGCAATGACGTATCCTATACTTTTCCCAAATGGTGAAAAAGGCTGGGGAACGAATCTTGCTTTAAGACTCAGAGATGAGGTGCCTGTTCCCGCCTGCCCGCACCAGCTGGGATGGCGGCGCTGGGGCGCAGGCAAGCGGGCAGAGCAGCGGATGGCACCCAGGCCGCCCCAGGCGCCGAGCTCGAGGCAGAGTGCGCGGGACTCATAGGGCCTGCGGCCGCCCGCGCCTTTCAATGGGCAGCTCTCACTTGCTCAACAAGGGCCTGCGGCTCATCAGACTCTGAACCTGGCGCGGGCACCAGTGGCTGCTGTGGATCCGGAGTCTAAGAGCTTTGGTTCGAGACAAAGACATGGGATGAGGATCCAGTGACAGGACACAGGTCTGCCTGGGGATTCGAAGATAAAACGTGTTGAAAAGTCGAATTCATGGTCGTGGAAGCCGAGCCCATTTTAGGCAATGTCAAGCGTCCCGACCCCCGATCATGAACGGGCCCCTGGTGGCGCTGCTGGACGGCCGGGACTACACGGTGGAGATGCCCATCCTGAAGGACGTGGCCACCGTGGCCTTCTGTGATGCGCAGTCCACGCAGGAGATCCACGAGAAGGTGCTGAACGAAGCAGTGGGCGCGCTCAAGTACCACACCATCACGCTGACCCGGGAGGACCTGGACAAGTTCAAAGCCCTTCGGATCACTGTCCGGATCGGCAGCGGCTTTGACAACATCGACATCAAGTTGGCTGGGGACTTAGGCATCGCTGTCTGCAATGTGCCGGCAGCGTCCGTGGAGGAGACGGCCGACTCCACCATGTGCTACATCCTCAACCTGAACAGCAGGACCACCTGGCTGCACCAGGCGCTGTGGGAAGGCACTCGCATCCAGAGCATCTTCGAGTAGATATGGGAAGTGGCTTCCGGAGCCACCAGGATCCGTGGGGAGACCTTGGGCATCATCGGACTAGGTCGCGTCGTCATCGGGCAGGCGGTGGCGCTGAGGGCCAAGGCCTTTGGCTTCAAGGTGCTCTTCTACGACCCCTACCTGCCAGATGGCACCGAGCGGGCCCTGGGGCTGCAGAGGGTGAGCACGCTGCGGGACCTGCTGTTCCACAGCCACTGCGTGAGCCTGCACTGCGGCCTCAACGAGCACAACCACCACCTGGTCAACGACTTCACCGTCCAGCAGATGCCACAAGGGGCCTTCCTGGTGAACACAGCCGGGGTGGCCTGGTGGAGACGGCGCTGGCCCAGGCCATGAAGGAGGGGCGGATCCGTCAGAGCCCTTCAGCTTCAGCCAGGGCCCCCGGAAGGATGCCCCTAACCTGATCTGCACCCTCCACGGGGCCTGGTACAGCGAGCAGGCATCCATCGAGATGCGTGAGGAGGCGGCCTGGGAGATCCGGAGTGCCATCACAGGCCGGGTCCCGACAGCCTGAAGAACTGCATCAACAAGTCCCCTGGGCCTGCATGGACCTGGCCATCGTGCACCCCGAGCTCAACGGGGCCGCCTACAGGTACCCCCCGGGCGTGGTGGGTGTGGCTCCCAGCAGCATCCCTGCTGCCACAGAAGGCATTGTCCCCAGGGTCATGTCCGTTCCACGGCCTGCCCCCGGTGTCCCACCCGCCTCACGCCCCTTCTCCTGGCCAAACCGTCAAGCCTGAGGCAGACAGAGATCATTCGAGTGACCAGTTGTAGCGCGGGCGGAGCTCTGCAGCCTTGGTGCCGGGTGCCGGGCCTCGGACAGGCGCCCTTGGGTGGTGGTGGCACTCCAGAGACTGTCCGGGGGCCCAGCAGCGGGAGGTGGCGCCGGCCTCCCCGTTGACTAGTCCTGTCCTGAGGGCTCGTGCTGCCCCATGTTTTGCGTCCTCGTTAAGCAAAAGAAGTTAGTAGTTCATTCTACCATGAATGTCCTTGTCTGTGTGCAGCCTTTAGAACATCACCAAGGATTTGTTTGCTTAGCTGTCACCATCGGACAGAGGGGCGTCAGCAGTGCAAGGCCATTGGCAAACTTCTCAGGACCATGAATCCTTCCGGTTTTTCTTTCTACGCCACAGTGCATTGTTTTTTCTATCCGCTTGTGTAATTTTTAGAATTTAGAGACACAAAAACAAGGCTCTTTTTCCTAATTTTGTACGGGCATGCCGAAACTGGTTTGGCTCAGTGGATAGAGCATCGGCCTGCGGACTGGGGGGTCCCGGGTTCGATTCTGGTCAAGGGCATGTACCTTGGTTTCAGGCACATCCCCGGTAGGGGGTGTGCAGGAGGCAGCTGGTCGATGTTTCTCTCTCATCAATGTTTCTAGCTTTCTATCCGTCTCCCTTCCTCTCTGTAGTATGGGCATCCCTTGAAAACAAGAAAAAAATTTATGATGCTAGAAGACATATTTGAGGTTGTCACAGCTACCCCTCTGTGGAGTGATCTCTGTGTCTCCAAACATCCATCTTCACGTGATGACTACAGAGGACACAATATTTCAAAGAAAAATATAGCCAGTAATGTAAATTTGGCAAACAATGCTGAGCTAATTTCTTCACCATATTGTTCCCTGAAAAGCAAAGAATGTTTGAGACCCCATAAAAGTTTTTCACCTCATCATGCTTGGAAGAGGCCAGATCTCCTTATAAGATAACCCACAGAATAAATAGAATACCCAAGATTCAAGAAGCCTTAGGAAGCCCTAGCTGGTTTGGCCCAGTGGATAGAGCGTCGGCCTGTGAGGTGAAAAGTCCCGGGTTCAATTCCAGCCAAGGGCACATGCCCAGGTTGCGGGCTCTATCCCCAGTAGGGGGTATGCAGAAGGCAGCTGATCAATGATTCTCTCTCATCATTGATGTTTCTATCTCTCCCTCCCTCTCCCTTCCTCTTAAAAATATATTAAAAAAAAAAAAAAGAAGCCTTAGGAAAAAGCCTTCATTATTTTAGAAAGCAAAGAGACATGAGACTGGCAATTCTTGCATTGATAACTTATGTACTCAATAAATTCATCACTGGCATCTTGGGAAAGACTGACCTTGAGAATGGCAGTCCCTCTGCAATACTATGTTTTCTGTGGCCACCACTAATCAGTCCTTCGTGCCAACTGGTGAGAGGGGAAAAAATTAAGAACCAAAAGCTTAGGTGTTCCTAATTTTCTTCAACAAATTAGACAACAGCTTTAGGTTCCCTGACCACATGAGGATGGTGATTGATGCCATCTTTAGGGACCTTATAAATAGTTCAGGAGAAATAGCTTCAGCAACAGAAACATAGATCTTATAAATGTGGCAACATGTCTCTGTATATTGAAAAGTGCAACATAGATACATATGGTTCCAACATAAAAACAAACACAACAGGAAAAACATTTATGGGGAGTTTACATAATGTGGGTGATTAAATGTATGAGATACAATTCCGACAAAAGGGCCTTCACAAAATTTCTTATGCTATGTTTAATTCCTAACTAAAAAACTACATTTCCTATACATCTAAGAAATTTCTCACATTTGGACTCATATGTGCAGAGCAAATTTAGAAATTTGGCTGAGAAATATCTCACGTTAATTATACTCATAATGGCTTTCTCCTAGGTGAACTCTCTGATGATATTGGAGACCATTGCTACTTTTGAAAGATTTCCCACATTCACTGCATTGATAAGGCTTTTCTCCAGTATGAACTTTTTGATGACGATGAAGGGCAGTGCTCCAGGTAAAATATTTCTCACATTCACCACATTTATAAGGCTTTTCTCCAGTGTGAATTCTCTGATGACAATGAAGCACAGTGTTACTGGTAAAAGATTTCCCACATTCACTGCATTTATAAGGCTTTTCTCCAGTGTGAATTCTCTGATGACAACGAAGGTCACTGCTACTGGTAAAAGATTTCTCACATTCATTGCATTTATAAGGCTTTTCTCCTGTATGAACTCTCTGATGAGTATGAAGGTGAGTGTTAGTGGTAAAAGATTTTGCACATTCAGTGCACTCATAAGGCCTTTCACCAGTGTGAACTCTCTGATGACGAGAAAGGTCAGTGCGGGTGGTAAATGATTTCCCACAATCACTGCACTCATAAGGCCTTTCTCGAGTGTGAAAACTTTGATGATTACGGAGGCTACTGTTCCTGGTAAAAGATTTCCCACATTCATTGCACTCATAAGGACTTTCTCCAGTGTGAAATCTCTGGTGAATTAGAAGGCTATCAATCCTTGTAAAATATTTCCCACATTCACTGCATTTATAAGGCTTTTCTCCATTGTGACCTCTCTGATGACGAAAAAGTTCAGTGCTAGTGGTAAAAGTCTTTCCACATTCACTGCACTCATAAGGCCTTTCTCCAGTGTGTAAACTTTGATGATTACGGAGGCTACTGCTCCTGGTAAAAGATTTCCCACATTCATTGCACTCATAAGGACTTTCTCCACTGTGAAATCTCTGGTGACAATGAAGGCTATCAATTCTTGTAAAAGATTTGCCACATTCGCTGCATTTATAAGGCTTTTCTCCAGTGTGAAATCTCTGATGACGACGAAGGGCAGTGCTACTGATAAATGATATCCCACACTTATTGCATTTGTAAGGCTTTTCTCTAGTGTGAACTCTCTGATGACAACGATGCTCACTACTAGTGTTAAATGATTTCTGACATTCACTGCACTGATAAGGCCTTTTTCCCGAGTGAAAATGTTGATGATAACGAAGGCCATTCCTAGTTGTAAAAGATTTCCCACATTCACTGCATTTATAAGGCTTTTCTCCAGTGTGAATTCTCTGATGTGAATGAAGCACAGTGCTACTGTTAAAACATTTCCCACATTCACTGCATTTATAAGGCTTTTCTCCAGTGTGACCTCTCTGATGAAAACGAAGGTTACTGATATTGGTAAAAGACTTCCCACATTCACTGCACTGATATCGTCTTTCTCCAGTGTGAACATTTTGGTGATAATGAAGGGCAGTGCTACTGGGAAAAGATTTCCCACATTCACTACACTCATAAGGCCTTTCTCCAGTGTGAACATTTTGGTGATAATGAAGGGAAGTGCTACTGGCAAAAGATTTCCCACATTCCCTGCACTGATAAGGCTTTTCTCCCGTGTGAACTCTCTGATGACGACGAAGTGCAGTGCTCTTGGTAAAAGATTTCCCACATTCACTGCACTCATAAGGCCTTTCTCCAGTATGAACTCTCTGATGATAATGGAGGCCATTACTACTGGCAAAAGCTTTCCCACATTCACTACACTTATGAGGCCTTTCTCCAGTGTGCAAAACTTGATGATCACCTAGGCTATTACTATTGCTAAAAGCTTTCCCACATTCCCTGCACTGATAAGGCTTTTCTCCCGTGTGAACTCTCTGATGACGATGAAGGTCAGTGCTCCTGGGAAAAGATTTCCCACATTCACGGCACTCATAAGGTCTTTCTCCACTGTGAACTCTCAGATGATAACGGAGGCCATTTCTACTGGTAAAACCTTTCCCACATTCAGAGCACACAAAACAACGACTTCCTGCTTGGACATCCTTTTCCTGAATAAACGTGAGATTACAACTAATGTCTTTCTTACATTCTTTTCTGGTGTAATAATTTCTTCTCCTTTGAAACGTCATCCCACATGTTGAAATAGCATTTGGACTGACCCTGGTCTGAGTAGCCTTTAGGTGGAGAGGTCCTGACCCAGTAAGGACACCCTGCCCAACCTCCCCGCATGTGAAACGATTCTGGGACACATTGAAATTGCAGCTGTTTGCAAGTGAGATCCTGTCCACACCTCTAATGAAAGTCTCTCTCACATACTGCTGGTGTAATTGTGCACTGAAATAAAATCCTTGTGCACATGCCCCACACCTCAACAGTAACTGTCCGTGTTGTGTTCCCTGCCCCTCCAGCAAGTGGAAAATGTTTCCCAAGACGAGTCCACAGCTCTCACAGGGGTGGTCTTTCTGGGTAGACAAGGCTGCCTTGGGATTCCTTGCCTGTTTCATTCTTACAGAAACGTTCTGTTCAGTAGGTTCCTCCACATTATCTGCTCCACAGCAGCAACCTGAAGAAAAGGAAACGCTGGTGAAGTACATGTTGACCTGATAAAAACAGAATATCTTCACAAGTGTTTATCTATCATAACTGGATATGATTCCATTGAATGATTTTTAAGACGAGTAAGTTAGATTCTGAGGAAATGGATGTTATACATAATGTGGCCCCAAAGGTCAGTGGATGATGAATATCTCAGCTAGGGAGGGACAGAAGCATACGATGAGACACAAAGAAAAGAGGCAGGGTGTTCTAGTTGTTCCTCCAAAAATGTTTTCCTTTAGGATCTTTAATGTGAGTCTGTGTAGGATAATTTCAGTGTGCTCAAACACATAAAAATCAATTGTATTAGAGCACAAGATGTTTAGTGTCAGTATAATAATGCATGAGCACTCTAAGGTCCTAGAGGCATGGATCAACATTAGACTGCAACAAAGAGAGATGCGTGAAAGAGGTAGAGGTGCAAAGTTTAGAGAGATTTAGGTTATCCATAGGCTGGGAATCTGAATAGAATTATCAGTATTAAAACTGAGTCCTTGGCAAAATGTCAATATTAAGTAAGAAGTAATAGAATTGGGTGAGGAGTGGGCAATGATAACAAAACACTGTTGAATAAAATAGATTCCTAGTTATCAATGCAACAAAGGCCAGGGGTGAAAACCACCCCCACAGCCCTTTACCAAGGAAAGATCTCCTCTAGGTCCACCCTGTCATCAATAAAGTCATGTTTCTTCTGTGATGCAAAGAGGATTCTGCCTCTAACATCCCAGTTGAACCATTTGGTGGAATAAATGATGCAAATCTTTTTCTAAACATATTTCTATTGATTTCAGAGAAAGGGAGAGAGAGAGAGAGAGAAATATCAATGATGAGAGAGAATCATTGATTGTCTGCCTCCTGCATGCCCCCAACTAGGGATAAGGCCCGCAACCCCTGACCAGGAATCAAACCCGTGACCTTCTGTTTTACAGTTCGATGTTCAACCACTGAGCTAAGCCGGCCAGGCAATGATACAAATCTTAAAAGAAATACTGAAAAGATGGATCATCAGCACTGTGGTAGGACAACAAAGCACAAATGAGATCACAGGAAAAAGATCTCTGAGAGTGACATAAGCAAGATGGCAGAATCAGAGCTAAGAGAACTATTCTCCATCCCAGAAAGTAGACAGATATCCATGAACAAAAACCCCCCCACAGAGTATGGGAACAAGACTATAAATAAAAAGAATTAAGGAACACCAAATAAAGAAGAACTAAATAGAAAGGATGACAGGAAACTGGGTGAACAAACATAAGGGACAAATCCAACAGGCAGATTCAGTGAGCGCCAAAGCCTTGCTGCACCAAGACCTGGCCCATAGAAGAGTCTCCTGCACAGGAACTCTTCCTTTATAGACAAAGAGAGCCCTCCCGGTGGCACCAGCAACAATCAAGACTTAACTATACAAGGGAGGACCGGGATGGAGACATAGGGCGGAGGCCTGGATGTTGCCTGCCACAACAACTTTGAGGCTGCGACGGGAGAGCGGAACAGACACCACCCAAAACCACCGTAGGGCTGGCTGAGTGGATGCTCTGCAGCTAGAATAAGAGGGGTATGCGGGATGATGTTGATGCAGATGACCCAAGGACCACACTTTGGGAACTGCGGCTTGGGCTACGCAGGGGCGACCTGGAGCGTGCTCGGCGCGGTCCCCCCAGCGGTCTCCGGCTGAGGGGGCGGCTCCACTTGCTGCCGAGCACGGACAGACGGGCCCCTGTGAGACGTGGGGTGGGGGACTCCGCGCTTGCTGGCCTCCGAATCCTTCAGGAATCTCGGTGCCCCGGGGGCGGCCGGGGGCGCATGCTCGGCGACCGGCCGCCGCTGCGGACCCAGGAGCCGGCGCGGTGACGCCGGGCCGGCCCGCCGCCACGCACCGGGTGCACCGGAGCTTCGCCGAGCAGCCACCCGACGAGTTCTGCGGCAGCCGTCCTGGAGCTCGGGCAGGATGGCCGGGGGGGTTACTGGGGGGGGTTGACCGGCGGGAATTGGGATCAGGAGGACGGGGCCCCGCTGGGACCCGGGTGCGGGCGGGGTTGCGCGACTCTGGGCTCGGGAGTGGTCGCGCGCCTCCGGGTATGGGTGGGGCCTCGCGTCCCTGGGTCTGGGTGGGGCCACGTGCCCCTGGGTCCAGGTGAGGCCGGATTCCGGGTCCGGGTGAGGCCAAGTGCCCCTGGACCCGGATGACGCTGGGTCCCGTGCCCGGGTGAGGCCAAGCGCCCCTGGGTCTGGAAGAGGCCAAGCGCCCCTGGGTCCGGGTGAGACCATGTGTCCCTGGATCCGGGGGAGGCCTCGTGCACCTAGGTCCAAGTGAGTCCACGAACCCCTGGGTCCGGGCGAGATCATGTGTCCCTGGATCCGGGTGGGGCCTCGTGCATCTAGGCCCGGGTGGGGCCGCGTACCCCTGGGCCTGGGGGAGGCCAGGCGTCCCTGGGTCCGGGTGAGACCGTGTGTCCCTGGATCCAGGTGAGGCCTCGTGCGCCTAGGCCCGGGTGAGGCCACATGCCCCTGGGTCTGGGAGAGGCCAGGCGTCCCTGGATCCGGGTGAGACCATGTGTCCCTGGATCCGGGTGAGGCCTCGTGCACCTAGGCCCGGGTGAGGCCACGTGCCCCTGGGTCGGGGAGAGGCCAAGCGTCCCTGGGTCCGGGTGAGACCATGTGTCCCTGGATCCGAGTGAGGCCTCGTGCACCTAGGCCCGGGTGAGGCCACGTGCCCCTGGGGCTGGGAGAGGCCACGCACCCCTGGGTCCGGGCGAGACCATGTGTCCCTGGATCCGGGTGAGGCCTCGTACACCTAGGCCCGGGTGAGGCCACGTGCCCCTGGGTCTGGGGGAGGCCAAGCGTCCCTGGGTCCGGGTGAGACCATGTGTCCCTGGATCCGGGTGAGGCCTCGTGCACCTAGGTCCACGTGAGGCCACGTGCCCCTGGGTGTGAGAGAGGCCACGCGCACCTGGGTCCGGGCGAGACCATGTGTCCCTGGATCCGGGTGAGGCCTCGTGCACCTAGGCCCAGGTGAGGCCACGTGCCCCTGGGTCTGGGAGAGGCCAAGCGTCCCTGGGTCCGGGCGAGACCATGTGTCCCTGGATCCGGGTGAGGCCTCGTGCACCTACGCCCGGGTGAGGCCACGTGCCCCTGGGTCTGGGAGAGGCCAAGCGTCCCTGGGTCCGGGCGAGACCATGTGTCCCTGGATCCGGGTGAGGCCTCGTGCACCTACGCCCGGGTGAGGCCACGTGCCCCTGGGTCTGGGAGAGGCCAAGCGTCCCTGGGTCCGGGCGAGACCATGTGTCCCTGGATCCGGGTGAGGCCTCGTGCACCTAGGCCCGGGTGAGGCCACGTGCCCCTGGGGCTGGGAGAGGCCAAGCGTCCCTGGGTCCGGGTGAGACCATGTGTCCCTGGATCCGGGTGAGGCCTCGTGCACCTAGGCCCGGGTGAGGCCACGT
This sequence comes from Eptesicus fuscus, assembly GCF_027574615.1. Lineage (NCBI taxonomy): Eukaryota > Metazoa > Chordata > Mammalia > Chiroptera > Vespertilionidae > Eptesicus > Eptesicus fuscus. The sequence goes on from NC_072493.1 coordinate 45,691,657, forward strand.
GCCCCTGGGTCTGGGAGAGGCCAAGCGTCCCTGGGTCCGGGTGAGACCATGTGTCCCTGGATCCGGGTGAGGCCTCGTACACCTAGGCCCGGATGAGGCCACGTGCCCCTGGGTCTGGGAGAGCCCAAGCGTCCCTGGGTCCGGGAGAGACCATGTGTCCCTAGATCCGGGTGAGGCCACGTGCCCCTTAGTCCGGGTGAAGCCGTGCCCCTGGGTTCACCGAGACCAAACCAGAGGGAGTCGGACCTCTGTTACCACCATTTGTCCACCATCCAGAGCTGAGGGGTCAGTGCTGACATGTACAGATAAGGAACTGGTGGACATTGAAATTGGGTCTCAAAAGAACTGTTGGTCCAGAAAGAAACTCACTACAGACTGATCCATCTGCCTGTCAACATAACTATTATTGCTCGTCTCACATTCAGTTCTCATAAGTATATATCTAGTGACATATGATCTCGCTCATCTAGGGGAAATGATGAACAACATAGACTGAGGAACAAGAACAGAACCAGAAGCAAGGAGGCATCGATGGGACTATCGGGCCTCAGAGGGAGGATATGGGAGGGTGGGGAGAGGGGGAGAGTTCAACCAAAGGACTTGTGTGCATGCATATGAGCCTATCCAACGGTTAAGTTCAACAGGGGGTTGGGGCATGCGTGGGGAGGGGGGGGATGGGAATGGGGGGATGAGGACAAATATGTGACACCTTAATCAATAAAGAAATTAAAAAAAAGAAACCCACCTCAGAAAAAAAGAAGCACACAGACTGAGGGTGAAGGGATGGAAAAAGGTTTTCCAGGCGAAGGGAATTGAAAAAAAAGCTGGGGTATCAATACTTATATCTGACAAATTAGATCTCAAAGTGAAGGACATAACAAGAGACAAGGAAGTCCACTTCGTAATACTAAAGGGAGTAATCCAACAAGAAGAAATAACTCTGGTAAACATATACGCACCCAATACAGGAGCACCCAAATACATAAAAAAAACTCCTGGAGGATATCAAGGAGAGATTGACAGCAATACACTCATGGTAGACTTTTTTTTTTTTTTATTCAAAAGAGACAAATATGTTATCTTAAAAATACAGCTAACGAGGACAGAGATGTGTTTTATTTGTAATAAGATTTCCAATACATGCACTTATTATTTTAGGCTAATTTTCCCAACCCCCAACTTGTGATACTGTCCTATTACCACACAGTGCCAAAAATCAAATAAACACATTAGTACAATGTTTAGAATCATTATTACCAGTAACTGGTAGTTACACTGTACTAGGATAGAATGAACCACCTCAGTAGCTTCTGAGGCTAATAGATTTCTATCACCACAATTACTTTAACAAACCTGGTTCCCTTCACTTCTGCAACATCATGCAGAGTTAGTGATTGAGTTTGCACTCATGGTAGGAGACTTTAATACCCCACTATCACCATTGGACAAATCCTCTAAACAAAAAATCAGCAAAGAAAACATCAATCTTAAATGAATCATTAGACCGGGTGGAATTAATTGACATCTTCAGAACATTTCACCCCAAAGCCACAGAATATACATTCTTCTTAAGTGCATATGGGTTATTTTCAAAGATAGACCATATGTTGGGACTTAGGCAAAGTCTCTTCAAATTCAATAAGATAGAAATCATACCAAGCATCCTCAGATCACAGTGGCATAAAACTGGAAATCAACTACAATTAAAACAATCCACATAAATCAAACACATGGACACTAAACAGCATGCTATTAAACAATGACTGGGTTACCAGAGAGATCAAGGAAGAAATAAAAATCATGGCAACAAATGACAATGAAAATACAACAATCCAAAATCTATGGGACACAGCAAAAGCAGTCTTAAGAGGGAAGTTCATAGCTCTACAAGCCTACTGCAAAATAACCAGAAACAATGGTAATAAACTACCTAACCCTACAACTCAAAGATTTAGAAAGAGAGCAACAAGAAAAGCCCAGTGTAAGCAGAAGGAAGGAAATAATAAAGATCAGAGCGGAGATAAATTACATAGAGACCAAATAAACAATACTAAAGATCAACAAAACCAAGAGCTGGTTCTTTGAAAGGATAAACAAGATTGATGAGCCTCTAGCCGGGCTCACCAAGAAGCAAAGAGAGAGGACCCAAAATAAACAAAATCAGAAATGAAAGAGGTGAAATAACAACAGACCACACAGAAATACAAAGGATTGTTAAAAAATACTATGAACAACTTTATTCCAACAAACTGGACAACCTGGAGGTAATGGACATATTCCTAGAAAAAGATAACCTTCCAAAACTCAATCAGGAAGAATCTAAACAGCTCAATAGGCCAATAACTATGGAAGAAATTGAAGCAGTCATCAAAAAGCTTCTGGCAAACAAAAGCCCAGGGCCAGAAGGCTTCACAGGGGAGTTTTACCAAACATTCAAGGAAGAACTAAAACCTATCCTCCTCAGACTATTCCAAAAAATTCAAGAGGAAGGAACACTTCCAAGCTCCTTCTATGAAGCCAGCATCACCCTAATACTAAAACCAAATAAAGACAACACAATGAAAGAGAATTACGGGCCAATATCCCTCATGAACATAGATGCCAAAATCCTCAACAAAATTCTAGCAAATCGGATCCAGCAGTACATCAGAAAGATCATACACCACGACCAAGTAGGATTTATCCTGGGGAAGCAAGGATGGTACAATATCCACAAATCAATAAACGTGATACAGCACATAAACAAACTGAGAGATAAAAATCACATAGTCATAGCAGTTGATGCAGAAAAAGCATTTGACAAAATCAAAAAACCCTTTCTTGATAAAAACTCTCAACAAGGTGAGAATAGAAGGATCATACCTCAACATAATAAAAGCCATATATGATAAACCCACAGCTAACATCATACTCAATGGGCAAAAACTAAAACTATTTCCCCTAAGAACAGGAACAAGACAGGGATGCCCACTCTCACCACTCCTGTTCGACATAGTACTGGGAGTATTAGCCATTGCGATCAGACAAGAAGAAGAAATAAAAGGCATCCAAATTGGAAAAGAAGAAGTAAAGCTGTCCTTATTTGCAGATGACATGATATTGTACATAAAAACTCCAAAAGACTCCATAAAAAAACTAACAGACTTGATAAATGAATTAGACAATGTAGCAGGATACAAAATTAACGCCAAGAAATCTATGGCCTTTCTATACACCAATAGTGAACTTACAGAAAGACAGACTAAAAAAGCAATCCCATTTACCATCGCAATCCCATTTACCACCAAATAAATTAAGATACCTAGGAATAAATTTAACCAAGGAGGTAAAAGACCTATACGCAGAAAACTACAGGACACTGGAAAAAAGAGATAGAGGAAGACGTAAACAGATGGAAGAACATACCATGTTCATGGATTGGTAGAATCAACATCATTAAAATGTCCATACAACCCAAAGCAATCTATAGATTCAATGCACTCCCCATTAAAATACCAATGGCATATTTCACAGACCTAGAAAGAACTCTCCAAAAATTCGTCTAGAATAAAAAAAGACCCCGAATAGCCACAGCAATCCTGAGAAAGAATAAATTAGGAGGGATCTCAATACCAGATTTCAAGCTGTATTACAAAGGCACTGTTCTCAAAACAGCCTGTTACTGGCACAAGAACAGACATATAGACCAATGGAATAGAATTGAGATCCAGATATCGACTCAAACCACTATGCTCAATTAATATTTGACAAAGGAGGCATGAACATACAATGAAGTCAAGACAGTCTCTTCAAAAATGGTGTAGGGAAAAATGGTCAGAAATAATGCAAAAAAATGAAACTAGATCACCAACTTACACCATACACAAAAATAAACTCAAAATGGATACAGAACTTAAACATATGACGGGAAACCATAAAAATACTAAAGGAATCCACAGGCAGCAAAATCTCAGACATATGCCGAAAGAACTTCTTCACTGATATTGCTCCTAGAGCAATGGAAGCTAAAGAGAAAATAAACAAATGGGACTACATCAAAATAAAAAGCTTTTGTACGGCAAAATAAACCATCAACAAAACAATAAGAAAGCCCACTGTATGGGAGAACATATTTGCAAATGTTATCACTGATAAAGGTTTAATGTCCAACATCTACAGGCAATTTATACAACTTAATAAAAGGAAGATAAATGATCCAATAAAAAATGGGCAAAGGACCTAAATAGAATCTTTTCGAAAGACAGAAGGAAGGCCAAGAGACACCTGAAAACATGCTCAAAGTCCCTAATTATGCGAGAGATGAAATCAAAACGACAATGCGGTATCATGTCATACCTGTCAGAATGGCTATTATCAACAAATCAACAAACGACAAGTGTAAGAGAGGATGCACAGAAAAAGGAACCCTCATGCACTGCTGGTGGGAATGCAGACTGATGCAGCCACTGTGGAGAACAGTATGGAGTTTCCTCAAAAAAAATAAAAATGGAACTCCCATTTGACCTAGTAATCCCACTCCTAGGAATATATCCTAAGAAACTGGAAACACCAATCAGAAAGGATATATGCCTATGTTCATAGCAGCACAATTTACAATCACTAAGATTTGGATACAGCCTAGGTGCCCATTAGCAGATGACTGGATCAGAAAACTATGGTACATCTACACAATAGAATACTATGCTGCCATAAAAAAGAAGGAATTCTTACCATTTGCAGCAGCATGGATGGAACTGGAGAACATTATGCTAAGTGAAATTGGCCAGTCAATGAAAGAAAAATACCACATGATCTCACTCATTTATGGATAACAAAGAACATTATAAACTGATGAACAAAAAGATAGATACAGAGGCAGTAAAGCATCAAACAGACTGTCAAATTATAGCAGGAAAGTTAGGTAAGAGGTAGAGGAGATAAAAGTTCAACCGAAGGACTTGTATGCATGCATATAAGCATAACCAATGGATGCAAAACACTGGGGGGTAAGGGCATGTATGGGAGTGGGGGGGGGAAAGGTAAGATATGTACACATATAATACCTTAATAAAAGAATGAAAAAAAAATAGAAATAAACAGTCCAGACTGCAACAAATAAAGAAAGAAAAGCTTCTTCACAGCACAACAATAAGCAAAAGAAAATGAAAGGCAATCTAGAGGATGGGAGAAAATACTTGAAAATCGTATGAAGAAAAAACTTGGAGATATTGTGGATTCGGTTCTGCTCCGCACAATAAAGCGCATAATGCTGATATGGAAGGAAATTCACACAAATAGTTGGAATTCCCAGGGAATAATAAAGATATGTGAATACTATATTGCAGGCTAATAACAATGCAATAACTCTGTCTCAAAAGCAAACTCTATATAACTTCAGTAAAATCACTTTACTGCTAAGCACTAGTAACAAGCATCTGAGCTTGCCAGAAACATGGTGGCACTAGACCTGCTGAAACAGGTATGCCAAAAACATGGACTTTGTGTAGAAAAGTGGATGGGCGGGAGCAATATCTGAGAACGCAATTAAGCACATGCAAAAATAGGTGCTCCTGCATGTAGTAAGAAATTAACATATAAAATGTACAAGAAAGTCAAAAGACTCTTTCACCAAAAAATACAGTTAATAAACAGAATAAGTATGTAGAGACAATTCTTCAAAAAATAGATACAGCCTTAACTGATTTGACTCAGTGGATAGAGCATCGGTCTGCGGACTAAAGGGTCCCAGATTCTATTCTGGTCAGGGGCATGTACCTTGGCTGTGGGCAAATTCCCAGTGGGGGGTGTGCAGGAGGCAGCTGATTGATGTTTCTCTCTCATTGATGTTTCTAACTCTCTCTCTTGCTCTCTCTTCCTCTCTGTAAAGAATCAATAAAATATATTTTAAAAAATAGATACAAATGACTAACAGGAATATAGAAAACTAGAGGTCAGATGCACAGAAATATGAACGGGGAAAGGGGACCGCAGCATGACCTGCTATCTCTCCCAATCCAGGACCACTGGATCCTAACCACACTGCCTGCCTGCTTGATTCCCCTTAACACATTAAGCACCATGTCAGTCACTGGTGAGTGACACTATACTTTCCCTCCAAACCACAAAACAAGTTGGGCACTTAACATGTTAACTGATCGCCTGTCTGCTTGATCACCCCTAACAATCTCTGCCTCAGCCCTGGTGGCTTTGTCTGGAAGGACGTCATTCGTCCAGAAGATCATTTGGCTGTTCAGTCTAATTAGCACGTTACACTTTTATTACTATACATGCTTTCCTCACAAATCAAGGTAGAATCCATCAGGCTTCATGCAACACTACCAAGTCCTTCCCTGTGAATTTAGTTCAGTGGGGAGTATTGGGACTTCAGGAATAGAAGAGAGTAGTGGAAACAGACCAAACCTCCCCAGGACACCAACTGCCCAGGAAACTAGAAAATCAAGCAGAACCACAGTCTACATGGGAGGACACAGCACACCCTGGGGGATGGGGCCTGGGAAATCCCAAAGCCAAGTCCAGGTCACTGGTGAGAGTGAGGGTCTTACCCAGCGAGGATACAAGTTCAAAGTTCTCCAGCATCACATTCAGGTACAGCTGTCTCTGACCCTCATCAAGGAGGCTCCATTCCTCCCTGGAGAAGTACAGGGCAATGTCCTCAAAGGTCACGCCAACCTGTCAGAATGGAGACAATGAAACCAGAGCTGTCTCTCTGAGAACCCCCACTCCTACTCCTTACACACCTTCCCCCCCTCAACCTCCTCCAGGGCACCCGGTTAGTGTGGACACCAGGCCCTAATGCCAGTGCAGGCTGCTCTCTCATCACAGTCCCATTACTCACTGGGATTGCCCTCAGCTGAGCAGCTGGGTTGGGTGGGAAGGATTGGGGGAGGGGAGGGGAGAGAGCAATGCCATTGAAGGTCTGGGCGATGCCTGCAGGGCCCCAGCCTTCCCGCCAAGCAATTCCACCGCAGTCTCCTAGATCATGCCTCCAAGACACAGCCAAGCCTGGGTTTATGCTTCACATTTAAGTCCCCACACCAGGTTCCGGGGACCATCAGCCCTCCCCAGGCTATTCGGTGTGAGGAGGCGGTGAGGGCCTGGGGGACAGGAACTCACCTCAGCGAAGCTCCTCAGCGCGGGCGCCGCCATTGCTCTCTGGGGGCCGAGCGGGGCGGGAGCGGCGGGAGCAGCAGCCGCCCAGGGAATGGCGGTGCCGGTCCGAGGCCCGGCGCGGTCCAGGGAGCGACTGGGAGCTTCAACCCCAAGTGTCGGCTGTGAGCGCCCTGCAGGCGCCCCCCATGGGCTGTGAGGCGGGGAACACCCCTCTCCTGCCTTCTCCACGGGACCCTGCGACCAGGAGCTCCAGACCGCCTGACAGACCTGACAGAAGACAAAACCCGCCCGGAGGACTAGTCCCGCCACAGAAATGGACAAAGGAAACCGCCTTTTCTGAGCCTCCATTGGCTCAGCCTGGTGGCATTCCTTACAGCGCCTTCTGGGTAATGTAGTTTCTAGGCTCCGAGGTCAGGATCCAGTATTTCTCTGCTGACTCCAGGAATGAATTTAGGGGCAAATACCTCAAGAACACACCAAGTATACTCAGGCCTCCAGGGCCTTAAGGGGAGGTGATGTCTGGGGCAAGTTTGTTTGTCATGCACCTGCGTGGCTTCCTTTAGCTGCTGGTTTTGCATATCTTTCTTCAAGGACTTGCTCTTTCTGAATGGCAGGCATTGTTTCTTCATTCAGGACTTTTGGGAATGTCTTTCCTTCAGGCCTTTTGTACTGGGGGAGTTTGCTCAAGTCTCTAACCTGCCTCCATTGAATCCATTATACAAAGTTAATGCCACTAAACAGACACTCATACTTAAGAGCATCTGATTCTGATGCCATCCACAGTGTCAGCTCTGCCTGGGCTGCAGTTTGCATAAGATGGCCAAGAGGCATGTGAAAAATACTCAAAGTGACTGATCACCAGAGAGGTACCAGTTAAAGCAACAATTAGGTATCACCCCACCACTGTCAGAATGGCTGCCACCAACAAATCAACAAAGGACAAGTGTTGGGGAGGATGTGGGAAAAAGGGAACCCCAGTACACTGCTGGTGGGAATGCAAACTGGTGCAGCCATTATGGAAATCCGTATGGACTTTCCTAAAAAATTTAGTATGGAACTGCCATTTGACCCACTGATTCCACTTCTAGGAATATATCGTAAGAAACTTCAAACAATGAGATAGAATGTATATGCCGTCATGTTCATAGCAGCACAATTCACAATAGCAAAGATGTGGGAACAGCCCAAGTGTCCATCAGTAGATGAGTGGATTAAAAAGCTGATACAGCCCTAGCCGGTTTGGCTCAGTAGATAGAGCGTCACACTGCACTCTGAAGGGTCACAGGTTCGATTCAAGCCAACGGCACATGCCAAGGTTGCAAGCTTGATTCCCAGTAGGGAGTGAACAGGAGGCAGTTGATCAATGATTCTCTCTCATCATTGATGTTTCTCTCTCCCCCCCTTTCGTTCTTCTCTGAAATCAGTAAAAATATGTATATTTTTGAAACCTGTGGAACATTTATACCATGGAATACTATGCAGCGGTAAAAAAGGAAGCATCTTCACCCTTTCACATAGCATAGAGGGACCTGGAGAGCATCATTCCAAGTGAAATAAGTCAGTCAGAGAAAGCCAAGTATCACCTGATCTCACTTGCAGGAAACCTCCCATTGTCTTCACTCTCAGAGAAGTGTAAACAAGGATCTGGGAAAGAGCTATGCACCAATTGATTAGTGCAGACAATGGGGGCTCAGGCTATTTCCTGACCAAATAGTCTCAGAGTAAATCTTTCCACTATTTACTGACCTATATGATAGTCTGCCTGTTACTGGAAATTGCCTGCCTAAGGGCTATAGGTGTACCCCAACATTGAATAAAAGGATGGCCAGGCTGGAGCCCAAGCGGAGTCCTTCCTCTTGAGCTGGGCTCCCGCCTGCTCCCCCAATATTTCCAAATTATTGTTTCTTGTCTCATCTCTTCTTTCATTTGCTTGCGGCCCCTCTACGAGAACCTGAACCCTGAACACGCGGGATGTGGGAATTCACATCTGGCGCCTCAATGACAAAAGTCTGGGGAAGACTTCACCTAGAGCAAAACTGAAGAGTTTACTGGATAGGTGGGGAATAAGATTTCACCGTATGGGTGGGGTATTTCACTGCAAGCAAAGCCCACGAGCAGCTGCAGAAATTGTGATCTGTAAGTAGGGTGGGGACATATTATCTTAGCCAGGGTAATGGGGCAGAATTCGGTTAAAAAGTAAGAAATTTTATTGTAGACTTTTGGTTTGCATGCTTAAGGAATTAAAGTTTCAGAAGGTATTCTCTTACAGTTTTTGCTTGATGATATTATAGAACATAACCATAACCCTTGGTTTCCTGAAGAAGGTACATTAGATCTTGAATGTTGAGAAAGAGTGGGTCAAAACTTGAAAAAGCTCAGCAGCAGGAGACATTTTATTTCAGCAATTAGCTGATGAAAATGCCAATGCTGATTGTTAGAAATGCCTTACGCCTCTGGGAAAAAATAGTACCATCACAAAAGGGATTCGAGCATGTCAGAATGCAGGGTAGGGCACTTTTCAAGCAAATCTACTCGCTGCCGCTGTAACAGTGCGGGATAAAGGGTGATATAATTGTGGGAAAACAGGACATTTTAAAAAGAATGTTGGCAACCAAGAAGGACACACAGTGGCGGTCCGGGGAAAGGCGTGAGCATCCCGCCTCCTGAATCGATCATTGCACATTCAACCTGTTTTTAAAAAAATATATTTTTTGATTTTTTACAGAGAGGAAGGGAGAGGGAGAGAGAGTTAGAAACATCGATGGGAGAGAAGCATCCATCAGCTGCCTCCTGCACATCTCCCACTGGGGATTGCCCGCAACTAAGGCACATGCCCTTGACCGGAATCGAACCTGGGACCCTTCATTCCGCAGGCCAAGCTCTACCCACTGAGCCAAACCAGTCAGGGCTCAACCTGTTTAAAAAGGAAATTATTGGGTATTTACTATTGATTATTATTTTTCTTTGTTGTTTATTGTTAGTTTATGAAGCATGATTTTATTTTTAAAAATATATTTTTATTTGTTTCAGAGAGGAATGGAGAGGGAGAGAGAGATAGAAACATCAATGATAAGAGAATCATTGATAGGCTGCCTCCTGCACGCCCCCCAACGGAGATCGAGCCCATAACCCGTGCATGTGCTCTTCACCAGAATCGTACCCGGAACCTTGCAGTCCACAGGCCAATGCTCTGTCCTCTGAGTGAAACAGGCCAGGGCTCAACCTGTTTAAAAAGGAAATTATTGGGTACTTACCTATTGATTATTATTTTTCTTTGTTGTTTATTGTTAGTTTATGAAGCATGATTTTAATTTAATAAAAAATAAATGATAGACGGCCAGGCCATTGCTGAGTTTCCCCAGAACAAAAAGTATGCGGGAATGGGGGGAGAAAGAATATGAGCGGTACACGTGGCCAATAATACAGGTTATAGAAAATTCCCTAGACGAAGGGAAATCATTTTAAAAATTACTAGGTCTTTTGGCAATCCTGTAAAATAGGGGCCCACTCTCAAGAGTGTTATTAACTCTCATTTTTGCCATTTTTTAAAATATATATTTTATTGATTTTTTTACAGAGAGGAAGGGAGAGGAATAGAGAGTCAGAAACATCGATGAGAGAGAAACCTCGATCAGCTGCCTCCTGCACACCCCCTACTGGGGATGTGCCCGCAACCAAGGCACATGCCCTTGACAGGAATCGAACCTGGGACCCCTCAGTCCGCAGGCCGACGCTCTATCCACTGAGCCAAACCGGTTTCGGCTTCGTTTTTGCCATGTTTTTATGTTGCGGTCCGTCATTTAAAATTTAGAGAAATGAAACATTTCCCAGAATTTAGGGATGCATCTGGGATTTATGTAACCGTGAACAGAAAAGCAAGCTTAAGAAAATGCACACGCTCCGCCCAATTTGGGTGACTTTTTGAGCCCCAATCTTTTCATGGAAGCTACAGAAGAAATCAGGCTGTATTTTCTTTAACCTCACAAATAAAAAAAAGCTAAAGGAGTTCATCACCACCAAACCAGTATATGAAACGCTGAAAGGTATTCTTTAAGAAGAGGAAGAAGAAAAAGGTAAAGATAAAAATTATGAACAACAAATACATATCTATCAACAAGTGAACCTGTCCTGACCGGTTTGGCTCAGTGGATAGAGCGTCGGCCTTTAGACTGAGGGGTCCCGGGTTCGATTCCAGTCAAGGGCATGTACCTTGGTTGCGGGCACATCCCCAGTGGGGGGTGTGCAAGAGGCAGCTGATCGATGTTTCTCTCTCATTGATGTTTCTAACTCTATCCCTCACCCTTCCTCTCTGTAAAAAATCAATAAAATATATTTAAAAACAAACAAACAAGTGAACCTAAAAATCAAGTGAATTAAAAATATGAGGAACAGAATAAACTGGTGAATATAATAGATCAAGGGCAAAGAAAGGAAGTAGATTGATAATTGTCAGGGGGAAAGTGGTGTGGGGGTGCAGGAAGAGACTGGAATAAAATTGTACACCTTTGGATGAGGACAGTAGCGGGGAGATAAGGGTAGAGGGTGGGGTGGGAACTGGGTGGAGGGGAGCAATGGGGGGGAAAAAGAGAAACAATTGTAATAATCTGAACAATAAAGATTTATTAAATTAAAAAAAGAATAGTTTATTAATTTTTAGAGAGAAGGGAGAGGGAAAGAAATATTGATGGAAGATTGCCATATAGGCCAGCCGCCGCCTGCACACCCACTTCTGTGGATCTAGCCCAGAAACCAGGCACATATTCCCACCAGCAATGAAATCTACAACCTTTCCTATATGAGATGATGCCCAAGCACTGAGCCATACCGGCCCTGGTGGTATATGCCATTTAGATCACAATTTGCTAATCTCAGTAAATTGAAACTTTCATCTACTCAAAAACCCAGATTATGAACTGAATTTTTGACAAAGGTAAATAACACTTATATACATACAAGGAATTATACAGAAATGTTTGTACCAGCTTTTTTAGAAATAACCAAATATTTATTAATATGGACATATTGACGGTGATATATCAATGATAAGAATAACTATAAGAGCTCTAACTGGTTTGGCTCAGTGGATACAGAGATGGTCTGAGGACTGAAGAGGCCCAGGTTCAATTCTGGTCAAGGGCATGTACCTTTCTTGTGCAGGAGGCAGCTGATAGATGTTTCTAACTCTCTAGACCTCTCCCTTCCTCTCTGTAAAATCAATAAAATATATATTTTAAAAAATATCAGAAAAAAAGATGAGCTACTAATGAAACTTTAATAAATCTCCAAGTATTTATGAAACATAAATTAAAACAGAAAAATACTACGAAAAGTAAGATTCTCTATAAAAATGGAATGTCAATCTATGGAAACTAGGAAAGCTGTGAAGAACGGGGACAGATTAAAAGAGGGCATGATGCCGAAACCGGTTTGGCTCAGTGGATAGAGCGTCGGCCTGCAGACTGAAAGGTCCCAGGTTCGATTCCGGTCAAGGGCACGTACCTTGGTTGCGGGCACATCCCCATTAGGGGGTGTGCAGGAGGCAGCTTATCGATGTTTCTAACTCTCTATCCCTCTCTCTTCCTCTCTGTAAAAAAATCAATAAATTTTTTAAAAAAGAGGTCATGAAGCAATTACAGAGACAGATATGGTCAGCATTATGACTGTAATGATGGTTTCACTTTCATGCACATGTCAAGATTTATGAAATACTATACTTAACACATGTAATTTACTCATTATAGCTGTTAACAATGGTTCAAGATAAAACAAATGCATGTTCACCTACTCTGGAATAGGTTTGGCAACTTTATACTCAATTCCCATACTTATGCCTTCTGGGTGAGAGTCTCATTTCAGTGACAGAATATGTTAACAATGAAGAACTTTCGACCAAACCCACAAGAGCCACATCCCTGGACTAAAGACAGCCTTTGTCTCCATCTTTGTTTTGCTGCCAGCACATCAATGGCTCTGATGGGAACATCTGAGAAGCTACAGGTACCACAAAACATCTGATTATAGTTAATTACTGTTCCACAGTAGATAAACATCCCTAGAGTCCCTCAGATATTGTGTACACACAGCTCCTATAGTCTTTTCCTCAAAATAATTCCTGGATGCACAGTTACATGAGGACCATTCCATCTAATGGGATGCAGTCTGGTCCAACAATGCCGGAGGTACTAATCCAGCATCTAGAAGGGTTCAGGAATCTGGAGAAGGTGCTGTGTGTAAATTATTAAAGATTACAGAGACAAAACACAATTTTGGAAGGCATTTGGGGGCCAGAGGAGCTTGGCAAAAGAAATCAAATTCTCTCTTGCCTCAGGACCCCTTGCTTTTTATTAACACAAACTGTACTAAGGCAAAGGAGATATACATCAAAGATCAGGGTTTGGTATACAGAATCCATTGTCAGATTGGGGGAATTGCATTTGGCTGTTCAGTTGTTTGGCCAGTAGGATGTAATAACATGTAGACTGAAATGCCCTCAGCTGTCTGGCAGCAAGCAATCATTTTATGCATCCTTTTCAGGTTTTGGGAAATGCCTTCAGCCATTTCCAGATGACTCAGCCCTGCTGACCTGCTTGAACTGAATTCCGACTAAATTAGGTCAGTGTTTCTGCATTGAAATGGTTTCCCCTCACTGCTGTGTCCTCAAACCAGTGACCATCACCCGTGAAATTGTAGGCATTAGGGCTCATGGCCCTCTGAAAGACCTGGGCAAGAGATTCCCTTCACATGTATTGGCATCCCTTGCAAACAAGAAAAAAAAGTCATGCTCCCAGATATGATTTTTTATTATTGTTTAAAGTATTACATATAGATTACATATAGTATTACATATATGTCCTTTTTTCCCCCCATTGACCTTCCCCCAGTGTACCCTAACCCCTGTCGCATGCCCTCATCCTCCACCCCACCCAGTGTCTTGTGTAAAAATGTGTGAGACTGCATACAAGTTTTTCGCATTACTATACTTGGAGAGCCCAGATTTCTTTATAAACTAACCCACACAGTAAAGTGAACACCCAAGATTAAAGAAGTCTCAGGAAAAAACCTTCATTATTTTGTAAAGAAAGGAACCTGAGTCTGGCAGTTCTCCCATTGATGACTTAGGCACTCTATAAACTCATTATTAGCATCTTGGGATAGCACGTCCCCCGAAAATAGCAGTTTCTCTGCAACATTATGTTTACTGGGGCCAATATTAAGCAGTCCTATGTGGCAACTCATGACAGGGAAACAAGTAAGAACTAAGGGCTCTGGTATTCCTAATTTTCTTATACAAATCAGACAACAGATAGCTTCCCTGGGCACATGAGGATGGTGATTGATGCCATCTGTAGAGACCTTTTAGGTCGTTCAAGTGAAATACCTTCAGCAACAGAAATATGCAGTGACACAGATCTGGCAGGACATCTCTGTATGTTAGAAAGTGCAACGTAGATACATAGTGTTCCAATATAAAAACAACACAACAGCAAAAACACTTAAGACATCTTTATATAACTGATTAAATGTATGACATAGAATTCAGAAAAATGAGGATTCACAAATATTCTTGTACTATTGTTAAGTCCTAACTTAGAAACTACATTTCCTACACATCTAAGATATTTCTCACATTTGGACTCTTAGGTGGAGAGTGAATTTAGAAATATGCCTGAGAGATACCTCACATTAATTGCACTCATAATGGCTTTTTCCAGTGTGAACTTTCTGATGATAATGGAGACCACTGCTACTTGTAAAAGATTTTCTACATTCACTGCATTGATAAGGCCTTTCTCCTGTATGAATTCTCTGATGAAAATGAAGTCCAGAACTCTGGGTAAAAGATTTTCCACATTCACTGCATTTATAAGGCTTTTGACTTGTATGAATTCTCTTGTGATAATAAAGCCCAGAACTCTGGGTAAAAGATTTCCCACATTCACTGCATTGATAAGGCTTTTCTCCTGTATGAACTCTCTGATGTTGATGAAGTTGGGTCTTAGTGGTGAAAGCTTTTCCACATTCACTGCATTGATAAGGCTTTTCTCCAGTGTGAACCCTTTGATGATAATGGAGACCACTGCTACTTGTAAAAGGTTTCCCACATTCACTGCATTTATAAGGCTTTTCTCCTGTATGAAGTCTCTGATGATAACGAAGGACAGAGCTGTGTGTAAAAGATTTTCCACATTCACTGCAGTGATAAGGCCTTTCTCCAGTGTGCACTCTCTGATTACGATAAAGATGACTGCTAGTGGTGTAAGCTTTCCCACATTCACTACATTTGTAAGGCTTTTCTCCAGTGTGAACTCTCTGATGACAATGACGAATACTGTTACTGGTAAAAAAATTTCCCACATTCATAGCATTGATAAGGCTTTTCTCCTGTATAAAGTCTCTGATGATAACAAAGATCACTGCTCTGAATAAAAGACTTCCCACATTCACTGCATTAACCCTTTGCACTCGCTTCCATTTTTCGATTCCTTTATTCTACTGCTATACGTGTCCAGTCACACTCGACATCCGATTGCAAAGGGTTAATAATGCTTTTCTCCAGTGTGAACTCTCTGATGATATTGGAGACCTGTGTTCCTTGTAAAAGATTTCCCACATTCACTGCAACTATAAGGCTTTTCTCCCGTATGAAGTCTCTGATGATAACGAAGGGTACTTGAATGGGTAAAAGATTTCCCACATTCACTGCATTGATACGGCTTTTCTCCAGTGTGAACTTTCTGATGATATTGCAGAGCATTGCTCCCTGTAAAAGATTTTCCACATTCATTGCATTTATAAGGCTTTTCTCCAGTGTGAACTCTCTGATGATATTTGAGACCACCGCTCCCTATAAAAGATTTTCCACATTCACTGCATTTATAAGGCTTTTCTCCACTGTGAACTCTCTGATGATATAGGAGACCTTTGTTCTGTGTAAAAGATTTTCCACATTCACTACATTTATATGGCTTTTCTCCCATATGAACTCTCTGATGACAACGAAGGGCAGAGCTCTGGGTAAAAGATTTTCCACATTCACTGCATTTAAAGGGCTTTTCTCCAGTGTGAACCCTCTGGTGATATTGAAGACCACTGCACCCTACAAATGATTTTCCACATTCACTGCATTTATAAGGCTTTTCTCCAGTGTGAACTCTCTGATGAAATAGGAGACCTTTTTTCCGTGTAAAAGATTTTTCACATTCACTACATTTATATGGCTTTTCTCCCATATGAACTCTCTGATGATAACAAAGGGTAGAGCTCTGGGTAAAAGATTTTCCACATTCACTGCATTTATAAGGCTTTTCTCCAGTGTGAACCCTCTGGTGATATTTGAGAGCATTGCTCCCTGCAAAAGATTTTCCACATTCACTGCATTTATAAGACTTTTCTCCAGTGTGAACTCTCTGATGATATTGGAGAGCATTGCTCCCTGTAAAAGATTTTCCACATTCATAGCATTTATAAGGCTTTTCTCCAGTGTGAACCCTGTGATGATATCGAAGACCATTGCTCCCTGCAAAAGATTTTCCACATTCAATGCATTTATACGGCTTTTCTCCCATATGAACTCTCTGATGTTGATGAAGGATGGTCTTAGAGGTAAAAGATCTTTCTAATTCACTGGATTGATAAGGCTTTTCTCCAGTGTGAACTTTCTGATGATATCGGAGACAATTTCTACTTTTAAAAGATTTTCCACATTCACAAGACACAAAACACCGACTTCCAAGATGGACACCTTTTTCCTGACGAAGCATGTGGGTGCAACTAAGGTCTTTCTTACATCTTTTTCTACTGAAATTATTTTTTATCCTTTGAAACGTCATCCCACACGTCGACAATGCAGTTGGCCTGTCCCTGGTCTGAGTAGCCTTTGGGTGGAGAGGTCCTGACCCAGTAAGGGAACCCTGCCCAACCTCCCCGCATGTGAAACGATTCTGGGACACACTGAAATTGCAGTTGTTTGTGAGTGAGATCCTTTCCACAACTCTAATAAAAGCCTTCTCCCTCACATGCTGCTGGTGAAATTTTACTCTGAAAAAGAATCGTTTTGCACATGCCCCACATCTCAACAGTATCTGTCCGTGTTGTGCTCCCTGCAGCTCCATCACGTGGAAAATGTTTCTCAAGACGAGTCCACAACTCTCACAGGGGTGGCTCTTCTGGGAAGACAAGGCTGCCTTGGGATTCCTTGCCTGTGACACTCTTACAGAAACCTTCTGTTCAGTCGGGGCCTCCACATTCTCTGCTCCACAGCAGCAACCTGAACAAAAACAAAGGTAGGTGAAGTGCATGTGGTCCTGATAAAAACAGAATATGTTCACAACATATGTTGATCTGCCATGACTGGACATGATTCCATACAATTATTTTCAGGACAAGTAAGTCAGACTCTCAGGAAATGGCTGTTATATATAACATGGCCCAAAAGATCCCTGGATGATGAAAATCTCACCAAGGGAGGACAGAAGCATAGGCTGGGACAAAAAGAAGACAGGCAGGGTCTACTCGTTATTACTCCACAAATGGCTTCCTTGTAGGATCTTTCATGCTGGCGATGTGATTCTGTGCAGAATAATTTCAATGTGTTCTAACCCACAAACTATCAATCATATTGGAGCATGTGATGTTCAGAGTCAATATAGTACGTGTACACTCTAAGGCTCTGGAACAACACTGGAGTGCAGTAAAGCGAGATGTGTGAAAGAGGTAGAGGTGCAACGTTTAGAGAGGTTAAGATTATCTGTGTGCTGGGAATCAGTAGAATGAGCACTATTAAAACTCAGTCATACCCAAAGTGTCAACACTAAGCAAGAAGAAGTCGAATTGGGTGAGGAGTGGGCAATGGTAACAAAACATTGTTGAACAAAATGGGTTCCCAGTTATGAAAGTAACAAAGCCCAGGCATGAAAACCGCCCCCAGAGTCCTTCACCAAGGCAACATTGCCTCTGGGTCTACCCCGTCATTGATAAAGTCATGTTTCTCCTGAGATGCACAAAGGATTCTGGCTCTTACATTCCAGTTGAGCCACTGCATGGGATAAATGATGCCAATCTTAAAAGAAAAACTAAAAAGATGGATGGTCAGCACTGTGATAGAACAACAAAGCACAAATGAAATCACAGACAAAAGACCTATGAGAGTTACAGCAGCAAGATAGCAGAATCAGAGATAGAAAATCTTTCCCCATCCCAGAGTAAGTAGACAGTCATCAATGAGAAAAACATCCCATAGGAAATGGGAATAAGAATACCATGAAAATAAAAAGTCATACAGAATACCGAATACGGACAACTGCATAGAAAGGATGACAGGAAACTGACTGAGCAAACACATTTGAAGAATCCTAAGGCCAAAAACAAGGCTTAATAACAAATAAATAAATAAATCAAGGGTCCGTCCTAGCTGGTTTGTTCTGTGGATAGAGGGTCAGCCTGTGGACTGAAAAGTCCTAGGTTCCATTCCAGTCAAGGACACATGCCGTTTGCTGTGGGTTCATTCCCAATAGGAGGCATAAAGGAGGCAGCTCATCAGTGATACTCTATCATCATTAATGTCTCACAAACTCTCTCTCTCTTTCTCCCCTTTCCTCTCATAAATCAATAAAAAGGTACTTAAAAATTTTTTTTAGCCCTAGCTGGTTTTGCTCAGTGGATAGAGCATTGGCTTGTGGACGGAAGGGACCCAGGTTCGATTTCTCGATCAATGATTCTCTCTCATTATGGATGTTTCTATCTCTCTCACTCTCTCTTCCTCTCTGAAATTAATAAAAAGAAATTTTATTAAAAATAAAATAAAAATAAAGGGTTAGGGTAGCCACTATCAGCCACTATGATTCTGTTCTCATTGATATATATTAAACATTTTTTAAATATATATTTTATTGATTTTTTTACAGAGAGGAAGGGAGAAGAATAGAGAGGTAGAAACATTGATGAGAGAGAAACATCAATCAGCTGCCTCCTGCACACCTCCTACTGGGGATGTGCCTGCAACTGAAAGGGCAGAGCAGGACAGCACAAAATGTACTGTACCCTCCATCCCGTGTGACTATGTATATGACTCCTTTTTCTTAGAAAACCGCGAGAATGTAACAGTTGCATAAACCTGCCAATAGAAATGTAGAGAAGTAGACTCAGTCCAAATTAGGCAATCTCTGTAACCCACGTCACTTCCCTAAGCCCACCCAAATGACCAACCCTTTATAAACTACCGCTCTCATGGGGTTCACTCTCTTTGGTCTCACTGTTATGCCAGAAAGAGGCCAGGGTTTGAATAAAGACTCTTTGCTTTTGCATCAGAGAAAAGGCTCCCTGGTGGTTGATTATTGGGGACCCTGAACTCTGGGCATAACATTTGGGGTCTCGCCCGGGGTTCCCCAATACCCACGAGGGACCCGATCCGAAGAGTCTGACTGCTGACTGACCGCGCTAAGTGTCTGTATTGTCTGTTCTGTGCGAGCTCGCTTCTGAAGACTGAAGTGACCAAAAAACGGTCTAAGTGGACGCACAGGTGGACCTTGGTTAGGAGTATCAAAGGACACTCTGATTCTCCATCTGGAGGGGCGTAAAAAACCCCGTCTGGAGGGGAGTGGCTTCCCCTCAAACCTCTGGGACGAAGCAGGTGGCTCCCGCTGGTTGGCGCACGGCCATCGTCCAGCTGTTCCTGGGTGTCTTTGTCTGTTTGGTTTCTGTGTCTTTCTGTGGACTTACTGGACGGACATTATGGGACAGACTCAGTCCACTCCAAGTGAGTGGAAAGGGGAGCTTAATCCCGCACCCCCCATGCCATAGAGCTTTCTCAGGCAAATTAATCAGGTGACTGTTTAAACTCTGGTAAATATCTAGTAGGAGTCAAAAATTCAGACTGTTTGGTATATAAATATAAATGTGAAAGTATTTGTTATCTCTTTCTGCTGTTTGATTTATTTAAAGATAGGGCGGACCTGCTGTGGCGGAATACAAAGGTCTTTAGCAGCTGCTGAGACACCTTTTTCTCAGAGTCCTTTGTTCTCTGTCAGAGAGGGAATCAGCCCACTTAGATGATAAAAATTCCTGTTGCCGAAACCGGTTTGGCTCAGTGGATAGAGCATCAGTCTGCGGACTAAAGGGTCCCAGGTTCGATTCCGGTCAAGGGCATGTACATTGGTTGTGGGCACATCCCCGGTAGGGGGTGTGCAGGAGGCAGCTGGTCGATGTTTCTCTCTCATCGATGTTTCTAGCTCTCTGTCCCTCTCCCTTCCTCTCTGTAAAAAAATCAATAAAATATATTTTTTTAAAAAAATTCCTGTTTGTATAAATGAAGGTTTCATTTTGCTCTGATTTGTGAATTTACTGTATTAAATTGAATTTTAAAGTCCTAGGGTTGATTTAAAAGTATCCATTTATAACATTTCAAAGAACAAAAGAAGTTTTATTTACAGCTTCCTTATCTCTTTTGGTGCTGGGAGACTCCCAGCTAACAGCTTCACAGGGCGGAGAGATTTACAGGCCCTGTCCCTGCCTGTGACATTATAGTCCAACGTGGAACTAAGGCTGAAGTTACTATTAACTCTTTATAGACCCCGTTAACGTTTGTTTAACTGACTGTTTTCAGTTATTAGGATCCTCATAGAAGACACAACCTGATCTTTCCCTTCCTCTCTCATTCTGATTCTAATAGCATCTGTAACTGGATTAAAAATCTTTTCTTTCAGGAGGCCATCCAGGCTTTCAGCTCACAAGAAATCTCCTGCGAGAGGAGAGGGACCCCCCAGAAGGGGCTGGAGGCTCTCCCTCTCAACAGGTGTTTGTTTTGTGTTTTGTCATGTTGGTATCAGGAGTGTTTTGTCTTTTTTGTCTTATATTTTCTGTCATAATTGGGCCCTACATGTATATATTATTTGTTGAGTTTTGATTTGTCAAGGTTTTGTCAGTTTGTTATCAGTTTGTTAAAATCCTCTTAGAGGACATTGAGTGGTTCTTCCCTTCCAGTTTAACCTTTGACTGTGTGATTGAATTACGGAGCTTTTATCAAGGTTTTGCCTCTCCTGAAATAATGCTCCATGTGTAACCTGTCCCTCCCCGAGCTGGACTGCAGGATGACTTTTCCTTCAACACACTGGTCCCACCCACTGGCCTATGGCAGAAGCCAGAAAAAGCGACGATAGGAAAGGGAGGCCCCATCAGGGGACTTAGAGGCAGTGTTCCTGTTATCTGCTTAGATCCCAAGAATGTAAGAATACTTATTTACTGAAATGATATAAGGACAGATGTTTGTTTGACATTTTGTTATCTGCCTGGTTATAATTATTTGTTCATATATAGAAGAAAAAACAACACATTTAATTTGTTTAAGGCTGAGTGCTCTGACGGGTAGCAACCCCGCCCCCCCCCCCCCCCCCCCGAGTGGCCACTGGGATTCTTTTTTCCCAGGGGTGTTTTCTCTCCGTCAGAGGGGGAATCGGCCTGCCTAACAACATTTCTGTCTATACTTATTAATTTGAAGATATAAAATTATAACAATTGTAGTCCAAAGAGATTTAAAGCAGGGACCATTCTAAAATTAACTATAAGAAGGAAGCTGGAGCTGGCAAAGTCACCAAGTCTGCCCAGCAAGCTCAAAACCTAAATGAATCTTATTTCTGCCACCTGCCACCACCCAGTCTTAATCAGTGGTGGAGGAACGGTCTCAGAAGTGTTTGTCTCAATTGGCCATTAAGTTTGATGTGATTAATGTACATTGTAAAACCTTTAAAAGAAAAGGAAAATATGCGGGGGCCTGATGCGGCGGGGGCCAAACATGGCGGGGATCTCCCTTTTCCGCGTCCCGTGTGGAAAGAGAGATGAACGAACCGGTTCTAAGTGGAGGCGGCCAGGGATTGAGAAATAATAGAAATAAAGAAAACAAGACGCAAAAATAGATTCATGAAGCTGGGGCTGGATGGGACGCCATCTTTCCTCTCTCATGGAGAGGCAGCATGACGATAACCCTGAGCCACCCAGCAGGTTTATCTTATATCCCAAAATCCAGGAAGTAACACCAAAACTTAGGCTCAAAAGGAGCTTATTTGCATTCTTAACTAGGCCCCAGCATTACTGGATTTACATATCTAGACCCGCCCCTGCTGACACATGGGCTGCTGTGAAGTCAGAACTGACTCTGATTACCATGTCCAGCCTCATTGGGGAAGCATGTTCCCAGGGCGTGACGCGGCCTAAGCCCTGAGTTCGGCTGATGATAATTAAGGAAATGCCCAGGTGCCTCCCAGGCGGCCCTCTACAAAAATCTTTTGTAGGCCACTTGGTCCTTGTGTGTGTGGCAACTCTTAAGTTATAATTTTTAATAGAAACCCACTCAAGCAGAGTGGCTTTTCAGAAAGGTCAGGGAGTCTGATTGCAGTGTAGGGGTCACCGGTTCCCCCACGCCACCTTCGTTAGCAGGAGGCAAGCGCTTTTCCCAGTGGGAACAGAGAGCGGACTGCCAGATGAAAATGCCTCGGTGAGACCCGCGCCGCGCTCCCTGCCTCCGCCCACCGGTGTCCCTCCCCTCCAGGGGTTGTTTTAAGTGGCTAGAGGCAGCAACGAGGAGGGAAATTCCCTTGTGACCCCCTCCGCCCCAATGAGACCCAAGAACCCTCGGGGACTCCTTGGACACCTTTCACCGTGTTCTGTTAGGGGGCTTAAAGGCGGCAGCTAGGAATTCCCCTTTCCAGGCTTATCAGAATCTGAGATTCCTATCTGTAGGAAAAATATGACAGTTTGAAATTCAAGCGACTGGGCCTGCTCCCTTCTCCCTCTGCCTTTTCTAAATATTTTAAAATAATAAAAGGTTTGAGGCATGGTTATGCATTTTTGAAGGACATAGAAGAAGGTTTGAAGGCTAATTTAAAATTGTGAAATTTGTGAAGGTTTGTATATGTAGTAAGAAGGAGAACAGAGAAATGTTAGAAGGAAGAAAAAGCCAGCAGCAAATAGAAAGGAATTAATATGCCTATTGTAAGAAGCAGAGGCACTGGAAGAGAAAATGTCCTGGCAGGTTAGCTAGAGAAGCAGAAAGGGGAGACTCAGACTCCAAGGGTCTTTAACTTAGAGGAAAAGGACTGACAGGACCGGGGTTCCTTTCCATTAAGCCCCCAGGGTAACCTTACAAGTGCGGGGCAAACCTGTTAGTTTCCTGGTGGACAGTGGAACAGCCTATTCAGTCTTGACAGAGCCGATGGGACCCGTAACCTCTAAGAAGACAGCAGTCCAGGAAGCCACCGGACAAATTGCCTGTTTTCCTTGGACATCAAAAAGGACTATGGACCTCGGAAAGAACACGGTAACTCATTCATTTCTGGTCATGCCAGAATGCCGTACCCCCTGTGTAGACGTGACCTCCTACAGAAACTATTTGGACTGCCATCATATCCTTTGAGGGGGACGGAGCGGGAGTTCTTAGGGGCAGTTGGATACTACAACCTGTAGATACCGGGGCTCATGGAGATTGCTAAACCTCTAGACTCAAGTACTGGGGGAACGCAGCCGCTGAACTGGGCCGAAGTGGAACAACGGGCCTTTGAGGAGCTAAAGAAGGCTCTCATCTCAGCACCTGCCCTAGCCTTACCAGACGTCACGAAGCCCTTCCACCTCCACGTGAGTGGGGTAAGGGGCATTGCCAAAGGGGTTCTCACTCAGACTCTAGGTCCCTGGAAGAGACCTGTGGCCTGTCTGTCTAAGAGGCTAGACCCCGTGGTTACAGGGTGGCCAGCGTGCCTCCGGGCAGTGGCCACCACAGCATCGCTGGTGAAGGAGGCAGATAAGCAGATTCTGGGCCAGGAACTAGCCCTGACAACACCCCATGGTGTGGAGGCCCTCCTTCGAGGTGCTCCGGAGAGATAAATATCAAACACCAGGATCACCCAGTGCCAAGCTCTTCTCCTGGACCAGCCCCGCGTCCGGTTCCATAAGACACTGGCCATCAACCCTGCCAGCCTGCTTCCAGAAGATGACCCGGAGGAATCCATTCATGACTGCACAGAGGTAACAGACGCAGTACAAATGGCTCGCCCAGACCTGACAGATGCCCCACTATCATCACCAGACAAGTACTGTTCACGGTTGGGAGCAGTTATGTTCAGGAGCAGCGGAAGTCACCCTGGACCGCACCATTTGGGTGCAGTCCCTGAATAGGGGAACCATGGCACAAAAAGTCGAGCTTTTGGTCTTAATCCAGGCCCTTCGATGGGGACACAGTGCCATCCACCGGAAAAGAGGGTTACCAACTGCAGTGAAAAAGGACATTAAAAATAAGGAAAAGATTTTAGCCTTATTAGAGGCCATCTGGCTCCCAAGGGCAATAGCAATGGTGCACATCAGAAAGGGGAGACAATTGAAGCCAGAGGAAATAGAGCCGCAGACCAAACTGCCAAGGAAGCCGCCCTAAAACTAGTGGGGCCTTTATACGTCTTAGTAACCCTGCCGTACCTGGACCTATGCAGACCCCCTCCTACACCAAACAAGAGGAGGAACTGGCAGAACAGAAGCAAGCCATTAAAGGACCGGATGGTTGGTGTACCCTACCAGATGACAGACTGTTGGTCCCAGAGGCTCTAGGTCGGACGTTAGTTACCCAGTTACACCAGGCTACCCACTTGGCGTCACCAAGACTTCTGAACTTCTACAAGGCAGGTACTCTTAGATAAAATAATTAAAAGCATAGTCACTAGAAGTACAGTTTGTGCACAGATAAATACTAAGCAAGGTAAGAAGGTCCCCCTGGAAATTCAGGCCCCGGGGAAATTCCCCAGGAGAGCATTAGGAGGTAGATTTCACAGAAATTAAGCCACCAGCATCAGAGTACAAGTACCTGCTAGTTCTCATAGACACCTTCTCGGGTTGGGTTGAAGCATACCCCACTAGGACAGAAACTACCTCTATAGTTGCTAGGAGATTATACCTAGATTCAGGCTGCCAGTAGTCATAGGATCAGATAACAGCCCCGCCTTTGTAGCCAAGATATCTCAAAATATAGCTCAAGCCTCAGGACAGGCATGAGCAAGACTCAAAAAAAAAAGAATTTAACTAAATTTATCCTAGAAACCGGTGAAAACTGGACCAACCTCCTGCCCTTCACCCTCTTATGGGCCAGGTGTACCCCCTACCGGTAGGGGTTTCCCCCTTTTAGAGATCATATATGATAGACCTCCCCCTGCCGCTTCCTTTCCAGGGTCAGGAAGAAACTGAAAGCTGGAATTCATAACCATTCCCTTACTCAAGTCCTTACAGGCTGTGCAGTATACCCAGAGAGCCACCCATAAGCTTGTTCGTGATGCTCTGCCAGTGCCCACCGCGGACCCTGTACATCCCTTCCAGCCCGGGGACTCAGTGTGGGTAAAGAAGTTCACTGCCCAAGGACTCACCCCAACCTGAAAGGGACACTACACTGTTATCCTGAGCACGCCCACGGCTGTTGAAGTAGACGGCGTCCAGACCTGGCTACACCACTCCCAGCTCCTGCACCAGGAAACGGCCTGGATCCTGGCAACCACCCGTGAGATCCCTAGCCTGGGCTCCACGCAGGCCAGGAGGAAACTCGACACCTGCAGGAGAGGAACTGGAATTCACTGTGGACAGTACTTTTGGGGAATGTAGTACTAGAGGCCTTAGCTAGAAATAAGAGACAAAGTAGAAATGCAAACCGTCTCATGACTGAGCCGGGTGTCCCAAGACAAGGGGGGAATGAAAGGGCAGAGCAGGACAGCACAAAATGTACTGTACCCTCCACCCTGTGTAACTATGTATATGACTCCTTTTTCTTAGAAAACCGCGAGAATGTAACAGTTGCATAAACCTGCCAATAGAAATGTAGAGAAGTAGACTCAGTCCAAATTAGGCAATCTCTGTAACCCACGTCACTTCCCTAAGCCCACCCAAATGACTAACCCTTTATAAACTACCGCTCTCCCGGGGTTCGCTCTCTTTGGTCTCACTGTTATGCCAGAAAGAGGCCTGGAGCCAAACCCGGGTTTGAATAAAGACTCTTTGCTTTCGCATCGGAGAAAAGGCTCCCTGGTGGTTGATTATTGGGGACCCTGAACTCTGGGCATAACACAACCAAGGTACATGCCCTTGACAGGAATTGAACCTGGGACCTTTCAGTCCGAAGGCCGACGCTCCATCCACTGAGCCAAACTGGTTACGGATAAACTGGAAATTTTTGTTTTTAAAAACCACACAATGCCCTGGCCAGTGTGGCTCAGTTGGTTGGAGCATTGTCATGTGTATCAAGGTTTCAAAGGTTTGATTCCCGGTTACGGCACATATTAGAATGTGGGTTCCTGCCCTAACCGGTTAGGCTCAGTGGAAAGAATGTCAGCCTGGGGACTCAAGGGTCCCAGGTTGGATTCTTGTCAAGGGCATGTACCTTGGTTGCGGGAACATCCCCAATAGGCAGTGTGCAGGAGGCAGCTGATCAGATGTTTCTCTCTCATCGATGTTTCTAACTCTCAATCCCTCTCTCTTCCTCTCTGTAAAAAAATCAATAAAATATATTTAAAGAAATAATAATGTGGGTTCCATATCGGGTTTGCATGTGTGCAGAAGGCAACCAATTAATGTTTCTCCCCAACCTTTCTTTCTTTCTTTCTTTCTTTCTCTCTCTCTCTCTGTTTCTCTCTCTCTCAATTTCTCTAACTCTCTATGTAAAAGGAATAATAAATAAATACATAAGAATTTCAGGGTAGCCAAAAAGATAAGTGATCTCAAAAAATTCTAGTAACAAATAACAAAACAATCTACCAAAGCTTATGTATAACATTCAGAAAACGTAATTATAAGGGGAAATTTTATAGAGATAAATGCCTACATTGTCTCAAAATACCTACCATGGCACCACAGGAAACAAGAAACACAACAAGAAAGTAAATCCAAAGGTTCCAAAGGAAAGAAACCATAAATATTACAACAAACATAAGTAAAACGGAGTCAAGTCAAAAGAAAGGAATACCTAAAAGGTATATTTTTTTAAAAAGATATAATAATGTGCAAGCCTTTAGTTACACTAAAGCAAAAACAAACAAACAAACTTAAAACAACCAAAAACCAAGCCTGAAACAAGTGAAAAAAGAAATGAATGATAAGACATGACAGCTGTCACTAGGAACCACAATGCATCATAAGAGATGTTGGTGTTACCAGATGACATGACCCTCCATAGAGAAATTTGTCAAGATCCCACTATGAGCTCCTGAAATTAATAAACAAATTCAGAGCCCTGTCCAGGTGGCTCAGTTGTTGAGCGTGTGGTCCCGATGCACCAAGGTTGTGGGTTTGATCCCCCATCAGGGCACATGTAGGGGACAACCAATGAATGCTTAGATGGGTAGAACAGCACATCAATGCTTCACTGTCTTTCTTTTTCTGTCTCCCTTCCTGTCTCTAAAATCAATAAATAAATGATGCCCGGTATGTCTCACTGACTGAGCATTGACACATGAACTAGGTCACAATTGGATTCTTTGTTAGGACACCTGCACTGGTTGCGAGCTCAATCACCACTGGGGGCCCTGCAGGAGGCAATTGATCAAAGACTATCCCTCATCATCGATTTTTCTGACTCTCTCTCATCATTGATGTTTTTATCTCCCTCTCCTCTTCCTCTTGGAAATAAAAAGATACACATATTGAAATAAATAAATAATGTAAATAAATAAAGAGCCCTAGCCAGAGTGGCTCACTGATGAGAGTGCTGGCTTGTGCACTGGAGCACCAGGGTTCGATTCCCAATCAAGGGCAGGAACCTGGATTGCAGGTCTGATACCCGCTCTCATATGGGAGGAAAACAATCGATGTTTCTCTCTCTGTCTCCCACTCTCTCTAAAAAAACAATCAAAGGAAAACATATCCTCACTATTCAGGTGAAATAAAAAAGATTAAAGAACTAAATTCTGAAAAGTTACAGGATGCAAAATAAACATACATACATTAGTTCCATTTCTACATACTAACAATAATAAATTCTTTGATAGAAAAATAAAGAAAGTAATCGAATTTACAAAAGTATTAAAAACAATTGAAAATCTCCAGGAAGAAATTCAACCAAAATGTCAAACATCTATATATTGAATATAATAAGACAGAGGTGAAAGGAATGGAAAAAACACTCAAATCAGTGAAAGACAACCTGTGTTCATGGATTGAGAAATGAAACATGGTGGAGATAGCAATAGTACACAAGGCAAACTACAGATTAAATGCAATCCCAACAACTCTAATGGTATTTTACAAAGAAATGAGTAGAGAATCTGGAAATGGAATCAGAAGACCTCCATTAACAAAAGCAATCTTGAGCCAGAACAAAGCTGGTGGCATCACACTTTTTGATTTGAATTTATTACAAAGAGAAATCAAGCAAACGGTGTGTTCCTAGATTAACACAAACATATATCAACGGAACAGAACAGAAAACACAGAAATAAACCCAGGCACAGACGTTTAAGTAATCTCTGACAAAGCTGCAAGACACAGAAGAAAGGAAAGACAGTTTTTTCAATGAATGGTGCTGCTGAAATCAATACTTACATGTAAACACAACAATACTGGACACCACTGATAAAATGTAACTCAACCTGCATGACAGAATTGAATGTCAGCGCTAAAACTGAAAACTCCTCAGGACAACATGGAGAAAAAGTTTTGGAGATTTCCTTTGGAGAGGAGTTTCTTAATGTGACACCAACCACCACACAAAATAGAAAAAATAAGCAGTGCACACTGCAACAAATAAAGAAATAACAGCGTCTTTACAGAACAACAGCAATAAACAAATTGAAATGAAAGGCCAATCTAGACAACAGAAGAAAATACTTGCAAAGTATAAAATGAATCCCTTGGAAATATTGTGGATTCGGTTCTGATCAGCACAATAAAGAGAATATTGCGATATAGACAGAAATTCACACAAATAGTTGCAGTTCCCAGGGAATAATAAAGGTAAGTTCATACTATTCTGCAGATAATAACAATGCAATGACTCTGCCTCAAACGCAAAGTCTATATAACTTCATTAACAATATTTACTTGCTAAGCATAGTAACAAGCATCTGAGCCTTCTAGAAACATGGTGGCACTAGACCTGCTGAATGCTGGGTTGCCAAAAACATGGACATTTTAGAAAAGTGGGTGTGGGGAAGTAATATCTGCAAAGCACTATTAAGTACATGCAAAAATATGTGTTCCTATATGTCATAAGTAATTAATATATAAAATATACAAGGAAAAATAAAATAAAATATACAAGGAATTCAAAGACTATTTAACAAAAACAATATACATAGTTAATAAACAGGCATAAGGATGTAGAGGGAATTTTTCAAAAATATATATACACGACCAAAAGGAATATAGAAAATGCTTTCCTCACTGATCAAGGTGGAATCCTTTAACCTTCCTGTAACACTACCAACCACAAGTCCTTCCTGTGAACGTAGTACAGCGGGGAGAACTGGGACTTCAGGAATAGAAGGGAGCAGCGGAAACAGACCCACCCTCCCCAGGACAGCAACTACCCAGGAAACTGGAAAATCAAGCAGAACCACAGTCTACATGGGAGGACACAGCACACCCTGGGAGATGGGGCCTGGGAAATCCCAAAGCCAAGTCCAGGTCACTGGTGAGAGTGAGGGTCTTACCCAGCGAGGATACAAGTTCAAAGTTCTCCAGCATCACATTCAGGTACAGCTGTCTCTGACCCTCATCAAGGAGGCTCCATTCCTCCCTGGAGAAGTACAGGGCAATGTCCTCAAAGGTCACGCCAACCTGTCAGAATGGAGACAATGAAACCAGAGCTGTCTTTCTGAGAACCCACAATCCTGCTCCTTACACACCTGCCCCCCCTCAACCTCCTCCAGGGCACCAGGTTAGTGTGGACACCAGGCCCTAATGCCAGTGCAGGCTGCTCTCTCATCACAGTCCCATTACTCACTGGGATTGCCCTCAGCAGAGCATAGGATACACAGGCTTAGAGAGAGCGAGAGAGAGCGAGAGAGAGATAGAGAGATAGAGAGATAGAGAGAGAGAGAGAGAGAGCGAGCTTGCCAGTGTGAGAGTGCCTTTTAAGGGGAGGAAAAGAAGGGACGGGGCTTAGGGCACTCAGCCCACGCTGATTGGTGGTTTCATGTAAGGCACATGATTATGCACCTAGGGATTTAGGAATTGGGGTTTAGGGTATATGGCAGGTGCAGATTGGTGGTTCAATGTATAGTCCATATAAGGTGTTCAGGAATGTCCGGCTGCAGGTGGAGTTTACGTCATACTCCAGCCATCAGTTGGGGGAAGGGAGGATCTATCAGGAAGGACTAGGGGAGGGGAGGAGAGAGGGCAATGCCATTTAAGGTCTGGGCGATGCCTGCAGGGCCCCAGCCTTCCCGCCAAGCAATCCCACCGCAGTCTCCTAGATCATGCCTCCAAGACACAGCCAAGCCTGGGTTTATGCTTCGCCTTTAAGTCCCCACACCAGGTCCCGGGGACCAGCAGCTCACACTTCCTCCAGATGTGCACACCACTGGGTAACCTTTAACCTCTTCCCATCTTCAGTCCCAGGTTCACTCCCTCAGCTCTGCCCCCTTCCTGCTCCAATGCCACTGGATCTCGCTGGACTCACCCATGAACTTGGCACATGGCATGTAGAGAAGAAGCTTGTCTTCCAGCCGGGTCCAGGACCACCCCCGGCCTCTGAGGGACCCCACAGCCGGGAAAGCCCCAATGAGGCTGTGCCGTCCTCCCTGCAGCCTCTGATCTGTCCGCCCATCCTCACAGCCCACACCCTCAGGGAACCTCAGATGCCAGTCAGCCCTGTCCTCTCCGCCCTGCACTGGCTGCGCCTCAGAAGCCACAACGCTCCTCTCTCCTCCGCCTTCCTCACGGTCCTCCACGCGGATTGAGCTCAGGACCTGACAGGCGCCCTCCCCGGGCTGTGGTGTTCGGTGTGAGGAGGCGGTGAGGGACCCCGGAGAAAGGAACTCACCTCAGCGAAGCTCCCCAGCGCGGGCGCCGCCATTGCTCTCTGTGGGCCGAGCGGGGCGGGAGCGGCCGGAGTAGAAGCCGCTGCAGGAATGGCGGTGCCTGTCCCGGCCCTGGCGTGGGTCCCGTTAGTGACTCTGAGTTTCATTCCCAGTGTGAGCTGTGAGCACCACTGGAGGCTCCGTCCATTGGCTGTTTGGCGGGGAACACCACTCTCCAGCCTTCTCCCCGAGACCATGTGACTAGAACTCCTGACCGCCTGAGACAATAACCTGAGAAAACAAAATCCCGCCACAAGGACTACCGGTCCCGCCCTTACAGAAGCAGCCAAAGAGCAATGCCTTTTCTGAGCCCCCATTGGCTCAGCCTTGTGGCATTCCATGCGTGGCCTTCTGGGTAATGTAGTTTCTTGCTCCAAGGCCCAGATCCTGTATTTCTCATTTGACTGGAATTGGATTTAGGGTCAAACAGCCCAAGAACACACCAAGTGTACTCAGGGTCCTCTAGCGCTATCAGGGTAGGTGATGTCTGGGGCCAGTTTGTTTCTCCTGCACCTGCATGGCTGGTTTTGCATATCTTTCTTCAGGACCTGCTCTTTTTTTTTTTTTTTAATATATTTTATTGATTTCTTTACATAGAGGAAGGGATAGAGAGTTAGAAACATCGATGAGAGAGAAACATGGATCAGCCGCCTCCTGCACACCTCCTACTGGGGATGTGCTTACAACCAAGGTACATGCCCTTGACCTGAATCGAACCTCGGACCCTTCAGTCCACAGGCCAATGCTCTCTCCACTGAGCCAAACCGGTTTCGGCAGGACCTGCTCTTTCTGAAGGGTAGACATTGTTTATTCATTGAAGACTTTAGCATGTGTCTCCTTCAGGCCAAATGTAGCTGGGGGAGGTTGCTCAAGTCTCTAACTTGATGTAACCTGCCTCCATTGAATCCATTATACAAAGCTTATGTCACAAAACAGACACTCATACTTAAGAGCATCTGCTTCTGATGCCATCCGAAGTGTCAGCTCTGCCTGGGCTGCAGTGTGGATAAGATGGCCCAGACACATGTGAAAAAATGCTCAAAGTGACTGGTCATCAGAGAGATGCAAATTAAAGCAACAATTAGGTATCACCCCACCACTGTCAGAATGGCTGCCATCAGCAAATCAACAAAGGACAAGTGCTGGGGAGGATGTGGGAAAAAGGGAAGCCTAGTTCACTGCTGGTGGGAATGCAAACTGTTACAGCCATTATGGAAATCAGTTCGGAGTAGTTGGAAAAAATTTAGTATGGAAGTGCCATTTGATCCAGTGATTCCACTTCTAGGAATATACCTTAGAAACCTGAAACAATCAGATGGAAAGTATGCACCCCTCTGTTCATAGCAGCAATATTTACAATAGCAAAGATCTGGAAACTGCCCAGGTCCCCATCAGCAGATGAGTGGATAAAACACTGTGGTACATTTACACCATGGAGTACTATGCAGCGGTAAAAAAGAAGAATCTCCTACCCTGTCACACAGCATGGATGGACCTGGAGAGCATCATGCTAAGTGAAATAAGTCAGTCAGAGAAAGACAGTATCACTTGATTGCACTCACATTTGGAATATAATTAACAAAAAAACTGATGGAGTGGATTCAGAGACATGGAAGCATGGATATTACTGTAGAATCTCAGAGGGAAAGTGGGAAGGGTAAAAAGAAAAACATTCAGGTAAGGGTTAAAAACACGCAGGCACACAATGAAAACACATTCACTTGAGACTTAAGCATTTCCTTCTGTTCTCTGAAAGCAACGGGAAAGCTCTAGCTTGCTGGGTGCTGGGTCTGCTCTAAATTGTGTTTATAAATCTGTCTTCGGTCAGTTGAGTCCCTGGAAATGCTGATTCCCTTCCATGTAAGGTTCTCCTAATTCACATGAGAGAATAGTTTTGGTGATGTTGTAAGAAATGTCCAAACCGGTGGAGAATTTTTCTAAGTTTATTTGACCCAAGTCAGTGACATTTGCCAGGTAGGAAAATAACAGCAGGTTGAGTAATGCTCGGGAGAAATGCAGTTTTGCTTCTTTTTTATACATTACACTCAAAGGAGAAGACCTCAGGGGGTTACATGAAATTCACTGCTGATAAATTAGGTGGGAGAGCTAAGAAAGGAAATCTCTGGGGTTGGATAAACAGTAAAAAAAAAATTAAAAGATAGACACAAATATATTTTTACAAGTTTATTGATTAGGTAACATTTAATATTTAACCAGAGAGCAATAATTGGCGATCTGTGATTTTCTATGTTGGGACATGGTGCTCTTAGGAGTCTGTGAAACAGAAATATTCCTGAAAATCCAAAAGTCTTGTTTTCACAGATGCAAAAGACAACAGACAGGCTCAATAAGGTAAAATTTGTCCTTTGCAAAAACAAACAAACAAAACAACAGGCTAGTACATAAATACCTTGGTGACTAGCTTTTACTTGGAAAGTTTTAACTTCAAAGCATCCTATATGGTTACTTTTAGCCTCTGAGTTTGCAAGATTGGCTATGCCATGCCAGGCTCCTGAGATTGCTTGGTTTACTGTGTGGGATCATTTTTGTCCACACTGGGGAGTTAGAGCCTGTGGGTTGAGGAGGAAATTCAATGAGTGGTTTATTATCTCAGGGACCCATTGCTGACATCCTCCTGAACACAATGGCCCCAGTATTGCTCCTGTCGCTTTATTTGGTCTCCTGGAAGTATTCACTCTTCAGGTCAATAAAGCCTTAGGTCCTTAATGACACTGAGGTATTTGTAAGGACAAGAAATAGGTATTTTTCTTTGCTATGGCCTTCCACAATTTATGAGAAGCACTTGCTAATTAAACCCCAAGATTTTTGGATCCTCCAATTCAAATAAACCCTCTGTTCAAACCGCTGAACAAGATAAACTCCTCTCGCCCTAGCCATTTTGGCTCAGTGGATAGAGCGTTGGCCTGTGGACTAAAGGGTCCCAGGTTCGATTCCGGCCAAGGGCACATGCCCGGTTTATGGGCTCGATCCCCCACAGTGGGGGACGTGCAGGAGGCAGCCAATTGATGGTTCTCTCTCATCATTGATGTTTCTGTCTCTCTAGCTCTCTCCCTTCCTCTCTGAAATCAATAAAAATATATATATTTTTTAAAAAAGTATTTATAAAATATAAAATAAAGAAGAAAAATAGTTAGAAAATGCAAAGTTCTCTAGTAAAATGGGAGTGTAAATCCATGGTTATAAAGAAAGTTGTGCTGAAACTGGTTTGGCTGAGTGGGTAGAGTGTCGGCCTGCAGACTGAAAGGTCCCAGGTTCGATTCCGGTCAAGGGCATGTACCTTGGGTGTGGGCACATCCCAGTAGGGGTGTGCAGGAGGCAGCTGATCAATGGTTTTAACTCTTTATCCCTCTCCTTTCCTCTCTGTAAAAAAATCAATAAAATAAATAAATAAATAAAAAGAAACTTGTATAGAACAGGGACAGATTAAATGAGGTAAGGAAGCAACTATGACAGATATAGTCAGTATTATGAGTGTAATGAGGGATTTCAGTTTCATGCACATGTCAAGATTTAAGAAACTCTATAGTTAACACATGTAATTTACTCATTACAGCTGTTAAAAAGTGGTTCAGGATAAAATAAATGTACATTCACCTATTTTGGAACAACAAGTTTGGCAACTTTATATTCAATCCAGGTACTTAATGCCCTCTGGGAAAGAGTCTCATCTCAGTGACACAAAAGGTAACAAACAATGAAAAACTTTCACCCAAACCACAAAATCCACATCCCTGGACTAAAGACAGCCTTTGTCTCCATCTTTGTTTTGCTGCTAGCACACCAATGGCTTTGATGAGGACTTCTGAGAAGCTACAGGAAGCCACAAAACATCCTGATTATAATCAATGACACTGACTGACCCACAGAAGATAAACATGCCTGGAGTCCCTCAGATCTGTGTCCACACAGCTCTTGCAGTCTTTCCCTCAAATTAATTCTTGTATGCACTGAGACCCAGTTCCGGGCGAGACCCTGGGGACCCAAGCTCATACGAGGGGAATCTGGACTGTAAGGCAGAAACTCAGGGAAGCGGCCAAAGGCAGGGGTCTAGAGGTATGTACAAATGCACGCAGAGAGGACGGACTGTTGAGTGTGCCTTGGGATTGCTCTAGCAGGAAGGAGATAAAAGCTCCAGACTGCACTGAGCCCCAGTTCCGGGCGAGAAGCTGGAAATCCAGATTCATTGGAGGAGAAACTGCATTGTCTGCAGCGGGCAAAACTCAAGGGTGCCTTTCTCTCAGAGGTGCTTGCAGCAAGTACCGAGCGACACTGAGACCCAGGAATCTCATAGAGAGGGGCTGACTAGAAGCCAAGGCTGTCAGCTTTACCATGAAACTCCACCCATCCAAGGCTTTTGCAATTTTGCAAGTCTTGTCGAATAAGGCTGTCTACCGGCGTAGACACAGCTAATCCTCACAGCCAATTGGCCTGGAGGCCAATTCCTCCCAGTGATGTCAACAACAATCAAGACTTAACTACAACAAGGCTGTACACACAGTCCACAAAGGGGTGCACCAAGAGTGTCCACCTCAGGTAGCGGGGGAGGCCGAGACACCTAGCACACAAAGCTACCCTACCAACTCAGAAAAGCAGTGAAAATGCGGAGACAAAAAAACAGGCTACAAACAAAAGAAATGGAGGAAAACAAACGACTGGATATAGAGTTCAAAACCACGGCTATACAGTTTTTCAAGTATTTCCTAGAAAAGGCCGATAAATTTAGCGAGACCCTCGAGGATATGAAAAAGGACCAACTAGAAATTTAACATACACTGGCTGCAATAAAAAATATACAGAGACCCAACAGCAGACTAGAAGAATGCAAGAATCAAGTCAAAGATTTGAAATACAAAGAGGCAAAAAATACTCACCGGAAAAGCAAAAAGAATCCAAAAATTTGAGGATAGTGCAAGAAGCCTCTGGGACAACTTCAAGCGTAACAACATCAGAATTATGGGGGTGCCGGAAGAAAAGAGAGAGCAAGATACTCAAATTCTATGTGAAGAAATAATGACTGAAAACTTCCCCCACCGGGTGAAAGAAATAGACTTACAAGTTCAGGAAGCGCATAAAACCCCAAACAAAAGGAATCCAAAGAGGACCACACCAAGACACGTCATAATTAAAATGCCAAGAGCAAAAGACAAAGAAAGAATATTAAAAGCAGCAAGAGGAAAAAAAATAACTTACCTGCAAGGGAGCACCAACAGGATTGTCAGCTGATTTCTCAATAGAAACTATGCAGGCCAGACAGGAGTGGCAAGAAATGTTCAAAGTGATGAATAGCAAGAACCTACAACCAAGATTACTCTAACCAGCAAAGCTATCATTCAGAATTGAAGGTCAGATAAAGAGCTTCACAGGTAAGAAAAATCTAAAGGAGTTCATCCAACACCAGACGAGTATTATATGAAATGCTGAAAGGTATTCATAAAGAAGAGGAAAAAGAAGAAAAAGGTAAAGATAAAAATTATGAACAACAAATACATATCTATCACCAAGTAAATCTAGCCGAAACCGGTTTGGCTCAGTGGATAGAGCGTCGGCCTGCGGACTCAAAGGTCCCAGGTTCGATTCCGGTCAAGGGCATGTACCTTGGTTGCGGGCACATCCCCAGTGGGAGTTGTGCAGGAGGCAGCTGATCGATGTTTCTCTCTCATCGATGTTTCTAACTCTCTATCCCTCTCTCTTCCTCTCTGTAAAAAATCAATAAAATATATTTTTTAAAAAAAACAAGTAAATCTAAAAATCAAGTGAATTTAAAATCTGATTAACATAATAATCTGGTAAATATAATATAATCAAGGGTATAGAAAGGGAGTCGACTGAGAATTCTCGGGCAGAAAGGGTGTGGGGGGTGCTGGAAGAGACTGGACAAAAATCATACACCTATGGATGAGGAAAGTCGGGGGGAGGTTAGGGCAGAGGGTGGGTTGGGAACCAGGTGGAGGGAAGCTATGGGGGGGGGAAGAGGAACAATTGTAATAATCTGAATTATAAAGATTTGTGTTTTTTTAAAAAAATATTAAAGAAGTCTTAGGAAAAAAAGCCTTCATTATTTTGCACAGAAAGAAACCGGAGACTGACAGTTCTCCATTGATGCTTAGACACTCAATAAATTCATCATTAGTATGGAGAGAGAGTGTGTCCATGAAAATAGCAATTCTTGAATATCGAGAGGAGATCCAAGATGGCGGTGTAGATAAACATCTGGGCTGCTGCCGTCCACAACAATTTCCAAAACTACAACTAAAAGATAGAACGTCTATCACCCAGAACCTCGGGAAAGCTGGCTGAACAGGACCTCTACAACTAGACCGAAAGAGACGGGCGCAATCAGGGCACAAACTCTAAAAAACTGAGGTACAGGGGAGCGCACGGGTGATACGAGCCGGCGGCAGAGCCCAGCTGGAGGTGGGCGTTGCTTTCTTCAATCTGAAGAGAGACAAGCCCCCAATCTCTCTGAAATCCAGATTCTGGGGAGAGACTGGGCTGTCTGCCATTGGGTCGGAGTGAGGATGGCTTACTAGCAGAGCTGCGTGCAGGTAGAATTGTTGGCTGCGCCGGGGCGAGAGACGGCAGGGACGCGGTTGCGGGTCGCGGTTGGAGGTGGCTCACTGCCAGCCATGGGTGTTTGCCACGCCATAGCCTAGTGACGCCCTGAGACTCCGCCATGCACAATCTGCAAACACATCCAAGCTCCTAGCAGTGGCTTTTGCATATGAATGGCCTTCTCTATTGCAGTTTAAACTAGTAAACTTGCAACCCGGTACAGACAGCTCCAAGGCCTACAAGCTCCAAGCAGGGAGGAGAGGACGGCAGTTCTCGCTGTAGCTCCTGCAGGGTAGCCTCAGACAACAGCTGAACTGCACCCCATTGGAGATTCAGAAGCCAAAGCACCTAGTGGTCAGTGTGAGGCACCAGATTTCAACTCCTCACATCCATAAGTGACACATACAGGAGGTGGACTCAGTGAGCACTAAAGCACCACTAAAACAAGCCCTGTACCACAAGCGTGTCTCCAGCGCAGCAGTGTTTCCATTATAGACACAGCAGGTCCTCACAGCCAATTGGCCTGGAGGTCAATTCCTCCCAGTGTACCAACAGCAATCAAGGCTTTTAACTACACCAAGACTTTCCACTCAGCCCATAAAGGGGTGTACCAAGAGCGACCACCTAGGGTGATTGAGGAAGCTGAGCTACCGCCCCCAATAGGTCACTGACCACACAAAGCCACTCCATCAACACAGGGAGGCAGCCAAAATGCGGAGACACCGAAGTTTGTCACGAATAGAAGAGATGGAGGAAAGTAAACTAATGGACAACACAATGTTCACAACCACATTTATAAGGTTACTCAAGAATCTTCTAAAAACTGCTGAGAAACTTGAAGAGACCTTCAAGGACCTTAATGAGAATACCAAAAAAAATGGAAAAGGACCATTCAGAAATTATGCATACACTCTCTGAAATAAAGAATATATAGAAACTCAACTGTATATCACCGTACCCGAAGAGTCAAACCAAAGAGCTGGAATATGAGGAAGCAAAAAACATCCAACCAGAGAGGCAGAAAGAAAGAAGAATCCAAAAGTGTGAGGATAGCATAAGGAGCCTCTGGGACAGCTTTAAGCGTACTAACATCTGAATTTTTGGGATGCCAGAAGAAGAGAGAGAGAACAAGATACTGAAAACCTATTTGAAGAAATAATGAAAAGAAAACTTCCCCCACCTGGTGAAAGAAATAGACTTACAAGTTCAGGAAACGCACAGAACCCCAAACAAGAGGAATCCAAAGAGGACCACACCAAGATACATCATATTAAAATGCCAAGGGCAAAAGACAAAGAGAGAATCTTGAAAGCAGCAAGAGAAAAACAGTTAGTTACCTACAAGGGAGTACCCATACGACTGTCAGCTGATTTCTCAACAGAAATTATGCAGGCCAGATGGGAGTGGCAAGAAATATTCAAAGTGATGAACAGCAAGAAGCTACAACCAAGATTACTCTACCCAGCAAAGCTATCTTTCAAAATTGAAGGTCAGACTAAGAGCTTCACAGACAAGAAAAAGCTAAAGGAGTTCATCACCACCAAACCAGGATTACATGAAATGCTAAAGGGTATTCTTTAAGAAGAGGAAGAAGAAGAAAAAGGTAAAGGTAAAAATTATGAACAACAAGAAGATATAAAATACATACCTACCAACAAGTGAATCTAAAAATCAAGTGAATAAAAAATCTGAAGAACAAAATGGACTGGTGAATATAATAGAATCAGGGACATAGAAAGGGAGGGGATGGACAATTATCAGAAGGAAGGGGGCCTAAGGGGTGCAGGAAGAGATTGGACAAATATCTTCCACCTATGGATGAAGACAGTGGCGGGGGGTAAGGGCATGGGGTGGGGTGGGGAATCAGGTGGAGGGGAGTTGGGAGGGGGGGGAAGAGGAACACCTGTAATAATCTGAACAATAAATATTTATTAAAAAAAAAAGAAAATAGCAATTCTTCTGAAACATTATGTTTAATGGGGCCAACACTTACACCAGTCCTATATGGCAACTCATTACAAAAAAACAAGTAAGAAATAAGGGCTCAGGTATTCCTATTTTTCTTCAACAAATTAGACAACAGAGTTAGCTTCCCTGGGCACATGCGGATGGTGATTGAGGCCATCTGTAGGGACCTTGTAGGTGGTTCAGGTGAAATACCTTCAGCAATAGAAATATGCACTGACATAGATTTGGCAGGACATCTCTGTATGTCAGAAAGTGCAACATAATTACATAGTGTTCCAACATAAAAACAAACACAACAGCCAAAACACTATTGGGAACTTTACATAATATAGGTGATTAAATGTATGAGATACAATTCAGAAAAGTGAGGATTCACAAATTTTCTTGTACTACTGTAAATCCTACTAAGAAACATTTCATACACATCTAAGAAATTTTTCACATTTTTACTATTATGCGGAGACCAAATTTAGAAATTTGGCAGAGAAATACCTCACATTAATTGCAGTCATAATGGCTTTCTCCAGTGTGAACTCTGATGATATTGGAGATCACGGCTACTTGTATAAGATTTTCCAATTTCACTACATTTATATGGCTTTTCTCCTGTATGAACGCTCTGATGTTGATGAAGGATGTTAGCAGTAAAAGATTTCCCCCATTCATAGCATTGATAAGGCTTTTCTCCTGTATGAAGTCTGTGATGATAACAAAGATCACTGCTCTAGATGAAAGACTTCCCACATTCACTGCATTAATAAGGCTTTTCCCCAGTGTGAACTCTCTGATGATATTGGAGACCATTGCTACTTCTAAAAGATTTCCCACATTCACTGCAAGTATAAGGCTTTTCTCCCGTATGAAGTCTCTGATGATAACGAAGGGCAGTTGAATGGGTAAAAGATTTCCCACATTCACTGCATTGATACGGTTTTTCTCCAGTGTGAACTTTCTGATGATATTGCAGAGCATTGCTCCCTGTAAAAGATTTTCCACATTCACTGCATTTATAAGGCTTTTCTCCAGTGTGAACTCTCTGATGATATTGGAGAGAGTT
This sequence comes from Eptesicus fuscus, assembly GCF_027574615.1. Lineage (NCBI taxonomy): Eukaryota > Metazoa > Chordata > Mammalia > Chiroptera > Vespertilionidae > Eptesicus > Eptesicus fuscus. Next base: position 45,732,391 of record NC_072493.1, read on the forward strand.
GCTCCCAGTAAAAGATTTTCCACATTCACTGCACTTATAAGGCTTTTCTCCAGTGTGAACTCTCTGATGGTATAGGAGACCTTTGTTCTGTGTAAAAGATTTTCCACATTCACTACATTTATATGGCTTTTCTCCCATATGAACTCTCTGATGATAACGAAGGGCAGCTGAATGGGTAAAACATTTCCCACATTCACTGCATTTATAAGGCTTTTCTCCACTGTGAACGCTTTGATGATATTGGAGACCATTGATCCCTGCAAAAGATTTTCCACATTCACTGCATTTATAAGGCTTTTCTCCAGTGTGAATTCTCTGATGATATAGGAGACCTTTGCTCTGTTTAAAAGATTTTCCACATTCACTGCATTTATAAGGCTTTTCTCCAGTGTGTACTCTCTGATGATATAGGAGACCTTTGCTCTGTGTAAAAGATTTTCCACATTCACTGCATTTATAAGGCTTTTCTCCAGTGTGTACTCTCTGATGATATTGGAGATCACTGCTCCCTGCAAAAGATTTTCCACATTCACTGCATTTATAAGGCTTTTCTCCAGTGTGAACTCTTTGATGATATTGGAGAGTATTGCTCCCTGTAAAAGATTTTCCACATTCATAGCATTTATAAGGCTTTTCTCCAGTGTGAACTCTCTGATGATATCGAAGACCACTGCTCCCTGCAAAAGATTTTCCACATTCAATGCATTTATAAGGCTTTTCTCCAGTGTGACCTCTCTGTTGATAATGAAAGCTAGATAATTTAGTAAAATATTTTCCAGATTCACAAGACACAAAACACCGACTTCCAAGATGGACACCTTTTTCCTGAAGAAGCATATGGGTGCAACTAAGGTCTTTCTTACATTCTTTTCTACTGAAATTATATTTAATCCTTTGAAACGTCATCCCACACGTCGACAATGCAGTTGGCCTGTCCCTGGTCTGAGTAGCCTTTAGATGGAGAGGTCCTGACCCAGTAAGGGAACCCTGCCCAACCTCCCCGCATGTGAAACAATTCTGGGACACACTAAAATTGGAGTTATTTGTGAGTGAGATCCTTTCCACACCTCTAATAAAAGCCTTCTCTCTCACATGCTGCTGGTGAAATTTTACTCTGAAAAAGAATCGTTTTGCACATGCCCCACATCTCAACAGTATCTGTCCGTGTTGTATTCCCTGCAGCTCCATCACGTGGAAAATGTTTCCCAAGACGACCCCACAGCTCTCGCAGGGGTGGCTCTTCTGAGAAGACAAGGCTACCTTGGGATTCCTTGCCTGTGACACTCTTACAGAAACCTTCTGTTCAGTCGGGGCCTCCACATTCTCTGCTCCACAGCAGCAACCTGAACAAAAATAAACGTAGGTGAAGTGTATGTTGTCCTGATAAAAACAGAATATGTTCACAACATATGTTGATCTGCCATGACTGGACATGATTCCATACAATTATTTTCAAGACAAGTAAGTCAGACTCTCAGGAAATGGCTGTTATATATAACATGGCCCAAAAGGTCCCTGGATGATGAAAATCTCACCAAGGGAGGACAGAAGCATAGGCTGGGACAAAAAGAAGACAGGCAGGGTCTACTCGTTATTACTCCACAAATGGCTTCCTTGTAGGATCTTTCATGCTGGCGATGTGATTCTGTGCAGAATAATTTCAATGTGTTCAAACCCATAAACTATCAATCATATTAGAGCACGTGATGTTCAGCGTCAATATAACACGTGTGCACTCTAAGGCTCTGCAGGCATGGAGCAACATTGGAGTGCAGTAAAGCGATATGTGTGAGAGGTAGAGGTGCAAAGTTTAGAGAGGTTAAGGTTATCATTGCGCTGGGAGTCAGTAGAATGAGCACTATTAAGACTGAGTCGTACCCAAAGTGTCAACATTAAGCAAGAAGAAGTCGAATTGGGTGAGGAGTGGGCAATGGTAACAAAATATTGTTGAACAAAATGGGTTCCCAGTTATGAAAGTAACAAAGCCCAGGCATGAATACCGCCCCCAGAGTCCTTCACCAAGGCAAGATTCCCTATGGGTCTATCCTGACATTGATAAAGTCATGTTTCTCCTGTGATGCAGAAAGGATTCTGCCTCTTACATTCCAGTTGAGCCACTGCATGGGATAAATGATGCCAATCTTAAAAGAAAAACTAAAAAGATGGATGGTTAGCACTATGGTAGAACAACAAAGCACAAATGAGATCACAGACAAAAGACCTATGAGAGTTATAGCAGCGAGATGGCAGAATCAGAGATAGAGAATCTTTTCCCATCCCAGAGTAAGTAGACAGTCATCAATGAGAAAAACATCCCATAGGAAATGGGAATAAGAATACCATGAAGATAAAAAGTCATACAGAATACCAAATAAGGAGAACTGCATAGAAAGGATGACAGGAAACTGGATGAGCAAACACATTTGAAGATATCTAAGGTCAAAATCAAGGGTTAATAAAAAATAAATAAATCAAGGGTCCGCCCTAGCTGGTTTGCTCTGTGGATAGAGGGTCAGCCTGTGGACTGAAAAGTCCTAGGTTCCATTCAAGGGCACATGCCATTTGTGGTGGGTTCATTCCCAATAGGGGGCATAAAGGAGGCAGCTCATCAGTGATACGCTCTCATCATTAATGTCTCGCACACTCTCTCTCTCTCCCCTTTCCTCTCATAAATCAATAAAAAGGTATTTAAAAAAATTTTTTTAGCCCTAGCTGGTTTTGCTCAGTAGATAGAGCATTGGCTTGGGGACGGAAAGGACCCAAGTTCGATTCCTCTCAAGGGCACATGACCAGGTTGTGGGTTCGGTCCCCAAAGGGGGCGTGCAGGAGGCAGCCAATCAATGATTCTCTCTGATTATTGATGTTTCTGTCTCTCTCACCCTCTCTTCCTCTCTGAAATCAATAAAAATAAATTTTATAAAAAATAAAATAAAGGGTCAGCGTAGCCACTATCAGCCACTGTGCTTCTGTTCTCATTGATCTTAGTGGTCTGTTCTCCAAAAAACTGAAAAAAAATTTTTAATATATATTTTATTGATTTTTTTACAGAGAGGAAGGGAGAAGAACAGATAGTTAGAAACATTGATGAGAGAGAAACATCAATCAGCTGTCTCCTGCACACCTCCTACTGGGATGTGCTTGCAACCAATTGATGTTTCTCTCCAACCTTTCTCTCTCTCTCTCTCTCTCTCTCTCTCTCTCTTCTCTCTCTCTCTCTGTTTTTCTCTCTCTCAATTTCTCTAACTTTCTATGTAAAAGGAATAACAAATAAATACATAAGAATTTCAGGGTAGCCGAAACCGGTTTGGCTCAGTGGATAGAGCGTCGGCCTGCGCACTGAAGGGTCCCGGGTTCGATTCCAGTCAAGGGCATGTACTTTGCTTGTGGGCACATCCCCAGTGGCAGGAGGGGGGGGGGTGCAGGAGGCAGCTGATTGATGTTTCTCTATCTCTCTATCTCTCTCCCTTCCTCTCTGTAAAAAAATCAATAAAATATATTAAAAAAAAAAAAAAAGAATTTCAGGGTAGCCAAAAAGAGAAGTGATCTGAAAAAACTCTAGAGACAAATAACAAAACAATCTACCAAAGCTTATATATAACATTCAGAAAACGTAATTATAAGGGGAAATTTTATAGAGATAAATGCCTACATTGTCACAAAAATCTCCAAATACCTAACATGGCACCACAGGAAACAAGAAACACAGCAGGAAAGTAAATCCAAAGGTTCCAAAGGAAAGAAACCATAAGTATTAGAACAAACATAAGTAAAACGGAGACAAGACAAAAGAAAGGAATACCTAAAAGGTATATTTTATAAAAAGATATAATAATGTGCAAGCCTTTAGTTACACTAAAGCAAAAACAAACTAAAAACAACCAAAAACCAAGCCTGAAATAAGTTCAAAAACAAATGAATGATAAGACATGACAGCTGTCACTAAGAACCACAATGCATCATAAGAGACTTTGATGTTACCAGATGACATGACCCTCCATAGAGAAATTTCTCAAGATCCCACTATGAGCTCCTGAAATTAATAAATTCAGAGCCCTGGCCAGATGGCTCAGTTTTAGAGCGAGTGGTTCCGATGCACCAAGGTTGTGGGTTTGATCCCCCTTGAGGGCACATGTAGGGGACAGCCAATGAATGCATACATGGGTAGAACAGCACATCAATGCTTCACTCTCTTTCTTTCTCCTTCTCCCTTCCTGTCTCTAAAATCAATAATAAATGCTGCCTGGTATGTCTCACTGATTGAGCACTGACGCATGAACTAGGAGGTCACAATGGGATTCCTTGTTAGGACACTCATACTGGTTGGGAGCTCAATCACCAGTGGGGGTCGTGCAGGAGGCAAATGATCAAAGACTCTCATCATCGATTTTTCTGACTCTGTCTCATCATTGATGTTTTTATCTCTCTCTCCTCTTCCTCTTGGAAATAAAAAAATACATATATTTAAATAAATAATTAATTAATTAATGTAAAGAATAGAGCCCTAGCCAGTGTGAATCACTGATGGGAGTGCTGGCTTGTGCACTGGAGCACCAGGGTTCGATTCCCAATCAAGGGCAGGTACCTGGATTGCAGGTCCGATTCCCGCTCTCATATGGGAGGAAACCAATCGATGTTTCTCTCTCTCTCTCTCTCTCTCTCTCTCTCTCTGTGTGTCTCCCACTCTCTCTCTAAAAAAACAATCAATGGAAAACATATCCTCACTATTCGGGTGAAGATAAAAAAGATTAACGAATTAAATTCAGAAAAGTTACAGGATGCAAAATAAACATACATACATTAGTTCCATTTCTACACACTAACAATAAATTCTTTGATAGAAAAATAAAGGAAGTAATTGAATTTACAAAGTATTAAAAACAATTAAAATCTGCAAGAAGAAATTCAACCAAAATGTGAAACATCTGTATATTGAATACTAGAAGACAGAGGTGAAAGGAATGCAAAAAAAAACACAAATCAATTGAAAGACAACCTGTGTTCATGGATTGAGAAATGAAACATGGTGGAGATAGCAACAGTACACAAGGCAAACTACAGATTAAATGCAATCCCAACAACTCCAATGGTATTTTACAAAGAAATGAGTAGAGAATCTGGAAACGGAATCAGAAGACCTCCATTAACAAAAGCAATCTTGAGCGAGAAAAAAGCTGGTGGCATCACACTTCTTGATTTGAATTTATTACAAAGAGAAAGCAACCAAACAGTGTGTTCCTAGATTAACACAAACATAGATCAACAGAACAGAACAGAAAACACAGAAATAAACCCAGGCACAGACGTTTAAGTAATCTCTGACAAAGCTGCAAGACACAGAAGGAAGGAAAGATAGTTTCTTCAATGAATGGTGCTGCTGAAAATCAATACTTACATGTAAACACAATTCTGGACACCACTGATAAAATGTAACTCAACCTACATGACAGAATTAAAAGTCAGCGCTAAAACTGAAAACTCCTCAGGACAACATAGAGAAAAAGTTTTAAAGATTTGTTTTGGACAGGAGTTTCTTAATGTGACACCAACCACCATACAAAACAGAAAAAATAAGCAGTGCACACTGCAACAAATAAAGAAATAACAGCGTCTTTACAGAACAACAGCAATAAACAAATTGAAATGAAAGGGCAATCTAGAAAACAGAAGAAAATACTTGCAAAGTATAAAAGGAATTCCTTGGAGATATTGTGGATTCAGTTCTCATCAGCACCATAAAGCAAATATTGCGATATAAACAGAAATTCACACAAATAGTTGCAGTTCCCCGGAAATAATGAAGGTATGTTCATACTATACTGCAGATAATATCAATGCAATGACTCTGCCTCAAAAGCAAAGTCTATATAACTTCATTAACAATATTTACTTGCTAAGCAGGAGGAACAAGCATCTGAGCCTTCTAGAAACATGGTGGCACTAGACCTGCTGAATGCTGGGTTGCCAAATCCATGGACTTTGTAGAAAAGGGGGTGTGGGGAAGTAATATCTGCAAAGCACTATTAAGCACATACAAAAATATGTGTTCCTGTATGTGGTAAGCAATTAATATATAAAATATACAAGGTATTCAAGACTATTTAACAAAAAAAAATATCGCGTTAATAAACAGGCTTAAGGATGTAGAGGTAATTTTTCAAAAATATATACACATGAGCAACAGGAATATAGAAAATGCTTTCCTCACTGATCAAGGTGGAATCCCTTAGTCTTCCTGTAACACTACCAACCACAAGTCCTTCCCTGTGAACGTAGTACAGCGGGGAAAACTGGGACTTCAGGAAAGAAGGGAGCAGCGGAAACAGACCCACCCTCCCCAGGACAGCAACTACCCAGGAAACTGGAAAATCAAGCAGAACCACAGTCTACATGGGAGGACAGAGCACACCCTGGGAGATGGGGCCTGGGAAATCCCAAAGCCAAGTCCAGGTCACTGGTGACAGTGAGAGTCTTACCCAGCGAGGATACAAGTTCAAAGTTCTCCAGCATCACATTCAGGTACAGCTGTCTCTGACCCTCATCAAGGAGGCTCCATTCCTCCCTGGAGAAGTACAGGGCAATGTCCTCAAAGGTCACGCCAACCTGTCAGAATGGAGACAATGAAACCAGCGCTGTCTCTCTGAGAACCCCCACTCCTACTCCTTACACACCTTCCCCTCCTCAACCTCCTCCAGGGCACCCGGTTAGTGTGGACACCAGGCCCTAATGCCAGTGCAGGCTGCTCTCTCATCACAGTCCCATTACTCACTGGGATTGCCCTCAGCAGAGTAGCTGGGTTGTGTGGGAAGGATTGAGGGAGGGGAAGATAGAGGGCAATGCCATTTAAGGTCTGGGCGATGCCTGCAGGGCCCCAGCCTTCCTGCCAAGCAATTCCACTGCAGTCTCCTAGATCATGCCTCCAAGACACAGCCAAGCCTGGGTTTATGCTTCACCTTTAAGTCCCCACACCAGGTCCCGGGGACCATCAGCTCACACTTCCTGCACACCACTGGGTAACCTTTAACCTCTTCCCATCTTCAGTCCCAGGTTCACTCCCTCAGCTCTGCCCCCTTCCTGCTCCAATGCCACTGGATCTGGCTGGACTCACCCATGAACTTGGCACATGGCATGTAGAGAGCTTGTCTCCCCGCCGGGTCCAGAACCACCCCCGGCCCCTGAGGGACCCCACAGCCGGGAAAGCCCCAACGAGGCTGTGCCGTCCTCCCTGCAGCCTCTGATCTGTCCGCCAATCCTCACAGCCCACACCCTCAGGGAACCTCAGATGCCAGTCAGCCCTGTCCTCTCCGCCCTGCACTGGCTGTGCCTCAGAAGCCACAACGCTCCTCCCTCCCCTCCGCCTTCCTCACGGTCCTCCACGCGGACTGAGCTGCTGGACCTCACAGATGCCCCTCAGGCTGTGGTGTCTGTGAAGGAGGAAGTGAGGCCTGGGGGACAGGAACTCACCTCAGCGAAGCTCCCCAGCGCGGGCGCCGCCATTGCTCTCTGTGGGCCGAGCGGGGCGGGAGCGGCCGGAGTAGAAGCCGCTGCAGGAATGGCGGTGCCTGTCCCGGCCCTGGCGCCGGTCCCGTTAGTGACTCTGAGTTTCATTCCCAGTGTGAGCTGTGAGCACCACTGGAGGCTCCGTCCATTGGCTGTTTGGCGGGGAACACCACTCTCCAGCCTTCTCCCGGAGACCATGCGACTAGAACTCCTGACCGCCTGTGACAATAACCTGAGAAAACAAAATCCCGCCACAAGGACTACCGGTCCCGCCCTTACAGAAGCAGCCAAAGAGCAACGCCTTCTCTGAGCCCCCATTGGCTCAGCCTTGTGGCATTCCATGCGTGGCCTTCTGGGTAATGTAGTTTCTTGCTCCAAGGCCCAGATCCTGTATTTCTCATTTGACTGGAATTAGATTTAGGGTCAAACAGCCCAAGAACACACCAAGTATACTCAGGGTCCTCTAGCGCGATCAGTGGAGGTGATGTCTGGGGCCAGTTTGTTTCTCCTGCACCTGCGTGGCTGGTTTTGCATATCTTTCTTCAGGACCTGCTCTTTTTTTTTTTTTTTTTAATATATTTTATTGATTTTTTACAGAGAGGAAGGGAGAGAAATAGAGAGCCAGAAATATCAATGAGAGAGAAACAACGACCAGCTGCCTCTTGCACACCTCCCACCGGGGATGTGCCCTCAACCAAGGTACATGCCCTTGACCTGAATCAAACCTGGGATCCTTCAGTCCACAGGCCGATGCTCCATCCACTGAGCCAAACCGGTTTCGTCGTCAGCATGTCTCTTTCAAAATAAGCCTACAGTTCTATGAAGATTGAAGCTTTTTTGTTTTTGTTTGTTTTTGTTTTGCGGCTTACATAAATGTTGTTTATATGGCCCCTGTTAGCCTTTGAGTTTGACATGCCGGTGTACATGGAAACAACTCAAAAAAAAAATCAGAGTAACTGGCCAAAATGGCAAACAGCAGCATCTGGAAAGCCACTTTAACCTACAATCAAAAAATGTGGTGTGTGGAGAGTCAGTCAGGGGAGATTGTCAGGAAAAGCACAGTGAGGATCTCAGTCGTGGCCCAGTGTGCTGTGCACTGCGGTGAGGCTTGTACTCAAAAGGAATCTGTTCCAACCCAAAGACCCAGGGTGCAGACACAGGAGGCTGGGAAGGAGGATTTGAGTCCAGAACATAATACCGACTGCAGAAAAAACATGGTGAGAGCCATTGCCTCATTCAGCCAGTAGGGATATAGAGGACAGAATCACATGGCAGTGGCTCCTATGCATGAATAAGAGGTGAGCACCCGTCCAAGGAGACCAGGATCATGTGGGACTCCAGCATCACTTCCTAATATTAGGTCCAAGAATTCATGTCAAAGTAAATCCTCTCCTGAAGGGTGAGTGTCAGTGCCATATAGCAAGGGTCAAACTGAAGCATGAAATTCAACGCAGTAAATAGGATGGCAGCATGACCCCCAACATGTGGGCACAAGTGCAGAGACCCATCCCTAATTACCTCAGAGGTCTCCTGTGGGTCAGAGTCTGCTGGGATCAAAGGGGAGGCAGACAAACAGCAGCTCACTCTCAGAGAAGGTCCCCTGGAGAAACCACTGCAGCTGAGAAATGATGGCGTTCCCCTCAACACGGGGAGGCCCAGGGTAAGGGCTCTGAGATGTAAAGGGAATGGGAGGAAACGCATAACTGCAACCATGGAAACAGGAGCTGCAGCTGAGCCTCCCTGGTCCTCATCCTGTACCTGCTCCAGTGAGGGCTGCACATCAGTGGTAGAGACTGTGTCTGACGCTGGAGAAAATAATGGCTAAAATCCAGCCCCGTGAATCTGACACTTGTCTGTGGTGTAAACTTGGGGAGCTGACTTCATTTCTCTGACACTGAACTTTTTCAGCAGTTTGATATGGGGCGCACCACAATGGGACCTGAGTGCCCACAGCACCTGCCTCCCTGCAGCAGAATCAGTGGCTTCTTACAGGTCCCATTTCTCACTAAAATGCACCCACAAAGGTGCTTGCGGACATTGGGGGAACGAGAAGTGCCTGCCTCGGAATGGATCTGCAGGGAGTGGCTGGAGCCAAGGCAGGCTGCAGGCACAGCTGCATTACAGCAAGTGGACACCTTACCACTTGACCTCCTCCAATAGCTCTGGCCTGGGGACATTCCTCATACTTGTTTTTCACAGGAGGAAACGGACTTAGACCAGCAGAAGGGGTTATTTCAATGTAAGTCCCGGTAATAATAGAGAATCTGAAATTCAAATCTAGGATGCCTGATCTAGGGCACAGGGAGTCTGATCACTGCCCTTCTATTTCCCCGCTGCATTGGCTTTGGGACTCTAAAACACCCTGCCCACCCAGATGCCCTCTGGCCTTCCTGAGGGACCTGTTCCAACCCAAGAACCCCCATGACAGGAGACAAGGAAAATGCAGACTACAAAGCAAGGGCTTAGTGCAGGATCAGATGGCTGGTGTTCTGAAAGCAATGGAGAATGTTACTAGTGCAGGTAAAAATTAAAAATGTTCATTGCACAGGGCATGGCATTTGAAATGTAGTGAATCACCCGGCTGGTATGGGTCAGTGGTTGAGCATCAACCCACGCACAAGGAGGTTCTTGGATCGATTCCCAGTCAGAGCACATGCCTGGATTGCAGGCTCCATCCCCCATAGGGTGTGAAGGAAGCAGCCGATCAATGATTCCCTCTCATCGATGTTTCTTTTTTTCTTTTTTAATATAAGGGACTCAGTTTTCTTTAATTTTTATTGATTTCTCAAGAAAAGGGAGAGGGACAGAGAGACAGAAACATCGATGATAAGAGAGAATCACTGACAAGCTGCCTTCTACAAGACTCACGTGGGGATCTATCAGGAGCCCACGCATGTGCCATGCAACTCAATGGAACTGTGACTTCCTGACTTTCTCTGACACTGAACTTTTTGAAGGTCCACTGAGCTGCCTTCCAGGGCTGTCATCATTAATGTTTCTCTTTCCCTCCCAACCTCTCTTGCTCTATGAAATAAAAAATATTTTTAAAATCAATTAAATATTTTTATTAATTTATTAAATAAATTAAAATATTTTTAAAATATATTTTTATTGATTTCAGAGAGGAAAAGAGAGGTAGAGAGAGACAGAAACATGATGACAGAGAATGATTCTTTGGTGGCCTCTTGCAAGCCCCACATTGGGGATTGACCCCCCAATCGTGGCATATGCCCTTGATTAGAAGCTCATCTGGGACCTTTCAGTCCGAAGGCTGATGCTGTATTCACTGAGCCAAAGGAGCTACGAAAATTAAAATATTTTTAAAAGTAAAAATATTAAAACATATTATTCCAATACAAAAAAACATTTATTTCCTAAAGTAAAAAAGGCACAAAATGAGAGAATTTCCAACATCCATCTTTGTTGTTCCACTGTCCTAACTTTAAAGAAAATTGCCAGAACTCATAACACAATAAACAGAACATACGATAAGATGTTTTAACAAAGATACAGACTCAGCAAATGCACTTCAGAGAAAAGGTTCACCATAAATTCGAAGAAAAAATACAAACAGTGAGGTAGCATGACAAAATTATAAAAAAAAAAGAGTTTAAATAAATTATGATTGACCGAACAAATTATTCTCTAGGATGTGGAGACTGTGAATCCTTAACACACTGCTGAAAAAAAGTAAAAAAGTACAATCAGTTAATGTTTATTTTTATTCTTAAAGAATAGTTTATTAATTTTTAGAGAGAGGAAGGAGAGGGAGAGAAACATTTTGGAAGAGTACCATATCGGCCAGCTGCCTCCTGCACACCCACTTCTGTGGATCTGGCCCACAAGCCAGGCACATATCCCCACCAGCAATCAAATCCACAACCTGTGCTGTACGAGATGATGCCCAAGCACTGAGCCACACTGGCCCTGCTGGTATATTCCATTTAGATCACAATTTGTTAATCTCAGTAAATTTAAACATTCATCTACTCAAAAACCCAGTCTATGCACTGAATGTTTTAAAAAAATATATTTTATTGATTTTTTACAGAGTGGAAGAGAGGAAAAGAGAGTTAGAAACATCGATGAGAAACACCGATATGCATTTTTGACAAAGGTAAATAACACTTATATACATACAAGGAATTATACAGAAACTAGAGTCCCAGTGCATGATTGAATCATGCATGTGTAGGTTGCCGTGGCCGGCAGCTCTGAAGTCACTGGGCCCCTAGGGCGAGGCGGGGCGGGGCCGTGGTCCTCCAGTGGCCGGAGCCCAGGCTGGGGTCTTGCCTTCGCCTCCTGCCCAGGAAGGCTGGGGCCACCGCCGCCTCCTCTGCCTTCTGGCTCCCTCATGAGTGTGCGATAGGTTTTGTATAGGAATGGCCTGCCCTTGATCAGGCTAAAATCTGTCAAACAACCTGCAGTTGGGTCAGGAAGTTCCAAAACTATCAATAAAAAGGCCCAAGACCTGGCACCAGCACTAGCCTTCCTTGCTTCACAGCTGGGCCTTGGCGGGGCACTTCCAAACCTAATACAAAGAGGAGATTCTGCAGATCTCTCTGTACATCCTGCTGGCCCCAGGCAGTGGCTGGCTTTATATCTCACTGGAGACCCAAGAACCAGTGTACCAGTGGTCAGTGTCATACCATACCAGCTTACAACATCCATAAGCAACACACTCAAGGGGCAGACTCACTGAGCAACAAAGCCCCGCTGAAGCAAGTCCTGCTCCATAGGGGTGTCTCCTGCACAGCAGCTCTCCCACTGATAAAGAGAGGAAGAAAGGACCCTCAACAGTGTTGCTCGGTTTATTGAGCATCTTCCCATGAACTGACAGACCACCAGTTCTATTGCTGGTCAGAGCACATGTCTGGGTTGTGGGCTTAGGTTCATGGTCAGGGTAAATGTCTGGGTTGTGGGCTGGATCCCCAGTAGGAGGCATGCAGGAGATACCCAATCAATAATTTTCTCTCATCATTGATGTCTCTCTCTCTCTTCTTCTCTACAATCAACTAAAAATATTTACAAATAAAATAAGACTAAAGATGTAGACACTACTTAAAAAAATACGTACAAATGACCAACAGGAATAAAGAATATGCTTTTACTCACTACTCAACTGGAATCCATTAGTCTCTCTGCCACACAACCAACCACAAACCCTCTCTACCAGTTCGGTGCAGCAGGTGTTGTTATTAAAACTATAGAAGGGAGCAGTGTAATCAAACCCACCCTGCCAACCACTCAAAAACCTAGAAAACTGGACAAATCAAGCAACGCATACAGTCCACAGGTGAGGACAGAGCACCCCTAAAAGTGAGGGGACATGGGGAAATGCAAAGCCAAGACTAAGGAACCAGCCAGAGTGAGGGTCTTACCCAGGGAGGATACAAGTTCAAAGTTCTCCAGCATCACATTCAGGTACAGCTGTCTCTGACCCTCATCAAGGAGGCTCCATTCCTCCCTGGAGAAGTACAGGGCAATGTCCTCAAAGGTCACACCAACCTGTCAGAATTGAGATAATTGAAACCATAGTTGAAATTTTGAGAACTAGCAATCCTACTCCTTACACATCTTCCTCACCCTCATCCTCCTCCTCCAGGGTTCCCAGTTTAGTGTGGACACCAGGCCCTAATGCCTGTGCTGGCTGCTCTCCTACCACAGACCCATTAGTCACTGTGACTGCCCTCAGCACAACACATGGGTTGGGAAGAGGGACAGCAGAGAAACACCATCTAAGCTCTGGGTGATGCCTGCAGGGCCCCAGCCTTCCTGCCAAGCAATACCACCGCAGTCTCCCAGATCATGCCTCCAAGACAAAGCCAAGGGTTTATGCTTCACCCTATAGTCCTCATACCAGCCCTGGCTGGTTTGTCTCAGTGGACAGAGTTTTGGACTGTGGACTGAAGAGTCCCGGGTTGGACTCTAATCAAGGACACATGGCCGGGTTGCAGACTCCATACCCAGTACGGGCTTCCAGAAGCAGCCTATGGATGATTCTCTCTCATCAATGATGTTTCTCTCTCTTTCTCTCTCCCCCTCTCCCTTCCTCTCTGACATCAATAAAAAACATAGACGTACATTTTTTATAAAGTCCCAATACGACGTTTCCGGTACCATCAGCTCACACTTCCTCCAGATGTGCACACCACTGTGTAATGTCTAACCCCATCCCAACTTCAGACCCCAAGTTCACTGCCTCAGCTCTGCCCCCTTCCTGCTCCACAGCACAGGATCTCTCAGGACTCACCCATGACCTTGGCATATGGCATCCAGAGTGCTTGAGAGGATTCAGAAGGATCTACCACAACCCGATTCCTGGTGGACCCCACAGCTTGGGGAAAGTAGGGCATGAGGCTCCGAAATCCCCCCTGCCTGTCTCTGACCTTGGATTCAATACTCACCACCCACATCCACAGGGGAATTTCAGATACAGGTCACCCCTGTCCACTCTGCCCTGCACTTCCTGTGTCCTCAGAACTCACCACACTCCTCTCTCCCCTCCACCTTCCTCAGGGTCCTTGACGGGGACCTGAGCTGCAGGACGTGACAGGCGCCCTGACCCCAGGCTGCTGGGTGGAGTGTGAGGAGGCGGCGAGGGCCGGTGTGGCGGGAGGGGGACGCGAACTCACCTCAGCTGAGCCCCTGAGCAAGGCCATTGCCATTGCACGCTGTGCGCGGATCGAGGCCGGAGAGGCCGGCGCGGCGGTAAGAAGCAGGGGCGGTGGGAGGGGCAGTAAAGGGTCTCTGTTCCGTCAGGGACGTGGGGAACCCGGTGGCCTCAGCGAACTTCACTCCCACGTGCGAGCTGAGCGGGCAAGGACTCGGCCTTCTCCCTCCGAGCACCTGGCTCTGCCGCCGCCCGCCGGAGCCTTCCACCCGGTACTGGAGTAGATTCTGGGTGAAGACCAATAGCCGCCCAGAGTGCACCGGAAGTACCGCCCCTGCACGCGGGTGACGTAACAGAAAGGCCTTTTCTGACCTTTCATTGGCTAACCTGGCGGTATTCCTCACAAGGCCTTCTGGGTAATGTGTGTTCTAGAGTCCAAGATGGTGATGGAAGGTTTCTCCAAATCACTCCAAGGAAAACAGCGACATCTGCTGGTAGAGGCACTGGGACATGACCTTCCTCATGAAAGAGACATCTTCAAATGGATAAAAAAAAGAGCTATTTTCCTGGTAAAGGGACTGGAGTCCTTTTTATGAAAACACATTATCTGTGAGACCAATGAAGCTCGTCATAATACAGAGGTAGAATGTGGGACATATATTTGAAATAAAGAACTAACATGTATAATATAAACTTTAAATCGAATTCTGTTGTTTAATTTTTACTTGAACATCAATAAAGATAAATACGCCTTTGAAACAGTGGGAGACTTCAATTCTGGCAAAGTAACTGGCATTTTTTTTTGTTTTTTTTAAAATATATTTTATTGATTTTTACAGAGAGGGATAGAGAGTTAGAAACATCGATGAAAGAGAAACACTGATCAACTGCCTCCTGCACATGCCCTACTGGGGACTTGTCAGCAACCAAGGTACATGCCCTTGACTGGAATTGAACCTGGGACCCCTCAGTCCGCAGGCCGACGCTCTATCCACTGAACCAAACCGGTTAGGGTGTAACTGGTGTTTTTCTTAATGTTCAGATGCCACTGTAATTATCATAATGAAAGATAATTTGTCCTTTATGGACATATTAAAGATGTCAGCAGTGTTGATGTTTCAGGCATTCTCAATGAGATAAGATTATACAAATATTCACAAATTATACTTAGAGTAAATGAAATACATATTCACTTGTTTAATTATTTTATTAAGGTATTACGTATGTGTCTTTATTCCCCCATTACGCCCATGAAATACATATTCATACTGAAAGATGACTTATGTATATATAGCTCCAAAACGTTAAAACCACATGAAGTATTTTAAATAACAAGTAATGATGGGTATGCATATGTGCAATTAATCTTTAAAATTCATAATTCTGTAAGAACCTTATACTACTTAAAATTTAGGACCAAGTCGGCCTGGTGTGGCTTACTGTACAAGCGTCAACCTATGAAAGAGGAGATCAGGGTTTGAATTCTGTTTTGGGTAGAGAAGCCTGAGGTGTGTGTTTGATCGTCAGTGGGGGATATGCAGGATGCCACTGATCAATGATTCTGTCTCATCATTGCTGTTTCTATCACTCTCTCCCACTCTGAAATCAATAAAAATCTACTTTTTAAAATTCAGAGCAAAAACACACAGTGAAGTATACACCAAATTGGAACATGTCATAAAGCATTAAAACTAAGTAATGTAGCAGAGTAGTTGAAAAACATCTAAAACTGGCTAGGGCTGGAAATAATTTCTAAATGAAACCAACCTCCAGGACACTGAAACTGGCAGAATGATCACAGGAGTGGTCTGACACTCCTGGCAAAGTTCTGACACGGGGTCCTACCTGGTCTGGCTCAGTGTATAGAGCATCTCCCTGGGGACCTGAACGATCCCAGGTATGATTTGATCCAAGGGCACATGCCTGAATTTTGGGCTGCATTCCCAGTAGGGGGAGTGCAGGACACAGCCCATGCATGATTCTTTCTCATCATTCATGTGTATATCTCTCATGTCCTGTCTGAAATCAATTAAAAACAAATAATACATAAGAAATTTAAAAATCACTGGAAATAATACCCTCAGGTGAGGATTTACAGAAGAACAATAACAAAACTTCTGACTTGGGAACCCTGTACAGCACTCTCTTGTCCATAAAACATCTTCATGATAAAATCAAATCTCCTTCTCATCTCCTTTCAATGTGGGCTTTTAATATTCTTACATCCAATGCTAGTCATTGCTGAGTGCTGCTCATCTCATATCTCCACAGCCCCCGTCTCCCCATGTTTCACTATCATATAGAATATTTTCTTTTTCAATGAATTGCTCCTCCTTCCATAAAGCCTTTGAACAAGCCTTGTTGGGAACACGTGTCTGTATGCACTGCTGTGTAACACGGGCCAGTTCAGCCTCAGGAGGAGATGAGATCCTCAGTAAATGATGCCTGAAGCCATTAAACATCATGCTGTGGCTTTGCTTCCACGGTTCTACCTTTTTCTGCTCACAGTGTATTATATTTTCTCAGCTCACTATTTTTCCTCAAGTTGTCATGAATGAGGAGGCCTCACATTTGTAGGAAAAAGATTTCATGGTAGCCCATGTTTCAGTGTAGCCATATCTAAAGTTAATTCTCTCACTTCATGGGAATCAGTGTCTTTAATATACCACCTATTGAGACCTACCTGTTGTCAGCTCCATAGAGGCTTTTGTCTTCTAGGTATATAAATGCTGTTCATTGTATAACTCCAATATGCCTTTCTATAGTTTGCTCTAGCAATATTCTCTTCCATTAATAATGTTCATTCCGCATGCAGACACTGGAACTGCATTAACAGGTGAAATAATTATTTCCAAGCAAGGTTGTGAGACCCTAGGATCCGAAATCTTTATCTCAGGTGCAGATGCCCACTTTCCAAACCTTGAATGGTGCCATGCAGGGTAGGCATCTATACAACAAATAGTTCGGCTCAAAGGATGGAGCCTTGGCCTGTGGACTGAGGGGTCAAGGCTTTCATTCTGGGCAAGGGCCTGTACCTTGTTGGGGGCTCAGTACCCAGCCAGGTCAGGGCATGTGTTAGAGGCCAGCAAATCATTTGTCTCTCACACACAGATGTTTTTCCCTCTCTGTGTGTGTCTCTCCACCTCCCTTTAACCCTGTAAAAATCAATGGAAAAATCACTGAGGTTGAGGTTTAACAAAAAAATAAAGAAAATTTATTATGTAAACTTATTTTCCAGATACATGTCATATTCTTGGGAAAAATATACAATATCCCAGAAAATACAATAAATGTCATGTAAAGTATGTAGGGGAGCCAGAACAAAAATGCAAGAGCATGATCTGATAAATTCTGGTGAACAACAAAACATGGTTTCACACCATCTATTTGCTTTAGAAGTGTCTAATATATCAACTTCCTGTTTCATCTGGACCGGTCTGGAGGATCAGATGTTTTAACAAAGATACAGATAGCAAATGCACATCTATGATAAAATTCACTTTAATTTCCTAGAAAAAATTACAATAGAAAAAGCAAGGAAGGAAGCGTGACAAAAAGAAAAAGTAAGTAAATTGACAAACTGAAGGGTTTGTGTAAGTAGCCGAGGATCTGTAAAGAATTAGAGTTGAGGAAATAAAAATAGAAGGGATGTAAAGAATGGAATATAATAGAAAGAAAGATATGGGAGCAGGAACACTTGACAGTAATTGTAAAAG
Source organism: Eptesicus fuscus (assembly GCF_027574615.1). NCBI lineage: Eukaryota > Metazoa > Chordata > Mammalia > Chiroptera > Vespertilionidae > Eptesicus > Eptesicus fuscus. The sequence goes on from NC_072493.1 coordinate 45,750,217, forward strand.
TTATAAGAATGTTTGTGTAAGTGATAAAAGTGTTATGAAAATAAATCTTAAAAGAAAATTATAAGTATACTGAATAATAAATTTTATAGAGCACCTGAATTAATCTAAAAAGTAATCATATTATTTTAAATCTTAGAACACATATACTTATGTGAATAAAGGGCTAAATTTCTGATATGTGAGGAGTAATCATTCATCCATCACAAGGAGTCTGCTGTTCGGCCCTGGCGTTATTTGTAAAGTAAACTTGGAAAATATTCCTCATTTCTGTATTCGAGGATGTTCCCACCAGTTCAATATCAGTTTAGACTTCCCAGGTTATTATGAGAATTAAAAGAGAAAATGCTCAAAAAGTGATCTCTGGCCCAAACCGGTTTGGCTCAGTGGATGGAGCATAGGCCTGGGGACAGGGAGGTCCTAGGTTCAGTTCTGGTCAAGGGCTTGTGCATTGGTTGCTGCCGCATCCCTGGTGCGGGGTGTGCAGGAGGCCGCTGATTGATGTTTCTCTCTCATCGATGTTTCTAACTCTATCTCCCTCCCTTCCTTTCTGTAAAAAATCAATAAAATACATTTTAAAGAAAAAAAAAAGTGATCTCTGGAACCCGGGCCCAGGCAAGTACCAAGTTTGTAACTTTTATTGATCCTCACAGTCCTAGCTAAGTCCCGTTATCAGCATCATGTCACATTTAGCCAAGTGAGGTGCAGGGAGCTGTAGTGAGTCTCCTGGAGACTCCAGGTTGGAGGCCCAACACTGAGACCTCAGTGCCCACAGCACTGCCTCCCTGCAGGTGGGTCAGCGGGTTCAGAAAGGCCCCAGTTCTTTCTCAAAAGCCCTTAAAAACAAAGGTGCGTGTTGGCACTGGGGCAGTGAGGGGTTCCTGTCCTGAGAATGTTTTCTAAGACTGCTCTTCTGCAGGTGGTGGAGAATGTTAGTGGTGCAGGTTAAAATTAAAAGTGCTCACTGCACTGTGCACAGCATTTAAAAACTAAATTTCTAGTTGGTGTGGCTCAGTGGTTAAGCATTGGTGCATGCACAAAGATGTCCCCCATTTGATTTCTCATCAGGGTACATGCCTGGGTTGCGGGGTCCATTCCCAACAGCAGAGTGCAGGAGGTAGCCCATCAATGATTCTCTCTCATTATTGATGATTCTATCTCTCCCTCTCCTTGCCTCTCTGAAATTAATAAAATATATTTTTAAAATCTCTAAAAATGTATTTTTAAAGGTAAAAATTATTAAAACACGTTATACCAATACAAATATTTCCTAAATCAAAAAGGAACAAAATGAGTGAAACTCTAACATCCATATTTGTTATTCCATTGTCTTTTTGCTCAACAAATTTGCCAAAACTCATAAAACAATAGGCAGAACATATGATCAGATTTTTAAAAAAATATATTTTATTGATGTTTTACAGAGAGGAAACGAGAGGGATAGAGAGTTAGAAACATCAATCAGCTGCCTCCTGCACACCTCCTACTGGGGATGTGCCCACAACCAAGGTACATGCCCTTGACCGGAATTGAACCTGGGACCCTTCAATCCGCAGGCCAACACTCTATCCACTGAGCCAAACCAGTTAGGGATGATAACATGTTTTAACAAAGATGCAGACACAGCGAATATACATCTGAGAAAAGACTCACCATACATTTCTAGAAAAAGTACAACCAACTGGTGAGGTAGCATGACAAACTTACAAAATAAAATTTTTAAATAAAGAATGAATGACCAAACAAAATATTCCCTAGGATGTGAAGAATGTGAATCCCTCACACACTACTGGAAAAATGCAAAAAAATACAATCAATTAAGGTTTATTTTATTTATTTTTTAAAACAATCTTAATACTTATTAGCATACCATAAAGCTCGGCTACTGGTTGAGTCACTCAATTCTTAGTGAGACATACTCCTAGACACTGATGTTTTTCATTTTTAAACTTATTTCCTTATTCATTTCAGAGAGGGAGAGGGAGAGTCAATCATTGATGGCACCTCCTGCACGCCCACTACTGGGGATTCAGCCTCCAAACCAGACATGTGCCCTTGGCCGGAATTGAACCTGGGACCCTTTAGTTCGCAGACTGATGCTCAATCGACTGATGCAAACCGGCTAGGGCAAGGTTTATTTTTCATTTTCAAAGAACAGTTTATTTTTAGAGAGAGAATGGAGAGGGAAACATTGATGGAAGAGTGTCATATCCGCCAGCCGCCTCCTGCACACCCACTTCTGTGGATCTAGCCCACAACTCAGCCCATATCCCCCCACCAGCAATCAAATCCACAACCTGTGCTACACGAGATGATGGCCAAGCACTGAACCACACCGGCCATGGTGGTATATTCCATTTAGATCACAAATTGCTAATCTCGGTAAATTTAAACTTTCACCTACCCAAAAACTCAGATTACGCACTGAATTTTTCACAAAGGTAAATAACACTTATATACATGCAAGGAACTATACAGAAATGTTTGTACCCACTTTATTAGAAATAACCAAATATTTATGAAAATGGACAAATTGAAGGTGATATATCAATGATAAGAATATCTATCAGAAAAAAAGATGAGTTACCAGTGTAACTTTAATACATCTCCAAGTATTTATGAAACATAAATTAAAGCAGAAAAAACTTAGAAAAATCAAGTTCTCTATGAAAATGGAATGTAAATCCGTTGTTACTAGGAAAGCTGTGAAGAACAGGGACAGATTACAAGAGGTCATGTAGCAATTACACAGAAACAGATATGGTCAGCATTATGACTATAATGATGGTTTCAGTTTCGTGCACATGTCAAGATTTATGAAACACTATACTTAATACATGCAATTTACTCATTATAGCTCTTAAAAATGATTCAGGATAAAACAAATGTATGTTGACCAATTCTGGAGAACAGTTTGGCAACATTATATTCAATCCACACTTATGCCTTCTGGGTGACAGTCTCATCTCAGTGACAGGAAATGTAACAAACAATGAAGAACTTTCACCCAAACCCACAAAAGCCACATCCCTGGACTAAAGACAGCCTTTGTCTCCATCTTTGTTTTGCTGCCAGCACACCAATGGCTCTGATGGGAACTTCTGAGAAGCTACAGGAGCCACAAAAGATCTTGATTATAATCAATGACAATGACTGCCTCACAGAAGATAAACATGCCTAGAGACCCTCAGACCTGTGTACACACAGCTCTTGTAGTCTTTTCCTCAAAATAGTTCCTGGATGCATATTTAGATGAGGACCCTTCCATCTAATGGGCTGCAGTATCGTCCAACCAAAATTGGGTCAGTGTTACTACAGTGAAAGGGTTTCCCCTCACTGCTATGGTGCTCAAATCACAGACCATTACCCGTGAAATTGTAGGCATGAGGGCACATGGCCCTCTGCAACACCTGGACAAGAGATTCCCTTCAAATATATTGGCATCCTGTGCAAACAAGAAATTCATGCTCCCAGCGATTTGACTCAGTGGGTAGAGCCTTGGCCTGCGGACTGAAGGGTCCCAGGTTCGATTCCGGTCAAGGGCATGTACCTGGGTTGCGGGCACATCCCCAATAGGTGGTGTGCAAAAGGCAGCTGACTGATATTTCTCTCTCATCAATGTTTCTAACTCTCTATTCCTCTCTCTTCCTCTCTGTAAAAAAAAAAATCAATTAAATATATATTTTTTAAAAAATTAAAAAAAAAAAAAGAAATTCATGCTCCCAGACATAATTGAGGTTGTCAAAGCTACTCTCTCTTGGGAGTGATTGCTGTCTCAAAGCATCCAGAAATCACAAGAGGATTAGAGAGTTCACAGTGCTTCCAAGGAAAATATGGGCACAATGTAAATTTGCCAAAACTGCTGAGCTAATTTGTGTACCATACTGTTTTCCCATGGGCAAAAATGTTTGAGACCCCACAAAATTTTTCACCTCATCATGCTTGGAGAGTCCAGACCTTCCTATAAACTAACCCACACAGTAAATAGAACACCCAAGATTAAAGAAGTCTTAGGAAAAAGCCTTCATTATTTTATAAACCAAAGAGACATGAGACTGGCAGTTCTTCCACTGATGACGGAGGCACTCAATAAATTCATCACCAGCATTCAGGCAAAGCATGTCCCTGAAAATGGCAGTCCCTCTGCAACATTATGTTTGCTGGCACCAACGGTAATCAGTCCTATGGGAAAACTCATGACAGGGAAACAAGTAAGAATCAAGGGCTCAGGTATTCCTAATTTTCTTCAACAAATGACACAACAGAGTTAGCTTCCCTGGGCACATGAGGATGGTGACTGATGCCATCAGTAGGGACCTTATAGGTGCTTCTGGTGAAATACCTTCAGCAACAGAAATATGCAGTGACATAGATCTGGCAAGACATCTCTGTATGTCAGAAAGTGCAACATAATTACATAGTGTTCCAACATAAAAACAAACACAACAGCAAAAACACTTACGGGAACTTTACATAATATAGGTGATTAAATGTATGCAATACAATTCAGAAAAATGATTCACAAATTTTTTTTAATATATTTCTTTTTAAAAAATATTTTATTGATTTTTTACAGAGAGGAAGGGAGAGGGATAGAGAGCTAGAAACATCGAGAGAGAAACATTGATTAGCTGCCTCCTGCACACCCGCCACTGGGGATGTGCCTGCAACCAAGGCACATGCCCTTGACCAGAATCGAACCTGGGACCCCTCAGTCCGAAGGCTGACGCTCTATCCACTGAGCCAAACCGGTCTTGGCCACAAATTTTCTTATATTATTAAGTACTAACTAAGAAACTACATTTCCTACACATCTAAGGAATTTCTCACATTTGGAATCCTAGGTGCAGAGTGAATTTAGAAACTTGGCTGAGAGATACCTCACATTAATTGCACTCATAATGGCTTTCTCCAGAGTGAACTCTCTGATGATATTGGAGACCACTGACACTTCTAAAAGATTCTCCACATTCATTGCATTTATAAGGCTTTTCTCCGGTATGAACACTCTGATGACGACGGTCATTGCTATCAAGAAAAGATTTCCCACATTCACTGCCTTGATAAGGCTTTTCTCTAGTATTAACTCTCTGATGATACTGGAGACCACTGCTATATGTAAAAGATTTCCCACATTCACTGCATTTATAAGGCTTCTCTCCTGTATGACGTCTTTGATGACAACGAAGGTTAGTACTCTGGGTAAAAGATTTCCCACATTCACTGCATTGATAAGGCTTTTCTCCCGTGTGAACTCTCTGATGTTGATGAAGGATGCTCTTAGAGGTAAAAGATTTTCCACATTCACTGCACTGATAAGGCTTTTCTCCAGTGTGAACTCTCTGATGATATAGAAGACCATTGCTATATGTAAAAGATTTTCCACATTCACTGCAATTATAAGGCTTTTCTCCTGTATGAATTGTCTGATGATGATGAAGGGCAGTGCCATGGGTAAAAGATTTCCCACATTCACTGCATTTATAAGGCTGTTCTCCGGTATGAACTCTCCGATGATGATGAAGAAGTATTCTCTTAGTGGTAAAAGATTTCTCACATTCACTGCATTGATAAGGCTTTTCTCCAGTGTGAACTCTCTGGTGATATTGGAGACCATTGCTACTTTTGAAAGATTTCCCACATTCACTGCATTGATAAGGCTTTTCTCCAGTGTGAACTCTCTGATGATATTGGAGAGCATTGCTACTTGTAAAAGATTTTCTACAGTCACTGCATTTATAAGGCTTTTCTCCAGTGTGAACTCTCTGATGACATTGGAGACCTTTGCTTCGTTTAAAAGATTTCCCACATTCACTGCATTTATAAGGCTTTTCTCCTGTATGAACTCTCTGATGACAGTGAAGATCACTGATCCTGGTAAAATATTCTCCACATTCACTGCAGTGATAAGGCCTTTCTCCAGTGTGCACTCTCTGATGACGACAAAGTTCAATGCTACTGGTGTAAGCTTTACCGCACTCACTGCATTGATAAGACTTTTCTCTAGTATGACCTATCTGTTGATAATGAAAGCTAGATAATTTGGTAAAATATTTTCCAAACTCAGAGGACACAAAACACTGACTTCCAACATGGACACATTTTTCATGAATAAACATGTGGGTGCAAGTAATGTCTTTCTTACATTCTTTTCTACTGTAATAATTGTTTCTCCTTTGAAACGACATCACACAAGTCGAAATTGCAGTTGGACTGTCTCTGGTCTGAGTAGCCTTTAGGAGGAGATGTCCTGACCCAGTAAGGACATCCTGCCCAATCTCCCCGCATGTGAAATGATTCTGAGACACATTGAAATTGCAGCTGTTTGCACATGAGTTCCTTTCCACACCTCTCATCAAAGTATTCTCTCTCATATGCTGCTGGTGAAAATCTACACTGAAATAAAATCTTTTTGCACATGCCCCGCACTTCAACAGTATCTGTTCGTGTTGTGTTCCCTGCCCCTCCATCACGTGGAAAACGTTTTCCAAGACCAGCTCACAACTCTCACAGGGATGGCTCTTCTGGGACGACAAGGCTACCGTGGGATTCCTTGCCTGTGACACTCTTACAGAAACCTTCTGTTCAGTCGGGGCCTCCACATTCTCTTCTCCACAGCAGCAACCTGAACAAAAATAAACATAGGTGAAGTGCATGTTGACCTGATAAAAAGAGAATGTGTTCACCACAAATGTTTATCTATCATGACGGGACATGATTCCATACAATGATTTTCAAGACAAGTAAGTCAGACTCTCAGGAAATGGCTATTCTATATAACATGGCCCAAAAGGTCCCTGGATGATGAAAATCTCACCAAGGGAGGACAGAAGCATAGGCTGGGACAAAAAGAAGAGAGGCAGGGTCTACTCGTTACTACTCCACAAATGGTTTCCTTTTAGGACCTTTCATGCTGGTGATGTGATTCTGTGTAGAATAATTCCAATGTGTTCAAACCCATAAACTATCAATTATATTAGAGCACATGATGCTCAGCGTCAATATAACACATGTGCACTCTAAGGCTCTGCAGGCATGGAACAACATTGGAGTGCAGTAAAGCGAGATGTGTGAAAGCGGTAGAGGTGAGAAATTTACAGAAGTTAAGGTTATCCATGGTCTGGGAATCCGAGTAAAATGATCATTATTAAAACTGAGTCGTATGCAAATTGTTAACATTAAGCAAGAAGAAGTAGAATTGGGCAATGATAACACAATGTTGTTGAAAAAAATGGGTTCCTAGTTATGAATGAAACAAAGCCCAGGCGACAAAACCACCCCACAGCCCTTTATCAAGACAAGACTGACTGGGTCTATCCTGTCATTGATAAAGTCATGTTTCTTCTGTGATGCAGACAGGATTCTGCCTCTTAAATCCCAGTTGAGCCACTGCATGGGATAAATGATGCCAATTTAAAAAAAAAACACCAAAAAGATGGATGGTAACACTGTGGTAGAACAACAAAGCACAAGTGAGATTACAGACAAAAGACCTATGAGAGTGATATCAGCAAGATGGCAGAATCAGAGATAATCTTCCCCCATCCTAGAGTAAGTAGATGGCTATCCATGAAAAAAACATCCCATAGGAAATGGGAATAAGAGTACCATGAAGCCGAAACCGGTTTGGCTCATTGGATAGAGCGTCGGCCTGCGGACTCAAGGGTCCCAGGTTCAATTCCGGTCAAGGGCATGTACCTTGGTTGCGGGCACATCCCCAGTAGGGGGTGTGCGAGAGGCAGCTGATCGATGTTTCTCTCTCATCAATGTTTCTAACTCTCTATCCCTCTCTCTTCCTCTCTGTAAAAAAAATCAATAAAAAAAATATATATATTAAGAGTACCATGAAGATAAGAAGTAATACAGAATACCAAAAAAGGTCAACTACCTAGAAAGGATGACAGGAAACTGGGTGAGCAAACACATTTGAAGATACCTAAGGTCAAAAACAAGGGTTAATAATAACTAACTAACTAACTAACTAACTAAAAAAGTAAATAAAGAAAGCACCCTAACTGATTTGGCTCAGTGGATAGAGCTTCGGTCTGCGGACTCAAGGGTTCCAGGTTCGATTCCAGGGCATATACCTTGGTTGCAGGCACATCCCCAGTAGGGATTGTGCAGAAGGCAGCTGATTTATGTTTCTCTCTCATCAATG